>NC_048595.1:357526452-358726452 GCF_003668045.3 Cricetulus griseus | reverse complement strand
TGGACCTGCTGGATTGTTCTGTAAGAGATTGCTCATTTGTTTAAAAATAGGCTTTAAACATACTTAAAAAAAAAAAAAAAACTTAAGTAAGGTAAGCATTTAGTAAGGAGAGAGTTCCCATGTACCCCAGACCCAGTTTCTCCCACTTTCTTATGCACTGTGGGTTCACTGTTATTGACAAACACTCACATGTTATTCAGATTTTCTTAGTTTTAACCATAGGAATTTTTCCAGACCTATCAAGACCACCACACTGAACTAAATATGGTGGCACACGGCTGTATTCTGAGGAGTTACGCTCCTAGCAATTGCGAGGCTGAGGCAGAAGAACAGAGAGTTCAAGGCTAACTTGGATGAGAGAGTGAAAACTCATCACAAAACAGAACAGCAACAGTAGCAAACATCTACACAGCATTGACTTGTAATATGGCCTTAGTGTTCTCATAGCTTTGACTGTTGATTAGCCTTTTCTGACTTGGAGAGTGCGGGTGAGGGAGTTTATAGGAAATGTCTCATTCATAGGATGTTGTTATATTTGTTTGGAGTTAGGGGTTTTGGAGGAGAAGACCATAGCAGTCTTATTGTATGTGGTACACACTGTCACTGCCACTTACCACTTCTTATGTTCACCTGATCACTGGGCTAGGACAGCATTGTGGCTTCTCTGTAGGAAGTAGCTCACCAGTTTTCTTCTCATTGGAAGGAAAGTACTATGTACAGCTTGTATTTCGGGACAGAGGAGTTCTGCTCTCTCTCATTTAGGATATAGCCTCCACATAAACTACCTGTAATTCTTCTACATTGGGAATTTGTTGATTCCACCCCATTTGCTAATTCACTTACAGCAGTATGAACTCAAAAATACTTACTTTGTGTTTATAATCAACTAATTAGTGCTGTATTTTCTTACTCAAATTGTTCTAGCTCTGGCCAGTAGGAGCTCTTTCAATTGTTTCCTATGTCTCTTGGACAATCTTTATCCCTCCTGACTTTTTTCTTGGGAAGCTACTTCCTTACCTTCTGGCACAACAGGATGCTTTAGGATCATGTTAAATATTTCCTGTCCCACAGCCGGAATCAGCCATTTCCCCAAGGAGCCCTAGTTCTTTTTATTGGAGCAAAGCGTTGTATTAAAAATAAGATCCGATGGCTGGAGAGATGGTTCAGTGGTTAAGAGCACTGGCTGTTCTTCGGGAGGTCCTGAGTTCAATTCCCAGGAACCACATGGTGACTCATAGCCATCTATAATGGGATCTGAAACCCTCTTCTGCCATGCAGGTAGATATGCAGAGCACTTGTAAATAAAATAATAATAATAATAATAATAATAATAATAATAATAATAATAATAATAAAATAAGATCTGAGGGTTGTGGAAACGGCTCAGTCTATGGTAAAGTACTTGCTCTGCAAGCATGGGGACCTGAATTCAGACCCTCAGAATCCCCAGGAGTTCCAGATTCAGTGGGAGACCCTGTCTCCAAAAATAAGGTGAGGAGTGATTGATTGAGTTAGACACTTGGTATTGACCTCTTGCATTCACGAACATAGACTGTCCCAGCATATATGAACACACACACACACACACACACACACACACACACACACACAGAGAGAGAGAGAGAGAGAGAGAGAGAGAGAGAGAGAGAGAGAGAGAGAGAAAGACCCAGCGCTAAATAATGGGTTATGAAAACGTCTGCAGGCCCAGTCAATTGACAGAGCAAGAAGATACAGGCATATGTACTATCTTGAATACACACACACAGTTGTAGGTCTTTACACACATCTATAGTAAGCTGAGCACGAGTTCCTATGGATGTCTTCAGCCCTCATCCTGAACGAAACTAAGCACTTTAGCCTACTCAGGTTGCTTGTCTGAGACTCCCAAGGGAGAAAGACTTGGGGGCCGCTATCCGCTGTTGATTCATTTAATCACCGCTTTTCCGTTAAACATAGTTCGTGGCGTAGTTTGACGAAATTTGTTGATCTGTTTTCTCCAGTATTTTATCTTTAATTTTCTCGCACCCATTCCTTCATGGCATTCATCTTGCAGCCTTGACATAAAGCAGCATTTGACTACTCCACACAACTAACCTGACAAGCATTTTTTTTTAAGGTCCCTTTACTCTGGTCTCCTCTACCTCCATCATCTTCCCCATACATTGGGTAGCGTGAGGACCCGACGCACTTGGGAGATGGGGATCCCCCCCCCACCCCTCCCGCAATCCCCATTTTTTTTTTTTTTTTTTTTTTTTTTTTTTTTTTTTGTATACAAGGAGCCGGTGGACTAGAGCAGATCATTTGTTTCCATTGCCTCTTTGCTCATTCATCAATTATCGAGCCCTGTCTACATGCCCGTGTCAGCGCTGCGAGGGCTACGAGGGAATCACCAGCCCTGTGCCCTGGTCACCCGGCCCCACGAGTAACATAAATAATAATGAAACTGCTCCAGCGCTAGGACGGCTTGCAGTATAGGCGCGAGAGTCCTGGCAGGGGGCGCAGTGCCGGGCCTGGAAGGCCGGAGTGGGTCGCTCACACTTGTTCCTGCTCCTCCCTGGCTTGCAGCTGCCCTGGAGGAGGAGACCTAGCGCGCTCCACGTTCCAGCAGCTACTCCATTCCGCCCTCCGGGCTCCCAGGAGCGGCCCCGCCCCTCCATGATCCCGCCCACAACAGGCCCCGCCCACCCGCCGAGCCCATGTTCCGGCCCCTAACGAAGCTGTCCGGAAATTACCGAAACCCCTCTTTTTCCTTCCTCTCCTTTCCCTGCTCTCCCTTTCCTTTCACCGGGGCTCCCTCGGCCGTGATTGCTCCCTCCCCCTCCTTCCTTCCCCATTGGAAAGCAAGATGGAGGCTCGCTGCTGCTGCCGCCGGCGCCCGTGATCGCGGAGCCCCGCCGGCCCCGGCCCCGGCCCCAGACTTCGAGCGTCCGCGCCGCGCTGCCCGCGCCCCGGGCCGGCCACGCCGAGGCCGTGTGGCTCCGCGCGCCCGCCCCGCGCCAGGCTCGCGGCTCCCGGGCGGTGTCCTCGTCTATGTGGGCGCGCTCCTCGGGCCGAGCCGCCGCCGCCGCCCCCCGGGCTGTGCGTCCGCGCGCCGGGGCGCGGGCAGCTAGGTGCTCGGTTGCCGCCAGGCCAGGCGCGGGCAGCTGGGTGCGCGGGCTAGGGCGCGGGGCCCGAGGCGGGCCGCGGCCGCGCCGAAGTCATGAGCGGCAGCAGCGGCGGTGCCACCCCCGGCCGCGTCCTCCGGCGCGGCGGCGGCCAGCGCGGCGGGCTCCGGCTGCGGGGGCGGCGCCGGCGAGGGCGCCGAGGAGGCCGCAAGGACCTGGCCGACATCGCGGCCTTCTTCCGATCCGGTGAGTTCCGCCGATGCCCGGCGCGTTCGGCCGGCCCGCCCGGCGCGCCCCGTTCTCCGGCCCGGTACAGCCCTGCGCGCTCTCGTCCCTGTCGCCGCAGCGGGGCTCGGCGATCCACGCCGGCGTGTCAGGTTGCCCACGCCGCCCGTGTGCCGCGGCTCGTCCCGGGCGCCTTCACTCGCTTTCCCGGTATTCGCCCCCTCGTGCCAGGGTGGACACCCCTCGCCCTCCCGCTGCAGTGGCCACGGCCCCGCGGGTTGGGGCGCCGGCTCTTTGTCTCTCGCTGGAGGGCCGAGGAGGCGGCGGTGGGGACGGCGTGGGCGGAGGCCGGTGTCCCGGAGGACGAGCTCACCGGGACAGGGGACAGCAGGCTGTGCCCTGTGCTGCTGGCCTTAGGGACGCTGGTAGCTGGACCCCCGATCCCATTATCAGCGAGTGTCTTGGCTCGGGGCTCTAGCCTGTCATCTCGCCTTGGCGTGCGGTCCTGTGAAACGGGGCAGCCATCGCACCTCAGCGCAGGGACCAAGGACGGTGGCCAAACTGAGGCGGCGGTCGGCACGGTGGGGTCGAGCCATTGTCTCTGGGGGAGGCCGGGGAAGGATATCTGGGACCGTGATGGCCCTGGGGTGAGGTGCGGGCCCGGGACTCGCGGGCACTGCGTGGGTGGCGTGGACCTGGAGGCAGTGCGGGGTGGCTCAGGGTCGGCTCTGGAGAGCCGGGGGTGGCCGAGGAGGAGGCTAGCGCGGAGCCCGGCGGACGGGAGGGGCTCGGGTGTGCGGCTCAGGGGGCGTGACGAGGCGTCCCGGGGACCCCGGTGACGGCGCCTCCTCCTGGCCCGGCCCGGCCCAGATCCCGCGCGAACCCGGCTCGCGTCCGCGCGTCCCGCGTCCCCGCGTGCAGTCCGGTCTGCTTGTGCGTCCGGGAGGCGGCCGAGGGCAGCGGCGGGACCGGGGGCCTGTATCTCGGACAGCAGTCCCTGGCGGGCTGGGCTCGGGAGTGAGGATGCAGACTCCGCGCTGGAGAGCAGGAGCAGGAGGCCCAGGTCGGGTCCCGGAGGGGCAGGCGAGCGGGGAGGGCGCGGGGCGGCTGTTCGCTGGCCTCTCGGAGGACGTCTGGGAGAGCCTCGGGCCTGGTGAGCGGCCTGCAGCGGGGTGAGCGCGGGAGGCTGACGTCTCAGGCTCTCGGTGGCCTCTTTCAAAGTCAGTTCCCAAATTGGGTGAGATCAGGGCTGCAATCCGGGTCATTGGAAGCTAGCAATTGAAACCCCCAGCTTTGGGCGAGGCAGAAGTTAGCAGGGCCGTTAGATACCTGGTTCAGTTCTATCTTCTTGATCTTTGTCTGGCAGGGTTGTTTTTGATTCATCTTAACCGATTGGTTATTACTAGAAGTGACACATTCCGGCTCTGCGGTGTCAGCTTGGGTTTAATAGCCTCCCCAGTACTCCTGTGAGGTCCTTCCAGATAGGAAGCAGAGATTTTGAAAACACCAACTCCTTCAAATGAAAGCTTTGGCAGATTTTGTATCAAGTTTTTATTTTTTTGGTGTGTGGCTGGCTGGGCAGAGCAGAACTGAGACTGTTACTTTCTTCTGTCTTATGAACTGTTGAGGAATGGCTTCTTTCCAAGATTCCCCAAAGACATGCGGGCCTTGATTGTCTCTCCTCACTCTGTTCCCTGCTCTTATTTTTTCCGTAGTCCTGGGTTGCCGTTTAGAGTTCCTGTTCAAGAAATGCCACTTGCTCCTTTATTCTGCCCTCCAAAGTACTACACAAACTTAATTTTTTTAGTCAGTTGACACATGGTCAAGAGCCACGGTAGATTTGCAGTTGGTCTCAGAAGAGCTGTCCCATCCCAGGGGTAGTGTGCACCCCTTTTAGAAGTTCTTTCTCCACTTTGGGTAGCTCTGAATCCCTGCTCCAGATCTTAGTAGTTGGCATCTAGGCCAGGGGTGTCTAATACAAGATGCAGAGGGGCTGCTAAGTTTGGCATGGATACCATACTATGGTTGTAATGATGGCCTTAGCTGGAGACATCATGGAATAGAGCAGTTAAGGTAGGAAACCCCAGGACGGATTTGGTTGAAGGTGAATGTGGAGGAGAAGGAGTTGCTGGATCCATCTGTATTGTCTTTAAGATGTGCGAGCAGGGAACATATGCTCTCATTGACTGGGGAGGACCTGTAGGGTGTGAACAACTCTCCAGGGTATCTGATCCTGGCCCTGAGATGCCAACATGTTGGAGGAGACAAAGCCTTCTGGGCCCTGCAGCTGTAGTTGTTTGACCCCCCTTCTCTGCTTGTTCCTTCATGCTTCTTTATTGAGCTTTATTTTTGTAGCCACAGACTGAAACTGGTACCTGTGGTTGGATGAAAGAGAAAGATGTCAGCTTAACAGAACTTTTTAACAGAGCAGCTCAAAAATAGAATGAGCTACGGTGTTACTTTTTCCCCGTCCTCAGTGGAGGTGTTCCGGCAGAGATGCTGCCACCTGCCAAGATTTGAAGGTGGGTGCTGGGGACAGGGTGTCTACCCTAGAGGGAGGGCAGGGGAGATAGCCCTTAAGGATCATTCCCTTTTCCTGTGAACTTTGTAGTTCCTTCCTAGCTGTTAGTACCTGCACATTGTTTTTCAGTTTTCTTTCAGGGCAGCAGTCACCCAGCATCCCTCCCCCTTAAGGACTTACCTCCTATACTGCTATTCCATTCTCCTCCAAATGCGTTCTTAAAGAAAATTCCTTATTCATCTGGGTAATCCTACTCTCTTAGGCTTGGCATAGACTGGCTGGCCAGTGGGTGCTAAAGTGGGTTGAGTTGGCAGCCAGCAGGTTTTTGTTTGGTTTTGGTTTTTTTTTGCATATGTCAGTGGAATTTGAACTTCACCTTTCTTTGTTCAGAGTGGAACGCTGAAAAAAAAGATAAGGAAAACTTCTAAACCAAACCAAAACAAAGAGGTAGCACAGAATTGAGCTGGACCAGCTTTTGCATTTTACAGATGAGGATTCAGACTCACAGGGAGGTTGGGTGACTTTCTCCCAGAGTGGAACTAGGTAGAGGTGGGATCAGGGCTAAGAAGCCTGGTAGGACTCTGGTGCTCTTTCCCGGATGCCTGTCATGGCCAGGAGGTTGCTTACATTAGTTCTCAGTGCCCCTGGGACCAATCACTTTTATTGCCAATCTATTTTGGGTCCCTGTCCTTGTGGCAATAAATCATTCTTTCAGAGCTCCGTATTTAACCTTGCTAGAGTCTGTGTATGGGGGGGGCACTTACATAAATGCATTATTTTTAACCTGCCTGGCATGCTTTGGTTGGCATTAAATGAATATGTGGCGAACAAAGGTTTGGGGTTATTCTGAAGCCATCATGCTGGGTTTCTTTCCTACTAAGTCTTATTCTGGATGCCTCTGTGCAGCCTCCTCTCGCTCTTCCCTAGGACTTCATGAAGACAATTGAGTGTGTCATTTTGTGAGGGGTGCAGCGTGCATGCTTTCTTGTGCTTTGATGTGATATGGTTTCCTTGTGAAGTACAAGAAAGCTTCTTTTCATATTTATGCTCTTAGTACCACTTACAATGCAGGCTGCAGACTTGTGTTGTGTTTTGGAAGCCTGGAAGCTGTGACCGCTTTTGGTTCTAAAACAGTGACTGTGTTCTGAAGTAGGGTCCCTGGAACCCTCGATGGTCTGACAAGGAAAGCTGAAAAATGTGTTCCGTGCTAGTGAGTGTTGGCCTCTGCTTCTGAGGTGGCGTAGTTAAGCTGCTTTAGAGGGAAGTGAGGAGTCTAAAAAGAATAAGTAAATAAATAAATCCAGAAGTGTTTTTTGAGAAGTAACACGAGATCAGTAAAGTCATCACTTTCCACTGAGACATTAAAAACTAGCTTATTGACATGGGGTATGGTATTTTTCCCCATTTGCAACTTAACTGTCTAAGATTCAAGTGAAGATTTAGTTGGAGCTATTTTAACCCTTTCAACTTTGCAACAAGAATTTTAAATGAAGTCAGTGGCAATATTCAAAGTGAAATGTGCTTTAATTATGATTTTTAAAGGTATGGTTAAAAATTAAAGGGTTTCTCTGTGTAGCCTTGGCTATCCTGGAACTTGCTCTGCAGAACAGGTTGACCTCAAACTCATAGACATCCGCCTGCCTCTGCCTTCTGATTGCTGGGATTAAAGGCATGGGCCACCAGCACCCAGATTTAAAAAAAAGAAAAAAAAAAAGCTTTTTAAATGTTATGATGAATTTGAAATATTTGTTGCTAATTGAAACTAAGAGGTAATGTTTGAAGTTATCAACTTAAGTAAACTATAGCTGATATTTAGTTTGCTTACTTACTTTACTCCTGCACTGAGAAAACGAAAATTGTAATCTCATATTCTTGGCAGAATTCCAGGGAAAAGTCAAGTTCTTAATCAATAGCCACACTTACCTAGAAAAAAATCACTTATGTTGATAGAAGTGAGCTCTGTTTTACTATAAAAAGCAGCAACGGTGACCTTGCTCATCCCTGGTCAGCTCTACTGTGCATGGCCTTTATTTCCTTAGGTGCATTATCTTGACAGCACCGCAGGCAGACAGGTGCTGTGTGGGCAGTGAAGAAAGCATCTGGGTAGCAATTCCATACTGGTGGAAGGTGTTTTCTGCCTGGGTGTCCTTTCCCTCGTTCCTGCTTCTCTGGCCTCTGTCCCACACACTTGGTGATTGAGCGATCTGCCTGGGGCACAGGTGTGCGCTGTAGCTTCTCACTCTTTATTTAATCTGATAGGGTGCAGCAGCCAGGAGGGGCTCACAGCTGGAGCATGGACCTCTGAGGAGCTGTTGACTGGAACAGTGGCACAGGCATGAATGCACCCATGGGAAACTTCTCAGTGATCATTGGGGAGCTGACTGCTTTACTTTTCTGCAGGAGCCATTCAGGGCTAGTCTTTGCCTGTGCCTCTGAACTGATTGATAAAGGCAGCCTAAAGCTGTGGGGGCAAGCTTGTAGGCCTTAGTGTGTGACTGTCTCTTTTGCCTTCTGTCCCTTCCTGAGTTTTCCTGATCTCTGGTGTTAGATTCTCCTCCCCCAAAGAAGCCATGTGTTAACCAACACTCCACCAAACCCCACCAGAACCCTACTTTACTGCAGCTCCCTGCCAGCTTATAGAAGCCAGTTTATCTCCATCATGGCTCTGTTGTGATGCTATTAGGGGTCACAGGCAGACATTTTTATTTATGGGAAACCTCATGCTTAACATTTATGGTTGGTATGTAAATATTCACTCTGAGGGTTTTTTCCCCCCTCTTTCTTTTTTCGAGACAGGGTTTCTCTGTATAGCCCTGACTGTCCTGGAACTCGCTCTGTAGACCAGGCTGGCCTCGAACTCACAGAGATCCACCTGCCTCTGCTCCCTGAGTGCTGGGATTAAAGGCGTGAGCCACTACCACCCAGCTTGGAATTCTTAATCAATAGGAGAAACATTTATTTTTCTTCATAGTTGTGTTTTGACCTTAATCTCCTCTTTCTATTCCCTGTCCATGTAAGGAAGTCCACTAAGGTCCAAATAAGGAGCCCACTTGGGAAAGTTCGTATGCATGTCACAGGAGTGAGGGACTGGTGAGAGAGGCTCACTTGGGGTGCAGTGAGCAGAGCTGCAGCAAGAGAATAGCCTCTTGAACCGTCTCTGTGCTGAGACTTTGCCCCTGTGGAGTGTTTAGTCTGGTGGCACATGTGCTGTGCAGGCCAAAGATCTTCTGGGGATAAATGTACTTGACTTTTAGATTACTAGCTACATGTCTGTGATTCTCTCGGGAGGGCATTGCAGAGTCCTCTATAGACAAGTGTGATGCATTAAATACATCACCCCATTTGGGGTTTTCCCAGGGAAATAAAAGTCCCTTCCTAGGTTTGCACGAGAGGGGTGACTTGGGAAAATTGTCTGGCATGTCAGTAATAAGGTCTGGTACTTAAGACACAGGTCATGTGTCTTTCACTACTGACAGATATGGTTTCTGCTGCTCTACATTTCGCTTCTCTGGTGGTCTTTGCTGCTGTACAGTACGGCAAGCAGAGTAGCACACGCAGCTTGGTCTGCCCAGCCCTAGTACTCCTGGCATTGACAAAGGCTTTCCAGGGATGAATGGCGTTTTTGGAGACAGGCTGTTCTTGTCTTACTGTCCACAGAGCATCCCTGGGTTTTCTTTCTACCCATTTCTCATTCTGAGAAGGAGTGGGATTGTTAATGTGTACATATCTCCCCTACAGAAGACTTGTAACCATGAAATAAGCAACTGTTTCTGAACTTGAAAATATAGTTCACATGTAAAGGATAATCTCCAATATTTTTAGGTAAGAGTTTTTGGTACTTTTTTCTTTGTTGGTTTCCATTTTTCATTTTTCATTTTGTTCCACTTACTCTCACACTGACTACATAACACCTTTCAATTTATTTACTTAGCCTAGAGAGAGAGAGAGAGAGAGAGAGAGAGAGAGAGAGAGAGAGAAAGAGAAAGAGAGACAGAGAGAGAGACAGAGAGAGAGACAGAGAGAGACAGAGAGAGACAGAGAGAGACAGAGAGAGACAGAGAGATAGAGAGACACACAGAGAGAGACTCAAAAACATACCTGTTATTCTGAATCTGCCACACAGGAGCCATCTAGCCACCAGCCCTGCCCTCCAGGAAAAACTGGTAGTCTGTTAGTGTTCTGTTTTCCACTGGCCACTTACTGCTGTGATTTGTCTGGTCCTATGTAAGATGTCTTGTGTACCTTTTTTCTTTGAAACTAAAATCTCCTCTTCGGCATGTGGTGCAGTTTTGGGTTACAGATGAGTTGAGTCTGCCAGGCTCTTCTGAAGGTGAGTGACGTGCCCCATCTCGCTCTTACAAAGGCACCTGTTCCCTTTATTTCCTAACGGAGAGAGTAAAATGACTTCCCTGTATACAGCATCTTGCAGAGTCTGGGTTGTCAATTTAAAATTTAATACACAGATTCTCGGGTGTTGACGGTCAAAGCTATAATTTAGCAGTGTAGTACCCAATATAAGTTGAGTGAAAGATTCCAGGATATAGCAAGCGTTTCTCCTGTTTTGGTTTGGGTTCTCTAATTTAGTTTCTGTTTCTCTTTTCTTACCTAATGCCAGCAGATGCTACTTCTACACAAATAACACAAGTAGCCTCAGATAGCCCAGTGAGGTGTGATGGTAGTGTTGTTTTATTCGGCTCACATCTGTTACAGACTACAGGCAAGCCTTGATTGAAGCATTGCTCGAATATCTTTGGCTGTCTGGACTGGATAGGTGCTGGGAAATGTCTGTGGCTGTGCATGCAGTGTTGGCAGGATGAGAAGAACAGGGCCAGCTAGCCAGGAGTGTTCCTTAGGTCATCACCACGTTATATGTTATAATGAGTTCTAGAGCTTCTTGTCTAACTTAGGAAAAGAACAGGCAGACTTGAGGACAGAGGGCTGGGGACCATCTTTTGCAGGAGCAGTTTTCCTAAGTGGCTTAGGCTGTCCTGGCTTGTTTGTGTAAGGCTATTTTGTTGTCTGCACTCTTCCTTTGCTGTTTTTCATGCACAAACAGACTGTGTTGAGATACAGTAGTAAGGAGGAGACTCATTTCTCCCTTCTTTTTAGTAAGACAGTTCTTAGGCATTTATTTGGGCTCTTCTGACTGTGGGCTTCGTTTTCTGGTCTCCTCATAGTTGATAGACAGCATGATCCTTATGGGATTTTCAAAATTTTTCAGTTTTACTTCTTAGTATTTGGATTTCTAGGATGAAAAGAACAGACTTGGGTGGCTGTTTGGTGATGTAATTGTGGGTTACTTTTGACCCATTATTTTACTAAATCTTTTATGTTAAAGTAACAAAGGCAATCCAAAGGGCAGGTCCACATCAGCTTAATTGAATTGTAGCTTCTCTATTACTTTTGCCTATTCAGGATGTTTGGTTGGCTCTGTCTTCACTGTTAATTACGTTTAGAGTTACAGTTACTTGGAGAGGGAAGAAACTGTTTTGAGAATTCAGAACCTCATACTCTGCAAAGAAGGATTTTACTCTGATTTCCTACTTGTTAACCATTTCACTGTTTGCTTTGTTGGTCTCTGTGTGGATTAAGTACATCATTTGCATTACTATTTTGATTCTGAACCATTTGAGTGTAAGTGGCAGATGTGATGATGCCTATCGCCTCTGAATCAGTGGTTCTCAACCTGTGAGGTAGCAGATATCCAGCATATCAAATATTTACATTTCAATTTATAACAGTAGCAAAATTACAGTTATGAAGCAGCAGTGAAATACTTTTCTGGTTGGAGGTCACCACAACACGAGGAACTGTATTAAAGGGTCGAATCATTAGGAAGGTTGAGAACCACTGCTTAAAATGGTCGGGATGTGTCTCGAAGAACAAGAAAATGTCCTGATATAATGATGAAGATCAGGAAGTTATTGTTATTATTTTTGTTTTTGAGATAGGGTTTCATTAAGTAACCTGGGTGGGCCTTGAACTTGTGGTCTTCTTGCTTTGGCTTCCTGGGCTGGGATTACTTTGTGAGTACAATAGCATCATATAAATCTACCAATTTAATAAAATTCTATTTGTTCCAGAAATGCCTTTTTAACAATTAAGAAAAAAAAATGATGGTCCATGGTCATTTTAGGAGCACATACTACATTTAGTTTTTACTAGCTCCTTGGATGCCATTAATGAGAATATCTCCTTAGTTTATCTTCTCTGTTACCTTGATGTTATTGAATATTTGTCCTGATGACCATCTGTCAGTTTGAGATGTATGATTCCTCATTAGATTTATGGCATGGAGTCTTTGTCAGAAGGGCTTCCCATAACAACATACCTAGTAGCAATCCCACTGCATCCCGCTTCCCCACCGCACCCAGCTGCCCTCTGCATCCAGTTGCCTCACTGTCATCCTGCTTGCCCCTGCCATCCAGCTTCCTCATTCATCCAGCTGCCCCCTGCCATCCGGCTGCTCCACTGCACCTACCTTCTCCTCTGCATCCAGCTGCCCCCTGCCATCCAGCTGCTCCACTGCACCTACCTTCTCCTCTGCATCCAGCTGTCCCCTGCCATCCGGCTGCTCCACTGCACCTACCTTCTCCTCTACATCCAGCTGTCCCCTGCCATCCGGCTGCTCCACTGCACCTACCTTCTCCTCTACATCCAGCTGCCCCCTGCCATCCGGCTGCTCCACTGCACCTACCTTCTCCTCTGCATCCAGCTGCCCCCTGCCATCCGGCTGCTCCACTGCACCTACCTTCTCCTCTGCATCCAGCTGTCCCCTGCCATCCGGCTGCTCCACTGCACCTACCTTCTCCTCTGCATCCAGCTGTCCCCTGCCATCCGGCTGCTCCACTGCACCTACCTTCTCCTCTGCATCCAGCTGCCCCCTGCCATCCGGCTGCTCCACTGCACCTACCTTCTCCTCTGCATCCAGCTGCCCCCTGCCATCCGGCTGCTCCACTGCACCTACCTTCTCCTCTGCATCCAGCTGCCCCCTGCCATCCGGCTGCTCCACTGCACCTACCTTCTCCTCTACATCCAGCTGTCCCCTGCCATCCGGCTGCTCCACTGCACCTACCTTCTCCTCTACATCCAGCTGTCCCCTGCCATCCGGCTGCTCCACTGCACCTACCTTCTCCTCTGCATCCAGCTGCCCCCTGCCATCCGGCTGCTCCACTGCACCTACCTTCTCCTCTGCATCCAGCTGCCCCCTGCCATCCGGCTGCTCCACTGCACCTACCTTCTCCTCTGCATCCAGCTGCCCCCTGCCATCCGGCTGCTCCACTGCACCTACCTTCTCCTCTGCATCCAGCTGCCCCCTGCCATCCGGCTGCTCCACTGCACCTACCTTCTCCTCTGCATCCAGCTGTCTCCTGCCACCCGGCTGCCTCACTACCATTCCGCTGTCCCACTGCATCCAGTTGTTCCGGTGTGGCAGTGTCATTTTAATCGCTCGGTCGGTTCAGATGGTGACTCCAGGTCTCTCTCCCTTGGTAATTACTTAGCCTTTTGTGGGGAGATAATTTGTGGCTGCGCACAACCCTCTTCCTTTCCTTTTTCCCATTGGTTAGTTGTAGTGTCTCTTGTAGATTTTTGCCTGAATTACTTGTTACTTGATGGTTTCCCACATGGCGACTTTTCTAATAGTATCATTCTTTGTTATTGTTTTTCTACCGTGAAGAAGAGATTTTTCTTCTGCTTAATGTAACGTGTGCTGCTAAGTATGGCCTCATGAATTACTTTCTGTGCATTGTGTTAGTTGTAGCTCTGCTGTCATTATCCCGTTTGATGCTCAAACTGTCTGCAATCTGAGCAGTGGCTTCAGGCCGGCTCCTTTATCTTTTGTGACCTGTCTACATCATTTTATTTTATTTTTAGCTGTTTCCCACTTCGTGGCACAATAAATAGTTCAAGGATCATCTTGTTTTTCCCTTGCCTGAGCCCTATATCAGCCATTACTGATTCATTTTAGCAGAGTGGGCACTAAGTGTGCTCATTGCCTGTAGAACCTCTCAGTGGACTGTGCTCATGAGTGTGTGTATAAATACTGCATAACCAAACACACACTTCACGTAATTACACAGTTGCATTCATATTCAGGTCTCTTTCTGAAACCTAACTGTAAGAAAAACCTAGTGTTGGACTCAGGCAGCTGGCTCACTCACGGGGGGCTTAGTCTTGTTGGCTTCATGTTTGTGAGTTCGCTTTGATGGTGAGGTGTCTGGCAGGAAACAGTTGCAGAGTCCTCGCCTCTACCAAGGCAATACACAAATGTCCATCTTCAAGTTGAAAATGTTGATCAGCAGTTGTGGTCAGCTTTTGGTCCACAAAGGGCCTTGTCAGATAGTCATCCAGACAGACAGATGAAGCCATGGTCTTCAGTTCTCCAGAGGCTGCCGGGCTCCATCTGCAGCTTGCTTTTCTCTGATGTTGAAGTGTGAAGTTGGAAATACGGAGTTGTCAAGAAGGAAAGAGAGGTTAATTTCAAATAGATACGGTTTACTAAAATGACACCTGTTGTGGGGGAAAGTTTATCATCTTCATCTCATTGTACACTAATTGTGGGAGAGGAGAACTAAGAAGGAAGGTGTTAGACCAATAAGAACACCTGATGAGGTGTGAGGTGTCTGTATAGGAGCCTGAGTGAGAATGGCTTGACCTGATGAGGTTGGGTTAGGCCCATCTTATCTCAGGACTCCAGTGCACTGTGTCACTTTAAAAGTCAGTAGTCGTGATTTGAAGATGCGGTGCTCGCTGCCATCCCTTAACCTTTCCCAGAGACCACATGTGGTAAATGTAGTGCAGTGATACTCCTGGTTCAGAGTGTGGTTTCTGGGAAGCATGTGAGTGTGGACATGCGTGTGCACATATATGTATTCAGTTCTAGAAATCATTTCTAGATTCAGTTCTAGAATCACGGTGGGTGAGATTTTTGTGTTCTGGGCAGAGTATTTTCTGGTATGGGTTGTTTATTTTTTGCATTAAATCATAATGTGGAATTTTGGTTCTTGATTTGGGGAGATGGGCTTAACTTCATAGATTGTGTTCTAAACTTTCTATAAATATTCTCATTCTTGTTAAATTGCATTCTGGGAAGTTTGGCTGCTGTTCCTCCTGAAATCCTTCACATGACTAAAACATTTTTATCTGAAAGGGATGGCGGTTTCTTAACACTTTAAGAGAGGCTTTTGATGTTAGTGAAGTTGGAGTAGGCTGTGACTGAGGGTGGGATGATGCTAACAGGCCAGGCATTCTTGGCAAAGACTTTTGGGGGATGATAAAAATGCTTTGTATTTGAGAAAGGTCATCGTTTCACAGTGGTGTGAATATGAGAACCACAGAACTGTATTCCTTAAATGAGGTGAATTGTATAATACCTAAGCTATAAACCAATGAGAGAAAAGTGGCCCGCATGGTAGATCCTCAGCTTCAGTTTTGGGGCATTTCCTTCGATTCCCTTCCAGGAAGGCAATGCTAATCCAGGTATATGCCGGAGGAAACCGAGCTCACAGGGCTCTTTTCACAGCCTTTTGGGACAGACTTTCAGTTGCTTCATGGACGCGAGTCCTCCAGGCAAGCATCAGTTTCTGGCTATGACTCCTTCTCTGACATTGTCTTGTGACTTGACCTCAGTTAGGGAGCGTTCTGCTGACCCCTTTTTGTTGTCCAGGAATGGGGTGGAAATCACCATATTTGACAGGAGATTGTGGACCTGATCTGACCTCTGCTTGCAATGTGGTGGCATATTTAGAATCTTGTAGACCTCGAATTAAATTTTCAGCAAGTGTTAAAAGAATTGACTTTCATTCCTACTGATGGTCTCAGACCCAATGAGTTTTCCCTTGGGGGCGGGTGGTGGCTGGCTGTGTGGGTAGAGAAGGGCATGGTTGGGTAGGGTGACACTGGCCGTAGTTGAGTTTCCTTCAAAGTTGTGGGGAAGTTGACATAAGTAGCTTTCTGCAGTGTTTCTCCTTCCTGATGAGAGTGATGTTAGCATGATGTAATGTCACAGCCAGCGCTTTTCACCAGCACAGGTTATATACTGCACACTGGAGTCACTTTTGCTCACTTATCATGGGGACTGAGATACAGAGTATTTGGTAAGATTCCCAAACAGAAACCATTAATTTGCAGAAAGGCATGTATACTCAGTGGCAAGAATTTTCACTGTGTGTGCTGTGTAGTTCAGTTGACACTCCGTACAGTGTATTTTAACCTCACCTGAAAGCAGACATCCCAGAAGGAAGACAGGATATTGTGAGACTTCAAAATTACTTTAGGGCATGGTTCCTGAAAGAGCGAAGCTCCAAGACTTTTTTGTTCTTGTAGCACTCTGAAATTCCCTGTTCTAGTGTATACATTAAATGTACATAAAGCAGCCTGGAGGGCACCCACTATGCAGAATACCTGCAAAGGGACCAGAGGCTTAGGGACAGTGCCTCTTAGCACAGTGCCTCCTGTTGGGCAGTGACCTTTGAGGATGCATGCTCTGCCATCCACATTTCTTAGCTCCAAATGCCTAGCTTAGCATTAGTTAGCACTTGAAGTGCTTCTCATCTTCAAAGGCCTTTATGGGCATTATTTAATATACATGACACTGTAATGAATGAGCTGTTTATCCCCTGAGCAGCGTCAGTATGCCGGGTGCCATGCAGCTGGAGAAGACAAAAATACTGTTCTGTCCACTGGGAGTTTATAGTACAAAGAGGCAAGATGATTAGGCAGGTTCTCTTTTGGCCTCCTTTTAAACTGTGCTGGGGAATAATGTAAAAGTTAAAATTAAAGAGATGATCGGCAAGCACAGGCTATGTAATTGAAATTGCCCTCAAGGTGAAAATGAATTTTGAGATGCTCTTAAAAAGACATAGCGCATTAGGTCTCATTTCTCACACACTGGTTGGCAGAAGTGGTGTCTTCTTTTGCCCTAGGGCAGGGCGGCAGTGTAGACCAGGCAGAATCAGTCTCCATTCTCTTGCCCTGCTCATCCCAAATACCTGCTTTTATTTGTACTGTATTGGATGCTGTATTACAGTGGAGATCAAATGTGAAGGCTAGTGGATTTCTGAGTTGCAGACTGGATCTGCTTGACACCCAGCTTTGGCAGAGTCAGGCTCAAGAGAAACTTGAACTTGTTGCCCTGTCAGCATGTCCTGCCCTGTGTCCAGTACTTCTTGCTTGTGCCTTCTGGCCCCTCCCTCTTTGTGGTTTGCTTTCCTGATGAGCTTTGTTGCCTTTGGGAAGCTGCATTTGTCTGTCCTGTGCATGCTTCTTGTGGTCCATTAGTCTTGGCATGGCACTGGTGTACAGCTGACTTCGTCTCTGATTCTTCAGTTGTGAGTGTGAACTGCTGGGAGCTCTGATCCCACTGTCCTCCCAGAGAAGGGTAGAGCAACTCCTGATTTATACCCATGTTTCCTTAGCCCAGACCAGTGCAGTTTCTAGACTTTAAGACACAGGATCTCTCCATCTAGTTCTAGGATAGAGCCCTGGAATATGTAATCCAGATGTAGACACATGTAATGCACATGTAGACAGGTCCTCTAAGCTATGTCTTAGCTTAGTTGTGGGCCCTAGGGATATGTCTGTCCAGTTATGTTATAATAAAGAAACATCTGAGGAAAATGTGTCTACTTACCTCAGTTTTGGAGACTGAAAATTCCAGCCCCAGGCTCTGGACAGGGCCCCTAACTGTCCACATTTTGGCAGATACATGATGATGAGAGTACATGCAGGCAGTGGAAATCCCCCTGTAAGACAAGAAGACAAGGTGATTCAGGGTTCAGGCTCCTTCTCCATAGCTACTTCTCTCATGAGAACTAACTCAGGCTCTCAGGAGAACTACTTGAATCCCTCCTGAAGGCAGTACTCCCAGTGACCTGGGGATTTCTCATTAGGCCCCACCTCTTAAAGATCTACCCCTTCTCAGTATGACCACACTGAGGACCAAGGCTCTAGCTGGTGTATATACTCTTTAGGTACAGACATACGCACACTCTAGCAGGGACCAGAGTCAGTACTGAGTACAATGTGATAAGAGCAATTTGTGGACTCCTTCTGTCAGTGTACCTGGAGCACATGGGAACTGCCATCTATGAGGCCACGCTTGCTTTGTGAAGGAGAAGATACAGTTGGGCCCCCAGATAAAGAAGTGATGGTGTTGCCATAGAGATGTTGCACAGTTTGGAAGGAGACTGGAGCGATCACATCGTAAATGATCAGAACAGATGGCTTGTCATCTATATACTCCCAGCCCGGATTCTTTATGCTGATCCTCAGAGCATGGCAAATGCCAGCTCTTTGTTCTTTTACTGTGGAGATGCCACAGTTCATACTGAGTAAGATCCGAATTGGGTGATACATGCCATAGACACAGTTACAAGTAGTGGTGATGTAGGATGTGGGAGTATTTGGGGCATCCTGGAATGGCCTCTTTCACTTTGCCCTTAGAACACACATATAATTGGTACTTTTTTCAGTTTCCGCTTAATAAATTTCACTTCATCTTATTATTTTTTTGACACTGGAGAATCAAACACAGGATCTTGTGCAAGCACCCCACCACTGAGCTACATTCTCAGATCCTTCACTTAGTATTTTGATAGCACTAGTCAGGGATGTATATGCATACACACACCCATGGAGGGTTACTCTCTTAGCCTAGATACATAGAGGAGGGCCTAGGAAATGATAAGTTTGTTAATGTCACTTAAAAAAAAAAAAGAACTTCCATTGGAAGCACTGGTTATCAATATAGTAATTGTAGATTCTTTTGTGGCAAACATATTTAGAAATATTAGCAGGCTTTCCTACGTTCATTCCGTTGAGTTTTACTATGTGTCGTCCATCAATAATTATCTGCTAAAGGAATGAACAAGTAAGTTTTGCGTTCTCCAGACCTCCCTGCATTGCTGGTGTATGACTGTAGGTTCTTGTCGACTGCACCTCTGCCCACGGAAGGGCCGTTTGCTTCTCTGTTGTGTTTCTCCACTGCTGGGTTCCCATCTTCTGAGCAGAGATCCACAGCCGGTTAGCTTGCCTCTGTTGGATGTAGTAATTCTTCTGTACAGTGACTCATTCAAGTGACTTCCGTCTCTTGACACTTCCATGTCAACAATAGAAAGATTGTTTTATCAAAATACCTCTGGGTTGCTGGCTAGCTAGCACGCAGGAAGCCCTGGGTTTGGAACCCAGCA
Source organism: Cricetulus griseus (assembly GCF_003668045.3). NCBI lineage: Eukaryota > Metazoa > Chordata > Mammalia > Rodentia > Cricetidae > Cricetulus > Cricetulus griseus. The sequence continues at coordinate 358,707,412 of NC_048595.1, read as the reverse complement.
CTACATAAAACCAGAGTTTTGAGGCTAGCCTAGGCTAAATGAAACAGTGGAAACTGCCAGTGCTGCCACTGTCATCGCCACCACCACGGCTGATTTGGAAAACAGTTTTAATGGAAAGGCTCAGCCACTAGAATGAGGGAAGTGTGGGAGTAAGCCACAGTGTCTTGGGTCAACAGGACACACCACTTGGCAAAGTTGTCGAAACTGTCTGATAACTGCTGCCTCAGAATGGTTTAGAGCCAGTCGGAGTGAGTTAGAAGGAAGTTGTCCAGGTGTTTTTAGATGCCTGACTTGAGAGGTCATTTGGTGTTGTAAAAGTTTGTGGCTTTGTTGTATCTATCTGCCTTTCCTCACAGGAAGGTTCAAACAGTGGCCTCTCAGCCAACCAGATCCCTGCTTTCCTTCGTTCAGCCTCCTGCCCTCCTGGTGTTGCTAGGACTCACCTTTCCACTCAGTCATCCCCTTGTCTGTCAGTTACTTCAGAAGAAGCTTCCTTGTGTGTTTAAGTCAAATTCAACTTTTTACACATAGGCTCCATACCATGAAGTAAAGGTATCCATTCACATGTGGAGTGTCTTAAAAGGTATCAACAGCATGTAAGGCCCCAGAGGACTGTATATCAGGCATCCACTGAAGCAGGATGGAAGGCCTCTTCATGCTGGTCTGTGGATCTGCAATGGTGAGGACCCCTGGTTCTCAGTAAACAAAGGAGTGTCAGAAGAAAAAACAAACAAACAAACAAAAAAACATCGGTGAATTCCAGTGGTCTCTACTCCCCTGCACTGCTCTCCTTAGCTTAGCCTCCCTGTAGCCATATTTTATTTTTCCAGTTGTCTCTCCACTGTTTTTTTTTTTTTTTCCCCCCTCAGGCTCAGTGTTTCATCTGCTTCTCAAGGGGACTTTCCTTGTTCAGGAGAGTGATTCACCCACAGGTCCTTCTCCCTGCCTCAGCCCTTCTTAAATAGCCTTCTCTGCCCAGAAGGAGGCTTTCCCAAGAGGCCCCAGACCTTGTAAAAAACTGTCAGAAAGACCCTCCTTGAGACCTGTGTTGACTGCTGGTGGTGTCATTCTTAGGCCTGTGCCTGGGCGCTCTGGCCTCCAGGGGCTGCTGGGTGACAGAGAGCAGAGTGGCCAGGGGCTGCTGGTACACCCACCCATTCTAGCTTGCTGAAGTGTTTTTCTTCCTAGGGTGATCACTTTATTTTTATTTTCTTGTTAAGTGTTTCCTTTCCCCTGTGTTCATCTTTTCTTTTTGACCCTGTTAGGTCACCTGCTGCACTCATGCGTGGCCAATCACAGAGCAGGGAGGCAGAGCTAGGAAGTTTTTTGTTTTTTGTTTTTTTTTTTCCTGGGCCAGGAATTTAGGAAGAGGACTGTAGAGCAGTGATTCTCAGGCTGTGGGTGACTCCCCCACAGGGGTTGCCTATCAGATGTCCTGCATATTAGATATTTATATTATGATTTGTAACAGTAGCAAAGTTACAGTTACAAAGTTGCAATGAACTAATTCTATGGTTGAGGGTTACCAAGACATGAGGAGGGACTGTATTAAAGGGTGGAAGCACCAGGAAGGTTGAAAACCACTGTTGTAGAGTCTGATAGATTTCTGTCTCAGCCCCTAAGCACAGTCATAAACTGCAGGGGAGCTGTGGCCTCTGAGGTGCCTCTACTCAAGTCTCCACCACTCCTTTCCTTCCTCTTGTCTCTACCCATGTGCCTTGTCACCTGGCAGTCACTCAACCCATTCTTTTTTCTGCTCGAATTTACCTCTTTCACCAGTGTTGTCTGGATTAACATTTGCATTCGTTGTGATCCTGGTAAACTTGGTTTAGCACATAAACCTGATGGTCATTATTATTTTTTTTTTGAAGTACTTTAGTCCGTTTTGTTAAAGTCTTATTTCTTGAAAATGAGTTTCTTCCCTAGCACACATAATTTCTCCTTGATATTTTATTTCTAAACTGTAATTGTCATTGTGCATGACATTGTGCATGAGTCTACTCCTATTTGTGCACCTAATACTTGGGAGTGAGCAAGGAATGCTGTATCCCCGATCTTGGGGGCGACGGGCAGTTCCTTTCCTGTTTCGGGAGTCAGGTGTTTGGTGGTTAACCATTGAATCAGCAGACTTGGGCAGAAGTCCCAGACATTTTATGGTGTGATGTCCTCACTGATAAAAAATTTTGTGGGAGCAGGAAGAAAGGAAGAGAGAGCAAGCAATCGAGCGAGCGGGCGAGCATGTTCTTGCAGATGAGGGGGAGGCAGTGAGTGAGGGGAGGTTGATGGAAGAATGTCCCCCTGTTTGCTTGGCCGAGGTCTCGTTGCTGCTAATGAGTTACAGTCCTGCTTTGTGCCAGGGCTTCTGACTCTTGATTGGCAGGTGCAGTGTGAATGCCATTGGTCTTTGCTGATTCCTGGGTGGATCAGTCAGCAAAGTAGAGTGCAAGTAGTGGATCATGAAGAAACCTCTGACCAGGTTCCCTTTAAGATGTGAGAGCTCATTGCCTATGGATGCCTTTTTGGTGTCCACGTCTTATTGATCACATAGTAGCCAGGGAACTTTAGGGGAACAGTGTCACTGGGAAGACTTCCTGAGCTCTTTGGGAATATTTTTGTGGGAATATGCTCCATAAGTCAGTCAAGAATGTTCCAGGCCCTCCCTGCCTTCCTCTTCTTTGCACTTTAGTTCCACTTCTGGGACTTTGCCCCACTCCTCCTGTCTCTCTTGAGGCTTTATTCATGTCAGTCCGAGAGCAGGCCGCAGGGCCCTTTAAGTGCGTAGATATGAGGCCAACCCAGTTTTTCTCATAAGTAGGTCATGTTTCTACTAAGTAGGATTTCAAAAACTCCTTAAAGAAAAAGTATTTTAAGCGGGGGTGGGGGTGTGGGGGTGGGGTGACCAGCATCTAGTCTCAGCCTTGTTTACAGGGCTTGCCAGGAACATGGTGGTTTCTGGGAACGCCTTGGTGAGCAGGAACAGCCACAGGATTACTAGGGCCTCCTGTGTCCACACTAGTAGGCCAAATGGTGGGCCTGGCAGGAGCACCTGACTTCGAACCTGCACAGCAAGGACCTGTCTCCAAGGAGTATGCTGTGGGCCTCTTTCTCGCTGAACTATGAACTCCTGCTTTTCCTGGTGACTAGAGAACAACTTAACTTTTGCAAGTCTTCCTGAGTAAGTCCTTTATCTGCAATGCCAATCATCTGATACTAGTGTATCCACATCCCGGTGAATCAGGAAGGGAAGAAATTACAGTAGGATCTGAGAGCCAGTCCCCAAAAGAATGGGAATAAATGCTGGAATAATCTTTGGAAAAGTTTTTAGAATTCTAATACTTTTAAAATTGCTAGGAAGCCTGACTAAAGAAAGTTGCTATGTTCACAGGCGTAACATTCATAACTTAGAATAGCAAAATGCTTTATTACTGGTTCAAGGGCTGGGCCCTTAGGTGTCCTGTGTCTGATTTGTAACTGAACTTTATGTATGGTTTACAGAGCACAATGCAAGAAATATGCTTTAGGAAAGTTTATATAGTCTCCCAGTAGGGGCTTCTCACATAGGTGAGTCCCTGAGAGGTTCTCAACATGTACCCTCTTTTAATTTAGTTAGTTAATTAATTCATCATTATTACTTTTTTGATTTTTATCTTTTTGATGCATGGTCTCACTATGTAGCTCTGGCTATCTTAGAACTCATTGTGTAGACCAAGATGGTCTCAAACTCTCAAAGATCAGTCTGCCCAAGTGCTGGGATTAAAGGTGTGCACCACCACACTGCACACATACCATCTTTTAAAAGTCGGACACTCTCCAATGAATTTCAATATTTTTAGAAATGTATTTTGTTTTCAATTGTACGAATGTGTGCATATTTGTGTCTGTGTTTGTGTGTGTTTGTGTGTGTGTGTGTGTGTGTGTGTTTATGCATGTGTTCAGAAGCCTGAAGAGCCCAGAAGAGGTGTGTGTGTGTGTGTGTGTGTGTTTATGCATGTGTTCAGAAGCCTGAAGAGCCCAGAAGAGGTGGTCCAAAAGAGTAAACCACTGGAGATACTCATAGTTGTGAGTGGCCTAATGTGGGTGCTGGGAACTGAACTTGGGTCCTCTGTAATAGCAGTCTGTGCTCTTAACTGCTGAGCCATTTCTCTGATCCATGCCCAAGTGTTTGTCACATAAAGCAATTATATAGTTTGGTATAGGACTATTCATTTCTTCCTTATGGTTGATTTCAGGAGGGGGGTGTTTGATTCTAGTAGAATTACCAGCTGACTTTGTATTATTGGAGTATTTCTTTCTAGTGTTGTGTATATGTGTGTATATTCTGTTCCTCTCATGGTGAGTGCCATGGCTTTGCTGTGTTTGTGGTTTGAAACACTAAATTCATGTCACTATGTTTGAATATAGATTATTTTTTTTACTCCAGAGGTAATGTATTGAAATACAGATGTGTTGTTTGAAGTGTCACCCAGAAATCCACATCTGTCTGGAAGTACTCCTGGGACAGGCTTTGTCCATGGGTTGAGGAGGTGGCATTCTAGAGGGAGGTCTCCACAACTTGCCAGCCTCAGCTCATGGCCAGCTCTGAAGGCCATAAGGTATTCTTGGAGCCAGTGTCCCCAGAGAATCTTCTCAGAAGGTTAGCTTTGTCACCACTGCTGTTGAGTTTTGCTTTTTAGTCATGTTATTGGAGAAGATTGCATGGTTTAAGTTTCCTGGCCTTTGCTTTGGGCAGAATTGGAGAGAGCTTTCCTGCTCTGCTTGTGTTCCCCACTTCCGTTATAATCTTAGGGGAACCGAGGTTACCTCTTGTTTGTTTCTCCTTTTTAGACGAAAACTCTCCCATTTTAAATATTATAGTGTCTAAGTTTTCCTTCCTTCCTTCCTTCCTTCCTTCCTTCCTTCCTTCCTTCCTTCCTTCCTTCCTTCTTTCTTTCTTTCTTTCTTTCTTTCCTTTTTTGTTTTTTCCAGACATGGTTTCTCTGTGTAGCTTTGGAGCCTATCCTGGCACTCACTCTGTAGACCAGGCTGGTCTCCAACTCACAGAGCTCCACCTCTGCCTCCTAAGTGCTGAGATTAAAGGGACGCATCACCAACACCCAGCCCTGTCTAAGTTTTCTGTTGCTGTGATAAAACACCATGACCAAATGAAACCTGGGGAGAAAAGGGTTCCTTTCAGCTTTGCCGCATCTTGATCACAGTCCATCACGAAAGAATGTCAAGGCAGGAGCTCAAAAGCAGGAGGGAGGTTCTGATCCATAGACCATGGAGGAGTGCTGCTTAATGGCTTGCTCTACAGGGCTTGCTCATCTTGCTTTCATAAAAGCATCCAAGACCACCAGCCCAGGGGTGGCACTGCCCATAGTCAGCCCTCCCACATCCGTAATCAGTCAATAAAATGCAACACCCTCCCCCCCCAAGACTTGCCCACAGACAATCTGGTTGAGGCATTTTCTCAGTTGGGGTTCCCTCTACCTCATACATCAAAATAGCTGCTACCTATACTGTGTCCTTTTTCCTGCAGGTTTAGTTTTTCACAGTACAAGAGTTGCATTCTTAAGGCTTCTTTCCTTTTCATTGGGTGTATCTGAGTGTCTTCCCCACTGTGTACATACTGTTAACAGACTAGGATGAGTATTGTGTTGAGAGGTGGGAAACCTGGGTGGTGTTGTGGGTTTGCCTCGGAGTCGCAGAGAGTAAGTTGCCTTGTTTTATACATTCTTATACATTGGCTCCTCTTGTGGACCATTATCAAGCCTTTGACATTCTTTTTATTACACTGGAGTATTTGCCTTCTTCTCATAAAATACATGGTGGAATGCAGTGTAACAGGTTTGTTGTAATTCCAAACAGCAGTGGTAAGAAAAGTGTTTCCAAGTGTAATTGTAATTTCTTTTATTGGGTTTAATCCTGTGTTTCTTTTCTTTCCTCTTCTAAAGAGGACCACCCACCAGTAGATTCAAGTCTACCTTTGGAAATTTGAAAGTTATGGCATTTTATCACTAACTTGAAAATATCTGTAAGTTGATAGTATTTGGATTATTGTGCTGAGACGAAGAGGAGATTTTGGTAACTAAAGCATTTAAGGAAGGGTTTATAATTCAAAGTTAAAGATGGACAGTTTTCACAAAGCAGAAAGCTGTTTCAAGAATCAGGGCTCAGCTGATGTCACAAAGTAGACAAAGCTTCCAAGAGCAGAGTAGAGGCAGGTGGGCATCGGAGCACTTCCTGGGCACTTAGCAAGTGATCTGAGCAGCTCATTCATATGTCAGATGGACAAACTTTCTGCATATGTCAGACAGACGGACTTCCTGTCTTTGTAACTTGTCCTGGAAGGCTTTTTCTTTTGTTTGCTATTAGACACAGGGAAGTTGATAACATCAATTCTTTGTGATAAGTTTCTAATATAAATAATATTTAGCTTTTTTACTTCTTTTTTTTTTCTTTTGTAGCATAGTAGTTTTGGTAAATTGTGATGCAAAATTTTTGGTTTTGTTTGCAAATTTGCAGATATTTTGTTTTTCTGTAACTTTGTACCATTATCCTTTGGCTTAATTACTAATTAAACAATCTTTTTTTCTATTTTCCTAATTTTAATATTTATTTATTTATTTATTTATTTATTTATTTATTTATTTATTTTTGAACAGGGTTTTTCTGTGTGTAGTCCTGGCTGTCCTGGAACTCACTCTGTATACTAGGCTGGCCTTACACTCAGAGATCCTCCTGCTTCTGCCTCCCAAGTGTGGGATTAAAGTGATTAAGCAGTCTTTATTGGTTGTTCATTTAAAGCATTTGGTGAGCACAGAGTATGTGCTAGGTAGTTAATAAAATTAAGAGAGCTAGTAAAGTTGATTTGTAGCCCTTGAAAGGAAGTATCATATTTTGTGTGTGTGTAGGTAGAAAATTATATTTCAAAATTTTATTTATTTTTGTATATATGAGTGTTTTGCCTACATGTATGTCTGTGTATCCCATTCATTCCTGGTGCCTGTCGAGGCCAGTCTCCTGGACAGTTGGGAGCGGCAATCTTGGGAAGTGAACTTGAGTCCTCTAGAAGAGTAGTCAGTGCTCTTAAACTCTGAGCCACCTCTCCAACAAAATGTAGTATTACCTTCAACTAACTGCATTAAAATATTAAAATGAAATTTTAAGGTAGGGCACAGTCTCAGTGATAGGTGATACTGTTGAAGATGATGGTGCTAGCAACTGTCAGTGGTGAGGACTGTTGGATCATGGCAGTCAGCATCCCAGTTCTTAAATAGTGTCCAGCATTTCCCTAGACTCGTATATAATGAGGTTACTGGGGGTGGGAGGGATGAATTGGAAAGTCTTAGAAACTTATCGTATTAGTGATACTAAGAATATTTGAAAGGCACAACCAAGCCAGTGTTACTCAACATTTGGTTGTTACTACTTAAATGTGCATGACCATAAAGAAAGAACCAGCTTATATTTAGCAAAAATTATATACACAGCAAATTATTGTTGCAAAAAACAAGATATTTTATAAGAGCTTGCTGAATGGTACCATTACAAGGAAAGCCTGTTGGTGCTGCCTCTCATTGGCTGACCGTAATAAATCTCTGCTTTTGAGCAAAACTTACAGGACAATAGTGTTTGAAAGACTCTTAAAATTGTACATTTTAGATAAGGCTAGCTACACCAGTCAGCCAACTCCAGACTGTGTGGGATCAGGAGGCACGGGCAGGGATAGCTAGCTGGAGGTGGCACAGTTGGAGTTTTTCATTAGAAGCAGGCACACTGCCGCAGTGTGATGTTTAGTAGGCTATTAAATAATTGTGTCAAACAGGACTGCCTTAAAGGGCAGTTGAAGTTCCTGGGCTTTGTTGCTGCTATTGCTTGGGTGTGTTTTAGACTTGAGCTTCTCTGATTAAAAGATTAGGAAGTGAGAAGTGGAGGGAGTAGGATAGGGAAAACAAGATGACCACACTTAGGTTTTGAATAAATAACGTAACCAAGTAACACTCAAACATTTTTTTAAAGGATTAAGAAGTAGGAAATGAAATACACCCAGAAGTAGCAATGCGTGGACAAACCTAGCATCTTGATTTAAATTGAGCTAAATTACAAAGTCACCAAATTCACTGTCATAACCAGTGACAGGAACCCTGTTGTCTTGGACACAAAGGCTCCTGTCTTCTGGGTGACAGTCACCCTCAAGTGTCAGTCAGGGTAGACCAGCATGCAAAATGAAGCCCTTTCTATTGCAGAACTGCATTAATGGAGTGGGTTACTTAACAATGGCTGATTAAGCCACAACACAGCCAGGCAGTTGCAGTAGTAAGAGGCGTAACAGTGTCAGTGTGGTGACTGCACAGTGAAGGGCAGCATTGTGCCTCAAGGACCCTTGGGTTCGGCTAGGCTGCTGGGTTTCAGAGCAGGGCAATTCGAGCAGTAAGGCATTATTCTACATCTTGTAGGCAAAAGTATGGGTTCACAGAGTGTAGCAGTGTACAGACAGCATCAAGGCAGGCTGCTGGATGGACCAAGAGTGGGCTCCAGGAGAGTCCATTGATGGGATCTGTGGAGATGTAGGTGGGATAGAGGGTCACTGTAGCCTGCATTGTGGGGTACAGCTAGCCTTTCTAACAGCTTCCAGACCTTTGCAAGTGACAAGCCATCCTCCCTACCCTGGCACTCACCTTTGATGTTTACCTTGGTGATGCTTTCTGCTAGCTCTGTGAACCACTAACAAGACATCACCATTACAGAAGGTGAAATGAGGTCACTTGAAGGATGTCAGGAGAAGCAGATGGAAACCAGTATGTATTGAAGGAGCCCTGCCTGTTATTAAGACAGCACTGAGTGACAGCCAAAGCACTGCCATCAGCCACTAATACCGATATTTCACTCCGGTTTCCCGTTTGCTTGTTGGAAACTGAAAAATGTCAGCCTTGAACCAAAAATTTGGAGACTTTGTTGATTCCCACATGTCAATCACAAACTGTGTCTGACTGGTCCTCCAGTGCTGGTCACTCTAAGTACAGGCCTCTGCCATCTGGGTGTCTTGGTTGTACTGTTAAAATACAACACAGTGCTGAGCAACAGACACCAGGGCCACTGGACAGTTCTAGAAGGGTTGTTCTAGGAAAGTGAAACAAAGGATTGCCTGCAGATACTGTAGTGTAGCCAAGGGATAGATTTTTTTTTCTTGCACTTTTAAAAGAGATCCACTTTATAAAGCTGCTGAGCTGTGGAAAAGCTAGTAGTTGCTCACATCAAACCCTGCTGATGTGTTACTGGAGGTGGTAGGTTATCACTTCCCAAATTGAGTAGATGTACATGGAGTTCCACAACTTTTTGCACCTGACTCAGTAGATTTTTGGTTACTGCAGCAACACTGGGAGTTTAGCTAATCCAAGGGAGGGGCTGAAGGCCTTGCCTCTGGCCTAGAGGAAGGCTGTGAGGGAGGGGCTGACAGGCCCTTAAATAGCTTCTTAACCTTGTTTTTGTTTCCTGTTTGTCTGTGAAGGTCTCCTTTGCACCAGTCAACTTTAGCACACTTGGTGGTAAGATAGGATGGACTCACAGCTCTGAACACTCAGATTGTTGACTGTTTAGATGGGTTAGAAGGAAACACAGCATTCTGGCTGAAGCAGAACTTCAGTTCCGCCTGTTAACTTGTCCTTAAAAAGGAACCTGACTCCTCTCCAGGGATAGTGAGGCCCTCCATCAAGGACCTTCAAAGTCTGTCATATTGTTTGGGGGAGGGTCTAGACCCTCCTTGCTGTATCTGGGCTCCATAGGGAATGGGCTCCCAAAGTCCATTTGTGCTCTAGGGATAAAGACTGGCTCCACTGTTAGAGGTCCCATAGACTGTCTTGGGCTCCTAGCTGGTACCCACATTCAGAGGGCTTGGTTTGGTCCAATGCTGTTTTCCCAGCTTTATGACTAGGGTCTCCATTCTATCAGTAGGTCAGGTCAACTGTTTCTGCAGGTTTCTCCATCCCCGTCTTGGCTCCTTTGCTCATCCCTCCTCCCTCTCCACAACTGAATTCCAGTAGTATGGTTCAGTGCTTAGCTATGGGTGTCTGTTTCTGCTTCGAACAGCAACTGGATTTGGGTTGGGTGGGGAACATGGGAGGAGGAAAGGGCAAGGGAATGGGGGGATGGATATGTGAATATGAGTAATTAAAAATAATAAAAAATGAAAAAAAATAAAAAGGAACCTGTTCATTCAGAAAGAGTAGTCACAATTCGGAAGGAAGCTGCACACCTGTAGCCCCAGGCACTTGAGAGGCAGAAGAGGGAGGATGACATGAACCAGGACGTCACGTCTAGCTTGGATAATAAGTGAGACCTGGTGTCAAAGCAGTGACAACAAAACTCCCAAGCATGAAAACAGATGCAGATGTTTGTGTCTGGAGTCAAGATCCATGACTTATGGACAGGAAGGAAATGAAGTATACCTGTGTTTTATGAGTTTCTAATGGAATCGAGATCAAAAACAGTGCTTTCAATAGTATCTCTGGCTTACCCTCTGTGGGTATTATATTTTTCAGATTATGCCAGCTATTGCACATCTCAAAATGTAAGCTCATTTGCCACTTCAGAAATTTAGCATTTCCTAAACTGACAGATACATACTAATGAAATGTACACTACTTTAAAATCTTTTGACATTTTATTCAGAACTCTGCCCCTTTCTGAGTTTCATACTTTGTCTTTCAACATCTTAGAGTTGCTCCCCTTTCTGTTGTTTGTCTTTTGTATAAATTCTGTATGTGGATGTTCCAATTCTAGATTGCAGTATGTTGGCGTACTCTAGATATGAGTAGACCACCACCACACCTTACCGACTCAGCATTTCATCAGACTAGAGAGTGAGTTCCTGTTTCTCCCTGCTTATATCCTGCTTCCGCCCCACTATCTCACTTCCTGTCTGTCTGTACAGACTTCCAGACCTCTGTGGTTAGCTAGTGGCAGACAGGGTCTGCCAGAGCTTTCAGACAGGCCTTATTTGCACAAACAAGATATTATCACACCAACCAAAGCCAAACTAAACCAAAACCAACCTAAGCTAGTTCCTTATAAAATGGGACTTTAAAAATTCCAGTTTCTGCTTTAGAGACTTTAAAATTTAGAAACATTGAACTTTTCAAAACTGCATTTTTCATATTCCCAAGAAAACTGGAGTCACACATTTAATTCTTCTTACGGAACACAGCTGTCTGAGACATTGTGTTCAACTTCTTTATTTATGGAACGTTAGTCTCTCTCTCTCTCTCTCTCTCTCTCTCTCTCTCTCTCTCTCTCTCTCTGTGTGTGTGTGTGTGTGTGTCTGTCTGTCTGTCTGTGTTTGTGCATCTGTCTGAGTGTGGGCGTATGTGCTGTAACTTGCGTGCAGAGGTCAGATACCTGGTGGCAGTTACTGATCTGATGCAGGGTCTGTCTCGTTTCTGCTGTGCTGTGTCCCGCAGACTAACTGACGCAGTAGCTTGATTTCCTGTCCCTGGCTTCCGTCTATTCTAGGAATGCTGGGATTACAGATGTGTCTGTTTGTCTGCCTGTCTGTTTGTGGGCAGGGGGTGTGTTTCAAACTCAGGTTGAACAGGGTTACACAGCAAGCACTTTTACCAGTGGCATGTCTCCCGGTCCCTGCCTTTGAACAGCTTACACACCTGCAGGATTGATGTTACATAGTCCATTTTAGAGACAAGATGGCAGACCTCAGGTTTAGGATTTGCAAGGATAGTTTCAGATCAGCAGGGACAGCCAGGTCAGCCTTGTGTCCAGGCTATTCTGAAATTTACTTGTGTTCAAAACAAATTAATGTTTGCATTTAATGTTTGAGAAAAAGAACCTTGTGAATACTCTGCCACAATTAAGTATTGCTTTCAGTGACATATTTTGCAAGCTCAGTGCCTTCCAAGTTCAAAGGGCACATTTACAACCCCCCCCCCCCCAATGATAGGAAGTTGAGCACACAGTATGGGAAATCTTGTTTGTTTGTTTTTAATAGGGTTTCACTCCGTAGCTCTGGCAGGCCTGGAATTTGCTTTGCAAACCAGGATGGCTGTCTTTAAACACACAGATAGCTCTGCCTGCCTCTGTCTCCTGAGTGTGGGGACTAAAGGTGTGTGCCACCATGCCAGGAGGAAATCCTTCTTTAGGCAAAGTGTCCCACACAGATCTTAGTGCCTGGTGTTTCCGGGCTTATGCTCACACCCGTCCTGCAACATTCCACTGAGACATCCTTTCTGGGGTCTCTGTCCTATAACCTGGAAGATCACCAGGTGGGAAACTGAAGAAGGAAATAGAAAAGTAAAAGCAGGTGAAAGGTAGGGAAAGCCTGGTGGGACTAATTGCCTTGTGCTCCAGGCGGTCTGAGCTCAGCAGCACTCACTCCTGTCTCCTGCTGTTTATCCTGGGCTGCCCCTTTAGGACAGTCTCTCCCTATTGATTACTGAGAGCTTGTCTACATGAAGGAGGGGCTGCTGAGCACCCTTATGCAAATCTGAGGCTAGTGTGAAGTATACATGGACTAAGGGCCTCATGCTTTACCTAAGGTTGGAGCCATTTCTTTAGCCCCCTTTTGGTTATTTGACAGCTACACTACTGGTTTTCTGGGCTTATAGAATACTTCTTTTCCCACTTAGGAAAAAAAAAATCTATTTTTCTTCACAATGCCTCACCTCAGGCAGAGATTCCATTTGGCCTTATTGCTTTAGATTGCCAAACAGAAGCAGTGGAGTTGGATATGTGACCACACAACAAGGGCTTAGATCAAAGAGAGGCCATTTGTCAGCATAAGAGTGGGACTTGAAAGGGAGAAGAAAACGAACCGTGTTCCGGTCTGCTGACCTGCTGATGTTTGCTGAGGTTCAGTGTTTGAGTTGGGGTTAGTCCTGTGTGCTGGCTGTATGCTGAGAGCACCCCACCCAAAGTGTGGTGGGTGTAGTTAGAGCACTCCATGCTCCACCATCCTGGGCAGTGGAAAGGTGACAGGTGTCACTGTCTAGTCCTGATTACTAAGCTGGTCATGCGATGTACTGTCCAAACAGAGATGCCTCTGAGAATGAAACAGGGTGTTGCTGCTAATTTCTACAGGAGTAGGTTTAAACTAGTTCTGTCAAGTCCAGGTGAATGGTGACGTTCCTTACTGATTGCAGCGTGTAGAAGTGGAGAGTCACACTAAGACATTTATGACATGGTGACAGTTTTCTGTGGCTTATACTCTGTCTTGGCTGAAGTAATGTTGGTTTAGCCATGGACACATAATGGTGTGGACAGTTGACCAAGAGTGGGTCAGAGACATGATGCTGAGTCAGAGGCTGAGCCAGGAGTGTGCTGCCGGGAAAACGGACCTCCAGTACATTCCACGTCCTCTGCCCAGCTCCCGAAGTGGTTGGATAGGTTGTTTTGTGTGTGAGCTAAGTGTGACTTGAGCCCTGAATCAGGATTTGTCAGCACTTGAGCCCTGGCCTGCTTCCATAACTCCTTCATGAGAGCTGAGCCAAGGGGGTCTTTGTGCTCCCTCCACCCCCACAGGACCACAGAGGGAGCATGGCAAAAGCGGCTTGTTCACTACGGGGAGGAGCAGAAGAGGGTTATTTTGGCCACCGTCCCTGCTTGCTCCTGGGCAGTCTGTCAGGAGTCCCTGCCTGGATTTACCCTAGTAGACTTGGCACTCCAGAATAACAGAAAGTCCGGACAGTAGTTAGAGTCCCCAAGTAACACCCTGACAACTTCCTTACTGGGTATTAGAGAATTTATTCCACACTTAATCCTTAATCGATTGCAAAATTAAACCTATCTAACAATAAGAAATATTTCTTAATCCTGAGAATTCTTATATTAGTTTAAGCATCCATAAAACTCATCAAAGTAATATATGCTAAGACATCTGTTTTGTCCCAGGCTGCAAACACACACACACACACACACACACACACACACACACACACACACACACACACACACACACACCTTATTTACGTTCACTTGAGTGGCAAAGGTGTGTGTGGGCATATCTCCAGCTAGCGCTTATGTGGAGGGGGAGAAAGGCCTATGAGTTATGTTCCCTAGATTGCTGGCACAATCTTGCAATAACCCAGATAAGAAGGTAGTTACATGCTGGTATTTTGAGCCTACGTGGCCTGAATTTCCAGACTTACCATTTCTTCCTGTTTGGAGCCTCCTGTCCTCATTGGATTAATAAAAAGGTTGCTTTGAAGGAATGGGCCAAAAGAGGATAGCTGACCTTAACCCTTTGCCTTTTGTGATCACGGTAAGCATATTGCAGTCGATGACCATTGTGCCTGTTCCTATCTAAGGAAACCCGCCCACAGAAGTCCTTTTGGAAGAATCTCCTTTTTAGTGTTTGTAGATGTTAGCCATAGAGCCTTCTCCCCAGCCCCACTCTTTAGCTACTTAACAATGTCTGCAGGGCACCCAGCCCATATAGCCTATGCTGTGCTGTGCTGTGCTGTGCTGGGGATTGGGCTGCTCTACTTTGGACCACATCCTCAGCCTCAGTTTTCCCCTAATAATAAAAGATGAGTCTGGAGAGATGGCTTAGTGGTCAAGAACACTCACTGTTATTGCAGAGGACCAGAGTTCAGTTCTCAGCACCCACATGGTCATTCACCACCACATGTAGCTCCAACTTCAGGAGATCTGTAACCCACTTCTGGCCTCTCTGACAGTCTCATGCGTACACACATGCACACACACGTACACACACGCGCACACACACACACACTATATATATATATATATATGTATATATATATATATATACATATATATATATATATATGTATATATATATATAGTTTATGAGACAGTTGATTTGAAGAGGATCAGATGAACGTTTCTTTTCTACAGACACCCTATTATCCTTAGTGCCTGGAAATATGTCTGAGAACATTGTGAAGGAAAAGCCCTTCCAGGAGTTGGCATCTGTAGAACTGTGGTGGTCCCCCAACTATGTGGTGGGCTGCGAAGGGAGTGACATGTTTCAGAAGGGGCACCTTCCCTAGAATACCTGCTGTGGCTCCAGGGCCCCTGCAATGTGAAATTTCTTACTATGGGACATTCAGAACCTTCCAAATACTCCAGCTTCACCCTTCTTGCTTTGCTTAATCTGCCAGCATCGGGGCATGTAAAGAAGGCTACAGCCAGGTTCAGAGAGGGAAAGAGAGTGTCAGGCTGTCAAATATGCATCAGAGGACCCCCCAACCCCACGCCCCAACACTGTGATGGTGTTTACAGGCATGTACTCTGTCTGTGTAGGATAAGAAAGGATTTCACCTCTGCTTAAGCCTTTCTGTGACTCTGCCTCTCTGTTCCTCTGATGTGTGGCCACTGTCCTATCCCTTTTAGAGATGAAGAAATAGAAGCCAAAGATACTCACTTACTTTATTGCTAAGGGTCATGAGGCCAGGAAGTGTAGTTTCAATGGGGTTTAGAACTGGTCCCACCTCTGAAGTTTATCCCATTTTCTTCTGTAGATGTACCGTCTTCCTCAAGGTTTACTGTTTGTGATGTCAGTCCTGGGACACAGTTGGTGCCATGATACAGGTACATATCTTCTGGCTCCAGCCTTGAAGGTGTCACAGGAAGCAGAAGATTCTGAGCTTGGTGACTCTGCGAGATTGTGACTCAGTTTGCTTTTTAACAGCAGTGCCAGTAAATATGAATAATGGAGGGGTCCCTAAGAGACTTTTTTTTTTTTTTTTTTTTTTTTTGGTTTTTCAAGACAGGGTTTCTCTGTGGCTTTGGAGGCTGTCCTGGAACAGCAGGTGAGGTTGGAGAGTTGGAGGCAATTCTTCCTGTGCTCAGTGAGATGGACAGACAGCTGCCTGACAAAGGGGTGTGCTGAGGCTGTACAGGCATGCCATGTTGCAGTTTTCCAGTCACTAGGCCCCAGACCTTCAATTTGGCCATGCCTTAGGCTTTGAACAGGTGTTTTTTTGTTTTGTTTGTTTTTTCCCCCTGAGACAGGGTTTCTCTGTGGCTTTGGAGGCTGTCCTGAACTTGCTCTGTAGACCAGGCTGGCCATGAACTCATAGAGATCCACCTGCATCTGCCCCACCCCCCCACCCCCAACCCGAGTGCTGGGATTAAAGGCAAGTGCTGCCACCACCCAGCTTGAACAGCAGTTCTATTGGATTTTTGTTTTTATATTGAGAAAATTAGCAGGGTTCATCCAGCATGTGGGAACATGCTGACATTTGCTTTCTGTTAGCTCTGTTATAATGCAGGGCTGTGTTGATAACCATTTTCAATACAATACACGCCTCTTCCCAGTGTTCCCGAGTTAAAAATCTCACCCCTAACCCGTGTTCTCTCCTGTGTCTTTCATTACATGCCACCTGTGCAAGACTCTTGGTGCTTCAGGAAGGCAGCTGTCTGTAAGTTAAGTCTGAGGGGCTCGTTTACATAGTGCTGCACTTCTCAGTGTGATTGCAGCTCTGGTACTACCCCAGAAGACCCTTGTTCCACTGCGCAGTCTTGTGTGAGCAGGCATGAGTGGCACCTAGACCACCACTTTCCTGCTCCAGCCCTTGGTGCCAGGGACACTGGTAGTGTGTAATTTGACATTCTGCAGTCTTTGTGCAGGTGACCCCTGTGGCCTCTGATTGGCCAACAGTTCCAGGGATAAAGCTTGTTTTTAATTGAAAATATTCACATTTTTCTGTTGGCTGTTGGGCACCGCTATTTTTCTATCTATGTAATTGCAGAAAAGTACTGGGTGGTCTTAATTAGATGGTACATACCAACAGGACAAAATTCAGTTAAATGAGAAGTGGAGATGTTTGGTATTTAGGACTGTCAGCTGGCTGATTTTACCTGGTTACTTGTAGTGAACTTGGTGTACTTTTTTGTTGTATTTTCAATGTTGAGCTTCTGCCTCGTGGGCCCTCTGGTCTCCATATTGAAGACTTTGTGTGGCTCAGCACAGGGATTTCAACTCCTAGACTTCTGTAGTAGATGGCTTTAAAACTCGGTCATCAGCACTTTCATGAGTAGATATGTCCTTGTCTATAACTGAGGTGCCAATGTAAGACCCTCAGAAAGCTGAGGCTTCCAGAATCTTAGCCCAGGACGGCGGCCACCCCAAACACAGAATGGAGGCGAAAGCTTGATGCAAACTGCATGAGGCTTTATTGTAATTTAATGAACAAACCCCATGTTAGCTTGGGTCTTTCACCCACCCGCCATGGCGGATGGCTAGCAAAGACGGTTTGAAGTCGCTGCGCATAGATCTTTATAGGGCAGCGTAAGGGGAGTGTCTAGGGATACGCACAGGCTCACGATTGGTGTGCCTCCAGGCTTGGAGGGCTTGCCCTGTGTTGATTGGTCAACTGGTTGTTATGGCCCATAGGCCCTCCCAGGGTGGTTGCTATGCTCTCTACGTCATTGCTGTGCGTCATTGCTGTGCGCTAGTCCGTAAAGCACACCCAGGGTCGTAAAGCATAGCGCCACCAGCTAACTTCTGATTGGTTCCTTGTCACAAGACAGGCATCTGACCTTCTAGTGACTAAGGTTCCTTGTCACGAGACAGGCATCTGACCTCTAAGTGACCAAGGCAGGTTTATGGCAAGCACGTGTTCGGCTGTTATGGCTGCCAAAAGGGAAGCTGGTTCCTTCACCTAGTAGCTCAGAACCTGAAATCTTTTTTTAGCTTTCAAAAGAGACTTTTTGGTTGTTCACATTTTTCCACCTTCCAATAAAAATCTGTTATTAAATATGGTGTTGTTTGCCTGAGTGGCTAAAAGGCTGGGAAGTGGTGGTGCACACCTTTAATCCCAGCACTCTGAAGACAAAGGCAGGTGTATTTCTGTGAGTTTGAGGCCAGCCTGGTTTAAAGATTGAGTTCCAGGACAGCCAAGGCTACACTGAAAAACCCCGTCTCCATCCCCACCTCCCAAATACTGGCTAAAGTGCTTGAGAGAGAGAAAAATGAGCATTTAAAAAATCCTTGGAAATGATTCTGAGGTGGGACCTAGCAGAGCAAGATAGGAATGAGATGAGAAAACTTGCAGCCCAAGGCTAGTTGGGGTGTTTGGCTTTCTGTAAAACATACTTGAACTCTGCTGTAGCTCAGAGATCTCAGAGGCAGAGATCTCTTCATCTCTAGGGCCCCTGGATTCTGAACACCCAGGCAGGCCTTCCTGACCCAGATTAAGCCCCTCCTCTTCTCACCCCTGCCCCTCGCTCCCCTGACTTTTGTAAAAGCTGATGAAGAATGCTCTTCCAAACCCACACAGCTAACGCCGGAGGTTTACAGGAGAATGTGCTTCTGACTTATGTACCCAGTTTGACTCCTAAAGTCAAGGACTGAAAAATAACCCTGAAAAGACATTGACCACACCCACTGCCCTTGAGTTGGGTGGATATCTTCTTTCCAGTGGGCCAGCCCTGACTGTCTTTATTCAGTAGGACAGTAACAGCAGGTGTGGTAATCAGCAGGCTCTCAGGACATGCTGGTCTGATGGGGTTCCCTGTTCCCTTGCCATCTTCCCTCCTGTAGAGATGCCTCCTGTAGAGATGCCTCCTGTAGAGATGCCTCCTGGCTGAAAACCTAGGACAACTTTTGGCGTTATTGCCGATCCCGTGCCAAACACTAAGCAAAGGGTGCGGAAGGACCAGAAGATCAGTGGAAGTTACTGGGAGAGACAAACAGGTGGTGGATGAGAGGGCCTCTACCACCGAGTGCTCTGCAAGTGAGCTGTGTCCCACCTAGGCCTTACGATTTGCATATATTATCGGAATCTTTGTGTTGTTTTGCTCAACACACTAGTGAATATTAAACAGTTGTAGCAGTGCTAGGACTTTTAATAGGGGATAAATTGTCTTCTGTGTATTTGACAGTGTATAAGGCTTGTTTATAATTCTTTAAATTGCTTTCTACTGGTGTTGTGTTTATATTTGGCATACTGTACTTGGGATGTTCTGATAGATGAAGCCAGACTGGGGAGTTAGGAAACAATACGTTGTAGACAGTCTAGCTGTAGACTCAGGTCTCATTGCCTCTCTTACAAATGGGTTGCTTTCTCTCATGGGTAAAATGAAGTAGCCAACTTGCATGGTAATCTTTGAACCCCAGTTGGACAGACCAACTATTAGAGGTGGATAGGTGGGTGGCTGTGTGCATGTTCGTGCCTGTGTGTGGAGTGTGTGTGTGTGTGTGTGTGTGTGTGTGTGTGTGTGTGTGTGTGTGTGTGTGTGTGTGTGTGTGTTTGTGTGTGTGTATAATCTCAAATGAAGTTTCTCAGCCTTTAACCACAGAACACTTTCTCTGTTTTGAAGTCTCCAATCTGTGAAGAACTGCTGGAACTGACTCTTGGTTGTGCCGTAGTAAATAGTTTCAAAATATTTTTCTAGGCAGCTTGGTGCCAGGGTGTTTTGAATAACTTGTAAAATAGAGTTTCAAGAGGCAGGCCTAATTAGCACTATTGAGTAGTGTTTGTTGACAAGATTCATGAGACCACTGGAAAAGAAACTGCAACCTCAATCAAGTGTGACATTTTTAACTGGCCCTTGGTCCTTAACACCACTTGGCCTGAGCTGGAGAAGCCGGCTTCGCCCATGTTTTTCTTGCCTCATTGTCGGACATTCAACCTCCACACTGGCCTCCTCAACGCTCAAACATATTCCTTTTTTAGAAATAAAAGTACCTGGCCTCTGTGATACATAACTATGAGTCACCCAGTGGATATTAAAGAACTATGAAAACATGCTTCAAGATAGCTTTTCACTTTGTTCCAGAGCACAGTCTAAATTTGGACTCATTTGAAATTGAGTGGAAGGCTGGATCCGTGGTACCCATGGGAGCATTCTGGCCGATGGGTTCTTATAGTGGCCAGGCCAGGGATGGGGTTGGGAGAGGGACACCGATGGAGGACAAGCAGGCTCAGCTCCACCTACACAGCCTTTGAGTTTTTTACATTCAGTTCTGGCTAAAACAGTCTTAAATTCCTAGCAACAGGTGTTGTGTGCTGTGTCTCGTGGCTTTGTCACACCCTGTTTTCATGGTGGGTAAGACCATGTTTATTTGGAGGGTTTTTTTTTGTTTGTTTTTGTTTTTGTTTTTTTGTTTTTGTTTTTGTTTTTTTTTTTTGGTTTTTTGAGACAGGGTTTCCCTGTGGCTTTGGAGGCTGTCCTGGAACTAGCTCTTGTAGACCAGGCTGGTCTCGAACTCACAGAGATCCGTCTGCCTCTGCCTCCCGAGTGCTGGGATTAAAGGCGTGCGCCACCACGCCGGCTGAGTTTTTTTTTTTTTTTTTTTTTTTTTAATTAATGTTTAGTAATACTCAGGCATGATGGACTGGACACAACTGCTTAATAACACTGAGAAATGTAAATACAGGAAAATTATAAGGTAAAGATTCTTGGCCAAAGCAGCTTGTGGCGATGATCGGGGAACTTGGAGGAGTGACAGTTTTGGTCTCTCTATTACAGGTACAATTAAATTGGTAAGTACTGGAACATATTACATGCTTCCTACCTGTTTCCTAATTCTAAACTTCTCTCATACTGTCAATAAAGACTCCAGATCTAATGCCCAGTCCCCACTTAACAAGGGAGTAAAGACTTGAAGGAAGCAAGCTGGAGCTGGTTTTGTCTTGTTGGTGGTTGGAGCTCAGAGGCACTGTTGCTTCCTATGTATTGTTGTGAAATTTTATGTTGTTGTGAAATTTTGCTGTGGGCTTGTTTGGTTTAACTCATAGTGTGGTATGTGGCCTGTCACTAACTCACAGAGTGCACCTGCAAATCAGTGTTGTGAAGATCTTTGCACCAAGAGGTGTATGTGCACAGTGACCTGTGTCAGCTTGGGTAGCTCAGCCCAAGTAAGTGATACATCCTGTTTGGGGTTTTAAGACTGATAACACAGTGAGCATCTGCAATGGGCTTTGGCATTTACAGTTGTGTTTTTGGTGGGTTCTACATAGAGCTCCAGTTTCGGAAAAGGGGATACTGATTCTGTGCCACATGAAGGTTTTGAGGGAAAATGCTGTCCATAAAAATCAAATACTCTCTAGTTAGGTGTCTGTTGCTGTGATTAAAACACTGAGCAGTAACATTTCGGGAAGGAAATGGTTTATTTCATTTTACAGCTTGTAAGTTGTGTCATGAAGACACTGGGGCAGGAACTTCAGGCAGGAAGCTGGAGGCAGGAATTGAAGCAGAGCTCAGAGGAGTGCTGCTTACTGGCTTGCTCTTCATGGCTTGCTCAGCCTGCCTTTTTTTTTTTTTTTTTTTATACAACCCTCGGGAACACTTCTAGGGTCTGATCCCTTCCACATCCACGACAATAAAGGAAATCTCCCACAGGCTTGCCCACAGGCCAACGTGAAGGGGGCATTTTCTCAACTAGGTCCTCTCTTCCCAGGTGACTCTAGCTTGTGTCGTATTGACAAAAAGTAGAAAACAAAGATAACCCACAAAACTAACCAGTACAACTACTTACACAAACATTTAAACAAACAGTTTTGGTGCACCTCTTTGTTAAATGATCAGAAAAGAAAAGAAAAGATCATTTACAAAATATGAGTGGGTATGAGAAATCTGTTTCTGCAAGCAGTCTGAGTCAGCCCAGCGTGGGGCAGTGCAGTTGGCTCTGTGAAGTCACTCTTCGCACTACCCTCTCGTGCTCTTTTTGTCATTTGTCTTTCATTTTATGTCAGTGTGGGGTCTCTCTTGCTGTGTTGTCTATGCTGGTCTTGAATTTCTGAATGCAAGTGACCCTCTGCTAAGCACCTTGGGCAGGTGGTCCTAGGTGCTACAAAATGCAGTCTGGGCAAGCCATGAGGAACAAGACAGCCCTGGAGTCCTGGTTCCTGCCTGGACTTCCCTCAGGGATGGACTGTGATGTGGAATTATAAGCTGAAAGTCTCTTTTCCTTTCCACCTTGCTTTTGCTCATGGCACTGTATCCCAGCAATAGAAACGCATAAACGCCAAGCCTCTGCCATGCTGGGATTGCAGGCTTGCACCACCATGTCCTGCTCTGACACATGCACCTTTGTCCGCTGAGGTTTACAGCTAATCAGTTCTTATCTGTTAAGTGATTTGGGTGCATGAAGCTTTAGGATAAACACATTGGTATCTCACTATCTCTAACTTCTTTTCATTCATTTGAAGACCTGCTCAGATGTTCAGGGCAGTGACTTGTGGTCTTCTAATCCTGTGCAAACATCTTCCTGCATTCTAGCAGAACTTGTCAAATCTTAAAGGTTTCTTAGAGCAAGCAAAGGGCTGGTGAAGTATGTGGAGAAGTATCTGGGGACAGACTTAGACACGTGTGGTCATTGGATACCTGTGGCTTTATAAAGGAAGTGGGTAGCACTGTTCCATAGTTGTTCAATCAGATCATATCCACAGAATTGCATCTAGGATTCCCTCTCACTAGTTAACAGTACCTGTCCCCTGAGATTGAACATATATAATTAATAACTAGCACAATGTGCTCTCTGAGGGGGCACTGGCTGGCGGAACACTATAGCCTCTGCAGTAACCCGTCCCCCGAGTCGCCTTATAGTCCTCAGTAGGAGCAAAGTACTTGCAGAGTGTTGACCAATAATCCATCAATCGCATGGCTAGAATCTGGCTAGTTCCTGTGTGTAGGTGTGTTACATTTTACATTCATAGCATTCACATGATTTAGGAATCAATAAAAATTAGCGTCCACAAATATCTTGATGATCCTGTAGTATGTATACAGTGAATATCCTTTTCCACTGTTTTTAGATGGGCTTAACAGTCTGTTGATGAATCTTAATATTGTTAACACTTACAATGTAATTTATAATGTTTCCTTAGATTATTGAAATCCACTCATTCTGACTATACAGTAGATGGCCATCAGGATGTCTGAAGCAAGCCCAGCCAGGGCAGCTTTGCTTCTGAACCTAATGGTTCTGCAGTCTCAGGAGCCCTGATGGTGCTTGACTTGCTTTTTGGTTTAGCTTTAAGTAGCTTGTTTGTAGCTCACACTAATGTCCTCCAACATCCTGGGGATATGACCACATCTAAAACCTGAAAAAGTGGGCATTCAGATACAGTGAGGCATCTGATCTCTAGAAGAGATAGATGATGATTACAAAAGAGAGTGCTTGTGTTTGTGATACACAGTATTTCCCCTACTCCAGGAGGTAGCCTTTCCCTGAGGTTTCCCCTGGAAACAAATAAGTCATCTAAGTCATCTTTTCTTCTTCTTCTTCTTCTTCTTCTTCTTCTTCTTCTTCTTCTTCTTCTTCTTCTTCTTCTTCTTCTTCTTCTCCTCCTCCTCCTCCTCCTCCTCCTCCTCCTCCTCCTCCTCCTCTCTCTCCCCCTCCTTCTCCTCCTTCTCCTTCTCCTCCTCCTCCTTCTGCTGCTGCTTCTTCGTCCTCTTCTTCCCCTTCCTCTTCTTCTTGAGACAGGGTCTCACTAAGTAGTCCTGACTGTCCTGGAACTTACTATGTAGACCAGGCTGGCCTGGAACTCACAGAGATCCATCTGCCTCTGCCTCCCTAGTGCTGGGATTAAAGGCTCGGGCCATCACTGTCCAGCTATAATTTGTATTTTCAGCTGTATGTTTTTCTGCATAGCATGATGCAAGCTCATGCTGTCTGTGCTCTTCCCTGGATATGATTCAGCTTTTCTTCTAGTGTATCTGTGCTGTATATATTAGCCATCCTGGGTGTAAGATCGACTGTTAGTAATGCACGCTGTGTGTGTATAGTGTTCCTTGCTCATTTGGGGCTTCAGGCATGATCTGGGGAATTTTGTCACATGTCCCTGGGATAACAAAAGTATTATTTTATACCTTATTGAAATAGAAAAGGTGTTCTGTCTATGACTTCTTGGAAATCTGAAGCAGGTTTACAAATAATTTGTTATACAAATTATTTATTAATGAAATAGTGTTATGGTTTATTGTGCTGGGACAGCACATGGAACTGCCCGTAAGGCACATGGTTAAAAAGTGTATAACCTATGCTTGCTTGGATCACTAACCAGGAACCCCTGAACATGTTTAAATAAGACAGAAGAGCTGGTGGTTTGCTTAGTGGAAGGAGCACACAAGGCTGGGTTTGCAGCTCATGGCAAGTGCAAGGCCTTGATTGGGCTTGACATGAAGCCCCTCCCAAACAGTCAGATTAGTGAGGTTTTGTTAACTGAGCTGAGTTCTGTGAGGTCCTCACCCATCCTCAGAGCTATACTTGGATTGCCCTTTTTTAAAATGAATCTGTACTGTAGTTGGTTTATTGATATGCTCATTGATTGGTTTGTCATCATCATTATTATTGCTACTGGTTTGTTTTATGTTTTAAAAACTGAGTCTTACTGTACAGTCCAATCGGGTCTCAAGCTAACTATATAAATCATGAGGACATTAAAATTTCATGTGTCTTTTTACAAAAATAGTAACTTGCATTCTCAAATTGGTCGACTCTTCATGTCTAGATGATATTTTCAAATGCAGTATTATTTGCTGTTGTCCCCTCCTTATGGTCCAGAACAAGAGGGCAGTTGCTGTATGGAGTGCAGAAAATGCTTTGTAACCTGTTCCTGCCACTAAGGAGTCCAGAAGATGATGTCTATCACCGTGTGGGCTCTCCGTCCTCAGCTGTAGAGTATGCCTTGTTGGAAGGATATCCTTTAATTATTCCCACATGTTTTTGTGATCAGTTTATGTGAAAGTGCATACTAACACCTCACATACATCCTCAGAGCTTCTGCATGTTCCTGTGAGGCGCTTACAGTGGCGCTAAGGATGCAAGCCGTTCTGAATATAACAGCAACCCTGTGCTTATTGCAAGGCTCTGGGTACAGACGCTAACCCCATCAATGTAATCTCTTTACCAGGTAGTCAGTCTTCCTTTTTGTGTATTGTCTTAGACCTACACTTAAGTGAGCCCTCTGGGTTCAGGGAGACAAGCATAGCTTTTGTTTGCTGCCATGTTAACCATCCCTGTGCTGTAAAACCAGCAAGTAGCATTGTCAAGTACCTCTCTCTACTTACTGGTGTTCCTTAAAAAACTCGAGTTCCCCTTGTCTTTTGTGGCACATTGTGCTGATCCTTGCTGTTCTGCTTGGAGCTACAGGGCTCTAAATGTGTATGTGTGAGTGGGTGGCTTATTTTTCCTTTGTGTTATGGCTTTATTTTTTAGAATCTTAGGTGGAAGTACTAAGACAGATGTTATACAGCTTTCAGTTGGCAGTATAAAAGGCAGTATAGTAATTGTTTTGTTTCTTCGCTGCCATGAGGGTGTCTCAGTGGGGAGAGGTAGAGAAGGGTGAGCTCAAGAAATGATACATTTTCAAACTCAGTATTAGGTTGCTATGACAATGTCTGTAGATGCCTAGCTAGGAACTTAGTTTTTGATATTTGAGTGAGATGAGTATTCTAATAGAGGGATGGCATTCTTCTTGGGATTCTACTGAAATAAATAGGCATGTGCCTGAGCATTTAGGATTGAGGTTGTGGAGTAGGCAGTGATAAATAACATACAACACATTCAATAGGAATTCTGTACAGACTGAACTCCCTAACCCAGAAATCTTGAATGAAATGCTTTTCGCCGTTGATGTGATGCTCAATGATGGACAGTTCCACGTCTGCCAGCTCACAGTCAAAACCAAAGGACAAGGATATGTTGTGATATTACTTTCATTGTGAGTGAACTTCACATTTAGATCTGACTTCTCACTCCAAGAAATCCCACTGTGGACTTGTCAATATTCCAAAATCTGGGACAAAAGAGAAACATGATACATTCTGGCCCCAAGCATTTCTGAATTCAGCCTGTAGAATCTTACAGTGTTTTATATGCGTCCTCACAGGAAGCTTCCCACCATATGTATATATATTCCCACACATAATAAACATTTTTAACTTTTTATTTTGAGATAACTCCAGGCTTGTAAAAATGTGGCAAAATTTTTACAAAAAAAAAAAAAACAAACAAAAAACTTTACCTAGCTTTTCCAAATGTTTGTATTTTACCACAGTTATTACATCATTTGTGTTAGTTTTAACATTAGTCATACCCCTAATTTTTGTATATTTTCATTTTATGTCATGTAAATCTTTTTCTTAGACACTGAGACTGATGACATTAACTTTGGTCAAGTAGTTAAATGTGTAGCTGCCAACATCATTGGAAAAATTTAATTTCCCTCTTTATAATTTTCTATGGGGATTTTCTTGGAAAATGTGCAAGTATCTTTTTAGACTTTCAGCCATTAATTTTATACCCACTGATGATTCTTGTCTGTAACAGTTGTTCTCATGGTATTTGCCAAATGCTTTTTAAAAATTCCTCTATTTCTTCTTCTTCTTCTTGTTACTTTGCACTCTAAGAAACAGCTCCTTTGTGATTTTCTTACTGCAAAATAGGCATAAGCCCTTATTGTACTGTATCGATTAGTAATTAGTAATATTGCTGAAATTGCTATAGAAGGCCCAGTTTTCATGTGTCCTGTTCATTTCTGTCTTCTACTGATCATTTTACTTTGTAACCTACATGGTTTGAGTTGGAGATAGAAGGATTGGTGGTGGTTTTTGCTAGATTCTACTGAAATGTAGCTATCTA
The DNA here is from genome assembly GCF_003668045.3 of Cricetulus griseus. Taxonomy (NCBI): domain Eukaryota; kingdom Metazoa; phylum Chordata; class Mammalia; order Rodentia; family Cricetidae; genus Cricetulus; species Cricetulus griseus. The sequence goes on along the minus strand of NC_048595.1, from coordinate 358,680,864 downwards.
TGTGAGTCCATTTAAGACTTGAAAACCCAAAGCAAGTAAATTTTACTGAAATGTTTAGGTTGGGATACTACTAGTTTTTTTCCCCTTCTTTTTAACATTGGCCATTTATTATGTATGTCACTTATACAAAGGAAAGGATACTTTCTGAAGACATAGTGAAGATTTGCTGTGTTTGGAAATCACACACCTCTCAGCCTAAACTGTAGTCACCACACAGATTTGCAACTGTCAGTTGGAAACATCCATGTTTTTCAGGATGCTTATATGTGAACTGCATATCTAATGACTGGATAGAACAAGTCTGCATTTAAAAGGTAGACTGGCTCCACCCTTTTTGACCCCACTGGAGCTGTCTGCTGTCTGGGAGGACAGATGAGTTTCCCAAGGTCACAGTTCTCAGTTAACTGTCTTCCAGTGTTGGAGTTCTATGTGAAGTGCTAAGGAGCCTGAAGACATTTAGCATCTCTTCACCGTGCACATTGCAAGGCTTTATTGCCAAAAGACGTGGGGTCCCGTTGGCGGTAGTTGATGGTCACAATTTCAGGTGACAGGTGCTTTCTTGGTAGATGGCAGTTACAAGATGCCTATTGTCTGGTGCTTAACTTCTCTGTTGCCTGTAATTGTGAGAACTGTTGTATTGGCTGAATGGAGATGTTTGTGCTGATCATTTGAACTTGAAGACTTCTCTGCATGAAGTCGGGCTACTGTCAGAAGACATTGTCTTGTATGTGGCTAGTTGATGTATGTAGAAAGCTAGGGCAGCTTCCCTTGACTTTGTGACATGTTCTGCATCCCTTTCTGCGCTCAGAGCACCTGGTACTGGCTTGTCACACTTGCTGTGTAATTATAGTGTATATCCAGGTGCTTCCTGTCTGTCCTGTCTCCATGTCAACCCTCAGTTTTTGGTCCAGCAGTCTGCTCAGTCCAGGGCCACAGGGAAAATAGAATAGACAGGTTCAGACTGTTTTGTAGCAACGAGAGTTCCCTTGGTCCTTATTCCTTTCTCTTTTCTCCCTTGTCTTGAAAGAGAACTTGCAGTCATTCTTAAGCAGTTACAGCAATAACCAGGGCTTTCGGTGCTTCGGTGGAGCCTGTCTCTAGTCAGTGACAAGCATCTCAGATGTCAAGAACTCTTATGGTTTTGAGCTTTTTCTCCCTTCCTCCTCCCTCTTGCGATGACAGTCTGCTTGTGTTTGCTGACAATCAAACCTTAGACTCCTGGGTTAGACACAGAACCTTCACTACTCATAGGAGTAGCAGTAGTTATGGTAACATTTCCCCACAATTCTCTAAACCCCAATTCCCACAGGTCGGTGTGGAAGCTCAGTTGACATTTGCATGTGCTGTGAGTTGTGCTGTAATAAGGAACCCTGGACGTAGTGGACCTTGTTTCTTCATGCTGAAGTATGCCTGCTTGCTTTATTTTTAAAGATGGCAAACCCTGTGATCTGGAGGAAAACACTGTCTCATCTATGTCTACTCAGTAGTAGCCCCTTAACGGCATCCTAAACAGATAGTGTCTTTGCCTGAGCAATGTGCAGACCTGAGAGAGCTGTGGAGAATTGTCTTCCAAGATGCATCATGGAAATATAGACAAAATAAGAAAAGACACTGCAATTCGATGATCTTCCAATTTTGAAACATATACTTTTAGAGTTATTTCTGTAAATATGAACATTTATATGTAGGGCATCTTAAAAATTAGATAATGCTGTCTTCTGCCTTCTAACATGATTTAAAAAAAATAATAATTTGTACTTTATGTGCATCGTTGTTTTACCTGTATCTATGTTTGTGTGAGGGTTTCAAATCCCTTGGATCTGGAGTTAGGGGCAGCTGTGAGCTGCCATGTGCATGTTGGGAATTGAACCCAGGTCCTTTAGAAGAGCAGCCAGAGCTCTTAACCACTGAGCCATCTCTCCAGCCCCCTAAAATGGTGTTTTACAACTTACATATTGTGTCTATTTCCTGCCTCATGTCACATCTTCACAGTCTTGCTCCTGGGGTCCTACTCTCTCTGCCTAGCACCAAGTTGTGTTAATGGTAGAATTGGAATTTTAAACACCTGGTGGTTTGAGAGATGGAGGAACAGAGATTTCAGATACTCTTTGCAATCTCTCATTTAATGGGTTAATACATCTGTGGTGACACTTTACCTCAGCCATAGGAAAGCAACAACACAGACTTCCCATGGAGCCGGAGCAGTGGGAATTGGGGTTCTGAAGAAGTTGGTGTGCTAGGTGCATTGCTAGGGCTACTATAGTCCTAACGTTGCACATTAGTGTGAGGGCCTTTTGATTACACTGACAGGACCGTATGAACCTTGAGCTCCTTCATGTCCTTCAGTCAGGCTCATTATTTACTGTAGGAGGCTGACCTCCCAAGGGCCACTTTTACTTGTACCTGAGACCTGATCACTCTCCACTCTCCTGGCATCCTATCCTCCATCTTGGGACTAATGGCAGGAAGCCTCTGGAAGTATCTGCCCAACATAGCTGGATTTCAGTCCTTCTTCTGATGAGACTGAACTCCACAGTAGCATGGCTCATTCTCAGACATCTCCTCTTGACAGGCGTCACCTCAGGTCAAGTGTTTCATGTTCCACAAAAGACGGTGGAGAGCTATTTATAATGATAGAATTTGCCTTTGCTTTGGGGGAAAAATCAGTATCTTTAGATTTTGAATTATTAAGAAAGAATTGCTAAGCAGTCTCTTGACAGGCACCTCGCTTTGGAAAGGCACTAGATGTCTTGCTTTGAAGAAAATATTATTCTCTTTTTGAATGATTTAATCAGCTTGTTGTTTGAAAATTTCAAGGATGAGCTGCTTTCAAATCGTAGCAGCTCCCACCTCAGGAGCTAAGACATGGCTGTTGGGGACCATTTCCACCCCAGGGGTGTCGCTCTGAGCATCCTCTAATGATACCAGAGCAGCTTGCTGGGCTGTTGGCATTTTGTGTCCTATTGGTCATTTGTCATTTGTTTTCTGCTCCTTCTTCTTTGCCTAAAGTGACTTTACTAAAGCGCTCCTGCCCTTGTGACAGTGGTGTCCAGTTGGTATCCAGAGGTGCACTTGGTCTTGAGACAAATCGTTCCCTAAGAGTAGCTGTCTTAGTTAGGGTTTCTTTTGCTGTGAAAAGACACCACGACCATGGCAGCTCTCATAAAGGAGAACAAATTGAGGTGGCTTGCTTACAGTTTCAGAGGTTCAGTCTATTACCATCATGGCAGGGAGCATGGTGGCCTTTAGGCAGACATGATGCTGGCTACATCTTGATCAGAAAGCAACAAGAAATGGATGGAAGAGCTAGGTGGTATTTTGAGCAAAAGAGATCTCAAAGCCCACCTCCACAGTGACACACTTCTTCCAACAAGGCCATATCTACTTCCAGCAAAGCCATGTCTCTTAACAGTGCCTATCCCTATGAGATTATGGGGGTCAGTTTGGCCAGTTACACTCAAAGTCAGCAGAATGCTCTTTGAAGGAGGAGAGAGCAGATCAGGTCTGTTAGAACGAGTTCAGACCGACTTGAAGGAGAGAAGGCAGCTAGTATGGTAAGCTGTGGTATGCCCAGAATGAACGGCTATGTCTTAGGGTCATGTTGGCTGGCGTTCGTGGTATGTTTCTCTGTGGATGAGGCTATGAGGGAATGCTTCTTACTCAAACTGCTGCTCATTCCTAACTGTTTTTGCTGTTGGATTTTAAAGGCAGAATCTCACTTTTTGCCCAGGTTGTCATGGAGCTACGTAACCCAGGGTAGCTTCAAGCTCACACCAGTCCTCCTACCCCAGCTTCCACAGTTGCCTGGATTGCATGTGTGAACCACACACTCTTATCTTCTTGTTAAAGACTGTAAATGAATTTGACTATTTTGTTCTCTTTTCTTGACCTGGGATCACTTTTTTCTCAAATTCTAATATTTTGTTCAAGAACAAGAGTTCACTGAATGGTTTTCCCAGTGACTGTGCCCTAGGCTATCATGCTGTTTGGAAAGAGATCCCAGAGTCTTCATCCTGACACTGGTCCTCCAGTAGGTGTGTTGGAGTAAGTTTGGCTCCCCAGTGATTACCTGGAAGGCCTCTGGTAAGCAGGCTATACTTGGAAACCAAAAAACAAAGCTCCATTCATGTTCGCAGAAGCATTTTCCCTCCGTAGCACAGCGAAGAAGCCTGCAGATGTTCAGGTCTCACACTAGTCCTTGTAGCCACACATGGAGGTGATTGTTTTTCTAGATTTACACTGAATGGACTAAACATTAAGACCAGCTCTCTTGTGTATCTATCTGTAAGCTTTATTAGATTTCCTTTTTGTAGTCTTAGAATAAATAGTAGTAAGTTCTACAAACGATCTTTGGAAACTGCTGAGACAGTGATCAGTGTCCTCTGCTTGTAACACGAGTCCCTGTGGGTGTCAGTGACCAAGCCTGGGACGGGCACATTCCTGTCCTCTGCAGAAGGGGTCTGCCAGGGAAGTTGCTTACTTGCCTGGGAGCTGCAGCTGTCTGAGACCTGGTCCCTTTTCTCAGTGAGCGGGCAAGTGTGGGCTGGTGGTCTGTTGGAAAATGTGAGAAGAAACAGTGGTGTCCAGGATTCAGGAGGTGTTGGGGGGGAAGCTTTCATCAACTCCATACTGGTAGGGCAGTGTTGTAGTTACTTTTCTGTTGCTATGAAGAGGCACATTTAATTGGGAGCTTGTTTACAGTTTCAGAGGGTGAGTCCATGACCATAATGGTGGGAAACATGGCAGCAGGCAGGTAGGCATGATGCTGGAGCAGTCGCTAAGAGCTTACATGTTGAGACAACAACCCGGTGGAGGGGAGGGGGAAGAGCTTGAGCACTAGGCATGGCTTTTGAAGCCTCAAAGCCAACCCCAATGAGACGCCTCTTCCAACAGTGCCATACCCCCTAATCCTTCCTCAACAGTCCCAACAACCAAACATTCAAATATATGAGCTATGGGGACCAGTCTCAATCAGACTACCACAGGGAGACTTTCTCTTTTTCCTGTTTTGCTATTACAGGACACCTCAGAACTATCTGGAACGTTAATTAAAGCCATCAGTACATGTTGGGAGACCTGTAGCCTCTTTTCAGGACTGTGATGGGTATCATGGATGTCGGCATACCTTGGTAAAAGTGCTCCAGCTTGCCAGTAGTGATAGACTCTTTAAAGACCACTCAGCCTTTTATTTTTGGGAGACACTTGTTTAGAATTGCTTGTCTTACTTAAAGCCAAACCTGTTATTTATGCTTGGCTGCCACCGTATTTCTCATTGAAAATACTGGTTTGACGGTGTCAGCCTGTCTTTGCGCTGCACAGTTGGCTTGAAAGGCGGGTTCTTAGTTGCCAGCTGCTTGGGTCCATGAGAGGGAGCAGGATGCTTCTTCTTCTGTGGTAGAGCATGAAGCAAGAATGACCCAGCTCTTCTGCAGGTTGTCTAGGTCTGCATGATGAGTGGCAGCTCAGTCATAAGAATACCAGTTACTGTGAGCAGATAGACTTTGATGGCCAGTGTAAAGCAGCCCATGGCACAGGAGTGCTTGCCTGAGTGCGTTGAAACGTCTCCATTTAATCCATTAATTAAAACACGAATGCTAGAGTGCTTCTTATAAATGGCCGTTCCTAAAAGAAGATTGTGGGTTCTGTGCTTTCAGGTGCTCAGTGTTGTCCCTAGTAACATGCCATCCAGAGTTTCAGACACAAAACCAGGACAGTGGCTGCAAAGTAATGGGGAGCCTGAAGGTAGTGTAGTACCACCGCCCCTCTACTTCAGTCCTGTACAGTGGGGATGGGAAGAACACACAGGGTCCTTCAGATCACCCTGTACTCTGCTGCCAGGCATGGATTGTGTGTTAGAAATGATTTGTCAGGCTTGATAGGCATCTGGGGGCTGTGGTGTCGTTTCCCCCCCCCCCACCCGACCATTCTAATTCTCACTTTCCTGTTCCCTGTATTTACTGTGGCTGGAGTAGAGCTAGGTGTGGATGTTTGTGGCACAAAAGGAAACATCCAGGGAAGAAGGTGCAGAGGTGTGTTGTCCTGCGTCATCAACTACTGCCGGAAGAATCCGAAGGACTTCCTTGTGTCATTGCAGCTGCAGGAAGTGTGCCTCTAGCCTGAGCTTTGGGGGTGTTGACAAAGTGACAGAGTGTCTCCTCACACTGTCCTTGGCTGCTTTGGGTAGACTGAAGAGTCTTTGGGAGACAGGAACAATACATGATAGACAGGAACAGGAACTGAGAATTCATCAGTGCAATGAGGCAGCTCTCTGTCTGATTCAGAAGCACCTATCCAGCCAACTGCCTCTCAGCAAACATGTCTTCACTGTGCTTGTTCAGAGTGCCAACTGCTCTTGTATCTGGAGTAGACACCAGCTGAAGGTAGAGGTGTACGTAAGCCTCTGAAAAGGTTGGGACTCTTCCAACACTGAGGAAGCAGAGACAGGTGGATCTGTGACTTGAGGAAAGCCAGGGTTACAAAGCCTCAAAAAGGGTGGTGGTGGTTAGAGGAGTCTTCCAGCTATAATGACTGCCTTTAAGTAATGAAAAACTATAACGCCCTTCATATATAATACTTTAGTTATTATATTATTTGCATACCATGTTGTAAAAACATACCATGTGTTAGTATTCTGGAAGTTATCTTTAGAAAAAGAAATGTAAAAACAAACAAATAGAGAAACCCTCACTAAACCAAAAAATTGTGTGACAGACTTTTCTTTGGGAGACAAAACACACACAGCTCTGCTCACCCAGGATGGGGAAGTGAGATAGACCAGAGTGCAGATGCCATCAGTGTCTGACTTGGTGAACCATTGAGTTTTATTGGGGTTACTTAAAGGAATATAGTTGAGGGATACTCACAGGGACAAAGGTGACTCAGACAGCTGCATCACTAAAACCAACCCCAGCATGGGTGAGTTCCTACCAAAGCTGGAGACCTCGAGCACCCTGCACAGCCTGCAGGCAGCTCAATAGGATGGGGAGTGTCCTTTCCAGGTGACTCTGTTGGTTTGAGCCTCTTCCAGGCAGCTTGGCTTGTCTGGGGATCATTCCCAGCTGACTTTACTGTTCACACACTCTTAGGGAAGGAGGGATCTAGTGAATTTGATCAGTTTCAGGCACTTCCTGAAGCTCACTGGTTTATATACTTCCTGTCATAAAGAGATTCTCTGCAGTTTTTCACCTCCCCTTAGACCTGTGGTTTAACCTTGTAAACATCCTGTCCTAAGCCTCTACCCCCCAAAAGAGTGCACAGCAACATATAGTTGAATGGACCCATGTTTTCGCTGTCTCAATGACTTTGCATTCTGTGAACTCAACCTGTAGTGAGAGTCCAGAAGTTTCTTCCTGTGAGTCTCTCCAAGGCCGCTGTCATCCTGGCCTCCTGTTACTCCACTTGTGGTGTTCATAGAATGGATAGAACAAAGCTCCAGTGCCAAGTGTTGGGAGAGATGCAGAGAAAGGACCAGGTAATTTACTGGTGAGAACATGGAATTGTAGTCGCTTTGGAAAACAGTTTACATGTAAACAGCAGTTCCTCCTAGATCTGCTTTAATGGACATTCAAAGACAGACATGCAGCAGCTCTTAACAGCAGAACAAAACCCATTGAAGTGGCCATCAGAAGAAGGGGAGAAGCAAAATGTGGTGCATTGAAGTGATAGCATTAAAAACTATTCACTAATAAGGAAGGAGCTTCAGACGCATGCCTGCTGGAGAACCTCAGCATTATGTCCAGGGACAGAAGCCAGACCAGAATACTGTGTATTGTATGGTCCTGCATATGTGGCAGATGAAACTGGGTAAATAAGCAGATCGTTGGTAATTAGGGCTAGGAGTTGAGGAGGGATTTGACTATAGGGAGTCACTAGGGGAGACATTGCAGTGGTCTTGTTAAACCAACTTTGATATGAGGATGCCTCCATACTGGTCTTACATGAGGATACCTCCATACTGGCCTCCTTAAATAATGAACCTATTGAGTAGACTCGCAACAAGGAGCAGGGGTCTCATCCAATCATAGCAGCCAGGTTTCAGCTGGTCAGACACAGTTCAAATAAGACAGTTTCTTATCTGCAACCTCTGATCTATAAATGCCGTCTGTTCATAGTTGGGGAGTAGAGCTGTCTGAATCTTTGATTTGTGAATCACCCAAGCTTAGTTAAACACTACTGGATTTAATTTGTCTATAAAGTTTTTCTCATAACACCGGCATTCAAAAATCTGGACAGCAGTGTTAGTTGCACAACCATAATTTGACAGAAGCTTACCAATCCACTTAATGTAGGTGAACATATTTAAATGAATAACCGAGTTTATTAGAAGGATGGTAGTTTACAAACCTGCTGCCTCTTGCGTTTCATCTGGTTCTAAGACATACATTACACACCTATTTTCAGAAGAGGAAATTAAACCAGGTGGTTCCATTCTCATGTTCTGACCACTGCACCCTGTCTGCTTAAAGCAGAGTTTTATAGCTTACGAATTTTGGGAAGTTGAGACTCCCCTGAGGCAACCAAGGTGATTGTTGAGTGAAGTCAGCCAGCCTGGTATATCCAGCTTCTTGGTGAAGACCATTCCCATTTGCGCAAGCTTTACGATGACCCACGTGAGTCACCTGACCATGGTGTCCAGGCATTTATCAGAGCCCACCCAGAGGTTTTGCTGTTCTGTTGTGTCTGGAAGATGCTACTTCCCTGGAGTCCTTTATCACCTCTGACTCTTAGAAACCTCCTGCCTCCTCTTCTGCACATGGGACAGGTTTGATGAAAACATTGCATTTTGGATTACATGCTCTCATGTTTCTTACTCTGTGCGCTTTGCCCAGTTGTGAGTCTCTGTTAACTAACATCTACTGCAAGAAGAAACCTCTCTGATGAGGGTTGACCAAGGCACTGATCTGAATATAGCAGAACGTCATTAATAAATAATTGAAAATAATTGTCTTTTTATTGCTATGTTCCTTATGCACAGCAGTTCTCAACCTGTGGGTTACAACCTCTTGGGGGTCAAATGACTCTTTCACAGTGGTTGCCTATCAGATATCCTGCGTATCAGATACCTACATGACAATTCATAACAGTAGGAAAATTACAGTTACAGAAGTAGCAACAAAACACGAGGAACTGTATTAAAAGGGTCACAGCATTAGGAAGGTTGAGAATCACTGCTTTAGCAGAGTTCTAGTTGTAGGTTCCCCCTAGGCCTATGACCTTTCTAGTCTCAGGTTCTTAGTTACTTTAGCAGTGTCAGGTATAGGTTCCATCTCAGAGAGTGGACCTGAAATCCAATAAACAGGCAAATAATTACTCCTATAACGCTTGTGCCACTTTTGCATCACTCTGTTTTGGAGTCAGGTCATTGTTGTAGGCTACAGGGTATGTAGTTGGGTGATACTGGTGATTGCCTTTCTCTTCTGGTAGTGTGAAAAGTTATATCCTGGCACCATGAATGCTAGTCATTGGGGGTGAAGCTCTTAGTTAAGCACCAGTTTGACTTCTCTGTGTTTGATGATGTATTTTTATAAATTAAAAAGTGACACACAACACACTTGGTAAGAAGTCCCATTGCAGTTTGCCCTTCCATGCTCCTCCCTTCCTTCCTTAGCCCCTTTCATCTCTTCAGTGATCTCCTCACTACTACCCTTGTAAGCCTGAGAACTTGGCTCTCTCTTTATGTTTTTGGGAATTGCTCAAGTTTACAAATGGCTATCTGTAGGCATGACACTGAATGAGTAGACAGTTTTTGAAGATTCCTTATATCCACCAAAACAAACAACAACAAGAAACCCAAATCAGATTAACTTTTTGACTTTATTTGTTTGTTTTTCAATGAGAACTATATATTTTAGTTGGATCAATACTAATTTGTGGTGATAAAATAATTTCCTTAAGAGAAGAGTTGGATGGACTTTTACTGTTTCAAAAAGAAACATCATCTCAAATATTTGATGTAAAAAGTTCAGCAATAATGTCTAATGTCTGCAGAAGGCTTAAAGGAGTGGTTACATTTGCTTGTAGGTACACCTTCGGGAAGCCTGTCTTCCAAAAACAGTGAGCTCTAAATGTACTAATGTATGTTTAGTTCCCTACTGGGAACTAACCTGTGAAAGAACATGCATGTACAGCAATTAATAAATGAAGCAATGAACTCTCTCTCTCTCTCTCTCTCTCTCTCTCTCTCTCTCTCTCTCTCTCTCTCTCTGTGTGTGTGTGTGTGTATATTTATATATATACCCAAAAGTGTAAAATATTCAAACAAGCATTTGCTGAGATATACCTTGTTGGATACATACTCTGTTATGTTCTATTCTGTATGAAAATTTAAGTTTCATTCTTTAGAAATTTATTTGTCAATATTTTTTTCACGCTGTTTTGTCTAGATCTGCATACAGACATTCAAAACTTGTTTCTAAGACACAGACTGGGTCTTTCTTTTTATTAATACGTTAAAATTGGAACTATGGGGGGGGGCTCCCAGTGAAATGTAAACAAATGAAAGTAAAGCAGTGGGTACAGTCTGGCTTCAAACTAGCAGAGATCCACCTGCCTTTGTCTCCCAAATGATGGGATTAAAGGCGAGCACCACCATTCCCTCCCCCCCCCCCCCGCCCCCAATCCAGCTGTGCTTTTGAGATCAAGTAAATTATTAGTAACATTGTTTCTGTAAAATACAACCAAATGTAGGATACCCTTTATAATCCTTAACCACAAAGTTGAGTTTACCCCTTGTCTTCTAACTGGATATCACCTTTATTCTTTTAAATATAGTCCTCCTGACATAATCAAGATTTGAACACAATGCACAGAAATCAATTTGTAATAGAAAGAGCAAACTGACCGAATAAAAGAATGGTATAAAAATAGAATATTGGATCTTAAAAAGTAAAAACAGTTGCGAATTGCTGATTTGAGTAGTTTTGTATGCCAAGATATATTTTTTAATATGTACATGAAATAAATATCACTTTTGGTAGATAACATCTCTTAAAATTATTTTAGAGTTGCTGGTCCTGTCCTTGGTTTTGCCTCCTCCTAGTTTCACCTTGAAAGGAAACTGCTGTTCCTTCTGGAGCTTGGGCCACAGTTCCCAGAGAGCCTGAGGTTGAGCAGGCTGGCACTATGCTCAACATGGTTTACATGGAGTGTTTTCCTCTTCCCAGCAAGTGTAGACATGTGCTCAGGCATACCTGTGTGTCTCAGGCATGTGGGGTGATTTACCATACCTGCCCAAAGTTTAAATTCTAGCCCAAGCCAATAAAAACAGCCGGAGTTCCTGAGGAAAGAGCTGGAGTGAGTGGTGGGTAAGAACTACAGGCATTACTAGAGAAAGAGCTATTCATTCTGTACTACAGGAAGAACTGGCAGAAACTGGACAGCGAACCCTGTCCTGGCCAGGGTGCACATCTGCTCGTAGCCAGGAAATGGGCTTGTTATAACCGGACTTTGGGGTCACTTTAAAGAAAGCATTTCTGGTAATGTGTTTGCATGGTGTTCATCCCACTTCGGACCATCAAAATCCGCAATAGGACAAGATGTGGTCCCTGGTGTTTGGCTGAGGAGAAGCGTGCGGTCGATGTGTAACAGCAGTTGGATTTGTGGCCTGAGGTGCAGATTAAGGATTGATGCTGTGACCTGAGGAGAGTTTGTTGTTGTACAGCACTGCTGAGGTGGAATCCAGATACACTTGTATGCTGCCTGTGAGCAGGAGGACAGAGAAGCAAGTATTTACAGCAGCAGCGTTTCCTAGATGCAAAGAAAGGGGAGAAACCCTGCCCCCATCTCCCTCTCATCAGTCTCTTAATTTCTTCCATTCCTGACTATGACACACTCTCTCTCTGTCTCTCCGTCTGTCTCACACACACGCGCGCACGCACGCACACACGCACGCACGCACTCACACAAACAAAAACCCAGAAACCCAGTTACCTGTCTGGATGACTCTGGTTGATTACAGATACTCTCCATGGCTTGGCTGTTTCACCATTTGAGTGTCATGCTTATGCGGGTTAGCTGCATTTTGTTTCACATATGTTTATATCAACTGCACTTTTATTACCAGTGTACTGTTTGAATGTTTGAAGGTAGGAGTATGGATAGAACTGTGTCTGAAAAATGGAATTGATTTGGAAAGATTTGGTAAAGGCTGTACAGTTAAAATGAATGGGGGAGGGTGAGATTCAGGAGGGCTTGTAAACATCTGTGAGCGTCTGTTTCTGGCTCCATTTGGGGGAGGATATCCGATCATCTTCCTAACCTTTGTACAAGAGGACTGTGAGCTTCACCTCTGGATTCCTGCCTGAAGAAGATGCTGGCCAGGGTGGCAAGGGCCAAAACGCAAGTCAGGAGTGACAGTCTGAGGCTGGACAGATAAAGTGCAGTTTGGCCTTAAACCCTCGTGGAGCAGGAGAGCAGACAGTGTTTAGTGTGTTTCTCTGGTGACTGCTCCCCTCAGTTATTTATTAGTTCTTAAGAATTCTGTACAATTTACTCATTCCCCCACCTCCTTCCAGATCTTACCCCTCTTCCCTACCCACCCAACTTTGTGTCCTCTTTTGAAGGGCACAGGTCCGAGGGTATTTAAGAGGCACAAACTGTACTTGATAGAAGAAAGAAAAGGAAAAGACACAAAATCTAGTGACTTTTTTTTTAGTGACCCATTATACATTGTCTGACCAAATGAATAGAATGGTGCTGAGAAAGTGGGCTCTGTGCAGCCGGAGGAGTCACGAAGGGCTCTCCAGCATGACTGGGCAGAAACCCACTGTGGGTTGCTTGTCATCAGCTATCAGTGTGGTTGTTCTTTGAATCCCATGTGGTCCAGGTGGTCTGGACCTTTTGGAGGCTGGAAATAGCTTGTTTTTGACCAACCAATAAATCATGGCATTCAGGGGAATAGACAAATTGCCTATGTCTCAAAGGAGATACTATCTATGACCTAGGGAGCATGTTGCCCAGTGTTTTTTAAATTGAGTCTCTTTGTCCAAGCTAACAATGGCAGATGCCACTGTGGCCAGTTCATGATGGCTTCTGGTCACTCCCTTATCTCTGGTTTTCTAGAAGACCATGGGGTAATCTCAGTGTGGAAACACAGGTTAATCTACCCCACAGAGCCCTGGAGAGCTTAGAGTAAAAGTAAGCTGTTCCAAATGCTTACCTACCTACCACAGCTGCACAGAAAGTTTGAGGGAGTACAGTAGAAGCAATGACAAGCTTTTATAATCTAAACCAGAAATTGATTCCTTTGTCACTTTGTTTCACCTAATTATTTTTTAATGGATAAATTAAACTGAGTGTTAGATTTCAGCTTGATAATATAGGACTCCATTGATTTGTCTGTGACACCAGTCAATGTATCGTGTTTTATTTCTTCGTTTCTGACCAACGTGAAGGAGACATCGTAGGTAATGAAACACATCCTGTCTTAAATCATTTGTCCTCACTTATTGATCTTCAATCAGCAGATAGAGTGATTTTCATTTCCTTTTATAGTTTGAGAAATTATCATGTTAAATATACTATCTAGAAAACGTGACATGCTGGAAGAAAGTAAACAGATCACTCTTACAGTGTTCCTATGGCAGAGAGATGGCTCATTGGTTATAATATTTAGTTCTCCCCTCCCCCAACCTAGAAGACCCCACTCAGTAAAGATCAGAGATGTAAATACAGATGAATGGCTGAGACATTCTGCAGTTCTGATCTAGAAGAGGTGGTTTGAGGTTCATCACCATGGCTTTGCAATCCCAAATCTTTCTAATTCTTTTAAGTTAAAAACAAAATGAGGGAGACACATCTAGTGGTAGAATGCATCTCCCCACACTGCTGACTGGAGTGTGCTGGTTCCAGCTCATGGTTCCTACCATGGTCTTTCCTTTGTGCCATTACTCTGAGGGCAGCTTGTTATTGCTGGTAACGGTTACATGCTGCTAATGCTTCTTGGGATGCAGCAACATTACATTGTGTTAGGAATTTTGTGTTGTACTAGTGAAAATGCTAGTAATAAAACCTTGACTTTTACCCCCTTTAGTTTGATTTAAACATATTTTGTTTTTGCTTTTTCTATAACACCGAGATTACTTTTCTTTTCCTGCCCATTCTAAATACTGCTTCTTAACACTAAACAATCCCTAGCGTCTCACAAAGCATTAGACATAATGTGTACATCTGTTTTTAGCTTCACCAATGATATAGGCTCTGCTCCCCAACAGTGTTATGTAGCAATCAAGAAATTATGTCACTGGTTTTACTTCTGTCTAAAGACTTTGGTTTTGATTGTAGATGCCAGCGTGGATGGACGACACTGGTTGTTGACCTATGCCAAGTGGATTATTTCATTTATGCTTTATTGAGTAGGAGCTTGTATTCTTGAGGCAGGTTTGACTCTCACTGTTTTTCTTCCCCCTTGGGCATGTTACTCAGTTTCTGTGACCCACTGTTCTCATCTGCAAATTTGTGGCAACAATGGTGTGTGAATCCCTTTGTGTTACTGTGGGGATTCGCTAAGATGTTCTATGCAAAGCTGGGAACGGTGCATAGTTAAAGAGATGTCCATTGATTGGTTTTGTTTGGCACTTTCTTCCCAGGATTGCAGCATGCAACACAAATCTCTCTCATTATTAGAGTTCTCGGACCTGCTCACATCACCTAGTCCTGCAGGCTAGCTCTGACTGCTCCTGTAGAATTTGCAAACAGGTTTTGTGCTATGTCCAGAACCAGTGGTGGAATTCATTTGTTAGCTGTTGTTAGTTTTTCCTGCCTGTTTACTTACATGTGAACTTAAAAAAAAGAAAGGACATTTTAAGCAATAAGATGGATTTTATCTTCTTTTTGTACTTGTTTCACCTTTGAGCTGTTGTAGTTGGTTTTGGCATATTCAACTGCCTGCAAAGAAATGAACGTTCATTGGAGGATCTGTTGCTTCTTGACAGTAGTGTTGCTTGTCTAATCTAATACTAGTGACATGGATATATCTTACTCTAGTGCATCACATGGTGGCTAACCTTGGTTGTCACCTTGGCAACAAGCTGGGAAGGGGGCCTCTCAGTCAAGGGAATGCCTGGATCAGATTGGTCTGTGGGCATGTCTGTGAAACATTTTCTTGATTGCTAATTTATACCAGAGCCCCAGCCCACTATGGGTGGTATCATCAGGTAGGTGGACCTGGGCTGTATAAGAAAGGTAGCTGAGCAAACCAGGGGAATCAAGTAATAAGCAGCAGTCTTCTATGGTCTCTGCTTATGTTCTTGCCTTGAGCTCCTGCCCTGGCTTCCTTCCAAAGGTACTTTTTATGCATTAACCTTGATATAAATCCAGTCTACTGCACACAGGAGGCTCATGTGCTTTCTCAAAACAGTTGTTATTGCCGGGCATTGGTGGCTCACGCCTTTAATTCCAGCACTTGGGAGGCAGAGGCAGTCGGATCTCTGTGAGTTCGAGGCTAGCCTGGTCTCCAGAGTGACTGCCAGGATAGGCTCCAAAGCTACACAGAGAAACCCTGTCTCAAAAAACAAAACAAAACAAAACAAAACAAAAAATCCAACAAAAAACAGTTATTATTATCATTATTATTAATTATTACATGCAGGTGTTTTTTCTGCATATGTTATCTGTGCACCATATTTGGACAGTACCAGCGAGGCCAGAAGAAGGGCAGTGGGAGTTCCAGCTGATTGCTAGCCCCAGTGGGTGATGGGAGTTGAACTTGGTCCTCTGGAAGAGCAGCCAGTGCTTTTAACTGTCAAGCCATCGCTCTGGCCCACTTGGTTATTTTAAAACTAAGATTATATAATTTAAACAAATCTTTAAAAAAGAAACCAAACAGAAGAGTTAACGATAAAAGGAAAGGGCTCCCACTGTTCAGATACAGAGGGATGATCTATGGATTCAGGCCATCAGAGTTGAGTGTTGGCCTCAGCTTTCCACTGTGTAAACTCTGGCAAATTCCTGTTCTTTCTGTGCTCCCAAAGGTAAATTATCCACCTTGCAGGATGTCAGGATGACTCAGTGGAGAAGTTTGTTAAAACGCTTAGGATGGAGCCTGGCACATAGTGAGTATCTAATGTGCATTACAGTGGTCTTCATAATTTTATTATTAACACATAGTGATGCACGTAAAAGGCTGATATTAAGAACACAGAAGAAATACTGTTCTAATGATCTGGTGTCATTTAATTGGAAAAAAATTCTCAGTTTTCCAGTGATAGTATTTGAGGATATGAGCCAACCCCTCCCCCAATCAGACCACAAAGTTGTTATCAAAATAATAAATATGATAGCAAAGTTTGTAAGGCTGAAAGGATGGCAGGGCAGTGCCTGGCTCTGCCTGGTGCTGACTTGGTGGCTGCTCCAGCATGGTTCACTGTACTGAGTGCAGCCAGGGTTCCAGCCAGGTCCAGTGGGCTGCACAGTCCTGTCTGTCCCTGCGTCACATTCAGCGCCTTCACTGGGTAGACATGGAAAATTATAATTTCCAAAGGCCGAGGGATGGACTGACTGAAGCCAGTAAGGTCCCACAGAGTCATCCACGGATGCTGAAAAGGAGCCTCACAGGACCATAGTGCTGACCGCATCCCGAAGTCTTCAGGGGTGGCTGGGTAGCTGCTCTGTCCACAGAAGCTGTGGCCCTGCATCCTAGTTTGCAAAGTTTATCAGAGGTGTCACAACTTCAGATATGGTTACAGGTGAAGAGATAAGTATAAGATCCAGGATGAATCAGGGACCTCAGGCTGCAGACTGTAGCATGAGGCCACTTACCTGATGTGGCTTTACTCATGGAATTTGACCTGAGCCACAGGGAGGTGGAACTGGTTGTAGGACCAAGTGCTTTGAGTATATATGCGACTCGGAGAGATGAAGAATGTTTACTTTTGCTATAATTAGTCCTCCTCGTTTGTTTTAATTTGCCTGTGGAGTAGGAAAGCTACTTTAGGTCTCTGCCTCTGCAACCACTCTTGTATTCAGAATGATAATCCCATCTTTAGTACAGAAATAAAATCTGAGATGACGGTTGTACTAACACCATGGGAACACCTGGTGGGTTTGGTGTGCTTGAACAGTTCTCTCGAAGCTTGTGACTGCTTCTAGTTTCCAAGGGGACACTCATAACTGTGATTCCCAGTCTTAGTGGTGTATCCTTTTCCTACTTGCTGCTGGGCAGACCTGTCTCTGCAGAGTCCCCTGGTGTGTATGTGCTGGATGTTCTGCTGTGATGGTGCCTCCCCTTCGCCAGCATCCCCAGTGATAGTTGTAAACTCAGAATGCAGAGCCTTGGTGTCTTCACATAGGGACTGATCTTAAGAATGACCTCTGGAAGCGGGGAAATGATCTGTTTCTCAGGTAGTGAGGAGACCAGTGATTCTTTTTAATAGCCATGATAGGAAGAAGCCAGAGAATACCATATCCCTGGAGTTATTTTTATTGAACTTTGAAGCCTGAGGGAGCTGTGCACGTGTTCACATTCCAAGGTTCATCACAGGAAGTGCTTCTCACCGGGACAGAGGTCAAGAAAGAGTGGGAGCCAATAGGCCAGGTGCTCTCTCTAAGTCTCTTCCTATACTATCTGCTCTTCTGTTGCTCTGATAAAACACTGTGACCAAGGTAACGTATGGAAGGAAGAGTTTATTCAGGCTTATGGAGGGATAAGAATCCATCATGGAGGGAGGTATGGCAGCAGGAGCAGGAAGCTAAGAAAATCACATCTCAATTCCAAGCAGAAAGACTAAACTGGAAGTGGACAGAGGCCATGAACTCTTAAAGCCTATTTCTAAACTTTTTCCAGAGTACTGTACCTAAGTCTCCCCAAATGGCACTGCTGACTGGGGGACCAAGCGTTCAAATGCCCAAGCCTATGGGGACATCTCCTTCAAGCCACCAACACTGTCTGTCATGATTTCTGTTGTTTGGAATTGGTATGAACATCAACCAGCCTGTTCTCTGCAGGCTGCTCCTGCCTGAGTGTGTTTTAGTATCTTCCAGGTTTGCTGGAGCTTAGGAATTTACATTTTAGTGGTTTACACTGGTTGCTTTTTGTGAATCTGATGCAGTTGTTTATGGAGATGCTGGCCTATCTACCTAGTAGGTACTTCATGCATTAAACGTAAGCCTTGCAGCATTTCTGTGAGGTCACCCCTTCCACCCAATTTTATTCTTCAAATCCTGCTAAGTATGGCGAGTTCCATAAGAGATGTTAAGGGGAGAAGGTATATGTGGGAGCCATCTCGGCTTATGGCACTACCCTAGCTCTTCCTCCTTGGGTGGCATGGGATGTGGAAGATAAGCGTCTCTGATTGAAGCATCTCCCTAGTCACACAAAAATGGGATTATTCAAAGTGACAGGGAGGCAGTCCTGGGCTTGAAGCCAGTTAACTCAGGAAGAAGTTTTGATGTTGCTTCTGTGACTGCCTTTCACACCTGTGTCTTCTGCCAATGCACCTGGAACCCAGGGAGGGATTGATTGGTGGTCTGTCTCCACCATGTGTAAGTTTTAGTCCCAGCTTCACCCAAGCCTTGGGTTTCTAGGCAGTGGCTTTGGTGGTGGGGTCCCTGCTGCTTCTGTATGACATGAGAATCTTTCCCTAAGAGTTGCAGATCTCAAAGTTGTTGGTCTCTTGGAAAGTAACACTTGTGGTCTCCTCTCTTGATAGAGATGTAGAACTATGCAGCTCAGTGTGTAAGATCTTTGAGTTTCTCCAGGAAGATGGTTTAAGCAGGATCACATACTAGCCCCTTGCTAGATCAGATTGTATGGAGTGGGCCAGGTCCCATGGTGAAACAAGCCTGGCTGTGTGCTAGGAGGTTGGCATCAGTTGCATTACAGCTTCTTTCTGGGTCTCCTGTTCATGGGCAGTGGGGGTGGAGGGAGCTTGTGTTAGAAAGGTGCAAAGCAACTGGCCTAGTTGACCCCACCAGCATTGCCAGTCTTGTTATGTAAAGGGAGCAGGGAGATGCTTTTTGATCAGGCTGCCCCTGAGAGAGCATAAGTAGGAAGCCATGGCTAGTGGGTGTGTGAGCTTCCTGGAAACTGGCCTAGTGTTGGGCTTTGTAGCTCTCAAGATCTTCGGTTTGATGGCTGTCTTCTAATTGCTGCATATGCATCCCATTCTCTAAATGTGTAGCATTTTATGCTCTGATTATCTAATTTTAGTCTGTATCTGTCGGAGTATAGACTTACACATCTTTTTAATGTATTTTATAAACATTCAGTGTTTAATATTCCTGAACCTTTGACCCACAAGTGACCTGTATTTGTTCCTAAAATGTATTTATTTTCCACTTTCTTGAGATCCTAGGGATCCTTGTGTGTGGTAGGCAAGCAGTCCACCAGTTAGGTGCATCCCATGCCTCCTTTGAAAATAGTATTAATAAAGATCAATGCTTTTGGAGCATAGCTTACAACTTTGTTTATTTACTTATTTGTTTATACGTGGTCTTGTTAGCTAGTTCAGACTGGCCTCAAACGCATATTCCTTCTGCCATAGCCTTCAGAGTCCTGGGACTGAAGCTTGCCACCATGCCCAACACATGTTTTCTTATATCCTGCTAGTTCCTATCTTTGAGAATTTACATGTTTAATTAAGAGTAATGTATTTGCCCACTTTCCACTTGTTGGTTATTGTGTATTAGAAGAATGAATTTTTTTTTTTTTTTTTTTTTAGAAAATACACACAGCCATAATCAGGGTTTCCATTATTTGTTCTTTCTCTAATTTTTAGGATGCATCGAAGCTCCAGATTATTTTAGAAAGTTATGAGCTGTTTTAGGATTTTAGGCTTCTCGGAACGCAATGAGGAAGGACCTCAGTGCACCGAGCCTCGGCTCTTTTGCTGCAGTCGGAATGAAGTGAAGAAGAGAGGTGCTAAAAGTTGTAGTGAAGGCGACAGTCGCATTGTGAGCACTCTGTGATTCTGAAGATTGGAGAGTAACTGTGGAAGATGATAGCCCGCTGCCTCTCATGAAAGATCCTAGGGCACTAGCAAGCAGTGTCAAGCAAATAGGACAGTAGGTGGCTCACAGAGAAACGTATTTCACTTGAGGGCAAACATGATAATTTTGTGGTTGTTTGGGGGCACCTTCCCCTGTGGATCTGGGCAGGCGCAGAAACAGAAATACTCATCATGGAAGAGTCATATGGAACTAGAAACAGGGCATATGGCCAGTTTTTAAAGGAATGGGAAGAAAGAGTCCTCAGATTGAGTTCCTGTGTGACAGGACCAGTGAATCTCGATCCTTACTGCTGTGTCACTCCGCACGGTGCACGTGACTGAGAGGAGGTGATGGCACCTGAGGGTAGGTAGGTAGGTGCTGTGGGGAAGCAGCTGGTAACGAGTAGCGATTAGGACGTGGGCTCGACACAGAGAAGACTGCACATGATGAAGGCCTGTCTGATCAGTGTCACTGGTCAAGGACATTCTAGTACCTGACTCTGTGACGAAGCCAGCCTGGCCACTCTGCTCGCTTGCACAGTTGTACTGTGAAAGGAAGGGTCCCTGGAAACTGGAAACTGGAAACTGGGTAGAGCTGTTACGTGCAACTTCCTGCCACCAACAAGACTCACCCAGAGGATAGATGGGCAAGCGGGGTGATTTTATTTCTGGAGTCTCAAGTTAGTAATCCAAAAATGCAAATGCTGTCGTTCAGACCAGTCACATGGAGGCTTCATACTGTAGTTTTGCCTACCCTTGTTTTATTTTAAATTGTGTGCCTATAGGAAACTTAGAAGACTTTCTAACTGCAACGTTATAGTTTTAGCATTGTCCCTGAAACTAGTGAAGCATGGCACCTGCAGTGACCGGATCTGTTTGTCAGTGGCTTTGGAAGCCCAGCGTCGTGCAGTACTTAACTGCACACTGGGTAGGACCCTGTGGACAGAGCATCTCAATGGCAGAAGGGAGGAGGGCAGTGCTGGCAGAAGCTTTCTTCTCCAAATCAGGGGTGGAGGATAGGTGTGAGCAGCTTCCGTAGTGACAAAGCTGCTGGCCGCCAGACAGAGGAGAGTCCTCTCAGCTCCGGCATATGAAGAGCTGAGGCTCATGGGACAGCTTTGGGGAAAACATGCAGAAATAGGAAAACACTGTGCTATTTTAAGAACCCAGCTTGCCAGCCAGGTTGTTTTGTTCCACACCCCCAGTCCATGAGGCTTTTCAGGGACTCTGGCTATTCTATCTTTAAAGCCTTCAGGAAGCATATTGATGCCAGCCGCTCATACTGGGTCACAAATATTAGGGCGTTGGCTCTGAAGTCACCATTTGGAGGGTTAAAGCGAGGATTTTGTCTGTTATTCGTGGCAAGTGTAGGAAGTAGAGGACCAGCGCACTGATGGTAGAGTAAAGGGACCTTTACTGACGAGCTGCCTTATATGGAGGTGGCTTTGGAGATTTTGCCACGACCTGGGCTGGTTGTATATTTAATGCTAAGGAGAGACTCAGTGCATCTTGTGTTCTTGGGACCACATTCCTCTAAACTGTACAGGAAATGGAAGATAAAAATGTCTGTGTGAGGTAGGAAGACTTGTGTGTAAGAGATTCACCTAGAGACTAGAGTGATTGCCCTGAGCCTCAGCCAGGAGTTATACTGTATCAGTTGGCTGGAGTCACATTACAGCCTTTAAGTCCTTTGTCAGAGATTCCCGCTCCTAAGTGGGTTAGTAATAGAGATAGGAAATGTGAAGAAGCAGCTTTCGCTTGCCTTCAGCTGTAAGGGGCTGACTACAAGATTGACGGTAGTTTGCTGCAGAGTGGAAGCTTGGTCACAGCAGAGTCCAGCTTTGCTCCTAGCATACTACTACACTAACTACATCGGAAATTCACAATGAGCACAGGCGTCTCTAATAGTTAACATTCATTCTCTCATGGAGGGGTCCCCCTGCCCCAACATCTGTGCCCAGGCTCTTCTCTGTGGGGACAATGCCAGCAAGTGGCCCATGCAGGGCTCCTGATGGAGGAACCAAACCCCCAATAAGGAAAAAGGAGGAAAAATGTGTATGCTTTTTTTTTTTTTTTTTTTTTTTTTCTTTTGTGCCTGTTGAGCTTCCAGCAAGGGAAGTTGTGCTTGTGTGTCCCAGTGCTGCTGTCTGCTGGAGAGCTTTGCTTCTGGTCTGTTTTGTGATGTGTCAGGACAGAGACCTTGATGGCTATCCTAATAGGAGAGCCACCCACATGCTGAGACCTTTGCCTGCTAGCCCTTCCTGACGTTTCCGCTAGAGTGCTGTTGAACATGAGCTATTTTTGAAGCATACAAAATGGTCTGCAGCCACGACCACGTGAGCCTGTGATTGACAAAAGTATGTCAGAATTTTCAGAGGACAAGTGACTCGGGAATCTCAGTAAGGCACAGAGCATAACTGAAGCTGCTTCGAAGGTGATCAGGAGCATGAAAGACTGACTGGAAGGAGCCCTCCCCTGCCTAGCTCCTTTTGTGCCCTTCTGTGAGTCCCTGCCTGGTGTGGTGAATGGTATCTTGAGGCTGCATATGGACTTGAACAGGTATAGCTCACATCTTATGATGACCAAACTCTTTACAATTGTAGAATGGTTTTGGCTTTATAAAAGTGTACTTGGTAGGAAAAAGCTTGCTTTCTTATTTAGGTGGTTTGAACATGTATTGTAATTGATAGTGTTGAATCATTCTGATTGTAGGTTGGGTCTAACCACAATTAGTCGGAATTTTAGGTATGTGCTCACGAAGTGAAAGGCAGAAATTCAGGTCAGTCTAAAAGGATTAGGTCAGTCTAAAAGGACTCAGACTATTCTGCCCATCTCCTTTATGTTTAAATTTATAACTAACTGTGATATGTTTTTAAGTGTTAAAAATACATTTAAGATAAAACTGGAGCATGCCAAGATATGTTTGGGCTTACGGAGTGTGTGATGCTTCGTGTGCTGCCTGGAATGGAATATGATCAGTACCTACCCAAAACATCAGCGTTGCATTCTTGCTTGCAAAGAACATGTGGGAGAAGATGGCATTTGTGAGTGTTTATTAAGTTGTGTGGTGTTTAGCTGTGACTCTGCATAGCTAAGAGTGTGCTGAGAGTGCTGGCATGCCCAGGGAACACAACCTGCCTTCATTGCTGGAGGCTTGGGGAGGTGCAAGGAGAGGGAGATACACCAATAGACAGACGGACAACCAGCTCCTCAGGGGCAGAAGGCTTCTGTGAGAGACACTGAAGATTTGTGGACTGCGGCCAGTCATCAGAGTACACCTTGTCTTCTGTTTTCTCTTTGGAACGTGGAATGCTGCGCTCAATTGCATTGATCCCCATTGCCGTGAGACCTCTGCCTCCAGAGAGCTGACTCAGATAGTGTGAGCCATGTTGCCACCAAGGCCACGGTTTTCTCAAGTGGTGAGCAGTGCTTGCTGCACTTGTAAACCAAAGCAGAACCTTCCTCTGTCCACGTGGGAGTTACTGTTCTGGAAGAAGTAGTGTACAAAAATGAGCTAGAAATGGTTCTTCTTTGAAGGCAGAATGGAGTCAGGTTCTGAGCTTAGGGTTTTTTTTTTTTGTTGTTGTTGTTTTGTTTTGTTTTTTTCTGCTTGAGGATGTCTAAAAAGATCCCACCGAGTCGGGCAGTAGGGAGTAGATGTGTGGTGGGGAGTAGGTGTGTGGTGGGTTGCAGTCCCATCTTTGTGACAATGAAAGATTTCCAAATATAAATAGAATCAAGGAGCAAGAGCTGATGCTGGGGGGATAGTTAACCACATGGGTCACGTTGGATGAGTACTCAGGCTGTCAGGGCATGTGACCCATAAGTGACAAAGCCTGTGCTGCTCAAAACGTTGAGTTGCTGTCCTGGGGTCTTTTTTATTTTCCTACTTTGTCTCCCCACTGCCCCACTTTATTTGGTGGTTTCTCTGTCATATCCTTCATGTTCCAAGTTACCAGTGAGTCTTAATCATTTGTGAGGCGCGTGCAAAAGAACTTAGGGCAGTTGAAACCAAGGCACTAGCATCTTCAGTGTAGCCTACTTACCTACTACTTTCTCCTTTCACTTAGAAAGAACATGGCGGGTACAGCTCATTGCACACCATAATTCTCAGAATGCATCTCCATCGGTATAGGTACCTTGAAGGTTAAATTTGCAAGCTAATGTGTTCATTTACTTAAATGGTAGGTGTCACAAAGGGAAAAGAAAGGAAAAGGAAATTTGATTTCAGTTACTTGATCTCATCAACCCAGTTTGGACCTAGCATCAGCAGTCCTTGCTCAGTCTGGGACCTGTTGTACACAGCATTACTAAAAGGTCCCTTTTAAACAGTGGGTCTAAAGCACCCAGACCCCAAATGTCTTTGGATAAGACTGGTAAAGCTGGGAATAGAATGGTAGCATTATTTGTCACATGCCCTAAGCAAGAGCAACCTCGGCTGTTTGCAACTGATGCTGCCAGTTGCCATTTATGAACCTCAGTGTTGAGTCATGACCCTTGTTTTCCCAGGCCAGAGGGCAGATGCATCTGTGCTTGCACCTTCCGGGCTGTCTGGAGAGAAAGCCTCTCTTTGGGGTTAGGTTGACAGTCTGTTGCTAGCACCTGCTCCTGGGCTTGCCGGGCATGTCTGTTGTTAGGAGCCTTTTTGCACCAGAGAAACATTTACCAGCTTTGTTCATTTACCAGTTCTCTGTGTTTCGTAAGTGACTAAAACAGAAAATACGCAAGAATAAATGTCACTTCTTTCAAAATGTAATCACATAAGATTAGATCTATCATTGTAGGCTTACAGGTAGCTTGCAGAAGCACAAATACTCATTGAGAAGCTACATGTAGGTGATTACTCTTGTAAGCATTCTGGCCTTACAGGTGTTAGAGTCTGGTGGCAAAGGTAAGGAATTCGTTGTAACAGCCCCAGTCCCAGCAGCCCCGGTGATAAACACGCTTTTGTTTTCCCTGTCAGTGGTCTAGCAGTCCTTCAAGCTATCATCATGGGCCGTGTTAGAGGCTAGAGGAAAGAGGAGGTGATCGTGTCAGGTGAAAGGAGCGGCAGAGTTTGGGGTTCACTGCTGTCCTCCTCAGTGCATAGTCTTCCAACCTCTAGTTCACAGAGGGAGCCTCTCCACACCACTCCCCTTCTTGGTGAACATCACTTGCTTTCATGTTAGGTGTTCTGGTGTGGAGAGGACCCCCACTCCCCTCCCTGTGCTGCCTCTCCCTCCCCTTTGGCCCCTGCCGTGTGTCCCTTTGTTCTCTCAGCTCCACTGTGACCACAGCAAACTCCTATATGAAAAATAGTTAATGGAGGGGGCTCACTTACAGTTTCAGAAGTTCAGTCCATTATCTGCATGGCGGGGAGCATGGCCGCAGGCAGGCGGATATGGGGCTGGAGGAATAGCTGAGAGTCCTACATCTTGCAGGCAACAGGAAGTTGACTAACACACTTATATTCTGAACATAGGTAACCTCAAAGCCTGCCCACATAGTGACACACTTCAACAAGGCCATACCCACTGCAACAAAGCCACATCTCCTAATAATGCACTCCTTATAAGATTATGGGAGCTGATTACATTTAAACTACCACAATCGGGTAGAAGAAATGGTTACTAAGTGAACAATTAGATGTTAACACTTCTGCCTCATTTGAAAAAATTTAAATATGGAGTTTTTGTTTATTTTTAAAAATATTTTAAAGGGTCCATTAGGTAGGGCATCAACTACAATTGCAGGGGACAACTTTAAGTGTAGGCAATAACTGAATGAGCCTAGCCAGAGGTTTACAGAGGTGCTGTGTGTTAAAAAAAATGAGTTTTGAAAAGGTATTTTCAGTAAAGGGAGGAACATAATATGAAATTTTCAGAGTTGGGTGTGTGGCACACGCCTTTGATTCCAGCACTTGGGAGGCAGAGGCAAGAGGATGCCTATGAATTCAAGGCCAGTCTGGTGTACATAGGAAGTTTAACAGCCAGAGCTATATAACAAACTAACCAAAACAAAAATTGTTTCAGTTTCGAGTGTGTGCTTTCACTGTGTGCTTTAGTGGTTGCAGACTTTGCTACAAAATATACTTTTCCCATTTCATAGGCATGCATGGCTGCTTGTTTCCCGGTGGTACAGAATGCTGTTTGTTAAAAGATAAAATACTAGCTGAGTTCGAGGCCAGCCTGGTCTCCAGAGCGAGTGCCAGGATAGGCTCCAAAGCTACACAGAGAAAAACCCTATCTTGAAAAATCAAAAAAAAAAAAAAAAAAAAAAGGAAGGATTCTGATTTAGTGTATACACTGCTTCAAACAATGGCAATTCTTCCTCATTCCCAGATATATGATGCTCATTCTACTTTGCCTCAATAGTAAGACAAATTTGTCTAAGACATAATATTTTAAAACAAATCTCGGAAATTTTGATTTAAGGCTCTAATGAAGGCTGTAAGTAAGAACATTTGTTCTTTTTGAGAAAAAACAATGACCTAGTAAGGAATTAAGAGAGAAAAATGACATCCATATAAATCAAAATCAAATCATAATTGGGGACCATCCTTTCTCTGGGATCATATTAAACTGTAAGAGAACGTGGGAAGTACGTTTTGTTATTAGTAAAATATTTCAAATACTGTTTTTGAGACAGAGTCTTAATAAAGCAGATTGGTCTTGACTAGACAATCCTTCTGCCTCAGTATTCTCAGTATTGGTATTACAATCAGGTACAACCACCATGCCAAAGCTTTTCAGGTAACTCTGATACTTTAAAAGACCGTTTTAAGTATTCTGGGTACTGTCTAAACTCTTACTCAAACTAGCAAACTCTGAAAGTAAATTTGATTAGATCTCAAACAAATTCAGACTCCAGTTGGTTACCTTGATCAGAACAGTTGAAGATGAGGTCTGGTTCTTTCCCGTTGTGTCCTCTCAGTATATCATTGGATGTTTTCCAGGGTTTGCATTTCTCAAGTAGATACAATAGAGGATGTTATAGGCTAGGCATTTGTCGAGTTAATTAACTTTGAGAATATGCTTTGCAAACCAAAAAGGATTATATAAACGAGTATTGGAGATTGTGGTGACCACTTTTAGCTTTTCATTGGAAATACACTAGTGGCTGTTCAATGGTGACTGCACATGAAATGGAAACACTATAGAAATGCAAATGTCAGCATAGAGAGCCACTATTCTAATCTATAAGCTTGTGTTTGTGGAATGAAAAAATTGCAAAGTTGTCTAAAACTTTGGGGTGAAGGAGGTACTCTTTCTCTGCTTTCACTGATAAAAGGACAAATTAGGACAAGCAGATTGAGCCAGTAAATTTGGAGTAGTTAGGTAGATGATGAACTAAGCTATTTATCAAATGGTTTATTTTTTAGGGTGAAATTCATAGGGATGTGCAATCATGGTTGTTGGCCTATTAAGGAGGCAGTTTAATAAAAAGTATTTTCTGAGTTTAGGGGCTAGCTCAGTAGTGGAACACTTGCCTAGCATGTGTGAGGATCCAGATTCAAACATGGTATGGCAGATGAATAAAGAAACAGACATGTGCACATACATGCATGTATGTAATTATACATATTTTTCTATATAAGTATTTTTTAAAATCTTAAATGCTTTTATATGGAGACCAAAACAGTCTATAAAAACTGTGATTATGAAATGTTGCGTATTCGATCATCAGGGCTCAGCCTTGTATTTAGTTAGTGACTGAAAATAGCAATGAATGCTGAGATGGCCATCTGTGGATTCAGAACATCAATCACAGCAGTGAGGTTCAGAAACAGTTAACTTAGGATAAATATACTTAATTCTCTACAAGAGTATCTGCCCAAGGCATTAAAGATTAGGACCATTTTAGATAGTATAATTCTACATGTATATATGTGAACACTGTGTGTTCTCAGGGAAGATGAAATAGCATACTATATCTACTGAAAATGGCTCCCCCATGCCTATTTGTGGTGTTAGCAATTAGTTACAGGATGAGGTTTTATGTTGAATGTCTTAGTAACATTTTCAAACACTTTTTGATTGTCTGCATCGAGATGGAGTCTAAACAGAATACAGTACACCCATCGGGGCACACTGTGTTGTATGTGCATCCACAGGGCTACGCAGCTATTGTCATAGTCCATTTACAAGATTTCAGCACAAACAAGGTTATCCCAAACCCTATACTCTACATCTCATCCAGGTATAGGCAGGTACAAAGCAACTCTCTGTGTAGATTTTGCTTATGAAACAGCCTATTTTCATAACTTGTGAAAAACATCGACAGGGAAATTTCTTTGTCTCTTCTGTTTCCTGGGGAGCAACCTGGCAACATCTTCATAAGGCTGCCAGAAGGAAGTGGGAACTGCTTGTCCATCAGCCTCACAGAGTTATTCTTTTCCTTCAAGAATAGCCAAGAGACATATTCCTTTGGCACTAATATGGTTGTCAGTGTGGAGGTGAAGAGATGTTGGGGACTGATGTCGTG
Source organism: Cricetulus griseus (assembly GCF_003668045.3). Lineage (NCBI taxonomy): Eukaryota > Metazoa > Chordata > Mammalia > Rodentia > Cricetidae > Cricetulus > Cricetulus griseus. The sequence continues at coordinate 358,652,479 of NC_048595.1, read as the reverse complement.
GATTGCTGGAGGTATCAGTGTGATGGAGTTCTTAGATTTGTTGAATATCCCATGAGCCTCTGAGATCCAGGGTTAGTAGAGACAGGCTCAGCTGGCACGTATGCTTGTGTCTTTGTTGCTCGGGCACTCTGGAAATGTTTGTGTACATGTGTCACACACACCTGCTGTTACCCGAAGTTGTTGGATGGAAATCAACAGTTGTACCCTTGACACACATGGAAGTGAACACAGACACAGTCAAGTAAGCAGTGTAAGACCCTCTGTGCAGTCACTGAATTAATTCATGATGGTTTTAAGGACCAGACTTTGCCTCCTCATTTCCAAAGATAGATCAACTCACTGATATACAGTCTGTGGCTGGTTAAGTGATAAGAATATGGTAGGTAGATACGGAAGAGAATTAGGTTCCAAAGCAAGCCAAATTTGCATGCTCGGTTTGAATTTGAGATAGCTGCTCCATGCCAAGCAGTCTGTGGTGCGTTATTCTCTAACAGCCTTATTATTTTCTCTGTATCCATTTATCTTAAAAGTGTTGCTCTGACCAGTTAACTAGCCCGATCCTCTCTGATTGGAATCCTGCATATGTGAGAAATGCTGTTACAGTTTTCTCTTTATGGCTAATGATTTTATAGCAATGTAATGAAGCTACAGAGTGAATTACCCGCTGAGAATCTAGAGCTTGTGTCTTGAGATGGTGGGCATGTAATTGATTTTAGTAAAAACAAAACAAAACAAAAAGATATTTTATTTCCAAGGAGGGGGATGCTGGAGTTGAGTTTTCTAGCCAAGCTCTGAGAAGGATTCTCTGCAGTTGGGAAAGTGGTTCAGTAATTAAGTAGTTCTTCATTCTCTGTACTACTAGTTTGACCTTGTGCATTCTTGTGCTCATTGCTTAATAACATCTGTAGTGCCAGTGATACTGTCTTCCCCACCACATACTGTAAGGGTGAGTAGTCCTAAACCAGATGTCCTCTGGCATTGTAGCATCCTCAGCCTTCGGGCTCCATTGGCATGTGCTGCTCGCTGCCCTAAGACACTGAGGAGGTACTGAGGAGTCAACCAGTCTTTTCTGTTCCCGAGTGTTTCATCTTCTTTGTCCTCTGAGTTGAATGTAACCTTTTATATCCCATTTAAAAGTAATGTTTGCGGTAGTTCTTTTAGTTAAAATCTTGTCACATAGGATTCTAATGAGTAGCCTTTATAGAGATAGAAGACAGGTTTGTAGAGAATGGATGAGGGTGCAACTGAGGTTCTTCTGGTAGGCCTTGAAAACTCACATACAGCTTACCTCGTTTCACATCCCATTTCTTTGGTACCCAGGCACCTTGTTGCTTGTGTGAGTTAATTATAACCCCTCTCAACCTCCATTTTCATGGGACTAGGGGAGTTGCCAGGTGCTAGTATCATCACAGTTGGATGCTGAGTCCTAGAATTAGGTATTTGTTGTCAGGCCTACTTTTCATGTAGATGTTACAGAAAAAGATGAAATTATCATCCATTGAGGTATAGAACAGTCTGCTCAGGGTGTTCAAAACAGTCATTAAAGTTCAAAATACTAAAGAATCTGGAGTAATTGTAGAAAACAGGAATGATACCCTAACTAGTGGGCTTAAATTCTAATAGATAGTGGAGCTGCTGTTCACTGATTCTGTCTTGTGGTAGCCTTATAGGAGGACTGCCCTCTCTTCTGGTAGCCTTATAGGAAGACTGTCCTCTCCTGGCACCCAGTGCTTATGTAATTGTTCTTTAGAACACAGTGACTTTGCCCTCCTTCTAGACCTGTGTGTAGAACACTGTGCATCAGTTGGACTGCTGTGTTCAGAGTGTTAGTCCGTCTCTTGCTGAAGAGCAATGTGCAGTTGCAAGCAGGGATGCACAAGGTGAGTGGCGTCCCTTTGTACCTGGGCCCTCACACTCAGTTTGACTTATGATTGGGTACTTGATTAGAGCCCGAACTCATTATTTAATCCTCCCTGGCCTCATTGGGCACTGTGGTCTCTTCTTCAGAAGGAGGTGGTGTCAGGCCACCCACCACAGCCACCCAGCTGCTCTGTTTAGTTTAGACTAGCCCGGAGACCCATGCACCTTCTGCCATTGCTGAAGGGGAGGGTGCAGGAGCAGGGATGAGGTGACAAAACTCTATTCAGTAAAGAGGGATGGACCTAAGAGGAGAGGTTTGTGTTTAATCGTGAGGAAAAGGCCTTGTGAAATTAGGGTGTAAATGGATGCTTTGGTGCAGTGGTGACAATGATGGAAGCTATAGGGACATTTCCTTGACACATTCACACACAGACTACATTTTGAGGGATCCCATTTTTTCTCATTAGAACCTTCCCTAGGTTTTTCAGTGTCCCCAACTTCTTTCTTACACACTTAGTCTGGCTTTCCTTTTCTTTTAACCCAAATTTTGCCATTCAGAATTTTGTCTTTAGTCTTTGACTAGCAAGTTTTCAAATAATATTTACATTAATAGGAATGCATGGTTTTGGAATGAGATTTTAGAACTAGTGAGATAGGAAGTTTAGTAGGTATGTCGACACTGCTATATTGTTTAAATTGATTTATCCTACCACGTAAGTGATTTATAAAAATGAGGTTAGTTTTCTGTTAAATGCATCTTAGTAGGGATAAATGATGAGAAACAGGCCTGGGAAAGATGGGGGCATTCTTGTCTGTGGGGATGACGTGGATGGGACCCAGGCTGCTGTGAGGCTCTTACCATCTTGCCCTGCATGAAGTCAGATCCCTATTCTTCTCACTCATTCCCTTGCTGTGAACAGCTGTAGCATTATCAGCATTAAGAACATTTGGAAACAAATCCAAGGCAAGTGTTTGCCAGCCGGGTGGTTTCTAAGACAAGGAGCTGCAGGGAGTGGGTGTCATTCCATCCAGGAGTGAGTCCAACATGCTGATGTGCTCATGAACATTCTCTAGATAGTCTACCCACCGTGGACTCTGAGCCACTTCGGCCAAAGGTGATGAGTCTGCAGATGTGCTTGTTGGCTTGTATCTGAAAGGATGCTAAATTTGGATGTCTTCTCTACTACTTTTTCCTTCCCATTTACAGGTGAAACTGGTTTCTTCTTCATTAAGAGTTGCTGACAAACCCCATACTAGAATATGATATTGTCGAAGTTTACACTGTTAGGAATTGTGAAGCAGGTCTTTAAGAGTTCTGGGGTCTCCAGAATGAGTAATTAAAGTGGTGATCAACCCTGCAAGAAGAGTGTGTGTGTGTGTGTGTGAGTGAGAGAGAGAAACAGAGAGAGAGAGAGCGACGGGGGGGGGAGGATTGATAGTATTAGAATTAGGCTATATTTCTTGTCCTCCCTCCATGTCTATCTCTTCATACAGATTATCAAAACAAAACAAACAAACGATGGTTTGTATTGAGGAAGACTCTCTCCAAGCACTTTTCTCAGGAAGACTGGTGCATGTACTCCAATTTATAATGTGTCCTTCGAGCATCATAAATTTCAGTCTATCAAAAGGAATTAAATGGCACTGATCTAAAGAAACATGATAAAAATGATGGGGTAGGCAGAGCTTCTGGAAACTTCCTATAACTATCTAACTTTGTACTGGGTTCACAGACTTTCTGTTCAGTAAAACAATTTGCTCAATTAGGCTCTCTTACCAGATATGTTGGGTGCTATGTGAGAGCAAGCAGCTAATGTCTGCCATTGCCCCTACTTAGAACTAAGCTGTGAACTCCGAGGAGTCAACCCCTAGAAGCTGTCCTTTAATTGGAGCACACCTGCTTCACTGGGCCAGTGATACTCTGTTGTGCATATGGAGTTTTGTTTTTTTGGTTTTTTTTTTTTTGCTTTTTGTTTTTTATATCCTAGACCTCTACCTGTGGACAGTTTTGAGGAGTAGCCAGGCAAACACTACATGCTCACTTTGGTTTCTTGGTTCCCTCTTCCCAGACACTCCATAGTTAGGTTTATTTCTAGGTTTATAAGCATAGATATACCAGTTCCATTAGCAGAGCAGCCTGACAGTGCCACAGGTATGAGATAAGTGACAGCTCATTGGCAGCTGGGAACATTTCCTATATCAGTTCAATACATTTGAGTGCTATAATTTTTTTTTTTGAGTAAACTTAAATGATATAGCATGACTCCAGTAGTGCTTTCAATTGTTGTGATGTATACAAACCGTTCAGAGTCAGTTGGAGTGCTTACCACGTGCAGGCACTTGTGAAGGTGTTGCCTGAGCTAACTCTAAGCCCCACCACTCATGGGTGGGAGTAAAGTTATACACATGTGCAGACAGATTCATGACAGTGAAGTGACACTAAGGCCACATGCTGCCCTAGTGTAAGACCCAGATGTGGAGCACAATGATGTGGCCTGTCTTCTGTGCCCTCTACCCCTGGGTAGGCTGCCAGTCTATTTAAAGCTTTCAAGTTCCACTGGCATGGCCTCAGGCGCATGTGCCGGTCATCTCCATAATGAATACGGATGGCATCCTCTTTCCTTCACCTTTGTATCTGACACAGCGAGAAGGTCGCCGCCATAGAACACAGCAAGCACCAGTCAGGCAGATCACAAGTCTTGGCAGTTCTTTTTTGTTTGAAAACACTATTTAATCCAGAGTGGGGTTTTCCTTTGGGGATCCTCACAAGAGATCCCCATGCTGTCTGCCAGTCCAGAGACTTTGAGGTTTATGCTCACACACACTCTTTAATAAATGCAGAGGTGACGGTGATGCTCGGGCTATTGGATAGCTCAAAGGCAGCCTGACCTGACATCCCAGGCGCACTCTGTGCTTGGAGAATAAAACAGAAATGAGACAAGGTCCCCATCCTCTGTACATCTCACTGGACAAGAAGGTGTGTGTGTGCGAGTGCGTGCATGTGTGTCTGTGTGTGTCTATGTGTGCGTGCATGCGTGTGTGTGTGTGTGTGTGTGTGTGTGTGTGTGTGTGTGTGTGTGTGTGTGTGTTAGGAGATGTCAGTAGGCCTAGCTGGAGACTTTCCTCTTTTTCAGGCCCAACAGGAAGGAAGGGTTCAGGTTAAGCTCTACCCCTCCTCATGACTGTGCCTGTAATGTGTAAGGACTCTCATCACTACCATTGCTTTCTGTCTAGCTGTTTCCCTGAGGTTTCTCTGAGTTAGTGTTTTGAATGAATGTCTGTCTGTCTGTCCTGCCCCTGTTGGTGCTTGTTCTTTCCACTCTACAGTCATCGAGCTTTTCCTCTGCATTTGGTGTGGTCAGTCAGCCCATGCAACCCTCTGAGGTTAAATTCACTATTGTAGAAAATATTCTTTAATGCTAGTAATGCCCTCCTGCCTGCCTCTCTCTCTCTCTCTCTCTCTCTCTCTCTCTCTCTCTCTCTCTCTCTCTCTCTCTGTGTGTGTGTGTGTGTGTGTGTGGTGTGTGTGTGTGTGTGTGTGTGTGGTGTGTCTGGGGTTTAAGGAGGCTTTAGTTGACCCTTCTTCATGTCTCTGACACTTTAGAAGGAGTTCCTGCATGGCTGCCACATTGGTCCCTTTTATTATAAGACTATTCAGAACTAATTAGAAGGTGACTTCTGGAAAGGTGTGTGTCTCATAGATACACAGACAGGAACCTTCCAGCATTTGCTTTAAGTCAGACATGTGCCAAAACGTAACTAGGTTTATTAAAAGGCCATGCTGACTTTGGTGAGTTGTTGATTTACTCCTTAGTTTCCATGCAGTTTTCATTGTTTGTGCTTTTCCCCCTTTGGTTGTGAATGGTTCTGCTGCAGGCATGCCAACAGCCTAGAGCCCCCAACTTGTCTAGAGGTACTTGTGAGAAAACCTGCAAAGGCCCCAGCTGAGTCTCCTCCTCGCTGTTCGGCAAACTCATTGGCGCATCAACAGTGCCATATGTGGGGCCATGCTTGGCAGAAGGACTGCTGTCAGGGAGGAGTGACTCAGAGCCCAGTGACAGGCCAGTTTGGTTTCACTGCTCAGCTGTGCTTGGCGGTGGCAAGGCATTTGGATATATAATGTTTTGGACCTATTATTTATGTAAAATATGGCCAGGAACCATTATGGAGACATGAGGTCTTTGGGTAGAGAACATTAACTTGGGGGCTAATGTTTCATGCCTATCATTATATCTTTCAGACCTTAGCACCTGGGTTTATGGAACCACATTTATCCTTGCTGCATCCTCATGGCCAAGTGTTGAATCCGTTACCCATCACACTGGCCAGGAGCTCCATGCCTTGCTTTCTGCTCTTGGTTCAAGGAACAGCTGACCCCTGCTTGGATTGCAGTAACGAGGAATAGGCAGATTTCCAGAGGGGGCTGCAGTTGCTGTAGTAGTAAGCACAGGGAAATGAGGTTTAGAACAGGTCATAGCAGGTATGGCTATATTGGGGCAGCCAGGGGAGGTTCAGACGGAGGCACAAAGTCTAAGGTGGGCCAAGAGGTGGGCACCTCCAGATAAAGACAGAGCTTAGTGGGAGGTGTAGTTTCAGACAGGCAGGGAGGCTGAGAACAGGTGACCACTGTTGAATACTTTGCCACTGGGAATTGTGTGTCAAACTCTGAGCAAACACTGACATATTTTTGGCATGGAGTCTGAAAAAGCCAGTGCGTCTTTGCAGTTAGAGAGGAGACAACATTTGCTGTGGTCAGCTTCCCTGTCGTTGTAGGGCTGCCTCGCATGCACCTGTGGATGTCCGCTCCAACTCTGTGCTGTGCCCATTTGTCCCAGCATTTAAATAGGGCGATTGTGAGGCTCCCTCCACCTGTTGCGGCACTGGCACGATTTCTCCATGAGCAAACCCCAGGAATCTGAGCCCTTCTTTCACCGAAGTTTCTTATTTCAAGTAGAGGATCCCTTCTGAATGTGTGTGATAGGATCAGTGTGCGGTTTTCTAATGGCCCAGTCTCTCTTCTGTACCACCGAGTTCCCTATTCAGGAGAGTCATTTCAGTTCCCTTCGCCCCTACCCTGTGCTGCAGTTAGAAGAGAAAGGCTGGTGCTATTTCTGATGCAGCTGGTAACAAGAGTCTTATTTTCTCAGTGCTCAGTGACAGAAGTTAAGAGAACAAGTCCGGGACATTTCTGCTGTAATGAATAGGAGATGCCTCCACATGGGGGTTTCTAGGTGCTGGTCAGTCGCCCGCAGAGGACACACTTGGACTGACTGACTGTAGGCACTGAGTGGACTTACTGTCCAGCTATGTGTGACCTGTATCCCCGTGAAGAACAAGAGGTGAGGGGTACACAGGGCATGATAATCTGGCCTCCTGTTTCAGGTCTGATGGGCTTAGGGGACCCATGACTGGTGGTGACATGATACATCACAGCTGTTGATTTGGAGATTTGACTTTGCCTAAGCCTGATTTTCCAAACGATTGGCCTTCTAAGGTGGTGTTTTATGTGACAGGAGTAAACACCTACTTTGAGTGTTGAATGTTTTTAGTAGCTATTCCAAACAGAACAAGATCTGCGGTATTCTAATTCTGACATACATATTTTAACTTTAAAACTTGATTTTCTCTGCTCTGAAATGGGGGGAGGGGCAGTCTTTAGATGGTCAGTTATGACTGGAAGTGCATGCGCTCCTAGAACTTACTGTGTGTTCTATTTTAAAGTGGCAAGCCATCGATAAAGCCACAAGACCACTGTTTTAAACTAGCATCACTGCTAAAAGTATGGCCAGGAAGGAGTTTCTTGTCTGTCTCTACTCTGGGTGACTCCCTAGGAAGACCATATAGCCATGTATCTGGCAGTTACCAAAGCTGTGCTTTAGGTAATCAAGGACCCCAAACCATTCTCTGTCAAAACCCTATCTCTTGCTTCTCACTCAGAATCCCCCCTTGTCCTCTGCTCATGGCTAGCCCCCACCTCTCTTTCCCCTGCTGAAGTGATGGGGTGTTATAATAGTTCTTTGTTCTTCAGCTTTGCTCTCCTTTTCATCCTCCACCAGTCTAGTTCATTTGGTTCCTTCAGATGGAGACTAGGGTCCAGAAAAGGAAAAGGTGGCATTCATTGGTAAGGCTGCTATTCTTTTGTATGTCTTTGCTCTGTTTTTATCCCTGCATGCATTTTTCAGTCTCCTTACTCCAGAGCGCGCGCACACGCACAAACACACACAGACACACACTCTCACACAGACACACATACACTCAGACAGACACAGACACAGACACACACACACACACACACACAGACACACACTCTCACACAGACAGACAGACGGACGAACGGATGGACAGACACAGGCGCGCACACACACACACACACACACACACACACACACACACACACACACACACACACACAATGAATGGCCTTTTCTTCCATCTATTGGAGCCCTGGCCACTCTAAGCATCTCTCCTGGCCTTTGCCCTGTGTCATCTGCCCACACCAGCAGTATGTGTCCTCTGAAGATGGCAAACAGTGTTACCACTGTCTCTGCCTCCATCTTTACTCCCTCAGCCCACTGAGCCTCAGAGTTGTTTGTGTTCATTTAAGTTTTACAGGGAAAAAAAGCTTGAGCCTTTTCTTTTTGGAAAATCTTCGATTTTGTTTTTGTTTTTGTTTTTGTTTTTTGTTTTTCGAGACAGCGTTTCTCTGTGTAGCTTTGGAGCCTATCCTGGCACTCGCTCTGAAGACCAGGCTGGCCTCAAAGTCACAGAGATCCTCCTGCCTTTGCCTCCCGAGTACTGGGATTAAAGGCGTGCAACACCAACGCCCAGCTGAAAATCTTCAAAATTTTAAGATAGATTTTTTACAAGTTACACACTTGATCTCTCTCACTCTCTCTCCATTTTCATTATTAAGTAAATTTGAATTCTTGCTGCTTTGTCAACAGGGTTTACGAGTTAGACAGTGATTATATTACTAAAAAGGTAGGGTACTTGCTACCATCTTGCTTTGGCCTCTGAGATTAGGAAATACTAATGGATCTTGTATTTAGGAAATCAACAGCATTAAAAACTGGCAAAATGCCAAGCTAAATGAGCAAAGGGTTTTGAAGAAATCGTGTACATGCATCTATAGCCCTTCTCCCCCACCCCATTTGTAATTTAAAAATAATTAGATGTGGATGTAGAATGTGAGCGTCTGCCGATAGGCATCCTCTCTGCAGACCCTTTGTCCAGAGTTGCTGCTGAAAAGTGTGTTGGGTGTATTTTACAAGTATCTGCTGCCGATGCAGAGTGATGTTGAAAAGACGAGTTGGGTAAGATGAATTGACTCAAGCCATTCATTACTCAAATGGTTAATTCTGTGTTGACTGTGTAGATTAAATACACACTGGGCCCCAGGAGGCAGACAGAGGACCCCACGTCCAGTCTAGAGGAGAGGCAGCGGGGTCCTGGGCGCCAGTTCTGGGGTGTGAGCATCTTGTTTTCTGTGCATCATACAGGATGGAGCCAGACATCTGGGTGCTTCTCACCTCGCTTGAGCTGGGCTCTGTTTTGGAGCAGATGGTCATCCTGACGTTTGCTGGCACTGTTGTGGCACAGAGCACCAGGCACTGTGCTCAGGGTTCGAAGGCTTGCCCATTAGTTAGTGCTCAGTGCAGACCCACTCGGACACTTTACGGAGTTTATTAATGTGCAGGTGATACCCCTTGGGTGTGGTTCCGGGACTGGCTGACTTCTGCAAGATGAGGTCGGTCTCTTCCCCCCACCCCCAGACTGAGCCTCTTCAGGGGTCGGAGCTGGGGGTTGCATGGGTGAAGTCCAGGGGCTCTGGTGAGGGGGATGCAGTTCTGTCATCAGATGAACACAGGCTGGGGCAGGCAGCCTTCAAAAACTGCCCGTTTCTGGCTTCAGGCTGCAGGCTTCTGACTCTCTTCTTCCCAAAGTAGGATACACACTAGGAGGCAGCTTTTTCACAACAGCCTGGAAAACCAGACCAGGGAATGAAATGACTGCAAATCATTTCTGGCTGTAGAGCCATCCTTATACCCTGAGGTGATGGAGGTTGTTGTAAATCTGAAGCTGAGTTGGGCCTACTCATTTACAGACTCCCCAGCACTCCAGCTGGCTGAGGGTCAGTGTATTGAGAGAGTAGAGTAGGGTGGGTATCATTTCACATTGGAAGACAGCTGGGCTGACTGGGCGTGGAGGAAGGAATCACCAGCAGAGTATGTGCCTGTGGGTTCAGGCTTCACTTATTCCTCAGTTTGCATTTGTTGAGGTCACACAGCTGAACAGACCCGTGGGCACAACCACTGCTCCTGCGGCTGGCAGGGCAGTAAGTTTCTGAATGACTGTAAAGGGCAGGTGTGTTTGCTTACAGGACATGTTTTGTGAGCAGGTTTCTTGGTAACAATATCATTCTGAGCTACCTCCTCCTCCTTTCCCCTCCCCATCCCCCCCCCCCAATGGAGTCATTGTAAATGAGTAGAGAAGCTCCCTGGACCCAGTGGTAGCCCTGCGTGAGGACTCCCTGACACCAGCCAACTGTTCAGTCTCTGTTGGGAGTGAACCTAGGACAGAGCTTAGGTCGCTCACAGAATGGAGAGCTTGAGTGTGTGCCAAGGGAGAACTGTCTTTTCGTTGCCTTCTTCCCAAGACCAGTATTGAAACAGTGCGCTTGACAAGGCACAGGGAAACGATGAATATGAGCTCGTTAGAAAAATCCAACCGGCTTGACGGTATTCTCTTTGGGGACATGTTTTTACTTTTGACGAAGAAGACAAATAAGGGCGATTTAACAGAAGTGCAGCTCTCTGTTGCAGCTCGGGAGGTGCTTGAAGGACTGAGCAGCCCCTCCTGCACTTCGGTCTTTGCACAAAGGAGATGATGTAATCCCTTTAGCTCTGGCCACGTGGCCAGCATGCCGTCACTGTCTTCACATGGATACCTCTGTGCTGCCACTGCTGTATAGGCTTCTTGAAACCAAGCATTTGTAATTAAATTGCTTTTCCTTTGTCAAGGTTGTCCTTCACCTGGTGTCACAGGACTATGAAAAGAACTATCCTGCTTTCAAGGAGGGATTGCACTGGTGAAAATTATGACCAGAGAAATGACTAGAGTGTGCAAAGCTGTAGAACCTCACTGAGTGGCCACAAATTAACAATGGGGGCAGGGACGCTTGGTTGCCAATAGCAACCACTTGCTTCATTGTTAGAGTGAAACTCTGGACTTCCAGCCTTTCTCGAAATTCCCTTGCTTGGCTGTGGCTGCCGAGAGTAGACGTCAGAGATGCACTCCGTGTGTGTGTGTGTGTGTGTGTGTGTGTGTGTGTGTGTGTGTGTGTGTGTGTGTGTGTGTGTGTTACAGAGGGGAGGAGACAGGTGTGCTTTATTCAGCAGGCATGCATAAAAGCACCAGCTTTCCAGCAGCTGAACACTGCCATGTGTGCCTCCTGTGGCCATGCTCATCTCCACTGTCCTGACTGCCGCAATCCTAGCCACACTTTGGCCTGCTCTGTGCTTGACATTTTCATGCATTTTCTTTTTGAATTCTCCAACGATTCTCTGAAATGCATGACTCACTTGGGATGAAACTGCATCCAGGAGAGATGAGATGACCTACTCTGCCCTTGTGACCAAAAAAGATCCTGCATAGGAGACAGAGGAGGGCCAGGAAGACATTGAATTTGATACATGTATTTAGGTTTGGTACCTCCTTTCTCAAAAAGTCAGTTAATAAATAGTCTCTGGGTCCATGAACCCCAGACCACTGAGGCTTAATTGTGCAAGATAGCTCTAAATATGCAAAGGTTTCATTTTCTCGATAGTGTTAGTTTAATGATTAGGTGGTACTAGCATAAAATTTAGGGAATTACAAGGTAGAGTGGAGAAATGGCTCCTTGTCGCAGGAGCCCTTGCAGTTCTCAGCACCCAGGTTCAGTTCCAAGCACCCACCACATCAGGTGGCTTACAACCACTTGTTTCTAGTCCCAGGGGCTCAGATGCCCTCTTCTGGACTCTGTGGGCATCTGCACACATGTAGTGCATATGCATATACTCGGGCACACTGTGTTAGTTTTATTCCTGTTTCTGTGATAAAAAACACTGATCAAAAGCTACTTGGGGAGGAAGTGGTTTATTTGATTTAGAGGTGATATTGAGGGATTCCAGGGCAAGAGCTGAAGCAGAGACTATAGAGTAACACTGTTTACTGCCTCGTTTTCCTTGGCTTGCTCAGCTTGCTTTCTTATGGAATCCAGGACTGTCCTGGGTCAGCACTGCCCATAATGGTCACTCCCACATCAGTCACTAATTAAGAAAATGCTCCCTAGACTTCTTTACAAGTCCAATAGAGGGTTATGACTATTTTCTTTTTTGAGGTTCCTTCTTCCCAGATTTCCTTAGTTTGTCTCAAGTTGACAAAAATTAACCAGTATACACACACACACACACACACACACACACTAAATCTTAAAAGAATGATAAAGCCTCATTGATCTCATGGTGACAGTTTTTGAAGTGAAAACATCTGGGTTGCATTAACAAAGCACCTGGTGGAAACACATGGAGACAGCCCAGGCTGTTGGCCCTACGTCTCCAAGGACCTTACTAATAAGTGGCATTGGGGCTAATTTTGATTATAACTTATGGGTTGACATAGAGCAACTGAGATAACTCCTATGAAACTAGGAGCAGGGCCTCTTGCCTCCAGGTCGTGGAATGTTCTCCTCTTTGGAGAAAGAGGAGATGGAAGGACTGGATGTGGTGGGGAAGGCTTGTAGCACCCTCCTGACCCTTGGGCCACACCTGCTTCTCAAGGACCATATGCATTGGGTGTGTCCGGCTGAATTGTTTCTCTGACTGGTCCCTCTTGCTTGTGGACAGCGGAGACTTGGGACTGTGTGTAGGAGGGGGCAGGATGTGGTGACTTTCTGCTTCCTGAGCCCTTGCCACTGTCCATTAGGTTTTGGTGTTGTACACATGTCACATCTCTGCTGTCTAGGGAGGCGGGTCATCTCAAGTGCTGAATTTGCCTCCATGGGAGTGCCTTAGTGGTTTCGGGTGACCCAAGGAACAGATGCAGCTGTGGCGGCAGACAGTGGGGGTCACTGGGAGGTTATTTGAGAAAACAGCACCTGTCTCCTCTCAGAAACTAGAGGGGAAGTTAGCAGCAGAGGTGTTTGATGGGAAGGAGGGACATCAAACCCTCGTTAGCCTTGCTTTCCTTGGTGGTTAATGGATGGCTAACAGGTGAGGTCCAGGGTGGAGAGAAGCTGGGCAGGTGGCGTTATGACTGTGTCCCTGTGTACTGTGCTTGTCTTTTTGCCAGCTGTTTGGTTCTGCTCATGGGAATGGTCATTCTGGTGACTGCATTGGTCCTGTCTGGAAGGTGACAGTGAAGTCTTAAGAGGAGGCCTTTCCCAAGCAAGCTACTGATCCTGTAAAATGAAACGTTGAAAGAAAAACCATCAGTTTGGCTTTGTTTATAAACAAAAATGTTTATAAAATCAAAGGATCACTTTCTTGGCTCTAAACTCTTGTAAATCTGTCCTGTTCTCGATTCTGCATAATTAGGAACCGAGAATCTTTGTGCACACAGCATTTCAGCATACCGGCCATGTTCACCAAGCAGGTGTACACAGACATCGTGATCTTTCCTTCATGGCAGCTCTTCACTAGCTCTTCCTTTCTGTGTCACTTCAGCCACACCTAACCAAGTCCTTGGCCATCTTCAGTTGATTTTCAGGACATGGCTCAGATTTTCGAGCCAGATCTTGCAACTCATTGGCATATGTGGTTCCACTAATGTCCTTGATGAGGTTTTTGGTCTTTCAAGACAGGGTTTCTCTGTAGCTTTGGAGCCTGTCCTGGAACATGCTCTGTAGACCAGGCTGGCCTCAAACTCACAGAGATCCTCCTATCTCTGCCTCCAGAGTGCTGGGATAAAAGGCATGCACCACCACGCCTTGGAACTGAGGTATCTTTTGGTTGTTTCAGCTAGCACAGTGAACTTTCTCCTTCTGCTTCTCATAGACAGAGCAAAGCATCCAGTTTTAGAAGCTATTAAAACTTTATTTTTGAAACTAGGTCTCACTGTGTAGAACTTGCTATTCTGGAACTCACCCATTACAGACCAATCTCTGGCCCTTAGCCTCACAGAAACATTCCTGCTGCTATCTCCTGAGTCCTGGGATTAAAGACCTAAGCTACCACTGATGACTAAGCAACAACAAAAACAGCAAACAATAACAGCAGCAAAAAACAACAGAATTTCTTTAAAAAAAAATTTGTGCATGATTGAGCACATGAGTGCCAGTGCCTGAATTACAAGCATCTATGAGTTGCCTTGTGTGTGTGTGTGTACTGGGACTCAAACTCAGGTCCTCTGTGAGAGCAGTATGTGCTCTTCACTACTGAGCCATCTCCCTAGCCCTTAACACCATTTCTTAGGCAGCTCCTTTATACCAATTCCCCTCCCTGATTACAAACCCTGTTGTGAAAAGACACCATGACCACAGCAACCTCCTCCTACCCCCCACCCCCGTTTTTCCAAGACGAGGTTTCACTGTGTGGTTTTGGCTGTCTAGGAACTTACTCTGTAGACTAGGCTGGCCTCAAACTTGCAGAGATCCAACCTCCTCTGCCTCTTGAGTGCTGGGATTAAAGGCGTGCACCACCACTGCTCAGCATCATGGCAACAGCTACGAAGAAAAGCATTTAACTGGGGCTAGCTTACCCTTTCAGAGGTTTAGTCCTTTGTCTTCATGGCAGGGAGCATGACAGATATGGTAACTGAGAGTTCTACATTTGGGTCAAAGGGATGGGGCACCCTAGACTTCTCTAGTGCTAGAGTTCTTTCTGGTAGGGTGGTAGAGGATGACAACACATTTTTGTTCAAAATACACATGTTACAATATAATAGATCTATTATTGTTCGTTTCTGAAATACTTTATTTTTAGTTATGTGTATATGTGGGTGTGGGTTTGTACATGTGTGTGCAGTACCTATGAAGACCAGAAAAGGGCACTTGATTGCCCCTGGAGTTACAGGCAGTTGTGAGCCACCCAGTGTGAGTGCTAGGAACCAAATTTGGTTCTTCTGCAAGAACTCTATGTTCTCTTAATGGCTAAGTTGTCTCCTCAGTCTAAACAGTTACTGGGAAATTTCCTCAAATTGAATCTCTAATATGATAAACATCCATGAATTATGTGGCTATGGTATGGGTAGAATAGTGGTTAATCACCAGAGCCCACACAAAGTAGCTCAGAATCCTCTAGACTTTTTGGGGGGTATAAAGAAGTCTTCTTTGGGTAGTAGGAGATGAAGGTGTCACTCCCACAGAGTGCCAGGTGGGGTTCCTGTGATGGAGGGACACTCAGAGTGGGAGGCCTGCTGAAGGCTGTCCCCATGGGCGAAGGGCAGGAACCTTTTTAGCTCGCTCTCCTGTTTCTGTTCCAACTCACAACAGTAGTTTTTGTGCATTAAATAGGAATTTATGAGCTCCCTGGGACCATAATACCAATTTACAGCATTACTAATCTGAGAAAATTTATTCCTGAAATTGAGAAACAGCATGCCTCCCCCAACAATTTGGAAAGTCCACAGCCACTGGAAGTCCGAGATGGAGACATGCAGGTCCCTAACAGTTCCTTCTTGGCAGCTGCTATTCAGGACCTTAAGTGGGAGGAAATACTAAGGGAACTCAGTTAGGATAGAAATAGAAAGGGAAACATCTGGGGTATCCTGTTCCAAAGTTAAGATATGCACGGTGAAATACAAAAACCCATTTTAGAATTTGGAACCCAGAAGTGGTTTCAGATCTCTTGGACATTAACCTGTTTGTTTTACTTTTGTTTCTTTTAAAAAAGTTACTTTGATAAAGAGCAACAAATGTTACATCCATGAAAAATGACTTCTCTTACACACAGTATAAGTTTTGGAGAGGAAGCAGAGAGCCACATGAGGGTTTTAGGTTGAGGAACTTAAATAGGAATGTGAATTTCATCTTCTGCCCAGAGGTGCTCTGGTGATGAGCTCCAGTTGCGCAGATAGGACTGCAGCGGCATCTATAGGAATCAGGCCACATGGAATCATACTGTGTGAAGGTCAGCATGCATGTGGGTCAAGGTGAGCTGCAGGTGAATGGACACGGTATGATTGCACACATGAAAAGACCAAAGGCAGGTAAATGAAATAGAACCACAAAGAAAAAGTGATTACCCTAAAAGTCAGTAGAACCTCAGTGGCTAGACGAGGGCCTCTGAGGTGTTGGCAGCTCTTAAACAAGGTGGTGGCTTCAGATATGTACACTAAACATATACAGAGACCTTCATGTATGAAGGTTATGCTGGGGTTCTCTTTCATGTCTAATAACTAGAAGACTTAGAACAATTGACTTGAGAGCCTTTCTGGTTTACTCTTAACTGATTGAGCACTTAAGAGCATCTCTGAGTGTTTATTTACTATAAGAGGAACTCCCTGTCCTTCCCATGTTCCCAGTTATAGAGTTGACTGATGCCATGCCATCAGCTTCCAGAAAACCACCTGGTCCAACTTTCAAGAAAAACTCAGTGTGTTTCCTCATTACTTTCCGGAATCGTTTTCCAATGAGTCCCGTCTGCAGAGTGGGGCAAGGGCAGTGATTTTGTTCTCTGGCTCACTACAGAGTGAAGCCAGGGGTAGGGAAGATCTTGCTTGTGTTTGGTTATCTTTTAAAAATGGAGCATGAAGGGAAGCTGAGTCATGGAAGCCCGCCATGGCCTCCCCACTTCCTGGAGGTCACAGCCGGATAAAGGGTTCAGGTGCAAGGCGACAGTATTCGGACTGCAAGGTGGTAGCATTTGGGCTGTCATGCTCCCCTCCATCTTCAAGTTGGAATGGTGTCACTGACACTAATGCACATCTGGAAGGGGCAGATGAAGTGAGAACAGAGGCAGGTTGTTTTTGTTTCCTTTAGGCAATGATTTTGGCTCACATTTCCAGTTGTGTCTGGCATGCTCTTGCCATGGGAAGGCAGGGGTAGAGAAATGCACTGGTGCAGCTGGGCGTTGGTGGCACACGCCTTTAATCCCAGCACTGGGGAGGCAGAGGCAGGCGGATCTCTGTGAGTTCGAGACCAACCATGTCTACAAGAGCTAGTTCCAGGACAGCCTCCAAAGCCACAGAGAAACCCTGTCTTGAAAAAACAAACAAACAAACAAAAAAACAAACAAACAAACAAAAGAAATGCACTGGCAGGTGGTATGGGGAATGGTTGCTTTGAAGGAGAACTCTGAAGAGTGCTCTACTGGTGGGATTACCTCACAGCTTGTTAGATTATTTGTAGTCAGTCTCAGGAAAATGTCCAAGGTTGGTATACCATGACATACAGCTTTGTTGGGAGGGAGGGGTGTGTGGCCTTAGACAGTGACTGTGTCTCAGACCTAGTCTTTGCTTTGTAAGTAATGGTCCCTCTCCTTACAGAACACTAACCTCAGGTGAATGAGCAGCTTTTGAAGGCAGCACTGGCACTCAAGGGTGAGCCCTTCCTCATACAGTGGTGCCGAAGGAGGCATTGACTGGGCTTGTTAGCTGAGGTCTTGGGAGCAGGAGCTGAAGACCCAGCTCCTCTGTGCTCCCTGTTGTAGCTGTAGGAGTGCTTGTCATGACCCCCCCCCCCCCAGGGGAAATAAGGATTCTTGACTTTGCCATAGAAAAGTATTTCAGGACCAGTCAGTGTGAGGAAGAGGTGGGGTTGGTAAGGGATTTTGACATAGATTAACCATGAACATTGCATGCTCAGTGTGTGTGTGTGTGTGTGTGTGTGTGTGTGTGAGTGTGCACGCGCACACCCATAAATGTGTGTGGAGAGTCGCAGGCCAGCATCTCAAGAGCAGCCATTTGGTGACTTCTGAAGTTTCATCTCGAAATGTTGCTAAGAACCTTGATTTTTTTTTTTTTCCTTTTTAGTTTTTGGTAAATAAGACTGTAAGATTATTTCCTGAGGTTCATCAGATAGGCTTACAGGCTGATAAAACCATAGGTCCCAGGGGTTGAACAATGGGTTAAGACTTTTTTCCCTTCTGTGAAGGAAGTTTATAGTCTTGTTTGTAAGATTCCCAGAAAATTGCAGGTTTACAGCTGGGAAAGGAGTTAAGGCCAAACTTAGGGTCATACACAGTTCAGCTTTGATCATGTTCATTCTATTTTACCATTCCTGTGTGACATTCTCTCTCTCTCTCTCTCTCTCTCTCTCTCTCTCTCTCTCTCTCTCTCTCACACACACACACACACACACACACACACACACACACGTTTATTGAAAGAGACTTACGACAAAAGAGGAGAGGAGAATGTGTGGCCCCAGTATTAAACACATCTGAGGCCTCTGCCCTTTCCCAGTGTCCAGGTGGAATAGTTAGTAAATACTGCACCATTGGGCTCTTTGTATGGTAACTCAGCTATACCCTCCCATGTCAAGATGGTCAGAGCAGGTTAGGGTTACCTCAGCAACCCAGAGTTAACAGCCTTGCTGTGAGTGAGCAGCAGAAAACCCTGGGCTGGATGTTCAGGGCCTGTTCTGGCTTTGATTTACCAAGTTCCATCATCCACAGAGAGAGTCAAGGAAGGAGGTGCACTATGATCTTCCCAGGTCTGCCCAAGTCCTCAAGGATTCTTCGAGTGGCATCCCTCCACCTCTTTTCCCCCTCCTCAGGTACTGCTGGCCTCTGTACCCAGCGTGCAGCTGCCTCTGGACCAGTGAATATGCATGATGATCCCAAGAGGGAGGCCAGTCATCCCACATTTGGTCCACACTTATTTGTTAGTTTAGGGAGATAGATCAGTAGACAGACTCTCACCCCTCAGCATGAGGACAAGCATTAGGAGACTCGGTACCCACATGAATGCGGACAGACATGGTTGGGATCCTTGGAACAAGCTGAGAACTAGACCAGGCTAACCAGGAGAGCGCTGGGTTCCAGTGTGAAACCCTGCCTCAATATATCAGATGGAAAGCAATCAAGGAAGGTAGCTCACCTCTGGCTTCCGAGCAGGTGGGCATGTGTACCTCACAAACACACTGTTATTGCCCCATGAATGTTATTAGATTTTTTTCACTTAACAATCATCTTTTATTCTACTTTTAAAAGGCCCTGCTTTTCTGTGTATGTGGAGAGGATGGTGGATTGAGGACCATAGGTAGAGGGTAGAAATGGCAGCTCCTGGTTGTTAGTGTTAGCAGAAGCATTGGTTTTTCTCAACATTCTTTGTAGTGTCTTAACCCTGTCCCAGGATTTGGCAGGAAAGCAGTCACCCAGGCTGAGCTGATGTAATTTCCCTGCTTTGAAATGGGGTAGGGCAGGGCACCAGGCCTGAATGGATGCGAGTAAATTAATGACTTTAACTTTCAAGGCTGCTTGCCGCCCACATTGGTGTAAAGCTATAATCTTGAGGCAGCTGGACAGGTTCATTACCCGTGAACAAAGTTAGGCTGGTCCTGTTGCTTGGACAGGAAACCAGAATTGCTTCAGGGCTAATATTTCTTCAGCACTTACAACTCCCGCCACATGGAAAGACCTGGAAGAAAACCTTGAACTTTACTTTTAGAATTCAGCCTGAAATCAGACAAGTGATGAGTATGAGTTATTTCTCGAGTTGTCTCTTTTAAGGGCTACAGAATTGCCCTTACTGCCTTTCTTTTGCTTTCACATTTTCTGAATGACCCACCTCAGTTCTGATCGGTTCCTCACAGCACAGATGAACTGCAACCCACGCTAAGAAACAAACAGAATAGTCAAGGCTAGTAGGTTGATGGGAGCATGGAAGCAGCTGTCAGTTTCTGACCACTTAAGATTTCATCTTGGGCCTCCATGTTCAGAATCTTGTGTCCTTCGTCTGGGTTTATTTTCATGCCGGTGATGATACAGTGATTCAGTGGAGAGACAGTGATGTCTGCAGTTGGGTTTGATCCAGTGTTTCAGTGGAGAGACAGTGATGTCTGCAGTTGGGCTTTATACAGTGATTCAGGGCAAACAGTGATGTCTGTAATTGGGTTTGTCTGGCTAATCACAGCATTTCCACCTCAGATCAGTAACAACAGTGTGAATTCAGATATATATCCTTCAGACTGACCTAAGCTATTTATGTCTTTCAAGCATGTTTTATTTTGTATGAGATGGCAAGCTTCTTCAGATTGGGACTGTGCAGGTTGGGGGAATTACCCACCCCCCCTTGGGCTTAGTGGAGCAGTGTATGTAAATGGTCTGTCAGAACACAAGTGGCAAGTGAACTAACACAGTTCAGAGCTCCATTGGGGGATGGGCTGACAGAACGTTCTGCCATATTCTTGGATGTTAAAGATATATTTTTCTAGTGAGTTTTATGTTGGAATTAAATCCATGACTATTGAAGTGAAAATAGTTTTTAGTACTTACCTTACTGATACATTTTAAGGGTCAGTGATTTACTGGTGTGTTTTGAGAGTGGAAACAAACCTACAATACCTTAGTTTTACTGAATATTTAGAAACTGGTTTATATATGAACAGGATAATGATCTAAGTGCTGTTTTGAAGTAACTAATGGTCAGTCAAATTAATTGATTGCTTGTTAAGACTCAGCTTTGGTTACATTTCCTTAAAGATGGGAAATTCTTGTACAGTATCTTAAAGACAGAGGAATTGATAGGCACTTGTCAGCAGGCCCCTGGAACCTGGGAGGAAGTTCCTGTTCATAACCCAAATCTGAGAGGCCAAATTGAGAATCTCTCCCCACCCCACTCCCCCTTTTAAAGAGTTTTATTTATTATGTATACAGTATTCTGTATGCTTGTATGCCTGCATGCCAGAAGAGGGCACCAGATCTCATGATAGATGGTTGTGAACCACCATGTGGTTGCTGGGAATTGAACTCAGGACCTCTGGAAGAGCAGCCAGTGCTTTTAACCTCTGAGTCATCGCCTAGATATTTCATTGTGGGCAGATCATGATGGCTCACACCTTTAATCTCAGCATTCCACGAGGCAGAAGAAAGTAGATCTCTGTGAGTTCCAGGACAACTAGGGCTATATAAAGAGACCCATGCCTCAACAAACAAGCAAACATAAAAGTTGTCTTGCTATTTCAGAGTGGGCAAGAGCTAAGGTGGGGTTCGGGGACACTGGTGTGAAGATCAACTGCAATAATCAGAGTTTAAATCCAAATCCAGGGTCATCGCTGGGGATCAGGCCTTGATCCTGTGGAAATCTGAACATCCTCAAAGCCTTGGCTCTGCTTCCCTGTTTTCTGTCTTTCCTGGTAATGGTCACTAACAGGCAGGAGAGGATGACTGAAGCCACCCCAGAGCTCTGTGATGTTGCTGCCTGTGACACCCAGAACTCATAGAAGCTCAACTGGTGTTCAGTTCCTGGAGCCACAAACATATGGCAGAAACCTGTGGGTTCTGTAAGCCGCCTGTGCCTTCTGGTGCTCAGGGACTTGGGACACGTATGTGCTGACATGTAAAACAACGAAGTTCTGTTTTCGGTTGTGTGGAGTTGATGTGGTTTGCTCATTCCCTCATGCCTGGGCTGGTTACGAAGCCTCATGACTAAAGCATTTCCTTGGGTGAAAACAGCAACTGCAGAGAAACTGGCCTCTGATGCCTGCATGCCTCTTGCTTCCCCAGAGCCCTGCACCCTCTTTGCTTGTGAAAGTGCTGAAGCAAGCAGCCTCTGAATTCTTCTCCCTTAGCATGGTCCACCCTTCCCTTCACAGACTTGGGGGTAGATCAATTAGGGCAGAAAATAACTTTGTAATTACATTGTGAAAGTCTCAAAATAAAACCCTTTCCAACCTTAAAACACAAAGGAAAGTGTTGTAATCATAATGTTACCTACCAAGCTTCAAGTACATCAGACACAGAGAGTACATCAGACAGAGAGAATGAGGTGCTTTAACTGCCTGGCCATTGTGAGCTGGTTGGTGGCTTCAGAATATGGTTAGTTCTGTGACTTGGTGCATTCCAGTCAGTACCCCATTTATAGACTGGCACTGGAAATTACCAGCTGCAAAGGGTGTTGTTTACTTACCTAGGGCTTAGTGGCCAGTTGGTTTTGTTGTTTTGTTTTTTTTTAACCCCTCTCCCCCAGCTTTCTGCTGTTCCCCCATGCGGTGGGATATAGTGCCTTGTGACCCTCTGCCCAGAAGGGAGTACTGACCACATTGTGACAAAGGCTTGGGTGTTACAGGAATACGGTGGGTTGTGAATCCAGCACCAGGGTTTCTGTGTGTGGAAAGTCTACAAGAAGCCACCAAAGAGCACCGTAGAAAACTATGACAGGGGAAGAGCAAAGGAGATGTGTGCTAGAAACCTCATTTGAGGACAGTGATGCGATCATAGGGGCTATTGCACACTGATTAGGAGCTGATTACAGGTGCAAAGACCACCTGTGGGGACACTGTCCAGGAAGATGAGGGGAGGGTGGAGGGCAAGGGAAGCCCAGACATGACTATTTAAAGAATGGAATATTTAATGTAGTAATTGAACAGGGTTTCTTTCAGCAATCAATCTTGGTTGGGCTGGTATCCATCCACCATAGCTCAGGGATCATGTGTTAACGCTGGCTCATTTCTTCAGGCCCTTTAGTCTTCAGATTAGGTTGACAGACCCACATATGTACATGTGTACATGAGTGAGATACACATGTGTAACTAGGGTGGTGTCTGCTGTCAGGAATGCGTGCACATGAATGTTTGTATTTGTTTCTGTCTTTTTCTTTTCTCAATAGACAGTACTTAGATGTTGGTGATTATCCACCTTCTGTCTAAGTCTGAAGAGGGCTCTGGAGTGTCATGTGATGATGACCTGGTGGAACCCATCAGCTGAGCTCTGCCACTGAGGAGGAGCAGGGCAGATGGGTATCTGAGGAGATATGTATGCCCAGCCCCTCCTCATGCAGCCTTTGGCCCAATCCTCCTGCTTTCACCACCATCACCACCACACACACACACACACACACACACACACACACACACACACACACACACACACACACACACACACACACGGCAGGGAGGGGCAGGTGTCTGTGTTCTTTGTTTTGTATTAGATAGTCATAGGAACAAATTTTCTCTGTGTACCCCTGTTCTAGTCTGGGGATCAGAAGATGAAGGGGCCTCATGGACAGGCAGTTTCCTTTTAATTGGAAGAGAAAGAGGTTAGAATCCCTTTTTAATGCCCTTTGAATCACTGGCCTATTATGCATTTAAAAATTAACTTCCAGTGCACCATTCATTAATGGTTAAAGCATCAACAAAGTCTACAGATTACCTCCTTCATTTGAAGGCATTTCTAATACCCTACCAATCCTCTGGTCTTTTTGGTAGTTCAGCTTGTCCCATATGTTTTGTGGGTAAGAAATTAAGAGTCAGAGCTGTTATAAGTGGACATTTCCTTGAATTGGTAAACATATGTTGTTCTTTAGTCCTTAACTGTGCTTTTAGAGGCTATCTCCCTTAAACAGGATGAATTAGCCAATCGGCTGGTTATCAAAGCAGTAGTGGTTATTATTAAAAATCAGCATCCAGATTGTCATGTGATTTTAATGTGGTAGTCTGTGAACATACCCACATTCCTGATATGGGTGATTCATTTTTATGTACAATTTGTAAGTGTGGGTTGTGGCCATATATTTTTCTAAAAATCACACAAACATCAATTGATTATGTTTGGCGATATATATATATATATATATATATATATATATATATGTGTGTGTGTGTGTGTGTGTGTGTGTGTGTGTGTGTGTGTGTGTGTGTGTGTGTTTAAGTTCTACCTTTGGTTCCTAACATTCTTTCATAATTAAATACATTCACAGAAGATTCTGGCTAGTTAAAATGCTTCCATCCTGCAAGAGACTGATCTAGAGGTTTGCACAATTAAACCCCCCACAGGGTAACACTGCCTCTCTACACCAGAGCGGATCCTGCAGGCTCTGCAGTGAAGTGGCTTGCTCTAGGGTGACGTCACCCCTTTCTGCAAGTGGAGCGAGGGCGGGGCCAGCTCGCAGATGTGGAGATTTATCACCCTGCCCTTTGTGTTCAGGAGCTCCGTACTCTCGCAAACTGTCTGCCAATTGACTAATGAGTAAAATTCGGTAATTACCACCGAGTCTCGTCAGTAAGCAAGGAGCTACCAGCTCACTAGTTAATGTTTTTGCTGGAATTGCTTTAGCATACTGCCTTATTTATTAGTCTTATTTGTGGTACAACCTGCGTTTTTGTAAGAATGTGACATGGGGTAGCAGACAGGCTAGCTGACAGTCTAGTGAGACCTGTGAGGTGGCTAGGAAGCAGCTTGTGGACACGACATGGCAGATAATTCAGAACAAGGCACTGATGTAACTCCATTAGAAGTGCTGTCTGTGGAGGAGAAATTGGGTTTTTAAGTACCGTGTTTTACTAAACAAAAAAAATTATTTAACTAGGTAAACCATTATGTACAACTCAAAACGACTAAAGTCTGCTAGAGGTCCTGAGAGGGTTACCTGTTTTAGTTTAAAAGCTGACTTACTCTTTAACTCATCGGATTAGTTTTAGCTTAGATCTGTGTTCAGACCTACATGGAAAGTGCTGCTGGGATAACGAACCTCATAAGCTCTCACCGTGCTGTGCTGCTGCGAGTGAACAAGATGGAGGGCTGTTGTTCCTTGTTTGTTGGTTGGTATTGAAGATGGGAGGCCCCAGTTGTGACTGAGTGTGTGAGCACTCTCAGTGACTAGCTGGGAAAGGTTCTGTCCCTGCAGCACTTCGACATTCACCACAGAGTCTGAGGACCTGAAGTGGGCAGTTGATCTGATAACCGCTGGGCTGTTAGGTTGTGGATGTCCCAGCCCACTCTTCCTCTGAAAGATTTCCCATTGCTAGATGGTAAGTGTGGGCTATTTTCCTCCCAGGGTGAAGAGGGTAATTTTCTCTCTTACACTTGCAATCATAGTATGATTGAAGGCTAAATACACAGAGCTGATATTTTACGAACTGAATATAGAAAGTCCTGCGGGACATTGGGAGAGTACCAGGAGGGAGTTAGTCTGTTCATTTCCATCCAGCACCTAGAGGTTTTGAATACTTTGCACCTAGTTCTGTCCAAAACAAGTTGGTTGAATGAGGAAGACAGAGAATATCTGTTTGCTGGACATCGTAATATTTGTCACTTTTTGGGGGGGGAGGGTTTTGAGACAGGGTTTCTTTGTATTGCTTTGGAGGTTGTCCTGGAACTTGCTCTGTAGACCAGGCTGGCCTTGAACTCACAGAGATGCATCCCACGTGCTGGGATTAAAGGTGTGTGCCTCCAACGCCCAGCTATATTTTTTCACTTTAAGAGACAGGAGAGCCTGGGGAGCATGAACTAGACTTGCTCCTGGCCAGATCGCATTGTAAATACATAACAGAATCCACTTGGACAGGGTGGAGCTGTCTTAAGATGAATATGTTGAAGTATTTAAATTTAGAGAAGAAGGGAGGGGGAGAGAATAAACTTGAAGCTAGAAAGAAATTCCCCAAGCCCTGCTTATACACAATTTCTGTTGATAATCAAATCCTGATTGCAGACACTATCGTGAGCATTCTGAACATACTCATTGTTGGCTCGACTAAAAAAGTACTTGTTGCTTGTCATTTAGTCTAGGAAGCATCACTGTTCCTAGACTAGAGTTTCTTTAAATTCTACACTGGCCTCTCTATCATTCTGGGTGCTTTAGTGTAAGTTTTATGTAACAAAAAAAAAAAAAAAAAAACAAAACAAAAAAAACTGGCACAACAAAATGCCTCTGGTTTTGGCCGTTGACCTTCCCTGTCTACGGTCCACCCTTCATCTCCATCCTCTTCTAGTTTTACCAGATATCTCTGTGTGGTCCTCTTGTCCGTCAGCAGACCCTCTTGGTTATAGAAGTAAAAATGTTGCTGCCTCCTGGGCTGTGGCACAGAGATGTGGTGTGGGATCTTAGAGGACCTCCACAAATGGTGTTTGCTGCTGGATAACTTCCCTGTGGTCCCGGAAGAGGAAATGCTTTCAGGTGAAGGTCATTGGGTCCAGCCATGGAACCCTTCCAATTCACAAGTCAAAGAAGTTTTAGGAACTGGGTCTTTCAGTGGTGTAGTCTAGAACCTGTGGGGCAACAGAAAGCCGTCTATTTTTAACTTCTAAGAAAACTTACTTTAAAACAGCTGCACACTCTGTTTTCATAAATATTTCCTGGGCATGGACAAGAACCTACCTTTTTGATCAGAGGCGCTTTTGTGGTTAGGTTGTTAGCATTTTCTGTTTTTTATTAAGTTACATGATCTAGTTGATGCAGTTTTAGAAGTTTATTCATGCTTCCTGAATCTTCTACTTAGTGAGTGGGGTTTTAAAACCTGGACATGAAATTTAGTAACCACCATCATATTATCCATACACTCAGTTTCTTTGTGTGGTTAATTATTTCTTTTCAAATATAAATATAATTTCTTTTTAAATATAAATAACCTTTATATTTCTTCTCTTTCTTGAATCCTCCCCTGTATCCTTTTACTGTGGAATAATCAACCAGGTATCTTAATAAAGCTGCTGGGAACTGATGTTCCAGTCAGGGTCTGGACACATGAATACATAACAGTAAAATGTAACACACTTTACATGGTTTGTCTGACCTGCTTGCCTTTCCTCCCAGGAATAGTTCTGTTTAATTGGACGGGGAAATTGGGAGACTGATAAGACTCAATAACTGCAGCTCCGAGAAGCTACTGATGAGGTCATATGGGAGTGAGTCTGTGGCTTGAAGTACAGCATAGGATGCTGAGGTTTTCTAGTGAGCTTTTCTTTCTGCATATTGAGATCGAATCAGATTGTTTTTCTTCCTGTGTGGTACCTGGAATACAGCAACTTTGCTTGTGTTATCCACCCATCATGGCATGAGTAAACAGATGTCGTTCAGAAGGTCATCATCAAGAAAGGTTTGGATTTAAGGCCCAAGTCACACAGCCCCTTACTGATGTACTGGGTGGAGGGCAGTCTTCTGTTGGGGATTTTGCGATTGATATGTGACGCTCACGGCTCTATAGTGCAGAGCCGAGGACCACAGGTGGTGGTGCTCACTTCTTTGAGGGTCTTGTCATGTGGATGGGTCTGGGTGAGCATCGGGTTGTGAGAGTGTTGGGAAGTGTTCATCCTCTTCCTTGAACAGTAGAAAGGAATTTCTCTTGTTGGGCGCCTTTATGTCTATAGCTGCAGTTCTCCTCATTCTCATGGGCCCCTACTGCTTATAAAAGTTCTCATAACCTGTCTTGTTTATAGTCTGTGTGGATTTTCTCTTGGAGGGCGGTCATCAGACTGACATTTTGGCATTTGCTGCTCTGCCATCTTCACCCACCCATGGAATCAAGTCCCTGTAGTGAGTCACAGTGACAGACAGGGATGTTGAGACGAGGTTGAGTTCATCTGAGAGTTTTTGAAGAAACCCAGGATGAAATTGCAGAACTCTTGACTCAGGTGTTTTGCCCTCTAAAAGTGAGCGCTGTTTCTCAGTCTGGTGGGTTGCCAGCACACAGCAATGGTGTGTTGGAAAGTAAAGTGGCCTGGTGATCTGGAGACCTGAGCCCTGGGACAAGTTTATCAGTACCTGGATGGGCTATGCCAGAAAGTTCTTTCAGAGCCTTGGTCCTTGTCTCCTAAGTGCTGGGATTAAAGACATATGCGCCACTGCCTGGCTCAAATGTTTGATTTTTCAGAACCACTCAAAACCTGCCCCTGTGTTCAAGGCTCAGGAAAAAGCTAGAAGCTTGGGCCAATGAAGTTGATTCTTAGTTTGAGTCTTCTCCCCACCCCACCCCCCATTTTCCCTTTTTCTTTCAGCGACTTCAGTGCAGCCCCGAGTATCAACTAGTTCTTGTTTTAACAGCTCTGCAGGCTTGCACTGGGCCTTGTCCTCACCAACAGTCAGAGTAAAGAAAGGCGAGCTCAACACCATTTCCCTTTTCCAAGTGCACATCCCTAGCTCTGATTACACTCCAGTGCTTTGAGAGAGAATTGACATGTAGCCCAGGGTGGCCTTGACCTGGGGATCCTTCTGGAATTACTGGTATGACTATAGGCTTGACAAGAGTCCATGTGTATAGTGATATATCAGGGCTGGGTCAGTATGCACACTAGAAATCCATCCATTTAATACTTTTTGCTTCTTAGACTACATCTGTCACCAGTTGTGTGGCCAGGATAAAATTTACATCTTTCACCAAATGGGTAACCAAGATAACATTTTGGATCCTTTTCTTGTGGTATTTGGCAAAGCCAGAAAGATGGGGATGGGAAAGCTATCTTATTTTTTTCCCAGAGTATCTCTTAGTGATAGCAGATGAAGTGCTACTTCTAATAGACATCTGGCCTTAGACTGGTTACCTCCGACAGAGTTCAAGACAGTATCCTAAGGCCTGACCATGAATAAGAAAAACTTTTATCCCATATTCCTAGGTGGGCTGAGAATCTTTGGGCCACAGTTCATTCTACTTAAAGGTTGACTTATCTTAAGTTGCAGGCTGTGTTCTGATTTCTCATAAAATTGTTACGTGGTTTTCAAACATTTTCTAAGGTGAAGAGTTAATTTTTAGTGAGTGACCTTGGTCACCTCAGAAGTTGGAGTAGCAATGGGTTGCCTTAGCTATTGATATTCCTTTGCAGGATACAACCCAAAAAAGCTTAGGAGCGAGCCAGGAGGGAGCATTGGCCAGTGTGGGTTCTGCATGGCCCACTCTGTTTTCCAGGCAAGGATTGTTGCTAATCAGGTTTGGAAGACTAAGAAGAGGAGGCTTTGCGCTCCCCCTAGAGGCTTTACTGTGCTATGACTTGCAAGCTTAAAAAAAGCTGCTAATGCTGCGGTTTTCTTCAGCAGTCTAACTTTTACAAGGTTAAAACGGGGATTTGGCAAATGATTGGGACTGATTACATGTTGTGCCATCTGGGAACAAATCATTATTGCTAGCATGGCTGGGAGTCATTTGGGATACGGTCTATGGTAGTGTAAAGACCATTAAGAAGATGTTGGGTCAGAGTCTCATGTGTTCACACACGGTGGTGTTTCTTGATCAATTTATTGGTTATGATGAATGTTGAGGTGTTGTCACTGGGTAGAATGGGCATTGCATGTCAGTCAGGCAGTCCACTGACTGTTTTTTCTCTGTGTCTTTCAGGGTTTCGGAAAAATGATGAAATGAAAGCTATGGATGTTTTGCCAATTCTGAAGGAAAAAGTCGCCTATCTCTCAGGTAAAATCTGACCTTCCAGCCCTTTTTACTTGATTGCTCAGAGCTTGATGGAAGTAGCCCACTTGCCACAGCACATAGAAACATTGGCATTCCATGGACTTCTAAAACTTTGTTATTCTTGAAAATGAATGCCCAAGGCTAACACTGCTGAGCAAACTGTGTCTGCCTGTCACTCTACAAACACTTGGCCGCTTTGCCTGGGCTCTTAAGTGGAACAGCTGCTTGTTAAACACCTTAATGCCAGCACTTGGGAGTGTGACCATGTAGACACACGCAGGAGTTTTTAACCTCAGTGTCTTGTTCTGTATGGCTCTTCATTCTCTCGTCTGGAAGGGAAGGCTGGTGCCCTCCAGCTCTTCTCCTTCAGGGACTCCCATTCCTGGGGTTGGTAGATGTCACATCTTCAGCTGGCTGTCACTCCTGGCCATTTGACCAACTGATACCTCTCCCTAAGAAGACACTTGTCTTTCATTCCTAGCCCTCTCTGCACAGTGTGGAGATTGACAGCCCAGCCCCCTTGCCCATGTCCACTCTCCTCTCTCCATAGGGATGGCTGTGCTTCTGGCTTTTGTGGTTCCTCCTTGGAATCTATGTGCAGGTTTAAAAGGCTGTAACAGTGAATGTGAGTGAGACTCCTCTGTGCCCCTAAATGCTGTATCCTTGGTACCCCTTCCACTGTCTAAAACAAGCATGCTGTGCCAACCTGATGTCGCCTGTGGTGGACTCTCAGGTTTAGTTCACAGCACTATAACCATTTGGTTCTGGGTGACCTAGATCTGTATGTGTTCAGACAACGCTTCCATGGCGTTCTTGCTCATCTTGTCTTTGCTCACTCTTTTAGCTCTTAAGACTGTCGATTTTGGAGAAGTAAATCTAATTTATAATAAATCTGCATGGTTAGTAAAGAGTGAAAAAGTATACACACAAAAGGAGGCTTCAAGTTGTTGGAAATGCTTGGGTACAGACAGGCAGACAAACCCATGGATTACAATCCACTGAGTTTTGAAAGTAGTGTTTATTTATTCTTCTCAAGTCATTCCTGTTACTCTATGTGATGGCTTATACCAGTTTGTAAACTATTGGCTTTGTCTTAAAGTTGGAGTAAATGAAAGATTGCACTTCTGACTCCAAGAGGTATTGTGAGGAAGTGCCTCAGGTCCATCTGTCTGAACCGCAGGGTTTCGGTCTGAGAAGAAAGCCCACTGCCCACCTGCTCCTGGGCACTGGGGCCTCAGTTGCACCTCTCTGTCCTTCTGGAAGTGCAGGAGGTGGACACGTACAGACAGGAGGATGAAGATGATTACTGGGTTTTACTTACCTTAATTCCTCTATTAGTCAGTTAATTCAGAGTTTATTACCGTGGCATTTTTATTTGACTTACTGTCAAACCTAAACCTTCTTGCCTTTTAACTGATCAAAAAAATGGAACCATTGGTCTTAGGAGCCTCTCCTAAATCTTCAGTGAAAGTTTAATTCTGCAGGGTTAGAACTTTGATGGAGAGAGATGGTTTGTAGGGACCATAACGAGGACAGAGGACTTTTAAATTATTAAGGACAGCAGAGCATTAACCAGCAGGCAAAGCACAGTTAAGAGGTGTTGCCACACTCTCAGTATTTCCCAGCTTCTGACCGGAATTAGCTGGGTCACATGAGCTCACGTGACAGTTTTAGGCTATTGTTATCTTGTATTTGAAAGGAAGAGGGAGAAATTGTAAAAACAAATTGATTACCTACACTGTAATTTTTAGGAAATATTCCAAAGAACGAATGGATTCTCAGAAATAATTTTTATTTCTAATTTCATTTATCTTTTTTTAAATTATGGTACAACTTTGCGTACTATTACAGTACTTTTAAAAGTAGATTTTAGTGTAGCCACACGTTGTGCAACCATTACCATAGTCTACGTCTAGAAAATTTTTATTTCTCAAAAAGACAAAACTCTTTCTTCCTTTCCTCTGCCCTAGAAATCACCTATCACTTTGTTCTGTGACTTCAGTTTGTAACATATTAGGGAATATTGCATTAGGCACTTTTGCAAAAGCGCTCCATAAATTGGTGTTGTGTGGCAGATCTCGTAATTGGTAGAATGGTCCAATCCCTAGAATTACAAAAGAACAATAACAAAAACAGAAGTGCTCTTATGTAGTGACTTATCTAGGCTCAAACCCCATACTATAACGGCTTGCACCAGTTTGTAAACTACTGGTTTTGAAGTTGGAGGACTAAGATTCTAAGAAGAATCCTGAGGAAGTTCCACAGGTCCATCTGTCTGTAATGCTGAATCTAGGTCTGAGAAAAGCCAGTTACCCATCTGCTCCTGGGCATCGAGACCTCTGTTACACCACTCTGCTCTTCCTGGAAGCTCAGGAGGTGGGTTCATACAGAGAGATTACAAGGTTGAGGGTAGCCTGGTCTACATAGTGAGACCAGTTTCCAAGTAAAAGGTTCCCCCTAGGAATGGAACAGCCTTTATTAGTTGAACCTAGTTAGAGCTAGAAGGGCTTTAATAAAGGAGGGCCAGATTTGGTGAGTGTTTCTGAGATACTGTGATATGCCTATTTGGTTGATGTCTCTAAAGGCCAGTTAGAATTTCTTGAACTTGATTGAACTTGACCACATTGCTCTTAAGACAGCAGCATGTTACTTTTTTACATGGGATGGGTAAGTGAAATTAAATGGTACATCTCTGTGATGTTTAAGTAAGTCAAGGGGATGGTAGATTGAAAGACACTCTGCAAAGGCAGGGTACTAATAGTGGGATGTTTCTCAGAGTTAATTAGGCCATGAGGGCTCCTGAGATAAAGGCCTTGGTGAAGGTGGCTTGCAGGGTTACTTCCTGGTGGTGGATGTATCCCTCACTGGAGAGCTCAATCCCACAGCACCTTGGTCTTGGACAGAAGCAGAAGGAAATACATTGCTGATCTCCATAAACCACCACTGAGTGCACGAACAGTGGGACTGAGTCAATGAAGAGGTGTTGATTGGGCCATGGCTTTGTCTCACTGTTTTACTAGTTATCGGTACTTTCTTATTTTGCTAAATTTATAAATTACACTTTATGAGAACTATACAGGAAGAGCATAATTTATACATATATTGGGCTCAGTAAGTACTAGCTGAGGTTTTGGGAATTTAGACAAGGTCGCAGCACAGACCTCTCTGGAGAGAGAGAGGGGGGGGGGAGGGAGGGAGAGAGAGAGAGAGAGAGAGAGAGAGAGAGAGAGAGAGAGAGAGAGAGAGAGAGAGAGAGAGAGAGAGACTAATTACATATGTGCAATGTCAGCTGCTGCACATGGATCCTAGAGTGTGGACCTCGACAACTGCTGTAATTAAGAGCACGTCTAGTTTTGTTATTACTGTCTTGCAATTCTAGCGATTGAACTCAGGGCACTTCACAAGGCGCTGTACCTCTGAGCTGCATCTCCAGCTCTAGGAGCTGGCTCTTAAAAACTTCATCATGATGTCTAAGCATCCAGAGGGCAAGAGGATGGGAACCAGCTTCCCAGACTGTCTTTAGAATCTCTTTCTTTCTCTCTTCCACTCTTACTCTGGATAGTTTTGTTATCTATTCTAGATGTCATATCATTTATTTATAAGTATCCGGTGTATATCTATGCAAAATAACTTCAAAACCTCACCATATCAATATTAGACCTTATTTATGTGTTATTAAATGTGGAGTAATGGTACTTTTGATTATGGAGACTGACTCCCTCCTCCTTCTCTCCGCCCCCTCCCCACTCTATCTTGAAAAGACCTTTAATGACATTAGGAAATGAAAAACTTTAAACTGTGATATGTCCTGTCTTAGTGGTAAGAGCCGTTTCCAAAACTGTAGCTATTAGCGTTACTGTAAACATGCTGAACATTTTTCAAAGAAGACTTATTACTGATGGGTACCCTGTCACCCTCCATTCATAGATGTTGCTCCTGTATGACCCAGGAAACCCCTGCTTAGCTACCCTTCTGCACTTTTCACCACTTTAAACTAGGACTAAAGCACACGGTGAAGGATTGTTCTCGTTTGTGGTCCTTTTGTCTTGATTTCCGCTCTGGGAAGCTCCACCTCAGGCTGAGGCAGAAGATTGCCAGGCTCCTTGTGAGGATAATATGAGGGAGTGCATATACAGCCCCCCGGAGCCACACTGTGACGCCTTGAGTTGTGCTGTCTGTGAATCGGTGTTGCTCCCATTCAATCTCTGTTATAAGTAACTTCTGTGACTGAACAGTACATGTGCATCAGTTTAAGTGTTCAGTGTTCATCAAGTCTCATTACCCATTAGAATGAATGAATGCACATTCATTGTAGGATATCATAAGCCAGATATGCCATGCCCTCTGATCTTTTTTTTTTTTTTTTTTTTTTTTTTTTTTTTTTTTTTTTTTCCCCTGGTACACAGCAAATTGATAGTAAGAGTTGCTTGCAGTGGCTTCAAGAAAGGAATGATCAGAGTTGTAGAACTGAATGAGGGATCCACTTGGGAGTGCTGAATTTTCTTTCTATGCGCTTCTACCCTTGTTGGAAATAATATAGTAAATGTGATGTTTTGCCTCAGTGTCCAGCCAGGCAAGGAAAATCCCTGCCTCCATCCTGTCAAGGTCAAACACTGTGGTTGTCTTCTTGTTCTTGCTGCAACTTTTCTCCAGTCCTCATGCTAATCTGGTTTTACTTTACAATTCTACTCACCTCTGATTTTGTTTGTATGTTCTTTTGATTTATTTATTTATTTTATTATTTTTATTTATTATTATTATTATTATTATTATTATTATTATTATTATTATTATTTTTGCTTTTTGAGACAGGGTTTCTCTGTATGGCTTTGGACCCTGTCCAGAAACTCGATCTTTAGACCAGGTTGGCCTCGAACTCACAGAGATCCACCTGCCTCTACATCCCGAGTGCTGGGATTAAAGGCATGCGCCAACACCCTGCTGTATGTTCTTTTTTTATTGAAAATTTTTTTCATACAGTGTATTTTGGCATGTTTTTTCCTAACCCCAATTCCTTCCAGATCCTCTCCAAGACCCCCCCAGTATAACACACACACACACACACACACACACACACACACACACTCACACATATAAACAAAAATCAAAATGAGTAAGCAAAAGACAAATAAGACCCCCCTCTAAAAAAAGCCAAACAGTGTAAAACAAAACAGAAAGTCCACAAAAATCCCACGGATTTTAGCTTGTGTTGGCCAACTATTCTTGGGCCTGAGGGCTTCCCTAGGTTGTGGTTGATGTACCCAGTTGGGAAAAACTAACTTTTCATTTGCCAAAGGATGTCAGTTGTGGATAGCTTCTTGGTTAGGGTGGGATCCCTTGCCCACTTCCCCTCTTAGTGCTGGCACCCATCGGGCTTGAATCTGAGCCGGGCTAAGTGTGCAGCTTCAGTCTATGTGAGTTATGTCTGCCTCAGATCCACCACCTCTGGCTCTTACACCTCCTGCCTCCTTTTGCGTATAGCTCCCTGAGCCCGGAGGGGAAGAGTGTGATGAGAAAACTCTGGCCACCACAGTGAGATGCCGCAGATCCAGGTCTGTGCAAGGCTGGACACTAGTGTGGCATTTGAAGAGCACTCTTGTTTTCTCTTTAAGGTGTAGAGAATAAGATTTCCCTTGGTAGAAAAAAAATAAGAAAGTGAGAGAAGGGGGAGAGACTAGAGAGAGTGGAGCTAGAGAGAGAGGGTAGAGCCAGAGAGAGATAGGGGAGTAAGAGAGGAAAAGGTGCTAAGGGAAATAAAAGCACAGGTACCAGAGTGCCCGAGTACCCACCTCTCCAAACCTACAGAAAGTGTTTCCTCCTGTGTATCAGACGAGAAAGACAAGGCCATCTATGACATCTTCCAGGCGCCCCTTAGAACCCAGGAATTTCCTGAGTCCCACGAGAGCACGAGGTGGGCAAAGAGGACGCTGACACTCTGGCTTGTAAAGTCCTTTCTGACTGTGCGGGAGGTTTAGCTACAGTTCTGGCTGAGTGGATGGGTGAAGCTGCTGGACTTGCGAGGGCACGCAGAACATCCTGTCTGTTCTTGCCTAAGTGTGTTCCTGATGTTTATTTCGTAGGTGGTAGAGATAAGCGCGGAGGTCCCATTTTAACTTTCCCAGCCCGCAGCAACCACGACAGAATACGGCAGGAGGATCTCAGGAGACTCATTTCATATCTAGCCTGCATTCCTAGGTAAGTGGTGTGTGTGCTTCTTCTGAAGTCCCAAGAGGTGTGGCCCGCTCTCTAGAAAACAGCTCCAGAGTGGGTCTGATTCCAGGGAGATCAAACATAAAATTAAGCTTCTGTGGGTTTCAGATATTCTTTTGATTTGGAGCATGCAGTGGGTGAGGCATTAAAAATCCTTATCAGCTAATATACTGGCTTACTGGTTTGGAAACACCAGTACATCTGAGACATTGGTGGTAGGAAGGGCTTCGGTATGGATGTTGACCAACACCATGGGCAAGTAGTGTTCCATTTCCCAGAGAGTCTGATAGAGGAGAAGTGATCAGGAGAAACTAACTGCATCTTACCCAAGAGAGCTACAACTTCTGATTCTGCCCCACCCCAGAGATGTCTGTCTTGCTTGTATAGCCGGCAACGGGTAGAAGAAATTTGCTCCTATAGTAAAATCTTTATTTCATTGTTCCAGTTAGGTTTTGGAAAATAGGGTATATTTAGATATAGTCTTAAGGGGGTGGCCATGTCTGATATGAGAGGGGTGTGTGGAAGCTTGGATGTGTGCCTCCCTATGAAGAAGGGTAAATCCTTAGACATTTCCATCCTGAAAGGCACATGCCACAAGGGAATATGAACTGCACTTACGGTACTCAGGAGGCATTTTCAAGGAGTCCAAATTAGGGTGTGTAAAAGTAGGAGAATAGACCCACTAGAATATGTGGTGTGTGATTATCCTTCCCTGTTTAGATTGATGCCAGGGTTGGCAGTTGTGCCCTCTTAACACCAAGCATTACAATGGGCAACAAAAGTCAGTTTTGCCCTTGATGGTACAACCTGCTGAGGATATTCTTGAGATTTTGCATTAAAATATTCATTGGAATACAGTCACTGTGTGCCTGCAGTGACCAGAGCCTGCAAGGGTGGGCTGTGGCTGTCTCACGAGGGTGGAGTAAATGCTTAGCACACACAGGGTCATGGGTTCCATTTGATACTCATTCAGGTGACTCAAAAATAATTGAGCAATTGGAAAAGTACATGCAACTAATAATCGGCTATCTGGTTACAAAGTCTGCATTGATATTAGTAGAAAAGTTCCACTTTTCATTGATACTGTAGAACCAGTTCACTTACCAGCTCATCTGGGTGACTTATTCTTTAAACAATATATGTGTGTAAAATTATGAGCACACACATAGAAGTAAACAGGACAGTGCATTGAACATCCATAAACAGTAGGATCAATGAGCTTCACCATTTATCAGATTTTACCAATCTTGTTTTTCTCCATGATTTCCCCGTGGAGTATTTTGTAGCACCCCAAACATTTCTCTCATAAACACTTGTGTGCATTTGATGATGCTTCATCTACTGAATGCAGTCACTTCATTTCATTATCTTGATTTACTTTTGTAAATTTACTGTCCTAAGTTACAAGGAATAGCATTTTGTTAGGCTTTGGTTAAAGAGTAATTAACAAGTAACCAGGGTATTTGCTGAGTAATGATGGCGAAAACTCTGTCGTGGTCCTGTTGGAGAGATGATGGTGGTCCTATTGGAGAGAGGTGAATACCATTGAGTCCCCTCTCTGAAGTTCTTCACGCTCAATGCCTCCCGGGAGCACTTCACAACAGACATCTGTTTCTTTATAGATAAACAGTAGGATCAATAAGTGTCATCAGCAAATTAATAGTGTGGCCGTTTTCTTGGACATAGAGGTTTGCATGTAATACAATTGTGTGAACATTTGTGAAAGGTTGTGAGAGGCACAAAGCTGACTCTCCCTTTCTATGTAGGTTCTGGGGGCCTTTGTGACCTTTTTCTGTTTCGCTTAGCTCTTGGCAGGTAGTGTAGGGCTCATGGCCTTATGTGGAGAAGTATGCTGATGGAGGCCTAGACTGATGGCCTGGGACCCCACTCCTCGGTGACTGCTGTTGGCTTTCTGATATGTGAAAAGTGATGATAACCAGTATGTCTTGGGGTCATTGTGAGTTTTGAGTAAGATTGCCCATTTGCACCTCTCACAGTAATTGGTGTATAGTAGCTGTCTGAGAAATAATGCAACAGTTTCTTCCTTACATACTTGCTCTTCTGTTTTTCCCTTTGCCATGGTACCACTAGGCAAATGAGGCTGCCATCTTGGCCACAAGTCCTGATAGTGAACATAAATGTGACTTGTGCCCCTGTGGTGTTTGTTAACTCTTCTATCCCCTTAAAAAAAATATCAACAGTTAGGGACTTGCCATGCAAGTGAGATGACCAGAGTTTGTATGCCCAGCCTGCACACATGTCAGATAGGTGTGGCGGCCTGCTTGTGATACCAGCCTTGCAAGGTTGAGATGGCCCTTTTCAGAGCAAGCTGACCAGCAAGACTAGCCATATCAGTGAACTCTGGGTTTGATTGAGAAACCCTGTCTCAATGAATAAAGGTGGCAGTGAGATTTAGAATGATCCCTGTATCAACTGTGGCCCTTTACACGGGCATATGCAGCACCCACATACATGGAAACATTCATAGACAGACACAAAAGTGGAAAAGAGAAAAAGCCAACAGTTTGGAGCCTCAGGGGGAGTCTGTAGGACCAATTTGTTGTAGCCTTTCAAACCTGTGTCAGGATGAGCATCGGCAGCAGAAATCTGAACAGCATCATGGGGTTCCCAAAGTTGTGAAAATAGCCTTCCTGTGTGGCTTTGCCTACTGCTGCTTGAGCTTTAGTTTTTGCTCCCTATGTTCTAGGATGTTTTGCCTCCTCAAGGATGTTTTCTAGTAGCTTAAATCGATAAGCCCTCCTGACTCTCCAACTCCAGTGTGAAGACTGTAATTGCACTGACTTGAGAACACTCAGGAAGGCTTTCCTCATCTCAGCTCTGGAGAGTGGGTTTTCTTCTTTGAAGATCTGTGTCAGAAGGGGCCTAAGCTTCATATAAGTTTTTTGTTTTATAGATGACATGAGTCTCTAAGGTAAAACTACTAGATAAACTAGTTAAAGTCACATTTTCCCAAGATCAGTTTCTGGCTTCAGGAGGTAGGGCTAGGAGATTAAGTTGCCCATGTCCCTTTGATCATGATGGACAGCAGTTAGACTTAGGGGTGTTTGCAGGTTACTGCTCTCCCTAGGATACCTGGCTTTGAATATGAAAAACAAAAACCACACAAAAACCCACCACAAAAGACTCTGTGCCCTGTGCTGTGATTACCACGTGATGAGGAAGTTACTGGGTGGGGACAGTTTGATGGTGGAGGAAGCAGAAGAGTTAATCCTCCTGTAAGCCACACAAGCCAAGCATATACCTTCTGGTTTGTTCTCCACATGTGTATCTGTTGTTGAGCTTGGGGTTACAAAGGGTGCCTTCTAAGCCCCTTGTAAGTAAAAGGGCTTTTTCAGTTTATGTGCCTGCTGCCTAGGACCATGCTAGGAGAAAGACAGGTCTCAAGGTATTAGTAATCATATCTTTGTTTAAGTGAAGACTGGTATATGAAATGTAGTCTGCCATTTACAGTCCTTAGTAAAACAAACAAGATAGATTGCTTCAGTTTTCTGTGGCCATGAAGTGAGCTGCTTCAGCAGGATATTTAGCAGCCAGGCATGCCTCCTTCTGGGCCACGGCTGCCCTAGCTCCCTCTGGATCCTTGCACTTTCTGTACACAGAACCTTGGAGGATCACAAGCCCAGTTAGAACCCATGGAGATCCAGCATGCTTAATAGCTGTGATCTGGTATATGGGGGAGATTTTTTTTTTCTTTCTTATTGCAATAGCAAAATACTTGGCAGAAGAGTCTTCCCTTTTAAAGTTTTTTTTTTTTATTATCTGTATTTTGTGGTGTGTAGGGGTTTGCAAGCAAGAACAGGTGTTTGCAGAGGCTGAAGGTGGTGGATCCTGGAGCTGGGCTTAAGGTGGTAATGAGTTGCTGAATGTGGATGCTGGGAACAGAACCTGGGCCCCCTGCATGAGCAGTGTCTGCTCTTAACCACTGAGCCATCTCTTAAGCCCCAGGGCTGATTTTAACTCAGGGTTTCAACTGGTGTCAGTCTGTCATATTGGAGCGGGCTGCCAGGGCAGAGCATTTCACATCATGGTGGCAGGATGCGAGAGGATACAGGAAGGGGTCAGGGCAGGATACAGCAAGGATGTATTTAATAACCTACTTCTTGGAATAACATCATCCTGATGAACTCACCAAGGGAAGAATCTGTTCACTGGGTCAGAACCCCCATGATCTTTGTTTTTGGAAATACTACCAGATACTATAACAAGTGTACTCTATTAACCCAAGTAGTTTAGTCCAGTTGACAAATGTAACCTCCACAGGGTGTTAACAGGTTCTTCATAGCATTTTAAAGCTTTATTAACATTTGAGTTGTGTTGTAGTTTTCTTTCTGTTACTGTGATAAAACACCCTGACCACAAGCAACTTGGGAAGGAAAGTGTTCATTTTGCTTACAATTCTAGGTCATAACCCATCACTGGAAATTAGGACAGGAACTCAAGGGGAAAACCTGGAGCAGAAGCCATGGAGTGACACTGCTTGCTGGCTTGCTCTGGGTCATGCTCCAGTAGCTTTTTCAAACAGCTCAGACCCACCCTCCCACAAGTGCTTGACCCTTCCACATCAATCAAGACATTTCCTCACAGACATGCCCGTGGGCCAATCTGCTGGGAAATCCCTCAGATGACTGTAGGCTATATCCAATAGACAGCTAAAGCTAATTAGGACAGGTGATAAGCTAGACTGTTGGACCATCTGTTTCCTCTCTTGAGCTTTAACCACTGTGCTCCTGTGCCTACAAACCAGGGCGCCAGAGTTCAGCAGTAGACATTTCTGGGATGCTTATGTGACACACCCTCTAGAGTCATGTAGATGTCCTGTTGAACTTTGCATGTGTGAACGTCTGAAAACTAGTTACTGTGATGGTATGAGCCAGCACAGGGAAGGAATTGAGGGACGTGGAGGCATTGGAGGGTGATGGGCAGAGGGAGGGGTATCCAGCCTGTGTAAGAGAGAATGAAGTTAGCTTTAGTTGACATTTGTTTTCTTTGCAGCAGTAACAGTCTTCTGGACTTTGAGTTGAGAGTAGTTTTGGGAGATTGCCCAAGGCAGAAATCTTAAAGGTCCGGTGCTTATGTTAGGTGCAGACCCCTCCCACACAGCCTCACTGAGAGTCCATCAGGTCTCAGGTATGTGTCCCAGACTTATAGGCTAGTCTTACCTGGTTATAGTCTGCTGCTGGCATCTACCCAAAGTGGACCATTGGAGTCTATCTTGTAATGATGGATGATAGTGGAGTCTTAGCTCTGGAGTCATTT
Source organism: Cricetulus griseus (assembly GCF_003668045.3). Lineage (NCBI taxonomy): Eukaryota > Metazoa > Chordata > Mammalia > Rodentia > Cricetidae > Cricetulus > Cricetulus griseus. Next base: position 358,611,882 of record NC_048595.1, on the reverse strand, counting down.
GGAAGCCTGCACCAATTTTTAAAATAAATATACTTGATATCACAACGTAGCAAAACCACATGCTTTTCTTCCTCTTTAAGGATACCTTAACTCAAGCCGGGAGGTGGTGGCACACACCTTTAATCCTAGCACTCGGGAGGCAGAGCCAGGTGGATCTCTGTGAGTTTGAGACCAGCCTGGTCTATAAGAGCTATTTCCAGCCTCCAAAGACACAAGAGAAAAACCCTGTCTTGAAAAACCAAATAAATAAATAAATAAATAAATAAATAAATAAATAATAAATAAAAATAAATTAAAAAATTACCATAACTCTTTGTTTTCCTGGTTTTGGTTTGAGACCAAGTCTCATGTGGCCCAGGCTGTCCTGGAAATAGTTGAGGATGTCCTTGAACTTCTTATCTTGCTGTCTGCACCTCCAAGGTGTTGAGATTACAGACATGTAGCTCCACATCTACTTCGTGCAGTCTGGCAGTCAAACCCATGGCTTTGTTCCTGTTAGACAGACACCCCGCCCACCGAGATACATCCCTGGCCCTCCACACGTATTTAATATTTATTGCAGATGTACATTATGCAGACCTCCATCTTCCCCCTTTCTCTCTGAGATGGCTCTTGCTTGTTGCCTCTGCCAGTCTCACACTTGGCTCCAGTGACCTCTTTCCTTAGCATCCTTGTGCCGGAGCTGCAGGGACTGAACACCATGTCTGGCTGCAGCTGACCTTTTTGTTTAACTGTCAAGAGCCTAGAGAGGAAGACCATGGTGCTCCTAACACAATCTAGGTTTGTGCCAGATGCCAGCACTGTTACCCGCTACCACATTCACACCATCCATGCAACCAGATGTAAAGATGAATGCATCGTAGTACAGGCACAAACCTAGATTTTCCTCACAGAGTTAGCCAAAATGATGTCCAGAACCCCCTGCTGAGATAGGGCTAGAGGAAGAGATCACAGTGGACTTTGAAAAGCTCCTAGCATTGCCACCCATGCCAGTGGGTTGTTGGCTTTGCTTGTGGTCTTAGAAATCGTGAAGTAGTTGCTGTCCCTAACCTGGGCCCTGAATGCCAACCACACTGTGAGTTTGTGCCCCCTTAGTGTTCCCCAGGGACCTTTGTCTATGGTAGTTACTAAACTAGTGTGTCTCATCAGTTAATAATACACAAAAGCCTAGTGAAGTGGTTGCCATTTGACGGAATGCCACACCGTGTCTATGAAGAATTAAAATCTTAAAGGCATTTGAAGCTGAACCCTGTTTGAATCTTTCATTTTGTCTTGATTCCTTCGTGGCTTGATTCTGTTCTCTGACCCAGGAAGGGGGGCAGTCCTTGCCGAGCTGCCCAGATAAAAGGGCAATGCACTGTGGTTCTTGAAGTCAGCGTATGGGTACTTCCCCAGGAATCTTCCTCTAACATCCAAGCTGTAGGAGCTGCAGCTGGTAGCTGTGTGTATGTGTACACGCATACGTGTGTGTCCCATGTAACCCCACATGAGCATGCCTGTTGGGGGTGTATGCATGTTTGTGTGGAGGTAGATGTACATGTGTGGGTGTGGTCTTGGAAGTTCAGAGGAGGGCACCAGATATCCTGCTGTAATGCTTTTGACCTTAAGCTGGAATGTCTCTGAACCTGGAGCTAGGCTGGCAGTCAGCAAGCCCCAGGATCCTGCTGTCTGCATCCTCCTCAGAACAGGGAATACAGGAATGCATGACCACACTGCTCCCCACCCCCATCTTATTTTGTTTGTATAAGTGTTTTGCCCGCCTGTCTTACCTGTGCACTACCTCCATTCACCCATGCAGTAGCCATGAAGGCCAGAAGAGGGTCTTAGATCCCCCAGGGCTGGAGTTACAAGTGGCTGTGAGCTACCATGTGAATGCTGGGAAAGAAACTTGGGTCCTCTGGAAGAACGGCCAGTGCTCTCTGTCTTAACACACCCCGGTTTTCTAATGTGGGTACTGGGGATCTGAACTCTGGTCCTCACACTTGCACAGCAAGTGCTCTTACCGACTGAGCCCCCTCTCTCTAACTCATCAGCCTCTTTCTTTCTCTGCAGTGAAGAGGTCTGCAAGCGAGGTTTCACGGTGATTGTGGACATGCGTGGCTCCAAGTGGGACTCCATCAAGCCGCTGCTGAAGATCTTGCAGGAGTCCTTCCCTTGTTGCATCCACCTCGCCCTGATAATCAAGCCTGACAACTTCTGGCAGAAACAGAGGACGAACTTCGGCAGTTCTAAATTTGAATTTGAGGTAACATTCTCTGGGTACCAGGTCCTAAACTCAAAGGCAAGGAGAATAAGCAGATGGATCCTCACCATGGTGCCAGGTCTTAAAAGACCAGATTGAGCAGGACCTAGAGGTCTCATACGATAAGTAGAATTAACCATTGCATAAAGTAAAAGGCTTCGTGCCTTATCCCAGTACAGTGCCTTTTGACACAGGAGTCAGATCTCTGTTCTCTGGGGTTAGGGTGTGGGGCCCCTCGAGAAGAAACCTGTTCCTAGCACCTCACTTGAACAGCTCCCCCTGTCCACACAGAGCTGTGTGGCTGAGGATGTGTGGTAGTTGAGGGATTGAGGGGTAGAGGGGTTGAGTTTAGCCCTCATTGATAGTGGGGGGAATTGTGGGCCACTTTACATGTTGAGGCATGCATTTCATTTCATTTAAAAGTGGAGGTGGTCTTTTTAGTGCTGTACAGTTCTGCATGCAGCTAGGCCTGGACTAGGGATGTCAGGTGGTTATAAAAAGTAAACCAAAGCCTGTTAATTTATTTTCTCCCCCACTTTGAGCCTCCACTCCCTAAGCCACTGCAGTTCTGACAGGGTTTTGATGCGGTCAGTTTAATGTGATGATTACAGTAGGAAAGTTTTCCAGACAGCTCAAAGCTTGGCTCAGGTTCTGCTCAGTAATAGGACTGGAATAGTTTCTCGTAATAAATTATAACTGTTCCTGTCAGAAGGGCTCTGCCTAAATATTAGTTTTCAATGTACAAGAATCACTTTTTAAGGTAAATAATTTTGCACAGTGAAGAGGTATCAGTTGTTACACATTTCAAAATATCTCCTTGTGTGCACTACTTGATTTTAAAATGTCTTTTTATAGTGCCGATTTTTCTATCTGGAATTGGAATTTGGTTTTAATTTAAATTTGAAACTGCTTTCAAGTGGTTTAAGTGAAATATATAGAACACTTTTATCCTCGTTCATAATAAGTAGTAATTATGAAAGATATTTTATTGGGGCTTAGATATTGCTTAATGGAAAATTTAATGTGTGATGTATTTTAATTATACATGTCCTAAATAAATAGTAGTTTGCACTCACAGGTTTACTAGTCTAATTTACTAGTCTCTTACTAGTCTCTTGGGCTCCTGAAGGCGCTTGCCCATCGTCTTCCTGACCTGGTTGTCTCTGCATGGTTACCAGCCTCTCTCTGTGTGGCTGCCTCCATGCAGATTACTAATGGTTCAAGCAAATGATAGGCATAAGCCTCCTGGACCATTATAGGCTAAAAGCAGCTCCAGCTTGAGCCGCTCTTTCCAGCCCGGCTACCTTGTGTTATTTCTGATGCCAGCATGGAAATGCCAGTTCTAGGACTCTGGCTGGCTGGAGGTGATGGGTGGATTAGCCAGACTGCTTATCTTTCAGTTCTAGGGCAGCTCCTTCTCTTTTGCATTTGCATCTTACCACTCCAACCTCATGTTTTCCTTGAGGCATCGTATCAGTATCAGTAGGCTTCCATTCCAATGCATCATGTCGGGAGTGCTTGCTTAGACTGTACTAAACTCGGGTTTTGTCTGTGTTAAATTGGGATGCAGGGCAGACTATGTTCAGATATGTTCAGACTGCGCCGGATTGTGGCAGGTTATCACAGGGAAGGTGGGATTCCCCCTGTCTTCACTCTGTGAAATCACCTTCACCAGCTCTCTTGTGAAGCCTGAAGTGAGCTTAAGCTTTAGTTCCTTTTCTCCTCCTTTAGTGGAATCTAGTTGATTTGGGACTTGTGAAATTCACAGTTCTATGCTGCTAGGCATTCCCACTGCAGTGTTACTTGCATGGAGTTTTTCATCATGCTGACGATGAGCTGCCCATATTTGTTCTGGAGAGGCAGAACCAGGCATGGCCTGGGTTTTACAGGAGCAGGTTACTTTTAACTTTGAAAACCCATGTGTGACCACTGTAAGTTACAGGTTGATATGACCACATAAAACTGGCTCAGCTTCTCATACATAATTTTTTTTCCCTTAAGACAAATATGGTCTCTTTAGAAGGCCTTACCAAAGTAGTTGATCCTTCCCAGCTAACTCCCGAGTTCGATGGCTGCCTGGAATACAACCATGAAGAATGGATTGAAATCAGAGTAGCTTTTGAGGACTACATTAGCAATGCAGCCCATATGCTGTCGAGGCTAGAGGAACTTCAGGATATACTTGCAAAGAAGGAGTTGCCTCAGGACCTCGAGGGGGCTCGGAACATGATTGAGGAACACTCTCAGCTAAAGAAGAAGGTGATTAAAGCTCCCATAGAGGACCTAGATTTAGAAGGGCAGAAGCTGCTACAGCGGATTCAGAGCAGTGACAGTTTTCCAAAAAAGAACTCGGGCTCGGGCAATGCGGACCTGCAGAACCTCTTGCCCAAGGTGTCCACCATGCTGGACAGGCTGCACTCCACCCGGCAGCATCTGCATCAGATGTGGCACGTGAGGAAACTGAAGCTGGACCAGTGTTTCCAGCTGCGGCTGTTTGAACAGGATGCTGAGAAGGTAAAAGCGGGAGGGAGGGGCATGCCAGCTTGACAGAGGGGAGCTGCTGGGTCACTGGGTCTCGCCTCTGAGACTGGTGTGATAATGTGAGGAAACAGAGAGAAGGAGGAAAGTAATAGGGCTGCAGTTCCAGTGTGCATTCCACAGCAAGGGCCATTCGGAAGCCATCCTTAATCTGGCCTCCAGTTTTACTCTCAGTACAATACAGTGCTATTTTAGAAAGTCTGAGCTAAAAGCTACCGGTGGTTTGAAGAAGAGTGCCTGAAAGGCAGGCAAGAGTGATTTTTTTTTTTTAGTCCACATTGCACAATTGTGTTCTTAAAAGCAGTGATTATGTATAGATTTTCTGATACCCACCCTCTGATCCAACAAAGCCAGCAAAGCAAACCCTATTCAGACCTATACTGTGTCCTTTTCTAACAAAAGGTGAGTGATTCCATTAGAAATAAGTTTCTAGGTGATGTGGACAATAATGACAGATGTCCTGGTCAGAGTGGATGCTCATTCATTGCCAGATAATGTATTCTTTGCAATGTGAACAAAAAGGATGCTTGCAAACAGGAATGGTTTGCAGGCCATGGAGATAGGTGAAGTAATGTCTTAACTTGTGGCCATTCGGTTTTGTTTTTCCATGGATTGGTAAACGCACTGGAAAGTAAAAAAACCACATTAGAATTTTTTGATATAGGGTGCTAAAAGGATTTTTAGATGGGTGAGTCAGCATCACTGGCTTACCTGAGACCTATCAAACTCTCAAGTCCTTTGAAATATTTTGGTAATTTGGTTGTTTGTATTTGCTCAGGTTTCTGTGCGTGTCTTGCACGAGAGAGTGTATTCTTTCAGCTGTTAGTAATGTCTTCATAGATCCTAGTACAGAAACACTCCAAGGTCCTGGTTCCAGCCTTGGGTCTTCAGAGGGAGAGCAGTGAGACCCATGGAGCACTTTTTAGAGGAAGGGGCCTGGGCACAGAAGACAGGGTTTCTCTTAGGTTGAGGGAGCAAGCTGAGTTCCTCCTTATGAGACAAGACTTTCTTGAGATCTGCTGCCTCAGAAGCTCTTGCTTGTTCTTAGAGGCATAAACCCCAGCAAGCTCAGGGAGACCTCAGAGAAGCTAGCAACCCCCCCCCCACACACACACATACCCCTCCCACCCCTCACCCTGCCCTTTCTTTTTCTGCAGTGATCCCAAGTAATCTTTTTCCTTCTGGTAGATGTTTGACTGGATCACACACAACAAAGGCCTGTTTCTAAATAGCTACACGGAGATCGGGACTAGCCACCCTCATGCAATGGAGCTTCAGACACAGCACAATCATTTCGCTATGAACTGTATGGTAAGCTGTTGTGAGACCCTGCGGAAGATGGGAGGCAGTAGGTGGCTGGAGTACACATACCTCAGACAGCCTATGTGGGGCCTTCAGTGGCAATGGCTATAGAGATGATAGTTGTCACCCTCATTTCTTATATGACTTTGGACAATTTGTTTGACCTCTTTGACCCTTAGTTGCCTAATCTATGACTTGGGCACATTGTCTTTCTTTGATATATTGTGTTATTTGCTCTGCATGTCTAGAACACTTCATTGTGGCTTTCAAGAATCATAATCAACACCTGCGATATTATCTAATCAAAGTAGGAGGGGAAACTCTTCAAAGTATGATTGACGTCCCGTCCCTTCTCTCCCTCTTTCCTTCCCTCTCTCCCTCCTTCCCTTCCTTCTTCTTTCCTCCCTCTTCTCTTTCCCACCTCTAATTTCTTTCTTTAGATGCTAGCATCTTTTTCTTCTTTTCTACAGTACGTTGTGTTACTTTTCTCAATTAAACTTCTCTTAGGATATGATCACTCTTACTGTGCTGATGACAGCAGTTCAGCAGCTTTCTGGACCTTTCTTGCCCCTTATTCTGACACCTCCACCAGTCATCAGCTATCATGCATGCCAGGCAAGGCCAACTAGCTTTCAGTCCTTACTCCTTCTGCCTGTAGTGTTTTGAGGAACCTTAGAGAATAAAAGACTAAATACAAATACATAAGTGGGCAGTCTCTAAAGGAACCTGATTAGGGAATACCAAGAATGACACTCTAGCATAACATACAAGCTTGAGGATGAAGTCAAGGCATAAGTACTTGTAGTTGGGATGGCGCCTGGCCACATGGTACAGGCTCTGTAGGGCTGAGTGGGTCTCAATGTCCCTGGTTGTGCTGGAAATGATAGAGTAATGGGAAATGGGAAGCACGTGGCTGGTATAGTCTTCTTAGGAAATGAAAATGATGGAGGAGTATGTAATCCAGTCTGTAGATGATCCCTGCTAGGAGGACCATTTCGGTGGCCTGTACTTCTCTCATTCTAATGGTTCTAGCCGAGAGCCTCTGTGTGTACTCTCCTGGCAGAGTGTAGTGGCCTTTTCTCTCAAGGATTCAGAGAAACAGCATTAGCAAATCCAGCCACTTTAAGGGGAGATAAGGAACAGGAGGAGGAAGAACGTAGGTGGGAATGGAAGGTGTTATGTCCTAGTCTCTCCCCATGGAGACAGTACCTGAGATCCACAGCCAGATCAGAGAAGATACAGTGTTCAGTTTCCCCATGGCAACAGAGTACCTGAGACCACAGTCAGAGCCTAGAAGACACAAGCCTCAGTTTCCCCATGGAGACAGAGTACCTGGGACCCACAATCAGAGCTTAGAAGACACCAGCCTCAGTTTCCCCATGGCAACAGAGTACCTGAGACTCACAATCAGAACCTAGAAGACACCAGCCTCAGTTTCACCATGGTGACCAGAGCCGAGAAGATACAGGGTTCAGTTTTCCCATGGAGAGAGAGTACCTGGAACCCACAGCAAGAGCTGAGAATATTTGGGGCTCATTTTCAGAGCTTTGAGCCCATCCTTGCTTGGATCTTGTTTCTGACACTGACAATTCTAAGGCAGGAAGTGTGTGTGGATCAGAGTTGCCTCATGGGAGCCAGGAAGCACACAGAGGGGAGGGAGCTGGGGTCAGAGTAATCCCCAAAGTGCACACCTACTCCTGTAGCTCCACCCATCTCCTAATAGGGAGACAGGGACAAAATGTAGCAAATCCTCATTGTGTGAGTCTTTGGGAGACACCCCAAGTCCCTAGCACACTGCTTTTCATTTAAAGGAAGTTAGTTAAAGCATTAATAAACCCACACGAGCCAGGGAGCATGTTCCCACCAGCTTGTCCACATGTTCACACACTTCCTGCCTCTGCCCCTTCGGAACTTCAGGGTTCAGGATCTGTGAGTGTCTAGAGCAGGAATATGGATGGACTTGTCTGTCCTTTCGACCCTGCCTATGTGAAAGCAACTCCATCAGGGTCTGGTTGGGGGATAGCAGAAAGATCACAAAAAGAGGAACCAAAGAAAGACAAAAGGAGAGGATTCCTGACTAGCGGTCAGGGCTAGGACTCCGGTGACCTATGGCAGGGAGGAGGCGGCTTCAGGGTCACACATGAGGTGGTGGCAGTGTGGCTCACAGGAGTGGGAAGGCAGAGAAGACTCCCTGTCTAAATTAACAGTGAGATGCAGGAGCCAGGCAGGAACAGGACAGGTCACAAGGATAAAAATATACGAATAATCTGGGATTTGTTGACTGTGGGCCTCCCTGTTTCCCCTCATCCTTGATTGTGACAATAAACAGAGGAGTGGAGGCAGGAAGATTCCCTGCTGCAAGATCATACTTTGTAAAAAGCAGAAAGCAGCCTTTCTTTCATTTGTAAAGCCAGCCCTGTGTCCTCATTTGTTTCCTGTCAACTGATAGACTCAGCTAGGACTATCAGCAGAACAGAAGAGCTTCACTTAACCTGAGTGCAGCATCGTTCCTTCTGAACCTTAATTCATGCTTCTGGGAGAGAGTGGGTCCATTTGGAGGTTTTCTGTTGGCACAAAAAGATGGCTTGGGTTTATCCAGAAAGGAGAGCTTGTCCTCACACAAATAAATAGCCTTTGGTGGCTAAGTGTGTGTTTGTCAGTTCCTGGGTTCTTGTCGGGTTCCTTCAGTTCTCTGTGATTGTCTGTCAGCCGTCCCGCCATCTGGATCCTTGACAGGGTTGGAAGCCAAGAAGTGAGTAATAGTATATTTGTGTGGACCCTCTTGTGTGTCTGATTGCTTTGTGGCTAACAATTATGCCTTTCAGTGAGTTGATTGATAATTTTATAGTTTTAAAAACAGAATTTGGAATCCAACTCGGGGTTTACGGGAATCCAGAGAATAAGATCTTTGATGTAGGATGCCAGGTGATTGTGCTTTCAGAACTAGGGAACTGTTAGCCAGCTGTCCACAGAGGCTGTCAGTCTGTCTGCCTCGTCAGTGAACCTCTCCCTTTGCCTTCCCCACAGAATGTTTATGTAAATATAAACCGCATAATGTCAGTGGCCAATCGCCTGGTGGAGTCAGGCCACTACGCCTCCCAGCAGATTAAGCAGATTGCGAATCAGTTGGAACAGGAGTGGAAGGCGTTTGCAGCAGCCTTGGACGAGCGCAGCACCCTGTTGGACATGTCCTCCATCTTCCACCAGAAGGCTGAAAAGGTCAGTACCTGTAACCCCCAGCCCACAAAGCAAGAGCCAGAGCATGTACCCCTCTAGTCATCTTATGTAAGTCACTCTTAGTGGTCTTTGTATGAGGTCTACTGTGAGCTCCACTGTCCCTCAGCCTCAGGTTGAAGTCACTGCTGTCTTATTTGTCGCACTTTTCAGCTTTTTACATTTGTTTTGTTTGCTTGTTTATTCATTTTGCAAATGAGAAAGGGGGTCTTTGTGTAGTTCAGGCTGGCCTGGGGCTTGCTGTGACACATAGCCTGCTTCACACTGGCAAGACCCAGCTCCCATACCTCCAATGCTGGGGTCACAGGTGTGTCCACAATGCCCAATTTTGTTTTCGTTTTTCAGGGTTTTGTTTTTTATTTCCCCCCTTTCCTTTGTAAAATAACAAACAAAAAAAAAGTTCAAACATTCTTGGGAGGATTGTTTTAGAGCATGAAAACGGCCGCTTGTCCTGTGCCCTATGCATGACTGGTGTGTGATAAACACAGGTTGTGTTGTCTCTTCCCTGAGATGCATGGGAAATGGGTCAGGGTTCAGGGTTCTGATAAAGACTGCAGATACTCGGGAAACCCAAACTGCTCTGAAATACTTGTCTCACAAGGTTGTCTCACAAGGTAGTTCAGAAGTTTCAGATTCCAGGTTTTCTCACCAGCATTGTTTAACCTATAATAATAATAACCAGTGGCTGCTTTTCTTTGTCCCGTCTTCTCTCTACTCCCTTTCCCTCCTCCCCATCCTCCTCTCTCCTGTTCCCTTTATTACCTGCATTGGAATACTGCGAGCTGTAGAGTGCCTCTCACTAGCTTCCACTTAGGGTGCTCCCAGCCCTCGGTAGCCCAGCCAGTATTTCCAGGAGGCCATTCACATCAGCACCCTTCCGACTAATTCACTTTCTTTGCTCAGGATTGGTAAGCTTCCTGGTGCCCCACTGCAAAGGTGGGGTAGATCCAGCCTTTTGGCCTTCTGCAGCCATAGGGAGGCTGTGCCAGCAAGGGCTGTGAGGGAATGGCTTTTAGGCAGGCAGTTTGCACACCATCATTAAGTGTTGTCAATCCTGACCTCACATTGGCTTCGTGGGCTGAGATGCTGTTAGACAGAATCTTGTTTGAGTGAGGATTTGCAGATCCCACCACGTGCCTCACACCTCAGTTCAGGTGTCTGAATAGACCCCCGGAAGGCAGCAGAGAGTGGGAGATAGCTTGTGACTCTGACATTATTGCAGGGAGTATGCTGTTGACAAAACACCTTTCCACAGGTCCCTGACACATAGTACAGGGACCTTCCACAGTGAAGACAGTTGGAACAGAGGTGGATGGTGATAGTGACTTATTTAAAAGGATAAACACTGGTGTAGCTCTCTCCAAAAGGGAAGACGGCTTTTGTAAGGATTTGCTTGCTGGCTCTGAGAAGGATAGAGTTTCTTTCTTGTCTCACACCAGCCTCTGTGGACAACAGTTGTTGTCAATAAAACTAAGTAGAGGCCCCAGCTTGCCCAGGATTTCAGCAGGGCAGTCTTGTGTTGCACAAGACAGTAATTAGCAATGATCTCAACCCTAGAAACCTTTAAAGTGTGAAGCAAGGAAAGAAGCTAGTGGAATATAAACAGGAAAAAAAATCTTAATGGCATCACATGAAAGCAATGAGGGAGGCCTTCAGATTCCATAGCTGGGGTGTCTTACTAACCGTGCACTTACCCGCTTCTGTGGTCAAGGATAAACAAACCCACACATGGAACGTGGTTTGGAGTAGCAGGTTTCTCCTTCGACATGAATGAGCATGCTCTCCACGACCCCGTGGCTACCTCGGCTCCTTAGGATACAAAGCAGATGCACTTGGGCATAGGATATCATTGCTAGAGAAAGGCAGCTGTGTCTCTCACCTGTGTTATCTTCAATAGCCATGCTGTGGCTGTAGCAACCCACTGAGCCAAGAGGTGATGAATTGCTATTGGGAATGGGAGGCTCCAGAAACATACATGGAGATGACAGGAACATGAGGATCTGTACCAGGCTTTTTCTTTTAGGCCACCAACCAGCTCCCATCATGACATGGACACTTACTATTAGTTTTGGATGTTTATTGGCTTATGCTCCTATCTGGCTAGCTCTTTTAACTTAAAGTAACCTGTTTCTTTTTATCTACTTTTTGCCTCAGGGCTTTTTACCTTTTCTTACTTTCATGCTGTCTCTATGTCTGGCTAGATGATGGCTGCCTGGCTTCTTGCCTCAGGACGTGCCCTGTTCTCTCCTCCTCCTCTCGTCGTCTTCTTTCTTCTTTAGAGCCTAGATCTTTCCCCCCACCAGCCTGAGCTATCCCTCTTCTGCCCAGCTATTGGCCTTTCAGCTTTTTATTAGACCAATCAGGTGCCTCAAGCAGGCAAGGTGAAACAGCAGCACATCTCTACATAGTTAAACAAATGCAGCACACGCAAGTGTAACACATCCTTAAATCGTTAAATAAACTGAGCATGAACAAATGTAACACATCTTGGCTCAGCTAAAATCATCCCACAACAAGGAGCAGGGCAACTGGCTTGCATTATGGGAGACAGTCTGTAGTATGTATGGAGGGATTCAGAACTGTGAATAAACCCAGGAGATTAGTTGCTGCCCTGCTTACTTAAAAGTAATCTAGAAGTATATATGTCATGGGGGACATTTCCTCACCCATGTTCCACTATTAAACAATTTAAACATGCAGCAAAGTTGAAAGAGTCTGAAAGTTTCTTGTTTGGGGGAAATGAATGACTGTAATTTATAAATTTGAAGGAGAATGAACTAGAAGGCTGTGCTACAGAAGAGAAATGCATGGGATCCTGCTTGAGCTTCCCAGTGCTCCAGGTCTCTGCACATAAGGTGTCCAGAGAAGAGGCTCAGCTGAGCTTAGGAAGGGCAGTGAAGAATGGGCCCTGTGTGTTCTCCTGTATGTGCCCAGACACCCAGCACATACAGGAGGAGCAGGAGGGCACCTTTGCAAGTGTTTCCTTGCTGATGGAAGTAGGTGTCTCTGAGGGTTACATGCCTCAAGCAGCTGCTTAGCCTCTCACCTCTGTCTCCATGAGCTCTTGTGTTGGTGGTCACCAATGACTTTATAATGTAGTGAGAATAATGTTTCACAGGTGCTTTCCAAACTTGCCCCCCCCCCCCATTTTCCCATCCCCTTATTTTCACTAATGGTCGAGAGTCAGAATATCCATTTGTAGTAGACAGGAAGACGACCTCCAGAGTTATCGACCTTACTGTAGGTACTTTATGGGGCCTGCCTTTACTTAGCTTGGTCATATGGCATGTCCTCTGGGCAGTCTCTTTGTGTTAGGAAGATTTCATAGCAAGTATTCTTGGAATTATATTTTTAAACAACAAATTAAAATGAATCGATATTTACTATATTTTAAAACCTCCCAAGTTTTAGTATTAAGAATAATCTAGAGCTCATTATCCCATGTGCTAGCCTGTCACTACATGTGGCTATTGAAGCCACTTAAGGTTACATAAAATTAAGTAATAGAATCATAATAAAAATAAGCATGAATTTCAGGAAAATTAAATTTTTCACTGCTTCTGTCGTTCACATGCACATGTGGCCAGCAACTGTATGGTTAGACCACAGGCTTGTTTCCATTGCTGCTGCACTTTTAGTGTGAGCCAGCATATATAGTGTGAGCTAGAACACAGATTGCCTTGTTTCATCTATGGCTTTAATGGCTTTCTGTGCCTTAACGGTCAAAAAGAAATTAACCACCAGTGGTGTGTAGTTCTTGGATATTTGCAGAGCTCTTAACCAAATGAAATAAGGCTAAAGATCATTCTGTCCTTCAGTCAGCCTTGTGGAATAAATGAGGCCAGAGACATAACTGTCCAGACAGTTTGCAGAGCAGGATTTACCCGTGCTCCTACACCTGGGCCTTGCATCAAGCTCTGTGACTTGAGTCAGTCCTCATCAGAATAGCTGCTCTGCACTTACATTAATATTGATATTAATAACTTGCTTTTATATAAAACTGCGCTTTTCATTAACAAATAAAAAGGAAACGTTTATTGTTAAAATGTTGTGGCTCTTATTAGGTTGGGAGACGGCACAGTGGGTAAAGCCCTTGCCTCCTAAGAATGAGGACCTGAGTTCCATCCCCAGCATCACATGCAGCTGCATGCACTAGTGCATTATCTGTAATGGATGCATTGGTGCACATCTGTAATGGATGCATTAGTGCACATCTGTAATGGATGCACTGGTGCACATCTGTAATGGATGCATTGGTGCACATCTCTAATCCCACAACTCCTGTGGTGAGACGGCAGTGGGGGGCAGGGGCTCAGCAGCCTGCAGGCTAGCCAGTCTGATGTATGCAAGTGTGAACAGCAGGAGCCCTGGAAAGCAAGGCCAATGCCCACACTGTGACACTTGCAGTCACACACCTGAACACACACACACACACACCTGAACACACATGCACACACACCTGAACAAATATGCACAAATGCGTACGAACACACACACACATACACCTGAATACACACACACACACACACACACACACACACACACACACACACACAAAACAAAGAACAATGATTTATACATGATTGTCCTCTTGTGGAATAAACATTTGGATGATTTAGGCACGACTCTGAGTTGAATAATTAAAAAGAATAGACTACCACTTCAGTTTCTCTTTGGAAGCAGACAGAATATGGAATAATCCCTTAACTTAATTTTATTTTGTAAGTAAACCTTTGAGAATGCTTTTCTTAGAGTCTAGCCTTAATAATTCTTTGTTTGTGGTAATAACAATATTCTCATGGAATGGGAAGGATTTAGGGGAAAAGCTGTGTCTGGAAACAATAGTATATATAATGTAAATATATATAGTATATATATACATACATACAAACAATAGTATGTTAAGGAATAGGCTGGTGGTATGCAAAGTGATTACCGACATGTTTGCTGCATGGAAAACTGGCTAAAGTGTTTGGAGCCTCTGAGCTAGATCCCTGGCACATGCATGGAAGTGCTCACATGTCCTGTGATACCCATGGCCAGCGGAGCAAAGTGAACTATTACAGAATTAGCTAGAAACAAAAACAAAAGGAGATGAGACATAGAGAGGAACTCTGGGGTTTTTGCTTGAGTGTGTTTGTTTCATTTTCAACCACTTGGGTTTTCCAAGGAGGAGAAATCCCTTCTGAGTATCAATTGGCTACTTCAGTCTAGGAAGTTTCGGTCCCTCTGTCACCTTTACCACCTGTACTAAGCAGAGGCATCAGGAGGTGGGAAGGGGATATGGGGGCAGGGGTTCGGAAATAAATTACCTAGAGGACCCTAGCTCCTGAGGCACATATATGCTTCCAATAAGTTAGTCTGCTAACTAACTGTTCAGGGTCTTGTTTTGAAGCTGTGTCAGTCTTTTCTCCCTTACCCGTTAGACTCAAGTTTGCAGAGTATCTGACTTCTTTTTGTCTTCTGTTCAGCAACTTAAAAACAAACAAACAAAAAAAAAACCAGACATTTTGGGCTGGCTTAAGCAAGATGGCTCAGCAGCTAAGAGCATTAGCTGCTCTTCTAGAGGATCAGGGTTCAATTCCCAGCACCCACATGAGAGCTCATAACTGTCTGTAACTCTAGTTCCAGGGGATCTGACACCCTTACATGGATGGATGGATACACACACACACACACACACACACACACACACACACACACACACACACACACCAAAGCACATGATAAATAAATTTTTTGGGAAAAAAAATCTTAAAAACGTTTCCTTCAGTGTTAGAATCTCTGCCTTTCCCTGTGCTGGAGTTCCAGCCTGGCCTGTGCATCCTGCTACTGATTATGGCCTCTACTCGAGTACACAGAAACTGAAACATGGCAGCATCAGGTTTTGCATAAAGAAAGAACTTTTTTTTTTATTATGTAGTCAGCTAGCAGGCTGCTGGGAGCATTCTGCAGAAGAGGGACCAGGGAGAGCTTGCTGTTGATTGGATGGGAGCTTTAAGGTTCCTTTGCCAAATGTAGATGTCATTGTAATCTTCACTGGTGTCATGTTTCTTTCCTGAAGGAGTTATGTCTTGTGAGGAGGATTTTGACCTAGTGCCATGAGAAGGTCGTTGCTCAAGTTGAGCTGGCTTCCTCTGCATGCCCATTCTTGAAAAGCCCATTTCAAACTATCTTTAAATTGATCTTGGAAGTTTCTCTTGAAAAAAAACTGAAGTGTTTTGTTACTTCAGGAATCTATGCTGGGTGTATCCAGTCCTGTACCAATTTTAGTTGTTTCAAAAATTGGAGATGAATGCATAGAAATTTGATACCGTGGCCCCTGATGCTGCTACCCATTAAATTGTGAACTAGTGTAGCA
Organism: Cricetulus griseus; assembly: GCF_003668045.3. Classification (NCBI taxonomy): domain Eukaryota; kingdom Metazoa; phylum Chordata; class Mammalia; order Rodentia; family Cricetidae; genus Cricetulus; species Cricetulus griseus. Next base: position 358,596,205 of record NC_048595.1, on the reverse strand, counting down.
TCTAATTAATGCATGTGCCATAAGAAGCACCTTACCTCCTCTTAGGAATACACTGTAAGTCTGCGTTTGGGGTGCTTGGCAGTGGCTATTGTCTATGAGCTAATTAATTGCTGACTTGGACCTGATGACTTATTTATAAAGGTGGCTAAGTCCCACCAATTCATATTTGAAGAGGGTTTACAATGACTTATTAATTGCTACTAAGTGCACAAACGGAGGAAGAGAGAGTGAAGCAGCCCTGAAGATTACTCAGCAGCATCCGACCTATCCTGATTGACGTTTATAGAACACACTACCCAAGAAACACTTAAAATACGCCGGAGTAGTTATGTGTGGGAGGAGAGGTCTGGAGTAATCTTATGGTGACTCTGTTGCCTGGAGAGCACTGGAAGATGCCATAGAAGTCGTGGTGGAAATAATTAGTGGTTCTAGTGGTGGTTGAGGGTTGCTTGGAGCCACCAGAAGCCACAGGCTGTCTGGTGACACTGCCATGTGACCTGACTTCAGACCCTGAGGTTTGCATGTACAGAGGCTTTTATGAGCAATCGATATGTGGATGACTTGTCTGTCTGAAGCTCCTGAATAACATGAAGGGTGCTCTCCTTGTACCCGAGACTCACACTGCCTTCCCTCTCCCAGCCACCCACCCTCTGCCTTCCCTGCTGAGCAGAGACCTGTGAGGGACTGACCTCAGAGAGGTGGAACCCATTGGTGTGTTGCTGTCTATTGGCTTAATTGAATTAGCCTCCTTAATTGGGCCTTCTGTGCTTTCTTTTGACACTCAACTGTGAAGAGTTCTGATTGCATCTCCCTAAGAAGTGATTTATCACTGTTCATGAGTGCCGGAGGTGGATGTGGTGGTGGTGGGGAGTAGGGCAGCGAGGTGAGATTGGAACTCAGGTCAGCATTCCAAGCTGAGTGGCCCAGGCTGCCACACCACTCTCCTCCTCCTGAAGTTTCTCCTGCAAGCTGGTAGATAGGCAGGCTGCCCTTCCCAGCCTGAGATGAATAGTTTGAGAGACTAGGTCTTCCTGTAAACATGCAATACGGAAAAAGTAAAGCTTCAGACAGCCCCCACCCCTACCCCCATGAAGCCTGCCCTGCTGCTCTGGGCGTGAGAGGGGTGTGGGGGAGGGAGTGGGAAAGAGTAGCCTTGTTCTCACCATTGCTGGGGTACAAGGCAGGTAGAACATAGGATTTCAATGTGGACTGGGAAAGCCAGCTTGAAGAGAACAAGGCAAGACAGCGTTGCTCTGGGACCATGAGCAGCACACTCCAAGGGTTCCATTAAGGGCAGCTACCTACACCAGCAGCCCCTCCTCCAGTCTCTGGGGGCAGAGTTCAAGAACCACATCCCAGAGGAGAATCAGAGCAGCCATTCGCATTGATTTCCAACCATGTTGTTATTTGCTTACACACTCTCCCTCAGTTACACCACCTATCAAAACCATGTTGTCAAACATACCCCCTTTCTACCTAAATGGTTAGTGATCGATAACAATAATCATTTTATTTTTTGTTTTTTAATCTCCAAGTACATGAGCAATGTGGACTCATGGTGCAAGGCCTGTGGTGAGGTAGACCTTCCCTCTGAGCTGCAGGACCTGGAAGACGCCATTCATCATCACCAGGGGATCTATGAGCACATCACCCTTGCTTATTCTGAGGTAAGGCTGTGTTTTACATAGCGCGCCAGACATTGATGGGTTTAAATGGTGGCTCTAAAGCTGAAAATGGAGGCTTTGGGCAGCTCAGGGAAAGCTCTTGGTCCTGTTAAACAGTAGTTATTCAATAGACAAAGATCTATTTTGACTCATGAGTTCATGGCTCAGGGCTCCTCAAAACTAACAGGGAGATGGAGGCTGGAACCAGGGTCAAGCCATAACCTTCAGATACCTAGACCTGGTGACCTACTTTTACTTGCTAAGCCCACTTCCAGATTCCAGAACATCCAAATAGTACAGCAGTCATGAGACCCTGAAGGGCCAGGCACTAAGTGTAACATTGTCTTTGTGAATTTTAAGGTACTATATTAAAATTGTGCTTGATGCGTGCTTGTCTCACTTTCTGCTGTCCCCTTCTGTACCACGCCTAATGGTACAGATTTTAGACAGAGTTACTGTTCTGAGGTGCGTACTGTTACTGTCCCTGCAATACGAGTGAGGACACCAAGACATCAAGGTGACATGACTTGTGCCAGGTCAGCTGGTAGAGTGGGATAGCTACATGAGCCTAGGCAGGCCATTCCTATCAACCATGCTCTTGTCACCTCTCTGGCACACGTCACTGATAGCCAGGTTAAGACCTAGCTGCTGATAGGTTGTAGAGTGTCATCCTCACCCATGTCTTGTTTATCTGGCCAAGCACATTGATGTTGGCTTAGTTATAGCTATTACTGCCATGATGAAACACCATGACCAAAAGCAGCTTGGTTCATTTGGCTTACACCCCCTTCATTGAAGGAAGTCAGAGTGGGAACTCAAATGGCAGGAACCTGAGGTCAGGAGTTGATGCAGAAACCATGGAGCAGTGTTGCTTACTGGCTTGGTCCTCATGGCCGGCTTAGCTGTTTTCTTATAGATCCCAGGGCCAGCAGCTCAGGGATGGCACCATCCACCACAGGCCGGGTCCTTCCACATTAATTAAGAAAATGCCTTACAGGCTTGCCTATAGCTCAGTCTGTGGAGGCATTTTCTCAACTGGGGTTCCCTCCTCTCAAATGACTCTAGCACATGACATGGCACAGTAGAGATGGCCTCTGTGATAATGGTGATGCTCCAAGAAGTAGGAGTGGCTACTGCTTACATAAATTTGCTTTCCTGTAAGGTTTTCTTCATTCTCCTTAATAGGAAGCATTAGTACTGTGTTGATGGCTGTTGTGAAGCCGTCCTACAGAAGCCTGGGCATGGAAAGAAATGCTTGCTAGGTTTAAGTTCTTCCTTGGTCAGAAACACATCCACTCCTGTCCGAGTTGCAGAGAACTCAGTGTGTGTTTCAGTCTGGCCCCTTGCCATGCTTCACTGACAGCTGACACCACTGTGTCCTTGGGCCCAGGCCTCCTGGCCCTGGTGACTGTGAGCAGGCTGAATGGACACACAGAGCCCTGCCATTCATGGTTCAAGTGTTGTCCAGTCTCCTATCTGGTAGAGTCACCTTTTTGACCAACAAGTGTCTCACTTTTTTTGAGCCTGTCCACCCACCCACCCACCCACCTACCTATCATCCATCCATCCATCCATCCATCCTTCCATCCACCCACCCATTCACCCATCCACCCACGCACCTGTCTGTCCATCCATCCATCCATCCATCCATCCATCCATCCATCCATCCAGTCCACCCACCCACCGACCCCTCCATTTGCACACTTAAACATGTACATATAAAATTCTCCATGTGTCTGTTTCTACCTGTGTTTTGCAAACACACATGCTGACACAGTTTCTTTACTCCAGTTTCACCAGAGATCTTGGCAACCTGCCCCCTCCGCACTCATCAGTCCCTTACTAGGCAGCAAGAATCCTGCTTTCCTTGTCAGCTGTGTCCATTTTGTGTCCCTGCTGTCTCCCACATATATAGTGTTTCTACCCTGTTTCCTACTTCTCTGCTTTCCACTCTTTAGGAAGCTGAGAGCTACCACTGCTTACTCTCTCAGCTCTGTATTTTCTCCTTGTCAGAAAATGAGGACGCCTGGACTGCTCTGTTTTTTTTTTTTTGTTTTTTTTTTTTTAAGTGATTATCCCCGCACCCCACCCCCAGTCAGTGTTGTCAAACTTCTGGATGCTGCTTCTTGCTCTGCACCTCAAGAGGTGGCACCTCCACTCTTAGTTTTCTGTAGTGGCAGAGCGACTGCTGGGAATGTGGCTTCAAAGCCACTAATTGAGAAGTAGTCCTTTGTCTTGTTTTCAAGAGCCTTGGGTGTCCTGTGGGCTCCAGTCTCCGAAAGATGCTGCCTCTCCTTGGTGCTTCCTTTTCTGCCTCTCCATCTCCTTTGCTGTCTCCACTTGGTTTTTCATTCAAGAACAATGTCTGTATTTGTCTCTAACTGTGGGGAAACTTCAGATGCTTTTGTCAAAGCTCAGTGCCTGCTTTACTTTGTCTTAGTTACTCCTGCGTGTGTCATAGTCAGATGGAGAGATTGGCTAAGTCATGCCCATGGCAGACTTCAAAAAGGGAAGGTGCCAGTGGCCTTTAGGCCCTGCAGATGGTGCTTGCATCTCACAAAGCCATGAAGGAGAGCCAGTGTTTTATGCTAGGTTCCGTGGTTTTGTGTATTTTGCCCCCCCTTTCTTAAGTCTACGCTGTCATTTCCTAACACTGTGGATCGACACCATTCCTTTGGGCTTCCCTGACCCTTCTCAGGGTAATATTTGTTTGCTCTTTGGTTTGTTGTTGGTCTTACAGCCTTGACCATTGAAGTTCAGGTGTATCCTCTGGGCAAGGAAGCGTCTTCCTTTAGGGCTCTCAGTTCAGAATCTGACTTGCTGAGAAATGCAGAGAACCAAGTGCTAGGCTAGGCCAGCCCCAGGAGGTCTCTGGGATGTGTTTTTAGGGCAGCTCACCGGCATCCACATAATAGACTGTGCTGTCTTAGTCATTGGGAGCCACTTGGGAGGCAGACCAGTGGAGATCTTATATAAATTTCCCCCTAAATGTTATGAGCAAACACACCTTTGATATAGTAATTCTAAGTTTATCTTTATTTACAGTTTGCTTTTGTCATTGTATTTTCCCAACTCATGTAGGTATCAAAACATACTAGTTCGTGCATATATTAATAGAATGTTAATCTTTATACAATGTGATTTGAGTGCCTGTCAAGTCCCATAGCCCCATATTCCCAGGAAAACAAAGAAAAGACCAAAAACTGAGTTGGTTTGATCTTTAAACAATTGTGGAAATCTTGCTCTTTGGTAACGAAGTCTGATTTTCTTTTTGCAGCTGTTTTGCCTTGTGCAGTGGGGTGGCTGCTCAAAAGCCCCTGGTTGGCTCCTAGAAACGGCTCAAGCGGCTTATGCTTCTTTAGTTAAGGCTATTCAGACTGTACCACTCACTGAACAACATCAAGTTCACGTTACCTCTTTTAATATTTGAAGTGTCTTGTTTTTCTTTCATTTGTCTGTGCACTCCTGCACATGTGACCACCTCTGTCATTAATTTTCTTCTGGTTATTGTGCACCATTTAAAATCTTTCTGTGCAGCCAAGCTGCAGTATTCATAAAAATTGTAGTGCATGTTTTCATTTGTTACTCTATTTCCAAAAAAATTGGAAATATTGCTCAAAGTTACTGAAATATACATGATGTGATGTTGTCTAATGTGCTTAAAGAATACTTTCTAAGTATCAAATCTGTGCCAGCTACCTGAAGTAGAATTGTTCCTGTAAAGGGCTGTAGAGTGGCAAGGGGTGGACTTGCTTCAGGAACTCTGCTACTCTTTCCAGTGGGGAAGGAGGGACTCAGCCTCAGGTTTCAAGCTACCCCGGCTGGGGTCGGATCATTCCTACATTGTACCAAGTGACAAGCTGAACTTAGGAATTCTTTGTAGGGCCAGTTCAGTGAGAAGTCAGTAATTCCAAGCAACTATCGAGTCAAAAAGAGACAAAGCACCCTAGGGTATAGCGGAAGCAGTGCTGCTGACTCACCTGAAATAAAGTGTGTAGGTAACTTAATCTTCCATGTATAATTTAAATGTACATAAACAGTGGATATGCAGGTTAGACACAGTAAAAAGGTGATTGACGATCAAGCATATTTCGGTTTATAAATGTCCAAGATTATGCCTCTACATTAGAAGACATTAGGCATTCAGACTGGCCACACAAGTAGACCTGCTAAGAATACAGCCCTAAAGATGGCACTAGGGAAGAGTTCCATCTGGGAGGTACATCCTGAGAAGGGGGCGGGGGGTGGGGAACGGGGGTGGGGTTGTGGCGTTTTGAGTGCCCAGGGGGCTCTCAAAGTGAACATGGCCATCCTGTTCCCGAAGGATCACTGGTGCTGGTACTGCAGGTAGACAAGAGAGGGGAAAGGGCAGTTCCTCACTATGTACCCATCCACCCTTGGCTGAGTGCCCAGCCTCCCAGTCTATCATAGGAAACCCAGGTCTTTCCCCAAGTCATGCAGAGAAGCTCACAGATTGGCACCCAGTGGCTTCGGGGGCAGCAGATATCTCCTGGCTGATTGAACTTTCTTACCCAGTCACTATCATTTAAATTTTGCTATAAGGATGTGTCAGATGAGTTGCCGAGTCCCAAGCCTTTATTAGAACAGTCCACAGTTCCTACAGAGGCCTGGGTGCAGGCGAGGAAGATCTCTGTGTTACATTGTTGCGTAACTGCAGGGCTGGGAGGATTAGAGGAAGCGGTTCCAGAACTCTGTGGTGCAGCACTGGGCTGTATAGCCCCTGGGTGAGCCCTCCGTTCCAAGGTCCGAGTCAGCATCTAGGCTGTTGTTAGTTCCCTTAATAGAACTCTGAGTGGTTTCAGGTTTGGGAGTGTTGAGCACCTAGAGGCACCCTGTCTTATGTACATACTCCTCTATGTTGTCTTACCAGGTGACATTTTTTTTCCTGCTGCCTCTGACATAATTATTCATAATCTGAAGAATCCCAAGTTTGAGGAACACATACTGCTTATTTTCTACATCTACTCCCCTTTTCTTATTTCTGTGGATAGTCTAATGCTTCCATTTAATTGTGATATGATAAGTAACCGCCACAGTTTAACACTGTAACAGCATTCCAGTCAGAATTACTTCTTTAAAGTTAATATACCAAATAAAGTGGCATTTTTAGTTTTGTTTTAATTTTGTAAAATAAAGTTGCTTTTGGTGTCCATCAGAAAGTTTACTTTTTACCTGGTGCTAGTTAATCACTGGTTCTGACTGAGGTTTTAAGATCCAGCATCAAAATTGTGATGACCTGTTGTATTTGCTCATAAGAACCCTAGAGAAAATTCTTGCCTTAAGCTTTGGTTCACCGTTACCCTAGCAAAGCAAGTGGGCTTGCTGATTCGTGTTTCCTGGGCAGATTGAGAGCAGTGTTTGTCTTTATGCTATTGGAAGTTTACTTTGTTTTAACTTGTAAACCAAAGGTGTTTTATCGCCTTTGGTTCTGTGATGTCACTGGATAATGGATGGATTGTTTTACATTTTATTTTATTTACCTGTAGTTGCATGTGGCTGTGTGCAAACACACGTGCACCTGATCACAGGGTCTGCCTGCAGTCTGGGCAAAGTGTACATGCTGAATAACCTCTCCCGTGTGTTGTGAGCAGGTGAGCCAGGATGGGAAGTCTCTCCTTGACAAGCTCCAGCGTCCCCTGACTCCCGGCAGCTCTGATTCCCTCACAGCCTCCGCCAACTACTCCAAGGCTGTGCACCATGTCCTGGATGTCATCCATGAGGTGCTGCACCACCAGCGCCAGCTGGAGAACATCTGGCAGCACCGCAAGGTGCGGCTCCACCAGAGGCTGCAGCTCTGTGTCTTCCAGCAGGACGTTCAGCAGGTGGGTGCCCACGCCCTTTGCAGAGCGCTAGCCCTGGTTCCTGCCCAGTGAGGGTGGGGTTTCCAGCTTCTGACTATGACCTGATGCTCTCAGTGTGGCTCTCGTCCACTTACTCTGCTGTGCTGACATCTGGGATGAATGTTGCTGTCCTGTCCTCTCCCTCTCCCTTTGGTTGACTTGTGAGAATAATACTGATTTTATTTTTTAATGTGGCTGTTGTTCCTCTAAGTCAGGTAGTGCCACAAATGGTACATAGTAGGTGCTTAGAAATGTGTCAAGTGGACTTTTATGGATCTCCATTTCTGATTAGTCAGCATCTTTTTTTTTTTTTTTTTTTGTGTGTGTGTGTGTGTGTGTGTGTGTGTGTGTGACTTTGGTGGTAGAAAACAGGGTAGGTTGGTGCCCTCAGCCTGCAGTGTCTGTGACTGAAGAGGACTCAGACTGGGGAGGGAGCCTGCAAAATATGATATAGCTATGGCAATAATTATCTCACATCCTTGCCCTGAAACCAGTGGAAGTTGACCTAACAGTGTGTGAGTCCTGGGGACAAAGATAACTGTGTACATGCAGTGCTAGCATCCCAAAGGCTGGCCTGAAGCCAACCCCAGTGGGTGCCCTGGGGTCAGTCAGACCTCTCTACTTTTTACGCCAGTGTGTCCCTGTGCACAGTCAGGCAGATTCAGACCTCTGTCCCTTTTGGACACCAGTGTGTCCCTGTGCACAGCCAGGCATTCAGACCTCTCACCTTTTTGACACCAGTTTGCCCCTGTGCACAGTCGGGCAGGTTCAGAGCTGTCACATTCCCAGGAGTCACCTGGGAGTTAAGTGGGTTTCTGCTTGGCGGACTGGGACTTTGGGGAGTCGCACTGCAGACAGCATTCTGATACAAGATCCTCCCTGTGGATGTCATTTAGTGCAAGTCTAGTGAGGTCACGATGCTTGCAAGAGTTCTGTGATTTTTACTTTCCACCTACTGTGCTGTTTCTGGTTGTTTTTGAGTTCTCCGGAAACCATGTATATAAAATGCCTCAGCAATGAGCATTCTGATACTTTTAGTACTTTTTTTTTTTTTTTTTTTTTTTTTAAATTCGGGGAAGAATGGAAAGCAGGGTTGAACTAGCCTCCTAGAGGCCGTATGAGGGAATGAGTACCACAAGGTGAAAGCACAAATTGTTCAGAAATACTTGCAAACCAGGACAGTTAACCGATTAAGTACATCTCGTACCCCTGGGATCTCATTTGGTGACACAGTTGTGAGCCAATGCACTTTGCAACAGGGCCCCTCTCCCCCGAGAAAGCAGCAGCAGGGTGGTCTCTTTTTCTGGCTGATGAGACTCTTGTGGTATGGGAGTAATGGCTGGAATTGTGTAGGCTTGGGGAAGGCACCGAGAAGGAAGCCCTTCAGAAGAGCATCAGGGTCCAGTTGTCTGATCTGGCACCAAGTACTTACTGTACCAGAATTTGAAAACAGCACATATAATGTGGGATACAGCCATAATTCTGAGCTCCCCTATTCAAGCCAGCATTTACAGAATATTGGGCTGAATATCAGGAGGAGAAAGTGTTTCCCAACCACACACCAGATATTGTCAACTCCTGTTGACATGCCACAGAAACAAATATTGCCACTAAGGGGAATGTTTCTTGTTGACTTGTAAAGGTTTGGACCTGTTAATGAAAACAGGAAATTTCTGTGTAGGTTTGACATGGGACACCAAAGCTAAAAACTAGAAAAATTAATCAAGACAAATGTGTTGCTAGTAGGATAGCAAAACCAAAAATCTTCTGAAGAACTCAAGAGATGGGTAACAGAAGTTTTTGTCGCATGAAGCAGGGTGTGGTAAGCTGAGACAAAATGAACAAAACAAACTAGAGCAGCATTTTAGAAAGATACTAGCTGAAGACAGATTTGTACATTTGAAAATAATCTATCAGGATATAATGAGCCAGTTAGTGACTCCATACATTTTGTTTGGGGTAATGGAAAAAACATCAGCAGCTATTGTGCAGAAAAAAGAAATAGAGAACTTTCCCTGTGTAGACACTGAATGATTATGGTTTCCTGCTGGCAACCCTCCTAGAAGAGAAGAGACTCCTTGCAAGAACACTGGCCAGACAGTTGCAGGCACCCAGGGAACTAGGTCACAGGGAAATGGCTGGGGAGTTTGGCTTAGTGGTTAATTTTCCATAATTTCTGTACAGAAGCAGTTTGGGGTGGTAGGAAGGGGTGTGGTCAGGGGGAGTTGGTCTGGGCCTTAGATCTTATGCAAAGAACAGGGCATGGGGAGTGGGATTCGTTGTTGCAGGATTACCCAGCACACGAGTGCTAGCTACTGCTGCTCTTACCTTTGCCTTCGGAGCTTCACTGAGGCCTTCACCACATTTCCTGACAGTCACGTGAGATACATTTCCATTTCCTCTGTTTCCTATCAAGTACCCCTCATGGAACGTATATTTGCATTAAATAATGGACAATTGTCTTACTGCTTGGCAGTGTTTTCATTTAAGCCTACACTTTCATTTTTATGGAAAGCTAATGGTGTTTGCTGCCCCATCACAGTCATGGAAGTCATCCAAAGCAGGAAGCTCTCAGATTCCTTTTTTACCCAGTTTGCCCAGCTCTTAGACTGTCGGGATTCAGTTATCCCAATGCAATGAGGTACATGGCCCTGCATATCTACTTTCTTGAGGGAGGCCACACCATTAGATGTTCATCACGCAGAGAGACCGCTCCCTCAAAAGCCTCTGTTTGCTCTGGGCAGCCTCTTGTGAGAGCTTCCTTCTGAAATTAGCTCTTGGAAGAGCTCCTTCCAAGCATGTGCTGTGCTATCATAGATTGTCACAGTCAGGAAGTAAGGAACAGTGGTGTTCGCTGATGGTCCCAGCTACTCAGGGGTCTGGGGAAAGAGGATCACTTGCGCCCAGGAGATGAAGGGCAGTCTAGGCACCACAGTGAAACCCTGTCAGAAAAAAACAATCAGAAAACTTTTTAAATTGATTGACCAAATCTGGTCTATTTTAGTCTTCTTCTCATCAGTACTTTCTCCTCCTTTCTGGCCTGTGCTCTGAGACCTACTGAGGTAGTACATTTGTTGTGTGAGCTCTTTCCCTGGAGAGATAGAAACAGATGTGGCCTTTGTCAAGACAAGATAAGGACACTGTCAACAACCTAAAGTATGATTGCACCTTGGGGAACCAGTGAGTTTATTGTACTACCTAAAGAGCATGGGTAACCCCAAAGCAACTTCATCACCAGAAATTCTCACCCCACCGTGGACAGCAACTTCCCCATAGCTGTATAGAGTCCCCGCTTTGGTTAGTCTTCCATAGTATATTCCAGCACCTTCCAAAGGCCTTAAGACCATACACAGGGCAAAATTAACATGCTGTCTTTATTTTTATGTCCATAAAATGTGACTTAGAAGAAGGTTCCACTAATAGTACAGAAAACACTATTAGCTTGGCATGTTGAGGTGGAGGGTAGTCACCATTTAGTTTAAGGCAAGCCTGCGGCTACACAGTGAGTACAAGAACAATTTGGATTGCATAGTGAAAAGCTTTCTCATAAAAGGAAACACCATTATGCACTAACTATACATTGTGTCCTTAAAACAAGGGTAGGAGTATAGCCCACAGGTAGTGTTCTCCATCTTGTATATGTTAGCCATACAACAAACACACACACGCACGCACGCACGCACGCACCCTGGACTTCATCTCCAACAAAACTCATGCATGAACACACTTGAGCACAACACACACTGCTGAAGTGGATGAGTCCTTATGTTCTTTATCTGGATTTGTTTTTGGGGGAGGGTTCAGGATTACCTTAAATAACGTAGCTTGGTGTGTTTTTCCTGAGGCAACATCAGATTTTTTGCCCACTTTATAGAAGCATCATTAGAGATGGAAATCCAGTTAAAAAAAAAAATGCCTCCTCAGCTTCCAGACAGACTTTGCAGCCCACCATATGATGTGGTGATGTCTAAGACCATGTACTACAAGCCTACATTTCAAGTTTTTCTCTAGAGGTCACCTCTTGGAGCCTTGTCTCTAGCTTAAAGGGGGCAATGATGAACATCTATACTACTGCACCTTGGGGAACAGATAGAGATTTTAGAGCCCACAACTTTTCACAGTTTAGAAAGAATAGAGCATGTGATGTGTGGCATTTGCAATGGAGTCTGGACACCTTAACTCATCCAAGTGTTTCTAAACCCACACACACACCCAAGGGTGTGTGACAAGCTTTTCATGTTTGTTCACAAGTTCTTAAAGTAGTAATCACTGAGAGAGATGAATCCACAGCCTGGCAAACATTACATAGTGGAGCCTTCTTTCTGAAAGGTGTTTTACAGATTGTGTGTGTGTGTTTTAGGATGACCGGGATCCTGTCTCCCGAGCAGAAGAGAAAAGTGTTAGAGCTTGTCCTGGGTGCTCACTAATTGGCCCTAACCCAGTTGGGGTGTCTACTTTGGCAGTGCCATTTCTCCCCAGTGCTCTGAATTGCTCCAGTGCAGGAGTGCAGCTCTTCTCCTTCCTGCCTTTCCATCAGCTGTGCCAACCAAGAGGCCATAACCAAAGCTTAAGAAAAGGGTTGGGAGGCTGACTTCCTGGTTCACTCCAACAAAGTAATCAAGACCCTACTGCCTCTATTAAATGAAAACGACAGTTGTCCTTCTTTGTCGTTCACTGGAAGAACCAGTGCTTACTGTATGCACAGTGGTATGCCAGACCAGCTTCGACAGCAGGTGCTCCGGCGGCAAGATGACTGTTAGTCCATAGAAGCGCACTTGCCACCATCATGGTCAACCTTGTCATTATTCAGTGATGTCCATTTCATTATGGAAGGAGTCAGGTTAAGCCATTAGCAGTTTTCTGCTCCTTTAGCTTCAGTGTCTTAAGTGATACCTTACTATTTTCGGCCTTGACCTTGGCGTTGTCATGTGTGTCCACTAGAGGGCACCAGTGGACAGGAAAGATGCTCACATCCTGCCTTCTGCACAGTTGAAGATGGTGTACGCTCCCTAGATATTTTGTTCTGTGTCTGAGCCAGGTCACTCAGGAAAAAGTAAACAAACAAACAAAAACTTTCGATTTGGTCTTCAGCTTGGGGCAAGGGAAGCCCTGAACCAGCTTTGTTTATGGGGCTGGTATCCTAGCCCAGAATTAACAACAGTTGGCTACAGCTCTGATCAGAAATGGCTGGCTGGACTGAGGTGATACAGTTCCCTGACTTGCTAGTCTTTTTGTGTTTAAATTGAAGACTTCGAATGCATGTGTGTAAGATGATGGTAATTCCACAAACACATTAACCTGAGCTGCCCTTGTCAAAAGGAAAAACCACCCAGACTTACAAGAACAAGAGGAGTGCATAGCCCTGGCTGGGGTACCCACCGCCTAGGCTTGCCTTCTACTCCCCCAGCCCCAGTCTGCTCTACTCATGGCTGTTCACAATTCCAAAATGATGTTTACAGGGTCTTGGAGGTTTCCTAAGATTCACCGCCATCTGATTTATGTGGAATAGACCTCTGCTGTGCAGAAGGGAAGCTTAGTCAGGCCCTCAGGTATGGAGCGATGGACAGCAGACTGGCCTTACCATGCATGCGCTGACTCATTTTTCTAGATGTCCAGATAGTATGTCAGTCCAGTTGACAGTACTAGAACGAAGCCATTGTAGACCAACAGTTAAGCCTGATTTATTTTGACATTAGTAGGGACTCCCAAACTACTTACTGTATTGGCTGAATATGCCCTATTTCTTTTTCCATCCCAGAGTATTTTGAGTTGTGTACTTGGGCACCTGCTGTAATCTGACTTGAGTGTTTGTGTTCCCTAAAACTACATATGGAAATGTTGTCTACAGTACAGTGATGTCACTGTGCAGGACCTCTGGGAGTTGTTAGCACAAGGACTTAACTCTCATGAGTGAGATTAATGCCTTTAGGAAGGGGGCCTGGGAGAGTTTGTTTAGCTCCTATGTTGTGCGAGGACCCATGGAAGCCACAGTCCGAGCAATAGGTCCTCACTGGGTATTGGCACCTTAATCTTGAACTTTCTAGTTTCCAGAGCTATAAGTAGACATTTCTGTCATATAAATTATCCGGTCCAAGGTATTTTGTTACAGTAACCTAACAGAATAAGACAGTACCATAGTCACAAACATGTGCTGTTTTTAGCTGTATACTAACAAAGGTCTGTGATGTATTTGTAATGTCCTGCCAAACATTTACAAAGAGATCACTTGCTTGTTTTTCTGCCACTCTCCACCAGAGATGAAGTGTATATCTGATCTAAGTATTCTCTTACATAGTGTTAGTGTTGTATGATTTCTCAGGTGCGGGAACCAGTGAGCTGTGCTGCTAAAGTCCCAGCCTTGAGGACAAAACACCAGCTTGCACTCCGGTTGAGTTCATGGGAAGTCTAGCTGCTGTAACACCTCACAATTTATGTGATGAATTATCCTCCAAGTGCAGGACTGTGGCATATTAATGCTGTGTTTTCTTCTGTGTTTGGAGTCTTATAAAAAGATAGCAAAACACTTATCTACATAGTTAAGCTTGAATCACCTGAATTGTGAGGCTCTGAACCATTTAAAAATGTGAACTGGTCAGCACAGCCCCATATCTATCCTCTCACACAATACCCAGTTTGGTGGCTCTGATAAGGTGAGATTTAATTTAATCATTATTACATGTGATGTGTATACATAGAACAATTTGCACTTTTAATATAAAAGCTATTTACTGTCCTGGTAGAGAAGTTGAAGTAAAATGTAATAATGAAGCGAATTAAATTAGTATTCAGGCATTTCCTCTGAATTTATTTTGTTTTGCAGCATGTTCGATGCAGAATTTTGAGAAAGGAATGAGTCTTTCCTAGATAGCCCTAACCAGTGAGCAAGGTGGATACTGTGTTTATTGTCCATATGGCTGTTTTCTCTGCAGGTGCTGGACTGGATCGAGAACCACGGAGAAGCATTTCTGAGCAAACACACAGGTGTGGGCAAATCCCTTCACCGGGCCAGAGCTTTGCAGAAACGCCACGAGGACTTTGAGGAAGTTGCACAGGTACAACAGCATCCTGAATACCCCTGTGGCTGGGTTGGAAAGTGACAGTTTTAACAAACCTGAGGCCACTTAGCCTTTACTAGGCGTTCAAGGTTGTTTGGTGGGTTTAAATTCATTCAGCATTAAGAGACCACTGTCAAGGTAGAAAAAGGATCCAGTTGGTTAACCCTCTGTAAATTGTAGTGTTTTTGAAACAAGTTTGTCTTTGATGATTTTGTTATTTTTATTAGGCCAGTTTGTGGCTTTCACTTCACAGCTGGAGAACAACAGCCCTTCTGAGGTTTCTGCAGTGTCAGGCTTAGCATTCAGCTTGTCCTTTCTCGTTTTGTTAATTGTGTGCTTGGGAAGGTGGAGCCAGGAGAGGAGGGTGCTCAGAGCCCAGGATCTGTGCAGTGCCAGTGATGGCTGTGATGATGACAGGCACTATGCCTCTTGGATCTGGAAAGTCACACTGAAGGAAGGAGGTGGAAGAAAGCCTCTTGAGTAGGGGGCACATGCCTTTAGGCAAGGAGATCTCTGAGTTTGACACCAGCCTCATCTATATAATGAGATCCAGGACAGCCAGGGCTATGCAGAGAGACTCTGTCTCAAACTAACAACCCCACCCCCAGACAAAAGAAGTCACCTAAGTAGTACAAATGCAATTCAGACAGATTGTGGTAATTGTAGAATATCACCAAGTACTACAAACAAGAAGTGGAAAATGGCATCTGTTAGAAGGACAGCGGTCACAGATGCTGGAGTCTGGGATGAATCTGTCCTGATACGAAGATGTTTGAACCCTTGGATGCTGCACCTGCCTGAATTGTTGTCCCTTAGGGGGACGAAATAAGCACTGAGATTGTAATTTCCCTCGCTTCTCGGAGAACCACAAGCATTGACTTCAGATGGAGTAATGTTAAGTGTCCCTGGAACCGAAGCCCACGAGAGCAGGCACTGTTTTGTTCCCTTCCTATAATGAGCACCTACAACCATATCTAGCAAGTGTCTGTGTTCAGCAGCTACCTGTGTGAATGAATGGACTAAATGAATAAAAAGAATATCTAGAGGATGCCGTCAGCAGTCAGCAAAGGGATAGGTAAATATATCTGTAGCTTAGAGGATTACTGTCTGAGCAAAAGATAAATGTAGGAGGCAATCAAGAGTCACACAAAGCTAAAGACACTAGATGAGTCCTGAGGGCAGCAAGAGGCCTTATGCAGGCTCGTTGGCATTTTTTAATAACCCCCAAAAAATGTAAAGAAAAAAATCACTTCCAAATAAGCGTACAGCTTTGGGGGGAGGTATAGAAAACCAAGTAAATCAGAGGAGATTGGACACATTCAGGGTGGTATGGCCATAGGGCTGGAGAGATGGCTCAGCAGTTAAGAGCACTGGCTGTTTGTTCTTCTAGAGGTCCTGAGTTCAATTCCCAGCAACCACATGGTGGCTCACAACCATCTACAATGAGATCTGGTGCCCTCTTCTGGCATGCAGGGATACATGCAGACAGAACACTTGTATACCTAATAAATAAATAAATTTAAAAAAAGAAAAGAAAACCAAAAAGTTTTTCTTAAATCAAAAGTCAAAAAAAAAAAAAAAAAGGATCAAAAGAAATGAGGACAAATTCATGCCAAAAAAAAAAAAAAAATCACAAAATTAAGACAAGGCAGCTCCACCCCATTACCCTCCCAGAGGTCAAGTAAGACAAGATAAAAACAAATGTCTATTAGACAGATAAGAACTTTCCCTAAGCTATCACCACATTCATGCATTTTTTTTTTTTTTTTTTTTTTTTTTTTTTTTTTTTTGCATACCCTGGTGCTGACTAGGAGGAGCTGGACCTTCATAGCCAGCAACAGTCAAGGAAGCATACTTTGGATTTAAAGCTCCATTCATGAAAACCCTTCTTTTCCTAGAGAACAGAGTAGCTTGTCTTACTTGAGCTCTGGGAGGGGAAGAGGGCGGGACCACCTCATCCCCCATCCTTGCCCGCTTCCTGTGAAGCAAATTGCAGTGGCACTGTAGCCTCCACACTTGTATTGACACTGTATTTTAGGGACCAGTGGGCTGTACAAACACCTTAAACATTGAGATAGGAGTTCTCAGCACAAAATACATTCCCAAAGGGAAAGCAAAGGCTGAGAGGTAGAGAAGAAATTCCCTCTCATAGTTAAGATGGGTTTTGTCTTGGAGATTCCCTTTGATTCATTTGTAGCATTAATTGCAAGTTGGCTTTTGCTTAAAGCCTTCTTATTAAAAGATTTATTGATTTTTGCATGTGTGTGTATTTTGTCTACATGTATGTCTGTGCACCAAATGCATGCCTGGTGCCTGTGGAGGCCAACAGAGGACGTTAGACCCCTGACCTGGAGTAACAGGTGATTGTGAGCTGCCACATGACTGCTGGGAATCAAACTCTAGTCCACTGTGCCTAACTGCCAAACGATCACTCCAGCCCCCTAGAGATCTTAAACAAGCACATTGCTTAATACAGTCTTTTCTTGGGTACTTAGTGAGGGGTGGCTTGATGAAGTTTCTTAAGCAGATTAAAAAAGGAAGCAGTGAAAATGTATGATTCAGTTCTCTGAAAATGTGCTAAATATAGGTTTATACTGTAGAGTGATTCCAGTGTTCTAGGAAGGAGGAACCCTGAAAGATCCTCTTGAGTTTATGTGGTGGAAGTGAGCCCTAGGCCCAGCCTGACTTGGTCAGGTGCCCACCCTTGATGTAGGTGCCCAGGACTTTGGTCTTTGGTTCAGATGCTGCTGTGACCTCCTCAGGAAGCTCAGGTCACTGTGGCTTACAGTCTTGCAGAGCCAAGAACGTCCATGTGATGACTGTGAAGCTCTTTGTTTGTGCGCTGATTGTGAGTACATCTTTGCTCTTGAGGGATCCCTCGCTGGTTGCCATGTGCTGTGTGACACACAAAGCTAGAGAGTGTTTTCTTACGCTACTTTTTACAGTTAAAATTGCTTTTGCATGTGTCTGATGGAAAGGAAGCCACTCCTTGCAGCCATCTTTTACTTTCTGAGTAGTTTTCTGAGTGGGTGGTTTTTAAATTTAAAAAGCTATGATTATAACAGGCAAGCAAAGCCCAGGGAAGCCTAGTTTCTGACAGCTGGTTCTGAGGCCAGCAGACTCCTGACTGTCACTAGTGACTCTGGTGGAGCCTGTCCCCAGAGAGGCTTACATACACTACGCCGCACTTCACCTTGCAGAGTCACAACCTGCCCCAAGACCGTCTCCTCAAGGCAGCTCTGTGTGCAACGAAATTACCTTGTCTTCCTGGGTAAGGGTCTAAGAAGTTGTCTCCTTAGATTATCAGAGGTTTAGCAGGTGTCCCCACTGTGCTCACTGTTTTGCTAGGAGCATGCTGTGTCCACGTGGGCATACAGCTTGTCCACATTTGTAGTATGACTCGAACTTTTCCATATATATATATATATATATATATATATATATATATATATAAGCTTCCATGGTCTAATAAATTCAGCTTTCAATATAAGATGTTTTGTATTTTAAAGTCTTTAAAATTAATAATGGAGAATTCATGGCAGGTTAGTTTGAATCGAGTGCTCCTCTCACGGCTGGTGGTGTTGTCAGTGGTGTACCAACTGCACAGCATTAGTCAGATCCTCAGACCACAGAGAAGAAAAGAAAAGAAAAAAGAAAAGAAAAGAAAAGAGCAGGTTTGTGAGGCTGTTTCCCTGTCACATTTCCTAAAACTCAATGATGGACTATTCCTTTCTGATTGTGCGACCACCAGCCCTCAGCAAGTCACTTAGTCTGTCCCAGTCTCATTCCCCTAACTGTAAAACAGCATTAATATTATCCCTTCACCAGGTTGCTATAAGAATATGTTAGGGAGAGAGGGAGGGAAGGCATCAGTGGCAGAACATGCTCAGAATTCCAAATCCTTGACCTAGAACATGTAGATGATTGAAAATACCAAGTTTCCACATGGTGCCTACAAATGCACTTTGACACCAGCTGGCTACATTAAGGGCCTAACATAGATGATGTTGTAGTATTTATTCTCTACAAACCTTACTTTACTGAACCCTGTTCCATCCTGGGAAAATAATGGGTGTCTCTGGTCAAATGATAACAGATATAGACACTAGTTGGTGTCTTAGTTAGGGTTATATTGCTGAGATGAAACACCATGACCAAAATCAACTTGGGGAGGAAAGGGTCTATTTGGCTTACACTTCCACATTGTAGTCATCACTGAAGGAAGTCAGGACAGGGCTAGAATCTGAAGGCAGGAGCTGATGCAGAGGCCATGGAGGGATGTTGCTTACTGGCTTGCTCCCCATGGCTTGCTCAGCCTGCTTTCTAACAGAACCTAGGACCACCAGCCCAGAGATGGCACTATCCACAGTGGGCTGGGCCCACCCCCCATCAATCATTAATTAGGAAAATGCCTTTCAATACCCAATTTTATTATCTAGAAATTTGCATTTCCATTTATTGTAAATAGTCTCTGTCATCTTTGGTGAGAATTGGGTCTTAGTGGCTGAGAGCAGTTGGAGGAGGACCACTCACCTGCCTCTGCCTTGCAGCCGTTCATGTCCCAAATTGTGCTAATTACACAATATAGGTTGTTTCTCAAGAAAGAGGAAATGCTTTGGGCTCCATGGCCCGCCCCTAGAATTACGTCCTTTAATTCCCTGATGGGGATAAAAGGAATGGCCCAAGAGCAGTATCTCAGGCTGAAGAAAGAAGGGCAGGCCCTTCAACTCCCCTGATGTCTGCCAGCTTTTGACTGCCTGGCCTCTGGTCTTTGAACAGCTGCACCTCTATTGACTGATTTGAGCAGACCCAAGTTTTGTCACAGGGAGGTAGAAGTGTATTTGTCCTTGTCACAGGGCTTCTGTAGGGTTTATAGTGACTGCTCAAAAGCTAGTGTTGATGATACGGATGGCTTAGCAATCAGCATTCGAAACCACTGACAGTCCAGTCCAGTCCAGGTGGACTCAGGAAGGCTTTGTTGCTAGGAAGGCCTAGCTGGGGTTTCAGAACCACTACTGATGTTTCTGTCTCCATCCTCCCCCCTACCCCCACATGGCTCTGTACTGAGGAGAGCCCTTACCTCCCTTATACAGCCATTGTTTTCTTGAGTGTAAGATGAGACACAGAATGAATGGTTGTGGTTTAGTGTCACTCAAAACACACTTGTTTTTAGCATAAATATTTTTTCAGTGTTTCTTTGCCGGCAAAGTCATAAGAGAGGCTCTCAGCAATTCACTGAGGTTTTCCTCCTGGGAGGCACTGGCAGGAGAGGTAAATTACTTCAAAGCCGTGGTGACAGTCATTGACGAAGCAGTATTCCCTTTTTCAGAAACACTTTCGCAGGACTCTGATTTCCAAAGGGCAGACTGAGCTGGTAACTGCACTCTGTCCCCCAACCCCCAGCGCACCTGAAGCAGTTGATTGATACGGCTAAATATAACTAGTCTCTTAATTTGGAGGGCACCCCTTCCCCCAAACAGATGTTGGATGTTGTCACCCAGAGGACCATTTGCTGGGAGTTTGGATCTCATCCTCACAAGTTTAAGAGGTGGATTCTCTAGGAGTTGCCCTTGCAGCCTCCAGTGAGGTCCCTGGGTTAGTCAAAGGCACACACACTCTTGGAAAGAGTTTGAGACTCCAGTCTCCTCCTGGCTTCCAGTTTTAAGATGTGATCTCCTCCCTTCCTTATGACACTAGAGGCCAAACTAGTGGGATCACATGTAAGTGACCTCCAAAACTGTAAGCTGAATGTACAAAGCCAGTCCTTCTCTGGTGTATTGTTACTATAATGAAAAATAGATTGAGAAAATGGGAGCCTGAGTTCTTATTATAGTCTGCACATGGTGCTGGACCTGGCTCTTGGAGATTTAGTACCTGCCCTGCTGAGCTTCGTCGTGCTTTGACTGCTAAGTCCTTGTGTTTGTCAGTTTTCTTCTTCCGGAATGGGACTGTCCATGTTGTTCCTATCAAAGGAGGTCTTCTGCCTTGAGTTTCACATGCTTAATGATTATAAGTTTACCTTGAATCTCAAAGGCACCAACTGGTCTGATTTTGCCCTGTGAGATGCGCAGGAGCCTTAGGTATCAGGGACAGAGTGCTGTGGTTTACTGTAGTATGGTGTGCCCTTCCCAAAGGTTTATGTATTGAAATAATCCCCAGAATGATGCAGGAGGAGAGAGGAGAGGAGTCAGGTGGGTGTGTCTTAGGGTTAGATGCACTTATCAGGGCAGATCCCCCATGGCTGAATGAATCCTAGTGACTTTATAAAGAAGAGAGGGTTTGAGCATATATCCAAAGGATACACATTCACACCACAAGGACATTTGCTCAACTATGTTCATATCAGCATTATTCATAATAGCCAGAACCTGGAAACAACCTAGATGCTGTCATTCGAAGAATGGAGAAGGAAAATGTGGTACGTTTACACAGTGGAGCACTACTTAGCGGTAAAAAACAATGACATCTTGAAATTTGCAGGCGAATGGACACAACTAGAAAAAGCCATCCTGAGTGAGGTAACCCAGACCCAGAAAGACAAATATAATATGTACTCACTCATAAGTTGATGTTAGATATAAAGCAAAGGACAACTAGCCTATAGGTCACAACCCCAAAGAACCTAGGTAACAAAGAGGACTCTAAGAGAGACATGCATGGATACACCTAGGAAGGGGAAAAGATAAGAACTCCTGAGTAAATTGGGAGTGTGGCAGGCAGGGGGAGGGTGGAAGGGGAGAGAGGAGGAGGAGGGAAGGGGAGTAGGGAAAATGTATAGCTCAAAAATAAATAAATAAATAAATAAATAAATAAATAAATAAATAAATAAGGAAAAATACAGGCAAGAAAAGAGGGACCAGGAGAAACATGTATACATGCATACTTGTCTCTTATAATGTCTTGCAGCACCTTGGGACTATCACCAAGAAGGGATCAGATGTAGCCCTTAGATCCTAGGCTTCAGAACCATGGTAGCAATGAGCCTTCTTGTGTACTTTCCCAGTCTGTGAGATTGTGTTGTTGGCAACAAAAAAGATAGATAGAGACATCCTTCCCATGCTGTCCCAAACCCCCATCACCTGACTGAGCCTGCTTCTCCCTCCGGGGACACTTCCCGCACTGTGCCATGAGATCCCCACCTTTCTTAGCTATTGGAGTTTGAGGTATAGGATGAATGAGCCACTGCTGTCTCAGCAGAGACACAGGCTGGATTTCTAGTTCTCTCAGGAGAGCAGCCTGCTCTGACTACACTGAGGGCCCCCAGCTAGTCTCATCTCCCCCTCTCCTTGGTAATACCCCCTTTGAGCAGTTTCCAGTAACAGTCCCTGGTTATAGCTTATCTGCTGCTGGGAGGAATGCAGCCACAGCCACAAGTTTATCAAGAATTTAGCAAGTTTATCAAGTAGAGCAGGAGAACATAGCATTGGTATTCACACTTCACATTGGCCTTTCTACACTGACGAATTTAGAGCCACTGGAATTCTCTTTTCCTTCTGAAACTGTACTGTGAAGCAGGGAAGAGAAAGTACAGCTACCAACTATGCCATTAAAAACAAGAGAAAAAGCGAAACAGGCATTTGTGGCCATGGGCATTTCCTGACTCCACCTTAGCAAAAATCTCACAGCCCTCTCTGAGTCATGAGCAGTTCTGGCCAGTGCTTAATAATCTGCTTGGCGTCAGAAAAGGCTACTGATAGGGATGAGTGCGCCTCCTGAACTCATTGCTCCTTATCATAGATGTGTATTTTTCTGTTTAACTCAAGTAAATGATCAGAAACGGTGCTCATAGACTCTGTGCTGCTGTGCGTTATGGCTCCCACGCTGGTTGGTTTGCTGAATGCTCATTTTCTGTTGCTCTGGGTGTTGTCTCGTGCAGAACACATACACAAACGCAGACAAACTGTTAGAAGCAGCAGAGCAGCTGGCTCAGACCGGGGAATGTGACCCCGAAGAGATTTATCAGGCTGCTCATCAACTTGAAGACCGGATACAAGATTTTGTTCGGCGAGTTGAACAGCGGAAGATCCTGCTGGACATGTCCGTGTCGTTCCACACCCACGTCAAAGAGGTAACGCTTCATATGATGACAAAACAGAATCTGACTGACAGGGTCTTTGAATTTGTTGGAAGGGATCCTAATTTTGTCATGATGAGAGACATTGGATGCAAGATGGCAGGCCGGTGTTAGTACAGAATGCGCTGGGGCGACTGGAAGCAAGCTGGACTTCAGTGTCACAGGGATGCACATCTGCCTTTGTTGGAGCTGTCTGTAGGTGGGGGGTAGAGGGGAGACTTGTGGGTCAGGAGATGAGTGGGGAAAACAAAACAGTGACATTCCTTTAGAGAGGAACAGTGCTCCATGCACATAACATGATCAGGCAGCATCTGTGTGCTGCCTGGTCCTTCAGTGAAAGCCGTGATAGTCTTCTCATCTTAGCAAACTACTCTCACACACTCTTAAAAGTTATATTACATTGCTGCGCGTTGGAGGCACACGCCTTTGATCCCAGCACTTGGGAAGCAGAAGCAGGCAGATCTCTGTGAGTTTGAGGCCAGTCTGGTCTACAAAGCTACACAGAGAAACCCTGTCTCCAAACCTCCACCCCCAACACCCCCCTCCACAAAAAAAGTTATATTACATTTTATTGAGTTTAAATATTACCATAGTCAACATGGTACGGATGTCAGTAGTAAAAATCTGTTACTGTTGTTTTATTTTACTGTTTGGCTCTTTCTTGGGGGCCCGTCACCCAGCTCCCAAATAAATCACGTGGAAGCTTTTTCTTTCTTATGAATGACCAGCCTTTGTTTGGCTTGTTTCCAGCCAGCTTTTCTTAAATTATCTTGTCTACCTTTTGTCTCTGGGCTCTTCTTTCTTTACTTCTGTATACCTTTCATTATTTCTTACTCTGTGACCTGCTGTGTAGCTGGGTGGCTGGCCCCTAATGTCCTCCTCCTCCTTTTCTTGTTCCTCCTTGATCTCTCTTATTTCCTGATCCCTCTTTTTCTCTTGTTTATTGTCTCTGCCTGCCAGCCCCTCTTGTCCTTTCTCCTGCCTTGCTGCTGATCGTTCAGGTCTTTATTAGAACAATCAGGTGTTTGAGGTAGACCCAGTAACACAGCTTCACAGGGTTCAACAAATGCAACCTAAAGGAATGCAACACATCTTTGTGTCATTAACCAAATGTTCCACAGCACAAACAAATGTAACACACCTTAAAATAATATTCCACAACAAAAGTCCTTTTTTGTGCCTGTGGCAACATACTTATCCCAAGAGATAATGTTATTTGGAATGTGAAAAATAGGTAGATACCAAGCATACTGTACATAACACAAACATTATACATATATGTACCATAAATAACAATACAGATCGTATGCATATGTAAAAAGTACTTAGTGGATATAAAGCTACATTAGAGAAACTACTATGTTTCCTTTTTTTCTGTTTCTGGAAGTAGAGTTTTGCTATGTAAGCTATTCTGACCCTGAATTCACTATGTAATGCAGAATAGCTGTGAATTTGCAGCAATCTTCCTGCCTCAGTCTCATGAATGCTTAGATTATATGATGGCATTACTACACCTGGTTTATTTTAAGAGATATACATAAATATATAACAAACTCAAGTTTTCTTTTAGAAGACTAAGGAAAAACATGTGCCACAAAGGACCTTTACAAAATGCTGTGACATACTGTGATACTTCTTGGTTCTGGGGTAGACACCAGAATAGAAAGCAACCACAGCCAGCATCTTCCTCCACTCCCAATTATACCACAACCAAGGCAGACTTGAAAATATTTAGAGTCCGTTTTTCCCAGAAAACATGTTCAATGGATATTTTTCCACACTGCTTCCAGCTTGAATGTGTGGTCACTGCACTGAGTTTCCGGATCACCTGGTCCTTAGTAGGAACCACCTCCTGCTGCTCCAGCTCAGCCTGCTCCAGACCCCAGCCTCCCTGTAGCCTGATTAAGATTGTCCCCTGTTCTTGACTTATGTGTCACGTCCATCATGTCTAGATCCTCACAGTTGGGGCTGTATTCTTCCTCCTGCTGATGTTTTACTTACTTCTCCTCCAGGGATCCAACCCAGCAACAATGCAGTATCCCCAGATCTATGGTACCTTCCTCCCAGGCTGGGTCTTACTGCCCCCCTCCCCACCCTGTCCACAGTTAGTTGCTTTTGTTGACATTTTTCTAGAATTCTCTACACTAGCCTGTGACAACACTAGCCATGTCACCTTAGGATTCTGTGTTCTTATGTTGTCTGATTTGTGGTAGTTACTCCACTTTTACTACATATTTCATATCAAAGTGGAGACAGGAATAGGGTCACAGTTGATAAGGCATGACAGCCATCCAGGAGCAGTAAACAGGATGGATGGCATGCATCCAGCCAGTCCCGTGACCACACAGGGCACTGATGCTCCAATGTCTTTGATGCCATGGGAGAGGTGGGAAGGGTGGTAGGCACTGAGGGAAGTGACAGCAGATTGAGAGAGTAAGGTGTATCCTTACCATGGTAGATGGTGTGTGGTACCTGCCTGAATCGAATGCCTGGGAATCCTCTTCAGTGGCTGAGCAATCCTAGGGACAGGGGCAGTGTCCTTTGAGATAGAAGTCTGTGGTACAGATACCTTGTCTACTGTGCCATGGTTTCCACAAAGCAGACATATCAGGACAGCTGAGCAGAAAGTGGTTTGTAGAGGATGAGGCTTATTGTTGTTTTTTGTTGTTGTTGTTGTTGTTGTTGTTTTATAGCAGCAGTATCATTTTTAAGGAAAAAATATTATAAAAGAGTCTCTAGGCTTGCAAATTATTTTTAAATGGAAACACCTTCAGTTTTTATAGGTGTTCACTCTGTGACCTCTAGTATCCATATGTCTGCAGGCTAAGAAGGTCCCAGTCCATCTTCTGGGTGATGTGTTTTTCTCCCACACCCAGAAAAGGTTCGGGGGTCCATTCTTCCCCTTTTATAGGTGGGACCATCATGGCAGGCATATGTACCTCAACTTCTTCCTCTTAGATAACCCAGGATAAAGGACTATCTGATGGCTAGTGAGAAACACATAGCAGGACACACATGTGCTAGGTGGCTTACAGTGTAGCCAGGGACTATATCCTGTAGGCCGGCACTAGCAAGGATTTTCTCCTCCAAGTGCTTAGGCTTCAAGTTAGTCCCAGAGTTCTGCTGAGAGGACTTGTTCTTCCTGTGTAGCCCCACAGTGTCCTACTTCTGCACTGCTCCCGCCCCTCCCCAGGAGGGAACACTTAGTAGATTCATGCTAGGAGAAAGGTTGCTTTCAGTTGTGTTTTACAAACAGCTTATGACTCAGTCCTACTGAAGTTTAGATGAACCGTAATCAATTTAAAGTGAAGGTCAAAATTACGACAAAGAGCAAGAGGAAGGAAACACACTGATGGCATTGATAGCTGTTGGCATGACGTCGTCAAGTAAATGACAGGCCGCTAACAGACACATTGTGTAAGCCACTCTTCTCAGACATTTACCTTGAGAAAGAACCTTATCTGTCACAGGCAAGTTCATAGACCTTTGAGAAAGTTACCTGATAAGGCCCTCCAGACCCAGAAGGTGCCCTCTACACGCACAGCAATTGTTCCTTGATTCTCTCTCTACTGGGTGGGTGTCACTCCTCACGGTGTGGTTAGTTTCTGGCTCATGAGACAATCCCATAGCAATTCACTCTGCAAAGGCCCAAGTGAAGGCTGGCTAGTTCAGGTATCTGTGGGGATCCCACCTAGAAAAGTGGCTGGTGGCTGGCTCTCTGGACATCAACCTAAGATTCTGGCCCAAGACCTCCAGATTATGGCCACTCTACCTTAGGATTCTGTGTCATTTGTCTTTTCTGTTAGTGTTGGTAAATCACTTCTCTATGTCTTATTGTGTCTACTCATAAGCTGAATGGTCTGTGGCCTTAGTCCTACCCTGGAGAAGGGGACCGGCTTGACTCTTGTTCCTGAAATAGAGAAAAGGACTTATTTCCACAGAAGGCAACTACCTGACCTCAAACTATCAAGTGAGACCGATGTCTGAAGTGTGATGGCAGCTGTGGTCACCACTGAGGCATTAGCTTGAGTGTCACCTTCATGCTAGATTCGGCAGCCTCAGTTTCCCCCTCAAAGCCAGATTTAGAAGTATTCCAGGATACCTCCTCCAGAGGTTTTCATGGGCCTTCTCCCCCCTTTCAGAAGGCTGCAGGGAACTCAAGTGTCCTTGCCACCCTCTCAACCACATTGTTTTTTTCTTAGTGTTTTTTAAGTAGTTAAGGAGTTGTTTGTTGGCCTAACATGAATGTGAACTTTGTTGGGGAGGACTCTGAGCCTTCTGCGTGCAGCCCTTTCCTGTCAGTCTTGATACCTTTCGGTACCATTTGTGACATTTATCCACATCAATCCTGACTATAATCCGGACCTCCTTTCCTATTGAGTGATTTTTTTTTTTTCATTTGTTTATTTGGTCATGACTCATTCTTTTCACTCTGCCATTGTGAAATGCCCAAGCTAATGCTTCAGTGATAACCACAGCTGCCATCACACTTCAGACATCGGTCTCGCTTGATAGTTTGAGGTCAGGTTCCTTTGTGTTCCACTATGTAGCCTCTTCTACAAGCTTGTGAAATAAAACATCAGCCTGCCATCTGATCTTAGGTTTAGTGCCGGGAGTGATATTTTTCATTTTGGATACAGTGAAAAAACATTACTACTTTCACCCATTTCTGTTCATTCAATTTCATTCTCAGAGTTATTTCGTGGCTTAATTACTAACTACCTTTGACATTCATGGGTCACTTGATGCAAGTAGGTGGCAACATCAAGCTTGCCGCCAGTTTGTTTCTGGGGCTGATTCAGTGGCCCGGCACTGACTTCTGTTCTCAGAATCCCTGGTCCCCAGGAAGGATCACTCCCCCCTGAACCAGGATGCTGCCATCCTGGGTGGGTTGAGTAAAGAAACCTGGCTGGCCTTCTGCACATTTGTTGCTGAGCTGGACACATTTTGGTTTTGAGCAATGTCTGGGAAAAAGAGAACTTCTCATTTTATTCAGGAGTCAGAATTAATGGCCCGCCACCCACCTGGTGCCTTTTTTTCTGAGTGCCAGTCTGACTTCATTTTCATTCCTAGCAAACGAACAGGTCAACTTCCTTTTTTATGCCTCCTGGAGCCAGGCCTCAGCTCTCCCAAGGAAGCATCAGAGAGAGGAGCTCAGTGCACTCCGGGAAAAGGAAAGTTCTAGGCTCCTTGATGTGCAGCCGTGCTCTCTGAGCTGCCACCCTCAGCCTGACCAGGTCTACTCAGGAGCCATGGAACAGCCCCCAGTGTTTGTTCCTGCAGTGCACAGCGCACAAACCAGCCGTCCTACAGTGGATTCTCCTATTGGTACAAAGCCTGTTCACTTCCTTCCCTATGGCTGGCTCTCCCACAGAGACCTTGCTCTGCTCTCCATGGAAACACTCTGTAGGCCACACCCTGTCACACAGTAGCTCTTTATGTTTTCGGCCTCACTGCACATACATGCCTGTGTGTGTAAACACCCACATGCATATGTTTGTTGCAACTTCATATATAGGTTTGTGTAGCTACCACAGCACCTAAACCACAGTTACACAGGATCACTCTGTCATCAGGAGACACGCCTGAACTCATTCTGCTTCCCATTCTTGCAGAGGCTGGAGACCTGACTGCCCAGGGCTTTCTGCTTCTGCTTCCTCCAGCCTCGGCAAGAGTCAGTATCTCACATCTCTTGTTACTTTGGGTGTTTCAGAAATGCCAGGTAAATGGACTCCTGGATATTTTTATGGCCGTCTTTTCTCCCGAATTAACCCTGGAGACTTACACACATCAATACCTCTTTCCTGTTTACTGCTGAGTAGCATTTCACAGTACAAGTATATTCCACTTTATTTACTACTGATTCATTAAAGAACATTCGAGTAGTTTGCAGTTTGAGGCTGTTAAACAAGGGACTCTCTGAACAGTCATGTGCAGGTTTTTGTAATAATGGAAGCTTTCGTTTGTCTGGGATACTTGAGGGCCCTTCGTCACGCGCAGTCAGTACAGAGAGAAAGAATCCACCACACAGTTTTCTAGAACAGACCTGCCCCGTTACACTTCTACCAAACATAAATCAGCTTGGTAGTGGGAAGGAGATCATTTGAATGTCTTAGGAGAGAAATCTCACTTGGTGTACTCAGCAGTGCACAGTTTCTGTTTAGGATGTTTAATCTCTTACTGCATTGAATTATTTCTCTGTAGTCGGGAACACTTGATTTACTTCCTCGACACAAAAACAACTAAGCAGTTAAATAATGTAACATGGGGAAAGAAATGCCTTTTGTGGTAAGCATCTGGTTTGACTGTTTAAGCATCTGTTGACAAGCCCTATGTCTTTCATATCTGGTTTGGCATCCTGGTGGAAAAAAAAAAAGAATGGTCTCCTATAGGTACGGTTATTAGAAGAGTTGTACAATTTCTCTGAAAATGTCATCTGCATCAAAATAACGTACAAGTGTTGAAATGTGACACAGCCCCAGTGACCTGGGACAAGTTATTCTGCTGCTCAAGCTACAGCTCCATTGTGGAGACAGTGAAGTCAACCATACAAGCTCCAAACATAGTGTTGTTTCCTTACAGTTTTCATCAATACATATTCTTTGTCTCTTCCTGGCCCCCAACTTAACTTACTTGATAGGTACAAAATAATAAAAATTTTAAAGTAAGATGCAGAGATTTATCGAAGTAGGTTTAAACTGCTCTGAGCCTCACTAATCTCCAATCAACAGTAACTGCTTACTGTGTTTCTGCCCTGCCCCTCCCTAGTGACCTCCTCACTCTGATCTGTTTTGCAGATCACAGTAGAGCAGAGCCCTCCCGAGAAACTAGTGACTCCACTGTCCCCAGCTTCAGGACCCATTTTGCTGGAGACAGTCCTTCACGGTCCGATTCATAGTTGTATGAATTATTTGTGTACATCACCAAACAATTCTTATCCCAGCAAAGCAAATGTGTTTTATTTTAGTGTAGTTTTTTCTCACTTAATCAGCATGAACAAAGCATTTGTGTTGGCGAGAGTGAAAAGGACAGTGTAGTGCCGTCTAGAAGGAAAGAGTTGTTCAGAGCAATTCCTGTAAAGCAGCTTTCGTTCAGAGGTTTATTTTATTTTTTAAAGTTGTGTGTGTGTGTGTGTGTGTGTGTGTGTGTGTGTGTGTTTGAGAGTGTGTGAGAAAGCAGTCAGCTGTGCACTAGAGATGGAGTGTGCACACACTTATGGGTACACTTGACTATAGTTGCCCATGGGGAACAGAGGGTGCTGTATCCCCTGGAGCTGGAGTTACAGTTCTGAGTCACCCAACATGGGTGCTGGGAACTGAATTTTGGTCTCTTGGAAGATAGGTATATGCTTTTAACCTCTGAGGCATCTGTCCACCCCCTAAACAATTTTCCTCCTGAAGAAGGATTTAAAACTATGACTTAAAATCATGAAATTTGTAATTTTTAAACAATGCAGCAACATTTTCAGATAAAGAAAAATTGTAGGGACCAGGGAGTTAGCATAGTGGGTAAATGTGCTTGTTGTCAAGCCTGCCAACTGGAGTCTTATCCCAGAACTCAGGTAGCACAAGGAGAGAATGCACTCCTGCAGGGTCTCTCTGTTCTCCACAAGTATGCCGTAGCACTTGTGTGCACAAAATTAAACAAATAAATGTTTAAAAAAAAAAACAGTAAATTTCAGGCTAACAGAAATTAGAACTCATTGTGGCAGACAGGGTCCTGATGAAGGCTCACCTTTAAAAGGAGAGCTGCCTTTTACTGTCCTTTATAAACTCAACTGTTTGAATTGCTGCTTGGTTAGTGCCGTGTGGAGGGTGAGGGAAAGGCAGGTCTGCAGCATGCAGCCAAGAGTGATATGCATGTGTAACCTCACTTCCTCACTTCATCTTAAAGGGGATCTGAGTACTGTAGGTCTCACTAGTTTTATGAACTAAATATCAGCAAAGAATCATGCAGGTCTTTGGCTCATCAAGAGAAGAATGCAATGTTCTAAGTGTGTCTCTGACGTGTCCATAATCTTTCTGCTGACTGCTCTTCATATCAACAGAGAGGCAGAAGGAGGGAATCACAGCTGTGCATTAGCTGGGGTTTTCCCAGGACGGAGGTAGCACCACACAAGTTAGATTTGCAGTCTGGTTTTGTTATTGTTCGCTTGTTTTCTCTCTCCCTCTCTCTCTTTTTTTGAAACACAAAACTTAGAAGCAGATTGGGGAAGAATCAGGCTTTCTGGCTGGGGCCCCTGATACTCTGTCAGAAGTCTCACTGTATGCCCTTGACATCTGCCTGTAGCTTGGCTTTTGCTTACACATGACTGGAATATGCAAAAAACAAAAATGAGGGTAGGTTTTATGAAAAGACAGCTCTTCTAAGTGATGACACAGTTCCCAGGCATGTTGGGCTTCCAGTACTGGCAGAATTAGGTTACTAGCTATACATCCCTAGCAGGCCTGGCACTCACCAAGTATCCCCCGAACAATCCTCTTGCCTCATCCTTCTGCCTCAGTTTCCCCAGTGCTAAGACACAGATGTGTGCCACAATGGTTTGATAACATAAGGTAATATATATATATATATATAATATATATATATATATATATATATTTGGTTTTTCGAGACAGGGTTTCTCTGAGGCTTTGGAGGCTGTCCTGGAACTAGCTCTTGTAGACCAGGCTGGTCTTGAACTCACAGAGATCTACCTGCCTCTGTCTCCCAAGTGCTGGGATTAAAGGCGTGCACCATCACCGCCCAGCACAAAAGGTAATATTTTTAAGAAGATAAATTTTATGCATTTTCAGGATGATGTTAGTCCTAGGCAGAGATCTAGAGATTAAAGGACAAGTGAGAGGCTAGAAGAGAGACTTGGCAGGCTACAAAAATCAACTGAGGGTTTTAGTACAAAGCCAAGACTATCTTTATCCTCCACACTGCTCTCAAGTGGAGGATGTCAGGAAGAAGGAAGCCCAGTGCTAACTTTCTTGGATCAGACTCACTGACAGGTATACTGATAGGAGTGGATGACTACTTATCTCAAGTGGTCTGAGGCCAGAGGACAGCCTGGTATAATCGCTCGGTGTTGACTCCTGTTGGAGAGATTTTCCAATTAGATCTTTGAACTACAGTTTAACCTGTTAAGAACTTTTATGTCCTTAAGGGACATCTTGACTGCTCAGATGAACTCGGGCATGCTTTAACTTACTGTGTTGAAACTTCTTTGTTTTTCCTTCTTTGTTGGTGCCACAACAAAAATAGCTCCATTCATAGTTTTAATATATAGGTCTGTTTTGGATGAAAACCAATGAGTGTCACAAATGACATGGAACTGTGTGTTTAATAAAGAAGTGATACGTGTTTCTGGCTGTCCATAGTGCCATGCCCAGAGTAACTCATTTAGCTTTAGTTAAGGAAAGAATAAAACTGTAAAGCAAACATATCTAGCTGCTCTTGGGCTACTTTCTGAGTTGTGTAGGCATGTCATTCAGTTTTCCATCCCACCTTGGAAAGGCCAGCATGTTCAGGAGAGTGATCTGGCATCAGAGGCGCTCCAGGTCTTCCGCCATGCCACAAGGGATGAAACAGTAGTCTAGGGACATAGTGATCGGCTGTAGTAGTGGGGCCACAGCCTCCAGGCTTAAGGATTTGTTCTGGCAAAGAGGAATTATACTTTAACACAACTCAGAACTATTTCAGGATGATAGTAGCCATTTTTTTTTTTTTTAATGGGAAGGAGGAGGGAGCTTCCCCAATGTTTGTAGCTGTCAGCTGTTGTGAGGAGGACATTTGATTTGTTCCAAGGGTATTGTAGAATAGAAAGACAGGTGAAAAATCCCAAGTGCCAAGGTCTTTCTTAGGATTACACAACATGCATGATGTCCCTGTTGATCACACAGTTCCTTAGCTATGTCATTCATGTTTCATCTCTTGTCTCAGGCTGGTCATTGTTGCCATGTAGCCGCAAACCACCTGTCTACTGTAGGTGTCCACACCTAGGGCTGGAATGTCCATTTGTTGCTTCTCACACGTGGAGCTGCCATGCAGATGCCTCTGTGGGTCTCCTTCTTCCTAGTGCCTGTCCCTGACACTTGCTGGGTGGTGTTTGCTGATGCTGACCTTGGTTTTCTCTGTTCTACCTCTACCCCATACATGTTTTATAACTCAGCATACTCGGGTATCCTTTATTCTACCACACAAGAGTAGACGGTGCCTCTGAATCCCTACAGCTCAGGCCAGGCAACAGCTCAGGTTGTGGAAGTGCCTGCTGCTCCAGCGTGAGAACCTCAGTGCCTACAAGCTGAGATAGGAGGGTCGCTGGGTCTTGCTGGCCACCGGCATAGGGAACAGAGGAACCCTCCTCTGGGTGAGTAAACTGGACAGTGGTGGCATAGACTATCTAAAGACCTTCTGCTCTTGCACACATGCAGGGACATGCTTACCCACACACAATACACAGGAAAAATACACTACAGTTCCTACATCAAGACACCAGGCACCTGCATCAACATACAGTCAGGCATGAGTGTGCAACATACATTCAGTAGGGCATGTGTGTCAGCATACAGTCAGCTAGGTATGAGTGCACAGGATACAGTCAGCCTGGCATGTGTGCCAGCATACAGTCAGCCAGGCATCAACAAAGAGTTGGTCATTTCTGGCAGAGGAGTTATCTGTGGGTAGCAGGAGCAGTTCCCCTTTCAGCCTGTTCCCTGTGCCTGGACTGGAATCACATGTTGTGTGCATAGTGCTTGCCCTGCTGTGTTTGCACCTGCAGGTTGCCATTGAAACCGCTCACTTCTGCTCTGAACTCGAAGTAGCAGCAGCTCTTGGGAGTGCTGAGTGTGAGACTTCTCACTCTGTGCTCACAGTTTGCACAGCTCCACTGAACCGAGCAATTGCCTCTGCCAGCTTCTGCTTACCAAGGCCCTTGCAGTAAATGAGCACTTCCACCCTCATGCTCGCCCTCTCTCTCAAACTGGCTTTGCAGGTGAAGAACTCAAGGACTTCACCGAAGATAATGGATAACGCCTCTTGGCTGGTGTGCTATACCTTCTTCCTTACCAGACTACATGTTGACACCAGCTATTATGACCTCCTGGGAGTGCAGAGATTGCTACAGTAGCTCTTCCCTGGTCTCAGGACTCCCTTAGCCACATAGAGCCCAGTCCTTTCCCAAAACCTTCAGCTCCTATAGAAATTCCCACTGATGCTGATGGTGGAGTTTTCTCTCCAGCTTGGTCCCACAGCTATTTAGTCCCAAATAAATACACAGAGGCATATATTATAAACTGTTTGGCCAATGGCTCAGGCTTCTTACTGGCTAGCTCACTCTTAATTATTAACCCATTATTATTAAACTATGTTTTGCTACGAGGCTGTGCCTTACCTGTAGTGCTCTGGCATGTTACTCCTTCTGTGGGTACATAGCATCTCCCTTTCTGGCGACTGCTTCCCAGCCTTCCTCTTCCCAGAATTCCTATTCTGGTAGCCTCACCTATACTTTCTATCTAGCTGCTGGCCAATCAGCATTTATTCACCAACCAATAAGAGAAACATATATTTACAGCATACAGAAGGACCTCCCCCATCATCCCTCCCCAAGCAATGAAGAAAGGGCCTCTATTCTTGAGGCGAGCTATTTTAGCTTTCTTCAGAAGACTGTAGTGCCCAAGGCCTGTGGGTAAAGGGCTGAGGTATAGAGGTTGTCCCTGATTCCAGGGATGGCTGCCCCCATTTTTGTCTCAGAGCCTTTCTTCACATTATTTCATTTCTCAAAACTGTCTTTCCCTTTACATCTTGGTCTGTGGCCGTGCCTCTGTATACATGCAGCCCACGTGGAGGCAGGGTCCCCTCCAGAACTTCTGCCCAGACTTGCATACACATCTGAGGGAAGCTCAGAACTAGAATGAAGGCCCAGCTGTGTCTTTTCTGGTCTCTAGGGGGCAATGTGGCCTACACCTGTGTCTTGACAATTCCATGGCTTTTAAACAACAGAACCCAGGCTGCAGTGACCTTGCACTGTTGGATAAAAATGTATGTTTTTACTATAGATTGTCAGTTTGCACAGAAGTGAATTTCCTTTTCATCCTTGGAAAACTTGGACTTAAGACTCTCACAGACTTCTAGAGACTTAAATTTCCTTGTTCGGAGGCACTTTAGGTATCATGTATTACCTCCTTTTAATAGCTTAAAAATAGACTCTGCCTACCTCAGGCTGCAGTAAGACACACATCAGTCTATCCTCAGTTGGTATCACAAAGGGCCTTTCTCTAAGTCTTTTTTTCTTCAAATTGAGTGAGGATATTTCCTGAAGAATCAAGGGGCAAAGGCCTTTCAGGCATTTGACATCATGCTGTTTATATATAGCCTTGGCCCACTACCTCATTCCCTGTTTCCTTCTCATCTACGCCATCCCAGAGTCACTTCCTGCTGTCTTCTGTGTAGCTGCTCGATCTCTGTGGACTTCACTGGCAGACCAGGTGGGGGAGTACACTCTGCCAGTGACCCGAGTCAGAATGTCCAGGATGTGGAGGGGAAATGCCAGGGCGGCGCGCGGTGTGTGTGTGTGGGTGTGAGTGTGTGTGTGTGTGTGTGTGTGTGTGTGTGTGTGTGTTTAGCTCTGCCAGGTGGAAGACTAAAAGTTGACCCCTAAATATTCCTGGCACTTCCCCCTAGAATTCAGAGGAAACAATTTCTATAGAACCGAACAGATTTTTCTTATAGCCTTTCCTTGTACTATAGTATCGGATGCTATTTTAGGGTTAAAAGGATTTAAATGTTAAGCTTACCAGACTAAGGGACTAATTTTGAACAACTGAGAAAATACATTGGAATGGATGCAGTTAAAAAAATACTTAAAAAGATGGCCACTATTATGAATTTTCTTATTATGAGGTTTTTTCTGTGAAGAAAGCTAGCAATGGTGACTAGCATTTACTGGTCACTCGCTCTGTATGCATAATCCCGTCCAGTCTGCCACACTGCCCTGAGCAGGCATTCACATCAGACCCACAGTCCATAAGAAAAACCAAGTTGTAGGCCAAGGTAAGGAAAGCACCAGGGCTTCTGCTCTAGAATGTCCCAGTTGGTTTTGAGCTCAGGCAGACTGTCCTCATAGACCACTGCAGTCGTTTGTGGCAGGGACATTGACTCCTGTGACTGTGGGGTTGCATGCGTGCACACCTGGGTGCTGCACAGTAGGGCAACTCCAAGGGCTGTTTCTAGTCACCCCAATATCAATGTATAAAAGATGGTTTTAATCTTTTGTAACTCAATGGGTGCCTTTGGTAGCATATGTCTAGACAAGAGGATTGTGGCAGATGTCCCCACCCAAGTAGGCATCCCACTGCCTCCTCGTCCAACAAGGGGAATTCTAGGTTTAAGCCACAGTGAATGGGGGAGAGCTACCAACCCATCCCCAGGGCAAGCCAGGTGCCCCAGGCTCGTACAACATAGTGCATAGGAAAGATGCTGAGCAGTGTAAAGGAACTGACCTGCCAGCCTGGTGGGCAGTTCCGCTCACTTATGCATCAACATTGCCAGGACAACATCAGCAAAGCACATGAGCTCAAGCAGAAGACACGACTGAGGTTTCAGGATGTGTGAAGTCAGTGATTTCTTTCCCCATTGCTTTTCAACAGAATCAGTGCAGATGGAGAGAGACACATCTTTATAAATATCCATCTTGGGAGGGTGGAGGGCTGTAGTAGGCATGTGATCATGAGTGTTTGTCACTGGCAGCAAGTGGATGAGTTCTGTGCCTGGTTGGTCCCCTGCCCTTCCCACCGCCGCCTGTCTTGTGGAAGGCAGATTGCTGGCTTTAGAAGTCCGCTGCCTTGATCATCACAGCTGTTGGGTTAAGTGTTTTGACTTGGCAGTAAAATAGTGCAATCTATTTTGCTAAGTGGCTGGTTATTGCTCGTAGCAGCATATGCTCTGTTTCCATGAGAAAACCCTGTCTGTTTTAGTTCATTTGAATCCATTCCTGTAGTTAATTTCGGAGTACTTAGGTGATGGAGCACACCTATCTGCATTCTCCTTCACCTGTTGTCTTAGTAACTCCTCTGTGGGCATGGAGATTCTTTGGATCCTTGCCCCACCAAGCTGGGTCTTAGAGAAATTAGCTGATTCGTGTGGGCCATGGCAATGCTTTGCTAAAGAGGCTCTGGAGCCCAGATGGCCTTACTCCGACCCTCAAGTAAGTGGTACTTACTCCCTCCTGTAGAGTACCACTGAGCACTACTGTGCACTGGAGGGCTAGCATGCAGAAGTGTCAGGTGGCTGTCAGGTCCCCCTGCTAGAGGGCTGTACAGTGTTGTCTAGAACTAAAACACAGCACAGCCTGCAGCAGGTGAGAATGTTTCCCATAGGGAAGCTTACAGCCACCTGGAAGATCTTCAGTGCCATGATGCTGCTGTCCCTCCTGTCATAATTGCAGCTACTGTGTTGACGATCAAGTGGAGAATGAGGTCTTTATTGACAGTAACCCTCCAAAGATGGTGCAGGGTATCCGGAAGGGTCTGGCAGGTTGCTCCACCTGGGGCCTGTTGTTTCCCTTGTTCGACAATGTGAGCTGAGCAGCCTTCATCTAAAGGCTGCTCTAAGTAAAATTATTGTATGAAACTTGATAGTGTGAACAAAACCAGATAAACGATGCAAGAAAAGTTAACAGATATTTAGTATCTTTAGTAAAATTAACTTTCAGGACCTTGGATAACTTGACTTAGAAATAAGCCCTTCGCCAATACTTTTCTTATTTTAAATTGGTCTACCAAGTTTAAAATGTCTATTGCTTTGCAAGTAGCAGGTGTTACATATTTTATGTATGTGGAACTTCCAATCCAACGAGCAGGTGGTAGCGCAGAATTGATGTTCTAAGCTTTTCCATGTTGGAAAATAGAGACATGGAATTTAGGTTCCAATTCCCACTCAGGAGAAGGAAGACCTCCTGTTGACACACTGTCTTACCATAGTAGGATGACCACACTGTGTGACCGTCTGGTCCTAGGTATTTGAACTGGATATAGTTATCTCAGGAGCACACAGCTCCATCCCACAGTTGTGATGGAGAGTAATTTAACCTCAGTGTGTTCTCCTATGCTCCAAGAGACCCAAAGCACTAATGTCTGAGTGGTGGTTTAATGATGGAGTGTCTTGCCTTTGCTGAAGCTGAAGCAGTAGACCTGTCTTAGAATGCCTCTGTGCTCAGGAGAAGTTCCTGTTGTCTGAGAGACTCTTGGTGTTTCCACTGAACTCCAGATAGAGCCTCAGCAAACAGGGAAAGCGGCTTCTCTTCCCTTTCCTTTTTCTCCTTTGTGACAGCCTCTTCCGCTTCACTGCCTGTTTATTTTTGCTCCGCTGCTGTGACATGTTGCTCTTTTTGTGCATGTGTTCCACTGGTTGCCGGACTCTTGGGGACACTCCTTCCTCTCTTTCCTCCCCCTCCTTCCTTCCTTCCCTCTCTCTGGGAGCAGTCTGCCCCCAGCATCCTCCCCATGTGAGTGTCCCAGTCTCTGCACTCACTCACGGTGCCCTGTCTGCCCTGCAGCTGTGGACATGGCTGGAGGAGCTACAGAAGGAACTACTGGACGACGTGTACGCCGAGTCGGTGGAGGCCGTCCAGGATCTCATCAAGCGCTTCGGTCAGCAGCAGCAGACCACACTGCAGGTGACAGTCAACGTGATCAAGGAAGGGGAGGACCTCATCCAACAGCTGAGGTGGGCCTCACCCCTACCTCCCACCCCCTACCCCTGCCTGGCCTCACACAGATCCCAGGCTGCAGGTTCCTGCCATATCAGTCTTTGAAGAAATAGCTCCAGTATGCTCCCCAGAAAGCCAGGGGCAGTTTTCTTCTCATCCCACCCCCATTACCCCTTAGTTAAAAAGTTGTAATTTTTCACCTTAACAGTGACTAACAACCATAAGAATTTAACTTTTGTTACTATGTCCTCATTACTGTCTTACTGAAATTTCTTTATAAATGGATGTTTTGGTCTCTCTTAAGACCATGTCCTCTGGCCCCAGTGGACCTGCCTATTAGAGCGTGGCAGTCTGTCCATCTCTCAGCTCAAAGGCCAGGCGGCCTGGAGGTGTCAGGACAGCACCTTCAGTGCTTCTCTTGGCAGGGGACAGGACCAACTTGGCTTTGTTCCTCTGTTGGCAGATTTGGAAATTCCTTTGATTGGGCCATGAGGGACACTTAAGGGTGACTCTCTACCCCTGACCACACATCACACAGAGTTGATGGGGGTCATGACTAAACAGCCTTACATGATGTTGCTTTAGTAAGGGTTTCACTGAGTGATTTAGAGGCTAACCTCTCAGGCAGGAGGACTGCTGCCAATGCGGTAACCAGGTACCAGCTGGTCTCTGTGTTTAAAACTCTCCCAACGTGGTTCTCTGTACTAGTTGACTTCTCATGAGAGGGCCATGAAGAGCACAGCTGTGCTTCTGCAGCCTCAGGCTTGGTGGAGCAGGCTGCTCAGAGGAAGGGGCTGGTGGTGTTTTGCTAGGGGACAGCGCCTTCCCTTTGCTGAGACAAAGTCCTGCTTCCTGCCAGCCTTCTTCCCCTGAAGGTTTGCTTGCCGGATCTGGTGTCTAACAATGTGAGACTCTCTCATTCAATTCCTGTTTGTCTCACTGAAGTCCCGTCTCCTTCTGCCCTCGCGCAGGGACTCTGCCATCTCCAGTAACAAGACCCCACACAACAGCTCCATCAACCACATCGAGACGGTGCTGCAGCAGCTGGACGAGGCTCAGTCCCAGATGGAGGAGCTCTTCCAGGAGCGCAAGATCAAGCTGGAACTCTTCCTGCAGCTGCGTATATTCGAGAGGGATGCCATCGATGTGAGTGGTCAGCCCCCTGTCCCGGAGCCCTGCCCCTGGTTCCTGTCATATGTCCTCTCCATTCCCCGAGCCTCTGCCGAGCAGGGAGGCCAGGTGGTCAGCCCTGCACTCTGGGGTGGCAGACTGCATTGGGCTGATGGGAGACGAGGAGGACAGTATGAGCAGCGGCATCACAGTGTCCTTCTCAAGTGGAGGGAGGGAGAACCACTGCCTCCCCAGGGGCAGTCAGCCCTGGTTGAACAGTGGAGGACTGTACCTCACTCCACTCTACTAGAAAGAGAGCGGCTTTGAAGGCCTCCCTCTCCTTCTCTTCCTCCCTCTGCCCACCCCTCACACATCCCTCTATTTTCCGTTTTCTCTCTAAATAAAGGGACTGACTGTAGCCTGTGCATTTTAAGGAATAGAAATCGTCCCCCATGAAAGTGTCCTCTGGTTTTCTAGAATTTCCCCCCCAAAATGGATTTTTATCTCTGATATATGCAGAGAAGAAAGAAACACATGCTTCTTTTATCTGTATTCAGCGAAGAGAGGGCAGTTCAGTGCTGCGCAGAGGGGGGCTTTCATGCTTGATGTAGTAGAGTGGAGTGAGTCCCAGTGAACGAGACTGAATAATCTGAGACAGTGTCAGAAGGACCGAAGCTTCGTAGCCAGTGTGAAGCCTGTGTGCTACCTGCACAGCTGGTGGTCAGAATCGCCTCACTAGACCACACAGGTCTAGCCTGTGACTGCAGGGCTCTGACAGTGAGTGCATCTCACTGCCTCCTCTCAGTTAGCGCTCTCATTCATACTGCTTGTGGGGTACTCGTCTGGCTGGGCCCTGAAGTGCCACAGAGGCTTGGGGGTTGGTGAGAAGGAGGCAGGAAAGGCCTACACAGACTACCTGTGGTTCTTTCAGCTACAGGAAGAGGTCTGTGTGCAGCCCTCTGTGGCCTCCCCATTCACCTCAACTTGCACGCCCTCTCTGAAGGTGACACAGTGTCCACCCCCCCTCCCCCAGGTGCCTTCGGCTGGCTGCCTGTTTAAACTCCAGCACTAGTTTCCATAAAAGCAGCCTCATCATGGTCAGTTAATAACAAGAACTGTGTCAAAACCCTGCTAATCACTGTGGCTGTCAGCCTGCTCCGGTACTTTCCAAGGCTTGGCCTTTAGGTTCTTATTAAGACACACAGAGAAGGCATGCTAGAGTCTCCCCAGTTGGAATCCGCTGGCCTTGGCTGCCTGGGGCTCAGGGAGCAGCAAACAGAACAGAACTGTTTTCTTCTGGCTTTTAGTGACTTGCTGTTGAATATTTTCAGTTAGAAGATAGATAGAGCAGCCAGGAGCATTGATTGAAGATTCTCTTCTAGAACCCCTGTGATAGTTGAAAATACTTCTTACTTTCTTTGTATTGATGCTGCTTGGGTACAATTTAACCTTCATCACCTCATCAGGAAACACAAACATGTGCTTTCCCTGGGTGGAAACTACAGAACGAGTGTCCTATGTCAAGCTCTTATGCCAGGCAGAACAGTCACTTATGTGTAGATTGCATGCGCTTCAGTCTGTATGTAAGAAAATGGCCTCACTGAGTCTTTAGGAAAGTGAAAAGATAATCAGATAGAGTCTACTTGTCAAAAGTCAATGTGTGTCATCACTGCTAGTCTGCTTTGTCATGACACCTAATGCTCCCATCCCTGGGGTCTGAAGATACATATATGAGAGGCAATTCCCATAGAGTAGACGCTAAGGTGGAAGTGACTGTCGTTTTCCCATCACCTGAAAGCGAGTCCCTGGGCTGTGGATGTGGCTCATTGCTAGAGTACCTGCACGGATATACAGGGCTCTAGGCTTGATCCCAGGAACCTCAAAAATACAATCTCCTATTTTATTCCATGGCTTATATCGGATTCATTGATGTTATTAATTTCATGAAGAAGTTCAATTTAACAATGTAAACACACATGAGCATGCAAATCCCACTAATAAAAGAATGAGTTGGGAAGGTCTATGCTGTAAGAGTTTTGAAAACTCCCTCTACCTAGATTATGTAAGCATTGTCACATGCTCAGATTTTCATCCCAGCTTAGTTCATGTTCCTGTGCGTAAATAAGCAAGGAAGGACCCATGGGAAATGCTAGTCCATTGAAGTAGCCAGTATATATATTCTTTTTCAAGGAGTTCTTCCTTGTTTCTGCATTTTGTGACTTAAAAGCCATGTTGTGCAATCTTTCGGGCCTATACAAAAGCCGAGAGAGTAGCGCAATGAGGCCTGCGTATCCCAGTCCCCCAAATCAGCATGACCTTGTTTCTTTGCTTGCTTCCCTCATTGAATGTTGTGCCAGAGTATTTGAGAGAGACTCGAATGTCCATCCTTCTAGTCCTAAAGATCTCTACATCTTAAGGCCATTTCCTCCCACACACACAGCACCGGGCACCCCACTCTTCCAACAGGCCTGTTATCTCCTAGTGCACAGCATGTGTTCAGGTTTGCACAGACGCCTCCATTAGGAGACAGATGGGTCAGTTCCTGAGATTGGTGGCTAGCCTCTTAGTTTAGGTTCAGTTCTCGCTCCATCCTCCCACTTTGTGCATACCATAACTTCTTGACCGTCACTCATCAAAGAAGCCAGGTTCCCACATTATACATGCTCTCATTTGACTTTCAAGGTTAACCCCTCCCCCCTTTTTTTTTCTCTGCTACTTCTGTAAACACAGAACTCAGAAGGAAGACCTGCATTGATCAGATTCTGGTCTTGTGCAGGAATGACCCAGACGTGGTTCCTTGTGGCATCACTCTCCAGCAGTTATGACCTGCTGTCCGTCATCTGTAGGGCAGCCGAGATGTCATTCATTGAAGTGGTGGCATCCTGATGGCTGGTTGTTTAATTTCTTCTTGGCCTTTGCCAAGATGGCTCACCAGGCCTTAGTGATGGTTGCTTGAGACAACTATTTTGCCAGAACTTAAAGCAAATAATCTTCTATTCTTTTTCTCCATTTTCCAGGTAGATGTGTTTATTCGTGTTTCACCTTGAAGCACTGAGATAGTTGCCTTTCTCCTTTCAGGGCTGCTGATACGGTTAGTGGTAGGACACCTGCCCACTATAAACCAAGCCCTCTGTCCTTTCCCAATAGTAACAAGTGTCTGAGGAGCATAGGAGCCTTTTCAACCAACTCTGTGTCCATTTATTTCTTTAAAACTTTTAAACTGGTTTTATTGAAGCCTGGTCTGTATACCACAAAACCAAACCCATGTGGTTTCCGTATCCTCTTGAGACCGTTGGCTCCAACACAGTGAGACGTGGCAGCATGTTTTAAGTCTTGATTTGCATAGATGCTCTCCTCCCTCAGATCATCTCAGACCTCGAGTCTTGGAATGATGAGCTTTCCCAGCAAATGAATGACTTTGACACAGAGGATCTGACAATCGCTGAGCAGCGCTTGCAGCACCACGCAGACAAAGCCCTGACCATGAATAACTTGACGTTCGACGTCATCCACCAAGGACAGGATCTTCTGCAGTATGTCAATGAAGTCCAAGCCTCTGGTAAGAAAAGTCCTCCATCTTGCGCCAGTTGGGGGTTCCTCGCATTACCATGGGACTGGGATGGATGACTAAATTCTGTGGCTTCTGTGACTGAGCCATTACCTGTCAAGACTTTATTTCACACACTACAGTCACATTTTAGCTTCATGCTTAGGAAACTCAGCCTTAAAACTTTTTCGAGAATTGCTTCAAGTAATAAGAACTTGGACTTTGCAAAGTGGTCTGTTGCATTTGTGAGTGAAATGTTAAAGCCCAAGGAAGTGTTTTCACATTTCTTTATTTTTAGTTTCTCTGTCCAGCAGATGTCACTGTAGG
This sequence comes from Cricetulus griseus, assembly GCF_003668045.3. Lineage (NCBI taxonomy): Eukaryota > Metazoa > Chordata > Mammalia > Rodentia > Cricetidae > Cricetulus > Cricetulus griseus. Next base: position 358,552,876 of record NC_048595.1, on the reverse strand, counting down.
CCCCAGCATGTAACTGTACTATCAGGGGCTTACACAGCAATATCCTTCATGCATTACTCGCTTTGTTCATGGTACAGGTGATGCACACCTTTAATTCCAGCACTCAGGAGGCAGAGGCAGGCGGATCTCTGTGAGTTAGAGGCCAGCCTGGTCTCCAGAGCGAGTGCCAGGATAGGTTCCAAAGCTACACAGAGAAACCCTGTCTCGAACCCCCCCCCTCCAAAAAAAAAATAAACTTCCTGAAGAGTGTATTGCTCACTCATTTCTACCAGCTGCTGGGTCCCTGAGAAGGAGGTGCATCCTCTTACATCCTAGTGTGCTGGATATGCATATAAATGCATCACTGCTGGCCTGGGTCTCTGAAGCTGCTGGCTAGTGCAGGTGGATAAGTCATTAACAAGCCACGTGGGTGTAGCCACACTAGCTGTGAGAAGGTGACAGGTGTGAGTTTACTTCCGGGGTCTCCCACCACTGTTCACAGGCGTGGAGTTGCTGTGCGACAGAGACGTGGACATGGCCACTCGGGTCCAGGACCTCCTCGAATTTCTTCATGAAAAGCAGCAGGAGTTGGACTTGGCGGCTGAACAACACCGGAAACATTTGGAGCAGTGTGTGCAACTGCGCCACCTGCAGGCAGAAGTGAAGCAGGTGGGTGACACTGAGAACTGATGGGGAATTCTGGCAGGAAGAATTTCCCATGATCCACTTGTAGTTGTCCTGATATGTAAGGTTGTACCTGCCTCAAGACAGCATCTCCTGGTAAAAGTGGAATCCATAGCCTCCCTGGATGGCTAGCTGAGTGACAGAAGAGCTCCCAGCTCACCAGCCACAGCCCTTGAAGATGTCACTCTTCTGCTTGTTTTACTGTTTGGTGGTCCCTGCTAAAAGCACATTACTTCCTGGGCTAAGGAGCTGCATGATTTCCCCCCTAAATTTTTATTAATCTGGACATGGCCACAGTCTGCAAGGCTGGGCTTTGCTTGAGTTATCTGCACATTATATATAATATCACATATAGGGTTGGGGCCAAAACAAAAATGACCTAAACACCAGTAGGAGTCATATGTAGATAATTGCGCTTGAACCTGTGGTAGGGGTAAAGTGGAGTTCCCTGATAAAGGGGCTTGATGGGGAAGTGGGGATGCTATATTCTGCCCATGGCACAGAAAGCCTTTGTTGGCCTAGGAGCCCCAGACACAGCCTGGTGTGGTGCAGACACCGGTTGAGTTCACAGGAGAGCACATGTTCCTGGCACCAGAGGTGGTCAGGGGACTCCTGCTGTTTTCTTGTATCCTTAGTGCCACTAGTATTTGTACCTTTGAAGGAAACACAGCATTGTAACCTGTGCATGGTTCTTTTTGCCTCAAAAAAAAAAAAAAAAAAAAAAACCACTTATTTAAGAAATGAAGTAGTTATTCAGTATGCCAGCATTCACAGGTATCAGACACCTGAAGGTGAGAGCAACAACATGTGTCAGAAAAGCAGTTTTCAGAACTGACCCAGAGACTTCTGTTCTGAATCACAGGCTAGACTTGGTGTTTTTAAAGTTCTCACCAAAGGCTGGCCGTTGCTTTGATTTATAAGCAGATTACAAAAGGGAAATATTGATTGTGAATGTATCCTGAGGTCACAGCGACAGTGCAGAATGAGCTTCCATGGTGGTGGTGGCTTCTACCATCAAAACTGACTTCTTTCTGCGTGTAAACTTCAGAGTCTTGTGGTTTGGCCCCTGAGCATTGTAGTGCAACCTGTCTCACACCTCAGCTATTGTGTCATTTAACACCAACACTACCCAGACAGTCAGTGAAGCAAATGGGCTGCCATTTCTAAGCAGGTTGACCAGTCTTGCTGTGGATTAGGAGTGAGAGTCTAAACAGGAAATAGCAGGGCTTCCCTCAGAGAGCTCGCTCAATTGAGCAAGTTTGCTTAGAACTCAGAGCCTGAACTGTTCTGGTCTGTGTTTGTAGGGCCTGCTGCATGCCACTGTCTTCTAAAACAACAGACTTGCAGCCCTCTGGAGACAGTGCTTGTGTTGAGAGCCCTTCAGGGATTGCAGGCTGTGTCAGTAGGATAGTACAGAAGTCGGTGCTGCCTCCCTACGAGTTCCCCAACCTTTAATATACTTCCTCATGTTGTGGTGGCCCCCAACCATGACGTGATTTTCCTTGCTGCTTCATAACCATCATTTTGCTACCTTTATGAATTGTAATGCAAGTATCGGTGTTTTCCCATGGTCTTAGGAGATCCCAGTGAAAGAGTCGATCAACCTCCAAAGGGGTCGCAACTGGAAAGGTTGAGAACCACTGCTCTATACCACTTTGCAGGCCCATCCCCTATCCCGGGTGTTTTTCAGGGTGCACTGGAAGGTCCACTGCTTAGAGTTACCCAGTGCCCTCTTTCAGGTGCTGGGCTGGATCCGAAATGGAGAGTCCATGTTAAATGCTGGCCTCATTACCGCCAGCTCACTCCAGGAAGCCGAGCAGCTACAGAGAGAACATGAGCAGTTCCAGCACGCCATTGAGGTAAGGCAGTGCCTAAGGGTGGACCTAATGGCACGGAGACCAGCCTGATGACAATTGATGTGACACCAACCACTGGAACCAGCCATGGCCTGAGTGGGAAAGAAATAACAGTGCTCATCAGGTCCCCATTGATTGGGGGAGAAGGAAACATCCCACAGCTGCAGCCGATTGAGGACAGCCTTGCAGCAGGTGTCCCAGTGGCCAGGGCTCCCTTCTCCCCCAGGAAAGGACCGTAGCAGGATGCTTGGACTCTGATTAGTAGTGTCTTAAGTCTTGCTGGTCTTACATGCACAGTCTTATATGTAACCATTTTGAACTTAGTGGTATGAAGGTTCTCTCACTGTGATCAGGGACAAGTAATGCTGATGAAAAAACTCTGTGCTTGCTTAGAAGCAACAGGATTCACCTTGATGGGTTAAGGGGCAGTACTAAACCAGTGTCAAAAAGCCTTGGCCCATCCAGGCAGCTCACCATTGCTGTTAGTGGTGCACTGATAGTTTCAGAATGGGCTTCTTTAGAAGTGGGTAATAGTTCTGATAGGTGCTCTCACAGTGTAGACGGGGTTTCAAAAGGAGTATTTGATAGTAGAACCTTGGTGTTAGCCCGAGAAAAGCCACAGAAGCCAGCACTGATTTACCCCAAGGTTAGTGTATTGTCAGCTGCCCAGGCCAATGGCAGCCTTTTACTAAGGCTCCAACTCCAGGCAGCTTTGCAAAACTGAATAGCTGCAATGTCAAGGGGTTCTGGTAATCAAGGTCAAGTCATTTGGGAATCTCTACCATGGTCAGTCTTTACAGGATCATTTCCACTGTATCAGGTGAAATGAAAGATTTTCTTTTCTCTGAGGCACTTGTGTGCTTGCTGGTGCCTTGTATTCTAGATCTTTCCTGGAGAGCTCTTGGCATCAGACATCAGGGTTTACCATGTGATTTTCTTTGTGTGTGGCATGGAACATTCTCAGCCTTTGCTCTATTTTTCTTTTTCTTTAAAAAAAAAAATCACTGGTTCTTCAAAACTCTTTTGACTGGAGTCTAGTGCTTCAGTTGAAAATGAAAATAAAAGGCATTTGCTATGGCCTCCTTTTCCCCACTTGTTCTGTTGCCAGCGGTAGCTGTCACAAGAAAGCCAGTAGGGATAAATAAACTCAGCACAATTGAACAGTGCTTTAGAATATCAATTGATGAGAGTTGTTCCTGTTGCTTCTCAAGTGGCAAACCCCACAGTACCATTCTGGGAGGTCTTAATGCATTTCATCCTTCATTTGATAAACTAAACATCAGCTTGGTTGGTGGCAGGCCTAGAACTACTTCACTGAACTGCCCTCCGTATTTACAAAGCATCCCAGCTAGGGTTGGTTGTTAGCCATGAAGAGCATCCCAGTTCTCCTCTTGGAGTGTGATGCCCTGCTGATGAGCCTTCCATCTTCCCCGTGTCTAGAAAACGCATCAGAGCGCACTGCAGGTGCAGCAAAAGGCCGAGGCCATGCTGCAGGCCAACCACTACGACATGGACATGATCCGAGACTGTGCAGAGAAGGTCGCCTCACACTGGCAGCAGCTCATGCTCAAGATGGAAGATCGCCTCAAACTTGTCAACGCCTCTGTCGCCTTCTACAAGACTTCAGAGCAGGTTGGGAGAGAGGGTCTGCTCCTAGAGTCCTGGTGACTGACTGTGCTGGACTTTAGGGACAGCTGCACCACCACTGACATAGCCACCCCTAGTGAGTCAGTCAGGTCTGAGTGAAGCAGGGAAGACATGCACCGAAGTTAAAATTACATCGCTACTTCGGCTGTCGTTGAAGAACAGCAAGTTGACAAAGTAGCTGAGAAAACATAGCTTTTCTCTATTGATAAAAAACATCAGGGAAATGGGAAACTCATCTCTGGCTTTGTATTCTAAAATCCCTCCCTGCTGGCCTTGAGTAAGACAAAGCCCATGGCGGCCTATAGCATTCTTGGTCTTTCCCCCTTCTTTGGCTTCCCTCGAGCCCAGGTGACAGTGTTCTCAGCTGTGCTGGCTAGATGTGAGGTGATTTCTGAGCCCCGAACTTTATTCCCTCAGGTCTGCAGTGTCCTGGAGAGCCTGGAGCAGGAGTACAAAAGAGAAGAGGACTGGTGTGGTGGAGCTGACAAGCTAGGCCCAAATTCTGAAACTGACCACGTCACCCCCATGATTAGCAAGCACCTGGAACAAAAGGAAGCCTTCCTGAAGGTATGGGGCTGGGTCTGTTGGGTATTGGTGTCACACTGATTGCCTGTTGAGGGCCACAGGGTCCCCTGACCATCAATTTAGAAGTGATTCTTGTAGGTTGCTGGTACAAACATATAATCTGTACCTTTCAAGAGAGGCCCTGCACACAATTGGCTCTGACTCTTGCCTTGTGTGGAAAGTGACTGGGGTGATATTTTCATGAAACTCACACTGTCTTACTAGTTTCATGGTGACTGAATTAGAAATCTGTGAATAACTATTGGCTAGGAGTTACAATGCCATATAACAGTTTATTTTGGTGAGATTTCCCTGAGGCAAAGTTATAGCTAACTGGAAGCCCCATGGATTCTGCAGACAGAAAGTGACTGGCTGGTTGACATGGTGAAGCACAATAGCCATAGCTTAACTAATCGTTATTTGGACATTCACCCTCTTTAGGCCTGTAGACTGCATCTCAGAAGATGCAGAAACACTAAGTGGGGTGGACTCTAGTGCCTGTGGCTGAGAGTGGGTGCTAGCATCAGGAAGCAACCTCTGAGCCAGTTAGTCCTGTTCAGACAGACTGTTTTCTTCTTAGAAGGTTAAATGCAGGCACTCTCGGGAGTGCTCCCTCATGTTTTTATGTGCATCCAGTTGGCTCACACAAAAGTCACAACCATGCCTTGAAATGGTTAAATTTTTTTTAAAGTGGTCAGATGTTTAGAAACACTGGCCATGTGGATGCATGCATCCACACTGGACTTTTAACCAAGTTCTGAACACCTCTTATTGCTTGCATCTGGGCCCATCAGAAACATTGCAGTTTACTTGTCTTTGTCACTTTATACAGGTTCAGTTTTTCTCAGTGCTTCAGTGTTCTGACTCTCCTGCCCCGAGACACCATTTCCTGTTACCTTTAATGATCTATTCCGGGTCTAAAGGTCATCTACTGTTTAGTCTGGAAAACTGAATTGTGACTCCTTGCGTTAGGGACCTTGTAGAGGGCACGGGGATTTTGTTGTGAAGTAAGTTGGAATGGGAACACTATTGTAGCTTCCAGGCATTAATTGTACCTGCGTCAAACAAGGCTTTGGAGTCTCCTCTCAGCTGGCTTTTGTTGTTGGTTTACTAATACCAACTGCCATTAGGTGCTTTCGTGTGCAAATTTGCCTGTCTTGCTCCAGAATCCACACAGTAGGAATTGAATACCACTTAGTTCATATATTTTAGCCATTTGGGTGAGAAAGGGCCTGTGCGTCTGTGGATTTTCCTGCTAATCAGTCCTCACACTGAGGATCTACTGTCCACTGATGACAACATTTAGAGATTTCCTAGTACATCAGAAGTTGCCAGTCACCCACCACCACCACAACACAATAACCAACCTCCCATCACAGCCAGGCGTTGGTGGTGCACACCTTTAATCCCAGCACTCAGGAGGCAGAGGCAGGCAGATCTCTGTGAATTTGAGACCAGCCTGGTCGACAGAGAAAGTACCAGGACAGGCTCCAAAGCTACAGAGAAACCCTGTCTCAAAAAACAAAAACAAACAAACAAAATAACCAACCTCCCCAGGGCTTGGGGTTTTCACACTAACAACTGATGGGTGCGTCTGGCCACTCAGGTTCCTTTACATATAGTTTATGACAGTCTCATCTCCAAGATAGGGGCAGAGAGCCTGAAAGTGCTTACTATTGGTCTGACCTTTACAGAAATGTAGGTCCAGTATAGCTGGGCCATGTGCTACTCTGTCCCATTAGTCTGCAGTCAAGGCGAACTGGGGATACCTTGACCTCAGGCCTGGCTGGAAAGGGCTCCACTTCTTTTGACCATAGGTCAGTGGCTCCCTCCAGTGTCCTGCCACACGGCCTATGCACTGAGCAGTTGTCATATGATCTGACCTCACAAGATCAAGGAGTCTGAAAGAGGTCCCCCACACACACACACTTATTCTTTCTAATTTTAAATAGAATCTAATCTCTTCATTTTGTAAACCGTAAGTTGACCGAAAAGCTGTTAGGTTAAAGACTTCTGATATAGTAATTCTGATATTGCCATCTCCATATACTCAAAAAAATACGTATTTGCATGAGTCACATTACCAAGAATTTGTCCACCATTGTTTCCTAGGCTTGCACACTGGCCAGAAGGAATGCAGACGTCTTCCTGAAATACCTGCACAGAAACAGCGTGAGCATGCCGGGGATGGTGACGCACATCAAAGCCCCAGAGCAGCAAGTAAAAAGTGAGTATGTTGCCACTCTGCCTCCCTGTAGCTTGTCCTCAGTGTCCTGTTCATGATAATGACAGCCTCATTAGCTGTCAGCTCAATAATAGGATACGAAGAAATATGTAGGCCTGCAGTACACTAAGTAAGCTAAGTACAAAACAGAGAATATGGCATTCAGGTTGATAGTTACTGGTAATATATGTGGGTGAAGGTATGGTCAAAATGCAAACTATATTTATTTATGTGCAAAGTAGTTTTAAAAGCTAAGTCAGAATCATGTACCAGTATTGTGGCTGTAAAGTACTTTCCACTGTTGTAAACCTAAGACAGGCTTAATTAATAAAAACAAACTGCAAAGTGTTATATAGTTTAATACCATTTGAATATAATGCACCCTTTTTTAAATTAATTTACTTGTAAATGGATGCAAAAAGGTCTAGGGAGATTTATACCAAAGTGTAATTGATAGGGCTGGTATATATAGGGTGTTATTAGATGAAGCATGAGCTGTAGAGTAAGTAGCTGCCTTACCAATTTCACACAGCTGAAACTGAGCAAACAGTGTAACATTGGCTCTATTGTCCTATAGTAATGGAGACTGTGGACCTCTGGAAATATTTTGTTTCTCTACTTGGTGGGAAAGGTTTATGCACCTCTTAGAATGAGGGCAAGAAGATACGGACGCCCGTGACGTACAGGTGGGCTGCCAGTATAACCTTCCAAGGTCAATCCAGAAGTCAGACAAATGGTCTCTCTGGAACAGGAGCCACCCTGGATCCCTGAGGGCAGTTAACACTGTGCTTAGCTGCTGCTTAGAAAAATTATTATTAGTCAGTCAGGGCTGGAAACGAGAGCAGAGGTATTTCTTCATGCATGAATTGCCATTTGCACTCAGTGCTTGTGTGGAAGTTCTAGCTTAACATTTCAGTGGACTTAAAAATTTCAAAATAGCTGGGTGTGGTGGAAGCACACATATTTAATCACAGCACTGCCTCAGGAGACAGAGGTAGAGGGATCTCTGAGTTCGAGGCCAGCCTGGTCTATAGGAGTGAGTTCCAGCACAGCCAGTGCTGTTACACAGATAAACCCATCTAAAACAAAAAAAAAAAAAATTCAGAAATTGAGATGAATATATTTCCTGTGCTTTCAATAATTGGAAATAAAGCCTATGGGGCCCTGCTCCTTTGCTGAGCCATTGGCTACTGATAGATCAGGGAAAGGGGCAGTCATTGCCTTCATTAATGTGCCCACTGATTTGAGCCCACAGGCCCCAGTGGATAGATCCAAACCCATGGTCATATGATGGCCCCAGTTGATTGAGCAAGTGACTAAATAAATTGAATGACTTTGCCAACCTGATTGAGGTTTTCAGTGGAGTAGGACATGGCAGTGTGGCCGCTGAGCTGACACACAAGTGAAACTCTGTAGTCCTTTCTCATAAGGTACACAGCCTACTAGGAAGGCTGTGGAAGACTTACTGCTTTTCAGATCTCCTAATATAACAAAATTATATTACAGGTATCATGGATTTGACAGGGAACTTCTGTCTTAGCACTTCTTTTCTAAAGCTTTTTCTTTGTTTTATTACCAACTAGAGTAAATTTTTCTTACTGTAAAAATGTTTAAAGGTGATGTCCTTTATGTTTCTATTGCTATGAAGAGACACCATGACCACAGCAACTCTTACGATGTAAAAACATTTAACTGTAGTGACTCACTTACAGTTCAGAAATTTAATCCCTTACCAGCATGGCAGGAAGCATGGCAGCATGCAGGCAGACATGGTACTGTAGAAAAAACTAAGGGTTCCACAGCAGGAAGAGAAAGAGACACTGGGTCTGGCTCAAGCTTTTGAAACCTCAAAGCCCACCCCCAGTGACACACTTCCCCCAACAGGGCCACATGTCCTAACCCCTTCAAATAATGTCACTCCCTATGAGCCTATAGGGACCATTTTCATTCAGACCACCACAGATGCTCAAATGTATGTAAATTGCATAATCTCCTTGCTTCTTATAGTCCTTATTAGGCCATTTTCGTGTCCTGTCACATGAGAATGAGGAACCTGCTTCAGGTGCTGACTGAGAGCTCAGACAGGAACAGTCATTTCTTAGCATAGTCTGTCTTGCTGTGACATGAATGTAAACATCTAAATGAAAACAAGTAGGATTCTCCAGGCGTTTCAACAAGAGCAAGCACCAACATCTTCTTCTTTTCCATCTCAGATATCTTGAATGAACTCTTCCAGCGGGAAAACAGGGTATTGCATTATTGGACCATGAGAAAAAGGCGGCTGGACCAGTGTCAGCAGTATGTGGTTTTTGAAAGGAGTGCCAAACAGGTCAGTGCATACCAGGCTACCCAAACTAACACAGGAGTTCTCAATATGTCAATGCTCCATCCATGCTCACACAGGAGTGCTCAGTGGGTCAGTGCTCTATCCATGCTCATGCAGGGGTGCCCAGTGGGTCAGTGCTCCATGCATGCTCACACAGAAGTGCTCAGTGGGCCAGTGTTCTACCCATGCTCACACAAGAGTGCTCAGTGGGTAAGTGCTCCATCCATGCTCACACAGAAGTGCTCAGTGGGTCAGTGTTCCACCCATGCTCACATAGTACTCAGTGGGTCTGTGCTCCACCCATGCTCACATAGTGCTCAGTGGGTCTGTGCTCCACCCATGCTCACATAGTGCTCAGTGGGTCTGTGCTCCACCCATGCTCATTCCCTAGACTGGCAGATTTTTGTTCCAGAAGCCCTCTTTAACACTAAGTTATGATGGCAGAAACAAACATGTCTTTTAATTAGTCTGCTATAAAAATAAACCTCCAAGGCCTTATGAAAGTGTGGTGCCCTGTTTGTTTCACACTATACAAGTGTGCTGTTTGGTTTTCCTGAACTGCCTTTATCTCACACTTAACAACTACCAAGTTCAAGTCATCAACATGATTATCGTTTAAGAAGCTTCGTTGAGTTCTGGTTAAGTGGTTATAGCAACACAGCAGGTGCTTTCCTTGTCGTAGTGCTGTATTTATATATTGAAGAAAAGGTCAATTTTCAGGTAAATTGAGGTAAAACTAGGTAAGAAAGAAACAGGACAGAATTTCTAATAATTCAAAATAATCAAAAAGGGTTTGGCTTGAGTTTGGCTGAGGTAGAGACATGAAGGGGGCTGTTTTCTCTTTCTGAGGGCACTGGGACTAAGGGCTTCTAAGGAGTCTGTCCGTCATAGAAGATCATTTTAAAGTAAATCTATTCACTTATGACTTAAGCACTAAAATTCATTTCTGTTCTCTTTGGCCTTAGCACCAGCAGAGAAATGCTGGATTAATTCCATTCCCTAGGCTTGGGTTGGACATCCTCTGTGTAAATGAAGTGACTACCCCCACTTCCCATTCCATGGACTGCTCCCTGTGGTCAGTCAGTGTTGACCTCCGGCCTGACTAAGACTCCAGTGTGAGCTGTTTGTTAAAGCCACGCACAACACCCACCTCCTGACACAAAACATTCAGCCAGTTCTTGCTAGCCAAGGAGAAATGAAACTTCAGCTTAGGTTTTCCACATAGGGTACAGATTTTGTTCTGGTTGATACGTCAGTTTCAAAGGACAGCCATGTGCGGAACTGCTCAGCTACATACAGATCCCGGACCTCAGATCTGATTCTCTGTTGACCTTGCCCTCATCTGTGATCAGATCCGCACAATGGCAGGCTGTGGTGTTTGCTAACATTGCATTGCATTTCCCTAACATACTTTTAAAGGTGTTCCACCATGCTTCCTGAGATGGGGGTGACTTTGTTCCTAACTAGGCACTGCTCCACACCCTCTCCCCCATCTTATCTCTCAGTTTAAAGACAAGGTACACTAAGCCACAGAGAGGCACAGCTGCGGATCCTGCTCCTGGTGTTGCAGATGGGGAATGCGGGCCTGCCGTCCTTCGGAGCTCTGCTCCGTGTGTAATCATGGCGCCCTGATGGACCTCCACTGCTCACTGCAAATCAGGATCTCTCAGACTTCGCAGTTTTCACTGTGGCACTTGAAGATTACTAAGTAGATGCCACTGTTCTTAATGGCAGTGTGGAGAGGTGACGTGGCCTCTGTAGTGCCGCCTCTGGGCTTGTCATTCCCTGGCCCTTCCTGGTTCCACCTCCAGGGCCTGTCTCTCTTATCTCCACCACTGAAGCTGCCTCTCGGGACTGAGTTCACACTGCTCTTGCTTCTTCCTCTCCTCTTATCTGTCCCTGTGTCTCCCAACCCTGACCTCTGTTTGCCACTCCCAGGTGTCTAAGTCCCTGGTACCTCTTCAGCGTCTCTCCTTTGGCCTCACCAGAAGCTCTGCACTCCCGAGTCCCTGTGTCTGGGCCTCAACTCTGATTGTCCTCAGTTAGGAGTGACGAGGTGTGTCTCTGATCCCTGCCTTTCCTTTGTCGTCCTTGTCTCCCACCTTTGTTTCTTAGTCTAGGATGCTGTCCTCCCCACTCTACCCTCTCCATCCCAGCAGAACCTCTGCCATTTCTCCCAGTCTCTGTTACTTCCTTTTCTATCCAGCAAAACCTCTCCCTTTTCTCCCAGTCTCCGTTCCTTCCTTTTCTATCCAGCAAAACCTCTAACCCTTCTCTCCTAGTCTCCGTGCCATCCTTTGCTATACAGTAGCCATATTTGCTTCTGCAAAGAACTCCAAGCTCTGCCTGTGACCTCCGTGGGCTGGCCTGCTCTCCACAGCCTCTGCTCTGGCCTCTTGCTTTCTCTCCCTGTGGCAGGCTGAGCTGGCCTCCGATCACACATGTGCCATCCCTTGTTGCTCCTTGGCCCCGGACTTACCTGAGACTCCACCTCCCGTGGCCTCCTTCTGACAAGGTCCTCCTCTCATCCCGGCTGCCATCTGTGACTTGCTTTTCATCTGTCTCATTTGCAGTCTGTAAGGTAGCGGGGGCAGGCATCCAGTTCCTGGTTCCTCATGGAATCTGGCTGCAGGCTGTGGTTCAGGCCACTGTTATTCCTCAGGATATCTGCCTCCACAGTATGTACTTGGAAACCCTATTCAGTGGAGTGGAGAAGTCAGGGACGCTGAGCAAACTGACTGATGTGACCTTCATTTGTATCACTGTTACCAGTGTTTCAGAGATAGAGTGACCATCTGTAAGTATGGGGAAGCAAATGTCCAGCTGATAGCTGAAGGACCCCATGGCTTGATTTCCTTTCTTCTTTTGATATAAAAATTCCACAGATGGGACTTGGGGTGGTGGCTTTGGAGGTAAAGTTCTTGGGACTAAATTTGAACCCCAGAACCAACATGAAGAAAAACAAAATTCAAGCTTTGGTGGTTAGACTTACAATCACAGCACCGAGGGAGGCAGAGACAGGCTTATCTCTAGGGCTTTGTGGCCAGCCTAGCCTACTTGATTCATCCCAAGCCAGTGAGAGAAACTGTCTCCAAAAAATAAAAGGGAGGGAAGGAAGGAAGGAAGGAAGGAAGGAAGGAGATGGCTCCTGAGTGATGACAGCGCACGCGCGCGCGCGCGCACACACACACACACACACACACACACACACACACACACATTGCCACTGATGCAGTGATGTATCTGAAAGAGACAGCAAAGTGGGTGTGCCAATAGCAACAGCAACATATTAGAATGGATGGCTTCAGGGTTCTAGGGCAAACAGACACACCGCTTTTTAAAACCCTGGTGTTCCTTAGCTCAGCCTATTTAGACGTGTATGTTCAAACAAGTCTAATTTCATTTTAAGTGTTGGCACCCAAACCTTGCTTCAGGTGTGTCATTACACTAGAAAGGTGAAGTCATGTTCTCCTGGCTGCTCCCCAGTGTGGAGCTTATGTGCAATGGGTCCTATGCAGGACACCCCCAAACACAAGTGAACTAGGCACCAGTCTGGGTATTCAGGTGGACAAGTAGTCTGGGAAGGAAACAGGGGGCCTGGGAAGGCTTACCTGCTTCTGTTTTGACTTGAAACACTGTGGCATTAGAAAACTGTGGTTCGTGTGTCCAGAGGATTGGTATGGCAAGGTTTTTAGACCATCCTTCACACACCTCTGGTTATAGGTTCTCTGACTGTCCTGTCATTAGGCCTGTAGGTTCATGATCAAGAACTGTCGCTGCATCAGAATTCTTTTCCCCTGCCCTGCTCTTTAACCCTGGAGCTACCATGCTCCTATCAACAATGTGTCTGTATGAGGGGTTGTTAATTCACACCAGCCTTGGCCTACAGGGCAAGGCCTGCTGAAATGCCTGCTTCCCTTAACCATGTTTGCATTCCTCTCCTCCAGGCGTTAGAGTGGATCCATGACAATGGGGAGTTCTACCTCTCCACACATACCTCGACGGGGTCCAGCATCCAGCACACCCAGGAGCTGCTGAAGGAGCATGAGGAGTTCCAGATAACTGCCAAGGTAAACCTGCGTGGAAGTGGGCTTCTGCTCTGCTGGACTTCTCATGCTCTCCAAGCATAACGTAGAAGGCACACTGCAGGAAAAGGTGCTTGTCAGAGGCATCACTAAGAAAGGCCTGTGACGCTGGAGACATGGCTGCCAAGTGGGGTGCCCATCAGCGGAGGTGGTATGATGTTCTTCCCCAGGGGGAGACAGAGTGTCTCCATTTGTTTACCAGTGCCTGTGTTCACCTGATTTCCATGACAACCTCCATCTCTCCTGGCTTTTGCATTGATTGTCCTTTGTATTATTTCTTGGTTGTCTTCCTCTCATTTGCTTTTTGAGTTACCTTATCAAGTCTTGCTGTTTTCCTCAAACACTGGGGGGTGTGGGAGGGTTGTCTTTCTTCTGTATTCTGCATCTTGTCCTTCCTCATCACCAGTTCCTGGAAAGTGTCACAGTGGCATTGCTCACCACACTCCATTCCCAACATGACCATGTTTACAGCTGACAAAGCTGATGTCAGGCTTGGTTCCTGGTTGTTCATGTGTTTGTGACACTAGAGGCACTGCCACTTTTCTCTTAAAAAGAGAATTGGATAGTTATTTCAGAGAGATTAGACACATCTTGGTGTCCCATGCACTATAAGCAAATACACACATTGGCACAAATCATTCCCAAAAGCAGGCATCCCAGGAGCTGGTTCTAGTATTTATCGCAGGATGGGTTTGAACTGCTTAGATTTAGTTCCCTTCTTTATGATTTTCCTGTTGTTGTTTTTTTTTTTTTTTCAGAGTTTGTTTTTAGATAACATTTATTTGTGTTAGGCTGTACATGCTAGAAATCCATGTAGAGGTTGAGGACAACTTGTGGGAGTTGGTTCTCCTTCGACCATGTGAATCCTGAAGTTCCAACTCAGATTTCTAGCTGACAACAAGTGCCCTCAGTGAACCCCCTTGCTGGATCTCCAGGGGTTGGTTGGTTTTGGTGTGTGTGTGTGTGTGTGTGTGTGTGTGTGTGTGTGTGTGTGTGTGTGTGTGTGCACTCTGAAATATTTTTCAAAATACATTTTAATAGTAGATTTGAGTTTTTAGAAGATGCTGGCAGTTATTTCAGATAAGGAGTGAAAAATAAATGACCAACCTGAATAACATATTTTTGTTTAAAAAACAAACATAAAAGTGTTCCTGTAAAGGAACAAGAATAATTTTCTTGGGGGGGGGGCATGAAGGAGAGGGGGGGAGGGAGGAAGGAAGGAAGGAAAGAAAGAAAGAAAGAAAGAAAGAAAGAAAGAAAGAAAGAAAGAAAGAAAGAAAGAGCGAGCAAGCTGGGTGTGATGATGCATGCCTTTAACCCTAGAACCTGGGTGGCAGAGACAGATGGTTCTCTTTGAGTTTGAGACTAGCCTGGTCTACATAAATAAGTTCCAGGTCAGCAAGGGCTACATAGAGAGACTCTGTCTCCAAAAACAAAACAACATATAGAATAACTATCTTTTGTTACCCCCAAGCTTTGAAAACATAAGGACTTTTTTCAATCAATTGGTGTCACAACAGCTACTTTGTATTTTGCCCGTGTTTTTGCTTCTGTAACATTTCGGCTCCTCCTCCCGGCCTCTCTTTCCTGTTTCCCAGCCGTTTGTGAGCACGCTATAACCCTGGTGGTGTTTAACATGCTCTGGGGCTAGAGAGCTGGTTTCCTAGTGCACTGAGGGGAATGCTGAATGAACACTGGGGAGGGTGGACTCAAGCAGGGTGGAAATGCTCACTTCAAAGATTCTAAGAACACCCAGAGAGCAGACTGATCTGTCGTCTAAAGTGAGGACCTTGGCTTTCCCTTCCTCTGGATACAGCACATTCAGCCATGTAATTCTCATTTTGTTAGAACAGAATACAAACTCATCAATACAGTGAGTGTTACAATTCTGTATTTGTTTCTCCCATGATCCTCTGATTGGAAGGGTTTTAAGGAAGTGCCTGATGTTGCAGCCAGAGGTAGATCAAAAACCAGCTATTTTCCACTGCTGCTCTGCTTCCCGGTCATGTGTTTGTCTCCACAGCCTGTTCACAGCCCTGGGACTGCACTGCTGTTGACTTCAGTGATGGGTCCACCTTGTTCACCAGGGGAACATGTGTGGGAGGTTTCCCATTATTGCTAAACCTTCCTTTCTGTTGAGTTGGGTATGGCTATTGGAAGTATAAAACAGTAGTATGCATATCTTTCTTTATCCCTGTGTTTTGTAAGATCTATAATTGTAGGAACCATCTGAGCACACTGTTTCCCAAATCTATAGAGCTAGTACTTTTGTTAAACATTATGTTAGGTAAGAACAGCAGGTCCACAGAGAATGGTCCTTGCTGTCTTCTTAGCTGTATGTTGATACTGGTGTGGGCTAGATCTGAGTCAGAGGCTCCTTGGTTTGTCTGGATGTAGTCAGGTTTTCCCTTGCTTGCACCCATCACCCTGTCTTAGTGTCTCTGAAGAAATCCTGTTTCTCACATCCCATATCAAATCCTCGGCTCTCATAGGACAGTGTCCCATCTGTTACCATAATTAGAATTAGAGCATGTTAGATGTTAAAGCCGTAAAGCCAGGGAAAATTTCCACACCTCTGTCTTACTAAGACTTCTTGACTTGGTCCCTTTGTCATGCTTAGTGCAGCCGTTTCTCCAAGGTCTGTGTAGGCACCTTCTGTGTCGGGTTCCCAGCCTTCATTTTGGAGTAGATTTCTATGTTCATGCCAGGCTACTGTGATTAGGCTCTGCAAGGGTGAGGTCTGAGGGGGCATTCAGAACAGCCTGCTTTGCAGTCTTTGCACACAGTGAGGTTTGAACCCCACCACCTTGCTAAACCACTTGGAATCTTGCAGTCAACTCCTGATGTTTCCCTGGGTCCCCATCAGTAGTATCCCTAGTGCCAGAGGCCATGCTCTGTGAGTGAGCATCTATGAGCACAGGCTGTGCACTCTTCTGGGTCTCATCACCCAAAAACATGATGAGTAGAGCCACCATTGTTGTAATTTAAGAAAAGCAGTTTGAGAGAAAAGATACCATGTGACAGGGTTCAAGCAGAGAGTTTTTTATTAGGGAAAGAGAGCCTAGAAAAGGGAAAGGAGAGGGGGAGACCAGCCTCTGGAGACAGGAGAAGCAAGAGAGAGGAAAGAGGGAAACAGAGAGGAGAGAAAGAAGGAGAGGGGAATGGGAGTGGGCAGGGCCCTTGGGGCTGTTAGCAAGGTGGTCTTTAATATTAGAGAAGAGATGTGAACGACATTCTTTGAAGATGTCTAGGGAAATGTCTTCTAGGCAGAAGCCACCAGTACACAGAGCCAGAGGAGTACCTGGGCCAGGTAATGTGGGAACTAGACACTCACGCCCAGGTCTTGCTGTGACATCACAGCTGACTTCGCAGCTAGGGAGGTTGCCCAGAGAATTCTGGCTCAAAACTTTCATTTTACAAACTAAGGTAGTTTAGGATGGGGGTTGAAATCTGACTTTGTTTTCAGTGATTTTCGGTTGGTTTTCTGAATATTTGTTATAAAGGTTTTCCAGATAAAGTTTAACTGAGCAAGGCTGGAGAGATGGCTCTGTGGTTAAGAGCACTGGCTGCTCTTCTCGTGGACACAGGTTCTGTTCCCAGCACCCACATGATCGCTCATAGCTGTCTGTAACTCCAGTTTCAGGGAAGCTGATGCCCCTGCACACAGGTGGTCATAAATGTACATGCAAGCAAAACATCCATGTACATAAAATAAAAGTAGATAAAACTTGTTTTATTTTTGAAGTTTAGCTGAGAAAAGCATGTTCCCTGAAATAATAACTTGCTTCCTCAAAAATGTCAGATCACAGAGTAAATCTGGTAGTGACTATCAGGGAAATGGTCGTGATGCTAAAGGTGTGTTGAGAAATGAGAGCTAGCTGAAGTCCATGCTGATGTGTATAACCTTTTCTGTATGGGAAGCCCTAACTGTAAGGAAAGTATGTAAATTTGATTGACTTGGTACTTCTCTGTGTACGCATGAAGTGAAACAGCCTTTGCTCTATAAACGGAGCTGCGTCTCTGAAGAGAGTTTTTGCTCTTGGTGAGTTTTCCTTCTGATCTCCAGAGGTGTGCTGCTCATGGCTGCTCTGGGCTGTTCATGTTGCCTGGTTGTCCCTGCAGATCTGGAGGTCCAAGTGGATGCCCAGAAAAAGCATGTGCAAAGCAAGGAGCTGCTTACACAACACACATGTATGTGGTACTCAAAGAAAAAGAGTAAAACTAGAGAATCTCCTCCATGGGTCTCCATTCATTCATTCATTCATTCATTCATTCACTCACCATTTTGCAGATTCTTACAGACCAGAGGAGACCCTTGACAGATAGGCCCAGTTCTAAGTTTGAGCTCATAGGAACACCACTCACTTCGGAAGAGCCAGGGGACGATTGCCAGTCCAGTCTCTGGGAGGCAGGCTGGCCTTCGGTGCAGACAGGGTGTCACTTCCCCCATGCTTTGGGTTTCTGGCAGCCCAGTTCATGTGCTTCATAGCACTTTCCTGTTGTTTTTGCAGCAAACCAAAGAGAGAGTGAAGCTATTGATACAGCTGGCCGATGGCTTCTGTGAAAAAGGGCATGCCCATGCAGCAGAAATTAAAAAATGTGTGACCGCGGTGGATAAGAGGTACAGAGATTTCTCTCTGCGCATGGAGAAGTACCGGACCTCTTTGGAGAAAGCCCTGGGGATTTCTTCAGATTCCAACAAATCGGTGAATTTGCTTTGTACACACTGGACAAGTGGTGATCTAGGTCCCCTGCCATCTCTGCTGCTCTCGTTAACCAGCCTCATTGACTCTTATTCCACAGAGCAAAAGCCTTCAATTGGACATCATCCCTGCCAGCATCCCTGGGTCAGAGGTCAAGCTTCGGGATGCTGCTCACGAACTCAATGAAGAGAAACGGAAATCTGCCCGCAGGAAAGAGTAAGCCAGCCTTGCCTGTGACAGTGAAGGGAATGCCAGTCAGCCTGCCTACAGGCTGCTGGGGTAGCTCGGCAGTCAAGTGTTTGAGACCTCACTTGGCTTTTCAAGTGTTTGAGACCTCACTTGGCTTTTCAATCAACTTCTCTGTGTGCTGACCTCTTATCACATGGTTCAGTGTCTTCTTGTCCTGTTTTCTCTGTGCCTTCCTTTCCTAGCTTGACAAATTGCTTGCCAACAGTAATAGGGGAAACTAACAAACTCAGATATAGATATTCAAAAAGTTTGTAAACTGTGCTCACTTGCTAAAGATCTCCTCTACCCCCACCCGGTTCCCACTCTGGTATTTTTGTTGCCCAGTGACATTTGGCAACATGAGGAGAGAGATTTGATTATCATTCAGTGGGAACAGGGAGGGAGGAGTGTGTCTGAAATCCAGTGTGTATGGACCTAGGCACTACCAGTCCAACCCATAGCCCTCAATAGATCTGAGCAGCCTGAATGTTGCCATGGGAGCACTGGGGAAGTGTTTTCAAGTATCTTGGAGTTAGTAGATGGCTGACATTCTCTCTGTTCTCTACTTACCTCTCTCAAGCCATGAGTTTAGGTACAATGCACTCCATTTTATTTCATAAATCCCCATAAAAATAGATTAAAATAAAGAGTACTAAATATATGACTTAACTGAGCTGAACACATCTCTGTTCATTTCAAGGTTCATAATGGCTGAACTGATTCAGACGGAAAAGGCTTATGTGAGAGACCTTCGAGAGTGCATGGATGTAAGTCTTCCGCTTGTTCATCTGGATGGAGTTTAAGTTCCCTATTCTATTATCCGATGCTGGCTATGGGGGTGGGGACAGTATATGATCCATGGTCCCAGTGTTCTGTGGTGTTCCAGGAGTGCCTTGGCTCACTGCAGAGATGATACAGCACTAATCCTCTCATTCACTTGTCACATGATAGCTTGGCTGGCATTCTCTTTGTTGAGAATAGCGGCTTCAGAGAAATGTGCCTAGCAGTTATGGTGCCTGATACTCGGTCACACCCCGAGTGTTTGTTGTACCTTGTGACAGAGATTCATTCCAAATTTGAAGCTGGGAATAAGCTAAAAGCTATAGTAAATCAAACCCAATTAAACTCCTTCTTTTATAAAAAAGAAAAGAAAAAAAAGAAAAAAAGGCTATAGTAAATCTTCCCAAGTGTTAACGGCAACTAAGAAAAGACACGTTTTTCATGTTTATGTAAAGAGTCCACTCTTACATACACTGCATTTCTTCGTAAGCTCTCAGTCCCTGTTTATAGGCTGTAGGAATGGCTGCTTCTGGAAAGTTTGCTGAGGTTTTATTTGTTTGTTTGTTTGGTTGGTTTTTTAATCCCTTTGCTTCCTTCCTGGCCAGACCTACCTGTGGGAAATGACCAGCGGGGTGGAGGAGATCCCTCCAGGTATTGTCAACAAAGAGCTCATCATCTTTGGGAACATGCAGGAAATCTACGAGTTTCACAACAAGTGAGTGGTTTTCGCTCTGGGGAGTGGTTTATTAAAATCCCCACACTGTGATGACAACTCCATTATGAGAAAAGATTTACAGCTCAATTTAGCAGAGTTCAATGATTTTGTTGGAATTTGGCTAGAGCCAGTCAGCTGTGTATATTTAAATCTCTTCTACTTTGAAATACGGTGTGTGGTGTTTTTCATTGTGTTCACATTACTGTAGTGTAGACCAGAAGGTATGCCTCCTGTGGAACCAAAGCACATGTCTGTTGGCCAGCTTCTCCCCATGCCTCCTCCTGACTCTCCCAGCCCCTACTTACCAATGTTTACACTGGATTCCTTGTATTTGACCTTGTTGGGTTCTGGGTATAAGTGAGATCATAAATATTTTCTTTCCAGCTACCCAACACTATTGTCTTCCCAGAGGAGGTTGCTAGTTTGAAGTTGACGGTACAAGGGATTTGAGGAACACACTGTCTCTTTGCAAGTTACAGTTACTTACCCTAGCCAAGAGCTACAAGCTTTGTTAAACCTTAAAATGGAGAGGACACAGAACTTTCCCATTCATGTCCTATCAACTAGTACAGTGTTGTCAGCACCTTCATAACAATACTCTTTCTGTCCTCTACAGCATCTTCCTAAAGGAGCTGGAGAAGTACGAGCAGCTGCCAGAGGATGTGGGCCACTGCTTTGTCACCTGGGTAAGGGGCCTCCACTACCTGTTTCCTCTTGCATGGTGGAAGTGAACAGGAGGGCACTGCTCATTTCTTCTCAGTTGCTGTCTTCTGCTGATTCCTCTGGACCTAGAAAAATGCACCTTACCTCAGAGTGATCCTTCCTCGGGGCCCACAGGATTCTGTCTCATTGATCATACTGATGGCTTGAACTAGAACATTAAGCAGGCCAAGCCTCTGCTTGATGCTGGGGTGTGTCTTGGATAAGGGGCCAGTGCAGCTCAAGGAAGAGGCTCTTGCCCAGGCGATGCCTCTTAGTGCAGTAGCTTTGACACAGTTTCTCCTGTTGAATGAAGCTCACGTTCCCTTAGTCCAGAGGACTTACCTCCCACATCAGAGGTTTTTATGTTGTGACTTGTGGTTGGGAGAAGATGTCTAAATAAAATGTTCTTATTGTTTTCTCTCGTCTTTCCTTTTCTTTTCTTTTCTTTTTTTGCTATAGGCAGACAAGTTTCAGATGTATGTCACGTACTGCAAAAATAAGCCTGATTCTACTCAGCTGATTCTAGAACATGCAGGGTCCTACTTTGATGTAAGTAGCAGAGTACTGAAGGAGACTGTCCAAACAGTACAGACAAAACACAGCGGCACTCGGAATTCTTACCATGTTGCTGGGATGATACTTTATTTCCATCTCTCATATTTACAATTTGGTTTTTTTTTTATGTTTTTATTACATTGTATTTGTGTGTGCATGTGTGTGCGAGTCACGCACATGCGCATGCCTGTGTATACATATGTACATGTGCATGCACACGTGCTCACATGTAAGTAGCTCAGAGGACAGCTTGCAGGAGTTGGTTCTCTCCTTCCACTTTGTGGCTGACATGTAGCAGGTGCCTTTTCCCACTGAGTCATCTCACCAGCCCCTATTCTGGGATAGTCTTACATCTGCTTCTACATAGAATGCTTCCACTGTAAGTATTAGAAGTCATATGCCTATAAGACATTTGAGTCTTAACATAGACATACTTGTGGTCATTAATTTTATATTCACAATATGAACTTACAATCGCACGCAGTTCCCAGAGTGACCTACCAGTAACGTCGTAGAGATTTGACTTACAGGTCAAGTAGATGTCCATCGATTGTATGCTTGAAGAGGCTTGGGATGGGTCTTCTCCTTTTCAAAGATAGTGAAGAGAAGTTGTTTGTGTAAAGGGGGTAGGACACAATATTACTAAATGTACTTTGAGTTTCAGAACTCGTCAATTATGTGGCAGATTGTGCCTGGCAGAGGGTACTACTGAGTACTGTGTGCCCTTGGTGCACAAGGCCAGGGAATGTGGGATAGTCTTTCACAGGGAAGTCTGACCTTTGCTTTTTTCTGTTTCTGATGGGACCTGCCTTTGAATGGCCCTGTTACAGCTGCTGTGCTTGGGGAGAGTTAAGTGTATAGTGATGTGTTGTCCAGCCTAATGCTGTCTTTTCTTTCTGATATTTCACATGCCCCTACAGCTTCAAGATTAGAGGACACTCGGTACCCAAGCAACATGTAGGCTGAAGTATAGAAAGCCTAAGCAACATGTGCATAGCCAGAACTTTAAAACAAAACAAAACAAACAACAACAACAAACCCTGTTGGGCTAAGAAGATGGCTCACAGGAAAAGATGGCTACAAGATGGAAGGAGAAAACCAACCCCCACCAGTTGTTCTCTGGCCTCCACACAGGGGTCATGGCATGTTTTTGGCCCTCAGATAGATAAATAACATTAAAGAATAAAGGAAATTATACCTGTCTGACAGATACACACCTTTGGTGTCACTGCAGGATTACTTTGACTTTTTTGTTTGTTTGTTTCAAAGATTTATTTATTTATTTATTATCTGTGCAGTGTTCTGTCTGCATGTATCCCTACAGACCAGAAGAGGGCACCAGATGGTTGTGAGCCACCTTGTGATTTCTGGGAACTGAACTCAGGACCTCTGGAAGAGCAGCCAGTGCTCTTATCCTCTGAGCCATCTCTCCAGCCTGGTTACTTTGACTTTTAAAGACGTTTTTGGTTATAATGTCCTCCATTCTTTGGGTATCTTGTGCCCTTCAATTATCCTTTTCCCCAACAACAAGCATTACAGAACACCTGTCATGAGCTTTACCAGTAACTGGTGAGCATTCCTGCCTTCCTGTGAGGAATCTCAACACAGCCTCAGATTTGTAAGCACTGTTATTGCAAGATACACAGTAGAAAAGTACACGCTAGACATAGTGTGGACCAGGACTCTGCCTCCCCTTTCTGCTTGGTGGCCTGCCACCCTCCCTTGCAGAGGAAATCCATAGACCTGGAGAAGTGTGTGCTTATTATTTCAGCAGGATCAAACACTTGTCATGGATTTGGATCAAGCACTTGTCACTGATGTGGTATTGTCGCCATTTTTAATTGTATGTCCCTATGAAGGCTTTCCCCCTTTTGCTTTATTTAAATATAGGAGATACAGCAGCGGCACGGGTTAGCCAATTCCATCTCCTCCTATCTGATTAAACCTGTTCAGCGAATAACAAAGTATCAGCTCCTTTTAAAGGTATGTATGAAGCCTCTTCAGTCTGCAGAGTCTCTTACGTTACACATCACTGTTTCAACATCTGTTCTCTGTGTGTATGTGTATGTGTATGACATCTGTTCTCTGTGTATATGTGTATGTGTGTGACTCTATTCTCTGTGTATATGTGCATGTGTATGACATCTGTTCTCCGTGTGTATGTACATGTATATGTATATGTATATGTATATGTATATGTATATGTGGTTTTCTTTACTGGCATTCTTGACCTATCTAGTTTCTTATTGAAGCAGTTACATAAGCTCATATTCCCTGTTGTGCCCCAGAGGCATGGTTGGCACTTGTCTATAACATAAAATGGCCTTTGACTGAGAAATAACCTGTCAGCTCTCAGCCCTTCTGTATCCATGGACCCCAGCACTGACAGTGGCCCAGGCACTGCACACCGCATCCTGTAGATGTTTAGCCTGCAGCAGTGCTGACCAGAAGGTGTGGAGACGAGCTGCCCAGGGTCAGAGAATGCCCAGGAGCATTGCTGATACCTGCCAGCTTTGAGCCCAGGCCCAGCTGATGCCTGGGTTTTCCATTGACTCCACAGCACCCCTCCCTCTTGCTGCTCCCCATGACTGCTACCGTTTTACATGTTTTACAGAACATGCTCACACAGATCCCAAAGGCTTCTGCAATCCTGGCCTTTGTTTTTGTTATAAATAAGTTTACCTGAAATCACCCTTACAAAATTTTAGTTATGATTAGTTTCACCAATATAAAGGTGAACAAACATCACAGATGCATCATGTCATTAATGCATATTTTCTCACTGCATAAGAGTTATTACAACTTTTGTCCGGCAAAAGTATTAGCTTCCTTTGCTGGTGAAACATATGAAACTTTAGCATGGAGACTGTCCACAAACCTGTGTCACCTGCTGTCTGGGGTACCACAGGAGACTGAAGCTAAGGGTGCCTAAAGTTCTTTCTGGGAGAACTGTAAAGAGTGGCTGCATTCTTTTATACAAGTGATACTATTATGGGACATTTCTATTGAAAAAACTCCCACACCCCACCCCAGCCCCAACACATACAATACAATACAGTGCCAGGGATCAAACCCAGAGCCTCACACATGGTAGGTGAGTGCTCTGTCAACTAGCCACACTCCTCTCCCTCCCCTGTGTACTTCAATATTTGAAATCTCACCCAGTGACTTGGTGAGCATCACTGCAGAAATTTGTAGCTGCTGTGAGCATGATGTCAGCCAGAGACTGAGTTTAATTTCTTTACATCCAGGTAATTTGCCCATTGCATCCTAATTCTATAAAAGTGCTTTGTCTATAAGTATCTCCTAGTGCCCACAGAATTAAAGGTTTTGTTCTTAGGCCATGTTTCCACAAAGATCACGCTTCCATTTCTAAATCCTTCCTCATTTTCCCAAGAAGTTCTCCTAAGTGGGGAAGGCTGTCTGTCCATCTGCACAAGCAGGAGTTGAAGCACACTGTGCTCTTAAGGTAGTTTCTGCAGAGTTCCTCAGAAGCATGAACATCTGACCACAAATGAAGGCACCTGTCAGGGAATGAGTTCCTCTAGACAGAGGTTCTCAACCTTCCTAACACTATGACCCTTTACTACACTTCCTCAGAGTGTGATGACCCCAACCGTAAAATTATTTTTTCTGCTATTTCATAATTGTAATTTTGCTACTGTTATGAATCATAAAGTAAATACTTTTGGAGATAGAGTTTTGCCAAAGTGTTCGGCCCACAGGTTAAGAACCACTGCTGTAGCTTACTGCTGACCACCCTGCTATGTCGCTCTTATACATCGCATACACAAGACTGTTGTCACTGTGACTAATTTTAGTACTGGTACCCCATGAAGGAATACCTCAGACCCATCAGGGTATGAGCTTGCTTTCCCTGCTGTCCTCCCCACGTGGCAACTGATGGTCTTCCAAGTAGTCCGGAAGTGGAATTACACACATAGATCCTTCCAAGAGGCAGGGCTCATCTGCTGGAACCTCCCTAAGTACCCTGCACAGAGATGGGTTGTCTGTGGTGTGCTGCTGTTCTGATGCAGGATCAAGGGAGACATTGACATTGTGGGGTTGTGTGGTCAGCAGGGCAGGTGGACTCTGGCATGGCAGTCAGTTGTCCCCAGTCGCTGATTATTCCTTACAAACTCGTAACATTGTATTTTCTCATTTTGGAGATGTGGTGGTTCACCAGTATGCCAACTTTATCTTGAATTGTGACTGGATCTGTCTTCCTCTATTATCCTCGTTCAAGTAGAACAAACCCTGTTGCCTGTTGAGCAATTAAAATTCACTTTTTAATAAAAAAAAATCACCCAGTTGGCTAGTTTATTTCCTGAGCACTCTGAGTTTTCATGGATTTCTGATATCTGCTGAGATGTTGCCACAGAGTGAGCATTTTTTGCAATCCTTTACTAGTTAATGGTGTTGATCTTCCTCAGGAGCTGCTCACATGCTGTGAGGAAGGAAAGGGGGAGATAAAAGATGGCCTGGAGGTGATGCTCAGTGTGCCAAAGCGAGCCAATGATGCCATGCACCTCAGCATGCTGGAAGGTAACAGGATGTGCCAAGTCCTTAATGTACAGCGGCATCATCTCCACGGATGCTGTGTGAAAATGAATTCTCTTCTTTCTTGACTTGATGAAAACAGCCATACATACCATTCTACATTCCAGTAGTGCTTTGCGTCACCTACCTCTTATCTAATACTACCTGGCTTTCCTGCTAATGGAGGTGTAAATGATGATCAGAGATACTGAGACCCAGGGTTATAGAAGGTCTTCTTACTTCCCCATTTGCATATCCATTGCTAGGTGTTTACCCAAAGCAGATGTCTGGTGAAGCAAGTGAATTTAGTGTATAATGAGGTGAACAGAAATTAGACAAATGCATCCAACAGGTATTATAGCAATTCCAGTTTGCACAAACACTTCTGTTTAATAGCTCTGCTTCTGCATAATCGAAGTTAGCATTGCAAAGGGCTTGTCCCAAATGCGTGTGCTAGTTTGTGCCATGTTATTGGTAGCATCGAGAAATGTATTAATTAGAACACAAGTGCCACTATGCAGTAGAAACTCAGAGGTCAAGCAACACTGATGTGTCTTCCTCTGATGTAAGATATCTCTGACTGAAAAGCTGTTCTTCATGATGCCATCAAAGGGAGGGACTGTACTCTGGCCTATCCTACTTTTCCCAGTAAGCTGCAGGACCACATTGACATATGCCACCTCACAGGAAGCAGGGGGGCTTGTGGGCAGGGAACCCCTGCCAGCTGTATGCATTCTCACTTTCCGGGAGTTGGGTGCCTAGCTCTTCCTAGCTAGTAAAGGGACTGTCGAGTGAAGAACTTACGGTGGCCCTGGCGGGAGTGTCTGCTCTGAAGAAGAGACAGAAGTGGAGGAAGTGAGCAGCTTCTGCCTGGGGTGCTGCTTTGCTAAGTCCTGATGGCCACATCTGTGATGAAAGAGTAGCCAGAAGGCCACCATGTGGCCAGGTCCAGGCTGATTCGTGTGCACAATATTCTAGATGTAGATAGAAGATGGGCTAGTATCATTGTCTCCACCTGACTAGGACCTGAACAGGGGGACATTGAGGCTGAAGAGACAAAGAATCAGGCTGGAATGTGGGCAATGGGGGGAGAGTCACTCTGGTCACAGCAGAGGTTGTGAGTGAGGGACAAGGAGTTGGGACCAGACCTCCATGATGTAAGCCAGCAGAAAGGAATGGAAAGTAAAGAATAAAGCTATGAGGATCCCCTGAAATTTTTGATCTTGGAAGATACAGACAAAGTAGTATTCTAGGAGGAGTTGCCTTCTGTTGGGAGGGCTCCCCTCCTCATTCCTCCCCCCCCCCCCATGAAAAGCATGCACCAGGGAGTGGGATTGGAAGCTGAGCAAGGGCAGATTACAAGTCACATAGTGAGGACGCTTCCTTCTGAGTCATGCTTGCTTTCCCTCTGAACTGACTTGCCTGCTTTTGTTTCGTGTTATAGGGTTTGATGAAAACATTGAGTCTCAGGGAGAACTCATCCTGCAGGAATCCTTCCAAGTGTGGGACCCCAAAACCTTAATTCGGAAGGGCCGAGAACGGCATCTTTTCCTCTTTGAGATGTCCTTAGTGTTCAGTAAAGAAGTGAAAGACTCCAGTGGGAGAAGCAAGTACCTCTACAAAAGCAAGTTGTTTGTAAGTATAGACTTGTGAATTGTGAAGCTTCTATCTTGTTCAGATATGGTGTCTACAGCCTGAGTCCACTAGAGGGCATGCTGGTATTCTGTGGACTTGGGGCTTCTGTTCCTGAGGCCCATAGCTTCTACCTGTGGGGTGAGGAAACATTGTAGGAGTAGATGAAGTCCTGTGTTGTCAGGGTGCCCAAGTAAGCCCTCATAACATTTTAATTATTTTTTAATCCATAAATATCAAAATGTATGCAGGCAGCCTTAATGGGTGGGCTCACTACAGATTCACAATAATGAAGATTTGATTTCTTTTTCTGTTAGAAGTTAATTTATGAAAAGTAAATGAATGAATAAATTTGAAATTTTTATATTAGCAAAACATCATTATTAGAGAAAAAATAGATGATCAAAAATAATGTTTGAAAGATCCGCCAACTCTATCCATGTGGAGACCTTTGGAGTGTTCTCATAATATATTTTGGTTCCTGTCCCATGTCAGTGTGTTTCTGGGGAAAGGACCTGCCTGAAACCCCAGTGCTACTATTCCATACTAGCCAGCCCACGGCTGTGCACAACTGAATGCCTGCTCCCTGGAAGTCTCAAGCCAGGACAAACTCTGGTCCCCTGCACATAGGCTTTTCTCAAGGCCACTGCTCAGAGGGCTGGCAGCACAGAATTGCTGGATGGAGGGAATGAGATGAGGTGAAGGTGTGCTTACCATCTAGAAAGGAACAAGAGTGCCATTGAGTCACCTCTATGTCAGATCTCCTTAAACCTTTTTAGACATCTGACATTTGTATGACTTAGTGTTACAAGTTTTAGTGATATCTGTAGATCAGGCAAACTCCCAGAAGAATAGAGATTTCTGAGTTCGGAAACTGTCTTAATAATAACCTGGAATCTGCAAATTCCTACTAATGGGTTTCATTGCAATGTCTTTGGCTGGTACCCTGGTGATGATTGTCATCTGGATCTCTCTGTGGCCTTAACATCAGTTAGGTCATACTCCATCTGGAAATTAGAAAATACAGTCTTGTCGGGTAATGATTTTACTGCTGGTTTTAATCTGCCCTTGGAGGCACGCGTGTGTGTTTTAGAAATTGATACATCTTAGCTTAATTTATATTTTACAAATTAAGATTCCTGCAGAGGCTGCCTTTGGAGCCCCAGCTTGTGAGTCACTTCCGTTGCTGGAGGGAGAGATCGGGTAGAGGCCATCATAGGGGAGGAGGCCGAGTTCTGTGTGTCCCCAGATGGGATTTTGTCTCTTGGAATTACAGTGCATGATGACATGCTAAAAGTTAATGTGACAGATGAAATCCAAAGATTTTAGCCCTCCGTCAAGGTGTGCCACTGGTCAGAGTGGATCAGGGGAGCCGTTTGAACTAGGAAAAGCCCATGCTTGTTTCTAAGCTTGGGCTACTTCTTCAGTGCATTCTGCTTATTAAGCTCCATAGCAGTCTCCAGAAGAGCTCAAAGGCATCAAAGGCAAAACCCATCAGGGTGATCTGATGGCAGCTTTCCTCCTGCCAGCTAAGGCAGTGGTTCTCAACTTTCCCAATGCGTTCCTCCTGTTGTGGTGACCCTCAACCAAAAAAATTATTTTCATAGCTGCAATTTTGCTACTGTTACAAATCATAATGTAAGTTTGTGTTTTCCGGTAACCTTAGGTGACCCCTGAGAAAGGGTCATTCCACTCCTGGGGGTGGGGGTCACAACCACAGGTTGAGAACCACCAAACAAAGTAGCTATCAGCAACCAAAGATATCTTTTTCTATGTCCTAATCCTACAGAAATTGTACTGTTGTCTAATAATCTAATTGTTTTTTATCCAGACCTCAGAATTGGGTGTCACAGAACATGTTGAAGGAGACCCTTGCAAATTCGCACTGTGGGTGGGGAGGACACCAACATCAGACAATAAAATTGTCCTTAAGGTAGGTTAATTTAGAGCTGAGGTTTGCTATGTGTACATTTATTGTAATGATATGTGCTGGGTTTTTATTTTTTGTTTTGTTTTGTTGTTGTTGTTGAAAAGCACAGATTCCATGTTATTTTATTTGACTTTTTTTCACTCTAATCGGATTGGTGAAACACACACACACACACACAGAGACACACACACACATTGAGTTGTGTTTGCTTTTCTATGAGAAGTCCTTTGGAAACTGGGAAAGTTGGGGAGTAGGGGAGACCTGCATGAGGTGGGCACAGGTGGCGGAAGGGACACTACTTCCTGATGGTTCTCCCACCTGCACAGGCATCCAGTATCGAGAACAAGCAGGACTGGATAAAGCACATCCGCGAAGTGATCCAGGAGAGGACTGTGCACCTGAGGGGAGCCCTGAAGGAGCCCATCCACATCCCCAAAACTGCACCAGCAGCAAGGCAGAAGGGGAGGAGGTGAGTGGGTGCCAGTGTCGGGAGAGTATTCACCTGCTGGGGAGGGAACAGGGGCATCACCACTGTTTGTCTTAAACACTTAGAGCATGTGTGGTTTAGATGAACTGCTTTGTCAGGACAAGAGACTCTGCTGGCTGAAAACAAACAAAGGCCCTATACAGATAGATCCCTCTTCTTGTCCCATCTGACCCACGACATGGAAACATTTGTTTGTTCATTTCTCAAATGGAAATGAACCTGGGTTGGGGAGTTCACTATGTTGAGAATTCAGTGAGAAGATATGTTAGGCACTTACCATATTGCCAAGCCAAAAGCCATGGTCAACACAGGATGGCATGGGGCTGCAGAGATGGCTCAGTGGTTAAGATCACTGACTGCTCTTGCCAAGGCCCTGGTTTCTGTCCCCAGGTATTCACATGGTGGCTTCCAACCATCTGTAACTCCAGCTCCTGGGGATCTGATGCCTTCTGATCTCTGTTGGCACCAGGCATGCACATTGTTGCTCGTGCATACATATATGCCGGCAGAGGACTCACACACACAGAATCAAATAACTCTGAAACAAAGCAAGCAGAATAGAGCTGGTTGTAGGAAGGGCTATAGTCTAACATGGGTTTATTTCAACTGGGAGATCACCTTTTACCAGTTCACAGTGTTAGGAACTGAGTGTTTCTGTGTTCTACTAGGGATGGAGAGGACCTGGACAGCCAAGGAGATGGCAGCAGCCAACCTGATACCATTTCCATCGCCTCCCGGACTTCTCAGAACACACTGGACAGTGATAAGGTGAGCTGCTGCCCCTTTGAGTCAAGGTATGGTGGCTTAGCATTTTAAAGACAAGTGCTGGATTCTAGAAGTTGGCCAGCCTTCCATGGCAGTGCAGAGACTTGGAGGCTAAAGCGAGACTAATGCTAAGGACTCAGAAGAAATCTTTCCACTCATCCTGTCCACCCATCTCAGTCACTTGATTTTATGGCAGAGTCTTTTAAGACAGTTTACCTTACTTAAGCCTTTGCATTTTGTTCATAAGCCAAAGAATCTATTATTTAAAACCAAATTTGACCAAGAACCAAATATGTAAATGTGGAACTTTGTCTGAGGCATGGGTACTAACATCCTCCATGGTGGGCCCTGAGATTTACCCTTAGTATTTGGGGTACACAGAACAGAACACAGAAAGTTCTAGAACACTGGACTGGGCCTTGGACAGTCATGATCACTGAAGGGAGAGATCTGGCTTTTGTCTAAGGCATTTATTCAGTTGTACCTCTTTAAGAAATGGCTCGAATGTCTCCTGTTTGGTCTTAGTTAGGGTTTCTGTGGCTGTGAAGAAAAACCAGGACGATAGCACCTCTTATACAGGAAAACATTTAATTGGGGCTGCCTTATAGTTCAGAGATTTAGTCCATTATTGTCATGGCAGGGGCATGGCAGCATGCAGGCAGACATAGTGCTGGAGAAGGAATTGAGAGTTCTACATCTTGATCCATAGGCAGCAGAAGCAACTCAGAAGCAACTGAGTGTATAGGTTCAGCATAGGACACCTGAGAGCCCACCCCAACAGTGACACACTTCCTCCACCAAGGCCATACCCTCTCCAACAAAACCATATCTCCTAATAGTGCCACTCCCTATGGAGGCCATTTTCTCTCAAACCACCACATGATTCTTCTTGTAGAATTCAAAGACCTACAGAATAAACTGATATTCAGTAGACTTGGGAGTCATGGGTTTGTGTGGTAGACAGAAGATGAGAAAGTCCTGTGTCAAAGCCAGTAGACATGTGTCTTGATGAATGTTCTGTTCCTAACAAGACGAGCATCTGTTCTAGCTCTAAAATGCTAGACCAGATTCTTAAAAATAAAATGCAATATATAAGCATTTCCTTTCAACTCTGTCAGTTCACAATTCACAGTTTCTCACTCCCTGGTACAAGCTGGTTCATTACTGAGTGGTGACTGTGAGACTTAGATTCTCAAGTCCCCTTGTACTCAGAGGCAGCCATGTCCATGATCCCCCTGTCTTCAGAAGGCCAATACTGGGTGATTGTTTCAGATAGTATATTGAACAGATGTTGGGGGTGTCTTCGTTGCATTTGAGGATTCACATAGTAGTTTCCAGACAGAAGGAAGTAGATTTAAAATCCTGCTCCTCCAAGTGGCCCATTTCCAAAGCTCTTCTAGTGTGAGTCATTGGGTTTTTCATTCTAGTTTTTGAATCTACTAAATGGCATGGACTAATGCTTAAAGAACCTAACATAGCAAGAGTAGAGGACAAAAATTTGCTTTTCGTTGTGTTCAGGGCTGGCATATTAGTCAAGTCAACAGTCATTTAGCCACTCTGGCAGCAGTAGGAAATAAGGTGGATGGCATGGTCTGCTATTTGGTAATTAAGAGCTTTGTTTAGGGTTTTTTTTTTTTTTGAAAAATACAGTTTGCATTTGGAAACATTCTACTAGAAAATACCAATTGTTGAAGGATTTAGCTTTTAGCTTTTTGATAACTGAGGGAGTTAGCTTGTCAGTTTTTATGAGATTGCCACCTAAAAGAAAAGACAGACCAAATAGGTTGACAAGTATGACAAGGATAGCCATTTATATCCAGGCAACCTTACCGGCCCTTTTCGAATTGCCCTCACATTCTTCTAAGATGTACTCTCATGGCTCAGCTCTAGACTTACTGTACATACAGCTTTAATGTTCATGAGAAATAAATCTGTGGAATGAAATTGCCAAAGAGATAGATGTAATGTTTCCCCCTGGAAGGCCAGTAAAGGCTTTTCTGGAAGTTGGCCCAGAAAGCATGATCAGTTGTGTTTTGGGGTGCTGAACAGGTAAATGGCTGGCTGTGAATATAGAAATGCCTTCCCCATTCTTGAATGGGCTCTTCATCCAATGATAGGTTTGCACATTGCCCCACCCCACCACAGCCCTGGTCCCCTGAGGCTTGTCTACTAACATATTAGGGGTTGTGTGAACTTAAAGAAGATTCTGTTATTACTCGGTGTGTGAGGATGAATAGTTCTTAACCAAAGTGTAGGTTTATAGTAATTGCTTATTTGCCTTGAGGGTCTACTGGGACATTGGAATTTACAGGAATTCCCCTTTAAATAGTTTATCAGTGAGGACAGTGAACCAGTTCCATTGTCTTCATCCAGTGGTGTCATCCCTAAAGCCATCACTTCATCACTAAAGTTTGCTCCAGCACTCAGCAGTCCCTGAAGGGCTGCTCTTCATGGCCACCCCTCCCCTGTTTGGGAAGTAAAGCTAGTGCAATCCACAGCACCAGTCCTGGACCCCGTAACTCTTCACTCTCTTGAAATGATGACACTCCAAGTCTTTTCTTATCAATGTGACACACTTTCCTTTAGTGCCTCTGGGTGAGATCAGGGTGGTCAATAGCTGTGAAGGACAAATAGGGATGGCCTATGTACCTCTGCTATTAGAACTGGATAGTTGGCTTCCCTTCTGGTCCTGTGTTAGGGATTAGAATGGCCACATAGGACTTGTCATTTAAAGCAGACATACTCATTAGTCCCAATAAAAGGTAGGAGTGTTTGCAGCCTGCTGTGCTTGTGTTTGTGGGCTCTCCACTCTGGACAGCTTTCTTTCAGTCATTCTACTTGTGCATCTCTGGTCACAGATTTCGGAGTCTGTGGATAACTGGGAAGAATGCATGGAGCGTCATCTTCTCCTGAGTCAGAAGGTGGAGAGCTCTGCTTCTTCCAGCACCTCCTGGTCTCTGGGGACGACAGCTCTTCATGAACCTAAAGCTTCTCTCCACCCTACATAGTGCACATTAAGTGACCTCTGCTGATACAGACTGCTGTTTCTAGCAAGGAAATAACTTGAGATCCTCTGCCTGTTTGACTCAATTTATCGTGTCTGGTTTGAGTTAGCTGCTGTCATGGAATTTGGTTCCAGTTCAGAAATTGGGAGAGGGGGTATGTTTTGTGCTTAGTGTCTTATAGAATTCTGAGAGGAAGTTGTCTGCCAGAGCTGTTAGTAATCGTCAGATAAGGCACCAGAGGTTTAGGACAAGAGTCAGCTGAAAAGGGGCTCCAGAGACACCCTCTTTCCAGGGCACAGCTCCATTAGGCACAAACCCCATCCCACAAGCCCATTTCCTGTTCAGAGAGCATCAGTCTTAAAATATGTCATTTTTTTTGTTCCAGATGTGAGTTTAACACTGATTCTTGCTGATATTCATAGTACTTAGGCTGATAAAATGATCTTATGAAAATGTGATTTGTGTTCCAAAACCAACCAGATGCTTTCCAGGATCTTACTCACTGCCCTGGGCACATCTCCTGAGGTAGGGAGGGGGTGCTGACCTGGTACTGGCCCAGCCCTGGACACTGAGATGAAGCCAGATGAAGTGTCAGTCATCTCCTGAGGTAGGGAGGGCATGCTGACCCAGCCCTAGAGGGGCTGATGAAGCCAGATGAAGCAATAGAGCCAGAAACAGAATGTGGATTTAATCATCTGTTGTCTTGCAGCCCTTATTCTTTTATGGCTGGGCTGACTATGGAGCTGAGTGTTTGGAGGTCACTAAAGAGGCATCTTGAAACGTCATCTCCTCACTCTTACTGTATTAGTCTGTGATTCCTATCATGTAAACCAAATCTGTGTCATGAGACACAGAGGGAAGTGTGGGATTCAAACAGAATGGCCTAAGTAAGAATGAGGTGTATGGAAGAACACACCCAGGCCAGTGTGTAGACTCCCGAGACCCCCAGTGTGCAGCATGTGGATTCCCGAGACTCCCAGTGCAATGTGTAGACTCCTGAGACCCCCAGTGTGTAGCATGTGGACTCCTGAGACTCCCAGTGCAATATGTAGACTCCAGAGACCCCCAGTGTACAGCTCTTTAGGAGGAGTACACACACAGTGTGCAGCTCTCT
Organism: Cricetulus griseus; assembly: GCF_003668045.3. NCBI lineage: Eukaryota > Metazoa > Chordata > Mammalia > Rodentia > Cricetidae > Cricetulus > Cricetulus griseus. The sequence continues at coordinate 358,518,356 of NC_048595.1, read as the reverse complement.
AGGAGGAGTGCACAGTGCATTTGAAATTGGTTCTTGGCATGAACTTAAGCTTACAACAGGAAATATCAATGTGCTTATCTTATTTTTAGGGATGCACATGTTTAAAAAGTATGTGGTAACAGTTCTCTTATGAAGTTGAAGCCCTGTGTCAGGGATATTACTTTCTGGGCAGTTTTAAAGCTGGATCTTCTGTCATGTGACCCTATACTACAGGAGCTTGTTTGGACTTGCATAGTAAGTCTGAAAAGTAGCTAAAGCCGCAGTTTGAAATATGGCTTCCCTGACACTCTTAGAAGAGGAGCTGTGTCTACTCGCTGAGGAAGAACTATTCTCCTCAGCATGGGCCTGCATCCCCTTCATTGCAGCCTGCAGTCAGGGCCCGCCCAGCCCTGCTCAGAGAAGGCACATCACCACCTGACCTGCTCAAGAGTGTTGCACTTCCTGGAGCTGGGCTGGATTTTCCACACATAATAGAATTGGGTCACTGAGCTCCAAAGTCTTCCACAGGGTAGGATGCTCATCTCCAGGGGGCCGGTGGGGAGGGGTGCCTCTCTTCCCCTACTCAAAGCATATCAAAGTACTGAAGGGCACGGCACACACATCACACATGTCCAAGTGCAAGCCCTCAAGGATGAGGACATGCTCACTAGCAGACCTTAGCCTTTTCCTCCTCATCTAACTTGGGCATGTTCCTTAACTAGTGTGTACCCACTGTTCCCCTGTGTTTAATGGCTCTAATGCTGCCCAGCTTATAGTACTGTGAGCTTTGGGATTACACCCTGTCTTCACAGCACTGCCTAGTATTTAAGGAACCCCACATAAATATTAGTGGTCTCCATCTTTGTGGCATAGAAGGGAGGAAGTAACTAATACATTTGATTAGAAACGTAAGAGACAAAGAAAAAGTAAGTTTCCATGTAAGTTTTACATGTTATGGCCGTAGTTACTATCGAGCATGATAACAACCCTTAGATTTAGACTTGGGATTCTTCCTTCCTATTGAGGGGTGCAGGTGAATGAAAAAGGTTCTTGGATTCGTATCAGTTATTCAGATTGGTGCCTCTCCAAAGATGGAAAAAGGAAATCCAGCAGAGAGGTTTCTTCAGATAGAATTATCTATCACTGGGAGGTTCCCTGTGCTGCCCTCATCCATCACTCCCTCCCACCCCATACCATCCCAACACACACACACACACACACACACACACACACACGCACACTCTTGCACGCTGCTGTGGCATCTCAGGTCTGTGCAGCATGCTTCCGCATCTCCTGAGGCTTGAGGAGCAAGGGAAAAGCCGCCTTGACCAGGTCCCATTGGCAGAGCCTGGAACCCTAACGCACAGATGCCTGCCCTCTGATGTTTTTTGTTTGTTTTGTTTTACCGTCAGTTTGCCTTTTAGCTGTAGCTTCTTAATTCATCCTTTTATAACTAATATTCCATTGCAGTCCATACATTCAGCTCACTCAAGGGAGCCTTCATGATTCCCAGTCACAGCAGAAAAACCAGGCATAATCATACAAGTGAAGAACAAATGAAGGAGGAATAGCAAGAGCAGTGGCTGCTGGTCTTGAAAATGTTTAGCACTGATTTACTTTCTTGCTTTAAAAAAAAAAAGAAAAAAAAATGTGCTTAAAAGGCTATAACCGAGACACTATTATTTTAACCCATTTGCAGTCTTTCACATATGTCTGTGAGCATCCTCCACATCAGAGCCTATTTTTAAAACCCTAAGCACAGGGATTCCAGGAGCACATCTCCTTGACCTTGGCCTGAAGGAAGCTGTCTTCCAAGTTTGTTTGTGAGCCTGGGAGGCTGGCTTCATACTTTTGAGTGGGGGCGGATCTGCCAGCCTCCATGAAGCTGCCCAGCAGCGGTGAGAACTTACAGCATTTATTCTGGGTATGTTCTGGCTGCCCGTGGCTGCCTTTGCTTTTGTGTCCATGGCCTGCAGTGGAGCTGTACTCTCTAATCCCCTTAAACCAAGCAATCCTTGTTTGGTCTGCTCTGTGTGAAACCTGCATGAAACCACGGAACTCTTTTGTAGAGTTTCTGAATGACTGAGTGTAGGGGGCTGTGGGGAACAACTGTTCACAACACTTGATACACTTTGTTCTCTAGGAGGAATGGCCTTTATTAGACCGCACCCTCCCACCCCACCCCTGCCTTTCCTTTTGAATTGCTTTTGCAAAATTGGCCAGATATTCCCTGGAATTGATCTTCAACACATTAGGCCCTGGGTTCTGGAAACAGAACTATTTGTGAGAGGACAGCATCACTCCCCACACCATTTCTCCCTATCCCTATTCTGTACAACTTCCTAAGAATGCGTAGCTTGGTGATTCAAACCAGGTGTTGGCTGTTGTCCTTTTAAAACCTTGTGTTCTTGTAACATGCAACTGCCTTGTTCTAGTGCACAGGGTGGGAGTGTGAGAACGTGAAGAAGCCTATAACCAGATCTGCTGCATGAATGTCTCAGCTATGGGTTGAGACAAGGCAGCAAAGGACACAGTTTCTTTGGAAAGCAAAAGATAACAATTATACAAAGACTGCTGAAGCTTCTCAAGACTGAAAGATGAAGGGTGTAAACATCACACTGTTTACTTTCCGTTATGGGGGAGAATGCAGGGAAAGGGCGCCTGCTTTGAGCCTGCTCATGTCCTTGGTCTAGGTCATGGTTGCTTGCCTGGTGGCCCTCTCAGAAGGCAGTGGCTTTGGTAGGAGATCATCTTTGGTGATCGCTGTTGTCCATTTAAGGCCAGCTATTCTTTCCATACTTGCTGGTTACCACAGTAGTGAAAAACTGAAAGGTGTTTTAAAATGTGTCTTTCTGTCTTCGGAAGTGACTCTCACAGGGGTTAGTGTGAGTCGTGGGATAAGTTGCACTCCAGAACTAAATAAATATGCCAGGAACCCATGCTGGAAGTCTATAAAATGTGCCAAGTGAACAGACGATGTGGAGACTCCCACAGAAGGTGGCTGGCAAAGAAGAGACCATTGTTAAGCTAGGTGAACGAAATGGTGATAGTCAGCATAGTCAGCATCATCAGGTCAGGTCTTGGGAGTGGGTAAGAGCTCTGCAGACTTCATGATACAGTTACCTGACCTTCTTGTTAGGAATTTAATTATTGCTATCAATCATGACATGCTTTGCTTTCTCGAAGAAATCGTCACAAATGTCTGCAACAGCAAAAACTTGCCTTTCTAAAAACTTAACAAGTTTTTGTTGTTGTTGTTGTTGTTGTTTTGTTTTTTTGTTTTTTGTTTTTTGAGACAGGGTTTCTCTGTGTAGCTTTGGAACCTATCCTGGCACTCGCTCTGGAGACCAGGCTGGCCTGGAATTCACAGAGATCCGCCTGCCTCTGCCTCCCAAGTGCTGGGATTAAAGGTGTGCGCCACCAATACCCAGCAACAAGTTTCGTTTTAGAGAGATGTTTTGTAGCTCAAAATTTAAGGGAGGAATGAGAGATGAATAACGCTGTGGATATTTGGAGACGCCACAGGGGAACATTGTGAGTTACTTAAAAATACATAAATCAGAGGCTGGAGAGGTGGCTTAGCAGTTAAGGGCACTGGCTGCACTTCTAGGAGGCCTGGGTTCAATTCTTGGCACTCACATATGGCTCACAATGATAGTTCCAGTCCTAAGGGGATCCAGTGCCCTATTGTGGCCTGCGTGGCCACCACATGCTCCTGGTGCACAGACAATGCTTGCAGGCAAAACACCTATTCACATAAATTAAAATAAAAAAAATATAGTTTAAATATGTGTATATGTGTGTGTGTGTATATATACATATATATATATATATATTTATATATATTTATATATATTTATTTTAAGGAGCATGATAATGCTCCTCCCAAGAATAAACCATATAACATAACCCCAGTGCCAGGTATGAGAAACATCTTCTTGTGAGTCCAGGAGACTTCTTCAGATAAACAGTATAAGATGTTGCCATTGCCCTTTGCTATACCCCAGACCTTGAAGCTAAGGAAGGCCCTATTGCTGAAGACAGCATGTGCTTTGGACACAGGACTTGAAGGAATTGATCTGGGACAGACCTAGAAACCTCCTCCCCTAGGACTGGCTCTCATAGTATAGGAAGGTGCTATGCAAACTGCCTAGGGAAAAGCTATCAAGAGTCCTACCCAGTTGTAAAGTCTGTGAACCATGACAGTGATTGGCCTAGCAAGATCTCTCCAGTGGTGCCCTGTGGCATTTTATTGTGGGGCAACCAGCAGCTGTCTCGTTGAACTAAAATTTAAATACTTAATTGTAAAGCTTAAAACAGAAGCCTACAGGACACTTCTTTTCAGGGAAACATCTATTTAGTTCCTAACCTTAATTGTAGGTTCTTATCCTCCTGATGGGCAAAGCCAGTTGACTGAGGTATATGAAAATGTGGGGGTGATAATTTTAGCACTTTTTGAAATATTATTCTGACACTCTGTTTTCCTAAGTTCTAGAAAGCCTTTGCATGTTTTTTACGTGGTTTATGATTCTTTTTCAGAACAGGGTTGATTTTTATTTCTATGCTCTGTCGAGTACACAGATGTTTCTAATCCTTTTTGGTTACTCTGGAAGGGTCTTAAAAAAAAAAAAAGTGCCAAAAATATAGTGTTGCTCAATTCCCCTTCCCGAGCATCCTCCCCCACCTCCGCCATCCTTGCTTGAGTCCCCTGACAAGTTGATGAGACTCTGGAGGAGGAAGCGGCTAGCTTAGGGCTTGGGTGCAGCATGTCCTTCCCAGAGCAGCCAGGGCCACTGGGGAAAGCCTGGAACTGGGGAGTTCACTGACAAGGCTGGCTGCCAGCAGTCACAAGAGCACTAGAGCTGGACCACCAAGGCCTGCAGAGGGCAGGGCTCTGGCTCCAGCTGTGGCAAGCCAGATTCTTCATTGTCCAGCTTCTTTGGCTGCCTCTGTTTTCACTGGAAAGGAGGCATTCCTCCACTTTGTTGGGGAGTTAACCACTTCCACATCATGGGGCTCTGTGAGGAAAATTCTTTCCCAGGCTGGGTCTCTATGTTTTGGCATTTTAATGGCTTCTTTATCTGTTCAGGGACCAATGTAAATTTTATCGTGGCTTTCCCACAAAGGAGTTTGTAAAAAATTTAGAAGGGAGCTTAAACAGTTGTGAATTTTCCCTGTGACTTAGTAAAAACGCTCATTTTGTCTGGGTTGGTGCTTCATGGTGGGAAGAGCTGTGCTGTTTCTGTCCTCTGTGCTTGTCTGGCAGACATGTTTTTAACTCTGAGTCCCCAGCCTTTCTCCTAAGACAGGCTGCTCCAAAAGAGGGTAGAGCAGTGTGCAGGAGAGGTCTTCCGACAGCCTGCCCAGAATTCTGAGGGCTTTGAACCCCATGGGTCCACAAATCTTGCAGTAATCTGCAGGCCCTGCTCTGCCAACAGCGATGGTGACCAACCCTGTCTCTGCCCTCAGTCCCGACACACAGATTCATGGGAGAGTGGCACAGACCTCCTTTATGCTGCGGATGGTAGACAGACAGACAGACAGACCGACAGACAGACAGACAGACAGACAGACAGACACACACACACACACACACACACATGCACACGCCATTCATTTCAAAACTAAAAACTGAAGTATAACTTGTTTTAGGAAAAGGCCCACAGGATGGCAGACATGGGAGCCACTTCCTAGAGCTAATGGATGGACAGCTTAGAGAAAATGGATGCAAGGGGGCTCTGCCCACAGGGATGGTGTTGTGGACCCAGGATGCACAGGGCCCATCTCAGAAATGACCATCAAGCAGATGGGGGTTCAAGCCCTGTATCAAACAGCTGTACCTAAGGTTCTGAAGAGGGCGTCCCATGCTTTCAAAAGGTCATCCTGACAGCATTGTTCCGATGAGACTGAACAGAGAGCTGGGAATACACAGTGTGACCACGAGGATCATGGCAGAAACTCAAGTGAAGTAACCTGTGTGGGTTTGCAAGGGAAGGAAATCATTAGAAAGCCACCCTGGAGTCCTCTTGACAACTTCTGGAGGAAGAGGGAGATTTATTTAAGTTGGGTGACTTGCTGGTGATAGCATCGCCCAGAAAGCAACACAGGAAGAGAAACACAAGTAGGGACATTATGAGTCATGTCCCAGCTTCCCTGGTGGGATGAAAAATCGGAAGCATGGGGTCATCAGCTGCTGGGACTTTGGGAATGCCAGCATGGCGTAAAGCTAGAGAGTCCATAGGGGTTAGGAAAGAACAGGAGAGATGAAACCTGGGGATATCCTGAGGGTGGAAGGCCAGTCAGAGGATTCTTAGGTAGGAGCTGATGAACCCTGTCCCCATGGAGCTAACCCTCCAATAGTTAGCTACCAGGATACAAGCCATAAAGGGCCCACAGTAGAGGGAGGATTGTAGTCTTATTTTCCACACATAGGTCATGTGTGTGTCTTCATGGAACTCATGGGTGTGCTACAGAAGACTCGATGACTAGAAATTTGAGGTGGGTGGGGGAGGAGTGAGCATAGTGAGCAGAGAGAATGGGACTAGGGGCTGAAGGAGTAGCACAAGCAGGTGTGGGAAGGCCGGAGCTGGGGTTGGAGTCAAAGGGCACAGGGCCAGGAGAGCACATTGAGGCCACTGTAAGAATCTGCAGTAATTTTTCATGAGTTCTAGATATCCACCCTAGACAGTCATTCTCTGCCTTCAAAGAATGCTCCATGCTCACTGTTTAATTTACAGAATACTAATAATAGCCACATAAAGATTCCTTAGGGATAAATGGGATGCAACCTAGGAATAGGGAGGGAGGAGCCAAGTCCTCGGAGGGTCCTGAGGAGAAGCAGCCCAGAGTCAGTGTCCCTCTCTGGTACTGCCCCCTTCCCAGCCCACAGGATGCTCAGAGAGCCTGTGTGCTTTGCAGTGCAGAGCTCTCCTGTACCACTTTGAAAATCTGGAGAACTTCATCGTACTTATCGTCTGTTTCACGATTATTCCCTCGGCAGCCTTTAAGTGGTTTTTATTTCTTTGTTCTAAGTTTAAAATGAGGGCAAAGCATTTTTAAAGAGGGAGCTAGAATGTCTTGGATACAAAGAGATTTGGAAGTGCATGAGAAACCTCACTGAGCTGACTCCCCACATAGGGACTGAGAGGAAGAGTATGTGCATCTGAAGGCTCCAAAGGGGAGTGACAGAACATGCCCTTTAACCCCACTGCAGAATTCCAGGCAGAAGGCGGCATTCGTAGCCAGGTTTGCAGCTCTGTTGGGCCCAGTGGTTTTGCTTGCTGACCCTCTTTCTCTGCCCATCTCAGCTTTCTGGCGGCTGTGAGCTGACGGTAGTGATCCATGACTTTACGGCTTGCAACAGCAACGAGCTGACCATTCGGCGTGGCCAGACGGTGGAGGTTCTGGAGCGGCCTCATGACAAGCCTGACTGGTGTCTGGTGCGCACCACTGACAGGTCTCCTGCAGCAGAAGGCCTTGTGCCCTGTGGCTCACTGTGCATTGCTCACTCGAGAAGCAGCATGGAGATGGAGGGAATCTTCAATCACAAAGGTAAGCTGCCAGGCGGCCTGAGGGAAGGCCTGGTGAAGCCTCGTCTGCCAGGCAGGTCAGCACACAGGACCCTCTTCAGGGCAGTACCTTGTCACTGTCTGCAAGGCTCTGCAGTGGTAGTGGGATTCCAGCCTTTACCAAAACAGTGATCTTTGATGAGGTGGACTAAGACAAGATATCACCTTCAAAAGGGAAGCTGGGGGGCAGGGGGAGGAGTGAGGGATGCTGGCTCCTCAGGGGCCAGTGTCATTCATAAATGGAGAAGAAAGAGCAGGCACCATTTTCTTCCAGTTTGCTTATAGTAGGCAGGGGAAGCCACAGATAAAAGAGGTGAGACTTAACCCAGCCTCTTCTGAATCACATTTTCACACGGCCTTTCTGTGCTGTCATTAAATCCCTAGAGACCAAATTTGGGCCTGAGAGTTATTTGGCTGCTCCACTTTATAGTTGGGCTATCCCAAGCTCCACAGTAGCATGCACGGGGACAATGGAGCTGAGCCTGAGAGGTAAAGAAGGCCTTAGGTGTGCCTGAGCAGAGGTGGCTTTGGGAGACCTGCTTTAATATTTGCAGAGCACGTAGCTCTCCCAGGCAACTCCTCTAGATTACAGTCTCAGGCAGGACTGCTCTTAGGTGGGTGCCAGCATTCCAGTGAAGACTGTGCAGGTCTTCACCCAAATTGCTCACATGGAGGCTGCAGGGCTGAAGGCTGCTGAGCATGAGAGTGGCTTGTCCCGATGGAGGTGCGCTGCAGATGGGAAAGCATGATAGCATTTTACAGAAAAGACCCTTTACCTGTTGAAATGACATGTTCCATAGAGGTGGCAAACAATTTGTGTTCTTTAAATTAGCATTTCTTTTTATTTTCTCCAATGTGGCTACTAGAAATTTCAGTCAACAGACACAGCTCATGATGTGTGCCAGCCGGTTCAGTGTGGCTAGTTTACTCTTTCATCTCGGTGAGAAGTTTCTGGAGACTTCCTCCTGTGGAGAGAGCAGTGTTGTTGTGCAGCTCATCTGAGTGGGCAGTGGGCAGTGGGCAGCATGGCCCCTGTTGGTCTGTTGTACAGTTCTGGAAAATGGGCAGTTCTTCTGACTTTGAAAAACATAGCTGGCTTTATCTCTCCGAGGGAAAATCACTCCACTCTGCTGTGTTCAGTTTCTTTTCCACTAATTAGAACATTCTGGCAGCTTTTTCCACTTATCCTCCGTGCTCTCCTCATGTCCCATCCTAACGGTCCTCCAGCTGCCATGGTTTTGGTCCTTTGAGCTGAATGAAGCTGCACAGGACACTCCAGTCAACCCAGCTCCCTCATTATAGCCAAGCTCTGGGTCCCCAGGGCCCTGATGTGAACTCTCCATCACTTAGTGAGAAACATGATGAATGAGACTAAGAAAAAGCAGGGGATCATTTTTCATCTCTGGGGGACTCTGCAGGTTTACAGCAGCTTGGACCTCTCTGTGACCTGGAGCTGGAGTTCAGGGAGAAGTCCCCCGGCATTAAACTACTCTCCTCCTAGCCCACAGCTGGCTCAAGGCTACCCGATCATTTAAGTCCTTGAGTTTGGATTGGAAATAAAGTTTCTGTGTCTCCCTGAGGAGCCCTGGTGAACTTGAACATGCTCTTGTACTGGAAGACTGATGGCATGTGCCTCTCCTGCCATGTGCTCTTTACTTCCTGGTGTCCACAGCTGTGGCTTAGCTGAAGGGGAGAACCTCTCTGTACCCAGCACACCGACTTTGTCCTGAAAACTTGCAGTGAGCATTGAGTTTTGCTTGTCTTAAAGTGGCCATCTTGTTTTTCTGCCTGAATGTGTTCTGTGCTGTTGAGCCTCTGAAACATCATCCCTTCCCTCGAAGGCCTCCAGCACCCATCCTTACAGCTGTGCCCGCCCTTTCCTCACAGGCCTCCTGCACACGTCCTTACAGCTGTGCCTGCAGTGAGCATAGAGGGTGGCTAAGGGCTCAGGTCTTAAGTTTTCTCCCTTTCCTGGTCTGTTTTAATTTTCTCGCAAGGAAACTGAAGACTGCCTGTCTGCTTCCTCAGTATCAGGACTTGGGCAGCAACAAAGCAGTAGATCAGGGAAAGAAAACACACTACTGCTTCAGCAGGCCTCTGACAGAGAATCTGGTGGAGATCAGGCCCAGGAAATGCAGCCTTGACCAGAGTCTTCATCTAGCATACTAGAGGCCATGGTCAGAAAGGAAAGTCCAGGCAGCAAAGGAGTAGGAAGTGAGAATGTAACCCAGAAAGGAGGCATATTCTTTGGAGGCCCCTGCCATCTTGGGAAGCTCAGGGCCCTGGTTTTCCTCTGACCAGCCCATAGCCCATCCCACCTGTGGTGTGGAGAGATGGGTGTATGCTACCACAGGCGGTGAAATATTGCTGTGTGCTGGGCTGTTGATGCCTCCTGCGCTATTCCAGCTGGCTCATTGAGCCTTGTTTGCCAGTAAGAACTCTGGCTTGGAGGATGCAGCAGAGGGAGGTAAAGCCAAGAGCCAGGGCTTTCTCAGAAGACTCAGTGTCATCATTCTATGACTGGATTGGATCCTTGGGCAGTGTCAGACAAGCAAGTGGGCTTCAAGCTCCACTCCACAAAACTGAGCTTGAAGACACTACCATTACATAGCTATATCTCTTTTAGTAATCCCTAAAGATAGTGTTTTAGCAGTCTGAGTCTTAGTACTCTGTCATTCCAGGCAGGAGGGAGAAGCACATTGCTTTCTGGTCCTGGTCTTGGCAGCTTTTTTATTTTGTTACTCCATATCCAAACAGCTTAGGTTTCCATACACGAGCGTAACTCTATGGCCATTGAGGTTAACCGTCCAGTTGCTCAAGCGAAGAATAAGCTGCTTAAAGGTTTCCCGTGAGCTGCCCAGATCATCTGGGGAGGTCTCCCGGTTGGCTGTGAGCAGTGCTGGGCCTCACTTGGTGGCCCTGAAGCTTGGCTAGCCCTGGAACTGTGTTGGACAGGGAGAATGCCTGGGATTCATGAGAGCCAGGTGTCCTATCTCAAGACATACATGTGATTTCAGGAGGATAAAGATGCAGCTTGCATAAAATCAACTTAAAAATGATTTGTGTTTCAAGAAGATGTTTTTGAGTCTGCAACTAGATCCTACTGTGAGCATTGCTCCATCGAGAGAGCTTTCCCCTGTGTATATGTGGGGGTGGGAGATTATTTTGGAAAATTGCATTTCTGCTATCCTCTGCAGACAGACAGATTGCCCGGGGTGTTGACATTACCCTGGACTGGCTGCCATTCTTCGCAGCAGCAGCAGCAGCAGCAGCATCTTAGTCACCAACTCGGCAGACAGTGCCGGGACTAAAATAGAATGTGGCTACAGCAAGTCAATGCTTGGCCAGTCTTATCTGTCTGTGGTCTGTGCTGTCTGCTGTGACTTCAGAAGCTGGGGCTGACCTTAGTGCAGAGGGCTCTGCCTTCGCTCCCAGTGTGCACAGGTATACCTCACACTAAGCACCACCAGTGGCCTTATTCCCTTGGGAACAGGCTTTGACTAGCTGGAAGTAGGTGTCGGGTAATCTCCGCTAGACTCCAGTAAAGAAAGCCGAGTGATCTTTCCTTCCCAGTGTCTTAGCTTGCACAGCTTCTGTTTGCCTGGTCATAGGAGTAAACAGGAGTATTAGAAATGTCTGTGTTTCCTGTGAGACCATCTCAGAATTTCCTATTTGCTTTGTAACAGCTCCACCTGGGCTGTTCTTGTACTTGCTCATTTATTTATTTATTTATTTATTTATTTATTTATTTATTTATTTATTTTATTTATTTTATGTGGCATTAGGATTGAATCCAGGACCTGGTAAGATCTAGACAAGTGATGCACTACTGGCTGTACCTCAGTCTACTGCTTTACTTTGTATTTTGAGACAGGGACATGTCCGTTCTCTCTCTGTCTCCCCACCCCTTGGTCTCTCAAGTTACTCAGCTTTACTCTGTAACCCAGGCGGGCCATCCTCCTGCCTCAGCCTACTGAGTACCAGGTATTACAGACCTGAACCCACAAACCCTCAAAAGCACTTTGTTTTTTCATAACCAGGAATGTTCTGGTACATTCCACTGCTGTGGGAGGGCCACTCAGTGGCTGCAGTACTCCAAGGTGAGGTTTGAAAAATTGAAGATGTTCAGGAAAACATGGTGTTGCCTGTGTCCCTCATTTAGACAAGTTATTGTCACTGACTTCCACATCTGCAATACAGAGTATAAGTCTGTTACTATTGTTAGTTCATTGTTAACTAACATCCTGATAAAAATGTAAATTTGTGTCAGAATACTCTTGGGAAGCCCTGCCGTGGTGCTCTTCAGTTCACTGCATCTGGAAGACCACCTAGACAGCCTGTATCCAGGTGCGAACCCCTCAGCCCTACTTTCCTCCACAGCCCACTGCCGCACATGATGTGGTAGAAGATGGTGAATTTGGAAGGTCCCTCTCAGCCCCACACAACTGTTTCACCAAAAATGGGGCTTTGGGAGAAGACCTCGTGGGACTGAATGGCCCTGTGGCTCTAGCTTTGGTGGGGACTGCTCATGGGTGCCTCCTGCTGGGAGCCTTGGATTCTGACCACCTCCCTGCTGATTTTGCATCCATAGGCTTGGTCTTCCTGGGCCTGCTAGTGCTGCCATCATTAGCTTATGTTTCTTAGAAAGTTTTACTGAGTAAAGCCCATTCAAATCTTATATCTTCTCCTGAGGCCAACCCATAATGAGCTGACAGGTGGGCTTTCTGCTAGTGCTTTGATGTGTCTAGAAAAGAAAGAAAAAAAAAAAAACCTACTTAGAAAAATAAGCTACATCTCTTAAGGTGTTTATAATTATAGCATGTTTTCCCCCCTCTCCTTTGGATGAGAAAAATAAGGAACACAAACAAGAGAAACAAAAAGCCCTTGTCTGGTGACCGAGGCTGTAAACTAGAGGCTGTAACTCGGTATCTACCAATTACCACAGCAAGCCAGGTATGAAAAGCAACTGTCTGTGGCTTTTGGCCTAACCACAGAACCTGTGGAGACCTGGGCAGGCCCACCGTGGTGAGAAAGCACAGGATCCCCCACCTAAATGCAGTGACGTGTGACTGTCATCAGTATCGGGTGGCCTTTCTTTTAGTCTCCTTCTATTTAAGCTTGCCTGAAATGTAATTTTTCCCCCCTGGGCTCTATCTGGTCTGCATTATCTCCTCTCTCCAAGTCCACCCTGTCTTCATTGATGATTTCACTTCTTTGTTGTTGGCCCCACCGGCCTGTTCAAATCTAAATGACCCAAGTTCCCTCTCCTAGTCCCTCTCCATTTGCTAACTAGTAACATGGCCACATAGCTCAGCTGTCTTTGTCATGTCCTGCATGCTCTCTCATAAACAACATATAAGGTTGACATGACCTGAAGTCAATTTTTGAGTTTACAGTTCTGTGCATAAGGGCCTTCACAGTCCTATGCTTTTGCCAACCTCCCGTCCATAACCCCTTTCATCTTACAAACCTGATTCACTGTCACCCCTGGGCACCCTCAACTATTTTCTCTTCTTCCCAGGTCCTGGCAACCACCTGTTACTTTCAGTCCTTTGGGGACTGGCTTACTTTTTCTAGTATAATGTCTTCAGGGTTTATCCTGTTCCATCGAGTTTCTGAATATGTTTACTTACAGCTGATCTTCCACTCTGCATGTTTGCATTGCTTTGATGGGCACTGGCTGTCCACAGGGGCATCTAGATACCTGCTTGAGTCCTTGCTCTGGGGATTGTGGGTGTGCAGCAAGAAGTGGAATTACTGGAGCTCCAACTGCTGAACAGTGTCTTTCCACGCCCACGCAGCATGCCTTGAAATCTAATCCCCAGTGTATTGGCCTTTACAGGTGGGGCACCAGGGACGGGGCTCTTGGGAGCAGAATCAGTGTCCTTATGAAGGAGCCCTGGGGACCCCTTTTGTCCTTCCACCTAATGAGAGCACAGGCATCACCCCTGAGGAGCAGAAGCTCACCAAATACTGTTTGCTAGCCCCTTGATCATGGACTTGTGCTGTCACTAAATACCCATTTTAAGATACTTTGTTGCAGCTGCAGATATAAATAAAGAGATGCATTAACCCCACCTTTAACTTTTTGAGAACGTCATCTCTGTCATACTGGTTTTGTGTCAACAGTATACTTCAAATACATTCTCTTTTCTCCATCTCTGCCATCACCTCTTGCCACCTGATTGCCCCCCCCTCCCCGTGCCTTGCTTCTTGCCCACTCCCCTTGCACCTTGTACACAAATCCCAGGGTACAACTCTTGTTGAAATTTCAGTAGCTTTCTGTTTACGATAGGATAAAATCCCATTTTTCCAGTTCCCTAACATGTCCCACAAAACCTTTATATTTCCAATATAAATCTGTTCACCCACAGACCCTGTCCCCTTGGTGCAGTGCGTCAGATTACAGAAGAGTCTTCCTTTGCTTGCTCACCCCCAAACATCACTACCTGTCTCATCTGTCCAATCAAACATTTTTTTGGAAAAGCCTAAAGGAGAAAGCTATTCTCCCAGTGGTTATATGGAAGGGAGTTTCCACAGAATAAATCTTGATTCAATTCATAAGAGTTTCGAACATTGGGGCAACCTGGAAAGAACTCCAGTTTTAAAAGCTCTGATGATGACCGAAAACAGTGACACTAGTAGAGGAACTCACTGGGAAATTTTAGACAGATTTTAGTGAGTGATGGCTGTGGGTATCAAGCTAAGCTTATAAACATTACAGCAGAACAGCAGACAGAACTTAACAGATAAACAGTGAGTGGAGTGATAAAGAGCTCACTGTGCATCCAGCGCTGAAAGGTAGCCAAAAACAGAAAATGGACACATTGTAAGGTGGGTCACAGAGGAGTGTCACCATGAGCTCTGCTCCTGGTATTCACCACTGGGGTAGACACCCAGCAGGATGTAAAGAGACAGACAAGTAATTTCCTTTGTAATTCCACATTGTCACGTTCTGTTCTTTCTTTTTATGACTTAAACACTATACACTTCATAGATTTATTTCCTAGGGCCATCACTTGCAAAGAAATAGATACTGTTCTCCTGAAATGACATGTAGTTTCTTGAGGTGGATGGTCCCTACCTGATGCTGGGCCGGTGAGCTCCACACCTGATTCTGATCCTGACCACATGTGGAACCACTATGTCCACACGAAGTAAGGGTGTGTTTCCACTGAGGTGCAAATTACAGTGTGTCTGTGTGCCCTTCCTCCCTCCACAGCTACTTTCCTCAAGTCACCCCTGTCCTCAGCCTCCCTAATGTCTGGGCAGATGAGGTGAGGTCATGGCTGTGCCTGAGGACTTGTGGATTTAGGATGAGGCCCAGTCTCCCTGTCTCTTCCATGCCCTCCCTACCACCCTATGTTGTAGAGATGAGACCAAGGGACAAGACCTTCCCTGAGGTCTACAGATGGGGGATGGGAACTTCGTAAGGTCACCCCGTATGTCTACACTCAGGAAGCCGCATCCAGGCCATCTGTACTCCCAGCTGACCCTGGAACAGAGGGTATGCCAATGTGTGTTTTTTTTTCCTTAGACAACAAGAGCAACAAAGACTTCTGCATCCCTTGCAAACCACGTTCTCAGTCTTCAGGACAGTGTCAGCCCTTCTGGTCACAGTATAGATGGCAGAAGCACACTTGCCCCACCCCACCCCCGCCACAGAGCTCAGGCCTCACCACCCCCGCCACAAGATAGTAGATTTAAGATGTGTATATGTCCAGCACCAAGGATCTCAGTAGTAGTACATGGCAAGTCCAGGCTGCACCAAGGATACCAAGCTCAGATCCATTTCTTGAGCTGCCTCTAACCTAAGAATGACTTAGAGCATAGACCCAACTCCAAACTTCTTCCTGGGAGAAATCCCTCAAGCAAGGATAGGCACGTGTGGCTACCAGCACACTCAAGCCTGATCCTCGAGCGTTTCCTCACTGACATCTCCATGATTTGCTTCCACTCACCAGCCCAGAATTTGTAAGATTCCTATCTCAGATGAGACTGAAATAACTCCTGACTTTTAAATGACCCAAAATGGTTCCAAAAAGGGTAGGATACCAAAGTTTTTAGTGACATTAACAAGTGTTTATGCATTTGCGTCATACCATATGGTCACAACCATCAGAGAACACCCCAAGTTCACTAATGCACAGGCATTTCGAACCATACCTACCCACATATTCTTAAAAATACATACAATGGGAGATTTGTGTGCAGCTTTTCAATTCATTGGGAAAGAGGTGTTTTATTCTGTTTGAACAGCTGCTAATGTAAATCCCTGTGGGAAGAAAACCTGAAGAACATGGAGTGGCACCAAGAATTAAAAACATCGTCCCCAGCCCTGCATATCCAGGACTGAGCAATCAATCCCAGACCTGTGATTAAGGAGTACTTTCCGTGGAGCGTATAATTATGGAGCCACACAAGCGACTATTATTCCGCAGAGAGCTTCATATTGGCAGCCTTTTCCCATTGCAGCTTTACATTAAAGTTCTTCTCAAAAAAGGAACAATACATGAGCAGGCATTGATGGTATCCAGATTAGGTCATCACAAAATTATAGATATTGCCAAGGCGTAAATAGTGAGAAACCATCTTCCCACACCTGTTTCAAATGGCAATGGCTTGCTGGGTTCAGTGATGTACACCTGTAATCCCAGCACTCAGGAGGCAGAGATAGGAGGATTGTGAGTTCAAGGCTAGCATGGTCTACCTAACAATACCCTGTCTTTATTTAAGAGGGAAAAAAAGCCGTGGTGCTGAAACTAGGGGAAACAAATTGCAGCTGTGCTGGGCAAGCATGGCAGGGAATGTGAAACAGGCCAGCAGGGCCGTGGCAGGCACTGGGCCTTTGGGACCTACTCCCACCTCTCAATGTCTGAAAGATAGACTCTAAAAATCCCTCATTTCTGACATTGCATAGACATCAGAGTACAGTTAACTAGTCAAATGAGGGCTTCCTCCTTAAATGTGTGCATTCTAGCGCTTAACAGATGTCAAAACTCAGAGAATGCATTTGGTGAGAACTTTCCACATTCCGTTTACTTTTTCTTTAGGTTTCTTCAGGTGTGCAGCTGCTCCCGTTGTCTGTTTCCTTGGGCTTGCCCTTAATTCCTGGTGCACCTCTGAGGACACTTGATAGACTGTACTCAAGCTTTAGGGGTGGGTCTGGCAGACTAGACTATGTGTCCCTGTGTTCAGGGAGCTATGGGGGGATACTTAGGTTGGGATCCTAGAGTAACTCCCCTATAAACAGAAACTCAATAGCTTTGGCTGTAGATAGGTACTTCTGAGTCAAAGTACACAGAGAAGGGATAATGCAGCTGCAACCATCCAGTTATTTTTGAACTGTTAGAAAACAAGCTTACATCTGAGAACAAAGCCATAGTATTTGTTCCTGGTAAATTCGCAGTTCTGCACTCATGGAAAAGCAGGAGCAAGCAAGTACAGGTCTACTTCCAGACATCTGAGGATAGAGAGTGCTCCATAGCTGGCCCACAGTGCAGGTGAGGGAAACGAGCCTGCCTGGAAAGCCCTTCACATAATAAACACTCTGTCTTTGTCCCATGCTTCATTTGGAAGTTTTGGGTAAATCATGGCCTTGAGTAGTCAGCAGCGTGGAATGGGCATGCTCCCTGGAGTGTTCTGGAATCTGTTGATCAGCCCACACTGGCCACTCAGCACAGGACATGACTGGTCAGCCCACGGTGTGCTGCTCTGCTAAGAAAAGACCTCAGTAGACTCCCACACAGTTCCCCTGGAGTCCATACAGAACACAGGGGGAACAGAGGGCAAAGGTCTGCCCTTTAGGCCCAGCCTTCCATACCTCTTATGTTCCCCCGCCCCCCAAAATAAATCCATCAGTAGACACAGAAGGTATACATGGGTGGGGGTGCGGGGCTACTTTGTAGTTTCAAAATTCATTGTGAAATGTTAGGCTTGAGAAACAGAATCGTACGGAAAGCTGAGAGACTTTGAAGGAGACAGGAGACTGTTGAGGCTACAGAAGAGCCATCTGTCAAGTTCCCTGTGTGAATAGTGGTGTGATCCATAGGCATCATCACATGGGAACATTCATAACTCTGCAGTTTGGAGAGCCAAGAAGCTGCTTTTTCTACACCCTTTGAGAATAGGCAAGACATCTACACTCTGTAAACTACTGCCATTTATTCTGCATGGGAGACCCCTAATTTGTATCACTTCCATTAAATCTGTAATAAAGATGTAAACACTCTGGAGAGATTAACATAAACATGTCCATGCAGATGCCTGCTTTATAGGAAAACCTGTCAGAAGCCCATCTGATGGACAAGCACGGGGACACATTCATGATTCAGTCTTACATGGATGATTTTAAGGAACTATTCTCCCCCCAAAGCTGGTGGATAAAATGGAATCTAGAGAACTTGGGGGGCTTAGTACATACCAAATCTTACCAATTTTATGGAAATAAAAATTATATTTAAGCAAACATCAGTGCATGGCAGGTTCTACTGAGATTTTTACCTGATTAACTTAGGACTCACATATTTTGTTTTTCTCCAAAATTTTATTTTTCCCTTTAGCCCATCAATTCTATTTCTATAATTCTATAATTATGTGTTCCCATGAATCCAGCAATCCGAATGCTGAGTCACCCATGCTTGCCAGGTCCCTGCATGCCACAGTATTCTGTAAATTTGACTCCCTGTACACTTAGAGCATTACGAACTCATGAAGAAGCAACAGAGTCAAGCTACAGAGGAGTCAGGGTGGGGGATAGGTACAGACTCATTTATATTTGCTGAAAAAGCACCAAGAGTGTAAGTTAGAAGAAAACAAAGAGACTGAGCTATACATGGCAAACAGTATTATAGAAATAGACTGAGTTATACTTTGTTTTATTTCTGAAATGTTTTATATCTAAAAGAAAAAAGTTAAATCTTGAAATGCTCCTTTATTCTCTCTAGAAAAATATGGGAATGGGGTCACTGAAACTATGAAAAGTTTTTCTGAGACTAGGTAGACACCTGAGCCTCTGACAGATTTGCTCCTCGGGGACATGTGACTCAGAAGTAGCAGACCATGTCTGTTATGAAACACACACACGTCAGGAGAAGAGACATGTTCAGCCACTAAGCTGCCATCACAGAGGCCCAGGCCAGTGGCTCTGACAGAAGTCTGTTCCCTAGAAAGCCAGTTCTAGAGGCTGGAGTCTAAGATAGTGGATCAGCAGGCTGATGCCTTGAGCTTCGGCTTACAGGCGACCTCTCTTCACTGCCTTGTGCACACCCCTGCCATGTCTGTGTCTAAATGTTTATGTTAGAATGATATCAGACTACATGTGGGCCATCCTACATACAGGCCTTGCTTTGATCATCTTAGGCACTGTGTCTCATTCCGGGATATGGTGTTTATAACTTGAGTGTAAGGATTTGGAGACATATTTCAGGCTGTCACGGGTGGGCTGTTTGAGCCTTAGAAAATTAACAGTAAAAACAGGGTGGGGGGACACACACTGACGATTTAAAGTGCCAGGCATTGCATGGCTGTGTTTATATTTCATCCTCAAGAATAACCTCTCTGTGGCTTGAGTGTGCTGCGCGTGTGTGTGTGTGTGTGTGTGTGTGTGTGTGTGTGTGTGTGTGTGTGTGTGTGTGTGAGAGAGAGAGAGAGAGAGAGAGAGAGAGAAAGAAAGAAGTGGGGGGTACAAAATGGAAGCACAGAGAAGTTAACTAATGTAAACAAGTTTAGTCCTTGATATACAATGGGTTTTTAAGAGCAGGAGCTGTCTCTTTGATGAAGCTTTAATCCAAGGAGGCAGCCAAAGCCTTCAGAGGCAAGGTCAGTTGTCCAAAGCCTGTGTGTAAGGTCCACTATACCCAAGACTGCCCCCGCCATGGCTGTGCACTCCTAAAGGCGGTGCCCTTCCACAGCCTCCCAGAATGATCAGTCATTTGAATTATGACAACCATTCTAAAGGCCAGACCCTAGCTAAAGTGGCCCCTTGCAGGAAATGTTTCTCCTCTCTTGGTGCCTCTTCTTCCTGTCCTACCCTGGTTAGTCACTGAATCTGCTCACAAGCCGCTCATGAGTGTGTGAAGGTTGCTTTCCTGTGTCTGCAGGAGGTAGAGGGCCTGTCCCTATGAATGTGTGACATACACCTCGAGTTCTGAAACATCACAGAACGGAGATACCTGCAGTCCTGGTTGGCTGTTCAGGGCTATCTACACTGCTCTGAATTTTTTTTTAGGGGGGAAGGCAAGGTCACCTTTTTATTTTAAGAATCTGTCTTCTTGCAGTTAACACACCATGCTGAGGCACCAGAGAATGACTTAACCTAAGAAGGAGAGTCTGAACATTTTGTTGAAGAAGGGAAAACTCAAATTCTTTTTGAAAAGATAGTAAATAAAGCAATGAAAAGGAGCCTGCCCAGTTTTTGGCTCTTGGTTGCAGGGCCTGAATGCCCATAAAGGTGCTTTTGTGAACCGACACTGCGCAGAGCAGTGGGAACTCACATGTGAATGGGGCCCTAAGAAGCCGGGGTTCTGTCATTCCGGCCCCCCCCCAGGGCAGGAGGTATGATCTTGGGGGAGAGAAACCAGAGCAGGCTCCTCGGGACAGGAGTAGCTTTGTGTGTGGAACCTGAGAGACAACATCGAGAGCCCCAGCTGTGCTTGCAGCCGGTACTGTGGGCATATTGTGCGGAGCGGAAACATGGGGAGAGAATGGGGCCATAGAGATGGCACAAGGAAATGACGTGTGTCATTCCAGAGATCCAGCACCCTCAGTCCCAGGAACATGTGTTCCTGATAAGCCCGGTTTGAGGAAAATAGCCAGACTCTGACCTGGACGGCCTCTCTGTATAACTTTTCCGTGTTTCTATCTCTTTAGATATTTGCAATCACATAATATACTCGTTAATATAATATACTTGAAATACTGAGAGACTTTCAGGAAAGCTGCAGAGATAGAATCCTGTTTTTTTGGGTATCCCTCCCCTTAAATGAGCATCACCCATACCAGTGCACAACACAAAACATAACACCCTGCCTTAGCTGGGTGTTGGTGGCGCACGCCTTTAATCCCAGCACTCCAGAGGCAGAGGCAGGTGGATCTCTATGAGTTCGAGGCCAGCCTGGTCTCCAGAGCGAGTGCCAGGATAGGCTCCAAAGCTACACAGAGAAACCCTGTCTCGAAAAACCAAAAACAAAACAAAAACAAACAAACAAACAAAAAACACCCTGCCTTGAAAGTGGCAGCTGGGGCTTACTGGGTCCTTATGCGTAGGATGCCCCCACTTGCAATTTATGTGATGGTTTTCACAGCTAATGTAATCTGGGCCATTTTGGCACAAACAGCACTGAAGCAGTTGTGCCAGGATCAGGGGAGAGGCCTGCTGTGCCTTAAAACCTCCACACCCTGGTTCCTGGTTTTCTGATGGTAATTAGCCAATGCCATGTAATGATACATTTTTATAAATAATGCAAATGTTCTTTCTCATCCTGCTTTTCTTCTTTTTTTTTTGTACCCATCAGAAGTTCTACCTCCAGCTGTTATCAATGCACTGTTAGCCCAGTAGTAGTATCTGTTTTTCTCATTCCTTCTAAACTTACAAAGTGGCGTTTCTCTTCAAGGAAAATCTGTTCCTTTATCACAGTCATTTATTTAGTTAGGTATCTATTATGCCGTTTTCTGGTATCTTACACTCAGTCAGGACTCTCCTACTTCCCAACAGAGTTCTAACATTGGTCATTAGGAGCTGTTCCTGAGAGCTGTAGCCAGGTTCCTGTCATGTCATGGGCATGTCCTCACCTCCTGGTACAGTGAGAAGTCTGTGTTTGTGAGGCCACCATGTTGAAATCACCCATTTCCACAGGGAGCTGTCCTGGTCCCTTCTACTGCAGAAGGGCTTAGATACTGAGATATGCAAGATGGGGCCATTTATCTGAGGCCCTCCCAGCAGAGGTGAAGGGTAGGCTAATTTTCTCCCTTTATCGTTTTCTCCCCTCTCTGTTATCTATATGTTAGTATTCACACCATAATGAAGCCACCGACTGTGACTGCCTGGTAAGGATGCCTGCCTCCCAATCTTCTTCTTTTCCCTATATGTGACTTCTCTCTTTGACAGTAAAATGCCTGGGTACCATTATCCATGATTATTCAACCATCGTTTGTTAAACTTGTGTTGTGCCCTAGAGGAGTATTCCCATAGCTAGAGTACTCTCACCCTGCACCTCACCAGGCATTTCAGGATGGCTACTCCACCTTCCTGTGAGAAGCCTGCCTCCCTTCCTCTTTCCTGGTTTGCAGTGTGCACTGCCAGTCCATTGGCTTTGAGCTCACCCTAATGACTCCTGTTTGCTCTTGTTTGTTTGTTTGTTTGTTAAGCTAGGGTCTTGCCTATGTAGTCCAGGCTGATCTTGAATTCATGGCAGTCTTTCTGTCTCAGCCACCTAAGTGCAGTTTTACAGGCATGAGCCACCATGTGCAGACCCTTAGGACTCCATTTTAACTTAATTGCCTTTTTGAACTCTGTCTAAAAACACTGTCCTGTTCAAGGGCACTGGAGGTTAACACTTCATTGTTAAATTCGGAGGGACAGAGTTTAGCCTATAACTTTCTCAATCATTGTAGACTGTAAATACTTATTTGGGGTACATGTGGAATACAACCATGATTCCAAGAGTTGAAACTCAGTTTTCTTAAATATGCTACTCAAATTATAACATTTATGACCCAGTAACCACTAAATGTATAAATATCATGTCCCAATAAACTCATTGCAAGTTGAAAATACTGGAAGTTGAAAGTGCATTTAATATAGCTGGTCTGGTAAATGTCTCATTTACCACAGCCTGCCTTAAACAGGCTCAGATTGCTTCCATCAGTCTGTAGTTCACTTAATCATAGTGGCTGTTGTATATCTCATGTAACATGGTGGTAGTCATATGTCTCATGTAACATGGTGGCTAACATGATGGCTGTTGTATGTATCATGTAACATGGTGGCTGTTGTATGTCTCATGTAACATGGTGGCTGTTGTATGTCTCATGTAATTCTCTGAATGCTGAGCTTCATACCATTGGAAAGTCAGTCCTGAAGTCCCAACTTACATAACATTCTAAGTCAGGGGCCCTATGTATTTATACCCATCATTTGTTTCTTCCCAGCATCCATTGCATTTGGTACTCATGAACAAATATTATGTCTTTATAACACTGCCTTTGGTGGATCTTCTATTTTCTTTGTGACATACAAAATTATATGCCTAGCCATAAAATTAAAATGTCAAAGACATGAAAAATACCCCAAAACATTTTTCTTCCTTTGAAACTTGCCTTTTTATTTCTACACAGCATACCTGTTTCTCTGCCTAGAGCCTGAAATGTTTGCCTAACCCCACTCACTCATTCCTACAAAGAAATACAACTAAAGTGACTCACTTAGTTTTATTTCTTTTCAGGCCCCACTTCCGTCAGTTCTAAAGTACCAGGTCATCCAGCCCATTGTCCTTACACCATGGGTGAGAAAAATGTCTCACTGCAGATTCTTGAATACTCACAGTTCCATCATGAGAGTAGATCCAGCACTGTAACTCCTGCCCATCCCCAGGCCTTGGTATCCTCCAGTTTCCTTTCTGCCACCTCTGAAACGGAATTCTGGTCTCTCAAGTCACCATATCCCCATACACATCTCTCTTTCCCTCGTTCCATCCCATCCCCCCCTCTCCCTTCCTGCTAACAAGCCCCCAAGTCCTATATATTCCAATTCTCACAACAGAATTGTGGTCCTCCCTCCATGACCTGAAGTAGGAAAAAGGAAGAGTTCAAGCATTGTTTCTAGGTTTTGGTCATTAGAACTTAACCTCACTTAGTTGTCTGTGCCTTCTGTTTGCTGACTCCCACATTTCTGCCGGCTTCATGTCCCCATACAGTGGATTCAGGGTCAATAGAACCTCTGCCTAGTACACTTTATACTCATTCAACTGGGTAAAGGGCCCACTTACACATGGAGCACTCCAGCCCCAAGCTTCCATGAGCAGTAGCAAAACGGGAAGAGAATGCTCCCTGCTCCAGGCACCCTTTTCTCCTGCTGTGCTCTAACTTCCTGGCATATGTGAGCTAGAGATTTGGAGAGATCCGTCTCTGGGGAAATTTCCCATGCATCGACAGCCAAAGTTACTGTACTCACTTCAGCCCCTTCTTCCTTCTCGGAGAACTTCCATTGCACATGAGGTAATACATTGCCCTGACAACTCGTTTTTAATTAATAGTCTGTCTTTGGCAGTCAGTATTTTTAGACAGGGAAAAGGTAAACCATGTAATAAAGTTGGTAAGTGAAACTTTAGAATGTCAATTAACTTGATTTCTGTAGATGACAATTTTTAGTGCTTATTTTGCCAACAAGCAGGGTTATTTATTTGGTAATAAAGTTTCCTTTCCTTGTATAAAAACTGCGCCGTATGGGTTGCACCTCTCCCTGGGTTCTGCAGTAAGCATTCCATCTGGATCTATCACACACAGGCCCATTACTGGGAGAACAGACCTCATTCTTTTGCTCTGTAAGAATATGAGGCTCATTGTGAGTCTATAAATGCCAAATCCTAGCCATGAAATTAAAATGTGAAAAACATACAACAGGCCCTGATATGTGGTAGCTTATGTTCAGACATTGGCCCCTGAAACTTTTTTTTTTTTTTTTTTTTTTTTTGCAAACTATGGTATGGATGTGTCCTGTAATTTTTTACCAAAGCCTATTGCTGTTCCCATGTTTCCTTTCTCAAGAATTTTTTAAGTTTGTTTTGAAACGAATGCAGAAAAGACTTAGGAAGATGAAAGAACACTCTAATAGAAGGTCCTGCACACCAGTCGTGAACATAGAGAATATTCCAGATGTTCCCAAAGCAAGAGTGAACCCTCATAGTCTGGAGGGTACACACTTGCCATGAGAAGCAAGGGCCCAACATGATTCAAAGGGGCTGGTCCCCTTTGAAACATTGTGTGTGAGCCACAAGGGTGAGGACACATGGGCACTGTCAGTGACAGCTGTATAGGCTAGGGAAAATCCTCAGTTCCCTCAGGAGACAGGAATGAGAGCCTAAGATTTGTTCTCATAAACATGCCGTTACACATCACATATAAGGGTATTTATTTTCTCTTGTCTGGTTGCTTCCTGCAAGGAGGAATGAAACTGTTCTCAATATGTGTGGAGAGTTGCACTGCCCAGTGATGTAACCAGTTGGCTCCCAGACCACATTACGTCTCTTTATCAGGTCTCATCAGGAGGCCCTGTTTGTTAGAGGTCTCTGAGAGGACCTCCCTCCAGATGTACACAAAGCCCAAGTCAGTGTAGCTGTCCAGAAAGCCCAGGGCTGTGAGGACATCTGTCTTTTTACATCTCACCGAGTAAGGAAATCCAGTGCTGGGTAGTGCAGGAGAAGAGAGACATCTGGTTCCCAGGGTGCCTTAAGAATTTCCTTGAGCTCCAATTAGAGTCAGTGTGGTAGAATGGAGTCTGTGCCTGGCTATTCCCACATGTGAGCCCCAACTGCTAGGCAGTGCTTATAAGCCCGCCCGCCCACAACAGAGGAGAGCTACACTCAGTCCAGGCCATGGGCCGTTGCTGTCAGCTGCACAGCCTCTGTCTTCGCTGCTGAGTGTGTGCTCTGGCTGTTGTGTGAGGAGAGGTAGGCTTGGGGGCTCTGGACCATTAGATCCCCACTCGCCATGCCAAACGGAATTAAGCCAGTGGACACGCTGGACTCTCTTTCTTCTGTCGGCTCAGCCTACTGCAGCGGCAGACAGCCAGACACCTGCAAGTACTGGATCCTTGACCTAGGTACGCAGCTTTTCTGGATGCTCAGTCTGCTCTTCTTTCTCTGCCTGCTTATTTCCTGCTGGCTGTATAAGCGGTTGATGTGTGTTTGGAAACAGAAATGTTTCGTGTACTAACATGGAATTGTATTCTGTACCTACTGCCTTGTAAAAGGGCTGGGTGGGAATGGCTCGTGGGAGACCCTAGAAATGTGGCCAGAGACCAGGGCCAGTGAGTGCTGTGCTCAGGCATTAGGTGCTGACAGGCATTTCTAAGGTCTGGACACTGCAATAGACGATCATTTTTGTCTCTGAAATTGCATATAACCAGGCTAATGTGATCTATACTCCAGTTTCTCTTCCCGTGACTTTAGCTGGTTTTGTGTCTGTCTCAGCTTTAATGTATTCTGGGTTTTTTTCAGACGATTTGAAAAAGTAACAGTGGTGTAGCACTGGTGTTTAGAGTCTGTCTTTCTCTTAAGAACTACACATGTAAGATAAAGTCAGGTTAGAGTGACGAACTCTCCAGCCTCCACAGTCTGTATTAAGGGAGTGTGTGTGCCAGGGTCTGGCTTTGTTCATAACATAGAGAAAGTCAAGGAAATGGGGTCCCTACAAAGGTCTCGGGAGAAGCACCAGTTTGAGGGGGATAAAGCATATAGAATGTCCAAGAGAGAGAAGAATTAGATCTGCCCAATGCCTACTCCTCTTCTACACCCCAGGCTTGGTGGGTGTTGTGTCCATCACCTCCGGCCCTTGGCAACACCATGCAACCAACACAATGATTTCTCAGAAGCTAACACCTACTTCCCAGGGTGGTTTCTGCTAGAATGACCTGCTTCTCTTTGGGTATCTGCATTACTGGCTTCTAGCCACTGTCCACACATGCACTTCAAAGTGGGCGGCAAGATGTAGAGCCAGGGGGAGTCTCTGAGACTCTCTGGGTGCTTCTCATTCACCATAAACTTGGCTGGATAAGGATGAGTTGGGGTGAAGGGTCCTCAGTAAAGGAGGCATATCTTGAGTGAAGGGGACACTGAGTAGGCGTTCAGCACTTCAGGGGAAGTGGTCCTGCTACCACTGGGTGTCCTTGGAAGGTCACAGGAAAGCAACAGACTTGTGTTTGATTTATGAACCCTTAAGGAAGTATTGACCCCTTGAGTGTTCGATTGGCTTCTGTAAACATGCCGTTCTGTTTTTCTTCATAGTTTTCATTCACAAAGCTGTCAGTATTTTAAGTCACTGGCAGTTGGTGGTGATTTTTATTGTATTTGTGTTAATTACATTGTCTCAGAGTGGTTTTTCTTGAGAGGTGATGTCCTCACTATGTGAGAGTTTGTGACCTGAATCTACCCATCAGGGATACTGGGCTGTAGGCATTCCTGTGGTGGGAAGATGAGAGCAGATGAGGCATGAGCTCATTTGATTAAAAGTAAGTGATGCAGAAAAAAACAATTGGTAATGTCAAAGTCTGATGCAAAGTCTGGACCACTAGGGAGCTCTGGCTCATGTGCAAATTACCTCATCTCCTTGAACTTTATCATCTTCAACTGAAAAGCAAGAGTACTGATAGAGCCTCCCTCCTGGGTGTCTCTTGAGGGCCCCAGGCATTTAATGGATCTTGAGATATAGCATCTTTATGGTTTTTTTTTTGTTTTTTTTTGTTTTTCCTATAGAGGGGCCTTTGAGTCCTAGAAGGATGTAATCCTTTAGCAGTTATTACTAAAGGATATTACTATTCTACTTTTCATAACGGAGGATGATCATAATATTGTATTTCCTATACATGTTTTTGTCCTGATAATTATTGAATTTTTAAGAAAGTCTTAAGAGATTTTTTTTCTCATTTTTTGAGAAATGGTTTCTCTTTGTAGCCTTGGCTGTCCCAGAACTCACTCTGTAGACCAGACTGGCCTTGAACTCATAGTGCTGGGATTAAAGGCATGGACCACCACCACCAGGCAAGAGATACTCTTAAAGTTAGCACCTCCGAAAAAGAAGAGAAGATACTATTTCACGATAAAGGATGGATAAAGGGAAATGGAAGGCCAGTTTGTCCCTTCCACTACTCTCCAAAATTTTACAGGAATTTAAGGCACCTTCCCCAACACTGAATCAGAGAGGTGTTAAATATTCACTGATTCTATGGGAGGTGATGTGTCCATAGGACTTGAACAGAAATAAAGATTTTGAATCAGAGCCAGGAGATAAATTCCAAAGGTTGTCAACATATCCAGAGTGGTCACAAACCATTTGGAGACCTGTAGATGATCTGGGCATCAAGCTTTGGGAAGGCCTGTGTCTGCTTGCAGCACAGTGAGCAGGGTGGCGCCCTGCTGCAAGGGAGTCTCTTCTGCTTGGAGCTTCTACACGGAAGCATAGTTCACTTGTTGATGTTGCAGTGTGGTACCTTACATAGCCTTAGCCAGAATTTAAACAATTGTTAGGAAATGAAACAACGAGAAGGTAAAGTTCAGGACTGTCAGTAAGGTACTGGCACACACCTGGAATCCTAATATTCAAGAGGCTAAGACCAGGGAATCTTGAGTTCTGTGCTAGCCTGGGCTACATAGCTCATATATATATATATATATATATATATATATATATATATATATATTTGAGAATTTCATACTGTATATTTTTGGTCATATTCCTCCCCTCCCACAGCTTATCCCAGATCTCCCTATCCACCCAATTTCATGTTCTTTCTCTCAAAATTAAAATATAATAAAATCCATGTGTGTGTGATTGATAGGCCCAGTATAACTCCATTAAGGAAAACTGATGTCCCCGTAGCCGTCAGTTGTGAATAGCTTCTTGGCCAGGGTGAGACTTAGTCCCCACTTCTGCTCCTTTGGGCTGGGATTTTGCTAGGCACTGCCTTAAATAAATAAAAAAGATCTGTAAATTGTCTTTTAGGTTTCTCCAATGCGAGCACCCAGTTGTATAAATAAGATGGTGGAGCTGTTGAGTAATTCATTCTGAAGTAGCTAACACCAATTTAGGAGCCAGTCCAATGCTTTGCATGTCTCCTGCATTAGAGTCTCTGGAAGAATCCGCCTTAACAGTGAACAGATTCACATATGAAGTGCTATGTGTTTTGGAATTGCGAATTTAGTTTCAAGACTTTCCAAACCTTTCCTGAAGGGTAGAAGCACATAGAACATTCACTGACGTGAATAAACAAAAACAATAACCTCCTCAGAGGATTGTTTTGGGTGCAGAGACTGACTGCCCTGCATAAACCATAAGTTTAACACACACACACACACACCCCACTTGAATAACACTTAACTCACTGGGCTGTGGTGGCGCACGCCTTTAATCCCAGCATGTGGGAGGCAGAGGCAGGTGGATCTCTGTGAGTTCAAGGCCAGCCTGGTCCACAGAACAAATTCCAGGACTACACAAGAGAAATCCTGTCTCAAAAAACTAAAAAAATAAAAAAAATTTTAAAAAAAGGTAACAAATACCATTAACTCATTCAAAGTTTGCAGTATGATGTATGTATTGTACAGGGCACCAGGGGATAGAACAACACTACAGAAACCAGAACCAGCAGAGAGTCCCTACTCGCTCTACCCAAGTGACTTTGGATAAGTCCTTGTTAGTGCACTAGTCTACAGTTCCATCATCACCCCCTGCCCGTCCCCATACACCCATCTGTCCTCTTGGTTATTGTGCTCTTCAGAAGTGTCATTAAAATTTGTTTATTGTGTTTTTTTAAAGCAAAGTACATTTATAAAAAATAATTGGGTTTGCACACTAGATGGACAATATAATATATCCAGGAAAAATGTTGTAAAATCTTGTCTCATATTACAGCTGATTTCTTTTACAGTGAATGTGGAATTTTGAGATACAAGTAGATACTAGTAATCAACAATGGAGCTCCCTTCCTTGCATGGAGCCTTAGCCATGCTGAAGCCCAGCTGTTGAGCAAAATGATTTCTCCTGGTCTGGAATTGACTTTGCTGGATAGGGCAGGCGTCTTGCTGGTGAGCCTCAATCTCCATGTTTGCTGTTGTATCTTTCTAAGTATATTGCAACAGCTAGGCTTGACGGAGAACACAGATTTATGGCTTTTCATTCTGAAGAATTTGCTCCAGGTGCTCAGAGTTGGCCTCTGGGGTGAGTGAGTGAGTCCATAAACATGGGGAGCTTGGAGTAATGAGCCTTGGAATTTGTCCAGGGAGCCTTGATTTCCTCTTCCCGCCTGCAGGAAGGGGGGTGGGGACCAGGCAGCCACAGACCAGATGCTCCGGTTCATTTTTTGCGGTTCTCTCCTAAGACCATGCAAGTATGAGGGGCCAGGTCAGGATCCTTAACTGTAAAAACCAGAGCGCTCAGAGTCGTGGGAGCAGCAGAGAAGAGTCCTCACAGGCAGTCCCTAGAGGAAGCTGGGATGCCTCCCCTAGACTTCTGAATGCAAACCAATGTCTCTCATTGATACCTTTAATATTTGACCATCTTTTCTCCTTATACTCACAACCAAAAATGCTCCTGCATTGCATCCTACAGTTAACACTTAATCCTGTAGTGAAAGTGAACTCACAACTGTCTTCTGGAAAAGCAAGAGCAAGGGCTCAGGCTTGGGAGCATGAAGTGTGTGAGTTCTAAGGCAGCTTCCCTTTCTCTTTTCTGTCTTTAAGCTGACAGGGCCCGGTGGCCCTGAAGTTGAGTCTCAGACTCTGTCGTGACAACAGAGAATGTGCTGTGCTGTGGTAACTTAGGAACTGAAAACTGAGTGTTTTTCCCTTTGTCTGTCTTCAGCTAAAAAGAAAAGCAGCACAGTGCCTGTCCCAGCCATGTTCCACCCCAGCCCCACGCAGAGGCTGTTTGATTGCTTCCTGTGGTTGCTCTCTCCCTGGAGGTGGCGGTACCACTTTATCACAGGGGCACTGATTAAAGCCAAGGACAGGATCCTGCTTTAATTGGTGCTCCTAGCAGAGGCGGTAGTTCTTTTCATTCCCTTTGTCTCCGAGCCTGCTTTGTTTCTTCCTGGAATAACTCCAGGCCCCTCTCCCCTCCTTCCTTCTCCCCAGTTACCAGTAAGTGGTTTGAATAACACAGAGGGAAGAGTTCTTATAGGAGGACTCTGTTGACAGGAATAGATTCTTAGAAAGCTGCCTGCTTATTCCTGAGGCCCAAGAAGCAGGGGACAGACAGAATTCTCTGCTCCAAAGACAGGCACCCCTGCCTTCTTTTCATCCTTTGGTTTGTACTGTCGTTGTGTTAGTATGTAAACACCCCCCAGAAGAGGGGAACAATACTTCAAAAGTCAATAAATGAAGACTGAAAGGGAAGCATATTACTTGGGCCTGTGAGGGGGGTAGAAAGCAAGATGATGTAAAGTTAGGGTTGGCCGGCATGCCCTGGAGTGTGATTTCGAGTGGACTGCTGTATGTGTGTGTCCACAGGCGTACTGGCTTTTCCTCCTGGAGTCTGTGGCATCAGTTGTGTTCATGGTTGGTAGTGTGCTGTTAGCTTCAGTTGCAGCACCGTTTCCCTTTTGTTAATGTTACTAAAATCCAATCTAGAAGGAATTCCTCATGGGTTAGACCTCTTTTGTTTCTTCGATTTTGAACTAAAACAGGAACCCAAGAGTATGTGCTGGATATTTGCTTTGTGGTTTGGGAGAGAGTGATGTGCTTCCTCCCTCTACACAGCTATAACTCTTCTAAACTAATATCCCATCCCTTGAGACTAAGCCATAGTTAACCCACCCCATGGAGAGGATGTGGAGAGTGATAATACTTGGCAAGCTCACTGCAGAACATTCCAGGGCCTCCCTACTGCCCCTTAATGCTGTATAAAAATGAGCATATTGCTTTGGGCTCTATGACAACATTTATAAGTTTGCACGGTTCATAGC
Source organism: Cricetulus griseus (assembly GCF_003668045.3). Lineage (NCBI taxonomy): Eukaryota > Metazoa > Chordata > Mammalia > Rodentia > Cricetidae > Cricetulus > Cricetulus griseus. The sequence continues at coordinate 358,487,138 of NC_048595.1, read as the reverse complement.
TGGCTCAATTATGTGTATGCTAATGCAATTCAGACATTTTCAAGGCAGTAAAACACTTCTCTCTGCTGACACTCTGAATCTGGTTTTAATTTTAAAAGAATAATAATAAATTTATGTATGAACACAGCATAGTCTTATCACCGTTTCAACTAAACCACATAGTTTAACTGTAGAGTGTTCTTTTTTAAAGGTCTTTGTGTGTCCCTTGCTTCTCATGAAGACAGGCTTTAGCTTTTAAAAGCATCTGCCTTCCACCCAACTTCTAGATTTCCCCTTTAACAAGGCAAGCCAAGTGACTTCATTCTTTTAACATGTGAGAAGAAGACAGTAACCAAAACTATAAGTGTTCATCGTGGAAACTGTCCAAGATGTAGGCCTTCTGTAGGTAAGATTAGATATTTCAGAAACTGTTGTGACCGTGAGTTAAGTATCGGTGATTCCTAACAGCATTAGAGTCTGTGAAGGCAGAATGGTGTGTGGGTGCCATGTGACTGTCTACTACCCCCAAATTGACTGTGTGTTCCTGTAAATGATGAGTTGTGTGTCTGTTCAGGCAACAATAAACACTGCAGTGCCCTGGACATGAATTCACAAACAGAAATTAAGAGTCAAGGCACTGTTACTTCATGAAATACAGAACCTCCTGATGTCTTTCAACAGTGAACTAAATACTAAGCAGTCTGGCCCCTGGTTTTTTGTCTGTTTGTCTTTAGTGCCACTTCTTTAAGTGACACAGTTTGACTTTTGGGTATCACAGAGGATCTCAGCCTGACAGAAAAGCCAGATGCATGGCAGAGCATTTAGAAGGGCTCCTGCTTGGGAGCTGAACAGCCCAGATGACATCCTCGTTCTTCTGGATGTCACTCTGCCTCCGTGGTGGTGCTTGGGTGAAGGTGGGGTCTCCTCCAGCATCTGGAGCCTCAGACAGCACTCAGACTCAGATGGAGCTCGGCCTCAGGCCTCCCAGAGCTACTGTTGTAGGTCCCTATCCGACCCAGTGTTCTCAGGAGCTGTCTCCCACACAGCTCAGCGAAGACATAATCATGCTTCGTGATGACCAGCAAACGTCCATGAGGGCCACTGCAAAGACATTGCGCATCTTTCCAGCCTTCACCCCACTACTCGCATCACTGGCTTGCAGGATGACAGAAAGCTGTTTGTGGGATACGTACGTCTTTCTAGTCTTGTTCTGTTGTTTTTAGGAAAGAGTGTGTGTGTGTGTGTGTGTGTGTGTGTGTGTGTACGCAGCACTGCCATCTTGATCCTCTTTTGACATTGAATCTTAAGACCCTACCATTCATCATTGGCAAAATGGTTCCTCGGGGACATTCTCTCCTCTCTGGCAATTTAGATGTTTGTCTGTGGAAAAATAATGCTGTTCATATCCTGCAAAAGCACATGGGCCCTGACTCACATAAAAAGCACTGAAAACAGCCTGATCATTCTAGATGCCAGAAACAAGGGCTAGAAAATTCCTCCAAGTCAGGGTTTGTCCAGAGTGGAGAAGGATTGCATTCAGAGGTGAGCTCTAACCTCAAGGTGGTGTGTGTGTCCACCAGCTGAGCGGAGGGCTCAGGAACACCTGCGTCTCCTGGGCCACTGCTAGATGGAAACAAGAAGGGTGGGCAGGACCTCTCTAGAGGCCAATAGGAAAAAGATGCCTCCTCAGCCCTCTGCCTCTCCTACAGGGCATGCACCCAAGGAGCCCAGAAAGTGCCAGGGAGGAGCTAGTTGTTCCATATGTTCATCTTGTCCTCTTGTCACCATGGTTACCCTCTTCAGAACCCTGACTCATAACCTTGCCTGGAGGCAGACAGCCTGGCCATAAACCATTCACCTGCGGCAGATCTCATACTTGCAGAGTCCTGTTCCACCATCCTTGATCGGATTGAGTCCCTGACATCCAAGCCAGCTGAGGTGGCTTTGCATTGCCTCACCTCTGGTGTATTTTAAATGTCCACTTTGGCAGCGAATGAGATCCTGTGCGTCCAACTTGCCAACTGCAGGATTATACCATTGTTCTTAGTGTCCCTTCACCTGAGACTTTGGTGACAACATTTAAAGGGGCCTTAGAAATGAAATGGCTCCCAGACTAGAAACGCTGACATCTAGCCTCCCTCTTACAGAATAATCTGAGAGCCATGGTTCCTGATGTTCACATAATATTCAAGAATGTCAGAAAGAAAACTGAGGGAGAGACCTATTGAGAGTTCTCTGAGGCTGCACAGACTCCAGATGGCCCTGCTTGGGTTGGGTTTTCCGGGCCCACACACTGCATGGCCTGGTAGCATTGAAACTAGGGCACAAACCAGGTACATAAGCATGCTTATGTGTTCACATGCCTGTGTGCGCACATACTCAAATACCTGTGCATGGCTGTGGCTCTCAGAAAAGGCCAGAGCAGTATCTTTTGGCCTTGACTATTCTGTGCTTTGGGACTCAGGGGTCGTGAGAGTTGGGGAGGGGGCACTGGTATGAGCTGTCCCCGGCAAGCATGTGGGAGGGCGCTGCCAAGGAGCCCTGCATCTGTCGGTCCTTTGTGCACATTTTCTCAGGCAAAGGATACATGTGTTCCTCATTACAGCATGATCCGTGGCAGTGCTGTGCTGGGGCCTCCAGGGCAATCTGCGTTTTTATTTATTTATTTTTGAAGGCAAGGAAATTTATCCTTTTTCCCTTGTGTCTTCTGTGCTCACTTCATATTTGATGAAGACACAAAGTTCACATTTTTTGCACCAAGTGCCCTCTCGGCACCACACTATAAAGTATGTAAAATGAACCTTGTGTTCTTCCCCCACATTTTCATTCATCGCCCTCCTCCAGACTCGATGCTTCTCCACAGCTTCTGCCTTTGGAAAGATTACTTCCTGTGCTGTCATGGCATCAGCATGGCAGTCACAGCCTAGCAGTGTCACAGCCTAGTAGTGTGTGGGAAAGGCATAATGCTGGCGCAGTGTCCAGTCATCACTATCACACTGATGGAGCCTTGGTGCCAGGGCTAGAGAGAAGAGAACTTAACCTGTGTCAGAGCAAGAAACCCAGTATAGAAATAGATGCCAGGCAAGGAAAGCTTTCAGATACTCACTCACAAGTAGAAGATGGATCCTAACTTGGAAAATAACCATGAAAACACATCTGTTCTTAGCCACCAGTACTGTACCATGTCAGTAAGCAGTCTCTTCCTGAGTTCCTCAACTGATTCCCAGTTGTATTCCCCATCATTATCTGCAGTATTTGCAGACTGTCAGGCCATTGTAATCATCTTGGAAGACAAGACATGGTCCCTGAAAGGTGCATCTGGAGGAGTAACTTATAGGAATAACTTACTTCTTATGTCATCCTGAGAGAATCTCTGGGACACTGTGGTGTCTCTCTCTCTCACTGTCTCTCTTTTTAAATAAGAAAAAAAAATAATACCATGATTCTAAAAACAGAGACTATATCCCATTTGAAGAATGTAGAGATGCTGTGGAATGTTCTAGCCAGTTCAGTCTACTATCGAGCTGGCAGCCTGTTTGTTCTTTGCTTACTGAACACTGTGCATCTCTGGTTCAGTGTGTCCAGTGCCAGCTCCCGGGTATGGCTTTCTGAACAAAAGCTCTTCTGCATTCAACTCATGATAGGTCTGGCACAGAGCGAGCGTTAAAGCCTGCCCAGCTGGCCTCAAGCTTTAGAAATGAAGCCCTGGGGTTGTCTAGTAATGATACCCCCTCCCTCTGTTACAAACATGCCTACATGAGATGTAATGAGTCCTTTGCTTTAGAAAATCCTCCTTGAGTTATGCTCTTATCCCAACTAAAGAGTAAAGACATCATGGCATACATAGTTCCTCTGTTCTTCAACACACAGCAGAGGACACCAGGATAGAATGATGCACATTAATCAGGAACTGCAGGTTGAGGTCAGTGATACAGTGTCTGCCTAGGAATGTGAGACTTGGATATCTTCCCTAGCCCCCCCCCCTCTCTCATTTGAGGATACTGCAATAGAATTTGAAATGTGAGACAGATGTTTGCTGGAGAGTGTTCCAGTGTTGAATACATGCATCTTGTGGTGGCCCTGCCCCCTCATCCCTGACTCGGCAGATGCAGAGGGTCCAAGGGACAAGGCCTGCGCAGACCCAGCTGCTCTTCCCACCCACGGTGAACCTTGAAGCAGACCCTATTGCTCCATTTGCCGGCATCCCTACTTGCTGTTTGCACTTTCATTTTTTCTATGCAAAAAAATGTGAATATTGCTTAATATCTGTTAGGTTACATTTACAATAGCCTTTTTGATAACCTCACCATCCAGCAGAGAGAAAATAATTACCGTTTTTCACCTTGAGGGACTAAAGCAGAAGAAGGCCATGGGCTTTAAAGACACTTGCACCCTTCAGGTGACAGCCAGGGTTGCAACTCCAACCTCATAGCCTGCCTGCAGTTGTCTGCAAGCAGCCCCTTTAGCAAATACTTGCAGGTCGCCTGCATATGCGAATCAGGCCCCAGCCTCCAGGTCACATGCCTTCCCTCCACCCCACTTGTATGCTATTGAGACTGTGAAACCAAAGAAATGTAGATTTGGTTGAATCATTTTCAAGCTCAGAATATGCCGTTTTTAATTCTAAAAGTCTGCTAAAAAAAAATTCCTTAGCAGTCCAAGCATTACTGCAGTATGCTGGCAGGGTCTCCAAGACCTTTTCCCATTGTGGAAGTAGGAGAAATCTGGAAAAAGCAAACAAAAACCCCTCATTCTTCCTTAGTCTGCAGCTAGCAGGATATGGTCCCTTTTTTCTTACATTTTTAAGTGCTTTTATTAATCACAGCTGTCCAGATTTATAGACTGAGAGTAGAAAGATTTCTCCTCCCCTTGGGTCTGGCCCTGTGTGCACATGCCTAAAATCTTTCCTCTTCTTTGGATTTTTTTTTCCTGTCTCCATTTTAAAAGGAATCCACTGGAGCCATTGTGTGACCTCAACCTCAGGAAAGACACCACATACCTGAGAATTCCTCCCCACACCAGCCCCACCCGCCCTGCAGATGGTGGTGTCTTTGCTGTGTGCACACTGCTGTGGAGTTTTAAGCCCAGTAGAATCCCTTTATCCTGAAGTTTATCCTTTTTAATAAGGGACAGCTTTCTTTCAAAACAGGAATAGAATGAAGTCACTGTCTAGGTCATTCCAGCCCTTTTTTTTTTCTTGTATTTCCTACATACTGTGCTAGGCTTGTCATTAACTCATATTGACCATGAATTCTGGGTATTGTCTGGACACTTGCTGTTTGTATAAATACAATGCACTCATTTCTGTACCACCAGGGGGTCCCAGATTCCACAGCTGATACACCTACAGTTAATAAAGCTGCCTCATTTCATTCCTGTTGTTTCTCCAATTCCCATCACTGCCCTGTGAGGTGTGGAAACTTGGGTAGGCTGAATTGCCTGGATCCCTTCTGAGAGAACCCAGCCCAGATACAGGCTTTCTGTGGCACCCATCTTAGGTCCTTTGTCTGTGCCTGGAGTAAGAGGATTCTTTTCAGTTGCAAGAAGAAAGCATACTCCAAACCAGGCAAGAGCTAAAGGCTTTCTACAGTCTAGGAAAGGTAGCGTTGTGGGGAGGAGCCGAACTGAGATCAAAGGTGAGGAACTGAAAATGAGAAGCAGATGTGTCTGCCAGAGTTGCAGGGCCAGCTTAGTCCTGAGCCATCTCTCTTCCCGATGTGGAGTTTCCCTTGGTCAGTGCCATTCACATGCACCAAGCCTGGGCTGTGTCCCAAGAAAAAGCAGTGTTTGACATCGGACGGAGAGGCAGGGACCACAAGAGAAAGGGGTCTGCTTGATCTGGTTTCCATATAAGTGAAAATTCACAACTGTGTGTGCTTCACTGAGGGTGGAGACAACCTGTAATTATCATAGAACTGACCACACTGTGCCACGCTCAGGACATCACTGTCAACAGTGGTAGATTTACATTATCAATGTCCTTGGGGTGGGAAAACAAAATAAGGACAGCCTGTATCCAGTTTACTGTCTCACCTAGTCACCTTTATTCTACATATACTTACTAAGCCCCAAGGTGTACCAAGCAGCCTCTTGGCAGTAAAGCTTCTGCCCACACAGTGTCTGCAGCAATGGACTGGTTATACATCGAGGGACTTCCCTCCTGAGGGTTCTCCTTGCTAAGCCAGCAATCTATATTGCTGTATAGGCAAGAAGTCAGGGTGCGGGGGAAAGGAAAACTCAGATCCAGGCTTGGTCATCCCCTGGTAGTCCATTTACTGCAGTGTCCACCAGAAACTCCTGAGAAAGAAAAATGAGCACTGTATCGATAACTTTAGAAGGCCAGCTTCTAGAGTTTTCACTCAGGGTTCAAAGAAAGGAACTACAAATAAGTGAAGGAACTAAAATCTGAGGGAAAGAAGAATTGACTCACAGACAATTGCTCCTCTGCATGTTCCTTTCTTCTTCTTCTTCTTCTTCTTCTTCTTCTTCTTCTTCTTCTTCTTCTTCTTCTTCTTCTTCTTCTTCTTCTTCTTCTTCCTCTCCTCTCCTCTCCTCCTCCTCTCCCTCTCCCTCTCCCTCTCCCTCTCCTTCTCTCTCTCTCCTCCTCTCCTCTCCTCTCCGCTCCTCTCCTCTCCTCTCCTCTCTTCTCCTCTCCTCTCCTCTTCTCTTCTGTTTTTTTGTTTCTCTCCAGTTCTTGGGGGTACAGATATATACACATTTGCAGTAGTGATTCTTTTTACAATACAATGTGAGCCTTGAGTTTCTCAGTGTCAGCAAGGCAGATAAGATTTACACACAGAGCAATAAACTAAAACACTGGAAGAAACTTTTACCATCAATTGCTTAGAGCTGTAGGTCAAAGAGAGGGTCTAAGTTTAATTTGCACAAGAAACAAAACCTGGCACCTTCCAGTGCTCTGGCCTGAGTGGCGGCACAGACCTTCAGGAAAGTTTTACTTTTCCCTGTGGATGAGCAAATGGGCTGATTACCTTTGTCTCTATCTTCTCAGGGGAAACAGGAGGGAACAGTAAATCTCTGAGCTAAAATCTTGAGTTAATAAAACAAGTTTGAGAATCTTTTAGTGCAGGGTTAGTTTAGGTTATGGTTTCTTTATCTGCCAAGGAGAGAAAGCTAGGGGAGAATTCTTTATCTGTTTATTTTCCCATTGCCAACAACCAAAATTCTGACTGACATATCAGATTTGCACAAGATACAACAGGACATCTGCCAACCTTAAAGACAGATGGGGATATTTTTTCTCTTTTGCATCTTCAGATTTCTGAAATGAAACACTTTTCAAAGTAAAATGAAAAGTTCAACACAATTTCCTTCTAACTCCATAATGTCTGCTGGCACTGGTAACATTTTTCTCCTGTGAAGTAAAAAGAGTTACTTAGTGACATGATGCATCAGAGTTCAGAAGAAAGCCTGTCCCTCTGTTAAACCCCTTTGTGTCCACCTGCTGACCACATGCCTTTAAAGATGTTTAATTGAGTCAGCCATAGTGGCATGTCCTTGTAATCCCAGTATACCTGGGAGGCTGAGGTGGGAGGGTTGTGAGTTGGAGGCCAGTCTGAACTGTAAGCAAGACTTTGCAGGGGGAGGGCGGTAGGGGAATGTGGATTACCAGGCCCTCCACCTGTGGCCTTTATATAGTCATTGTGCCAAGAGGCCTGAGCTAAGGACTGCTGGCGTCTGTGCTCTCGGAAACTAGGCAAGGAGGTCGACCTGGACTTCTCATCTTCTCCTGCCTCTTCTGGGTTGTGCCTAACAATGTCCTGGTGTGAACACAGCTTAATAACTCTCACTAAAAACAAAATAAGTAGTGGAGTGGTGGTGGCACACACCTTTAATCCCAGCACTCAGGAAGCAGAGGCAGGTGGATCTCTGTGAGTTTGAGGTCAGCCTGGTCTAGAGAGTGAGTCCCAAGTAACCAAAATGCTCTACAGAACATAAATAAATAAATAAATAAATAAATAAATAAATAAATAAATAAATAGTAAAGCATGTACATATGCTTGCCGTATGTTACATGCACAGGCAAAGAGTTACTTCTTAGCAGGCAATGATTAGTTTTGAACCAGTTTGCCCCTGGGAAGAAACCAGAAAAATTTTAAGCATGAATGATGCAAGGTCATACCCTCTACCAGCCTGTCTTGGGCAAAGAAAAATGAGACAGCAATTAAATGAGCATCAGCTGTCTCAAGTAGCGTCTAGAGCCCTCATGGGACTTGTTGGCACTACATATAGCCACAGGCTTCTGGGCTTAACACTCTAGCAGTGCATCTACAGCGCACAATGGTCTCTGGTGCCATGCGGCAAAGAGCCTGTATGGGGGTGTGTCTAAGAGTGCTTTCAAAGATTGCCAGGCATTTCTAAGACTGCAAAGCATCTAAGAAAATAAACGAGTGGTCAGTGGTCTTCTTCATTATTATGTCTCCTGAAAGAAATCATTTTGGGCAGAGCCCTCATGTCAGGTGCTTGGAAAATGGCCACTCAGTTCCTGATGGCTGGCCTTCAAGTTTATGGAAACATTTCAGCTAACTCTGGATTGGCTTAGTCATTTTCCTCTGGAAAGTCTATCAGCCCTGACTTAACGATGTTTAATTTTGAAATCCAATGAGGAACCTGATATAGACGTCCTCCCTGTCTGTAGAGCATTTTGGTTACCTGAAAATCAAGCTTTCTTTTGCCCTTTGATTTAACAAATGTATATTGTCTTCATTATGATTGCTAATATTTATTCAGGTGTGTAAGATAACATTGCTAAGTTGCCAACAAGGAAACTGTGTGTCTGTATAACCGATAAGAAAGCAGCTATTGGTCTCCCAGGCTCCCCACTAGCCATGCTCTTTTCTTCATCAAGTTGGTCCTGAACATGACCTTTACAGATAGGTGCTAGAGCATAGAATCTAACCTCTTTCATTGGATGGGTGGGACTGATGGACAGAAGGAAAATAGACAGAGATCAATATTTACTGGTAGTGTGTCAAACTAAATGTATTTCTTTGACTAATTGGTTTATGATCATTTATATAACTAATGCTTTAATTTTTTTCTCTAAATTATTTCCTGATTTTATTAATCAAGCAAATGGTTAGAAATAAATTTTAAATTATGTTTTCCAGTGTCTTATAGTTTAAGTAACTAATGACTTTATTTTAATTTATGTGTATGAGTGTTTTGTCTCCATGTACGTCTGTGCCTCATGGCTGTGCCTGGTACTTGTGGAAGCCAGAGGTGGGTGTCAGATCCCTTGGGACTGGAGTTGCCAGTGAGCTGCCGTGTGAGCAAACTGTGGTCCTCTAGAAGATCAGGTGGTGCTCCCAGCTGCTGAGCCATCTCTCCAGCCTCGGTTATGACATTTTAAATCTAAGCATTGAGTTGTGGAAACACATAGCTTTGTGACTCTGGCACTTGGGTGGTAGAGAGGGAGAATCAGGGATGTAGGGTTACCCTTAGCTAATCCAGCAGGCTTGTGGCTAGCCTGGTCTATATGGGACTTTGTCTCAAAGACAAAAACAAAGCAACATGATTGAATCTGTGTAGTGGCCACACTGGTCCTTAGGACTGGTGATATGAGTTGCTTTTGGAAAAGGGGCATTGCATCTTGAGGAGGATTGTCTGTAGTGGAAACTCAGGTTGATAGTCATCCTAGAAGAGATCAATGTCAGCCCTCTCCTCGTTGTTTCAACATCTCGCTAAAGACAACACTCCAAGTTCCCAGCAGCTCACTTGAGGTTCTGTGGCATAAGCATGATGACGAGGTGGCATAGACTTGACCCAATGCCAGGGAACTTTGGTCATGTTCAATAAAATGCCTTTTTTTTTCTTCTCATCCCATCAGACTCGCTCTCTGTCTCCAGTAATGACGCCAGTCCGCCGGCCTCTGTGGCGTCTCTTCAGCCCCACATGATCGGAACACAGAGCTCACCAGGTCCCAAGCGACCAGGCAATACCTTGCGAAAATGGCTCACAAGCCCTGTGCGGCGACTCAGCAGTGGCAAGGCCGATGGGCATGCCAAGAAGCTGGCCCACAAGCACAAGAAGAGCAGGGAAGTCCGGAAGAGTGCGGATGCTGGCTCACAGAAGGACTCCGACGACAGCGCTGCCACCCCACAGGATGAGACCATCGAAGAGGTGGGTCTGTGTGACAGACTTATGACTGTTGTCATTTATGCCATTGGAGTCCAAAGGCTAGAGCCCTTCCGGTGCTTTAATTCTTTCAAGTTAAAGAGTAGTCGCTATCCGGAAAAGGATATTTGGCCTGTTGGAAGCACCAATGTTGCATAGTCCCATTTAGGTTTCTGGTTTGCAAACTGTTAAGTGTGTGGACGGGCTGAAAGACATTATTAGAAATGCCAATTAACTGCTTTTTTTTTTTTTTTTTTATGGGACTCTCCACATTATTGCTGTGTCACCAAAGTGGAGACGGCATCATGGTTTTTTTTTTTTATTTTTTTGCTTCCCCTCTTGTCCCAGGAGGCTGAGACAAGTTATACTCAGAGAACTCATCCTTCATGTCCCCAAGATGACCTCAGCACTGACAGGGCCAGTGGGGACTTTAACTCAGGCTCAAGTTCTGCACCAGCTTTAGAAAAAAGAAATGAAAAAGGTGGTGACAAACAGCGTCACATTTGTTTTATTTCATTGCTTCATGTGTTTTCCTTTTTTTCTATAAATCTGTGTTCTCTCACTAAAGCTAAAACTCAATTTTTTTATGTGAGTAAGAACACAGGAAATGAATATGTGCTTGATTCTGGCCTCTCTGGGCTCTTCTGATTAACTCTTGAGGGCCCAAAGTCTAACCTGTTAACTGGGCTGGGTTGTCATGGCCTAGCCTGAAAGAGTAGTGGTTGGTTTGATTTCAGAGAGGACGGAATGAGGGCCTCAGCAGCGGCACACTGTCCAAATCCTCCTCCTCGGGCATGCAGAGCTGTGGAGAAGAAGAAGGAGAGGAAGGCGCTGATGCTGTGCCACTGCCCCCACCCATGGCCATCCAGCAGCACAGCCTCCTTCAGCCGGACTCGCAGGATGACAAGGTAAAGGAAAGCCACACTCACCCACTCCAGAGGCGGGGCCCGTCACTGATTCTATGCCAGCACATATCAAAGACCAGGAGATGCAGGGATGGAGGAGCAGGCACTGGAAGCCTAGTGTTTTCCCGGCAGTCAGCTTGTTTATATGTCAGAAGTATGAATAATAAGTCCATTTAGAACAAGCACTAGGCCAGCATATGCTGCTCCCATACCACGTGGTCATGTAAATATGTTCAGTGTGTTTTAATGATGACTCAGTAGTTGCTGCTGTTCGGGTCATTTTTAACATGTTGCTCTGAGTCTCCAGAGAGCAGAAATCTCCTGCAGTCCCTTTCGGCACACAGTAGGCCGTCATGTTTCCTCCATAATTTATTTTTGCACATGGCTGTCTAGTCAAAATAAGGTTGTATTGCTCTCCAGTTCCTTTTCTCCACATGCCACGTGTGCTTGTAGGATTAGAACCCCAGCAAATTCATTGTTACACAATATTAGGAGTCACTTGAGCCATGAGCCTCTTTAGCTGTGTGAAGACTTCAGGCCATGCTGTTTTCCTTCACTTCTTACATCATTTTAGATTATTTTATCCACTCCAGTTGTAAAATCTCAAAAATACAGTATCAAAAAGGGAAACCTAAGAAACAAATTTTGCACACCCTCTCTGTACCCTAGCCCCATTGTGACCATCACCACTTCTTAGATACTAAAAATAGAGCTAGGGAGTAAGTCATTGCTGGGTTTTTTATTGTTGTTCTTTTATTTTTGTTTTGTTTGGCAATAACTAAGTTTTCTGAATAAAATGGATGTAATTTCAACATTTTTTTCTTCACATTTTTCCCTTTTCCTTTCCTGACTCCCTTGTTGATTTGTCAGTCACTTGCTAGACTTGTCAGCCTTTGTTTGACAACCAAGGATGTTGTCAGTGAGTGGCAGCAGGGAGGCCACCACACTTGGTGCTGAGTCTTAAGTCACAGCACACAGTTCCACAGCTCATGTCCCCCACAGTTGAGCACTGTCGGAGTGCTTTGGTGCTTTGGTTCTGAGGACGTGGGTTGTGAGCTGCAGGGGCCAAGCTTCAGTCCATCCTGTTAGAGTTTAGCTTCATCCTACACACAGCCTCTCTGAAAGAGAAAGTGGCGGCTCTCAAGCCCTTAGTGTAGTGACTGGCTAGGGAACCGGCTATGTGGGTGTTATAACAACTCAAACTGTTTTGTAACAGTCTAAACCAATAGCTTTTTCAAAACAGAAAAACTAACGTTTCTTAAATCTGGGTAGTTATCCAAGCAATGGGGAGCGGGCTTTATTGGCTTATTTTCCTACCTTAAAAGACTGAATGGCTGGAGACTTGTTTACTTTGCTTACTATGCCACCTGGTTGGGTATTGTCAGTAGCAAGTCTTCATTTACAAAAGTCTAGTGATGCTCCCAGACAGTGTATTATCTTGAACTAATTTTTTGTTTTGTTCTGTTTTCTCTTTTTGTAAACTTCCACTGCAGCATTATGTTGATTTGTGTTCTGTGTCTGTTTTGGCTCAGTTTCCTTACCTTTCCATTTGAATTTTTTGTTCTCCATTTTGTTCATCTCATATTCCAAATTTCATCAGAGCAAACCGGTGTTTGTTTTGTAGAGTATGCATTTTGGTCCACACATGTAAAAAGCCTGTTGTAAAACTCTGTATCTGTCCGCATCTCTGGGAGGGCCAGCCACGTGTCGCATGCATCTCTGCTGTCCTTAATATGAAGCAAGGTTCATATTACCTATGCCCCTCAGACCCCAGCTACTCTCCAGCAGAAGTAATCTGCAAACAGTGTTTGCTAATTACTGAATCTCAGCTCAGTAGCCTGTCCCTCAGATTCCTTTACTGTCACCCCGTGACGCCCTCGATCTAGCCATAAGTGGCATCTGGTAGCTTGTGAGGCTTCAACTCTTCTGTCCTCTGAAGTTAATCATTGGGGAAGTGGATGGCACAGGAAATGGTGAGCTTGTCCCCCTCCCCCATCTGGTCACTGCACCCTGGCTCCCTTCCCTTTCATAATCCCATAAACACAGTCAGGCCATTGTTAGTAGCCCCATTCTGTTTTCCGATTATTTGGGGATTCATCTACTAAACCTTAAGCTTCTTTCCCTTCCACTGACCAGGTTCTGTTTCTCTCTTCATAGCCTAGAGCTTAAGCCAGCATTTGCAGAGTTACAGTTAGGATGCTCCAGTGCCCAGTCACCATTCTGAAAAACATTACAATGTTACATGACTGTGGATTAAAAACAGACATTGTCTGCTTCCCACATGTATCCTAGACAGGTTTCATTTAATGTTTCATGTCAGAATATTGTAAATATAAAAGGATGACTCTAAATAAATGCAAACAAAGACAAACTTGTGGTCTTTTTGTCTGGACTTACTTAAAAAAAAAAAAAAAAAAAAAAGCTGGAGTTTGCGAGGGAACTTACTCACTGTCCTGTAGCTAACGTGAGACCTCTCCTCCCCGTTCTTTGTCTTAACTTCTCCCATAGGCCTCTTCGAGGTTACTAGTCCGTCCCACCAGCTCTGAGACTCCCAGCGCAGCTGAGCTTGTCAGTGCAATCGAAGAACTTGTGAAGAGCAAAATGGTAAGACTTCCCCCATCGAGCAGTAGGGCTTCCCCTGTCAAGCATTAGGTTTGCAGGTCACTACTGCCAGTGCACAGAGGTTTGCCTTTGCCTCCGATTGCTCTCAGGCATAACTGCAACTGCAGACTACTCTCCTACAACCAGGATTGAATCCAGGGGTCTGCTCTGTCATCCCAAGGTTCATCTGTAGCTATAAAGGACTCCCAGAACAGAAAAGCTATGACTCTAACAGTTGCAATTTATTACACGAGAGGACCAGGTTAAAAATTGGCCAATGTAAAGGTTCCACAGGGCAGGGTCCTGGAGATTCCGAGTGCCAGCAGCTAAGTATCTTCATATGGACACATCACACTTGGCACTTGTGAACATTGATTGACAGCTGCAGTGGTTTATTACTTATTCATTGTTGTTTTGGTTTTTCGAGACAGGATTTCTCTGTGTAGCTTTGGAGCCTATCCTGGCACTTGATCTGTAGACCAGGCTAGCCTCAAACTCACAGAGATCTGCCTGCCTCTGCCTTCAAGTGCTAGGATTAAAAGCATGTGCTACCAACGCCCGGCGCTGCAGTGGTTTGTTTATATGGGCCTCTGTATCCAGACTTCTGGATATGTATGCTGGCCAGCTACCTACATGGCTGACCTTAGAATCTATCCTGAGGTGCTCTGTGAAGTACCCCCCCATTCCCGCGCACACACGCGTGTGCACACACACACACACACAATTGCATTTCAAAGAAGGGTTTGTCAAAGACTTTCCCATAAAACATGGGCAGTAAAAGGATTTCACAAGGGATGCATCCAGCATCCTTCAGGTCTCCACACTACAGCTTTGTGCTGGGGCCTTCCTTGTCACACCACAGCCAGGGTGACCATCCACAGTGTCACAAAAGCATATGATCCTGTGTCACCATCACAATGTCTTCACCCTCTCTGGTGCCATCTCAGGTAGATCACACCTGAGGACAGGCTGCCAGAAGTCACCTGAGACTCAGTTGTTTCAGGTCCAGGCACCTGGTACAGTTATGAGGGTGTGTCTCTGTGGTCACAGATGAAGTCTGAGATCAGTCCTTTGCCCTCTCCTGTCTTTCTCTTTTCTCTTCTTTCTTGTTATTCAAATGAACAAAGTTCTGTCTGATGAGCCCCAGCTGTCTAGACAGCAGAGGGCAAAGTGTCCTCCTCACCCCCAGTCTTGGCTTCCTATTATCACCCACCTGATCCAGGAGCATGACGCAAGCCCTGACACTCATGGAAGAACATGTACTTCCAATAAAGGTCACCTGCTGTTTATTTATCAGAGTGCAATTTTTGGATCAGGCTCCATTTGTTAACTAACTTGCTGTCCTGATTTTCATAAATAAGAGCCATCGTTGGTGTGATTTCACAGCTCCGTGGGCTCCCTTTCACAAGGTCGCACATATACACCTGTGTCATCAAGCTCTCAGATGATGAAGAGTCTGTTCCCATTAAGGGAAGAAAGCAGGACACATTAGCAATTTCACTTTACTAGTAGCAAACTAAGGCAGTGCCTAAGTGCCCCTGCGCTTTTGTTCTGTTTCTCCACATCCATCCATTTCGCAGCTAACACATTCTGTGGATCGAGCTGGAAGCTTGGGGGCCTTTTAAAGTGCCATAATCCCTTAGGCACTCAGTGAATCAGCTTAAGAAAGAATTGGTAAACACCAATTAGAAGGTCACCAGTCGGTAACCAATGTCACATTAATCAACAGTGCTTGGCTCAAAGATCTTTCTGAATACCTTCAAACTCTGCATGAGGTTCTACAGGGTTCAAAGCACATGCCCAATCTCCTGTCACACCTGAGAAGAATGTTACACACACACACACTGATTAATATTTTGATTCTAATTTTCCTATTTACCCAGCTCCTCTGACTCTACATGACTTGTTGGTTTTGCTGCTTTAATATTTATGTGCATGAGTGGGGGGTGTTTTATTGTTTTGGGGGATTTTTTGTTTGTTTTTTGTTTTTGTTTTTTTTTGTTTTGTTTTTTGCCTGTGTGTTTGTGCACCATATGTGTGCAATACCTGCAGAAGCCAAAAGAGGTTGTCTAGAGCTGGTGTGGGGATTCTGGGCCTAGAACTTGAGTCCTCTGCAGGAACAGCAAATGCTCTAAACCCCTGGGCATCTCTCCAGCCCCTCTGATTTATTTATTTATTTATTTATTTATTTAGTAGTGCAGCTTGATCTGTTGTTAGAAATTTTGTAATTTTCCAGTCACATCTTTTGTATCTTGTGACTTAGATTTTCTTACCCTAATATATCAGTCCTGAATTTCTTCCAGGCACTGGAGGATCGTCCCAGCTCGCTGCTTGTGGACCAGGGAGACAGTAGCAGCCCCTCCTTCAATCCCTCAGACAACTCCCTCCTGTCATCCTCCTCACCCATGGATGAGATGGAAGAAAGGAAATCCAGCTCTCTAAAGAGAAGGCAGTAAGCAGCATGGACATCCTCACCGTCCTCACTCCCCTCCCCACTGCAGCACCTCTGAGTTAGCCAGAGTGTGTGTTTGTGTGCATGTCTCTCTGTGTGTGTGTGTGTGTGTGTGTGTGTGTGTGTGTGTGTGTGTACCTGTGCATATGTGTGTATGCATGTGTGTGTTTATGTATGTATGTATATGTGTGTCCACATGTCTACATATGTTTATGTGTGCACGTGTATGTATGTTTATGTATGTGTGTATGTGTATACATGTTTATGTGCCTGTACATATATATGTGTGTGTATATGTTTGGGTGTGTATGTGTATATATATGTGTGTGTGTGTGTGTGTGTGTGTGTGTGTGTGTGTGTGTACATACATACATACATACATACATACATACATACATACAATCCCGCTGAGTCCAGCTTATGTGTGTATGATTTCAGAGCCAACCACTTGATATTAGTGAACCAACTGAAGGGGACAACTCATCCCTCGGGATGGTTAGTTTTCCCTTTCTCAGCTCTCCTTACTTTCCTGTAGATCTATGCCTAGGACTGGGGCCCCGTGAATCTCCCCCTCCCTTGGTGTTATCATTTAGCCCTTGTCTAGATAGCCATGTTGTTGAGGTATCAAAAAATAGAGCTTCCCTGACGCTTCTAAGAGACACAGCTTGGCAGTCCTTGTCCTCTGGCTCTTACAGCCTTGCTGCCCCTCTTCTGTAGTGTCCCTGAGCATTAGAAATGGGGGCTGTGTTGGAGACACATCTGTTGCAGCTGGGCACTATCAAAGGCTATCAGTGTTCCCTGAGTTTCCACCAGTTGTGGCTTTCTGTAATGGTCTCCATCTGCTGCAAAGAGAAGCAAGCTCCTTTGATGAGGGGAGAGTTAGACTTAATGTGGGCCCAAGACCAAGTGTTTAGAATGCAGTGAGGAGTTATGCTGGATTAGGGAAGGGGCAGTAAGACCCTGAGACCCATAACCTCCTTCCTTCTGTGGGTTCCTTAAGTCCAGTTAAACAGCTGTTGGTTACCATGTGTCATCTTGTGCCTCTAGAGATACCTTGCCGTGTTGAGTGTCATTGTTGTTGTCTGTAAGCATTGGGAGGGTTATTGGTGGTGTCTTTCCTTTGGCAGCTTCCATAGCGCCGTCTGGTTCTGTGGAGTCTAGCCCTTGGGTAGAGGCTCTCAAGTCAGATCAGCTCAAATCTTCCAAGTCCTGTGTCCCAAGTGAATGGTGACTTATGCAATAGAGACTTACTATAACATCTGGAGGCAACAAGCTGGCCTAGGGATTATTCTCTTGGTCGTTACAGACAGATACACTTCAGTGTGGTATACAGATTTGAAATATCTGAAATGGAAAATGTTTCCTGTATGTCCACTGAAGTCTAAAGTGGCTCAATAAAAAAATAAATAAATAAAACCTGCAGCCCCTAATGTCATACCTCCATAATGAAGTCATGTCTGTGCATCTTGTTATGTTCATTTTGTGCCATTGTTATTGCCTTTGTGTGCACCTCTGTGCTCAGGGTCACTCACTTAACCTGTCAGACCCACTTGTATAAACTTAATATATTGTACAGTCCTAAAAGAACCAATTCCCACAAACGAAAATCTGTACATGATTATTCATTAGAAAACAGAGTCTGTATTTTCTTTTTCTAGCTATGTTTTACAAGAATTAGTGGAAACGGAGCGAGATTATGTGCGAGACCTTGGCTGTGTGGTTGAGGTATGTATCTTGAGAAACTTCATAGCCTGAATCATCAGAGAGGAACTGTTTTAGATGGCAGAAGGGCAATACTGTCTCAAAAGCCTTAAAAATGTAGCTAGTTATCTTAGTAAACTGTATCCAATTGTAAATATTTTTTTAAATAGTACATCCTGATGTATACTTTATGTGTAATTAGGTTTTTAGATTATAGCCAGCAGTTTTGTAATTTTTTCATATTTAAATTTTACCTTTAATTATTTTGTAAGAGTAGATGTCACCACAAAAACAACAGTAATATTGGTTGAAAAGCCAGTGTGACTAAGCCACAGATTCAGTCCATTCTGAATCCAAATACTACTGCCACTGGCCTGTGCCTCTACCGGGGCATTTATTTATAGCTGTTCCCAGAATAACTGTACCACCACTAGCATTTGCTCAACACTTTGTAGCTACAGCCAAGCCTCTGCCGTCTGGACTAGTGAGTTACAGGCAGGAGCATGCAATCAGCTCAATTCATCCAAAGGCCTGTTTGGTTGGTTGGTTGGTTTTCATATTGTGTTCTGCAGCTAACTTAGAACTCATGCTGTAGCCTAGGTTGTTCTCAAACTTGTGGCAGTCTTCCTGCCTCAGCCTGCTGAGTGTTGTAATAGATATGAGCAGCCACACCTGGATCTGTTTTTTTAGACCTTGCCTCAGTATTTAGCTAAGGCTCGTCTTGAACTCATAACCATCATGCCTATACTTCCCAAGTGTTGGTTTACTGGTTTTACAGATTGTGCCACCAACTCTAGCTCTAAAGTGGAGGAATTTTTATAGGACAAAATGTTGTTTTTCTTTCAGCTTTGCCGATTCATGCAGAACCATACCTTTTGGGTACTGCGCATCTCATTAGAAGTAGCAGCTACCATGCTGTAGTATTAGCTCATTAGTAGGGCTTTTGCTTAGTGCACACACAGCCTGGGTCCCATGCTCAACACTGCTGAAGAACAATGGTGATAAGCGTCACTGCAGTCCCCTGGCATAAATATTTAGGATGCTTGGTTTTTCTACAGTCAGCAGTAGCAATAAACTACATCTAATTAGAATTGAATAGAAGTTTTATGTTGTGTTTCAAAACAGGGTCTTGCTGTATAGCATAGAATGGCCTCACACACATGCTTCCTGTCTCAGCTACCCAAGCTACACACAGTGCACACCATATTCAGCTGGACAGAGAGTGTGCAAAGCACAGATTAGCTACATAGTCAGTCGGCCTGTGTTCATGCGCAACTTATAGAAAGAATGTTGTTTAATCCTCTTTAATGTGCTGTGTAACAATCTCAGAGATCAGTTCCTTTGTTTCTGATACATATCCTAAAAACAGCAGGACTTCTGACTGACAGCTCTCTGTTTAGTAGCTGACAGGATTGCTTGCTTTATGGAACCATTTACATCTTTTCAGCTAAATAAGTTCCTTGGGAGAATTTTCATTTATTTACAAATGTTACATGGTTCAAGGAGGGGCAGTTACAGCAGCGACTATAGCAATATGTTTGAAGCAGTAGGTAAGGACACCTTTCGTGCAGGTTTTTGGCTTGCTCTCAAACAAGATGGCGTGTGTCTATGTCATGCAGCATGACTGCTAATCCAGTATGTGATGCAGTCACATACTGCATCCAGTCGTGTGTGCACTCACTTACAAACATTGCTTTGCAGGGCTACATGGCACTTATGAAAGAAGATGGTGTTCCCGATGACATGAAGGGCAAAGACAAGATCGTGTTTGGCAACATCCATCAGATCTACGACTGGCACAGAGAGTACGTAAGACACCTGCCATGTGTGATGCTGTCTCTGGCCTGGCCACGGCTAAAGGAAACTTTTAGATTCATTTAGTTCTGTAACCTTCATAGCTTCATGGAAGAGAGTTGTAGTTAAGGACAAAGTGCTGTACTATTGTAGCATTTTATGGCATGGGAAAGATTCATGTGTCTTTCATGCTAATCTGTGCCAAGATGCCAGGTCCCTGAACAGAAGCAATCTCCTTGGGGTCATGCCCTACAACTGTGCCATTTACTTCCTTTTTTTTTTTTTTTTTAACTAATTAGCTCTTTATCATTGTAACCAAAATACCCAACACAAACAACTTTGTGGAAGGAAAGATTGCTTTGGCTCATATTTTCAGAGGGTTTTCTCAGATGGCTTGGCACCACGAGCTCTGGGCATGATATGGTGACACTAGGTATAAAGGCTTGTTTTGACTCACAGTTTCAGAGGGTTTGCTCTGGCAACAGTGTGGAAGATGCAGCTCAGGGCTGACTGTCATGAAACCTAAGTTTTCGCTTCCAGGAACCTAATCCGGTGTAGCAGGGATCCTGACTTAGACCACACAAACAATTTCAGGATGTGCTGATGGGATAACAAGTCAGAGGGTGGACAAAATTCTTGATATACACAGATCACAAGGAGAGTAAGATGTGTATTTTTTTATTGTGAATGTGGCTCATCTCATCTGTATGGTTTTTCTCTGAAACGCGCAGGTTTACAAATGAGGAAGGAGCCCTTCCCAGCCCCTGGGCTAAGATGAAGTATAGATAGAAAGGTGTGCTGGTGCCCTTCAGAGGAAGTTAAACTTGCTTTTACATAGGTCTTAGCTCTTCCTCACACCCCAGTTAAATTTGTTGGGTTGATTTTTTTCACCTTCCTTCATTTATACATGTATAATACATGTATTTGAGAATTCCATACATGTATACAATCTCTCGATCATATCCATCCCCATCCCTGTAACTTCTCTTAGACAGCCCCCACACATCCCCCTCCCAACTCCATATCCTCTCGTTTCTCTCCCCCTTTTTATAGCTTACCAGGTCCAGTTAATGCTGCCCATATGTGTGTGGGTGGAAGACATCCATTGGAGCATGGGAAAGCTAGGCGAGGCCGCACCCCCCAGAAAATTAACTCTCCCTACCCCCAGCAGCCACTAGCTCTCAGCTAGCCTTGTTTGAGATCTTCTCGGGAAAGTGAATGCCGTCTCTATGTAAGCAACCCTCAATGCGGTTTTGCTAGTTATGTTAAAAGTCTGTGTCTGAGCCAGCAAGAAATACAAACCAGACCCCAGGAAATGAAAAGCTCTTTTTCCCTCCATCTGTCCCCTTGGTTTCCCTGTTCTTCTGCCCTGCTTCAAGTCCATGATCACTTGTCCCCATACACTCAGGAAAGACACTGTGACCGCAGGAGCATGTAGTTTAGGAGATTCTTCGCCTCGTTCTGACAGGAAGTAGAAAGCAACAGGAGGTGAGGAGGGTCTTCCAGCTATGGCCTGGCTCCTAAGCTTTCTGTGACCTCTCAAATAGCACAGCCCAGCTGGGCATCAAGCATTCAGAGCAGAGCCTGTGACCCTCTCTGTGCCTCCTTTTTTCATCCACACCACATATACAGGAGCATCTTCTTCATACCCAGTGACCGGGTTAATATCTGCATAGCACTCAGCAGCGTCTGCAGACAGTGAGGCACTGTTTCTCAGTAGAGCCGCAGCTGCCCGCTGAGTCCACGTTACTGTCACTCGCTCAACTTAGTGTCAGTGGAGAAGCAGACAGGATGCCCCGGGAAAATAAAATTTCCTCACACCTATGCTAGTCAGGAGAGGGCAATGGGGAGCCAGTATATAGGAGCTGACCCTCTGTTAATATAATCTGAAAGCCCTTCATTGTCTAGGGCTGCTTGACACTGTGGCCACTGATACTGTAGTGGCTTTCCAGCTGCAGTACTCTGCCTCCATGACCTGTTCAGGCCTCCTGCTATCTTGCTTTATCAACACAGCCACTCCCCTGCTGGAGCATGCTCTCCTCATCCGCAGACCCCAGCCCTCATTAAAGCCAAGACCCAGGAGGTCAGGAGATGGCTCAGTGTGTAAAGTACATGCTATACAAGTGTGAGGACCAAGTTCGGATCCCCAGCACCATGTACAAGTTGGGTGGGCACAGAAACCCTCCTATAATACCGGGACACAGGAGGTAGACACAGGATCCCAGGGGTGAGCTAGTCATCAAGACTAGCCAAATCCATGAGCTCTGGCTTCAAATGAGAAACCTTACCTCAGTAGTCAAGGTGGGGCAGCATCAAAATAGACACACCAGCCACCAGCTTTGGGGCTTCACACACATGTGCACAAACATAACACTTGCTCCCCATACACACATACACAGCCGTGAATGCACATCACACACACTAAAAATGATATATAAAGCTAAGGCCACATAGGCCCACTTATTAGTCATTAGGCCTGACTGCTCCGATTCTCCAGCCATCAGATATGTTTGTGCCCTCTAAGCTGTGAAATATCATACAGGTATAGAAAGGTGTTACAGAAGGACATTTCAAGCAGTAATTTGTATCCTGCTCTTACCTCTCTGAAGGGAGCACAAAACCTTTGAATTCACGAAAAGCTTTTCATTTGCATGAGTTCGGTAGCATCTAATTCACTAGAACCCATAGATAATCAATTGGGCAACTTTAAATACTAACTCAGCATATATTCTCCAAACTATGGGCTTAACACAAGTGTAGGGCATCCACTTCAGAAAGGGAGATGTGGGCAGGTGAGCTAGCTCAATGCAACTCAAAATTTCAAGCATATGTAAGTGGTAAGGCGACTCGCATCTTAGAGAAGAGCAGGGCACAACTGTGCTGTCACTATCCTCTGGGCCCATACAAGGCTATGATTTCTAACTAAACTTGATGTCAGTGTTACCTGAGAAAATTTCATAAAACTGGCACAGGTGAAATCAGCTTATGTCTGTTGCCCAGTTTGCTCAAAAAATGATCTAAGAATGATCATGGAATGGACTCACACAAGTTCATGAATAAGAAGACCAAACTTTCAGAAATGGAAAGGACCAGTGCTTTGGGACATTTGTTTTCACTCTGCATCTGGCCAGATGTTAGTACACACGTCCTTGAAAGAAGCTGAAACAAGAAATATTGTCTGAAGGAGTTGAGGGGAAGTTTCTTCTCTGTCTTTTTACACTTGGTTCTGAGTGTTTTCTGCCTGGCTCACACTTGTGAAATGTAAAGTGTAGTCTTCCAAGTTGTCCACCTCTGCATAGGCTGAGTCTACAATTAAAAAGACAAGTTGGGAAAAGTGCTGATATTCTTCTGTCTCCAGCTTTTTTTTAGGAGAGTTGGAGAAGTGCCTTGAAGACCCAGAGAAACTAGGATCCCTTTTTGTAAAGCATGTGAGTACAGAGACAGTATTTACATTCTGTTCTGTTATTGGTCTCTTTAGTGTCTTGAAGATGAGAACACTTGACATGTGTAAGAGTGAATGCTGTCAGTTTGTGTAGTTTTAATCCCCTGTGGCTTGTCTGCCTCTGAGTTAACTGCTTTCTCACTCGGCTCCCTGTCTGGCTACTTGGGTTGCAACAATGCAGGCTGGTCTAGGGCTCCAGAGCCAGACAGGCTTGACCCGGTAACCTTGCAGGTGTCTGAAAGGAAACAAGTCTTTGGTAATTATGCATCTGCCCATACCTGTAGTGGGCCTAATATATGTGTGTATCTAAAATAAAAGATATGTATGCTAATTGCTTTAAGGGAAAAAAAACACTGTATTTTCTAGAATAACAAGGCTTTGCATTTTTGCATTAACTTTAATATCAAGCTTAACAGAAGGTAGATTTTCATATCTGCTTCTGCTCTCCATACATTGTAGAATTTGGTTGTTGTTGTTGTTGTTACAGTACATGAAAAAAAGTCCATCTTCACACAGACAGTGGCTAGAGATGGATGAATACCTTAAATATCTTTTCAAGTATTTGTAGATAGTTATCTTTGTTAAAGGATACGTTCTTAAAGGCCAGTTCTACAACACAGGCTCTGAGAAGACTGTGTGTGGTCCTTTCCCTTGCTGTTTATTGTCTGTGTGGCCGACTTGCCTTCAGAACCTTTTGCTCCGTATAGTCTTGAGAATCATGAATGAGACAGTTGGAAGCTAGCTGGTGTGGCAGGTTCTTCCAGGTGTTGGTATGTGGTTCATCGCACATTATCCCAAATCAGACTTTTAGCATCATCACTGGTACTGCAGGAGAGTCTCCTCAAGCTAAGGCACATGTTTTCCAGAATTCTTTTATTTTTTCCCTCTTGACTATGGGATTTTCATTATTTGTCCACACTGCCAGCTGTGTCTTGCCTTGAGATGACAAGCTTACTTCATCAGTGCTCAAGAAAATGTCTACCAGATTGCAGAGTAAAAATAATCACAGTGCATGCCCATCATTCTGTCAGGTTCAATTGGTGGTTCATAACAAAAGCAGTCGTTGAACTCACATCAGTCACAAGTGCTTTTCCTTAAGGCAATGGCTGAGCAAGAGGGAGAGTTAAGCAGACTTCTATCCTGACACAACAATGCTGAAAGCATGTGTGTGCCATGTTGAAGTTTTAATAAGATGACTGGCTTTTATGACTTCATCGGTGGCATGCTGAAGTGAAGCTGGCATTTTCCACGGCAGATTTGCAATAGTGACAACAATTGGCTGTAATGCCAATGATTTCCCCCACCATGGACCCGAGGTTCATCAGTACAGATGTCACCGCCACAAAAAGGGCAAGGATATTGTAGTGGTATTTTGAAAGTGATTTTTGACCTATGGGAACCACAAATAGGCCTCATGGCCCCTGAGGGGTCTGTACACCGAGCCTCAAAAGCCGTTGAATTAGCAGGAGGCACGTTGTCCCTACTTTCCCTCCTGTGGGATTTGAGATTAGAAACTTAATAATCACAAAACAGTCACCAGGACTGCTGGCAGCCTGGGAGTAATGGAAGTGTGTTCTCATGCTGCCAGTGGATTTGCTGGTACGGTACAGTAAGGATCAGGTCTGTACCAGGAATGAGAGCGGAGGGCTGTTCAGAGACCATAGCCAGAGTGAGCTGCTAACATCGACAACTTTGCTCTGAAATGGTGTGCTCCTGCGTGCACTGACGGTCTGCCTGAACTCTCAGTGATCTAACCATCTGTTTGCCTTTTTACTCCTAGGAGAGGAGGTTGCACATGTACATAGTCTATTGTCAAAACAAGCCAAAGTCTGAGCACATTGTCTCCGAGTACATTGATACCTTTTTTGAGGTAAGACTCAGCATAGGAACAGCTGGTTTCTGAGGCTGAGACTACGTTGTGATTACAAGAAGTTTAAGTGTCACTCCCTCATGGAGCTGGCCTGAGAGATTTGTGTCCTGAGGCTTGCTTTATAGTCTCTAAATCATAAAAGAGTGTGGACTCAGAGCCTACCATTCAGAAGGCCACTGAATGAAGGGTTTGAGCAATTTGTGGCTCATCCCCAGGATGCCTGCTATGGGGTGCAAAGATCCCAGGTTTAAGGCTCAACTTGGGCTACATAGCAAGATAAACTTCACCCTGGATAACTTAATGAAACTCTGTCTCAAAATAATAGCCAGCACTCTTAACCATCGCTCCAGCCCTGGGGGAGAAATGGTTTTTTGTCTTTTTAATTTTAAAGTTCATTTCAAACTCAGTCATTCAGATCTGGACTTCTTTTCTAAAAATGACATATGTGTTCATGTGAATAAAGAAAACAACTGAAAAAAAAATGCCTTAATAATCCCAAGACTCCAAAGGCTAACATAGGCCAGCCTGTGTTACATACTTTTCCTCTTAGGGCGGGCAGGGCAGAATGAAGCTTTCAAATGAGTAGACATCTCTGAAAACCCACCAGGAAGATTCAAACCAAATGTTTACATCCTGAGGGATAGGACACTCTTGTTGCCTTTTTTATTTTATTTATTTATTTATTTCGTTCCCTTATCAATTGGGGTGTTGTGGTTAATTATAAGAAATAAAATTGTTGCCTTTTAACAAACAGCACTCGATGTGGTTTGTTTTGTTTTTCTCTTAAAATCCCCAGGACTTAAAGCAGCGCCTTGGCCACAGACTGCAGCTCACGGATCTGTTGATCAAACCTGTGCAGAGAATCATGAAGTACCAGCTGCTCCTGAAGGTGAGGCGAAGGGGCAAGAGCAGGCTCACAGTCACTCTGCCACAGGGGTGGGACTTCCTTCACCCTCCGAACCTCCACAGGTATGGGAGAAGGGTCTCCCTGCCTTCTCAAAGACCTGCCTTGTAATTCTTTGCATTAGGAGGACTCCTTCATACGGTTCTTTCACTATTTCATTCCTGTCAAGTAGGAATCAAAGGGTCAGTCCACGCAAATTGTGTCTCTGCCATATGCCATGGAATGGTAGTGATTTTTCATTAGCTCTCTCAACCTTAGATATATGTGTATTTTATGTATATGAGTATTTTAGCTATATGCATGCCTGTGTACCACATATGTGCCTGGCATCCATGGAGACCAGAAGGTGTGGGAACCCCTGGAACCAGAGTAGCAAACAGTTGTCAGCCACCATATGGATGTGGGGAATCAAACCTGGGTCGGTCCTCTCCAAGAGCAGCCAGTGCTCCTAACTGCTGAGTCATTTCTCCATCTTGTCTTCTTGGATTCTTGCTAAAACTAATCGCGGAGTCACCATCTATCTGTTCCTGTTGGCCTGGCAATAGCTATTAATTGCTTTAAGTTACTAATTTCCACCAGAGGTAAAGTTACCTGAAGCTTAGGGCCTGGGAGTGAAGAGAGACCACAGCTGGTCTGGGAATAGAGTGGGAACCAAGGATAGCTTCACGTTCGGGATGCCTTTGTGCCATGGTTATGAGAGGAGGGGCTGAGGATGTAGAGTGAATATGCTGAGGGCCTATTGTCAGAAGGGCAGTCAGGAGGCCAGCTGCCACTGCCCACCACGCTCACCACATCTCCTTCTTCACTTCCCTCACAGGATTTCCTCAAGTACTCAAAAAAAGCTAGCCTGGATACGACAGAATTAGAGGTATTTTGTGGGCCTGCTGTGCCCGTGCAAAACCCCTCCCACCATGGGGACTGGTCCCGGGGAGAGGTCATGTCAGGGGGATGGGATCTCTGCCCTGTCTGGAGAGAAACTAAAATTGGAGGTACAGCAGAGGGTTAGCACTGAGAGGAGCTTGAACTCTGACTCTGCTTTCTCCCCACCCGCAGAAAGCTGTAGAAGTCATGTGCATAGTACCGAAGCGGTGTAACGACATGATGAACGTTGGGCGGCTACAAGGATTTGACGTAATGCAGTTGTTCTTTGAAGGGCTCCTGTCCCTTTTCTTTCATCCTGGACTGTTTCTCTGCATGTGTAGAAAGCTGGCCTTTCTGTTTCGGGGGTTTTTGTCTTTCTCACTCTCCTTCAACATGACTGACTTCTTTTCAGCCTCTTTTTGGTGCCTTTGGTTTGCTTTGGGGAACCTTCCTCTGCCTGAAGCTGTTAGAGTAGAGGCCAGCAAGCAGGGCTGTTCTTTGTCTCTGACAGCATCTGCATCCTCTCTCAGCATCAAAAGTCATGAGAGCTAGAGATGAAGGCTCCTGCCCTTCTCTCATCCCTGAAAGAGAGACTTCAGGACCACTAAGTTCTTGAGTCTACCCAACTTGTACAGATTGCACACTCTGATTCTTACATATATATAAAAAAAGTGAATGAAGACCAGAATCCCTATTCTGGTTGAGTAAGGAGCCATGAGATGCTTTTGTGTTTCTTGATACCTGCTTTATGGAACATTAGGGTTTAATGTCCCAGGTCTGTGTTCCTCAGGCTGAACCTAGAGGGCTTTTGCTAACACACCTAGGGGAGAGGGATGGCTGCCTTTTGTCAGAACCACACCTAGAGAAGCCCTTTCTTACTCTGATTCTGAAGCCATTGGTTACACGGGGTTGGCAAGACTTTTAACTAAAGAATTGTTCTGCTCAGCGCTAAGAATACATTACAGTGAAAGAGTAAGCACCTAGAAGGACATGTCATCCTGTGGGAGGAAACCAAAGAAAACAGACCATTGATCACTGAGACTGCAATGTTCTCCCTTCTTCTCCTCCCCTCTTTTTTTTCAGGGTAAAATAGTTGCCCAGGGTAAACTGCTCTTGCAGGACACATTCTTGGTCACAGACCAAGATGCAGGACTTCTGCCTCGATGCAAAGAGAGGCGGGTTTTCCTCTTTGAACAGATCGTCATATTCAGCGAACCACTTGATAAAAAAAAGGGCTTTTCCATGCCAGGATTCCTATTCAAGAACAGTATCAAGGTAACGCTTGTCTGCGAGCTTCATGTGTCAGTACATTGCCTGTCATGCTAATAACACTTTCTACTTATGGTGACATTTCCCGATGCTTATTTCATTTAATATTCACAAAACCTTCGAGTACATTGGTGAACCTTTAAAACTGCCTCTTTCTGTTTTCCGTGCTCTGGACCTGCTGCCCTGAATGCCTGTGTGACTATGGCCAGAGGGCAGTGGTCAGCGTTGCCCTCTGCAAGACCATGTAAAACTCACTCACACCCAGAGCCCTAGCTTTAAGGTACTGGCCTGGAACCAAAGGACATAGCCAACTCAGTGTCTCATCCTCCACCCTTCCTGCATGGGCCTCCAGAGATGGGACACATACCCTCTCTGCCCTGGGGTAGCTTGCCCTCTGGTGGCAAAGAAAAGTAAACAGAAAATAATTGTAAATGATCCTAACTCTGTAAAGGAATCCAATCAAGATGATGGAATGAATGACAGAGGGGAACCTGAAGCCCCAGCGGGTGGTCCCTAGACGATGCATGCATACACCTTCCCTAAGTTCTTGCCATGTCTGCAGCTGCTCAGGCTTGAGTTCAGAACAGAGATGTGCCCCTCTCTATTAGAGCCTCCTACACTAACACCAGGATCTTCATCGGAGGTGCCAGGGAACCTCTTGGGCCTTTGAGTCCCTAGGCTTCATAGTGTGCAGGTGAGACTGGCATTCTCTCCCATGAAGCTGCTTTGGTTATTGTAGACTGCAGTTTCTGGTGCCTGAACCCGGGCAGGCTGCTCTGTGGGCACAGGCTTTGGGCCAGATGATCCTTCGTTCACAAGGACCCGCAAAGGCTTCAGAGCCAGGCAGCAAAAGAAGAGCTCCCGAGGCCTGAAACTGAGATGCAAATCCTCTGGGTCACATGCCACCCTGTGCAGCTTATTCCCTCTGAAGCCATGCCCAGACACCTACCCTCACCTTAAAATCCCTATGTATTCTTTCCCCAAGTCTGTGCAGAAAGTCACCCCAACACCTTACAAGGTCCACTGATGCATTCATTATATTGTGTATATCTTGCTTCTGTGAAGTTGTTTCTGTATTTTAGTCATAATATCAGATACCCATGCATATCCTTTTTGATATTTGAAATTTTAGTGTTTTTTAGCACATTTGTTTATTTTTATGTGTGTGCATGTCAGGACAAGGTATGGGAGTCAGTTTTCTTCCAACATGTGGGTCCCTGGGATCAAACTCAGATAATTGTGCCTGGTGGCAAGTATCTTTACCTGCTGGGCTGTCTTGCCGGCCCCTTAATATGTGTTTTTATTTTAGAGAAGTAAAGGATGAGTGCAGAGGAGTTTTGCAAACAGATAATAACCCCAGCCCTCAAAGCTACTTAATTGTTTGTGCTGTTGGTCAAGCCATTAAACTCCTAATAATAGCCTTGTACCTGGCATTGCACAGCCTCATGATGCATATTGGATACCTTGTCTGAAATGCTGCAGAAAAAAAAAATCTTTCTGATTTCAGGCTATTTTTTTTTTCAGTTTTAGAATATTTATTATATACAGAATGGCAACTTAGCAATGGTGCCAATTCTTTTTTGGGGGGTTTATGCGTGTGTAGTTGGGCACATGTGCCACATTGCACTTGTGGAGGCCAGACACAAGCTCTGTGGAGTTGGTTCTCTCCTTTTACATTTGTGTGGACTCCGGGGATGAAGTCATCTTATCAGGTTTATACAGCAAAGTCCTTTACCCATGGAGCCATCTCAGTAGCCCCCGGGATGGGACCCACTTCTAAACACAGTGCATTTGTGTGTCGTCTTCACTGTATCCGTGTCGCCTGAGATCCCTTTTACTACGTGGTTTGCATGAGCCCACGTCTTCACTGCAGACCATCACACAAGGCCCTTACAATGTTTTATTGGTTTTAAATTTCACCACACTGCGGGCTTAGATATTTGGTTTAGGAATGTTTGATTCCTAAATGGTTCCTGAAGCTGTTCAGCTAAGAGACATTCAACTAAAAAGTGGTTGTCGCCTTGTTGGCATAGGATGAAATTCCCTTCAGACTTAAGTTTGTGGTAAAACATATATAACATAGTATTTACCATTTTAACTGTTTTTCGGGCAACAGCTTGGTGATATTAAGTACATTTATGCTGTGGTACTGCTCAGACCCCAGACACTCTTTTCATTTTGCAAAAGTTAAAACTCTCCACCCATTAAACTTGACATCCCCATTGTCCCCTCCCAGTAACCCTTGTCAACTTCCCTGCCTCTTTCTGTCTCTGAGAGTGTGACGACTTCCAGGAGATTATGTGTGTAGAGTCTTAAATATTTATCCTTGTGTGTGTGGCTTACTGAAGTTGACGGTGTTTGAAAGTTTGACCATGTTGCAGTGTCTATCAGAGTATCCTCTCATATGAAGGCTGGATGACACTCCACAGCAGGCATATGTTTTGTTAGCCATCCTTCAGTTGGTAAATGTCCAGGATGCTCCCACGTCTTAACTGTTGTGTAATGATTCATTGTTTTAAAGGTGAGTTGCCTTTGCCTGGAAGAAAATGTGGAAAATGATCCCTGTAAATTTGCTCTGACATCAAGGACAGGTGACATGGTGGAGACCTTCATTTTGCATTCATCTAGTCCAAGTGTCCGGCAAACGTGGATCCATGAAATCAACCAAATCTTAGAAAACCAGCGCAACTTTTTAAATGGTGATGTATCCCCTTACTGGCTGTGTCTTCTTTCTCTAATGTACAGGTTTCTGCTTCTCCACACTCATTACATGTTAAAGCAACAGAACTTATTTTGTTCACCATATCTCTTGCAGATTAGTGGGCTGATAAATTGTGTGGAATGCCACATGTTTTTGGTGGCTGTCAGAATTTGGAGCAGCCACTCAGTTTTCAGTGTATGTGTCTAAGAATGTATTGTTACATCCTGCTGTGCATAGACTACGTATTATTATATTACACATATTATATCAGGACTTGGAGCAGCCACTCAGCTTCCAGTGTGTGCTTCTCGGAGCGTATTGTTACCTTCTGCTGTGCGTATAGTCTACACTACAGCTTCGTCCTAAGAAAAGAAAGTTTGAGGTGGTCCTAACAATGTGAAACTGATCAAAGATGCTAGAGACACTGGCCAAGTGCATTGCAAAGCAAGCCATAGGCGCATGTGATACTGCATTCCTGTAACTTTAGCACTCAAGAATGCCAAAGCAAGCACATTGCAAATTCAAGGCCAACCTGCACTACATAGCCAGACCCTACCTGTAGATAGACGAAGACTTATCTCCCAGTGTCTATAACCCCTATGATTCTAGAGATGCCCATAGCTGTTAGCCTCCATCTGCCTGCCTGCCCCTCCTATCTGCAGTAGGCCCTATGACTGCCAGCTTCCCCTCTCATTTTAGCTTAGGGGATAACGGAGAGTTGAAGAATATAGTTGGAAGCTAGCTGCTTATTGAATCAGTCCTGATTGTGACTGTTTCTGCTTAGCCACATTCTGTGCCTAAGTCCAGTCCAAGGAGATGTTGACATGCTCCTGTCTGCAGAGAGCCCTCTGCAGGACATTCCAAAGTCAGGGACAGACACACTCAATGGGTGACACTGTTGGCCTGGTGTCCTTTGCCCCAGGCTGCTGTCAAGCTCACTGGCTTACCAATTAACATTGACCCCTTTGGTCAGAATGGGCTTGTGTGACCACAAGCGCTTGCCTGAATTAACTCACTGACTCTCAAGCTTGCTATTTCCTTCTAATTATGTGTGACTTATTTTTTTTCCTATACTTTGCAGTTAGGATTTACTTGGTTACCCCGACTGACTTTTGTCCTTTTACATTGTTTGGTTACAGCCTTGACATCACCCATCGAGTACCAGAGGAACCATAGCGGGGGCGGCGGCAGTGGCAGCGGGGGCAGCAGCGGCGGGGGCGGGGGCAGCGGTGGCAGCGGGGCCTCCAGTGGCGGCAGCAGCAGCCACGGCAGTGGCCCCAGCAGCTGCAGCAGCGGCCCCAGCTCGAGCAGGAGCAGGCCCTCCAGGATCCCACAGCCTGTCAGACACCACCCCCCCATGCTGGTCTCCTCTGCAGCCTCAAGCCAGGCAGAGGCAGACAAGATGTCAGGTATGTCTGCTCCCAGCCCCTCACTGCCTCCCCCCAGCAGCAGCCTAGCCCTTGAGGCCAGCCTTGGCCAGCCCAGCAGGCTCCCCCAGAGTGGAGACTCCGAAGGTCTTGAACGAGAAACAGAGCCCATCCCCAAGATGAAGGTGATGGAGAGCCCCAGAAAAGCCCCTGGGAATGCTTCTGGTACAAGCCAAGACGGAAACACCAAGGATGTCCGGGGGAACCTGGGCCCGTTGCCTCTGGGCAAGACTAGGCCGGGGGCCATCTCGCCGCTGAACTCTCCTCTCTCCACCACGTTCCCTTCTCCTTTTGGCAAGGAGGCCTTTCCTCCCAGCAGCCCCCTGCAGAAGGGGGGCTCCTTCTGGAGCTCCATTCCTGCTTCCCCTGCCAGCCGGCCAAGCTCCTTCACCTTCCCGGGGGACAGTGACTCCCTCCAGCGGCAGACGCACCGCCATGCAGCCCCCAGCAAGGACACAGACCGCATGAGCACGTGCTCCTCGGCCAGCGAGCAGTCCGTGCAGTCCACTCAGAGCAATGGGGTAAGAGCGCCAGGGAGCCTGCGCCCATCCACCCCACCGCCTCTGTCCCGCCAGCTCTTCTAAACCTCCGTACTAACTCCGGCTCTTCAGCACTGTGCAGCAGTAATCGCCTTCTTCAGTTCTTCTGTGCGTTGTCTACGTAGACACGTCTGTGGCCTCTGTGTGTGCGCTCGAGTCTGTGCCCCGTGGCATTGCACTGGCACCCAGCCACCAAGTGAATGCAGCCACCTCTAACCCCCTGTGGGACCACGGACAGCACCTGCTCTCCTCTCTACTAACTTGCTTCTCGCTTTATTCCTGTCTCCTTAAGAGAAAGCGCATCATTAACTTCCTCCACACAGCCTCTTTAAGTCTCTTCAGTTTCTGATCAGCAAAGCATCTTGGAACTTGCTTTTTAGGCCCTGCCTTCCTCGTACTTCTTTTTTCTTTTCTTTCTTTCTTTTTTGTTTTTGGGAGGGGTCTTTTTTTTTTTCTGTTCTCTATTACTTACGATGAAATGTGTACACTTTTAAGCTTTTTGCTCATCGCTTAGTTTTGCTCTTTTATGCCTTAAGTTATCTTTGCAGCTTTTTTTTTTTTTGAGTCATCTGATGGAAAAGCAAAAAACAAAAATGATTTCCTCAAGAAAACAACCAACAGCAACTCAAAGCAAAATAAAATAGCATAAGGGGGCAGGAATCTACCCAGTGGGAAAGTTTCCTCCACCCTAAGTCTCCTGGAGAGACACTGGCCCAGGCACCTGGACACTCAGCTTCTCCAGAGATGTCTGGGCCTCATGCCTCCAGCGAGGATGCCAGGGGCAACTCAAGTGCCTCTGCCGTGGGGCTCCAGCTCCTTCTGTGGTCACTTGCATTGTGTTCTCAAGCCGAAGGGTGTCTCTGCTGGGTTCCCTCCCACTCTGTGGCCTCCTCACTGTCCTCCAACTGTCTCCTCCAGGGCAGATGGCCTGGCCCGTAACACTCTAATGAAGGCATGCGTGAGTGCACAGAGCTGTTCTAACGAGTGTATGTTTGATCGCTTTATAAATTTTTAAATACATTTCCCTAAAAGGGTCTGTGTCTCTCATTGTATATATATTTATATATAAAATCTAGCTTTTGCATGTCTCTTTCCTCTGGACTTCTATTAATCCCTCATTTGTACTCCTGATCTTATCTTCTTTTTCATTAGGGATTCTGATTAACTCCGCCTTCATCTTTATTTGTGGAAGAAATTAAGAAATGGGTCTTGATGCTTTTATTTACACTTGAGTTACCCACTAAATGGTTAAGCAGGGGTCCATTGGAGGATATTCCCCATGTGCTTGCCATGGACTTTCCATTCTGTACAGAGTTGAGGGGGTTTCCAGCTAGATTGGAAACTCTAGGTGGCCAGACAGTCTACTGACAAGTTACACCCCATTCCTGGTTGTCTGCTCAGTTACCAGGCCTGGTCTCAGCACTGTGATCCATACAGCATGGGCCTGCTGACAGTGCCTGCACCCTCTAACCTGCCCACATTCCCAGTAAGTTGAGAAAGCTTTCAGGTCTATGTCTCCAAGCGTGTAACTACTCTAGGACAGGAGCCAGGCCCTCATCCCTGGATGCCCCTTCAAGGGCATGGTTAGGGACACAGCTCCACCCTGAGGGAAGTAGCCTTTGATTTCTGACTCTTCGCACTGCTTTTGTGGAAGGCAGCTTGGAAAAGGAAACTGACAGGCTGAAGTATAATCAGAATGGAGATGTGTAATGCCCTCTTGCCCCCTTCCTGGCACTGGGTAAAAAGGGCCATTGGAGGTCTTAGCAGCTAGCCAATGAGCAGGGCCTCCTGTCCTGTGACTGCCCCCTGGGGAGCTGTCTGGGATTGTAGACAGGCTGCCTCGCCTGACCTCTAGCAGTCTGACCCTTCCTCCCACTCCAGATGGCACCTTCTGCTGAGATCGGGGTGGGTGGGGTGCAACTACAAGGCCCCAAGCTGACTGGGCTGGCCTGTCTTCTCTGCCATTACCCGACCTTCCCTCCCACAGTGTGAGCAGCAGAAGAGTCAGCTCCAGCCCCACCTCCTTGTCACTTCCTGGGTGGCCTGGGCATTCGTCTCATCCTTCTCTGAGGGGAGGTTGTGGGAACTGAGAAAGGCTGGAATGCCTGATGCATATGCTGGCCAGAGGTGCATTTAGAAGTGGCAAGAGCCGTGATTGCCTCAGATCATTCTGGCTATGAGAGGCAGCCCGCTGTGATACACTAACCAGGGCAGCTGTAGCACAGAAAGGTTTAGGTTACATTTCTACAACATTGGCCTGTGCCATCCCCAAACTGCCGGGTAAAAATACTAAGGTGCATGCTAAAAGCAAAGTGAGCGTGCATGGCACGCTTTGAGCTGAAGGGTCACAGGCAGGGAGTGGTACCGTGGGGACAAGAGCATCTGACCCATCGTGAATACAAGCCGGCGACTCTTCCATGTCCACAGCAGCTCCCATGCAAAGCCCATCCATGCAGCTTCCAGAAACTGGCTTGTTGGCTGCCCACTCATGGCCTCTCAGAGAAGAGCCTGTGGGCCTGATGTCCCCTCAGCCACCTCAGAACAGCAGTCAGCATTATGCTCTTGCACCATCTGACATGCTCTGAAGACTAGGACTGAGAAGGGAGGAGGCCAGGTCATCTCCCCCTCAGAGTGTCCCAGAGCACAGCATAGACTTTGAAATCCTGACCTTTATAAACACCCTGCAGCAGCGGCATGCAAACATTTGACAGCAAACTCACAGAAACCAGGGCCCAGAGGCCATTCCCCATATCTTAATTTGATAGAGGGGACTTGGGCAAGATGCCACTCAGGAATCAATAGTGGTGTCACCTTTCTCCATTCCTAGACAAATAGGTAGTCAGGTGAGAGCCTGGGTCAGGTGGCTGCCATTTGTGTTTCGTTCGTTTAGTTTGTTCATTAGAAGTGTAAGGCTGGCGGCCTTAAGAAACCAACTAGGTTTTACTTATGCAGTCTTGACTTGTTGACTGAGTTACTGGACAGGTGTTGCAGGCCAACTACATGTCAGTCACTGACCAAAGAAACTGTATGCCACTGAGGCCTCAGGGTAAGGGCAGTGGAAGAAATCACCACAGCCATTTAAAGATATCTTCCCTAAAGCTTGAAGGCAGCTCTGTGACATTATGCCATACATATGTTGCTGTGACAAGAGAGGTATGAAGACCCCTGAGGCAAGCTCGGTCAAAGGATCATCCACTGAGGGACATAAAGGAGATGGAGCAGCCATCCCTAAGAGTAGAGTGTTAGTTCCTTGGCCTTCCAGATGCTCCGCACTCTTTTGGGGGGGGGGTGGGAATGGGGAAGCAAAGGTTAGGCAGATAAGAGCTGTAACCTGGAATTCGCATTGCCAGTGAATGTCTTATTAGGAAGATTTGGGGACATCTCAGTTACAATCTATCAGGGAGCCAAGTGGCTACCCTACAGCCTTCAAAGTTAAAACTCTTTTGAACCCGAAACAACCAATATGACATCGACATGAGGACTGAGCGGCTTGTGCAGGGCACGACGAAGATCCAACTACGTCAGGCTCCCAGGGCGACAGCACTGAGGTGGATCTTTTGGAATTGTTTCTCGATGGCTGACCAAGTGGTTGCAAGGGGGGCATTGAGCTGAAGAAAGTGTAAAGGAAGAGTTTAACATCTCCCTGTCTGCTGAGCCCTTCTTCAGTGGGCAGGGTGCCATGGCACACGGTAACCAGTGGCCGTTGCTGTCAGATCTCATCTCAGTCCCCGTCCACCCTGTTTTCTTCATCTCTCCCTCCAGAGTGAAAGTAGCAGCAGTAGCAACATCTCCACCATGCTGGTGACACACGAGTACACGGCAGTGAAGGAGGATGAGATTAACGTCTATCAAGGAGAGGTCGTTCAAATTCTGGCCAGTAACCAGCAGAACATGTTTCTGGTGTTCCGAGCCGCCACTGACCAGTGCCCCGCAGCCGAGGGCTGGATCCCAGGCTTTGTCCTGGGCCATACCAGTGCAGTTATCATGGAGAACCCCGACGGGACTCTCAAGTGAGTGCCAGCAGTGAGGCAGCCAGAGCATGGGCCGCTGTGGGGATGGGAGTGCTTGAAGGTCCTGGAGGGAAGAAACCAAAGAAGAAAAATGTGTTGTTTATGCAGGTTTGCCTCTAAGTGAAATGTATGAACCCCCCCTCCATGTAGGTGGGCTGTCCTTCTCCTAACAGAGTCTCCTTAATACCTCTTTCATTAGGGTCACTAAATAATCCCTGAAGGTCTTAGTTAAGGAGCAGGACCTCTGAGGGACACAGGATCATCACTCACAGCCTACAGGGAAAGATCTATGTGATGGTTTTGCCATCAGCCCTTTAATACTCAAAGGCACGTTGACTCAAGCCTGAAACCAGCCTTGTTGCACTGAACATTATATTAAAGAAAACCGAGTCCATATTGGTCTTTTCTCTCCTGGAACCTCCCTGAAACATGAGAGACCAGCCATGGCTTTCCCAGAATAGAACAGCTTTGATGCTGGGAGAGGCCATGCTGCCTGGCTGCATGGGTACCTTCCTTAGGACTAGCGTCCTTCCCCTTATCCTGTCTCACTGAGAGGCAGAGCGAAGTGAGTGTGTTGTTCGGGACCCCTGAACTACAGGTCTCTATGTTATTCTTGGCTTTAGAAGAAGTGTAAGATATGGAAGTCCCGTGTTATGCTTTATTTCTTCAACACACATTTGTGAACCTTGTGTTAGATTCTTCAGGGAGACAGACCTACTGGGGTAAGCTGTGAGTAGGCAGGGGACTGGCTCACACAGTTGTGGAGACAGGCAAATCCAGACTGCTGGTCCCCACTCATGTTCCCTTCATAGACCTTCAACTGACTGGATAAGGAAGGGCAAATAGCTTCATCCATCCCGATGTTCTGGCCAACCAAAAGTTCCCTCAAAGAAACTCTGGGAACGGTTGACTGTCTCTGCACAGTGTGGCCCGGTCAAGTTGACACATGATTTAACTATTGCTTTTGTATTTAAATCTTTAAAATTTGCATAGTGATTGCTGGCTTTGTCCCCTGCTTCTTGAGTATCCCTGTGAAGTCAGTGGTTAAGGGGTCTCTGTTCCTAGAGGCCTTCAGTTCCTGTGTGAAGCCTTTCTCCAATGCTTCTCGGCGTCATCCGCTGACCATGGGGGAGAAGAGATATGAGCACTGTATCTTTTTCTCCCCTAGGAAGTCAACATCTTGGCACACAGCACTCCGTTTAAGGAAGAAGTCTGAGAAGAAAGAAAAAGACGGCAAAAGGGATGGCAAGCTGGAGAACGGGTACAGGAAGCCACGCGAAGGGCTCAGCCACAAGGTATCTGTGAAGGTGCGTGTGAGAAGCCAGGCCTGGTGCCACCTCTGAGAGGAGAGCAGAGATGGTGAGCCACTGTAGGCCCTAAGTTGGGGCTTGCTTGAGGACCCTCTCCCCTCTCCCTGGGGTACCATTACAATGGCTCTCCATGCAGCCACATAGCTTACACCTGCACGTATCACCTGGCCACGTGTGGCTTCAGAGAATGTGATGAAGTCAGATGGCCTTTAAGTAGCATGTTTGTGAGTAAGAAGATAAACTCAGTTAATTGATAGGACGAGGCCGTTCCAGTGTGTGTGACAGCAGTAGAAGGTGATTGGTCCCACTTGATTCCAGATAAGCCAAGCTCTCCCAACAGTAACTGTAGCCCTTCGATCAGAGTAGCCTCCCTGAGAACAACTGTTTTTATTAATGCCTGTTTGCCTTTTCCATTTCAGCTTCTCAACCCCAGCTACATTTATGACGGTGAGTCCTGTTGTCTTTTCTCTAGTTGGAGGGATCACAGACTTGCAGGGTAGCTGTCGGAGCACCAGGGCCCCATACCGGGGTACTTTGTGGTGCTCTGGTTTCCACTCGTGTGTAGAACCACACGAGAGAGGTAGAAAGATGCTGAGGATAACTGGCATTGACCAAACTCCCTTCCCTTGCAGTGCCCCCAGAATTTGTTATCCCATTGAGTGAGGTCACGTGTGAGACAGGGGAGACCATCATTTTCAGATGTCGTGTCTGTGGCCGCCCCAAGGCCTCAATCACCTGGAAGGGCCCCGAACACAACACTTTGAACAGTGATGATCGCTACAGCATCTCCTACAGGTGAGGGGCCACTCTGGAGCAGCTCGCTGGGCCAGGGCCATGGTTCGAGTTCCTCAGTAACTGGAAATGCACTGTTCACCGTCAGAATCATCTCTTCCCTTTGTCACCTTGGGCATGCAGTCTTGGAAGACCATTTCATAGGTGGGGAGGGAGATAGAGCTGGGGCCCGAAGGTGCTGAGCATTCCTGATGCCTAGTGTATCCTCACGTGTGCCACAGTGACGTTGGGGAGGCCACTCTGAAGATCACTGGTGTGACCACGGAAGACGACGGCATCTACACGTGCATTGCTGTGAACGACATGGGTTCAGCCTCATCTTCGGCCAGTCTGAGGGTTCTAGGTAAGCTGCCTAGGGACAGGCACCTCTCCTGGCTCTCCCCTGAAGTCCGGTGTGTCTGTCACACTTGGTGGGTCATGAAACTTAGAACAAAAGGCCACATGTGTGGATGTCCAAAAGAGGCTCAAATATCAGGCAGTGTCACACATGTTAATTTGGCAAGTTCAGGGGAATACTATAAGAGAGTGTGTATAAAAGACCTAAGGTCCTGCCATTGGGCATTTGAGTCACTGGTGACTGATCTGAGCTGGAATGCGGTGCTTTGGTGCCCTTAGTACTTACAAGCAGGTTCGTTTATCCAGTCTTCCAGCTGAGGTTAAGTTGGTTCATGAAGCATGGGAGTGAAAAGTGGGAAAAGAAGTGGTATCTTCTAGGCCTGTCTCAGACCCCAGTGCATGCAGCCCTTCAGTGAGGCGTGATCTGCCATGGCTCGGTGACTTCCCAAATACCTAGCTAGGCGAGTGTTCCTAGGGGCCTGTTTGTTGGTGGTCTTGGCACCCCTCATCCCAACAGGATGCTGTGTTCTTGGCAGTTAGCCTTTGAGCCCTGTGGACAGAATCCTTCCAAATCCTGCGGAATTCCTCTGGGGGCTTGCATTTGACATGAGTGGGTGTTCAGAGCAGTGGGCAATGCCCACTGAGGCCAGCCATACTACACCGGGCAGCTACAAGTGCCCACCTGTCCTTAGATGCTTCCAGCAGGGACAATAAAATTCCTAATGGTGAATTGGGTTCTATGTGTAGACAGTAAGCCAAATTTGTCTAAAAATTTTATCTCTCATATTGTGACTTTATTAAATCATAGAAAGGGCATATTATGGCTATGGGTGGGACCTAAAAGAGAACAAGATCGTGAAGTTAAAAGTAAAGAACCATTGATTTTTCTCATTTTAAAAAAGTCATATAAACAGTCGGGTGATGGTGGCTCGTGCCTTTAATCCCTGCACTTGGGAGGCAGAGGCAGGCGGATCTCTGTGAGTTCAAGGTCAGGCTGGTATACAGATGGAGTTCCAGGACAGCCTCCAAAGCAATACAGAGAAACCCTGTCTCGGGGTGGGGGAGGGTCGTATAAATTGTAGAGTTGGTCCTTAATAAGCCACTGCTGAAAGCTCAGAGTTACAGAGCTATAACTCTTTGGAGATCTGAGCAGGAAAATAACAGAAAAGAAAACAAATAGCTCTTCCTGTCACAAAATCTTCAAGGTCTTTAGAAAAATGCCATCTTGTTGGGCAGGCCACTAGATTTTCTTCCAGTTTCCAGACTGCACCCTGTGAGAAGCCACTTGGTGGTAACACGTCCAAAGGCTGGCACTCAGAGTCAGCAAGCCAGAAAGTGCTGGGGCAATACTCTGGAGAGCACAAAGCAAATGAGCAGTGTCTACACAGGACAGCTCACTGGTGGGGACTGACTAGCAGACATTAAAACCACACACCAAGGCCTGCAAACCAGGTGAATGAGGCCAAATTAAGCTAGAGTAAGACTGTCTCAAAAAAGAAAAAGGCAGGCAAGCACTCGGAAGTGATAGGGATGCACACGTGTCGAAAGAGATCACTGAATGGTGTGTGCTCCCGTGTCAGTGACAAGGATGAAGGCCTCACTTCCTCCGTGGGCCCTTGGGTGAGGATTTAAGGTTTTCTATTTTGGGTACTCTGGTGTCAGTGAGATGCAGAGCTACGAAGAAGGTTCTATACAGTCACACCAACACAAGAGCTCCAGCACTGGCCACCTTGGCTGAGGAACGCCTGGTGCTGGGAGGTGTTTGCTCGCCATGGGGGAGATGATGTCCACTCATTGGTGACCCAGGGCAGGCACATACGAAGGGACTACAGCCCACAAAGCCTAGAATGATTAATCATAATGGGTGTGGTTTAAGGAATGCATGCTTGCTGATGACTTGGTAAGCAAAGGGAGAGGAGGGGTGAGCCAGTTCCAGCTGAACTGGACTAGAGCAGAGAGTGGAGAAAGAAGAGCCGATGAGTAGTGTCCACAATGCTGGCCACTCCGTGTAAGGCCTGATGGACTGTCTGGTAGCTGTGTTACTAGGTTGAAAGTCACAGGCTTGTCAGTCATGTCTGTCACTGCCCACCTGTAGCCCCAGCCCTTGGGAAGCAGAGGCAGGAGGACTGCAGCAAGTTCAAGACCAGCCAGAGCTAATAGAGCAACCCTATCTCGAGGTAGGGGAAGGAAATTATATGCTTAACAACTCCTTTTTGTTATTGTGTTGTTTTCTTTGGAACTTCTCTCTCCAAACAGCTCTAAATTTTATTTAATAGCTCCTTGACTAGGGTTGGACTATGTGCCCACCTCTCCTCCATGCTGGATTTTTTTTTGGCTTGAGCTTGTTCAGGTCTTATACATGCTGTCACAGTCTCAGTGAGTTTGTAAGTGCATTCATCTTGTTGTGTCTTAGAAACACTACTTCCTCAGCTGGGCGTTGGTGGCACATGCTTTTAATCCCAGCACTCGGGAGGCAGAGGCAGGTGGATCTCTGTGAGTTCGAGGCCAGCTTGGTCTCCAGAGTGAGTGCCAGGATAGGCTCCAAAGCTACACAGAGAAAGACTACTTCCTCAAAGTTGTCTGCCATCTCTGGCTCTTAAAGTCTTTCCGCCCACTCTTCCACATAGATTCTTGAGCCCTGCTCAGGGAGGGATGTAATAAAGGCATCCCAAGTAGGACTGCATGCTCCCAAGTTCCCCTCTGCACATTGTCCACCTGTGAGTTTCTGTACTGACTGCCTTCTACTGCAAGAAGCTTATCTGATGAGCACTGAATGGCGCACTGATCTTTGGGGCTAGTGATGTCATTAGGACAGAAGAGATTAAACATCTTGTTTCCTTTGGGCTTATATAATATCATATTCACTGTTAACAAGTAACTTCCAAAAACATGAATGATAAAACCGTCTGTGTTTGCAACATATTTATACTTTACATACTCTAAAAGACTGTGAACAGGATGGAGAGATGGCTCAGAGGTTAAGAGTGCTGGACTGCTCTTCCAGAGGTCCTGAGTTCAAGTCCCAGCAACCACATGGTGGCTCACAACCATCTGTCGTAAGATCTGGTGCCCTCTTCTGGTGTGCAGGCAAATATGCAGACAGAACACTATATATGTAATAAAAATAAGTAAATAAATGTAAAAGACTATGAACATTGAGAAGACACAGTTCACCCTCACCTTCTGAAGGCTGGGAAAGCAAGCACAGTTTGCAGGCTGTGAGTCTGGGTGAACAGGAGGCACAGACTATAAATCGGCTCTGTCAGGCTGGAGAGATGTCCCAAGCAGGTAAATGCAACTTGCTATACAAGCATGATGATCTGACTCCAAAGGCCCAGAACCCCATAGCCAGGCATGGTTATGGGGACCCCTGTAACTCCAGCGCTGTGAAAGGCACAGACAAGAGGGTGGCTGGGGTTTGCCAACCTAGCTTCAGGCTCAGTGAGAGAATGTCTGTAGGTAATAGGCAGATAGTGATAGAGAGAGACACCAGTGTCCGCCCCCACAAGCAGCGCTACAAACTAGAAACAAGACTCAAGTACAGTTTTACATTCTTAAATAAAAGCAGATTGATTTCACTAACACTTATCTAATGTATCAACAGTAATTGATTCTAATGTGGAATCAACACCTATACATTGCTCATGAACTATTTCCAGTCTTCTGTCCATGTTAAATCCAGTGTCTCAGGCATGTGTCTTACTATGGCCTGAGAGTGCTACCTCTCAGGGACGCTAGGTGGCCACGTGTAGCGGCCATATTGGACAGTACAGGTTTGTGATTTCTGATCAAGAAGCTCTGCTTCGGTCCACTCAGGAGCTGAGCATGGTGACTCACACCTGTAATGCCAGCACTTGGACTACCAGTTTAAGGCTGCTGACAGAGAGCAATGCTGTTTTTAAAAGGAAAAACAAATACACTCAGGTGCAATGGTGTTCTTCTTGCAGGTCCAGGGAGTGATGGGATCATGGTGACCTGGAAGGACAACTTTGACGCCTTCTACAGTGAAGTGGCGGAGCTCGGCAGGTATGATGTGAAATCCAAAGCCCCTTCCGCAACAGTAAGATTGCTCATTATCCCAAGACTGATAAGCAGAGTGTTGCCATCAATAGAGGTGACTGTCTTGAGTGTGGTGTTAGTGACAGAAACAAAAGAGAGGAAAGGTTTCTTCTAGCTCGTGTTTTTAGAGGGCTTCAGTCTATCCTGACAGGAAAGATAGCATGCTGTGTCTTGGGGGGGGCGGGGGCGGGGACGGGACGTGGAGTGCATCAATGCAGAGCAGAAGCAGTAAGTAAGAAACAGCAACCAAGGTCATATGTAAATGTCAAAGGCCTACCCCTATAACTCCCTCCAGCAAGACGCACTCCTCATGGTTCCACAGCCTCCCCAGAATGGTACCCCTGTGGAAACAGTAGCACGTTAATGGGCTTTAGATGTTAAGCACTGGGAAGGGATCAAAGCAGACTTTAGGTAGGATTCACGGAATGAAGGCCTAATGCCATGGGCTCTCCATTGATGGGACAAGCTAGGTGCCGCCGTTGGAAGAGTCCAGAGAAGAGGCACATATTTGCTTGGTAAGGGCTGGAGAGATGGCTTGGCCGTTAAAGGCTAGGCTCACAACCAAAACCACTTGCTTGGTAAACTTCCTTCTGTCGGATTGCCAGTTGAGAAATGCTGACTGTGCACTCGTGGCACAGTTGTTCATGGAGATTTGAAGGGATTATGCCATGATCTGATGGAGTACCAGGCAATTCTTGACTGAACAAAGAAGTTCTAACGTAAGAGGCTGCTTCTCTCCAGCTGAGGCTGCCAAGGCCAGGGTGGCTCAGCAATGCTGTAGACAGATAGCCCTCTTCTAACTTCTGGCTTCTGTACTACACAGCGATCACCCACCTGTAGCCATTGTGTCCCCAGGCAGGAGAGGGTCAGAGATGACTGCTAATTCAAGCCTTTGGGTGAACTTTCCCTTGAAGTCTATCAACAGCCTTCTACATACTAGTGACCACTGGCCACGCTGGGTCATATGGCTCCTTGTGGTGTATATCCCATTTCCATTTTGCTCAGCACTAAGTCTTACCCCCATTTGGTCTTAATGGTAATGGTGGGCCAGTCCTCATAACACTCAGATTGACTGGGTAGGCATTTTTGTCCATCTCGCCCGGGCTCATACTGTTGGCACACCCACACCTCACTCAAGTCTGCATCTCTAAATGGATGTAGGACTCTTTCTACATAGACATTCACCCTTCGCTTCCTAACATGGTGGTAGAGACACTCCAGAACAGAAGTAGAGCTTTCCCAGGCTCGGAAACAAGCAACTGTACTCTGTCCATATTCCACTGTTTGGCAACTGTGGGCACTTACAGTAGCCTCTGAATGGTGACATTCTATGGGGATGGAGGTAGAAACTCAAGGCTCCCTTGAGCTACCACTGTCACCACATTCAGTGGTCAGGAAGCCCCAGGCATGCCCAGTCCCAGCATTAGAAATGGAGGCTGCCCTTAAGAGGAAGGAATGGCAGTCCAATAGGTGATTTGGCACCACGTCCCTTCCACACAGGGCCCAGCAAAGTAAGGTCTGTGCACAGGTAACAAGTCACCATCCCACAGAGGGGGTCCCATGTCCTTTCTCCTTAACCAATTTTACAGGGGCAGATTTGCTGTGGTTAAGAAATGTGATCAGAA
This sequence comes from Cricetulus griseus, assembly GCF_003668045.3. Lineage (NCBI taxonomy): Eukaryota > Metazoa > Chordata > Mammalia > Rodentia > Cricetidae > Cricetulus > Cricetulus griseus. The sequence goes on along the minus strand of NC_048595.1, from coordinate 358,442,427 downwards.
GGGAACCAAACGAGCAGTGGCCACAAAGTTTGTGAACAAGAAGTTGATGAAGCGTGATCAGGTCACCCATGAGCTCAGCATCCTGCAGAACCTCCAGCACCCCCTCCTTGTGGGTCTTCTTGACACCTTCGAGACCCCCACCAGTTATGTCCTGGTTTTGGAAATGTGCGTACCCTGTCTCCCTTCCTCTCATTCTTACCTCAGCTCCCAGCACTTTTGTTGATCCTGCTTGTTCCCCGAGAAAATAGGCTCTGTGGTTTTAGAATTCCTAGAACTTCTACAAAGATAGATTTATTGTCAGAGACTACTGTGTTGGTGGAGCCTCCACTCATGGCACAATTATCTGAGTGCTGGCAATTGAACCTGGATCCTCTGCAAGAATAACCAGTGTTCTGAACTGCTGAACCAATTCTCCAGCCACCTCATCCTTGGTGTCTTTAAATGCACAGCCACTGGAGATCTGTGAATGAGCTAAAATGATGGTGTGTGTGTGTGTGTGTGTGTGTGTGTGTGTGTGTGTGTGTGTGTGTGTGTGTAAAACCAGTGTCTTAGCCCAGTGCTGTCCTGGAAGCCCCCATGCCTGGGAAGCCCTCTGGTAAACTTGATGACCGGCAGCTACTACTTACCTTCCACAGGGATTCTGAACAAGAAAAACCCCTCAGGTCTTTGCTAGAAACCAACACATTCAGCTATAGATTTACTATGGCTGGGGTGGGGATGCTGAAGGGAGTGTGTTTGTTTTGCAATGAAAAGCTGGACCCAGAGCCTCCCATGTTCCTGGAAAGGGCCAGACCACTGACTTATAACCCCTATCTCTCCTGCTCTTACTTCTTTTTATTGGAAAGTTGCATGGTATAACACTTAGCTAGTTTTCTATTGCCATGACAAAATACCATGACCAAGGGCTGTTACAAAAGAAAACATTGAGTTTGGGGGTTCACCATTCCATAGGGTAAGAGTCAATGACCATCACAGCTGGAAGCATGGCGGCAGGCAGCCATGGTGCTAAAGCAGTAGCTGAGAGCTCACATCTAATCCAGAAACACAAGGAGGAGACAGAGAGCTAACTAGAAATGGTGTGAGCTTTTGGAACCTCAAAGCCCACCCTCAGTGACACACCTCCAGCAAGTTCACATCTCCTAGTCCTTCCCAAATAGTTCCACCTACTGGAGACCAAGCATTCAAACATGTGAGCATATGGAGGCCATTCTCATACCTCCACTGCAGTGCAGCCTCGTCAGACTGTTAACAGAACTGATTTTCATGAGAGACTGCCATAATTTCCCACTAATGACTGACCACTCCTTGCTAGATGGGTGGTTGGTCTTCCTATGAACTTCTGCTTTGAAAACAGCGAGTTTTCAGGACAACCTCCATCCAGTAGAGACTGTTTATAAGCTGTGAAACCTTGGGAAAGTTTTATACCTTCCCTGCCTCTGTTTCCTCGTCTCTAAAATGGAGCAGTAAAGCACCCTTCTCGGGGTATGGAAGGTTGAGTGAATAGATACTACTAAACTTTTAGTTTAGAGCTTTGTATTATTAAACATTAGTTCAGATTAGGGTAACTTTTGACTAAGCATGCATATGTTGCCCTGGCATGTGGCTTTTATAACATGATCTCATCCTATCATCATGTGGCCTGTTTTATATGTAAGGAAGCCTAGGCTAAGGGAGGTGGGTGACCCCTCCTTTTTGCAGCAGTTATTTACATCCAGATGTCTGCTGTGTGTCGGCACTGCCCAACAGCTTGCTATAACAACACACAGTGAGGTTACATCCCTGACTACAGCTCTCCCACCAGCCATCCCCCAAGTGGGGGGGGACCAGAACCTCCTCCCTGTACCATGCCATCTAGTGGAGATCCAGCCCTGAGAATGTGGGTTGATTTCTCCCTAAAATGGTCTGTGAGTTGAAAGGTGACAAATGTCCTTCTTCCCCTGTAGGGCTGACCAGGGTCGCCTCCTGGACTGTGTGGTACGATGGGGAAGCCTCACCGAAGGGAAGGTCAGAGAGCACCTGGGGGAAGTTCTGGAAGCTGTCCGATACCTTCACAACTGCAGGATAGCACACCTGGACCTAAAGGTTGGCAGGCCCAGGGCTGGGCAAGGGAGGTCTGCCAAGGCCAGATGGGCCACATGGGCTTCGAGAGCAACACTAGAACTGATTCCTCATCTTTCCCTGAGATGTCTTTAGTACTGCCCACAGCTGGGAGGTCCTAGTAGTTAAACCTGTTGGGTCTGGAGACATTTAGGAAATTTCTGTCAGCGCTGACAAGTTGGCATGGGACCTACCCAGTCCAGGGTGCCTTGGGGAGAGATACTGTGTTCAGTAAGGCCATTTGGACCCTAAAGCTGAGAACTGCCCCTAGCTGAGCTGAGAGCGCTGTACCTCTCCAACCTGTTCTCTCACTGGCCAGGAGAGCTTCCTCGGGTGGCACTTGCCTGCCCGGCTTCCACCTCACCGTAGGATCTGTCTGTCTGTCAGTCTGACAGTGGTCAGACTGAGCATGAGCTAGGGATGTCTGCCAATGATGGTGTCTCCTCCTGTGTTGCAGCCTGAGAACATCTTGGTGGATCAGAGTCTGACCAAGCCAACCATTAAACTGACAGACTTTGGAGATGCTGTCCAGCTCAACACCACCTACTACATCCACCAGTTGCTGGGGAACCCGGAGTTTGCAGCCCCAGAAATCATTCTTGGGAACCCTGTCTCCCTGACCTCGGACACATGGAGTGTTGGAGTGCTCACCTATGTGCTGCTCAGCGGTGTGTCCCCCTTCCTTGATGACAGCGTGGAAGAGACCTGCCTGAACATTTGCCGGCTGGACTTCAGCTTCCCGGAGGACTACTTTAAAGGAGTTAGCCAGAAGGCCAAGGAGTTCGTGTGCTTCCTCCTGCAGGAGGACCCGGCCAAGCGTCCCTCGGCTGCACTGGCCCTGCAGGAGCAGTGGCTGCAGGCAGGTAACGGCAGCTGCAAAGGCACGGGCGTCCTTGACACGTCTAGACTGACCTCCTTCATTGAGCGGCGCAAACACCAGAATGATGTTCGACCTATTCGTAGCATTAAAAACTTCTTACAGAGCAGGCTTCTGCCTAGAGTTTGACCTATCTTGAAGTTCTTTCTCATTCTCTTTCACCTGCCAATCAGCTGTTAATTTGAATTTTGAAGAGGAAACCAAACCAAACTAAGTGACCGGCTGGCTGCCTGCTGTTCATCGTGTGAAATTGCATTCCAAGTGAGCTGTGCTCAGTAGCGCTTGGGCTCGGAGCTACAAGCTGCGCTGGGGTGGAGGACCTTCAGTTACACTCTGCAAGGGCAGAGATCGCATCGCTGTTTCACAGTATTTTATTCAGGTTTCTGCAAAAATAAAATAAAGAGATACTTTTTTTAAATGAACATGGATAGAATTTTGCAAATTTAACATTTTCAAGATTTATTCAAGGAAACACATGCCTATGTTCAAACCACTGGTGTTACACAAAACAAAGATACTGTGCATTTCTGGGAAAGACTCGCCAGGTGGCAGCCACTCCCATGGCCTCAGCCAGTGCTTGGTGCCCACCTGGCACAGAGCTTTCCCAGCTGCCTCGTCTGCGTACGTCTCGCCAGGCACCAGACTTGGCTTCTGAAATGTACGTTCAACCTCAGTCTTTTGCATAAAATAGAATGAATGGTTTTGCTCTGATGAATTGTAGGCCTTACATGTATATATGACTCTTCCTGCCTTCTATCTGGCATCCCCCCCCACCCACCGCCTGGGCCTTCCTGTGGGGGGCCAAGGGGGGCCTGCCCATCCAATGAAGACTTTGGGCTGGGTCCAGCCCCACTGACCCCCCCTCCCCAACCCCATCCCAAACCGTCAATCAAATTGTTGAACGGTATACAGTCAGATGAAAATACTGTAAATGCACTCATTGGGGGTTTTTTGATTTTATTTCATATCATGTGCAATGTTGTGGCTTTAACATTTTCTGCAACTATTTATGAAGACTTCTGTTGTACCTGTAATAAATATATAGAAAAAGCACATACTTCGCCAGTGAGCTTTATGGTTCTGTGTATGTTGGGGATGGGTTGTAGCCCTGTGCCATCAGTTCAAGGACACTTAACTCTCCGTGAAATTTGTCAGTTTTGAGGACTGTAAAAAAAGTGATTTCATACTCTGAAAATAAAACTGGATAATAGGGTAATGTTTTAAATTTTATTATGCTATTATTCAGAATGCCAAAGTATTATTTTTTCCCAAAATCAGTCTGAACATTTACTACTTTTTAGACTTTTTGACATTCAACTTTCTGTATAAAAATTGGCTGGATTTTCAGCTTTTGGTAAGAAAGCCAATTAAGTACTGGCCACCCTGAGGCTGGTACCCAGTGCCCGAGTCACTGTGGCAGAGCTGGCGCTGGCGTGGGAAGTCCTTCAACACAAGAAGTTGGGTTTCTGGCACGCTTGAAATTTTTCTGGATGTCTTTTTATCTTTATTGTGTGAAATACACTAAAAACACAGAGAGAGAGAGAGAGAGAGAGAGATCAGATTGCTTCCCAAGCCAGCCAGACATCTGGGTCTTGAGCCATAAACTGGCAAAATTAAGCTTTGCAGTTTCCAATGTATTTTATTTATTCTTTTGTTGGGTTTTTTTGTTTGTTTGTTTGTTTCCTGTAAAATTGTACAGAAACTTTTTAAGAGAAATTGGATTCAAAAACTGGATGTGTATCCGTAACCTCATAACTTTTATTTGTGTACTGTTTCTTTTATTATTTCAGTTAAATTTTTACATTATTTTTTGCATGTATATTTCTTTGTACAGAGACCTTACATGTTTACACGTTATGATGTGATGTAAATATTTTATTTTGCCATCAGTTATTTTAAAAAATTAAACATATTTGCCTGATTTTGGTGTTAGGCTTTTTATTTAAATTAATTACTGCTAAATTAGAGAGGTCCCTGAGAGAGACATGGGGGTCTCTTTTGGAGGGGTGGGGCAGATTGTCACAATGTAAGGATGAGCTGGTTCAGGCCTGCAGTGCTCAGCAGTCAGACACATACACACTGCTGGTGTGTGACCAGCATGTCGGCTGCCTTTTGGTAACAGAGCCTAGTGCTCCTCATTTTGCTGGTACCCCATTTTCCTTATGAAGGGAGTTTCATTCCAGCCTGTTCCCCTTTGCTGGCAGCATGTCCCTTTCTCTGTCACTGACATGACCTCTCTTGGTTCTTTTTGTGTTTCCTTCTGTGATGAGCAAGGGGCACGGTGAAAGGTCCTTGGGAAGATTTGTTTGTCATGCTCCCAAGATGTTTTTTCCTTTCTCTAGAATATCGAGATTCGTGCATTCTTCATATTAACAATTTATAAATCCTTGAAACCCAGAGGTACTTTTTAATCTGTGAGGTGGGCGGAATCACGGGATTTGGGCAGAATAAGTTACCGTATCTTCTTGTAGTCAGTGTTCATTTAAAAGGCATTACTTCATCATCGAACTTTAGAAGGAAAGATGCTGCTTGAGTGTACATATATTTGAGACCTCATAGTGGGGATGAAAATAACTTTTGAAACCAGTAAAATCCTTCCTGGATTCATCTATATACATAGATCTATAATGTGTATTTTGTAAATATTAAGCATATATTACATGAAATGTAATATACAATAAGCTATCAATTACATAGTTACATATGAAATCTTTACACAAAATACTGTTCCCTGGAAAATAATCCATCCTTGCCAGCAGATCTCTGTTTTTAGTTCCATCTCACATAAATGCATTTGCCTTGGAATTTCTGGGTTTTCAGAAATAAAGTTTTAGTTTTAGGTCATTCTGGCTTATGTGCAGTGTTACCCTTACTCCAGTGGGAATGTCTTGAATGCTAACACAGTTTCACCTAGATAGCCTGTCCATCATCAGACAGATGTTCTCCTCCTGTTGCTTCTGATGGCCACATCTGTCCTCCCAGAAAGCTACTTCAGCTCATGGGGTCCTCATTAATAAGGTGAGAGGCTTACCTATTCCTCTCTGAGAGTTTTGTTTTGCCAGAAAATCCAGGGCTATAGAGAGAAACCCTGTATCTTAAAAAAAAATTAATTAAAAAATTATCTGAATGCTTCATTAAGTGTTTAATAGAATTTTCCAGTAAGTCCACATGGGCCTAGAGCATTGTGGGTGTGTGGTTTTCAATTACAGTAACAAATTCCTTCATTGGTGGAATGATATTCAAATTACTTGTTCCTTATTCACTGAATTGCAATCAACTTGTATTGTTTAAGGAAGAATTAACCATAATGTGTCTAGTTATTCAATCAATTGAGAGAAGAATGCTAATACTCCCCATGATAATTATGGTTTTGTCTGTTTCTCTTTCATTTCTCCCAGCTTCTTGTTCCACATAGGGCTTGCATGTTTGTTGTTTAATACCTATATACTCAGGACTTACTATGTTTTCTTGATCAATGTTTTTTTTTTTTATTGTCACTTGGCAATATCCCATTCTGTCTCTGTGATTTTCTTCACTCTGGTATGTACCATTGGATATTAATGTGATCCATCTTTATTTTTTCTCCAATTTATGTTTTTGTGGCATGTTTCCATCTTTTGTTCCATCCACACTGTCACTATGCCCATCTTACTATATACAAGTTTCTTATGGACAGCATTTAGTTGGGTTATGTCTTGTAATCTTCCCTACTCATCTTTTTATTGTTTTTAGTCTACTATTTTGTGAGTATGCATGCAGTGCCCCTGGAAACCGGGAAAGTGGGTTGAATCCTCAGAGTTACACATGTTTGTGAGACACCATGTGAATGCTGGGGATTGAACCCAGGTCCCCTGGAAGAGCACCAGTGCTCCTAACCACTAAGCAATTGCTCCAGCCCCTTTACTTATCTTTTTAATTGATGTTGTTTAGATCATCTATATTTAATGTAATTATTAACAGGCTAGCACCTAAATTTACCATTTTATTTTTTGGCCTTCTTGTCTTTCTGATGCCCATTTTCCTTTTATGCCAACTTTCCTGAGGATTACTCTAGCTAGCCCTCAGCCTCCCCCTCTTCTGTAGGCCTCCCTCAAACCAGGTCAGAAGGCCCAAGAACCATATGTTCTGGTTTCTTATAGCAATGACCCAACTCTTTAGTACCACAGTTTCTTTTCTCATTTCTGTGAAGAAAACACCTGGCAAAAAGTAAGGGAGGAGAGGCTTGTTCTATGGATTAAGATTACAGTATTTTACGGGGAACAGACATGGTACTGAGAGCAGGAGCCAGCTTGTCCATCGTGTGGTCCCTGGGTCAAGAAGCACACAGAGATGGATGGTTGCTAGTCCTCAGCTTGCTTTCTCCTTTCTTTCATTTTATTACGTGCAGGCCCCTGGCTGGAGAGATGGCTCAGCCATTAAAGGCTAGGCCCCCAACCTGTGGGAAGGCGACACCCACATTGCACGGGGGCAGGGGGGTTGCCCTCCCAGTTAAACCTCTCTAGAAACACAAGCATCATCAGAGGCATGTCTCCTGGGTGACTCCAAATCCAGTCCAGTTGACAATGAATATTAACCCTACTTCTCTGCAGTGATACCCCTCAGAGTGGTGGTTGCCTTGAGTAGTCTTTTTCACTTGTCCATTTCAACAACCACACATATTTTTAAAACTAAAGAGGAAAAGGGAAATGTAATTACTCATGCTTTTATTCTTTCCCTGTCCTTACTTCCTATTTGTTACCTGAGTGTCTTCCTGTATCCTTTCTACTTAGAGAATGCACGTCATCTGTCACTTAGGGTCATTCGGATGACAGTAATTCTCAAAGTCTTCCTTCCTAAAAGAGTATCCTTAACATCCCCGCCCCGGTCTTACACCATTTTGCTTGATGCGGAATTTCAGGTTGACAATTGTTTTCCTTTAGTACTTGAAAAGTGTACCACACCACTTGCTGCAGGTCTCCATGATTTCTGGTGAGAACTCTGATGTCACTTGCTTTTGTGTTTTTGCTTTGTCTTATTTTTTTTCTGTCTCCTACAATTTTCTGTTAAGCTCATCCATTGAGTTTGTTATGTTTTAAGTTCCAAAATTGTATTTGATTTTCCGTTACATCTATTTGCTTGCTGAGGCTTTCTTTTCATTTGTCTTGGTCACACATAATTTTTCCTTGAAGGATTTTTATTATGACTGCCTTAAAATTCTTGCCAGAAAAGTCTAGCATGCCTATAATTTTGGTGTTGATATTGACTTTTTCTATTCCAGTTAAGAGTCTCCTGGTTGAATTGTTTTAATTTTAAATGGGAAGGTTTGGAGGATTGGACTGTAAGATTCTTACGTAAACCTTCAGATTTAATTGGCTTTCTCAGACACCACTTCTCCAGGAAAGAGCAAAGGGCAGAAGTGTGGCTACATTTCCTGTCTGTATAAGATTTGCCCTTCTCATCCTGCCGAGACCTATCAAGGAACGCTGTTGTTTGCACTGTCTCCTCCTTTGTGCTTCCCTCCAAAAGCCTCATTTGGATGTTACTGTTTCTCCAAGATTGAGCCAAAGATCTGGTTAGCCTAAGTGCTTTAACCTGGTAACATTGTGAGGACATGCCAGCCTGCCCTAACCTGATGGCACTGTGCTCTTGCCTGCCCATAATAAACTGCTCTATCCTAATCACTATAGTGTGCAAAACTGAGTAATAATTTACACAGGTCCCCTGTGACAACTAAGGAAGCAATATGGAGATAGGCATCCCTTAAGGACCATTGACCTTTTGCCCTGGAATGCCTGTGAGACCTTAGTGTCCTGCAAGGGAGATAAAAATGGGATAATGGGCTGTGAGGATGTGGTAGTTTGAAATATATTGGCCCCCATCATCTCATAGGGAGTGGCACTATTAGGAGGTGTGGCTTTGTTAAAGTGGATGTGGCCTTTTTGGAGGAAGTGTGTCACTGAGGGGGCAGGCTTTGAGGTTTCCTATGCTCAGGATACCACCTAGTGTTTCAGTGGACTTCTTCCTGTTGCCTGCAGGATGTAGGCTGCTCAGCTACTATTCCGGCACTGCATCTGCCTGCACACCGCCATGCTTCCCGTCATGATGATAATGGATTGGACCTCTGACACTGTAAACAAGCAACCCCAGTTAAATGCTTTCCTTTGTAAGTGTTGCTGTGATCATGGTGCCTCTTCACAGCAATAAAAACCCTAAGACAGAGATGTTAACAGCTGCCTTTGCTTCTGTAAAACCTGCTTATTGCTATGGGAAATGGATGAAATGGCCTTTTTATTACTATATAGTGGGAAAGGAAGAAGCCACTGAGGGGAGTGAAACAGTTTTCCTGCCCAGCTGTGGATTCCGTGGAGAGTTGTCATACACACCTTTCCTATGTATGCCTCAATAAGCTCATCTTAATTCCTTTCCGCACAACGTGCTGTATCGGCTCTAAGACTGCCATCCGTCCTTCTGCTAGCAGTAAGAAAAAAAAATCATTTAATGTAAATCTGAATTGAGTCTACATCTCTGTTTTTCTCCCAGTGGATTCAAATGCCACAACAACACTAAGAGCTAGCGTCACCAAAATGAGCTGGTAATGTCAGAAAGAGCAATGCTTTGCCTAGTCCTAATTTCCCTCCTGAATCAAGCTGAGAAGGTAGGCTGGTTACACCGGCCGCTAGTTGGTATCCTCAAACACAGTCTTGGCATGGGATTGGAGCCCCAGGACAGCTAGGCAGGGGTAGAGTTGCAGCTCTGCATTTATCTTCACTGGTTGTGCTGTGACCCACTTTCTGCTGTGGTGTGTGGCTCGAGACAGGCAGCCACACCTTGCTAGATTGTACCTGCCTCATGCTAAGTGCAGGCACAGGGTTTGGTGGGTCTTCTTGTCTCCACCTGTTGACACTTCCAAGTTTCTGGCTACTTTAGCTCCAAATGTGAGCAGATGAGGCAGAAAGAAATTGCAAAGACCTGAGGTCTCTGGGCACTCTGCATTCTTCTCTCCACCTTGCGGAGATCCTGTGCTGTTTTACATGCAATGCCCATGGCTGTTTGTTGGAGGTAGCAGGAGAGGGAGAGAGAAAGCCGACTGTGTCCTTCCTGAAGCTGAAGTCTGGGATCAGCCCTTCTCTTGAGGCTTCTGACATTGTCCTACTAAGACAGGTACGGAAACCCTGCTTGCCTTTCTTTTCCAAAGCAAGGACCACACTGGTGAGTGTCAGTTAAGCTCTTTGCACATTTACTATCTGGTACCTTTCCTGGGGCTTATTTCTTAGAGAAGTCTTACTTAGCCATTAACACCTGGCACCTATCACTGTCTCAGGACACCCAGTTCATATACTAAAAAACACATCAGTGAGAGACAGGAAGTGAGAGCTGGCCAGACCACCGAGCACCATGGCTGGCTGGGCTATGCACAGTGCACACTGAGGGCCTGAGCATAGGGGGTGCTGGGTCTCTGCTCTTGAGAGGGATCTTGAGGGAGAAGAAGAGAAAGGACTTTAAATGATTGCTAGAGAAAATTGCAAAGGATTGCTTCACCGAAGTCTGAGACAACAGTTGAGCTGCAAAGTTGGGCAGGGCCTTGAGAGGGAACTGGTCTCCAGAGAGTGACTTCAGGTTGGAGCCAGATGTCAAGCTGCCCTGGCAATGGTCTGGTGCAGAGGGCAGGACTCTCTGGAGATTGGACCCAACAGTGTTTGCATTCCCCAGCCATCTCTCCCATCTGCCGGTTCTCACTTACATTTCAGTCATGTTGCAGTGGTTATCTTTTGTCCTGTGGCTCCTCTGCTGGCAGCCCCATTCAGGACTTCTGTCCAGCACTGTCTCCCAACCCACCCCATACACCCTGAGTGAAGGATAAAGGTTTGTAACTCAAGGCCTCTTGTGAAGTTAATGGCTAAGAAAAGTACGGAGTATAGCCAACTGCTGTCAGCACCAGCAACAGAGAAAACGCACACCCTGCTCTGATCTGAGGGCGAGAATTTCATCCTCACTTGTACCCACCAGTTCCTTGTGACTCCATTTACTCCTGTTAATGAGCTCAAATGGAAAAGTCTGTCGGGGAGTGTGCTACAAGGCACTACTTTCCATATTGATTTTTAATTGCTTGCTCCAAGAGAGAAAAGATGCAAAGCACCTAACTTTTTTTTTCAAACATGAAAATCACCTTGTAGTGCTAACCCCTCCTAAACAACGGATTGTCATCAGAGCTCAGCAAAGGTAAAAGGAAGTCAAAGGGCCTTGATTTCCTGTTTCAGTTTTACAGCTGAACAGGTGGAATAGGATGCATAACTGAGAGTGGCACCGGTGACACAGACCAATCGCCTTCACTTGCCTGAACTCTCTCTCTCTCTCCCTCTTCCCGCCCTGGCTTGCATTTCTTTGAGGCTTCTTCTGTGGGAAACAGGAAGTCAGTGGTCACCTCTTCTTACTGCAAGCTTCCCTGAGTCACCTCAGTCAATTTATTCTTTTGTATGGGACACTTAAGCAAACCTCACAGTTATAGGGGCCAATATTCAAGATCAAGATATGAACCAGGGAGGTGCCTGAGAACCTCTTCCCAACCTCTCTCTCTCCTCCCTCCCTCTCTCCTCTTTCCCTCTCAAGATCCCCTCCCCCCTCTCTCCCACCCCCTGACATCCAACAGGAGAATCCACTCCTGAGTCTTGTGCATTCTTGATGAAGACATGCTTTGGCTCGTGGTCACATTCACTCTGTAGGCCAGCACCTTCAAGTCTTCCTTTGTTCCAGCTTCTCATTGTTGGCATCTATGTCAAATCATGTGTGATAATCCAGAAAAATCCCTCCATCTTCCTCCTATTTAGAGGGCCTTGTCTTCTTGCTGTCATCCAGCCCCTCTGGTTCGTACACTTTTTCTGCCTCGTCTTCTGTGGGTTCCCTGAGCTCTGATGGAAGGTATTGGATGGACACATCCCATTTAAGGCTGAGTGTTCCAAAGTCTCTTTCTCTCTGCTAATGTCAGGGTGTGGGTCTCTGTATTTGTTCCCATCTGCTGCAGGAGGAAGCTTCTCTGATGACTGTCGAACAAGGCAGTGATCTATGAGGATAGCAGAATATCATTAGGAGCCATTTTATCACTACATTTTTTCTTTTTTTTTTTTTTTTAACCGGTGTATTTGGTTTTTCCCCTAGGTCCCTGGGCTATCTAGTCTTCAGATCTAGCTCACCCAAGCAGTGCCATGTATGTGGTACATATACACAATGGAGTATTACTCAGTCGTTTCAACAACAACAAAAAAAGACATTGTGAAATTTGCAGGCAAATGAATGGGGCTAGAAAAAAAAATATCCTGAGTGAGGTATCCAGAAAGACAGTTTTGGTATGTATTCACTTACATGTGGGTATTAGCTGTTAAGTTAATGGTAACCAAGCTACAATCCATAGAACACAGAGGACAGGTAAGATAAGGGACCAGAAGGAACAGATAAATCTCATTAGGAAAGGGAAATAAAATAGATACAGTGGAAAGGGGTCTGAAATGGGAGGATCAAGTGGGAAGGGGAAAGGAGAGGGGGTTTCAGTAAGAAATACAGGGAGAATCACATAAAATTAAGGGGCATTTGAGAGGCAGTACAGAAACCTAATACAGTAGTGTGTGTGTGTGTGTGTGTGTGTGTGTGTGTGTGTGTGTGTGTGTGCTCTAAATGAAACCTCCAAATAATGGGAAAGATCCCAGCTGACCATCTCCTGTCACCAAAGAAAGCATCCATTGCCAGGATTGGGTTATGTCTAATTGGGTAGTTGGCTACAGGGGCCCCACGGGAATCCCCAAACATCCAAGACTGTTGCCAAGACCATGGGTTGCTCTCCAAAATCTGACAGGGCACCATTGCTGAAGATAACACACCTACACAACTCATTGAACATGGAGATGTTGAGCTGGTGCCTGTATAGAATCTTTACCCCTATGTCCCAGCATCTTTGGCACAGGAAAGCACTCCGCACGATGTCAAGTGAGAATTGTAACACTAAGCCAGCCACCAAACCTTTTCCCACAATGATGTATTACCTGCATTGGAGCAATGGTGGCACACCACACGTGGGAGGAAACAACCAATAACTGATCTGACGTAAAGCCCACTCCATGGGATGAAACACATAACCACCTGATACTGCTTGAATACACGTTTTAAATTGCATCACTCGTGAGGCAGAGACAGGTGGATCTCCCTGAGTTCAAGGCCAGCCTGCCCTACATAGTGAGTTTCAGGCCAGCCAAGGATATATATTGTAAGACCCTTGAATCAAGCAAAATAAAACAAAAACCAGAATAAGCCAGGTGTGGCTGTACACACCTGTAACCCCAACTCTGAGGAGATGAGACATTAATCTCAGCATTTGGGAGGCATAGGCAGGCTGTGAGTTCAAGGCCAGTCTTGTCTACACCTACATAGGATGTTCAAGGGTGGTCAGAGCTACACAGTGAGACCCTTTTTCAAAAAGGAGAGAGAGATGAAAATCCATTCAGACAGACAGACAGACAGACAGACACAGACACAGACACAGACACAGACACACACACACACACACACACACACACACACACACACACACACACACACAAACACTGCTTAGGCTCCCACCCAGGTCTCTTAACTGGACCATCCACTTCACCTTGGTGCATTTTGAATTTATTGCCCACTCCTTTGCAGAGTCATCACTGAACATAGAAACCAGATCACATGACTCCCTGCCCAAACCTCCCCCTCCACAGGGTGGAGGTGTTCTGGTAGCCATGTATACAATGCCCAGTCCCCTGAACTGGATCCTGTAGAATACTTCAATCCAATGTCTGCCCCGCATTCTTTTTTTGTTTTGTTTTGTTTTGTTTGGGTTTTTGTTTGTTTGTTTGTTTTTGTTGTTTGTTTTTCGAGACAGGGTTTCTCTGTGTAGCTTTGGAGCCTATCTTGGCCCTCTCTCTGAAGACCAGGCTGGCCTCAAACTCACAGAGATCCGCTTGCCTCTGCCTCTGCCTCCTGAGTGCTGGGATTAAAGGTGTGCGCCACCAATGCCTGGCCTCTGCCCCGAATTCTTACTCCCTCCACTCTGACCACTAAGCTTTGCTTAGGCCTCAGACAGAATGCCATTTTAGGAGCTTTGCACTTGTCTGTATCCCTCTCAATCCCGACACTCATGGGCTCAATAATCCTCCACCTAGATGTCCTTGAAGCAAAATCCTCCAGTCTTCCCAGAAGTGACTTACTTCTTCCCTTGAGAAAGGTTGTCTCCTTTAATTTGTCTTACCTTCTTCATGGATGTGGTTGGGACAGCAGTGACCTCAAGCCTCAGATCTGTGGCTTTTGCTGGGCCCCATGCAAATGACACTCTTTACCCTTCCATCTCTCATTCATTACATTCAAGTTTGTAGATGTCCCCTTCTGAACCTTAACTGGTGCATGTGTGGTTTACTGGTTTGGAGGTTTGGATTTTGTTTTGGTTCTTTTGAACTTACTGATTTTATGTGTATGAGTGTTTTGCCTGCATGTATATATGTGTGCCACATGCAGACACAGCTGGTGCCTTTGGAGGCAAGAATAGGACATTGGAACCCCTGAAACTGGAGTCACAGAAGCCATGAGCCACCAGTTAAGTGTTTGAACCAAACCTGGGTCCTCTGTGAAAGCAACAACTTGTCTTGACAGCCAAGCCATCTCTCCTGGCTCCAGTTTCCTTATTCCTTGTCTCTCCTTCAAGATTATTATGTTCCATAATATAATATGGAGGGAACACTCTAACCTAGAAATTTCTGTACTGTATACACATCCTCACAAGTTCAAGTGTGTAAATCCTTCCTGGATCCTACATTTCCCACTGTGGCTGTTGCAGTTGAGAACTAAGGTGAGATGAAAAACAGAGGGCTGTCATTCAGAAGTCTTAATTGTTTAGGGTATTTTCTTAGGAGTCTTTCTTCTTTTGGGGGCTGGAGAGTTGGTTCAGTGGCCAAGAGCACTGGCTCTTGGCAAGGACTGGGATTTGGTTGCCAGCACTCTCATGAAGAGTGACTATCTCCTTGGGTACCAGGCATGAGTGTAGAGCGCCCACATACAGGCAGGCAAAATATTCACACACATAAAATAATATAAATAAATCTAGCGCCAGGTGTTGGTGGCGCACGCCTTTAATCCTAGCATTAGGGAGGCAGAGGCAGGCCAATCTCTTCATAGAGATTGTAGAGGCCAGCCTGGTCTACAGAGTGAGTTCCAGGACAACCTCCAAAGCAATACAGAGAAACCCTGTCTCAAAAAACCAAAAGAAGAAGAAGAAGAAGAAGAAGAAGAAGAAGAAGAAGAAGAAGAAGAAGAAGAAGAGGAAGAAGAGGAAGAAGAGGAAGAAGAGGAAGAAGAGGAAGAAGAGGAAGAAGAGGAAGAAGAGGAAGAAGAAGAGGAAGAAGAAGAAGAAGAAGAAGAAGAAGAAGAAGAAGAAGAAGAAGAAGAAGAAGAAGAAGAAGAAGAAGAAGAAGAAGCCTGAGCCGAGGGATAGGCATGTATTCCCTCCCACTCCCATCCCCCCACTCCTCAAATCTGGTAGGTTCTATGCATCATTAAACACATTTAATCTCAATCGGTGTTATACAAAAGAGCTTCTGTAACAATGGGCATGTCTTGTACGTAGGCTGTCAACTACAGCAGCCACCAGCTGTAAATGGCTATTGATGGCTTAAAATGCAACTGTTGTGGGGGGATTTGAATGAGAATGGCCCCCATAGGCTCAGTTCAATATTTGAACATTTGGTCCCCAGTTGGCGAGGCTGGGAAGGATTAGGAGGTGTGGTCTTGTTGGCTGAGACATATCACTGGGAGTAGGGTCTGAGGTTTCAAAAGACTTGTAAGAGTCCCATTGTGGTATTCTCTCTCTCTCTCTCTCTCTCTCTCTCTCTCTCTCTCTCTCTGCCTCCCTTCATCCCTCCCTCCCACCCTCCCTCCCTCCCTCCCTCCCTCACTCCCACACTGTTATGGATCAAGATGTGAGCTCTCAACAGTTTCTTCACTCTGCCATCATAGGCTCTAGGACTCTGAAATCATAAGCCCAATTAAACACTCCCTTTTATAAGTTATTTTGGTCACAGGGTTTTAGCATAGCAATAGACAAGTAACCAAGTAACAAGTGACTTTTATTTCACATGGATTCTTTTAAACTTAAATACATCAAGGCAACATAGCTGGACACTCCTTACCTGTCACAGGTAAACTTCCAGAGGCCTCTTGGCTAAGATCATGCCTCCCCATGTGACTAAGCAAGTGAAGGCTCTTTTCCTCTATTTGGGTAAAACTTGCAGATAGGCTGGGCACAGCTTCCTTAGTGTTACCTCTCTGGTCTTGGAGCATCCACAGCCCTTGGCTCTTAGTGTCACATTCCTGCTGCTAACCTATGCCCTGAGAACCAGTGGCCTCACCTTTGAGCAGCTGATGTCAATAGCTCTGTCAGCCCCTCTTGGTGGCTCCTTAGCAGCAGCTGGAGTTGGTGGCTCACAGCGGCCCTCTGGAACTCTCCCAGTGGCCCAAGTCAGTTGTTCCTGTCCCTTTCCTGGACTCCTTCAGCTTCCCACAGCTCTTCACCATCTTCAGACATCAGCAGCTTTGCTCTCCCATAGCCCTTCACCTCAGCAGTTTACTCTTGGACCCTCTCAGAAAGTCCTTCAACCATTTGATAGCTCTCAGGTGTGCTTGAGGTCAGCCGCCCTTGTTGTTATTTGCGCCTCATCAGCTGACCAGAAAAAATTCAAGCATGCCAGAGCACCCTTATATAGAGCTGCTTATATAGCCAGAGAAAAGGGGACTACATCTGCACATAGTCTGCTGTCTACTCACTTAGTTAAACAGTCTTAGGAGGGGCACTGGCCTACCTGTCTCAGCTGCCCTGGAGGGTGGAGGGGAGGCACTCCTCCCTGCCTAGAGTCTACCGTGGCAGCCACAACCGAAACAGGTCTACCAGATACATGAAAGTGTCACACTGTCATGATGATAGCCTGCTGGACAATGGGAGAAGTGGTTGGTCGACTGACAAGTGAGAGGACTGTGGGAAAAATGGCTGCTTGATTGGCAGCGAAGCTAAAGTCAAAGTCGCCTTTCTGATGGAACTTCAGGAGCTGAGGCTGTACCTGTCACACAGCCAGTCTCTGTGAGAATAAACCAGGATGAGTCTGGTCTCTGTCACTGCCTGATTGAGGTTGGTCACCTGTTTGAACTTCGAGGCTGTTTCTATGATAACTGGGTAAGACAGTAGTAAATCAAGCAACTAAGCTCACTGGCATGCCCTGACAACTTCAGAATGTAAAAGAATATGAAGCACTTGTAACCAAGATTGAGCCATAAAATTAGCATCCTCTCCAGGTGACATCTATGCAGTCTTCAGCTCCAACCACTGCCTTACAGGACAATATTTCCTCTGAAGGAATATCATTCTTCCGTCGTCTACCTCACTTTCTTCAGGAAGTGTGGTTGGGACTGCTGTGGCCTCAGAGCCTAAGGGAGAGGCCTGTGGTCTGACTGTCTTCACCTAGGGTGTGATCCATGCAAATGGACCTTTCCCTAGGCAAAGAGAAACCTGCTGAGGTGCAGCAAGATGACAGATACCACTGCCCTGGGTGGGACTCAAGAATAGGACTGCAGGGGTCCAGGGAAAGGGAGCTGCCAGGAAATCTCCCCCAAGGAAGAGAGATCTGGTTTTGAGAGGGACAAGTTATAGGCATGAAGAAAGTCCTGGTGGTTTGGGTTGCTCAGCCCACACAGCATTTGGGGGATATGACAGCAAAGGGACATACTGAACCCATCATGGACAGAGGACATACTCTGCCACCCCCAAACAATACTTGCTTCTCTGCCCAGGATGGCCCAGGTGTCCCTAACAGATACCTGAATGGACCCAGCTCTGCCTAGGGAAAATGCATTTATTCCTTTTAGGGGGTGAGTGATTGAGCCCCACAACTAGAAATGAGGTTTTGATATGAGCCTGTGCATGAGTAGTCAAACACCAAAAGGACTGATCAGATCCTTTCAGAGAAGTCATCTGTGTGCAGTGCATCAGCCAAGGTCTGGATGGGGACAAATAGGACCCATCCAAGTTATATATTTTGAGCATTTAACAATGGTCTGTTGAAGTGGAGGCAGGGACATCAGAGCTGAGTCCCTCATGTGTTCCGGTCCCTTGTACAACAAGACTTCTATTGAAGGGACGGAGAAACACTGAGGCAAATCCATTGGAGGGAGGGAGCTAAGGAAATCAATCCCAAGTCTTCCCTCCCTTGGCCCTCTTGTTGTATGCCATTGGCAAACTTAGCCAGAAGGCAAGAGAGCTCCTTGATTAAAAGTCCCTGGATCTTAGCCTCTAAGACATAGGGAGGACAGAGAGACCACCCAAGGGGCACTTGAGAAAAAGGTAAGAAGAACAGATATGTGCAAATATAGCACTTATTTGAATGGCCAGAATACAGAACACTGACAGTGGTATGGGCGTGGAGAAGCAGGAAGTCTCATTTCAGATGGGAATGCAAAGTGACTTGGCTTCTGTGGAACACAGTCTGGCTGCTTCCCACAAAATGAAGGAAGCACTCACCAGAATCCAGCAAGCTCGCTCTTCAACGCTTGCCCAGAAAAGTGGAAAGCATCCGCATGATGTGGACATGGCTTTAATCCACGTGAACATCGATACCAGCCTTTTTCATAATTGCCTGAGTTTCAACCAGCTGAGATGCCCTCTAATAGGTAAATGTGAGACAGAAGAACACCCCATCTTCTGGGGCCTAGAACTAAAGACAAGCTCTTGAAGATCTTCCCTGTCCATGATTTCTATCTGGGTAGAGCAAAACAGCCAGGTAATTGGTGACAAATGAACAAATTGTGAAATATCTGAAAATATAATACACTCAGCATGAATAATAAATATTAAATAAGCAAGCTATCAAGCCGCAAATGACATGGAAGAAATTTAAATGCATATTACCAACAGAAAGGAGTCAATCTAAAATGGATATGTACTGTGTGATACTGGAAAAGGCATAGTTATAGACCCAGTTTAAAAAAAAAATCAGCTCTTCAAGGATGAGGGGAGGGAGGGGCACATAGGCAGAGCACTGGATTTTGAGGGCTAGGAACTTATTCTGTATGCTATATGATGCTATAATAACAGACACATTTTATATTGTGCATATATCAAAGCATCGAATGTACACCACTAATGGTAAATGCTGAAATTAATTGTGGCTAAGGGTGATGATGGCATGTCAGTGTAGGCACACTGACTCTAACCAATGGCAGGCTCTGGGACAGGATGTTGGCAGTGGGGGAGGCTGTGTATGTAGGAGACAGTGTTTGATAACACATAGTACTCCCAGCTCAATTCTGCTATTACCCTGAAACAATTTTTTAAGTCTGCTGTATGGAATGGCAGTATGAAGCAACAGCTCCCAGAAGTGGCAGGCAAAGGTAGAAACTGACAGTAATTTAAAGTTCTCTGTGTGACCCAAGCTCAGGGCAATTCCATGGAGTGGCACCAAAGTCCAGGGTGAAGAAAATACAGGAATGGGGAGGTGCTGGGAGAGGGGGAAAGATATTCCCAAAATAAATTGCGTGAATTTTTTTTTAATTGAAAATAAAGTTAAAAAATACTTTTTAAAGATTAGTGCATGAAAGCTATCTGTTAATAGAGAGAAACTGGAAACCTGGGCCACGTACAATGAACAGAGCATATGTGAGACAAGCCCACACTCATAGCTGTCAAGGTCACTAAGCCAGTGACCCAGTGTTTCAGGGCCTCATACTTCCTTCTGTGTCTCTTTCTGTTTCTAACCATGTGCCCCTGGTCTAACTAGTTGAATTGGGGCAAAAGAGCCTGGAACTCCAGCAAGAATCCTGGGATTCTCAGACACATCTATGATAGAAGCCCCTCCTGGCCTGCTCATCTCACCTGGGCTCAGTTCTTAACCATGCACCAGCTTGCTTCAGGTTACTTTCTTGTAAGAATTAAAAGTAAGGGGACTTTTTGAGCCATGAAAATGGGCCTGGAGGCTTGAGATTCATTTGCTTTTGTTCTCTCCTCCGCTTTCTCATTTCTCAGATGGTATCAATGTCCTTCACATCGGTGACGAAATCTTTGTCCTGGGGGCCTCCATTTTGGTTTTCTCCACGGCCTAGTAAGGGAGCTGAGTCTAAGTCTGTGGCCTCTCCTGTGTGTATCTATTCTTTCTAAAGTACTCCTGGCTTTGGTTACCAGACCAACCTAAGAATGATAGGGCAATTTCTAAGAAGGATTTCAGAACCAGAGAGGACCACTGCATGTGCACCTTAATGACAACTCCCAAGATTTTGCTTTCCTTTACAAAAATAGATTCTCTTCCAGAGTTCTGTGTCTTTGGCCTCCTAGGATCTTTGCCTTCTCAGGATACTCAATCATCTGTATGGAGAGTTATTGTAGAATGCTGTCATCACTACCCATAGTTCCATGTTCCCAGTGCACTCACATTTCAAAGAGGATAAGAAGCTCAGGAAAACATGGCTCACATTAACTAGAATTGTTTTAAGCCAATAGAAATAACAGTTATGGAGGTAACACTTGGGTGTGTAGCTGCCAATGTACTTGATAAAAGAAAATGAGCTAATCTGTAACACTTCAAAAGGAGGAGGAGGAGGAGGAGGAGGAAGGAGAAGAAGAAGAAGAAGAAGAAGAAGAAGAAGAAGAAGAAGAAGAAGAAGAAGAAGAAGAAGAAGAAGAAGAAGAAGAACACCCAGAAATGATAAAACAAATACTTTGAAAGAATACTTCACTGAAAACTATAAAATGTTATGGAGAAATCTTAAAGGTACCAAATAATACGATGGAAGAAAATACCGTGATTATAGACTTAGACAGCTCAATATTGTAAAATGGCAAGACTATTATGAAGTTCCAGTGGCTAGAACACAGTGCTATGGGAACGACAACCTAATAGGACAGACTAATTGTTCCTCGGTTTTCCTATGTTGTACAAGAATCCAGAGGTTGCAATTGCTTGGGAGAAGGTTCTGGAACTAATACCACCTAGAAAAAGACCTGAGCTATACAAAGATCAGAGAAACATCAGAACAAGCAAGCAGGAGAGATAGGTAATTAAGAGCTTGCATGCAGCCTTGATTCAGAACCCAGCACCTTCATAAAATTCCAGTCATGGCTACATAAATTCCTGTGACCCCAAGCTGTACAGGGTAGAAATAGCTGGATTTCTGGGGCTTACTGACTGCCAGCATAGGTCCAAATGATATATGACATGTGAAGGAAAAGGAATAAGGAAGGCAGAAAGTGCTAGATTAAGACACTCAGTGTCCTCCTCAGGCCTGTAAGCTTATGTACATACACACACACACACACACACACACACACACACACACACACACACACACACACACACACGAGAGAGAGAGAGAGAGAGAGAGAGAGAGAGAGAGAGAGGGAGAGAGAGAGAAAGAGAGAGATTGAAGCAGTGTCTTAGGGTTTCAATTGCTGTGAAGAGACACCGTGACCATGGCAACTTATAAAGGAAAAAAACATTTAATTGGGGTGGCTTACATTTTCAGAGGTTCAGTCCACTATCATCATGGTGGGACATGGTGGTGTATGGGCAGAAATGGTGCTGGAGAAGGAGCTGAGAATTTTGATCTGCAGGCAACAGAAAGTGGTCTGAGACACTGAATGTGGCTTGAGCATATATGAGAGACCTCAAAGCCTGCATCCACAGAGACACACTTCCTCCAACAAGGTCATATCCACTCCAACAAAGCCATACCTTCTAATAGTGCCACTCCCTGTGAGTTTTGAGGGGAGCAATTACATTCAAACTACTACAAGCAGGGACCAACTAACTCCCCTGCCACTTTGGTGATGGTTTTTGTAACTCCCAGCACCAGGCCACTTCTCTGCTGCTCTGTGGCTCCTCACATAAGCCACCCAGTGAGCCCCATTTATCACTGATAGAGCAGTAACAATGCTGATGTTCAATACTCTCTGAAATCTAGTAAGGTAGCAAAGGCAACTGTAAAACTGAAGGAACAAGGCTGTAGGATCAGAATACTACACCATGGGTCAGACTGTAAAGCCCTCTGCATAACTTAAACAAAGCTTTAAGAGCTATATATAAATCTTTAGGATATATATATATCGAGCTCAAGACAGTATTATGAACCTGGGATACAGGAAAAGAACTGAAATGTTACTTTTAAAATTGGAAAGAAATCCATCTGAGTAGCTGGGAACAAATAAGCTCATGGAGTTGTGGAATCCGTTCTCTAAGGACTGATAACACATATTTCATCCTGTGGAGTCTTATGGCAAAGTTGACTGTCACCTTCATGCCCATCCCATTACTCTTGCCACCTGCTTTGTCCACTCTTTCACTGCTTAAAATACAACCCCAACCCACACAGTCTGCCTCCCTGGGGCCTGGTTGTTTCCTGGCTGGTTTATTTATTCTTGCCATTATCTCCTTTCAGGTTAAGTAGACACTAGTGTGTTGTCTTTAGCCCCGAGGGTGCTTGCAGAAACTCAGTAGTCTATAAGCAAACCAAAATAGTGAGAAAGTGTTTAGAGAACTATGTAAGACCTACAGTGGGCTACACAAAGGCACATACCCCTATGGAAATAGAAGACAGTTTGGGAGCTATACCCAAAGGGAGGCCATCATAATTGGGTGTTCTAATTATTTTTTTCATCTTTGGCTTAGTATTTCTGTTCATGCATAGCTACAATGGATAAAGAAATAAAAACACATTTCTTTGTTACGTGTGTGAAGATTCACATTCACCATGGATGCTAGGAGACAATCTTAGGTGTCATCCTCAGGAACTCAGTCCATCTCGTTTGACACAGGGCCTCTTACTGGTCTGGAGTTCACTGGTCAGGCCTGGCTGGCTAGCCAAGGAGCCCCAGCCATCTTCCTGTCTCTGCCTCCATGGGGGGTCAGTGCTGAGATTAGAAGCACTTACCACCACACCCAACATTTTTACATGGGTTTTGGGTACAGAACTTGGGTCCTCACACTTATGAGACAAACACTCTGTTGCCTAAGCTATGTCCCTATCCTCAGTAAAACACATTTCAACGTGAAACAAAAGGTCAAAGAATTCAGAGTGCCAGGCTACATCCCAGACCCACTGGCTCGGAATCTGCACTTGAACAAGATCCCCAGACTTTAATGTACTCTCATTAAAGTCTGAGAATGTCACAGAGTGGGTGGAAGGCAAAGGCACTCATGTTTATATTGCTGTGTCATTCCTTAGTCTAGTTCATAAGCTCCAAGGGTCAAGTCATTATCATCAAAAACATAGATGCAAATATGAAATCTTTTAACTTCACAGTGCCACTTACAGTGACCAAGACAAGGGTGGATAGTTAACTGTGGACACCAAGAAACCTCAGAATACACATCCTGAGATTGCTACCGGGGATTTTGGAAATGGGTTAGGAATAAGGTTGGAGTTTCGTGGGAGCAGCAGTGAGTCAGAGCCACGAGGGCCTGTAGCCACTTTCTCTTTGTACTGTCCTTAGAAGTCCTATCTCTTCAAAGGAGGTAAACACACCATGCTTTGTTAGTTTTCAGTGATAAACACAGCAGAACTCTTGTGCACAGTACATCAAACAGTGTTCTCCAAGAATAAAGCAGTTTTAATCCACAGATTACAGCAGCAACTTGGAAGCAAACTGAGGCCTTTGGCCAGGGATAAGACTCTTGGGAAATCCATCTTTTGAAGGTACAGCCAGCCAAGGCCTTGGTGGGAATAAATAAGATGCCCCCATGCTGGTCAAGACCAGGCTGGGGAAACCCACAGAAACAGCTGACCTGAACAAGGAGGAGCTCATGGTCCCCAGACAGAATTGTGAAACCAGCATAAGGCTGAACCAGGCCCCCTGACGTGGGTGTCAATTAGGAGGCCTGGGCAGTCTATGGGGCCTCTGGTAGTGGATCAGTATTTATCCCTAGTGTAAGAATGGACATTGGGAGCCCATTCAACATAGAGGGATACTCTTTCAGCCTAGTCACTTGGGGAAGGGCCTAGGCACTGCCCAAAATGATGTGACAGACTTTAACGATCCCTCACTGAAGGCCTTACCCTCCCTGGGGAGCAGAAAGGGAATGGGATGGGGGGATGGTGGGGGACATGGGATGGTAGGAGGGAGAGAGAACTGGGATTGATATGTAAAATAAGATTGTTTCTAATCTAAATTAAAAAAAAAAAAGATGCCTCATGACCCAAACACAGCTGCATCCATTCTTGATTGAATTGATAATTAAAACTGCCATCAAAGCCCCAGTGCATAACCAGATCAAGACATTTAATATTTAACTGCTAATACTTAATATTAAGCTACTCATAGTTTGTATTTTCTGAGCCGATACCTAATTTTAAGTAGGCTAGAACTAGAATTTGAGCTTCGTCTTCTTACTTAGTGAGAACGTCTAAGAGTAGAGGGTGTAATTTGGTGACAGATGTTGGGAGGAAGTTAAGAGTTAAGACACACAGGGAATGGAGGGATCAGGATGTCAAAGGGGAATCAGAACCACAGCTGTAGCTCTGTGGTAAAGGACATGCCCAGCATATATGAAGCTTTGGTTGGTTCACAACACTACTAAAGGGACTGGGGTTGGGTGGGTGGCATCAATGTTCTTGTCAGTATCCACAGGTGGCTCCAAGGGAGGGGGTGGATAAGAGCAAAAGGGCAAATGACATCTGTTTGGGCTTAAGGTAACCATTTCATTCCTGTTTGTCTGAGACCTTTCTAGGTTTGGTTTGGTTTGGTTTGGTTACCCTTTAAGTGTGTGTGTGTGTGTGTGTGTGTGTGTGTGTGTGTGTACATATTTATGTGAGTGTGTCCATGTGTGTGTGTGAGAGAGTGTAAATGCCAGAGGTCAATGCTGAGTGTCTTCCTCTACTGCTTTCCTCCTTAGTTTTTGAGACAGGGTGCCTCCATGAACCTGGAGCTCACTGTTTCAGCTAGGCTGGTGAGCCAATGCAATCCAGGAGTCTGCCTTTTTCTGTGGTCCCAGCACTAGGAATACAGACATATGCCACTGTGCCCAACTTTTACAGGGGAACCAGGGATCTGACTCAAGTTCTGATAATTGCACAGCAAACACTTTCCTGGCTGAACCATCTCCCCAATCCCAACCTTCCCAGCTTTTAATGTCCTAGGAAAGCCTTCCCTACAGGTTAAGCATAGACAACCCGGTGTTCTCTTCATCTGTGCCAGAGAAATGAGTGGCAGGCATGCACAAGAGCACTGAGCTATACTCCAAGTTCCTGGCTCTGCAAGTAAGCCATGCTTAGCCAGCACTGTCTGAAGGACATGCTGAGAGAAGAAAAGGGCAGTGCTGGGTGAGCAGTCTCCTTCTTCATTAAGAATGGTGTTTTTTGAATGGTGTCCTACTCAGCCATAAAAAAACAAACAAAGCAAAACAAAAAAACCAATGACATCTTGAAATTTGCAGGCAAATGGATGGAACTAGAAAAAAAAAAACATTATGAGTGAGGTAACCCAGACCCAGAAAGACCAATATGTTCTCATTCATAAGTGGATATTAGACAAATCAAAGGACAACCAGCCTACAGGCCACAACCCCAGAGAACCTAGGTAACAAAGAGGACCCTAAGAGAGACACACATGGATCCACCTGAGTAAACTGGCAGCATGAGGGGCAAGGGGGAGGGTGGTTGGAGAGGAAGGGGGAGGGAAAAATGTATAGTTCAATAAAAACAAGAAAAAATTAATTTAAAAAGGTTAAAAAAATGGTGTTTTTTTTTTTGAAACCTTGTTCTTTGGAAGAAGTTTCCATGAAACATGAAAACATCCTTGGAAATATTTCCTGATTTTGATGCAAGCATTCAGGGGAATATGTGCATGCTATCATTAA
The DNA here is from genome assembly GCF_003668045.3 of Cricetulus griseus. Taxonomy (NCBI): domain Eukaryota; kingdom Metazoa; phylum Chordata; class Mammalia; order Rodentia; family Cricetidae; genus Cricetulus; species Cricetulus griseus. Next base: position 358,416,579 of record NC_048595.1, on the reverse strand, counting down.
CTGACATGTTCTTTTCTCCTCTTACCTCATTAACACCGAAAGGAAGCCCAAAACATGCTCCCCACGTAACCTGCAGGTGGGACTCAGCAAGTTAGGTCAAGAGCCATTTACTAAGGAATGGCTTAGTGACCTCATGCCCCACCTCTTAAGCTACTGGCCTATGGTCCGTCCTAGTCTCAACAAAGGCCACCCTGAGTGGGGTGAATCACTGCTCTCAGATGGGGGGAAAAGGCAATGGGGACTTCAAGCTAAGAGCCTCAGCAGCATGCAGAGACCGGCACTAAAAGCTACTTGGAGCCCAGAGTCTCAGCATGAGGACCTGTAAATGACCTTGTCTGTGAGGGAGGCTCCACCATGTCTGTACTTCCAGGAGCCCTTCTTTGTCCACACCATAAAGTCCTGTTTTCTTTTCTTACATGATGGTGCCTCCCTCCTGGCTACACACATCTGTCTGCTCATTTCTGACACTCCAGCCTCAGTCTCCTGAGGTTGCCTGCACTGAAGAAAGGGGTATCGGCAGGGGATGTGAAGGGAGGCGTCCCAGTCCTGTTTCATTCAGCTGAAACTTCTATCTTCATGACCTGTAACATGAAGCCTGCCCGCATCCCCATTGTCAGACTGTTGTTATTTTAATAATAATAATCTATCCATGAACATGGAACCAAGCAGAGCATTTTCAGCCTCGTGTGTCTCAGGGACCCTTCCTTTCACTGCAGAATGGAGTGGGTAGGGTGGGAGGAGACAGAGCTAGACATACAGAGAGGAGGGTGGGAGGGAGAAAGAGAGAAATAGGGGCTGACTGTGGTAGTTTAAACACTAGATCAAGCCATATCTAAAGCCAGGAACCAGCCAGAGGCGTTATTCACATGAGCCAATGAATCCGTTTTCTATTTATGGCAATCTGAGTTACATCTCTCTTTGTCACTCACCATTGCATGAACACAAAGAGTCCATCCATCTATTCTTCACTCATCCATCCACCCACCCACAAATGACAACTTATTGGGGTTATTTAGTGGGTTATAGATTAGAGTAGGGTTCTGATGACAAACAATGTGAAAAGGCCAACTACATTCTCATCCTGTCAGGGCCCTTTTTTGTGTAGCCCGGATCATGTGGGTTTGTTGGACGACTGCCTCCCTAACGCTTGTACAGAAAATGAACCTCCCATTGGTCTGTTCCACATCATATTCTGAGTAACAACCTTAAGCACTTACTCAACAACAGGACAAAGGGCATATCACGCATGTCAATTGTCTTTGCTTCGTGACTGTATTCTGCAGGGACTACAATGACATGCGAAACCACATGTGCGTCTCTCCCGTAACTTAACTGTGCATGAGTGCCTGGCTGCCCTTTCACAGCTAGGTACTGGGTGTCCCTATTCCCAGACATCTTCAGTTCACGATATCCACGTCCATCTGGAGGGGACAAGCCTGCACAATCTGTGGCAGTTGTTCTCTGTGCTAGAAGGTAAGCCAGGACACTTAGGGAGGTGTGGAAAGCACCTAGGAGCTCCTCACTCAGCTTCTCAGAGAGGAAGCCCAGCAGACAAACTTAAGTGATCATTGCTCCGTTTCCTGCCACTTTCCAGAAGGCCGAGGGTGGGGAATATACTGGAAAGTCTGGAGAGCATATTGCCCTGGCTGAACCTCTGATGAGGCAGAAGTCCAGAGCACGCTGAGTCAGAATGGTGACGGCTGACAGAAAGGGAAAGATCTGGATCCACTGCTGCCTCTCCTCACATGAGCATACGTGATACATGTTGGAATTTCACCCTTTATTGGGAGAAGTCTGGTGACAGAAGGCCATGTGGCACTTGTGGCTGGTCCTTACCAAAAATAAGCACTCTGTAGCTCTCTGGATTCTGAAGGGGTGGGGGTGGGGTCATGGCATCTCATCCACCAGTCTGCACTTCACACAAAGCTGTCCTATTACCACAAGAGAGGGATGAAGAGACATAACGGCTCAGGGTGAAGGGACCAGCTTCCCATTTCGGCAGTCATGACAGTAACATGTGCTCTATGACCTTGTCTTAGTCACTAGAGGTTAGGTGCCTGCCTCGTGACAAGGAACCAATCAGAAGTTAGCTGGTGGCGCTATGCTTTATGGCTCTGGGTGTGCTTTACGGACAAGCACACAGCAATGATGCAGAGAGCATAGCAACCACCCTGGGAGGGCCTATGGGCCATAACAATCAGTTGACCAATCAACACAGGGCAAACCCTCCAAGCCTGGAGGCACACCAATCCTGAACCTGTGTGTACCCCTAGACACTCCCCTTACGCTGCCCTATAAAGATCCGTGTGCAATGGCTTCAAACTGTCTTTGCTAGCCATCCTACATGGTGGGTGGATCAAAGGCCCGCGCTAACACGGGGTTGGCTCGTTAAACTACAATAAAACCTCATGCAATTTGCATCAAGCTTTCGCCTCCATTCTGTGATTGGGGTGGCCGCAGTCCTGGGCTAAGATCCTGGAAGCCTCAGCTTTTCGAGGGTCTTACAAGGGCCCTGTTATATTTGCCAACTCTCCTTCCTAATAGTACAGTTTCCGTAACACAGCGAATAAGAAAGCTGGTTTTGAAATGCCGGCTCAGGAATTTTCCTTCTGTTCCTCAGAAATGGAGGCCCAGTCTTTCTCCATCTTCCTCCTCCATTTCCTCTTCCCCCTTCCTTCACTTCCTCTTTCTTCCCTGTCTTCCTCCCCTCCCTCCTCCTCTTCCTTTCCCCTCATCGGTACTCCTCTTTTCTCCCTGTTTCCCTGACCCTGCCACCGTGTCCTCTGACCTCTGAGAGCACCAAGCTCATAGGTGGCAAAGGAGATGGGGAGGGAGAGGGCAAGGGAGAGGAGGCGGAGAAAGGACAGGAAAGAGGAGAAGGAGGAAGACGAGGAGAGAGAAGAGGAAGAGAAGTCGAGGTAGGGGTGGGGGGAACCTCGAGTTTCTTCTTCTCTTTCCAGCTCTGCCAGCCTGGATGAGCGAAAGGTCCCTGTGACACATTTAGAAGTTCTAAACACAGGGATGCTTTGTGCTTCTCCAGCTCTGCTCACACTGCAGACAGTAAATTACAGAAGTTACCCATTTGCCCCCCATAAGCCACATGAAAGTGGATTCCCCCTCCCAAATCCCCAAAGCACAGTTTCCAAGCTGAGCCTAGTAGCAAGAGTCGCTAGAGGCTTTGGGAGGAAGAATCTCAAACAGGAAGGCTCTGTCTGAACGTGCTTCCTCTGCTGCTGAGGCAGGGGTTCCTCTCTGTGAAGGCTTCATGGCTGTAGAAGGTACTACAGGAGGTATGTTGAGGAGGGACTGGCAAGCAAGCATTGCCATTTGCCAAGGAAAGCTTCAGAGTAGCCCCAAGCCCTGAGCTGAAGTTCCATGGTCACCAACAGCTGCTTGAGGAAAAAAAAGAAAAGGAAAAAGGAAAAGAAAAAGAAAATGGCATGCTCAGTTATAAGGAAGTTAAGCAAGAGGACAACCTAGTGTTTATTCCACATTTGGATTCATTCTTCTCTTCTAGCCACTGTTGAAATATTCTGTAAGTCTCTGTCTCAAAGCAAACCAATAGGAGCCAAGTGTGCAGTGTGGTTAGGCAGTTCCTCTCTGGTTTCCTGTTGGCCTTACAGGGTGACATTCCCCTCTGTACTAGCCCACCAGCCTCTTACCCGGTGATGAGTTAGCCTGTGCCCCTTCGTCCTTGCTTTATGTTTTCTAGTTGGGGTAATCAGGGCTCTCCCCACCCTCTGATACTAGGACTGTTGGACCAAGCTCCTCCCCTGGCAAGGACAGACTATCCAGACCAGGGCAATAGCGTCCCACATGCAGAGAGTGCACAGACAAAGTTTGGTCTGCAGAGTGGAACCTAAGCCAGTGGGGACACACTTTGCAGCAAGTGGTGTTCATGCTGCTCTCCACCCCGTGAAGACATATGCCTATATCTCGGAGGAAGACTGGTCCTTACCCCCTCCGTCTCCACCTGGCTGAGACATGATCACAGGTGTATGAGCAGGTTAGAGATGCTGGCCCTTTAAAAGACCCGGAAATGAGGGTTAACATGAGTGTTCAGAATGGAACTTAGATAAGCACCCATAGCCACTCAGCCATCTGATCTCTCTAGTCCCTAGGCTGATAATCACAAGCAAAATAAACTTATTGCTCATAGTCTTGAGTACTTGGGAAATCCAAGACCAAGGCACCAGAATATCTGGCTCTGGTAAGGGTTCATTCTGTTGCAAAGACAGTAATTTGTTCTTGTGTCATCATCGGTGGAAGGAAAACAGAAACAAACAACAAAACCTCTGGCCATCTTTGATAAGGAAACTAACCCCATTATTGAAGGCTCTGTACTCCCTGACTAGTCAGCTCCCAAAGGCCTTCATAGTATAGCTGTGGGAATTCAGCATCAGCATATGAACTTGGGAGGGACAGTCTCCTGCTTGGAACAGGGCAGGAACTGGGTGGACCCAATAACTAAGGTCTCCAGACCTTTCCAGGAGTCTCTCAATGCAGCATAGCATCCTCCTCCAGTGTGGCAGAACTGCTAACTGATTGGCCTTCTTCCAGTGCCTCAGAGCATATGGTGAAAGCTGCATCGCCTTTTGAAACAATCCTGGAAGTTGCACTGTATCACTTCCTCAATAACGGGTATATTTTCACCATAACCTCAAGCCTGCCCAGATTTAAGAAGGAAAAATGAACTGCACTTTTTGATAAGAGGGTATATTAATCCATTTTCCATTGCGGCTACAAAATGCCCCTGGCTGAGCAATTTATAAAGAAAAGAGATTTATTTATCTCATAGTTTTGGACTCCAAATGTCCAAGGTAAGGTGGCCTCATCTATCAAGCATCAAGTGAAGGCCTCATGACAGATAACATTGCAGTATCAGGAGCATATGTGAGAGCAATCACCTGGTGTGACATACCCTCATGGCAACCGTGGATCTGCACGATGTACATCCGTCTTTCTGAGGACGATGGCCAAGTGACCTAATCACCACATTCTGGTGCCTTTCACTGGGATTCTACTACCTCAGTACTGCCACACCAAGGAACATGCACGCAGCATATGAATCCTTGGGGACAAACTATGTGCAAGCCATAGGGGACAGAAAAACAGCACCACAGGACAGGGCTCGGAGGAGAGCTGTGTTGTGGCCACCCCTGAAAGTCTGCCATGTGAGTGAAACAAAGAAAGTCGATTGGAAATCACAGGCTCTGTTAGCCTTACTATCAATGACTTGCATACACATCCAAAAGGACAGGAAAGTTGGAGGGAGATTTCTGAGGAAGATTTCTTCAGAAGAGGGAGAGGGTTGAGAGATGGCAATGGGAGTAGAATTCACTAAAATCTTTGAAGGAAAGCTGATTGCCCAGCATCCTGGCCTTCATGGGGTTCTCTTTTGAAAAAAAAAAGTATATTTGATGTGTATGTATGTTTGCCTATCTATGTATACAACATGCATGCCTGGTGCCAGCCAAAACCAGAGAGGGTGCCAGATCCCACATAGCTAGAGTTTCAGACAGTTATAAGCTGCCATGAGTGTTCTGGGAACTGAACAAGGTCTTCTGCAAGAGCAGTAAGTCTTCTTAACTACTGAGCAGTCTCTCCAGTCCCTACATACTGTTAGTTGAGCAAGCTCCAAGGCAGAGCAAAAGCCCCAGACTCTCTGTTGGGCTACAGCACATGCCCCTGTCAAGAGCCGACAGAGAGGGTCACATCTGCAGCTCTGCTGTCAGTATATAGTGTAAGGATTCAGACATTATGCAGGCCTGCCCCTGTCACCTGGCAGAATGCACTCAGGCAGTACCCTGGTCAGCCCAGGGTTCCATATTGTGTAGTCTGCACGCAGGTGCAAAGGACCCCTTTAAAAGAAAGACCCCTGCCCACTTACTCTCTCTTACTGTTCTTACTGCTCTCTTACTGTTCTTTTCTGCTCTTGCTCTCTTTCTGCTCTTTCTTCTCTCTGCTCTCCTCTTTTTCTGCTCCTGTTGAAGGGACCAGCCCCCCATTTCGGCAGCCATGACAACAACACGTGCTCGCTATGACCTTGCCTTGGTCACTAAGAGGTTATGTGCCTGCCTCGTGGCAAGGAACCAATCAGAAGTTACCTGGTGGCGCTATGCTTTATGGCTCTGGGTGTGCTTTACGGACAAGTGCACAGCAATGACGTAGAGAGCATAGCAAGCACCCTGGGAGGGCCTATGGGCCATAACAACCAATTGGCCAATCAACACAGGGCAAGCCCTCCAAGCCTGGAGGCACACCAATCCTGAGCCTGTGCGTACCCCTAGACACTCCCCTTATGCTCCCCTACAAGATCGCTGGGCAGCCGGTCGAGGTGTCTTTTCTAGCCATCCACCATGGCAGGTGGGTGAAAGACCAGAGATAACATGGGGTTAGCTCATTAAAAAAACAATAAAGCCTCATGCAGTTTGCATCAAGCTCTCGAATCTGCCTGGTGATTGGGGTGACCACAGTCGTCACGGGCTGGGACTCTGATACCTGAGTTTTTCCGGTGGTCTAACACTGTCTCTCTCTTCTCTTCTCTCCTCCCTCTCTGTCTCTGTGTCCCTTTACCTCTTTTTTCTTTCCTTCCTCCTCCCTCCCCTTTCTAATAAGACTTCTCACTCAAGCTCTGTCTGCCTGGCATATTTTTCCCTCACCTCGGTCACCCTTGCCAGCCATGGAATCTGCCATGGTCCCCCCCACAAGACCCTCCTTAAGCTTTATCCTAGCATTGAAACAAAAGAACATTTTGGTGCACGTGACTGGGCAGGTTTTCCTGGCATTTTCTCCTGCCTGTGGCAGGTGAGATATGCCAGGACCCCGTAACCTTCAACTCAGTAACTTTTCCAACTAAGGATCTCTGGATTCTTCCATCCACCACTGCCATGTCTGGTAAGCCCGCCCCTTCCTTTCTACCTCTGCCATTCCTTGCTTCCATGAATTAGGACTTGTATTGAGATTGTGGTCTCTCGCCTTTTTGGCCTAGTCGAAAATCCCAGTACTGGGTGACCACATGTCTCTTGGGCTCTGGGAGCTCTGTCCCCTGATTTGTGCTTAATGGACCACAAAATCAGCCTGTGCCTTTTGCATCTGATCCTCCCCTAGTCTCCTCCTGGAGATTATAGGCTTTGAGTCTACTCTACCTCTCTCATGGAAGCTGGGGCCCCCCATATCAAACCATGTGTCTACTTATTAGCACTCTACATTCTACCAGTGATCCATAGTTGGAAATGTTACCTCTACTCTTTTTTCACTTGTCTGTTTCCTCCTTTTCCCGGCATGCTAAAACTCCCCCACCAGCGGGAAACTCCTTCCACCCGGAAATGTCCCGTTTTGCTAGAACTCTTATGCTCCGGTTCGACATGTCTCTCACTCTCCTGTTTGTCCTATCTCTGTTGCCCTTTCTACCATGTTTCTTCTCCATGCAGATGCCAGTGGCTCACAGTGGCCTGGCCCAAGGCAGCATCTGCTCAGGATGCTCTGAGAGTTTTTTTAACTTCTGTTGTTAGACCCCAGAAAACTCAAGTATCCGGGGTCCCAGGCCACGTTCTCGGTCACCCCAATCACCAGGCGGATTCGAGAGCTTGCTGTAAACTGCACGAGGCTTTATTGTAATTTAACGAGCTAACCCCATGTTAGCTCGGGTCTTTCACCCACCTGCCATGGCGGATGGCCAGAAAAGACGGCTTCTAGGGTCTCCCGGAAGATCTTATAGGGCAGCGTAAGGGGAGTGTCTAGGGGTACACACAGGCTCACGATTGGTGTGCCTCCAGGCTTGGAGGGCTTGCCCTGTGTTGATTGGTCAACTGGTTGTTATGGCCCATAGGCCCTCCCAGGGTGGTTGCTACGCTCTCTACGTCATTGCTGTGCACTTGTCCGTAAAGCACAACCAGGGTCGTAAAGCATAGCGCCACCAGGTAACTTCTGATTGGCTCCTTGTCACGAGACAGGCATCTGACTTTCTAGTGTCTGGGACAAGGTCATAGAAGCACGTGTTTGGCTGTTATGGCTGCCGAAAGGGAAGCTGGTTCCTTCACTGTCAGATGGGAACAGGTTTATGGGAGCAGCCATCTTGACCATGTGATCTGGCTGTAGGCCTGCCCACTCTGGGTTACTCCTTTTCCTCAGCCTAGGCAGAACAGTCTAGCCAGCTTCTGCCAACAAACCTTGCTGACAGACATAATTAATTTACCTTTTGCCTTTTATTTTTTGTCTCTAATTTCTTCTTTCACTGGCTCGGTTGCATATGCCTTGTTTGTGGAATGGTGTGCCTTTCCAGGGCCCAGTAGGGGACACATTTCACACAAAAACCTTGCCTGTTCCATCTGCATCGGATTTGCTTTCTTGTCACTGGCAGTTTTAAGTCTTCTCACTCTATGTCTTTAAATGTTTTGTTTGTTTGCTACAACATAAGAATCAGAGATCACACTCTGGTTCTTCCTACTTTTACCCAGTCCTGTTTAATCTATATCTATGTGTATGCATACATGTAGCTGCTGTTTAAAAATGTAAGCTAACTCTAAATGCAACTTAAATTCAACTGTGCTAAGTCTCAAATACTTCTAAATTGTTATGTATCTTTAAATGATGGTAAACATTTAAAGTTATAAAGGTCTATTTCAAATTAGCAAAATATTTACACCAGTCCTTCCTGGAAGCTGTTTACAAAGGTCAAACTTCTATTACAAAAGGGGATTTTTCTCTACTTTTTGTCCTTTAGAGGTGTAAATCTAACCTACTAAGTTAAAACCAGCTAGTCAGGCTAGAGGGCTCTGAGTAAAATATCCCTCCACAGTCTCTCAGCTTCAACCCAGTTCTCTAGACAGATCCTGCACTAATGTCATTGTAGCCATACTAATGTGCTTAAGGCAAGTAACTAAAGACAAATTTTGTCTGCTGAGATATACTAGAGAATGCTCAAATGCTCAGAGATCTAGAGAATATAGCGTTTACAATGTTTTATTAAAAAGCTTTCCATAACAGAGACATGACAACTGCTGGCCCCACCCCTTTTCCTCCAAGAAAACTGGTGGACACTGAAACTCTACCCACAAAAGTGGCAATGCTAGCCACTTAGCAACCCTGCCTTTCACCTCAATTGTTGCAAAGGACTCTTCAGACCGTGGACAAGAAGACAGTGGAATCGACTTTCTCCACATTGCTTGAACCAATGGTAAGTGAGTCATCCTACAACTCCTAATCCACAGGTCTCACATTATCAGCAGAAGGCAGGTGTCCTTAAAGCCTCTGACCTCAACAACTTTGGAGGACCTGGGGATGGCTGTCCATGCAGCCAGCTAGTAGGTCTCTGTTATTCTTTAATCATTAACTCAGGTAAAATTTTATCCTTCTCAAGAACTCTGATGCTTTTCACGACTGGTAGCTTTGCCTGATTAAAGCAGCAGCCAAGGCTTTAGCTGCCACAAAACAGATTTCAGGAACAGGTATTTTAGGGTTTATCTGTGTGAAGATAAAGCAAGTGTAAGGTTATGAAGGTCTGCAATGTAAGTTACAAAGGTCTGACAACAGAAAGGTCCAACAAAGTGGATAAATGCAAGTTATAAAGGTCTGGGAATGGAAGGTCTAAGATGGTAATGTGAGATGTATGAATTAAAGTTATGAAGGTCTGAGAATAAAAAGGCTTAAGTGATGACAAAGTGAGTTGAGACATTCAAAATAATGAAACATGTTCCAGATTTCTCTCTCTCATTATGCTACTTTTCAAAGTCTTAATTAATCAATACAGTGTACTAAACACCACTCTATACCACTATATGATCATAACTGCAAGCTCAAAATTAAGGTGCTTTTCATTGTGCTAAAGATATCTGTCAGTTTTAAAAGTGGTGATGCTTTCAACCAAACCGTTTCTGACATGAGTACACTGCTAGTGTGTCTAAAACGTATGTTTTCACAAACTCAAAGGATTCTTGTAAGTTCCAGGGAGCTGAATTGGACCCACCCAAATAGGTCAGATTCACTCCATTTATTATTCAACCTTTCCCTGATCCCAGGCTTCCTTTTCCTCATCTTGGGACCCCTTGGAAACCGCTCCCTCATCTTATGATCCTCTTCCCCTCAAGTACCAGGACCTAAGACAATTTTTTTTCCTAAACTTAACTTGGTACTCTGCTCTGCCATCATCTTGCCAGATCTAAGAGGCTCCAGAGAGTTCCACACAGCCTGAACTGTGATGACAGCTACTCCAGGATGTGGCAGCACCCCAGCGTTCTCAGGTCCCCCAAAGATGGTCAATGCCCCCCAGGTCAGCAGGAAGTAGTCTTGAGAACTCGATGTCCTTATCCCCTAACCTGCCATGCCTAACTCTTCACCTTTTTAATAATAAGTAAAGGTGGGAATGTAAGGATTCAGGCATTATGCTGGCCTGCCCTTGCTACCTGACAGAATGCACTCAGGCAGTTACCCTGGTCAGCCTAGGGCTCCATGAGTACTAGTCTGCAAGCAGGTGCAAAGGACCCCTTTAAAAGACAGACCCCTGCCCAGTTACACTCTCACTCTCTTTCTGCTCTTTCCAGGTCTCCTCTCTTTCTGCTCTTTCGGCTCTCTCTCCATTCTCCTCTCATTCTGCTCCTGTCTCCCTCTTCTCTTCTGTCCTCCCTCTGTGTCTCTGTGTCTCTGTGTCTCTGTGTCTCTGTGTCTCTGTGTCTCTGTGTCTCTTTACCTCTTTTCTTTCTTCCTTCCTCCCTCCCCTTTCTAATAAAACTTCTCACTCAAGCTCTGTCTGCCTGGCATATTAGTCCCCCACCTCGGTTACCCTCACTGGCCATGGGATCCGCCATGGTCCCCCACGCAGGACCCCCTTTCCAGCTTTATCCTATCATTGAAGCAAAAGAACAACACATAGAGCTCTGTAGGGGGCAGGCTGGCTTTCTGAGAATGAGAGTGAAGAGAGAATTAGCAGGTGTGACAGGGTGAGAAGGACAGGGCAGAGATGATCTGAACAGGCTCAGGTCGGAGGCTGGCAGTGAACTGCTTTGACTTCCTGACAAGGAGCGGTTATCACAAGAATCACATTCTGCTAAACATGTGATTTGCTTACCTTGTATTTGTTAGGAATGCATGGGTTTCTGTAGTTTCACCTGCCCATACCTCCTCCCCCCCCCTTTTTTTTTTTGGTAACAGACTGGCCTGTCTACTTTTAGAACTCTTGATCTCTTATCTGGGCAGTTAAACACAAGGCTGATGGCATTCTGGCTCTAGGGTTAGACTGGCTTCATACAATAATATATGCAGTGATTGGCTCTGAATAGTGTGTGTGTAAGTATGACCATATGCAAATTCACACATATGTATGTGTGCAGTTTAATATGCTGAAAGAAAGTCCCTTCAATACTGAGATTGTGTGTAATAAGGATCACATGATTGTGGCGGGGGTGGGGGGGGAGATGACTGGTAGTCAAACAGACAAATACTGACAAAAAAGAAACAGTGACTGAGAGAGAAGATATGGCACCATGGGACTTATTGGGAACAGTTATGTTTGGAGCCAGGCTACCCCTTGGACTTCCCAGTTCATTGAATCAATGAATTAGCCTTTTAAACTATGGTTCCAAGTGGAATTTTGTCACTGTGACTCTGAGGTCCTGATTACATGTTATTGTGTAAGCAACACTTCACAATGCTTTTGTCGCATTGGCTTTTCTGAGACCATTATCCTATATGCATAATAAAATGTACTTTAAAAATTTAAAGGTGTAGAGTGCTGTATGTTTGTATATGAGGCGTAGTCACGATATAAAATAACAATATTCATGGCTCTTAAAGCATTTTGTTTTCAAAATTTCTAAGACTGTAACTGTTGAAATTTCGTCTCTATAATTTCGATCTTTTTAACTGAATTCTTATGGTATTTCTACTCAGACCTCTCATCAGTTTCTAGACTAACAGATCCACTCATCTTTTTAGGTGACCTGGTAACCCCCGGCTTCAGGAGATCACCTTATTATGTCACCTGATCGACACATGGCCTAGAACTCCTGAACTCAACTGGTCCTCCTGCTTCAGCTCCACAAGTATGGGGGACTACAGGCATGCAACACCACACCCAGTTTCCTTTCCTATATCTAAGCAATGTGCCCTTTCTGCTCTTTATCATTTTCGACATTATCTCCTGGCTTCCTGTTACAGAAGATGAGCCTATGTCCCCAATACTCTTCGTCTCCTGTGCTTTTATCTGCACCCATCCTGCCGAGATAATATGATACAATACTGTTAGCCTTCTTCTGACCAATGTCAATATCACTCACCACTGAGCCAAGGTGTGTAATGTAATGTAATGCTTCCCTCCTCAGACCACTGTTTGTTCTTCCTGCGGGGTGGGGGGCACTGTCTTATTTTGTTCCCTGGCTGGGTTTTCTCTGTACCACCATTTAGCTTTTTTTCCCCCCAATACGACAGTTCCTCTAGCAAGTGCCCAGAATATTGTTTCCAAGTGCTCACACACAAATAAGTGATAACAAGTAACCAACTCTGTGCTTCTCTATGGGCCCCTCCTTTCTAGAAACATCCATCGGTTTCCTGTCTCAGTCTTGGTTGATGGCTTTTACAGTATGTGCACAGCAGGGATCTGGGTCTGTGTGTGATAAGTCCTGTATCTTTCTTTCCATCGGTCTGCTTGGTGTCGGCCTTCATATAGTAAGATAGCCAAAAAGCCTTGCTAACAATCAACTCTAGCAAAAGGGATGTTCTCACTGTAAATGCCTCTGTTCCATCCCCATGGTAGGTGTGGCTCATTGATCTTTTATTCACCAAAGAGATGGCCCCTGTGCTTGGCATCTTCTCCTGGAAGACATATATCCAGGGAGGCATCACTATTCTTTAAGAAGAGCCAGACAGGCTGACTGTACATTTCTACTGCAGGACTGAAGCAAAAACAAACAGATGGAGTGGCAGAACCTTGGAAGCCAGAGGACCAGCATTCTTTCTAATAAGGAAAATTCATTGGTGTTGCTTACTTCAATGTCCATGCCTCTCGATGCTAAGAACCAGATTGGATTTCGAAGTCTAACCAAGATTCTAAGTTTCTCCTATTTCAACAAAATCTTGGGTTAGGGCCTAGGAATGATTCAGTGGTTAAGAGTATTTGTTGACTGCTCTTCCAGAGGACCTGACTTTGGTTCCCAGAACATGTGTTGGGTGGCTAACTTCAGCTCTGGAGGAGCTACTGCCTCTGACCTCCGAGAACACCTGTACTCATTTGTGTATACATGCCCACACATAGAGCACATACCTCCACATAATTAAAAATAGTAAAAATGAGTCTTCCTTTTACAGCTCTGATTATAAAGAATGTTCTGACTTGGACATAGTTTACCAAATAATAAGAGAAAATTTGTAACTCAACAGTCAGTGGTCCAAACAATAGTCCTATTGGTTAAGCTTTCTCTGCGGATGCATCAAGCATTGCTGAATCTGAATCTGGGTTATCACATTTTCAGTTCACAGGTGCTTTCTCACATTCTCTGGATGATGCATTTCAGAGCATTCCATGCCACCCACATACCTCAGTTTCATCTGTACAATGGGCTTGTAATCCTCCCTGCTTGGTGACGATCAAATGAGGTGGTGCTTGGTAAGCACTGAGGTGTGCAAGAAGTATATAACTGGCATTCGGCACATTTTGTCATTCGAGCTTTAAGAGGAAGAGTGTTCCCTTGGCTCGGTGTCCCCTCTGTGCTTGCCATCCCTCCTGCTTGAGTTGTTTGCTCAAACAAAAACAAATGAAACAAAAGCAAGTCAACAAAAACCCTGACAGGTGAATGTCAGCGAGGAAGGATGTGGTTTGACTTGTGATTTGGGGGAATATCAATCCATCATGACGGGAAGGAATAGAAGCAAGAAGCTTAGTTTGTGTCACCAAGAGTGTGAAGTAGTTGGTTAGACCCTGGCAGCCAACCAGAAAATAGAGACTAGACCAGAAGCAGGAATGGATTATAACTTTCAAAGGGCCACCCCAATGATGGAACTTTACTCATTAGGCTACAGTGCCTTTGGGACTGGGGTTTTCCAGCCTTCCAGGCTGGTGTCATCATCTGATGACAGTGTTCAAACACATGAGCCTAGAGAGATCACTTCAGGTTTAAGCCATACCACTCTATCAAAAAATGCATTGTCATTTTTTTTGTCTACTTGCAGTCCTTCTTTTAAAATTGCTCTTTAGGTTAGAAAAAGATAACAAATGTATTCAGGCATTCTGCCACTATCAACCATAACCTACCAGGTTTTAGCTTTGAGTAATGATTTTTTTCTCTTTACCTTATTTTATGTAATTCCTGTCATTTCTAGACAGCTTATGATGAACTGTGATCTTTCTCCTCCTTGCCAGTAAAGAGTTAATAATCATATGTAAAATATTCAACATGGCAGCTAAAACACAGGAAAGACAGAATGGCCATCTGTGGTACTCCTTCCATCTTCTTTATCTTACTTAGTGTATCTCATGGTTTCTGGCTCTAGGTAACCCCTGAAGCTTCATTTAATTGGTTAAGTTGTGAGAAACAGTGTTTCTCTCCTCAGGTGGGGTAGCAAATAGACATGGGGTAGCAAGAAAGACATAGGGTAGCAAGTAGAAATCCATCACCGAGGCTTTTGGGCAAAGGTAGCCAGCTGGCTGTGTAGAAGGCTTCTGATTACATGGTACAACACTAAGCTATGGTTGAAGGCAGAACAACAGTGAATAAGCCAAAGGATTCATCTATCTATCTATCTTTCTATCTTTCTATCTATCTATCATCTATCTATCTATCATCCATCCATCCATCTATCTATCATCTATCTATCATCCATCCATCCATCTATCTATCTATCTTCTATCTATCTATTCATCCATCCAGAAACTAAGGTCCATGAAGGATGATGATTTTTCCATTGTCATTCAAGCTGGTGGTGGGGAGACAAGAATCTAAGCTTCAATCTCCTGCTACCGCTTTCCATCTTCTCTCTTTTAAATGTCAACCCTAGAACTTCTTTTTCCTGCCAGAAAGTAGCTGATGAATAGAATTTGTCAGCCCAAGGGGTCTCCCTAAATAAGCAGGCCAGAGAAGAAATCTAATCTAGTCTGTTTCCAACTCTCAGATCTACTTTAGAAATGGGTGGGGTGGAGCAGACAACCACAACAGCTGTGCTTGCCTGTTCCCCTTTGACTAAATACTAAAAATATGTTTTTTGTTTTAATCAGTGCTTGGGTCCAATAAAGTTTTTCAAGACGTTGGAGCTTGTGGCTCTCCAGATTGTTTTATTTGTCAGAGCATTTAGCAATACTCTCTTTTCATTTGTATGTTTCACGTGGTCAGATGTCTGCTGTCCCTACCATCTTAGCATATTCCCCAGGCATGAAAGAGGAAGTGTTATTCACTGGGAGGTGACACTGCTGACAAGAATGTCTGAGCACTGAGCCTGCGGGAAGGGACACTTCTGCAACCTTGGGTGTTTGGTAAGGAAGACAGTGAGCACAGAGCTTCATGGAAAGAAGAGTTCATGGAGACGCCATCAGATATCACTCAGGAGACCCAAGTTAACAGTTGTCTGTTCCTGCTCTCTGGAGCAGGACTTGGACAAGTACCTGGGAAGATACTAAGTGTGGCTAGATAGTAGGATGACTTGCAGGAAGGTGAAGGTGGGATGGAGAAGCTAGAGGGAGGGCTCTTCTTCATTGGTCCGGAAAGGACATTTGAGACTGGAGAGTCGAGGGAAGTCAACCGAGAAGGTACAGAGCCAGGGGCTGCCAAAACTAGGGGCTATGTCCAGAGACAGCAAGTCAGCAGGTGTTAGGAATTTGAGGAAGAGCAAAGAAATCTAATTTCATAAAAAATAGCAATTAAAAGAAAAAGGAAATCCTATGTTCTGTTCTGAACTGCCTTAAAGTCACAAAGTTCTCCACCCGCCACCCACACATCTTCCAATTCCTCTTGGAGATCCAAGCAGACTCCCCCTACCACCAGCCAGCTCTTAAGCTCTCCCTGCTAGGCACATCTACACTAAGAGCCAAAGCTTATCGCTGCTGAGGTGTAAATGACTAATTAGGCAGTGCAGTGTTGCAACTTACCTGACTCAAAACACATTTTACAATTATTGTGCTGTTAACAATCATTATCCATTTTAAACTCAAAACCACATTTTAAATCGTGGCACCAGAGCCCCACTAGAACAGGTGAAACTACCCATCACCTGCTGGGCAGCTCTGCCTTGCTGCTGTTCCTGCCCTGTCTCCAGGACTCTCCTGCTTTTTCAGCCTCCACATGCTTCACACCTTGATTTTCCTGTTTCTGCCTCTCTTCCTGAGGGGTCATGGCTTCACAACATTTGTTTACCTCTAAGCTGTGACATTGGACTCAGGACATCAGCTTAACCTGGACTGGCACATTGCTGGATGTTCCAGTCTTCTCCTAATTAATGCTCATCTTGAAAAAAAGAAAAAGAAAAAGAAAAAGAAAGAAAGAAAGAAAAAGATCACATGTGGCTTTTAGAGATTGTTAGTTTACAAAAGTGATTTATCGTTCTCAGGATAACACAATGAGACACAACACAGAATGCAAGGAGAAAAAGAAGAGTTTCTCACATGCAAGAATATCAACAGTGATGGTATTTTCCATTATGGAACACTATATGATGATTTCTCAAGAATTTCTGCATAGAAGTATCATATTTTCCAATAATCCCAATCTGGGGCTGGGAAAACACAGACTCCTAGAAGTGTGTGTCCACCCATGTTCAGAGGAGTATTCTGTACAATGGCCAAAGAGTATGTATGTATGGATTATTAATGAAGATGTGGCATTTGCATAGACTGAATTATCACCCATTCCTAAAAAGGAAGCTCTCAACTATACATACCACTGGGTGGATGGAGTTAAGAGATGTGCTATAAAGGAGAATCCAGTTACCAAAGAATGGATTTTGCATGATTCCACTTACACGAGGGATCTACAACAGTCAGAGACATCAAGACAGAAAATACAATGGTGATTGCCAGGAGCTGGAAAGAGGGAACAATGGAAAGTCAATGTTCAGTGGGTGTCAACTTTCCATGTGAGATGATGAAAAAAATTCTGGAAGCATATGGTTGGTGATGGTTCTCAGTGTGAATGTTACATTTTTTTCTCTGAGACAGAGTTTCACTCTGTAGCTTTGGCTGGCCTGGGACTTGCTATGTAGACTAGGCTGGCTTTGAACTCAGAAATCTGGCTGCCTCTGCCTCCTGAATGTTTGGATGAAGTTTTGCATAGCACTTGGCTAATATAAATGTTCAAATGCCAGTGATCTATATACCTATAGGCAGTCAAACGAATAATTTTTAAGTTTCTTATTACATTTATTTGCTTATTTTGAGTGTATTTGTGCACAGGTGTGCCAAAGAGCACTGTACGGGAAGTCAGAGGACAACTTGCAGGAGTAGGTTCTCTCCTACCACTTGGGTCCCAGAATGGAGCTCAGACCATAGGCGTGGCAGCAGAGTGTTTACTTGCTGAGCCATCTTGCCAGCCCATTAAAGTAATACGTTTTATGTTTGTATATTTAGCCATGCCCACAAAGACAATGATTAGAGTTGAGACAGTTGGAAGTAAGGATAGGACTTTTCACTCTTTCTTGGTTGGAAGCCTGATATTGTCTTCACTCATAAATCCACTCAAGGAATTTATTCCCTGAATACTGACGAAGGCCATTGTATGTTCCATTCTCAGTATGCAAATTGTAACAATGGACCCAGCATCTCCCTTTGCAAATTTCCTATTAGAGGAGAATGTTTAAGTGGAAGCCAGTCTGTAACCAAATACAATGAGTTCACATGTTGGCTGAGTTCAAAGATAAAAGTCTAGGCAAGAAGAGTGGAGAATGACTTTGGAACCAGTAAGGGGAACATGGGAGTTACTCCCAAAGTAATGGCCTTCCCTCCAACAAAGAAAGTGTAGGGCTTTTTGTGTAGGAAATGTGAAAGCATTTGTGGGCACATTCCTGAGCATGCTCAGTTAGGAATACCTATGTGAACATGTTCTGCTTACGTTCACTACTTAAGAAATGATAATAGACACACTCAGGGGCATGCCTGATTCAAGGCCAAGAAACACCGCATGACTGAAAAGCTAAAATGGACAAGAATGCCTCTGAGTATAGACAGCTTACCATATAAAGTTTAGGCAAAAATAAAAGAAAGGACAGGACACTTGGAAGGTGTGCTAATGTAGGAGTTGGTTCTTAAAGGTCTCACTTACTGGCTAATAAGTCTACCAAGGAAACTTTCAGTAGAAATGATTTGTAACGATTACAGGAACGAAGTGTAACAGGTTTCACTGCTCTTATGATCAATGTCACCTTGTTCTAGCCTGAGGCTGGCCCATACATGAATAAGTAACCCTAAGTAAAATGCATGGTTTCACACAGCAATGGAAAGTACATTTGGCAATGTCTCTGATGGTCCTGGACATTCACATTCCATTTTCAGAGTTCAAATGGTCAGGAAAACAATTTCAGTGAGATTTTGGGAATGTCTGTCCAGGTTCCCTGTCTTACTCTCTCTCCTCTCCTCCCACTCTTTATTTGGGCCCAAGTTATCATGCAGCTAACCCATACAGCCTTTGCTCTGGCCATTCACTCTGACTCCTTCAGGGTAATGGTTAGGGTCTCAGAGTATAGTTCTTGGTACCATCTCTGCGGTGAGCATTCTCAGGTAGACATTTTGATAACTGGATATGTAACAGGGTCTGAGTGGAGGCTGTTGATGTGAAGTTTTTGCTGAGCTAAATCCTTAGCCTTGGCATGCACATTCCTAAATACTCAAGTTCTGAGCTCAGTGCTAGGAATTCTGTCCAAGAGTGCTCAGTCTCTTTACAAACAAACAAAAACAAAAAAATAGCCGTCTTTATTGTTAAGGCATGGCAAACCACAGGATGGTAGACCGGAAAGCTATTCGGACATCTTTACCTGCATTAGTTTTAACTAATGTTAATATGATGTTTTATATTCGAAGCATCATTCCAAGGAGTTTACACACATTCAATTCCCACGAAAAAGAAAACCCTGTAAAACAGTCTTACGGGCTCCACTTTATAGGCAAGGAAACTGATGCACAAAACTGATTAATTTATGAAGACCATACAGCTGGTGATGAGGCAAGCCTGGTGGTCTGGCTCAGGGTTCAGGTCTTCAAGCCCTGCCCGACAAGACTGCCCACTTTGCTTGGGGAACACAAAGGAACTTCAGAGACAACCGTGAAATCTTAAATGTGGAATAACTGAAGGGATTTTAGGCCAGTCTAAACAGCAGTGTTCATAAATATTATTTTGTGGGAGGAGGGGAGGGAGATAGGGTGGCTAATTTGTTTTGTAGCTGAGGGATTCCAGTAAATTTTTATTATACCACAAGAAATTAGACTCGGTTCTTTCAGTTTCTAGAACAGGCAATTTGTTCTGGTCACTGCTCATAATAACCTTGTTTGGGTTAAACAGACCCAACATCTCTAGTCATTAATTTCGTGTGAGTAGTATACCCCTATACACGCAAGGGATGGTTTATGGCTGTAGAAAACCACCCTCCTCAATGTTAAATATCTGAGTTGGACAGTTTTTTTTTTTTCTTTTCTAAACACACAGAAAACTTGGGGACATTTTTTTATTGCCTTTTGTGACTCTTGTACTGAAAAACGTTGAGTGATTGAAGTCAGACTTTAGCTTCAATTCTGCACCAGCACTTGTTGGG
Source organism: Cricetulus griseus (assembly GCF_003668045.3). Taxonomy (NCBI): domain Eukaryota; kingdom Metazoa; phylum Chordata; class Mammalia; order Rodentia; family Cricetidae; genus Cricetulus; species Cricetulus griseus. The sequence goes on along the minus strand of NC_048595.1, from coordinate 358,396,863 downwards.
CCCCAGTAAACCCTAGCAATCTCACCAACAAGTGTGGGGATTAGTGAAATACATACATTAAGAGGCAAAATGCACAGCCGGGGCACATGTCCCGTGCCAGCTCTCCTAATCGCTGGGCATTGTGTCATCATCGGCTGTTGGTCTGACAGGGATTTTGCAGGCATGACTAAATCGGAGGACATAAGGTCCTCCTCTGACCCTATGTTCTGAGGCTCAGAAAGGCTTGAGATATTTCAATACCTTGCTGACATTTGCCCCCAAGGCTATTAGACTCCCAATAAAATTTCAGGCGTTTCCACATCTTTCTTTAGTTATGGAGCTTATTTTCCCAGAGTTGGCCAGAATATTCCACATGCAAACATGTTTGTATCTGGAATCCACCTACTCTCCAGAAAAAGGAAGTGATCAGCGGGATTTTAATTTTCTTCTGGGGGCGGGGGGAAGCAAAAGGAGGAGTCCATCAAATTAAGAAATTAGGAGCAAAAGAATTACGTGTGTTTTTCTTGTTGGATCATTTGCTTCTCCTGTTAGCTGTTCGCATTTGTTTTTCCTTTAACGTCTAAGAAATTATTTTATAGAACCTCTTTCGGTCAAGAAAGAACGCACTTGATCCTCAGCAGCTCCAAGCACGCAGTAGCCTGTTCTGCTGACCCACCTAGAAGAGTCTAGGAAGTTTGCCCCACGTAGTGACATAGGCCCCCCGGGGCAGGTAGATGCCTCTGGATTGCTGTCTCTCGTTCTCTGGCGTGAACAGAGCAGGTTTGTTCCTTGGCGGGCAAGGGCCATCGGTCCCTCTGCCCATCAGCCTCCAAATTGGCTGGCTTCGGTGCGCAGCCCGCAGAGGGCGCGGGATCCGAGCAGGTGGAACGCCCGGGGTGTGCGGGGAGGAGCCCCGGGGGCAGAGCCGACGCCTCCTCGGCCGCGCTCGGCCAGGCTTCGGAGATCTCCACGCCCCCACGCCCCCGCGACCTCCACTCCAACCCCGCGCGGAGGCCCCGCCCCAGGCCCTGCCCCGGCTTCTGATTGGCCGCGGGGCGCGTCAGTCTGCGCTCCAGGACTGCTGTCACCGCGGTTGAGCTGGCGATCGCGGCTGCGGGGAAGCGAAGCGGGGCGCCGGGCTGTAGCAGGGCGGAGGGTGCGCGCGGGTGGAGCCGCGCGGCCCGCATGGAGGCGCCGAGGAGCGCGCCGCGGGAGCGGGAGAGCGCCCGGACCACAGCAGGTGGGCGCCCGGGTGGGTGGGCACGGTTTCGGGAGGGTGTCGCGGGGGCGGGGAAGGGCGAGGTATCCCGGGTGCTGGAGGAGCCGGGGTGGGGTGGGGTGGTGGCTGCACCTCGCGCGTGGCGGCGTGGGTGGTATCTGAGCCTCCGGGAACCCGAGGGAGGCGGGGTCCGTGGGCGAGCACCCGGGCGCGTGGACATGCCGCCGCTGGTTGGTGCCCTCGGGGAGAACTGACTTTGTTGTAAACTAAGCTGCCGGGGGTTCCCGCCTTGCAGAGGATGTGGCCCACACCTTTACAGCAACCAGACTTGTAAACCGCAGAGAACACTCTTGACTTCAAGAACGCACCAAGGGGACAGGATGGCAGCAGGGCTCTCTCGCTGCTGCTCTGGCCCCTACGCCGCTGGGTGGCTGTCGTGTCTGGGCTCCAAAGACCTTAGAGGAGAAGGGTGTTTTTCCTTCTTATCCATCAGCTGTGTTGTTGATTGAGTTCTCATTGTCAGGGGAAATGAGAACCTCTAGGTCTTGATGGGCCACAAGCCGGATCCTGGAGTTCTCTCTCTACCACACCTGGAGTGTGAGCTCAGTGAAGCTGAGCAGCATGCGTTCTCACTTTGGGTGCATTTGTGGGGTTGTTGGACACCAGCAGTGCGTCTTAATTGCAGTTCTAGTTCCCAGCAGGAGTTTCAAACTGACACAGCAACGTGTTGAGGTGTTGAGTGTAGTGGAGACAACACTGTTTTAGGAGTCAAGACACGAGGGACATCAGGCCACCCTAGGGTGGGAGTTAACTATCAGGACACTCAGTCATTCGTGAAATAAGTGTAACTTATAAGTTAATGCCTACGGCCTCTCCCGGCCTAGCAGTCTGTCATTGACTTACCTCTTCCCTCAAAAGATTAGAGAATGAACTCATGTTTTTAACCTTTATGCACCTCGGGTTATTATAAAATTAGCCAAATATTTCCTGTGGGTGTATCCAATTAAACATTTTTATTTTATTCCTGTCTTCCCTTCTCCCTGCCTTAGTTTGTCAGAGAGAGGAAAGTTGGAGACAGAGGTGAGGACACAGCTGGAAAGAGCTGGTGAGGCTGCAAAATGCCTGCTTTGCTGTAACATAACAAAGAATTTTTCCTCTCTCTGCACCAAGTTTAAGGTGTGTCAGTGCTGTGAGCCCAAGTTTAAGGTGTGTCAGTGCTGTGAGCCCAGAGAGAGTCCTTTCATTTCTTCTGTGGAGTCTGCAGTTTGTTTGCAGGACATTCAAGGATCAGATTATGGAAAATGTTCTCCTTTAAAATGTAATTGCCAAGGACTTGGGAGCATAGATGCTAGTTCTATTTGGGTTGGGGAGAGACCCCATCGTTTTAAAGTCACATGATCAAGCTGAGACAGAGATAGCCTGTTAGACTATCTGTTAACTATTTGCTAAAAGAGAAACACCTTTAAGACAATAAGTAACAGGTGGGTGGTGGTGGAGCAAGCACACCTTTAATTCCAGCACTAGGATCTCTGTGAGTTTGAGGCCAGCCTGGTCTACAGAGTGAGTTCCAGGACAGCCAAGGCTACACAGGGAAACCATGTCATGAAAAACCAAAATAATAATAATAATAATAATAATAATAATAATAATAATAATAATAATAATAATAAAAGAGTAATGCTTGATAGAAACCAAAGAGATACCAGAAGAAAACCCACAGAACTGTTAGGGACTGAAAAGGGGTTTAGGGCAGTCTTTTAAAACATTAGGCCTGGTGTTGGTGGCACAAGCCTTTAATCCCAGCACTTGGGAGGCAGAGGCAGGCCAATCTCTGTGAGTTCGAGACCAGCCTGGTCTACAGAGCAAGTGCCAGGATAGGCTCCAAAGCTACACAGAGAAACCCTGTCTCAAAAAACAAAAACAAATAAAAAACTATTGTTAAAGTGTTTTAGTATTGGAAATCACAGGACACAGTTTTACTAGAAAGACACCTTTAGTTAGAATATTCAACAAGGATGAGGCATCATGGAGTTCACTTCATCCAGTGCTCCAAAGCCCACACAATGCCCCATCACCTATCAGAAGGATACGATGGCACTGTAAACTCAACTCACCTTTCAGCATCTTTGGCAAACCTCTGTGCTTGAGGATGGCATGTGTTTTTCCCTACCTTCACCTCTGTCTCTTGTTTCATGGTCCTTAACTGTTGGAGGGGTTGAGGGGCTGCTGTGGTGTCACCTACCACTGCCCCTAAGTGTACTGGCAATGGACACATTCTCAGTTGTGTTCTGAGGAGCTACTTAGCTCTGTGGGGGACCCGAGGGTGGGCTTGACAGACAGAATGCCCAGTGTGTAATGGGGGAGTCCTATGAGCCAGGTCTCACATTCCAGCCACATTCAAAGCAGTTTTGCTTTTATTGTTTGTATTATGTGGCTATCATACATAGATAAGATTTTTGTCTGAGGAAAGTGTTCTAAAGCTAAACCAAACTTTGGAAAATAACAACTAGGTTTTTTTGTTTGTTTTTCTGTACTCCTTGTGTGTTAGAGCCACTTATTATATGTAGAGTTGTTGTGGCTGCTTGTGGCTCATGGTAAAGCCACCAGTGCTCAGTGCTGCGGCTCTTACTACCATCCTTAACATCTGTCATTTAGTTGCTTATTGTTTATCCCTGGGTTAAGAAACCACTTTAGATATGAACTTGTCCAGCCGAGATCCCCCACCTCATAACTAGATTATTTTGATAATTAAAGCATATATTTTAAATATTCTGGGTTCCCTTATGCCCAAGCCCTTCACCAGGCACTGACCTTGTTCATGGAGTTGATGTTTCATGCCCACCCTAGACAGCCTGCTTCCATGGGTGATTACAGGTAGTCATGAGGCAGGTGGGTGAGTTCAGATGGTGAGCTTGTCTGTGTTCACAGAGAGAGGCAGGTTGGGAGAGTTACCAACCAAGTGAGGAGTGACGCCCATGGTGCACACGCCCTTTACATCCATGGGGACTACTGAGGATAGGCGCTTATTCTGGAGCCAGTGCCTGCAAAGCCACTGGCCTCAAGGAGCTGCTTGGTGAGCAGGATGCTGTGGGCATTGGTAACTGTATGAGATGAATATCTGGGGTGTCCCAAGTACAGGTGATAATGGAGAGGGAAGTATTTTCCTTCTTTAAAAAATAGGACTTAAGGGAAAAAGAAATCCCACTGCATCACGCACATACACACGCACGCACACATGCACGCACTGGAATATTTTAAAAACTAAGGATCTATAGTTACTTTTTGTTTTTTTTTGACACACTTCCACACTTGTCTTACACACTGGGGGGATGAGCCAATGGCATGTATCTTTTTTTAAGCCTGTGTTTTATCTAGGTAGAGATCCTTGGCTGATGTAGTTATTAATGGGAAAATGTCCTTTTGCTGGTCTTGAATGGCAAGACAGACTTCTGTTCACCAGGGAGACATTCTCTGGCACTCAGGTGGGGTGAACACCCGATGGGCTTGTCCCCCATAGAGCTTGTCTCTTCACAGTGGTGGGTTCTGCTAGATGCTAAGCAGAACAGCAGCCATAGAGGCAACAGACACATGTGCAATTCTTCCAACCATTGTTCTGTGACACTTGGAGCCACTGTAGAATATAGAGAGAGGTTCCAGTTCCAAGTAGCTCAATGAGGTGAACACTGGCCCAGGTCTTTACTTATGACAGATTCTTAGCCATCATCTGCCTAGTCCTGTTCTGAAACAGCCCTGGTGTCTGCCTAAGGATGCCCCAAAGTTCCCAGGGCCTCTCTGTCACACTGAACCTGTTCTCAGGGAAAAGGCCAGGCTGCCATTTTATACCACTGTGTTGGTTGAGGTGACTTACAGGCAGGGTGTACAGGTGAAGAGAGACTGTCAAACTTTTTTTCTAAGCTTCCATGGCTATATGGTTCTCTTTATGGCTACTAAAAGCCACCAACTTTTGGGGTTATTAGATTCATATATTCAGCCGGAGATTCTTTCTCTCCTGTCCACATGACTCATCTAATAAATGTACAGTTACTTAGATAATCTGTTTTCAAAATATTGAGGTTGTGCCAAGTATGGTGCCACATGTCTTAAATACCAGCACTTGCAGTCAGAGGCAAGTGGATCTTCATGAGATCAAGGCCAGCCTGGTCTACATAGCAAGTTCCAGGCTAGCCAGGATTCCACAGTGAGACCCTGTCTCAAAAAAAAAAAAAAAAATTGAGCTTGTGTGTGCATTTATTTGGTTGTGGTTAATTTCATGGAACACTGATGCTTCTTCATAACAAATTAGCTGGAATGTTTTTGTGTGTATTCGTTCTTGTTTTCCCAGTACCTTTTTTTTTTTCTAGACATAGTCTATTTAAGAAACGCAACAACAACAACAAAAACTTTCCTATTTAATTGGAGGCAGAGCAGACAGGTGGCATCCTGTTTAAATTAAAAAGATGGTAAAAAGTTTATGTGTATCTCCAAGAGATGAAAGAACACCATCTGTCGCTACTGTTGCCAGGATTCCTAGGAAATAAAAATTCCAGGAAGTACAGAACATAAAATATTATGGCTGGTATAGTTCTAAATTATGAATTTCATAGCAAATCTCTTGTTGTTATCTTAACCACATGACTACAGCGTTTTCTCTAGAAAGCCCTCCCCAGCTGACACAGAAGAGGAGTATCATTGAAAGGTGAGGGCTGGGGGAGTTGGGAAGAAACTCAGTTGATAAGTGTTGCCACACAAGCAAGAAGACCTGACTTTGGGTTCCCAGCATCCACACTAAAAAGCCAGGAGCAGTGGTGTGCACCTGTAACCCTGGTGCTGAGGAGGCAGAGATAGGGTCCCTGGGGCTTGCGGGGCATGCAGGCTAGCTGGGTCCCAGAATTTGATTAAGAAAGACACCTGATGTCAACCTATGACCTAAACACACACACACACACACACACACACACACACACACACACACAAATACATGCGTGCACGGGCACACTCACACACATGCACACACACATGCATGCACATAAGGTGAGGTAGGCAGAGAAGAGAAGGGTTGTGTATTAATGGCCCATCATTGTGGAGATAAGCTCCCTGTCCTCTGTGGCGGTAGGACAACCTTCTTGGATACATGCCAGTTTCTGAATGGCGTGGGACTCTGGTTGGCCCTAGAGCTGGTAGTGGAAACTCACCAGACTTGCTGTCTAGGCTATCGCTAGAGTGCTTCCCTTAACGTGTAGTCTCCCAGGTTTAGCAGATGTGAACTGAATCCTTTCCCGCCTGGTGCTGAGCCACCCCCTGGTCTTAGGATAGATAGCACCTGTTACACTGAGAGAATGTTTTTATGATCTGTGAGATGAAAACCTTGGCTGACCTTCAGGCTATGTGAAGTTACAGGGAAGCAGTGCCCCTGGATTGGCCACTTGGATGGGCTAAATTCTGCAGTGACCAGAATGGCCGATAGGAAAGAGGAAGTGGAAGAGATGGCGAGACACATGCAGTCTGCCACCAGCTCCATGTGATGTGCAGAGTGAAGAGCAGACAGCAGCAGTGTCAGCTTGGTGTTGTTCTGCTTGGTGTTTGCAAATGCAGCTGAAGAGTAGGTGGGCTGCTCACCTTGACATGGAAGTATGACAAGTGGACTAAATAATAGAAAAGTCCCGAACTCTTATACCCCAGACTATGTAGGACTCCCACACAGGAATCCCTTGTCCTGCTCTTCATGCTTTGTTTCACATTCCAGTGCCTTCTCCCAGAAAAACCTCACTGGCAGCAGTTCCTCTTTTCTTCTTCCTCCCCCCCCCCCAACCCCCAGTTCTTCTGTCAGTGTGCACAAGGCTCTTTATCAGGACTAATGCATTCAGGACAACTGGTTATTGGATGGGTCTTCTGCCCACACTCAGAGCATCCTTGTGGGGCTAGCTTTGAGTAATGTTTTGAGCGTAGTTGGAGGTCAGTTAGTTCACAGCTATTTAAAAGCCCATGCCTTGTGCACCAGAGTGCTTATCCCTCTAGCACAATACACAAGTATGCTGAAGGGAAGAGGTATCTGGAAGAGGGGAGACACTGGGTAAAAGGCTTGCCCCCTGAGACTTGTTCCCAGGGGACGAAGCTGAGGCCTAGGGTACTTGGCTCACTCGGGCCAGACTCCAAGTCCCCTCCTCATTCGGCTATCTTAAAACCTCCCTGCCAGGTGACCACTTCACATTCTCACTTCCTGCTTTGGATTTACACTGGTGTGTTATTAAAGGAAGAGAAACACACTGGTGACTTAGACTTCTGACTTGCGCATTCAAAACTGGAAGGGACCACCAAGCTAGGTTTAGGTATAGTGGGTAACACCGCCACCAAATGAATGAATACATGTCCTTTTCTATGTTGGAGCTCAGTGGTAGCCAGCTTCTCAGGGCTCGGATGGAGTTCATGGTAGCTGGAGTCCAGGAGCTTTTCAATTTATTTCTGTTTTTCATCCATTCTTTCTAGTGTATTTCTACACTGAACATGGCTTCACCGCCCACGGTCTCTTTTTGTATTGAAACATGGAGCATGGGTCATCATACTTACATTCCAGTTATCAGAGGGGAAGAGAATGAGGAACCAGGCACTCTTGACAAGTCCTTTCTGGTGGCTCTGTCTCTGTCTCTCTCTCATGTGTGTGTTTGTGTGTTTTGGGAGGAGGCTTCATGTAATTCAGGCTAATGTTGATTTCTTTATGTGGCTGAAGACAACCTTGAACTCCTGATCCTCCTGCCTCAGCCTCTCCAGTGCTGAGATTACAGGTGTTCTCCACTATGCCTGGTTCTGTTCCATGTAGGGTCCACTCAGCACAGCTGTACCAGCATCCAGAGATAATTGAACAGGCCTTTCCCCTGAGAAGCCATGGACCCCATTGAGGTTCAGTGTTCTCTCTCTGTGAAGGGAGAGAACAGACTCAGGGCAAGCTGGTTAGACCACACTATGGAAACCTAAGTGCTGGATCCTGATCTCACAGGTGGGTTGTCTCATTTGGCCAGCATTTACTAACCATCTCCCCTGGGCCTGGAGCGTGAAGAACAAACACAGATAGTCCCAGTCCCTAAGCTGCTCATAGTGGAGGGAGATAGGCCATCAAACATAAACACATCTGTAAACCCACAAATGCTGGCAAAGGACATCATGTGCCTTGCTGAAGAGAGTGGGTTTGCTAAGCCCGGAGTTGGCAATGGGTCAGACAAGTGACATTTGAGTTGAGACTGGAAGAAAGTATGACCTAGGCCATGGAAGAATGTTCTAGACTGAGGGAAGAATGCAAGCAAAGTACTGGTAGGGTCATGCTGGGAGACACCAAAGGCCAGGCAGGGGAGAGGGAGCCAGTGTGGACTGAAGGGGGCCTTAGGTGACCAGCCATCCTGACATGCCTGGAACTCAGGCATGTCTCAGATATGTGACTTTCAGAACTAAAACTGGGAGAGTCCCAGGAACACTGGGGTGAGTTAGCCCCTGCCATGGGGCCTCACAAACAGTGGTATTTCTTCCCTCTTACTATTTAGAAAAGTTCCTTTTTGGTTAGGAATAGTTTTGCCATAAAGAAGGTTGGCTTGTAAGCTGAGTGAGCCTTTCACTCGGCAGAAGGGGGAGGAGCACAGGACAGATGAACACCCAGCTGCAGTTAGAGCACCAGGCAGTGCTAATAGTCTTTATCTGGGTTTGTTTCTCCTTTGGCATTTAACTGGAGTCTGGTATGTTTGAAGGAACAGAAATGGCCAGGGATGGAGGGAACCCTTGTGCTCTGTTTTCCAACCCTGGCAGCACATTGAAATCGCCTGGGAATGCCAAGGGAAGGATGGGCATAGCCCAGTAAATCAGCCCCAGGGGAAGCCAGCCTGACTGTTCCACAACAGTGCTTTGCAGCATCAAGTGTGCATGCAGGTCCCAGTTCTCCTCAAAAGACACAGATCCAGCTTCAGAGGAACTCGAGTTCATTTCCTAGAAGCCCCTGGTGTTTCTGCTCTATAGGCAGAATGGTAATGCTCCATTGGGGTTTGGTGAATTTGCCTTTGAAGCTGTAGGCTTCTTTATGGAGAGCAGAAACATGGATGGATGTAAGGTAGAGGAGTCCATGGGTGCAGACAAGCTGAGGATGGAAGAGATGACCAGTGGGTCTTCTGCCAGTGGGTTTTCATTGAACCCTACATGGGGAAGATGTTGACTTCTCAGGTAGACCTAGGGTGTGGTTGGGTGTTCCAAGGAGCTGTCACACTGACTGGCACATGTATTCTTGGTTACTGAACCCGTTCCTGAGGCCGCTGGTTAGGAATGTTCCATAGCGGACACGCCCTTCTTTTCCTTTCCCACTCCTTGTCTACCGGTCTTTATTGCTCACTCATTGACTGTCAGGATGTGGGTATTTTCTACCAATAAGACAAGCCATGGACAGATCTCCAAAACAGATGATACACATCTATCAACTGTTTTTATCATCAGCCCACACTAGCTCCAGAATACAAAGCAGATTTGGGGGAAGGAAAGCCAATTAGAAGGATTAGTAGCTATTACCAACAACACCCAATGATTCTGATCACTGGGAGGATTGCCACCATCAGAGTGTGACTCAAGTGCCATGCTCACAAATAATCACATTAGACTATAGCAGTCTCATACTCAGGCCTGAGATTGGACTTGCACAGGCCAGTGACATGGGACCTAACAGGGATAAACAGTGGGCCCTGCCTGGCTATCAAAGCACAGGACCTGCACACATGATGCAGACAACCCATCCCATGTGCTGGCTGGAAAGTTGGACACCAATGTCAGAGAGTGTGGAAAGCGTTAGTTCCACTCAGGCAGAGAGAGAGAGTCCATGTGTAGCTAGGCGGGCTTTCTCACGATCCCTTATCTGGACTCACTTCCTAAATGCTAGGCATTCCTCTTAGGAAGACAGTGGGCTTTTACTCCATCTCTACAGACTACTAGTTCTGCAGAGAGAGGAGGACCCTGGCCTCGGGAAAGAGCAAAGAGGGAGAAGGTGGTAGGGACCATGCCTGTCATCCAGGAAGTCTTTCCACCTGGGATCTTGAGAACTATTGACTTCGGGCTCTGACCCCTCTCTCACTTCAGAAGATGAGGCTCCAGCACAAAGCCAAAGGTCTTTAAGTTGACAGCAGGTTTTGGAATGGCAGTCTATGGCCTCTTGGACTTTTATTGAGTTGCAGCTATGCAGCACATGATCCAATCTCAAGATGCAGTGATTCAAATGTCAGCGGGAGTGGGGTTTGGCAAGCCACAGGAATTAGGTCTCTGAAGAGAACAGTTAAGGGGAAGACAGGGATGTAATTAGGGTTAAGGGTACCCTCCCTGAGTCAGAACATGGGGTTCAAGTTCTGACTTCTATTCGTTTCCTCTGGGCTTCAATATGTTCACCTCAGAAAATGAAGCAAATATGATATAGCTCCTTCCATAACCAGATCTACTGTGAGTAGAGTCCAGTTGTTCACAATGTGATCTTTTCCTTGTGTACGCTCTTCTCTCCTTGAGCAGGGGACCTTCCTCAGACAGCCAGTCCAAGCCTTGCCCTTGAATCATCAATTAATCATTTCAGGAACATTGATTGACACCATGACTGGCTGGGCAGAGATATAGAGCTCAGTGGGGTATTCTTTGTCTCTGTTTTTTTGGTTTCTTTCTTTTCTTTTTTTCCATTACTGAGGTTTTAACTTAGGCTCCCATGCATGATAGCCAAACACTCTATCTCCAGCTATCCTTGAACCTTAGAAATCATGACAAACTTATTTTCTCTATAAAATAAAAGAGGGATATTAAAAGACTCAGCATTAGCCTTAGAGGAGTTTGCAGGCTAGTAGATAAAGCCATGACAGGTGCACAGAACAGGCCTGAGTGTGCTCTGAGGCCTTGGAGACTCTTGTGCCTAATGTGCTGGCTGGATTCAGGCCTTGGGGATGCAGCAGAATTATAACACTTAGTCTGTACTTCTGTGAAGATGGAGAGAGCTATCCATCAAAGGAATCAGACTTACTCTTTATGATTCTGAGTAATGGCACTGCAGGCTGTAGTCCCAGATCTGATCCTGTGTCAGTCCCCTGATTTAAACCTTCCAGGGCCTTTTCTTAGAGCACAGCATATTGACTGTAACAGTCAGACCTTGGCCACTTGCACTGGCCTTCCTTGCTTTCCTTGCCTTGCTAGCTCCTCTGTCCTGTGACCTTACATCACACTCACAGCCCAGGGAAGCTTTCCCAGCCTGACCTCAGTCCTATTTGCTGCTTTTTGGCCCTGGCCCCCCTGCTCTCTGGAGGTGGCATCAGTGGGCTCCATCTGTCTGAGTCCATCTGGGAGTCTCTGCCAGTGCAGTCCAGCTGTTGGGACAGTGGCTGATCTGTAGGAACAGCCTAATCTGTGTTGATAGAATGAAGATAGAGTTATCAACAGGGAAATGATCAGAAAAGGGAAGTAGACGCCTACAAAAGGGAGTGTGTTCCCAGCTGAGCAGGGGCCCGGGGAAATGGAGCAAAGACTTTGCTGAGCAGATCCTGGTGGGGTAGTGCTGTTTCATTTCATTTTGATCCAGTCTTGATTCATAACCCTGTGTTAACCACTGGGTCATGGTTTAAGGCCATCTCTGCTTTGTGATTTGTTCAAAGTCTTGAATCTAAGAAATGACAAAGTGAAGACAAGGTTCCCATCACCACCACCACCACCACCACACACCTCATTTTGCAATTAGTTGTCTCTCCCAGGCTGTGCTGCACTTCCACAATCCCACAGGAAAGGAACGATTGCTTTCCTTTTTTATGTTAGCCTGTCTATACCTACAGCCTCTGTGTTTTCATTGGTGGTGGGCTGCCAAAACCCTACCACAGTGAGGAAATTAAACTTAGCTTTAAGATGACAGGTCACTTTTGACAGTCCTCTAAGATACTCAGGGTAAAGAGAGACCTCTCTGACTTACAGTATCCTTAAAGCACACACACAGTCCTCCCTGCATCAGGCAGGAAGTGATTTCCAGAGGGATCATGGGTACTTTCAGTTTACTGGGAGCCCAGGGTGAGAAGGCTGCATCTGAGGAGATCGTGCTGCCGCCTCCAGCAGGCTGCATGTTTCACTGCTCAAGCTTTTCCAGATAAAAACCTTCCACTTAGTGGTTCTCTTCCCTGGAGATAATGACATGGTCCTGTCTGTCGTTGTTGACTTTACTGCTTCTCCAAGGAGAAGAGCTGGCTTTCTTCATTGAGCAGAAGACCTGCAGTACAAAGTAGAAAGCCTCTCGTTCCCACCATGTCAGTGAGTGACTAAAACAGCTTTCTCCCAGCCACAACACCACAACACCATTGAGAATATATGTTGCTTGTGAATTTAAGTGTAGTTTTATAAAATTCGGCAGTTTTTTTAACAGGAAGATTTTACCCTTATCTATTGCAAAGTTACCTCAAACATTAAAACACCATTGCCCTTTTCATTCTTCTAGCTCAAATTGTCTAACTTCTCCCTAGCCTAGATAGTAGCCATTGATACATCATCACTGCTTGGGAGACCATGGGGCTGGATGCAGATGAGGTGTTGGTGTGTGCAGAGATAGAGCCATGGTACTGATACTGTCCTGTGTAAGACTGGGAGAGGGCCGAACACATAGCTCATTGGCAGAGTATGTTTGGTTAGCATGCATGGTTCAGTAGTTAGCCTGGTTCAATCCCTAACACTGAAAAGCAGTTGACACTGGAGACTGTGGTAGCCTAAGGGGAGGTAGAAGGAAAGAATTATCTGGAATAGCTCTGGAAATCTCGAGATAACACTGGTGTTGTTGCTGAACTCGCCCAGGAGACCTGCCCAAGGCTGCTGGCTGGATCTTCACTTAAGTTTCTGACTTTTCAGTGTGTTTTACTTTTGGTTTCAGGCCATGGTGTTTTCTGCCCCGTTTTGGGTTTCCTGTTTTAGTGTTTGAGTTGCTTCAGCTTTGATGTTGTTGTTGAGAATGGAAAAAAAAATCTAAGAATTTTACCACACACACACACACACACACACACACACACACACAGAGAGAGAGAGAGAGAGAGAGAGAGAGAGAGAGAGAGAGAGAGAGAGAGAGAACACCCAAACCCAGTGTCTTCTTGTAGTCCCAGCCAGTTGTCTCACTTGTCATGGAATGTGATCACACGTCAGGATGGAGGGTTAGAGGTTTGTACCCTAATGCCTGTTTCTCCTCATTGCTAGGGACACACTTCAATCTTGTGGTTGGGGAATACACGAGACATATATTTAAAGAAAAAAAAGAAGAAGAAAGAAGGAAAGAAAGAAAGAAAGAAAGAAAGAAAGAAAGAAAGAAAGAAAGAAAGAAAGGAAAAGAAATTCAATGTGTAGCCCAGTGGTTCAGAACAAAAGTATGAAAAGGGAATTTTGCTTTTTGTGTCTCTTGACAGGCATGAAAGAAACTCAGATCCCTGGTTCCTGGCAATGTCTTTCTTCCCAGCCTCCTCCCTTCCCACCCTTCCCAGAGCTGTCTTTGCTGAACTTGACCTGCCCACCCTCCCTTTGTTCTCAGTATGTGGGATGACTGTGTCTGTGGAGGTAGAGAATTCTCTCTCCCCTTTGCTTTCCTGAGTCCCACACATGACCCGGCAGGACCCCTTTCTGCGGCAGGGAATGGAAGTTGGTGGTGATCACAGAATTTGGGTGGGGAGGGGGACCCTCTGAAACTTCCTAGGTCCAAAATGTTACCCTTTCTCAGCTGTGTTTGGAGAAATGACATTTGACTGGGTAGTAGTGCATCAAACTTGACCTCATACTGATTTGCAGTCTTGTTGGGGTGTTTTATTCATCTATTTATTGACCCTAGAAGGAGGGTAAGATGTGTGTGTGTGTGTGTGTGTGTGTGTGTGTGTGTGTGTCAGAGAGAGAGAGAGAGAGAGAGAGAGAGAGAGAGAGAGGTGAAGTAAAAGCAGGATGTCAGGTATCTTCTGTTGATCTTTATTCTCTTGAGATAAGATCTCTCACTGAATCTGAAGCTCACTGTTTTGGCTAGGCTGGCTAGCAAGTAAGCTACCAGTATCTGCCTGGCTTTGCCAGTGCTGGGGTCACAGGCACACATGACAGTTGGTGCCCGGCCTTTATGTAGGTTCTGGGACTCAAACTCAAGTTTTCATGCCTGCACAGCAAGTGCTCTCACCCACTGAGCCTTCTCTGCAGCTCTGAGAAAAGGATTTAAATTCATTCCCTTTTACCTGTCATTCTACTTACTACCAGTGCTGATTTGAAAATGCATTCAGCTTCATAATCTCAGATAGGAGAACAGCCAAGTGCTCAGGCAGGCAGCTTCCACAATTACATGGCCGCTATCTTTGAATACTGGCTTTGCCATTTATTGGGCAACTCCCATTAGGTGGCTGCTTAATCTTTTTGTCCCTAACAGTCCTCTAATCTACAAAGCAAATGTGATTATGGTAACCACAATGAAAATAGCAGCTAGTGTTTGTTGTGTGCTTAGTGAGAAAGATACTGTAGCCAGGCCTTCCCTGACATTTCCTTAAAGCCCCACAGAAGTTTTGTGCCTTCAGATTTGGCCTTGTGATGGTAAAATGGACAAGCATGTTTGAAGCACTCGTTGTGCACCAGGAACCATTCCATACTGCTTGCTTTCCTGTATTTGGAGATGGAGGTAGAGGGAGGTTTCCATGAGGACTCGGGGCTCCTCTGTGGTGCTGTGGGGTTCACCAGCAAGAAAGCTGATCCATACAGCACTCACAGCTACTATGTTGCAATGAGACAGAGTTCTCCCCTCTCTTTTGACTTAGGAGACCTGCTCCTAGTACCATTGTTAGAGAACAGCTTGTAGGGATCCTTACATGGCTGTGCAGCCATGTCTGCCTCATACATGCCATCCTGCAGAGTTCAGTCCTACCTACCTCTGGATGACTCCCTTGTACCTACACCAGAACCCCAAGACCATGCTCCTTCACCCTTCTTGACCTGGGTTACTTAACTAAGAAATGTGAGCACATAAGATATGGGGTTAGCTAATTGTTGTTCAGCCTGTAAATGAATATATAATATATTCATATATATAAATGGCAATATATAAATGGATTTAAGAATAGATCCATGTTATTTTCAGGGAAATAGATGAAACAAGAGATCATCATGTTAAATGAAATTAGTCAGAAGCAAAAAAGTATTGTGTGTTTTCTCTCTTATGTAAAAAGTTAAAGAAAAAGATGGTCTGAAAGAGAGGACTGCTAGGGGAGCACGAGGGTGGGAGGAGGAGGGGGGGACAGGAGAAAATAGATACTATTGGAGCACAATGTGTGCATGTATGGAACTGTCACAGTAAGCCCGCCAGTTTGAGTCATGGGCGCCCTGAGTCGGGGGAGAGCAGGAGTGCTGGCCTGTGGTCCAGGTTGTTTCCTGTGAGGTGCTCATAAAGCTGTCTTCTGAGTGGGTTCATTTTGAGGATAAGGGCAGAAGGCTGAGGCGGGGCAAGGGAGAGAAAGAGACAGGAGAGAGGAAGAGACATAGGGAGGAGGAGGCGGGGAAACACTGAGATGGAGAAAGGTATGAACAAACACAGGAAGAACAGTTATCTGCAGTGGGTTGTCAGGAAAAGCCTCACTCTGAGGAGAGATGCCCCAAGGGGCTGGGTGGTCCCTCTGATGGCATTTGACAGATGAATGGTGTCGATGGCAGTACCCAGTCCCCATTGCAGTGACTGCAGGCCCTCCACTGGCCCCAACATGTATACACGAGCACCAGTCTGTGAATAGTGTCCGATGCTGTAAAAAGTCCTATCATCCAAAAGAAATGTGACTGGCCTGTGTATACTGAAGACACTCGTTCTCTGATTAGTTCAGAGACACACCCTACATCGAGCAGCCCCCCAGCGTTGGGTCCTCTCAGAGTGGCCGGAGGAGCATTCCTTGACCGGTTTTGGAAGTCAGCACCTATCAGAACTGACTGTGCAAATCTTGATGCAGTATTTCCTCCTCTTCAAAGTATCTGTAAAGACAAGCTCCTTAGGGGATGTTAGGAATGGATGCTGAATGCTTGCCCATCCATGCATTGTTTGTAAAGAGCGCAAAACTGTCCAGATGTTCATCAGTAAGCAGTACACACAGGAGCAGCCATGCTGACAGACTGGGCATTCATTACAGAGTGCCGTCAAAGCTGGGAAACGGGCTTCAACCCCTGAGGGGAAGGAAGGAGTCTGTCTGCACATACTCCTTTTTTAAGGAGTAGTGTTCCATTTTCTAAAAATATTTTTACAGGTACCACAAGTTACATATTCACAGATAATCCTATCCTGTGAAAGTAATTGTATGTGTCAGAATTACCAGTACAGAAAAACATCTAAAATAGTAAAAATCTAAAATTATAGATGTTAAACATAGGATAGCTTTCTATTAAAAAGACTTTTTTAGGATGTTGAAATTGTAAAGATTTATTTTTATTATTTTTTTAGGTGTGTGTGTGTGTGTGTGTGTGTGTGTGTGTGTATGCCTTGTATGTGCAGAGGCCAGGAGAAGGTATCATATTCCTTGGAGCAGAAGTTACAGGTGGTGGTCAGCCACCCAGTATATGTGCTGGGAACCAAACCCCAGGTCTCTTGGAAGAGCAGCAGGTGCTCTTAACCACTGAGCCACCTCTCCAACCCCATGTTTTGTTTTGTTTTTGTATGTATGAGTGAGTGTGTGCCATGTGTGTACGTGTGTCAGTAGAGATCAGAAGAGAATGTTGGCTCCCCTGGACCTAGAGTTTCAGGGATGCTCAGACCTGGAGTCCTATGCACTCCTAACCACTGAGCCATCCATCTCCCTAGCCCCAGTTCTGTGTCTTTAAACAAATAATAGTTTGCTAAATTTCTGAGAAATAGTTAATATAATGATTTGAGCTGCCAAATAACTTCTCTAGATAGATAACCATTTTTAAAATGGTCTTTTTAGTAAAGGGAAGTATATTTTTAAAATTTGCTGGTATCTATTTTTTTTACTGATTTGCTGGTAAACTCTGTCTTTATTGGGAATATAAATACACATGAAATATCCAGATGACCAAAAATGATGAAATCGTAGGTTCTATGCTGATGAGGGTTTTATTGTAGTTGGTCACTGGAATTTTACTCAGTGATCTTCTGTGGAGGAAATTATTTCAAAACAAACCCCAGGAGGTTTGGCTACCGTTCAGAAGTCCTCTTCCTCATTTGTACTTCAGCTTGTCACATGCCCAAACACAGCCTGATGGGGAATCTCCTGGACATGGCAAAATACAGCAAGCCCATCCTCTAGTCCCTTGCCCCCTAAGTTTTTTGCCTTGTTGGACCAGGAATCACAGTGGGTATCCAAAGCAGCCCATGTGGAAAGTGGTACCTGTGCTTCTGTGATTGGCTCACTCCCGTGTGACTCAAGTGATGCTGTGACCTATAATTCTTCAAATCAGCAATGGGTAATGGGTCACTGGAGCCTACCTGGCATGGACCCAAGAGTACTTGGCCAGAAATAAGCGTGGGCCTGCACTGTGCTGGTGCTTCTGAACTTCATTTTGCCCCAACCCTACATGGTCGTTTACATTTTACAGTCAAGAAAACTCAGATCAAGGTAGTCGGGTGTCATAGTCACACAGGCTCCATCGTGGAAACAAGATTTGAATTCAGGATTCTGAAGCACACAATGCTCCCTATGTACATTGCAGACTTATTAATTTTGCAGAAATGATCATGGGAATAATGACATGATTCTTTAATTTAGGACTTAGTGTTTGAATGCTCTAAAAACATGTATGTAGGCCTGGGGGAATATCTCCTAAGTGTGGGTGTGATGGTGTGTGCTTGTAATCCCAGCACTGAAGACGCAGAGACCAGTGGATCCCTAGGGCTTGCTGGTCAGACAGTCTGGTCTATCCTTGTAGGTGAGTTTAAGGCCAGTTAGAGACAGCATCTCAAAGAAGGTTGAAGATACCTGAGGAATGGTGCTGGCAATTTCCCCCCACCCCTTACTCTCTCTCTCTCTCTCTCTCTCTCTCTCTCTCTCTCTCTCTCTCTCTCATGCACGCACGTACACACACACACACACACACACACACATGTATAACTTTGTACCTCATATACACATGAATCTGTGCATACTCAAACGTATACATGCATACACAGAAATGTGTCTAAACTGATGATAGACACTTGGGAGCAAACTATCCACTGTGTCAGTCTCTCAAAGCAGATTTATAACTATGATATGCTTGCCTCTTTGTTTTATAGGAAGTGACCAAGTTCACTCCTGGATACTAATTACAAGCCAAGCGGTTAGCACAGTCTGGAGAATAACAAGGGCCTTTGTGATGATGGCTGTGTCGCTTCTGACAGCTTCCCTCTGCTACTTCAGAAGGTTGCATCTGTATTTAGGACATCGGCTGAAATGGTAGGTCACTCCTGCCATCTTCCCTTTTCAAAACCACCTTTGCCCTACAAAAAGTTTTTGTTTATAATTGTTTCCTTTGTATTTCAGGTGGATTGGATATCTGCAGAGAAAATTCAAAAGTAAGTACTGTAGTGCATATGTTTCCTCATTTCTAAGGGTAGAGGAGGCTAAAGAAAGGAGAAGAATAGGAAATTCAGCTGCCTTGTATTTCTGTTTTGCTCAGGAAACCTCAGTGTGGAGGCAGAAGTAGATTTGCTCGGCTATTGTGCAAGAGAGTGGAAAGGAGAAACACCGCGTGCCAAGCTGATGAGGAAGGTACGTCTGATTGTGGGGGTTAACACAGGCCGGCGGGGTCGGGGAGAACCAGAGCGCATTCTGTTCTACTTTGCCAAACCCAAAGGTCAACTAGCACCAAATGGAGTATAAGGTAAAGTTGCAGCCCAAGTCAGGAGCCAAGGAGCTGCTAGATGTTCGATAGAGGCCTGCCTACTTTGCTCTTCTGTTGCTGTGATTAAACATTCTGACCAAAAGGAACTTGGGAAGGAAAGGATTTATTTGGCTTACAATTTCAGGTCACAGTCCATCATTGAGGGGAGTCGGGGCAGGACCTGAAGCAGAAACCATGGAGGAACACTACTTAACTGTCTTGCTCTTAGCATCTGGCCCAAGCATACCTGCCTAGGGATGGGGCTGCCCACAGTGGGCTAGGCCCTTCCATATCAGTCGTCAATCAAGACTATCTCACAGGCATGGCTGTAAGCCAGATTAATACAGTCAATCCCCTCAAGTGAGGTTCCCCCTCCCCGGATGGCTCTAGACCATTCAGTCAAGCTGAGAGGTGAGCTAATGCAGGCAGGCTTTAACTGAGAGTTTATCATGCTGAGGGATGGAAATCAGTTAGGTCTGTAACTTGAGGACACATGAGAACTGCAATGTCTTCCTCTCTGGCCTCTTAACTTCTGCATGTGCTGTGCAGATACCCTGGCATTTAAGTACTTTGAGGAGTTTAGAATGTCCTGTTGAACTGATCTTGGTAAATATCCCCAACAGTGCTGCCCACTCCTGTCTTGGGTGAAAAAGACGAGGGAGAGGTCCAATGTACTCTTTCCTGTGATCTTAAAACTATGCCGTTTTTCTCTGTGGTTAAGTTGTCCTTGTCTTCTAAGATCAATCATTAAAACAACACGAGGCAGACTCACTCCATACACATGAGAGTCACTTTAAAACCCCATGCACAGGGTCACTGAAGTGACCTCAGAGAGAAAGCACTTGCTGTCAGTTTGATGACCTGGGTGCAAGAGAAACTATTCTGCGCACATACACACCACCACCACCACCACCACCACACATATCATACACATATCACACATACACAATCATATACACATATCATACACACATCACATACACAATAGTAATTATGATATTCTAGTGATGATGATGATTATAGCAATAAAATTAAAAATTAAATAGGAGGCTAGAGACATGGCTCACCTGCTAAGAGTACTTGTAATTCATACCTAGGACCTGAGTTCAGTTCCCAGCACCCATGTCAAGAGGCTTAGAACTACCTACCTGTAAAGCCAGCTCCTGGGAATCCAACACCTTCTTTGGGTTCCCGTGGGTACCTGCACTCATGTGAAAACCTTCCTTACACACACACACACACACACACACACACACACACACACGTGTTGTTTAAAAGTATATCTTCTTTTAGACATAGAGTAAGGGATTACAATCCTACAATCCACACTGCTAGGTAAACTAGTAAACAAGGAAGACCCTAAAAGAGACTAACTTTGTCCCTGGAAAAGGAGAAAGGGTCACCATCCCCTGAGCAAATTGAGAACATGGGAAGAGGGGGGAGGAAGCTAGAGAGTGAGAAGGGAAGAAAAGGAAGGATGCAGAGGTCATGAGGAAGCAGAAAATTTGAGTCAGATGTAGATTAGTAGAAAGGACATATGACAGGTAGGATTTTGGTTGGGGGGGTTGGTAGAGGAGGAAGGGAGGGAGAAGGGAACTGGGATCTCATATAATTCAATCTTGTTTACAATTCAACTATATAAAAAATAAAAACTAAAAAACTAAAAAAATAAAAATTAAAAAATAAAGGTGTGCACCATCAAAAAGTATATCTTCAAAAAATTTTAAACACAAAACAACTTTTTAAAAATTACATCTATGGTCATCATTTGTCACTATTTGGGAACCATATCCCTCTGGAAACACGCTCCCTCAGTGTATCCATTGAAACTTCCCTCCCAGTGTGAACACTGCAGCTCTATTCACAGAGCTCACTCTCACCAGCATCTGATGCCTGGGATTCATCAGCCCATCCTTGTGTACTGACAGGCTTATGAGGAACTCTTCTGGAGGCACCATATCAAATGTGTTCGGCCAGTGAAGAGAGATAACTACGATGCTCTCAGATCCGTGTTGTTCCAGATCTTCAGCCAAGGTCTCTCTTTCCCATCATGGATGAAAGAAAAGGACATTGTGAAGGTATGATTCCCCACTGGGAACATGGTCGTGTGGGGGCTACCGGTCCTGGCTGCATAGTTTTGTGCTCAGGATTCTCATGCTGAAGGAGCGTTGACAGGTGGTTTAGCTGGTTCCCTCTGTCGTCTTGCAGATAAGGCATCCCCACCTGCTGGCATTCCCAGTTTTGTTTGTTTTTAATGCTCTCAGCTTTTCTCCAGAGGCATCTATCCTTCGTAATTAAGGAGGTCTAGTAATGTGAACCTTTTCACTAGAGCATAAATATTTATTAACAGATGCATACAGATGCAGTCACCACCTGAGGGTTCTCTCATATACCTCTGTGGTCACTTGTCCCCAGACCTCTGGTCCATACAATTCCTAACCTGTTTTCTGTCCCTACGGTTTTCTGTTTCCAGTATCATAAGAACAGAATCATCTACCTCAGCCTTTCAAATTTGGTTGTCTTCCCGTAGCAGTGAGCATCTGCATTTCCTCCCTGCTGTTCCACGAATGTGGAAGTCATCTTTTTGCTCCTATGTGACAGCCCTTTATATGAACAGAACACATTTTACTCACAGTTCAAGGGCATCTGCCTTGTTTCCAGTGCTTAGCAACAGTGAATTCGGTCCTTAGGAATTGTCTTATATGGGGTTTTATAGGTATAACATCTGTTTCTTTTAGGCAATGCCCAGTAGTTAGATTCCTGGTGGCATGGGAGGTATGTGCTTAACTTTCCAAGGAACTCTCACACGGCTCTCCAAACCTGCTGAGACTCTTTGCATTCCCACAAGTACAGTGTAAGAGTTAGAGTCGCCGCACATGGTTGGTCACCAGCACTCAGTATTGTTGCCTTTTTGACCATTCTACTAGCTATGCTTTGTTTCTTCTTATTCGTGTGTGTGTGTGTGTGTGTGTGTGTGTGTGTGTGTGTGTGTGTGTGTGTATGTGGGGGAAGGGGACATATCATAGTGCATGTGGAAGTCAGAGGACAACCCTGTGAAGCTGGTTCTCACCTTCAACCTCTATATGGACTTCAGAGATTGAACTCAGTATGTCAGACTTGCACAGCAATCTCCATTATCCACTGAGCCATCTCAACATCCTTCCCTCACTAGTTTCTAATGAGTAGAATGTTCAGTGTCTTTTCATGTACCTGTTTGCAAGCCATATCATCTTGGAAAATTATGTACTTAAATCTTTTGTCCATATTTATTGGATTGTTGTCTTCTTATTGTTTTGAAAAATTCTTTACATATTTTGAATATGAATGTTTTATTGGATATGTGGTTGTAGATGATTTCTTCCAACCTGTGTTTGTTATCATTTTCTTTATACTTTATGGCAATATATTCTTTTTTATTTATCTTATGTTTATGGGTGTTTTGCCTGTATGTATGTCGAGGTACCCTGTGTGTGTAGTGCTGGTAGCAGGCAGAAAAAGGCAATGGGTCCCGTGGAACTGGAGTTACAGACAGTTGTGAGCCACCGTGTGGGTGCTAGGACCTGAACCCAGGTCTTCTGGAAGAGCAGCAGGTACCCTTAACTGCTCAGACATCTCTCCAGCCCCAGCCATACATTCTTGATGAACAATATGAATTCTTGTTTTGAATGCAGTATGCCCAATTTAGGATGGTGGAGCAAGAAATATGAAGTATACATATATACAGTCCCATGTGTTCTGTCTCCTTGATGTCTTTTATTGAAATTTGTTTTCAATAGTTCTGTTTCATACTTGTCAAATAAATGTTGTATGCTAACCCTGGTTCTAGTTAATTAGAATAAAGAACATGACAGAAATTCTGTGTTCAGCTCCCAAGTTTGTGGGAGATGGTATTCATTGCTCACAGTGGAATAGGTTCCTATGAACACCATAGTCTAACCTTTGCATGTCCCAGAATTTAATCGGGAGCTCTGTGAAATGAATGACATTGTTGTTCATATATAGTGGATGATTAGACAAAGTCCCTTCTCAGCTGATAAAGGACAGCCAGGTTGGGAAGCATACTGCACTATTGAATAACCCACCCCCTACCTGGTATGCCCTGCTTTTCTAACGCCATTTAATTACAGTTCCCAGAGGGTTACCTCAAGGGCATATGGCGTTTTACCCAAAAACATTGTTTCTGTGGACATAATCCTGGCTTTAGCTTTTTGTTTAGAAGATAATCTAAAACTCACTTAACCCACCCATCTAAAACCGAAGATGACTGTTGCTTTTCTCTTAACTGACATGGTGGTCTTTCCGAGGATTGCGGCATGAGACAAGACTGTGTGCCGCTGCTGCATTCCAGATGGTGCGTGCTAAGCGCTGAGACACTAATCATTGTTGGCATCTACTTCCTTTTCAAGCTTCCTGAAAAACTACTCTTTTCTCAAGGCTGTAACTGGATCCAGCAATACAGTTTCGGGCCTGAAAAGTACACAGGTTCCAACGTGTTCGGAAAGTTACGGAAATGTGTGGAATTATTGAAGATGCGGGTGAGTGTTGAGGGAAGATAAGAAAGAACAAAACAAAACAAAACGACTGGGGATAAAAGCATCTCAACTGCAGCCTGCTCCCTGTAATGTGGGGGCAGATCCTGCATAGTAGTCATAGGGAAACGAAACTGAGCACGGATGGCCTCCTGCTGGAGGTGGCCGCTTGCTTTCTCTTACCAAGCCAGAGTTAGTGTTGTGTGTGAGGATGGCCTGGCCTGTTGTGGGGTAGAAGCTTCAGGGGCTGCATCGGAGGCCAGACAGGCAAAGGGACCTTGTTTCCAATATGGTACAAAGTCCAGACCTCAGAAATGCCCTCCTGCAAGTGTCCTGCTCACACAGTGATGGCACAGGTGCTAGAAGGAGACGGAAAGCTCTACCTGACTTAACAACAGACTTGGGGCCATGGAAAGTGTGTGGCGCTTATCTCTTACTGGCTGGCTTATCTGGGGGAAATGGCTTTCTGAGTCATGGCTTTCTTCTCTCTTAAGAACTGTGAATAGCATATACCCTGCACAGTTATGGTGAGGGTGTGAGTTAATCCACATAGGTGTTGTGCAGAGTAAGCTTAGGCAGTGCTCTTGCAGTGTTCTTCACTGGTGTAGCCTTTGGATGACCCCGTGACCCCAAGGGCTTTCAGAGACCTGATGTGTTTGACAGTTTACCTAGTAGTGGTGTGTTTTGAGAAACTTGATTTTATTTTGTTTCTATTGTAAAAGTAAGGTGTTTGTGTGTTAGTCCAGAGGCTCAGGCTTCTCTTATGCCCTACACTGAGGGCTTAAACAACCACTGATTATTTCTTGCAATTACCAAGGTTGGAAGTCTGAGATCAAGAGATTAGCAGGAAGTGACATTTGGTAACAGCCCTCTTTCTAATTTATTTTTTGTTTGTTTTGTTCTGCCATCACATGCGGAAGGAGAGCCAGAAATTGCTTGGCTTCCTCTTTAGAGGCACACCTGTCCCATTTACGAGGGCCCTGACCTGAAGAGGCCAATCACCACATAAAGGCCTCACCTGCTAAGGCTGTCTCTCTGGACTAAGACATTCAGCACATGAGTTTGGGAGGCAGGTGAACATTCAGCCCATTGTGGTATACTTATAGTTAAAAAGAATCAAACAGTCCTGAAGGACAGATGTGAAAATGTAAAATGCTGCCCTCCTCCGTGCCCTGCTGGGCTCCCCTTGGGCTGATTTTATTAGTACGTTACAAGTTGTACAATGGTTTGTGCATTCACGTTTGCCCTTCTCAGCTCACGCTTACCCCTGTGCTTGCAGTGGACTGAGTTTAGTGGGATGAGAGATTACCACAAGAGAGGGAGCATGTGCAACATACTCTTCTCCGACGCCATCCTGGAGTATAAGCTGTACGAAGCTTTGAAGTTCATCATGCTCTACCAGGTCACGGAAATGTACGAGCAGATGAAGACTAACAAGGTCATCCCCAGCCTCTTCCGACTCCTGTTTTCCAGGGAGTCGTCATCAGATCCTCTGAGCTTCATGATGAATCACCTGAATTCCATAGGGGACACCTGTGGATTGGAACAGGTGAGTGGGACTCACAGCGTGTGATCTGGGATGACTCCAGAATGCTTGAACCAGTGGGCCTTTAGGGGTTATGTGTAGCAGGGAGGAAACCAGCTGCGCAGAGGAATAGCAGGCCTCATTGCTGGCTGCTATGTCCTGTGAGGCCGAGGACCCTTGGACTAGAGAGAGCCTTGTGACCACACAGATACTAACTGGGAAAAGGCCACTCAAAAAGCCAGATCATTGTGGGGAAGCATTTGGTTACCTGTCACAGATAAAGGTTAGCGACAACTGTAAGGTCAGAGAAAGCCCCTCCCCATGACAAAGGTCTTCTGTTTACTTGTTTTCTGTCCAAAAGAAATGCTGAGTCAGATGACATCTTTACTAAGATACCAAATTCATTGGAAAGCAATGCAGTTCTTAATAGCAGGCACCCGCCCGTTTCTTCCCCTCTCCCTCCTCTCCTTCTTTCCTTCCCTCCACCCCTCCCCTTTTCTTTCCCCCCCTCAAGGTAAGGTCTCACTCTGTAGCCCAGGCTGGTCTGGAACTCACTATGGAGCCCAGACTGGCCTCCAGCTCATGACATTCCTCCTGCCTCAGCTCCCAGAGAGCTGAGATTGAGCCTGTGAGCCACTGCCCCGGCTTGAGCATTCCTTTCTGTGCTAACAGTTTCTCCTGATTTCATCTCACTAGACATGGTCCTCCCCTACTTCCACACCGTGGGTATTTGTCCCAAAATCATGCCCACTTGCTTTATGGGTTACTCTGTTACAAAGTGGATCATCTCATAAACCATAACAGGCCTCATGGTGTATGAAGACAGTCTGTGACCTCACTTTCATCTTGTCCCCAGATTGACATGTTTATACTTGGGTATTCCCTGCAAGTAAAGATCAAAGTGTTCCGACTGTTCAAGTTTAACTCCAGAGACTTTACAGTCTGCTATCCCGAAGAGCCTCTCAGGGACTGGCCAGAGATCTCACTGCTGACCGAGAACGACCGCCAGTACCACATTCCCGTCTTTTAAGTCTGCAGTGGACTGAACATCAGCTTTTCTCAGTGACAGTGGTTACACTTGCAAGAAGAATGTTTCTGAAAAACCTACAGTAGCCTTTCAGTCAAGGAGGGCACTAAGACCTACGGGAACCCTGGGTGGAGAGAGCCAGGGTGCTTCGCCGTTCTCCTTCAGTGGTTCCCTCCACAACAGCACACATTTGGGCTTTGGTTGGTTGGCTTTGTCATACGAGATCTGTTGGGGGTCACAGGATGTTGTGCCTTAAGACATAGAGAAACTTAATGTGGACAGAAATGGGAAGGGAAATGGCTGACTCAGCAGCAGGGGCTTTTTTTTTTTTTTTTTTTTTTTAAATCTCTGACCTTTATGTTCTTTGGTAAGAATCTCTCTGGGGACTTGGGATGATCATAAATAAACAGGGCCATGTTTTATAAGCATTACCTTCCTGGGATTCTTTGTTGTTTACTAATGTTCTAGAACCACCCAACTAATGTTAAAATATTGTGTGTGCAAGAAAACCCACAGAACCAGCTAACCTGGCTCACAGGGGCTCACAGAGACTGAACCGACAACCAGGGAGCCTGCATGGGACTGACCAAGGCCCTCTGCATATATGTGACAGTTGTGTAGTTGTTCCTCTTGTGGGAGCAGGAGCTGTCTCTGAATCTGTTGCCTGCTTTTGGGACTCTTTCCTCCTATGGGGTTGCCTCATCCAGTCTTAATAGAAGAGGAGATGCCTAGTCTCACTGCAACTTGTTATCCCATGGCTGGCTGATATCCATGGGAGGACTGCCCTTTTCTGAAGAGAAACAGAGGAGGAGTGGATGGAAGGGAAGAGGGGAAGGGTCGGGGGTGGAGGTGGGAGACTAAGAGAAGAGGAGGGAGGAAACTTTGGTTGTGATATAAAATCAAAAAAGTAAACAAAAATAAGATAAATATCATGTGTGTGTGTTTATGGACATGTGTGTTTATATGTACATATAAATAAATGTATTCATATATACACAAATACAACCACTGGTTTGTAATATTGTACAGTTTCTTTATATCTCTACTTTTTAAGGGGCAACTGTTGAGTCTGGTCAGCTTGTATCAGTTTATTTAAATAAAAGAAGGCAAATCCTATGGATTTGGACAACTGTGTGGTAATTTTTTGAACTGTCATAAAAAAAGTTAAGCTATGCCTTATTTAATCTTTATTTACATTGCCATTTAATGACTAGAATCTTGTGATTGGCTGAGTAATATCCCAGATACAGAGCTGTCTGTGTCATCCCAGAATCCCTGAAGACTTTGGCTAAACTGCAAAAGAGACTTCAAGTGCTGCTGGAGCTATTGGACCAGCCCTCTGACCTTGAAGGGGTCCAGGTGGCCCTGGTGTGGCGGAAAGGCCCATGAAGGTGGAGGAGGAAGGGAGTTCCTTCGTCAGAGGACACTAGCTTTGAAGACAGAAGAAGAGGCCACAGCAATGGGTGCTGGATCTCTACAAGCTAGCGAAGAGCAGAAACAGACCCTCCTCTGAGCCCCAGAAGGAACACGGCTGTGTCAATATCTTGCTTTTGGCCTGCTGATGTCTCAGTCACACCTCTAACCTGGTAGGATAATGGGTTTGAATTTAATCCTGCTTCTGTTTTGTTTGGCGTGGGGCCGGAGGTGACAGGGTCTCTCAATGTAGCCCTAGTTGCCTTGGAACTCACTATACAGACCAGGCTAGCCTCAAATTCATAGAGATCTGCCTGCCCCTGCCTCCTGAGTGCTGGGATTAAACTTGTGTGCCAAAGAGTCAAAAGAGTAAATAACAACCACAGGCAGCCTTGGGTTTGTAGTCATAATGTAATGCAGAAACACATTCAGTCCAACTTCAGAAGTCCCCATAGTCTATAACAGTCCCAAACTGCTTTTCTAATCCAAACTCCCAAGTCCACATTCCTCTAAACAAAAGCATGGTCAGGCCTATCACAGCAATACCCCAGCCCCTGGTACAAACTTCTGTCTTTAGATTTTGTTGCTGTGAAGAGACACCATAACCATAGCAACTCTTATAAAGGAAACATTTAATTGGGGCTGGCTTATAGTTTCCGAGGTTTAGTCCATTATCGTCATGGCAGGAAACATGGTGGCAGTCACACAGACATGGTATTGGAGAAAGAGCTGAGAGTTCTACATCTTGAAATGCAGGCAACAGGAAGAAGACTGGCTGAGACTTCAAGGCCCACCCCTGCAGTAATAATACACTTACCCCAGCAAGGCCACACCTACTCCAACAAGG
Organism: Cricetulus griseus; assembly: GCF_003668045.3. Classification (NCBI taxonomy): domain Eukaryota; kingdom Metazoa; phylum Chordata; class Mammalia; order Rodentia; family Cricetidae; genus Cricetulus; species Cricetulus griseus. The sequence continues at coordinate 358,368,507 of NC_048595.1, read as the reverse complement.
TCACACCTCCTAATAGTGCCTCTCCCTAAGGGCCAAGCATTCAAATACACCTATGGGGGCCATACCTAGTCAAACCACCACAGGGGTAGGAGATAGTAAACATTTAGTTAAATATCTGAAGACTATCTTGTCCACTTTCTACCTAACTACATAGATGGGATTGTGAAGGTCAGAGATGTTACATAATTTCACACAGGTTTTTTTCTCTTTAACTATCTATGAACTTTAGTATATAATTTCTTCCTTTCTTAGGATTTACTGTGTGTGTGTGTGTGTGTGTGTGTGTGTGTGTGTGTGTGTGTACATGCATACAAGGTGCCCCGAGTATATCCAGAATACATGCCTGGACTTCTACTGTCATAGATGATTTGCTAAAGAAAATAAATTGCCTAATGACTTAAGAATTCAGTAATAAAAACACTTCATGGATCATAAGTGATACAAGCTATTTCAGAAGTTGTCTATTTTTATCATGCAATGATTCACCAAGTTTGGATGAGAAAATTCTCCTAATAAAGGTCAGTTACATGTATGTGTTAAATAAATACATGAATAAGGTAGTACAGCAGATACTGTGTTTCCTATGCAGGTGCTGACAAATTGTACATAATAAGTCGATCATGACTACCATAACATATGGAAGTGATAACAAGAACAAACTATAATAGAATTATCACTTTTAGAAAACTTTTAACAGGCTTTGGTTAGTTATTCATGTGCTTGTTCCAAAAGTATGGAGATTGTTGGGGACCTGTCCATGGTGCTGAAGAGATTGACACAGATATCTAAAACCATGGTACATGTTTTCTTCTAGGCTTCTGTTTGCAGTGACAGCAGTACAGATAAAAATTATTGTTTTCTAGGTATTGTTTCATATTTAAAATTGAATAGATTTAAGAATAACATCTTTATCGTTAGTTTGCATACTGATAAATTCAGTTTTGTCATGTGTACAACTCAGTAGATTTTAGTGAATTCATGAAGCTTTTGAATTGTCATACCTCCATTACTATCACAAAAAGTAATCTTATATCTATGAGTGATAACTCAATATTCTCTATCCCTTATCCTCTGGCAAGCATAGATCTACCTTCTGTCTATGTAGGTCCATCTATTCTGGATATCTCATGTAGAGAGAATCACACAGTGTGGCCTTTCATGACTGATTTCCTCCACAAATCAAGTTTCAGGGATTGTATTTGCATTAATATGAATCAGTGTTTTACTACTTTTAATTGACAGGTCTGTTGTGTGAACATACCACATTTTATTGATCTGTTCAGCAGTTAGTGGGCAGTTGAGCTGTTTCCACTACTTGGTTGTTATTTTAAGGGCTTCCATGGACATCCATGTATAAGTTCTTGTGTACATTGTTTTCAGTATTTTAAAGTCTATGCCTAGGAGCAGAATTTTTGGGTTATATGATGCTTTTAAATGTCTAGAGGAACTTACAAATGCCTTTTCAAAACAGCTACATCATTTTAGCTTTCGCTATGGGTGTATGAGGGCTTCAATTTTTCCACATCCTCCCTGTGCTGGTTAGTTCTGTCAGCATGGCACAACCTATAATCGCCTAAAAAAGAGACAATTGATGAATCGTCTAGAACTTATAGACATGTCTGTGGGGGATTGTCTTCACTGCAAATTGACATATGAAGTCCACTGTGGGCTGCATTTTTCCCCTAGGTCAGGCCTGAAATACATGTATGAGTGAGAATAAAGCTAGCAGGTGGCAGGGGTGCACCCATTTCCTCTTACTCTTAATTGTGGATGTGATGTGACCAGCTGTCTCAAGCTCCCACCTCTGACTTTCCCTGCACTGAGAGGTTGCAACTATACACCACATAAACCCTGTGCTCCCTTATGTTGGCTTTGATTCAGCTATTTTCATCACAGCAACAGAAAGGAAACTAAAACACACAGACATGCCTGTCTTCTTTACTTTAGACATCCTAGGCACGTCTCATCTTGGTTTTGATTTTAGTTGCATTTCTCTAATGACTATGATTTAAACATCTTCTTATATTTATTGGCCATTTGTTATTTTTCTAGTGAAATGTCTGTTCTACCCCTTTACTCTTTTTTTTAAATACTTGTGTGTCTCCCCCTGCCCCCTTCCCCCCCCGTCGATGTGAAAACACTATTAACATAGGCTGGATACACCCTCCTTATCAGATAGGGTTTTCTACCATTTTATGGGTTGTCTTACTTCTCCTTCATGGTGTGAAAGGTAATTCTTAGCATCCTTCTTGAGTTTTTCCAAATGTCTATTCCCTAGGTGACTGATCAAGAGTTTGTCAATAGAACAGTTTCAGGGCTGAGGAGGTTCAGTCAGCACAGTGCTTGCTCTGAGATCATGGGGACCTGAACTCAGTCCTTAGTACCCACATTTAAAAAGAGCCATGCACTAGCTGCTCACACCTGTAATCTTAGAACTGGGGAGCAGAGACAGGGAAACCCCTGGGACTTTTTAGAGATCCAGTTTAGATGTACTGGTGAACTCCAGGTTTAATTCAAGATCCTTTCTAGAAAGATGAGGTGGAGTGTGCCTCAGAAAGATACTTGACATTGACCTCTGGCCTCCACATGCACATGTACACACATGAAAATGTACAAACACACGGTAAACATGCATGCACATAATAATTCCAATATCATTGCTTTGGATAGGTTGTTACAAAGCAGTGAACTCATTTCAAGACATAATTGATGAATGCTAAATGAAAGAAAGCTCTTAGCAGACTTATGGTAAAATGTGTGTATTTGAGGCTCAGATGCATTTGTACCCTGCAGAAGAGGCATGCCTCTGTTCTTTGCCTTTTGATTATACTGAGCCTGCTTGCCTCTCCACAAAAAACAAACAAAAAAAACTTATTTAAAATGAAAGTGAGGACCAAAAAAAATGGAAGCTGCAGGCTGTTTTAGATTTGTCTTAGTTAGGGTTTCTTCTGTTGTGAAGAGACATCATGACCGTGGCAACTCTTATAAAGGAAAAGATTTAATTGAGGTGGCAGCTTAGAGTTCAGAGTTCAGACCAATATTATCATGGTGATGAACATGGCGTCATGCAGGCAAACATGGTGCTGGCTACATCTTGATCAGTAGGCAACAGGAAATTGACTGTGACATGGTAGCTTGAGCATATGAAACCCCAAAGTCCACCCCCACAGTGACACACTTCCCCCTACAAGGCCATACCCACTCCAACAAAGCCACACCTCCTAATAGTGCCACTAACTATGAGCTTATGGGAGCCAACTACATTTAAATTACCACTCTCTCCAACTTGCTTTTTGGTCATGCCTGAACAGTCCATCTTCTGTAACTAGGTAAGGCTTCCAGTGGTGGGACTGGGATGACAACCCTGCCACAAAAACTTGGACCTACAACCTGTCCTTCCTTCAAGATGTGCTGCCTTAGTGGGGGCACAGCACTTGTGGGAGTGGCCAACCAATGACTGATCTAATTTGAGATCTATGCCACAACACTGCCTGGATGACCAGGAACTGGAGGCTGAATAGCCCAAAGACCTAGGGCAGAACCAAACATGATTGGCCAATCAATCAATTAATCAATAAATGTAAATAAAAATCAATGAAATGATTCCTAATAATGTTCTTCTATACTCATAGATGGGTGCCGTGTCCGGTCGTCATTAGAGAGGCTTCCTCAGGCAGCTGATGGCAGCAGATACAGAGACCCACTGCCAAACATTAGACAGAGAGAGGGAATCCACATTGGAGGTCTCCATCAGGTCTCTCTCCTCGAAGTTCAGGGAGTCCTGTGGAAGAGAGGGAGGAAGAATGGTGGGAGCCAGCGGATTCGAGGACACCAGGAGATCAAGGTCCAAGAAAGCAACTAAGCAGGGTTCATGGGGCTCAAAGAGACTGAAGTGGCAGTCACAGAGCCTGCATGGGTCTGCACTAGGCCCTCCGCATATATGTTATGGTTACTGGCTTCGTGTTTTTGTGAGTCTCCTGACAGTGGGAGTGGGGGTGTCTCTCAATCTTTTGCCTTCTCTTAAGGCCCTTTTCCTCCTACCAGTTTGGCTAACCCAGCCTCGATGTAAAGGTTTGTGCCTGGTTTTATTGTATCTTGTTGTGATGTGTTCTGTTGATATCCTGCTCTTTTCTGGGGGGAGTCTGGGGGGTATGAATCTGGGGGGAGAGGGGAGGTATATGGGGAACTGAGAGGACTGGGGGGAAAGGGAGCTGTGTCCACAATGTGTTGTATGAAGGAAGCATAAAAGAGAGAGTTGGGTTTCCCTTAGTGCATGGCAGGATAGGTGAAAGTATCCAGTGAGTGAACCAAGATTAGTGTTCTTCCCTTGAAAGGTCCATGTGTACTTACCCAGCATTTATAAGACATTGAGAAAGTATCTTCCAGCTCTCACGTCCTGTGCTGAAAATGTCTTTTCCTACTTACAGTTCCCTCTATGTGTCAGGGAATGCTCTTCCCTCTTCCTAAAAACATCTTTCATTTGCAAAATGTTCAGCCCAGGCACAGAAACACATCCACCTGAAGTTTCCAAAGCTTTAAGAAGGAATTAACTACAGTTATGATATCTGAGAGCTATACCCCTGGTGGTTCTGGATGGCTAGCATGGTAATAGTTGTAAGATAACTCTGCCAGAGATAAATTTTATTAAAAGAAAAAATACAAAGAAAAATTTCAATAACTTTATTGATTCTGAATGAAAAAACAGATATTATTACTACAGGAACACGGCTAGGTGTGGCCACAGAGTGACACAGTCCTTATCAGGGCACCACATGTTAGCAGAGAGACTAATGGAAAAACCAATACTGATAAAGGGTTTTTATTGGTCTCTATTTAAAATCAATATGTAGAAATTATAGAGTTAGAATTATAGGAGTTATATTAGGAGTTATATTATAGGAGTTAGAATTAGAGGAGAAACATCAGGGGCAGGGAGACCTTAGTGGTTGTACTGGCTGGTTTTGTGTGCCAACTTGACACAAGCTAGAGTCATCAGAGAAGAAGGAGCCTCAGTTGAGGAAATGCCTCCATGAGATCCAACTGTAAGGCATTTTCTCAATTGGTGATCAATGGGGGAGGGTCCAGCCCATGGTGAGTGGTGCCATTCCTGGGCTGGTGGTCCTGGGTTCTATAAAAAAGTAGGCTGAGTGAGCCATGGCGAGCAAACCAGTAAACAGCACTCCTCCATGGCATCTGCATCGGCTACTGCCTCCAGGATCCTGCCCTGTTTGAGTTCCTTTCCTAACTTCCTTTAATGATGGGTTATTACAGTGTAACCCTGAATAAACCCTTTCCTCCCTGTCTTAGTTAGGGTTTCTATTGCTGTGAAGAGACGCCTTGACTACAGCAACTCTTATTACAGAAAACACTTAATTGGGATGGTAAATTACGCTTCAGTGTTCAGTCCATTCTCATCTTGGCAGTGAGCATGGCAGTGTGCAGGCAGACATAATGTTGGCTAGATCTTGATCAGTAGGCAACAGGAAATGGACTGACACTGGGTAGTATCTTGAGCATAGAGGAGCGCAAAGCCCGCCCCCACAGTAACAAAGCCTGCCCCCACTTCCTCTAACAAGTCCATACCCACTCCAACAAAGCCACACTTCCTAACAGTGCTGCTCACAGAGTTTATGGGAGCAAATTAAGTTTAAATTACCATACTCTCCAACTTGCTTTGTGGTCATGGTTTTTCTTCACAGAAACAGAAACCCTAAAGCAGTGGCTAACCTCAATTGTGAACTTGAAGGAATCTAGGATCACCTGGGAGGAGCACCTCTAGGCATGCTGGTGAGGAATTATCTTGACTGGGTTAGTGAGGTAGGAAGATATACCCAATTGTGGGTAGCACATTTATTTTATCTTGGGGAGGGGACAGAACTGGCTGGGGTCCTTGGCTGTATAAAGGGGAAGAGAGTAGCTGAGTGCATGACTTCCCTGCCATGATGAATTGTCCCCTGACCTGAAAGTCACCATAAACACTTCTGTAAGTTACTTTGTCGAGGTATTTTTATCACCAGGGAATTTGGGGTTTTAGTTGCATGCCAGGCAGTCCTCAAAAGTTGCTTCACTTGGTCACCTGAGCAATCTGGTGAGGTGCACACAGGCAGCAAACAGATTTTCTTCAAGAAAACTAGCTGTTAAATGATAGTTCCTGGGCTCCAACTGAGCCTCTTAATCAGCACTGGCCATTTTTGTGAAGGATTTTTGTTCCTCTACCAACTGTCTCACGGTAGGAAACTAGAAAAGCAAACTGCTATGTTCTTTCTATACAGAAAGAGAAGTTTTGTCTGTGTTTCTTTACCGTGGACTCCAGGGTAAAGCTAAAAGCTTCAGTCTGTACATGGATAGAAACCAGCCCAGGAGAGGGACTTATGATGCCATCTAGCGTCCATGATTGGAACTTACTCTCAAAGAGGCCCTCTGTACTTGGAAAAATTTATTCAAGGAAGCTGCAGTGACCAGTGAAGTCACAAGTTATGTTAAGCGCAACTCGTTCTGTAAAACTGCATAACCCTGTAGATAAATAGGAAAGAGACATAGACCTACTTCCAGAGAGTCTGACAAGGCCAGGTTGGAACTCATTGGATAAGTGTATTAAAGATGCTTCGTGAATTACAACATTCTGGGCAAAGGTTAGGTACAGTTACTATTTTACAAATACTGCTCCAGACCTCTGATACAGTGTTTCTGTGTCAGACACAGGAGGAAGGAAGTCCCACCCTAACAAGTGTAATTCACAAAAAGCAACTGTTTGCCATTTATTTTATCTTGGGGAGGGGACAGAACTAGCATGCAGGACACACGTCTACTAAAAAGCATCTGTTGCCCACCTGGATCCACAGATAACTAAAAGCAAGATGGAAGTGACAGCCTTGCTTTTATGTCTGCCTACTTTACTTTGGCTGAAGCAATGGACATGTCATTGTCCTTAACCCTTCCTCTTCAGTGAACTTGGACTAGAGGAATTGTACAAGTCCACAGAACAGAGCCTTATGTGGATGAAAGCAATGATTTAGGAGGGTAAGGCTGCACACTGGAGCAGAAGTGGTCATCTCCTGAGAACCGGATTGAACGTCACAAGCGATGACAGTGAAGTGATCAGGACTTCTTAGAACAACTTAGAAAACTAGAAATGAGGCTGTGGCTGACCACACAGCCAAGCACACCATTGTCAGAAATGCCTAGTTATCAGCGGGGCTACATGGCTGTGACCCCTTACATGTGGTTAGACCAGGAAGCAGAGAAAGGTGGATAACGGCACTCATCTAACATTTCTGCCCCTTTCTCCTTTTTGTTCAGTCTAGACACCCAGCCCATATTTATTTTAAGGTAGATCAGAGTTGGCTCTGGCAGCTCCAACAGACTAGGCTCAGACACCATTCCCAATATGCACATTCAAGAGAGAAGTAATGTTGAGTGGCCAAGGGAGAGAGTTTAGTTAAAGTGACCATGGGGTGAGGAGACAGATGGAAGGGTCTAATAACCTATCTGTCTTTGGGTAGTGACTGGAGCTTTGAATTTAAACAGAAAAAGGATTAAAAGGAGGGACAAGACATAATGATCAAGCTATGTGTCATCCCCTTGATGACTCTTAGTTCTGGGGTTGCAAGGCTATCTTAAGCAGAAGCAGTCTTTATTGTTTGAGGGGATAAAACCTGTTCTTGGGAGATCACTGCTGTTGGGTGGAGCTTTGCTCTTGTGGATAACCGGCCATATATGGGGATGGTCTGTGTTAGAAAGCTTTGTTGTCTCCCAAGAATCCAAGGTGACTTCAGGTTTGGGTTCAGAGATGTGAGCCTTCATCTTTGAACTGGGATTAAACAGACCTGAGATGGACAGACACTAATCAACCGACACTCCAGTGCAAGTGGAACCTGACCTGGCACAAGGGGCCCCAGCGCAGGATGGTATTATGTCCTCTCATCGATCACACTCTGTCACACTCTGTGTGTTGCTTTATGAAGACTGCCTCTCCTACCTAAAGTATATCTTCATGTTCTATTTCTTTTTTATTTTTATCTTATTTTTTACAGACAGGGTTTCTCTGTGTAGCCCTGGCTGTCCTGGAACTTGCTCTATAGACTGCCTGCCTCCACCTCCTGGGTGCTGGGATTAAAAGCATGTTCCACCACCACACCCAGCTCCTCTTCACATCATAAAAAGACTCATTGTTTTCACTACATTACAAAATTCTCATTAAATATAATTTGGAAAAAACAGCTTTTACATGGACAGAGACAAACAATCTTCTAAAAGGATTCCCACTTGAGGGTAACTTGACTTTAAATCTAAATGCAGTCCCCAAAACAATAACACTCTTTCTTGCTAAGAAAAAGGGAATAATATTAAATAGGTCCAACCAATTGGATCACCATGTTGCAGCTGGTGTTTAAACGTTAGTATACAACAAATTGAAGGTTCTGGGGAGTCCTGTGTTTTGCTCATATTTCTGCCTACCCTACTTGGACTCTATTATTTCTTGTTTGAGATACCAAAAGATTACTCAAATCATCAAAAAAAATCTCCAGTGACAATATAAGTTTGTTTTTTTTTTTTAAAAAAAAATCAAATTGGGCAACTTCCTCTTGCCCTCTTCAGGATCTCCTGTACTGGGGACTGTAAGCAGGTTGACTCACCCCAGGCAGACCAAGCTATCCAGAGAATTCTGACATCACTGTGCTAGTCCTGCCTCCATCCACCAGGAAAGGGAGTGTCTCAGACCCTTTCACACCCACTGTGAGACCTATAGGAGTATTGGACCTGCTTTCACCCACCAGAAGAGAACCTTGGACCCCCTCCCCACCAGGAGAGGAAGAGACCCCACCTGCACCCACTGGAAGAAGGGATGGGTAGACAACAATATAAGAACACATTCAACAACAGAAAAACCAATATGACGCCACCAGAGTCTAGGACTTTACACCAGTAAGACCTGAACATTCCAATACAGATGAAGCAGAAGAGAACGACCTTAAAAAACGACTTCATGAAGATGATAGAGACCCTAAAAGAGGAAGTGAGAAAAATCCCTTAAAGAAATGGAAGACAAAACAAACAAACAAATTAAGAAATAGAGGAAAAGACAAACAAAAAATGCAAGAAATAAAGAAATCTCTTTTAAAAAGCAAGGAAAGCCAAGAAAAAAAACAACCAAACAAATGAAGGAAACAATTAAAATAGTTCAAGACTTGAAAGCTGAAATAGAGACAATAAAAACAAACAAAACAAAACAAAACCAAAAAACAAAGCCACACAGTCTGAGGGAATGCTGGTATTAGAAAAGCTGGGTAAATGATCAGGAACTACAGATGCAAGCATAACCAACAGAATAAAAGAGATGGAAGAGAGAATCTCAGGTGTTGAAGATGCACTAGGAGAAATAGATCCATCGACCAAAGAAAATCTTAAGTCCAACACATCCTTAACACAAAATATCCAGGAAATGACACCATGAAAAGGCCAAACCCAAGAATAATAGGTATAGAAGAAGGTGAAGAAACCCAGCTCAAAGGTGCAGAAAACATATTCAACAAAATCATAGAAGAAAACTTTCCCAACCTAAAGAAAGAAATGCCAATGAAAGTACAAGAAGTGCTGGGCATTGGTGGCTCACACCTTTAATCCCAACACTCGGGAGGCAGACAGGCAGATCTCTGTGAGTTTGAGGCCAGCCTAAAGAGCGAGTGCCAGGATAGGCTCCAAAGCTACACAGAGAAACCCTGTCTCGAAAAACCAAGACAAACAAATGAACAAACAAACAAAAAAGAAAGTACAAGAAGCTTACAGAACACCAAATAGAGTGGATCACAAAAAAGTCCCCTTGCCACATAATAATCAAAACACCACATATACAGAATAAAGAAAGAATATTAAGAGCAGAAAAGGAAAAAGGCCAAATAGCATATAAACGCAGACCTATCCAAATTACAACCAACTTCTCAATGGAAACTCTGAAAGCCATAAGGTCCTAGATAGATGTTCTACCAACACTGAGAGACCATGGATGCCATCCCAGACTACTATGCCCAGTAAAGCTTTCAATCACTATATATGGGGAAAACAAGATATTCCATGAAAAAAAAAAACAGATTTAAACAATACATATCCACTAAGTCAGCCCTATAGAAAGTACTGGAAGGAAAACTCCAATGTAAGAAAGTTAACTATACTCACAAAAACATAGGCAATAGATAATCCCACTTTACCAACAGCCAAAAGAAAAAAAGGGGGGGGGGGAGTAAATCCACACACAATACCAACAACAACAAATCCAAAACAAATAAAAATTAACAATCAATGGTCATTAATTTCCCTCAATATCAATGTTCTTAACTCGCCTATAAAAAGACACAGGCTAACAGAATGGATGCGAAGACAGAATCCTTCCTTCTGCTGCATACCTCAACTTCAAAGACAGACATTACTGCAGAGTAAAAGGTTGGGAAAAGATTTTTCAACCAAATGAACCCAAGAAACAAGCTTGTGTAGCTATCCTAGTGTCTAACAGATTAGACTTCAAACTAAAATCAGTCACAGAGATGAAGAAGGTCATTTCATATTCATCACAGGAAAAAAATCCATCAGGATGAAGTCTCAATTCTGAACACCTATGCACCAAATACAAAGGCACCCAGGTTCGTAAAAGAAACATTACTAAAACTCAAATCACACATAAAACCTCACACACTTATAGTGGGAGACTTCACCCCACTCTCACCACTAGACAGGACCACCAGACAGAAACTTAACAAAGAAACAAAAGAACAGAAGTTATGACCCAATTGGGCTAACAGACATCTATAGAACATTCCATCCCAACACAAAAGACATACCTTCTTCTCAGCTCCACATGGAACCTTCTCTAAAATCGATTTTCATTTATTGATACAACTTTAAGGTCAATTTTGTGACTAAATTTCTCCTCTTGTTTAGGTATTGTGTTTATACAGATCTTTTAAAATGTAATGCATAATTAAATATAGATTATTTAGTCACCTATAATAGTCAAGACTTATAATTAGGTTAGTTAGGTTTTCTAGATATACAGAGATGTATTTGAGATGGATAGATATTCTTCAAACCTTTCAAAGACCTACAGAATATATGACATTTTAAATGGTTTAGGATTTTCATAACAGTGAGACACAACTGATCCTGGCACACCAATTACATCAGAAAGGAGGATGGGCATTGAAGAAACTCTATGGAGTTTGCTTTCAACATGGCAAGATTAGCCATTTGGACAAGAAACTATTCTTGCCTGAACTGTTTGTTGCTGATAAACTGGACATGCAGGACCCACAAGAAAGTGACTGCTGAACTTACAAAACAAGATGAATAGTCCTGAAGGGTTCCTGCTTCTCTGAGAAATCTGCCAGACACACTGTGGCCTATAGGCTGAAGATGGATGTCTCAACATTACAGAGGAGCTTTGGATGACTGTCCAGGTAGTGAGATGTCTCTGTCAGATCTAGAGTTTATATATTGTCCTTCTGTGGTCTTTGATGGAGTTGAAGACAGATAGTTATGGCTATAGTTTTCTTTAGTTATTATAAAAGATAAGCTACATATAAGACTTTAGACTCACAAAGATAAGATAGATGATAGAATATTTTCTTTAAATCTTGCTAAATGTTAATGAACTATATATTTTACTATGTTAATGTTAAAACCCTCTTTTTTATTTAGACAGAAAAGAGATGATGGGGGAAGACCTTCTGTGTATATGTATGTCTTATTGGTTGAGAAATAAAGCACTGTTGGCCAATAGGGAAGCAAGTTAGGCATGACTAGGAATCGAGGATGCTGGGAAATGTAGTAAAGAAAAGTCTTGTGATCCAGGCAGGAAGTGACACGGCAGGCAGACTCAGAATATAAGCAGGGACAAGCAGGAAATCACTATCTTCCTCCTCCTGTCTTCTCTGTGGAGTTGTCATGTGAGCCCCAGAAGACAGGACGCTTGCCACCGGTGTCCTTGAAGATAAAATATATAGATTAATAATTATGGTTGATAATTAAGACTGAGCTAGCAAGTAAGAAATCCTAGGCATTGGCCAGCAGCATTGTACATAATATAAGTCTTTGTATGTTACTTTGGGCTCTCACGTGGTGACAGGGCTCTGGAGGCTGGTGAAAATGAAATAGAAGCAGTCAGCAAAAGTCTCCCAACCAAAAAAAGCCCAGGGTCAGATGGTTTCAGTGCAGAATTCTACCAGAAATTCCAAGAAGAGCTAATACCAATACTCTTCAAAGTGTTCCACAAATAGAAGCAGAAGGGTCATTGTCAAACTCTTTTTATGAGGCTACAATTACCTTGGTACCTAAGCCATACAAAGACACAACTAAGAAAGAGAATTACAGATCAATCTCCTTCCATGAAAATCGATGCAAAATATTCAATAAAATACTGGTAAATTGAATCCAAGAACACATAAGAAAAATCATACAGCATGATCAAGTAGGCTTCATCCCAGGGATGCAGGGATGGTTCAACATATGAAAATCCATCAATGTAATCCACTATATGAACAACTGAAAAAGAAAAACCACATGATCATCTCACTAGATGCAGAAAAAGCCTTTGACAAAATCCAACACCTCTTCATGAAAAGGGTCTTGGAGAGATCAGGGATAACAGGAACATACCTGAACATAATAAAAGCAATATACAGCAAACCAACAGCCAATATCAAACTAAATGGAGAGAAATTCAGCACCATTCCTCTAAAATCAGGAACAAGACAAGGCTGTCCACTCCCTCCATATCTCTTCAATATTGTACTTGAAGTACTAGCTAGAGTACTAGCTAGATACTAGTAAGACAACAAAAGGAGATCTAGGGGATACAAATTGGAAAGGAAGAAGTCAAACTTTCACTATTTACAGATGATATGATAGTTTACATAAGTGACCTGAAAAAGTCTACCAGGGAACTTCTACAGCTGATACCTTCAGCAAAGTTGTAGGATACAAGATTAACTCAAAACAACAACAACAAAACAGTAGTCCTACCATATACAGATGATAAATGGGTTGAGAAGAAAATCAGAGAAACATCACCCTTTACAGTAGCCACAAACAACATAAAATGCTTTGGGGTAACTCTAACCAAACAAGTGAAAGACCTGTATAACAAGAACTTTGAATCTTTAAAGAAAGTAATTAAAGAAGGTACCATAAAATGGAAAGATCTCCCATGCTCTTGGATAGGTAGGATCAACTCGTACAACCACTTTGGAAATCAGTATGGCAGTTCCTCAGGTAAATGGGAATCAGTCTACTTCAAAATCCAGCAATTCCACTCTTAGGATGCACATTCATACAACAAGGACATCTGTTCAACCATGTTCATACCAGCATTATGTGTAATAGCCAGAACCTGGAAACAGCTTAGATGCCCCTCAACTGAAGAATGGATAAAGAAAATGTGGTACATTTACACAATGGAGTACTACTCAGGGTGGGGGGAATGGAATCTTGAAATTCGAAGGCAAATGGATGGAACTAGAAGAAACCATCCTAAGTGAGGTAACCCAGTCACAAAAAGACCAACATGGTATGTACTCACTCATATATGGATTTTAGACATAGAGCAAAGGATTACCAGCCCACAATCCACATTACCTGAGAAGCTAGAAAACTAGGAGGCCCCTAAGAGAGACATACATGGTGCCCCGGAGAAGGGGAAAGGGACAAGATCTCCTAAGCAAATTGGGAGCATGGGGGGAGGGAAGAGGGAGTTAGAAAAAAGAGAATGGGAGAAGAGGAGGGGAGAGGAGTATATGAGGGAGCAGGAAGATTGAGTCAGGGGAAGAACAGAGGAGAGCAAGAAAAGAGATACCATAATACTGAGTATTATAGGTTTAAAGAGAAATCTGGCACTAGGGAAGTTTCCAGAGATATACAAGGATGACCCCAAGTAACAATCTAAGCAATAGTGGAGAAGCTACCTTAAATGTCCTTCTCCGATAATGAGATTGATGACTGCCTTATATGCCATCCTAGAGCCTTCATCCAGTAGCTGATGGAAGCAGAAGCAGACACTCACAGCTAAGCACTGAGCTGAACTCCTGGAATCTAGATGCAGAGAGGGAGGAGCAAAGGGGTCAAGACCAGGCTGGAGAAACCCACAGAAACAGCTGACCTGAGCAAGGGGGAGCTCATGGACCCCAGACTGGTAGCTGGGAAACCAGTATAGGACTGACCTAGACCCCCTGAATGTGGGTGTAAGTTAGGAGGCCTGGGCATTCTATGGGTCCTCCAGTAGTGGATCTGTATTTATCCCTAGTGTACATATGGACTTTGGGAGCCCATTCCACATAGAGGGATACTCTCTCAGCCTAGACATATGGGGGAGAGCCTACACCCTGCTCCAAATGATGTGACAGACTTTGAAGATTCCCATGGAAGGCCTCACCTTCTCTAGGGATGGAATAGGGAGGATGGGAGGGAGTGTTTTATTCAACAACCAATAAGAGAAATATAGATACAGAAGGACACACCCCATCAGAGAGCTGATTAGAAATGGGTGAGTCCTTAACCTCTCAAAGACCACCCCCAGTGACATAATTCCTCCATCAAAGATACACCTCCTGAACTTCTCCAAACAACATTGCCAGCTGGGGACCAAGTGCTCAAATACAGGAGCCTATGAAGGACATTCTCACTCAAACCACCACAACTGGCCAAATGTCTGAGCCAAAAAGAACTCCCTGGAGATACAGGTAGTTTAGGGCAGACTGAATCTTTTTAATATAATAAAGAAGACCATGGCTTAAAAGGGGACTTGTTCAAAAATAGGAGGTATAGAGAACATGGTATTTTAGAAAAGGAGAAAATTGGAACCCAAATAACTATGCATCCCAAAAGCCCTTGTTTACCAATTAAATGAACCTTCAAAGTGTGCTGTGAGATATTTGTACACTGTGTAAAGATATATTTCTGTGATTGGTGAAATGAAAACCTGAACAGCCTATAGCTCTGCAGGAGGTATAGGTGGGATTTCTGGGGAGGGAAAGGAAGAAGAGGAGGAACCTAGGCACACAGGAGATGCCAGAAGACACAGAGAGGAAACAGGAGGTACAAGATAGAAGAGAGGTAATGCTATGTGACAAAACATAGATGAATGGAAATGGGTCAATTTAAGTTATAAGAGCTGGTTAAGAACAAGCCTAAGCTATAGGCCGAGCTTTCACATTTCAGAAAAAGCCTCCATGTCATTACTTGGGAGCTGGATGTGAAGGGAACAGCCGAACACATGCTTGTCTGACTTTGCCTTGGTCACTAAGAGGTCAGATGCCTGCCTCATGGCAAGGAACCAATCAGAAGTTAGCTGGTGGCGCTATGCTTTACGGCTCTGGGTGTGCTTTACGGACAAGTGCACAGCAATGACGCACAGAGCATAGCAACCACCCTGGGAGGGCCTATGGGCCATAACAACCAGTTGGCCAATCAACACAGGGCAGGCCCTCCAAGCCTGGAGGCACACCAATCCTGAGCCTGTGCGTATCCCTAGACACTCCCCTTATGCTGCCCTACAAGATCTCTATGGAGCCGGTTAGGTCTGTCTTTTCTAGCCATCCACCATGGTGGGTGGATGAAAGACCCGAGCTAACATGAGGTTAGCTCGTTAAACAACAATAAAGCCTCATGCAGTTTGCATCAAGCTTTCGACTCCGCATGGTGATTGGGGTAGGATGCAGAGAGAAAGAACTGCAAGTGGCAAGTTCTGCTTCCCCTGACAGACTTTCCTCACTTCCTCCAGCAAGGCTGCTCCACCTGAACCTCCCCAAACAATACCACCACTTGGGGACTAAGTGTTCCAATCCCTGGAACATTTCTCATTCAAACCTTCAAACAAATTAGTAGTCATATTTTGCCAATAAATGGGTGGGCAATATTACAAAAATATCCCCATTAGATTCTTACTCCCCTTTGTGATTTTTAAAGTAAGAAATAAAATTTTGTTATCCTCATAAAAATCAACAGAATCCTGGTTCCCCACAAGTCTAGCCTATCACTAATAATTGGTAGGTAGGAAAGGAAATCTTCATTAGGAAGGAATTTAAAATGACAGTATATTATTATCTGATTTCTTCTATAATGTGAATATGCATTTACCTAAAAAAATTGGAATTTGGTGTAGTACTAAAATAATAGGAAAAAATGAAACTATTAGTCAAAAATAACAGTTATAATAATTTGGACATTAAGATCAAGCTTCACTAAGATTATAAGTAGACACTCTGCATGAGGCTATGGCTATAAAATCAAACTGCCCAGAAGAAAACCTAAAGTTATAATAAATTATTTCAAATACTCCAAGCATCCATAAAATATTTCACAGAATAAAAACAACTATAGACATGGGAGAAAGTGATAGCCACACTGGTAAACACTATGATCTTTGAGGTGATTAAGTATCTGTTTCACATAGCTTCCTTCATTTTGTAGGCCATACATTTTCAACATTTTAGTTTTAGGTATGACATCCCCAAATTCATTTAAAACTTATGCCAGATGTAGCAGGCGGAAAGAAAAAAAAAAAAAGAAAGGAAGGGAAGGAAGGCGGGAGAGAAAAAGCCCCCAGATCATGATGGTCACAGTGTGACTGGGGTCACTGTGCATCCCTGGCTGGCCTAGAATTCACAGAGACCTACCTGCCTCTGCCTCTTGCATGCTGGGGTTAAAGGTGTGTGTCACCATGGCCAGCTCAAGGACTTCCTAACGGCTAACAATGATTTCCTTCTGCTGGAGACTGCTCTCAGGGCTACTCAGCCTCATCTTGAGCACATCATCCTGGTTCTGTGGGACATAAAGCAGTACTTGGCTTTCCCTTGCAAAATGTAACGCTTGTCCATCAAGGGTGAGCCATGCCTTTGTCAAACATTCCACATCTCTGTTGACTGATTAGAAGTTCATCATTGTGGAGAGTTGAACTGTCCCACATCCAGACCAAATTGTAACAGGCTGTCTGGAGTTCCCCCAAACAGTCATTCATTGTTTACCCCCTGTGTCCGGTGTAACGTTCTTTCAATTACCAGGAAAAACCTCAGATATATTAGCAGGCCACTGCTTCCACCAAGTGAAAAACTAAGAATATTTTCAGCAGCTAGCATTTGAGAGCTACTTATTGCTGAGACCCTCTGCTTTGCTGCAACCTGCCTCTAGTATATTTGGAAAATGGTTTGACTTATGAAGTGTGTGTGTGTGTGTAGGTCAGAGGTCAGCTTCAGATGTACTTCCTGAGGAACTATTCATCTTATTTGTTTATTTATTTGAGACAAAACCCCACTGGGATGTGGACTTCCTGATTAGGCTAAGCTGGACAGACAGCAAGCCCCAGGGATCCAGGGATCCAGGTGTCTCTGCCACCCAAACCCCATTACAAGAATTTCAAGCATGCATCCCGATGCCTATATTTTTACATGGGTCTGGGGATTGAACTCAAATCCTCCCACTTACATGTCAAACATATTACCAACTGAGAGATCTCCCCATGCCCTACCTTTTTTGTTTTGATTATGAAAGTTCATGTAACCACTTATTGTTACATGTTACAACTCACTCTGTAGACCAAGCTGGTCTCAACCTCTCAGAGATCCACCTGCCTCTGCCTCCTGAGTGCTGGGATTAAAGGCATGAGCCACCAACGTCCAGGTAATTTTAGTTTTCAATACATGGTCACTCATATTTGACTCAGAATAAGCTGTCTCTTATTCTCTTTAAGGATATATATATATATATATATATATATATATATATTCAGTTATGTACTGATAAGGCAGTGGAACCATACTGTTATTAGTTATTAGTAACCCCTTTGCAACATACATGTGAGAGGCTCATGTTCACTCCATATGTATATAAACTGGGTTGCAGTAGTTTCTGATACACAGAATGAACTTTGTGAATGTCTTGTCACTCACAAACAAGTAAGAGTGTAGACCTACTACTGACTTTATGTGATCCTAAGAATAATCACTGATTGTCTACTAAAAATTCTATGAATATCCCTAGATGCTTAATTTTAAGACATGTAATTTACATGGTATAAATAAATGTTGGTATTTTTGTTTGGAAATCTTTTGTTACTTAAAATTACTTGAAATTTTTACTTAATATTACAATTAATAGTAGAAATTTAACCAAAATAACACATTGCACATTTTGATAATAGTTCTATACACACAGTGACATTTTATTGAATACATCTCTTTGAAAATTTGTTGATGAATGCTAGTTATTGTTGGAAACAGATGGGGTTTAATTGCAATTCTATTCCTATTTGGGAGGTTGAGAGACATAAGTAATGAGAAATTCACAAACAGTTGCAAATGGAGGCTTTTTTTTTTTTTTTAACAAAATCAGTTCTTTGAATTTCTGAATCCCATGTTAAATACAGTAGCTGGGGGCAGGAAGATGGTCCAATGGGTGAAGTGCTGATTGCGCAATCATGAAGATCTGAGTTCAGACCTTCAGCACCCGGGTAAAAAGCTAGGCAGGGGCTGGAGAGGTAGCTGGGCCATCCAGAGAACCTGCTGCTCTCATAGAGAACCCAAGTTGATTCCCAGAGCCAACATGGAGACTCAAAACCATCTGCAACCAGTTCCAGGGCATCCAATGCCCTCTTCTGGCCTCCAGATGGCACCAGACACAGATTTGGTATAGACATACATGAAAGCAAATGTGAATAAACATTAAAAAAATTGTGTGACCAAGTATGGTGTTGTGCACCTGCAATCCCAGTTCTTGGAGGCAGAGAAAGGGGGAATCTCAGGGGCTCACTGGCCAGCCAGTCTAGGTGTCTTAGTTATTTTTCTATTGCTATGAAAAAACAACATAACCAAGACAACTTGATTGATTTTCTATGAGGTTTTGCCTGCATGTACACCTACAAACCAGGGCAGGAAATTGGATCCTATAGGGCTGCAGTTATAGATGGTTGTGAGCCACCATGTGCTTGCTGGGAATTGCACACAGGATCTTTCAGAGAGTAGCCAGTGCTCCTAACCACCGATTCATCTCTCTAGCCCAACAGCCAAGGCAACTTATAAAAGAAAGGGTTTAAAAAATGAATTGAAAGCCAAGAATTAGAAGCCATCATTACAAAGAACATTCAGTTTTGGAATCAATTGTGCCCATTTCTGGGAAGTGTCATAAGATAACCATTTAATATCAATCTTCAGTCTAAGGAGAATGCTAGGAAGACACACTACCTTGTCATAAGTCTGTTGCCCAGGTGATTCAGATGCCACCAGCATTCCTTACTTTATGCCATGTTTTTTTTTTCCCACAGAAAATCTGAAGAGCAAGCCATGTATGAGTGAAATTGGAAGCCGAGAGGCTAAATTGCTTACCCAAAGCCACACAGTTCTGCTAGACATTATCTTTACTGTCCCATTCCAAAGTACATTTAATAGACATATTAGCCAAGACATTTCATGTAAACACCAAAATTCCTATATCTAAGAGCAGAAAAACCCAAGACAGAAGCCTAGGTCTTGGTACCTGTTCTAGCTGCTGGTGGCTTTGAAAATAATGTTACGAGATGCACCTGATGATGCAACTATCTATTTTTTTCTTTTGAAAAAAAAAAAAACTCAATCAGATATCATTCTAAGGTTCTGGACCAAGGAGGGAGTAGATACATGGGATAAGTTAGTGTAAGATCCACTCACAATGCTTCTCACATTGTCAGAAATATCTTGGTTTTGTTTTTTTAAGAGCTAAGATTGACAACTAACCTTATCATCAGCGGGAATGTTGGGATAGTAGGTGGTAGGACTGGGTCATATGAGAACCACTGGCCTAATCCAAAGCTTCTTGAGAAGGTTAAGGTTCCTGTAAGCAACACACATTGCCTTACCTGTATTTTCTTAGGAAATATCTACATTCTGCACCTCTAGCTTCTTCTGAGTTCCAGTGCATGGTATGAATCATGAACTTCCTTACCACAGGAAACATGTGTCTTGTCTTAAAAGGTAAGTGCAAGGAACTACATCATGGTACAATTTTAACTCGCTTGAGTTGCTGTAACAGCCCTCAAGTTCTGTGGCCCAGAAATGAGACAATTTCTGGTAGGGGCTTTTTTCTTGGCTTTCAAGTGGCTGCCTCTTTGCTGTGTCCTCACTTGGCAGACAGAGTAAGCTCTGGTATCATCTCTTGTGAGAGCACTAGCCTTGTCATATTAGAGTCCCTACACTCCCATACCTTGTAACCTCAGCTAAACCCAGTCACCTGTTCACACAGTCCTGCCTCTCAGCAGTCACACTCAAGGGGAAGGACTTTAGCATATTATTGTGGGGGACACAGTTCAGTCCATGGCACATAAATCAAGATTATCTTCTGCCCAGATGATTTCTAGAACACAATTCTGTTTAAGTAGACTGATTTAATCTTTCTAGAACCCTAAGTCCATAGATTACAATGTTATCATTCTCCCTCATCTCTTTATGGATGAAAGTTTCATTTTCACAATAAAATAAACTTCATTATGACCCATACTTCTCCCAGTAAAGACTTTTGGGGGAAGTTTTGGGGTTTCCAGGTGAACTAGCACTATTACAAGGTGTTTTTTTTTTTTTAAACTGGACAATTTCTTCTCACTATTTTTTTCTTGTATGATTTATTTCAGCCTCAGAACTGCAAAGGCACAGGGTTTTGTTTGGTCATTTGCTTTTTAAAATTATTTTTTATAGGAACATTCCATAATGCTGAAAATAAAAGTGATCTTTCAAATTAATGAATGGGTATTCCTACAGTGGTTAATTTCTAACTGAAACCAGCATGCTTCCTGTTGAGGCTGAGTATTGTACATCAACCTGTGAAACAAAAATAAACTAAAAAGTACCTTTTGCTCAATACTTTAGAATTGATGTACAGAATACACTTAAGAGCTATTTTTTCATTGCTGTGGTTTTGGGGGAAGTCCATAGACAATAAACTAGAGCTTTAACTTTGCTATAAGAGTTTATGATGTTGAAAAGGCATGTGTGTGTGTGTGGGGGGGGGGGGCTATGTATTCAACTTTTACTATGTTAGTTAAAAAGAATTAAAAGTCAACAATGCAAACAGTAGAATGGTCCAGCAATGTTCTTTGTGAACAGTAATTATAACTAAGGGTTGAAAACCTCAATGGAACATAACTTAAGAAGATCTTTTACACATTAGTTATTCTAAGCAAGTGCCCCCCACAAGTAGCTGCATTAATTGGAGGTGATGGCAAGTATCAGCTACCAAGTCTTACAGATTATATAATTGTATTACTTACCAGTTAATGCAATTCAAAGAGAATACTGGAATTGGGGTCATCTCTAGCAGTACTGTTATATAGGCTTTTACTTAATATCACAGTATTTTTATGATTATTTATTCACGTTGGTAAAAATATAGGCTAGTTTTTATCACAGTTCATGGAATTTTAAAATACTTTAAAATTACATTTCTCATATGTGTGTGAAAATATGCATCTGGGAGCATACAAGGAGGTCAGAGAAAAACTTGTGGGAGTTGGTTTTCCCCTTCCATCACATGGGTGGAAGGGGTTGAATTCAGGTCATCAGTTTGATGGCAAGTGCCTTTACCTGTGGAGCCACCTTGCTGGCCCTGGCCTTTCTTCTCATGATGAACTCTAAAAAATTTAGTTTTTTTTTTACTTGTTTAGTCAAACACACGTACAACTAAGTTTTATAAAAGTCAGAATAAGCCTGTCCTCCACAATCATGCTGAAGAATCTCATACATGCTTCTACACATATGTATGAATAGTAGTGTAGAACACACACACACACACACACACACACACACACACACACACACACAAATAGAAATTTTAAAAGATGAAGTGCAGTTGAAATAATTGATGTTTAAGTTCTGAGATGGTGTCTTGGCAAACACCTGTAGTCCTCGCACTTGGCAAGGGGAGGCAGGACATTCACTCCCAGGTCACCCTTGAGCTACACTGTGAGTTTGAATCCAGATTGGGGTCCAAAAAATCCTGTCCCAAAAAGCCAAAATTAAAGAAGAAATTTAAATGAGGCATGCAAGAACACTACAAGTGGGTATGTTTTACTATTTTGGAAAGTTTTGGGTTTAAAATATCGTGACATGGTGATTCAGATTTGATTCTTGAAAAATACAACAGACTTGGCTCAACAAGATACCTCAGTGGTTAATCAAGATGCCTGTCACATAAGCCTGCAGACTTGAGTTTGGTCCCTTGGGATCCACAGAAAAGTTGAGAGAATGGACTCCATTAAGTTTTCCTTTTATCTCTCCATGCATGTTTATCCCTATACATATTATATATGCACACACACAATAAATACAAGTTAAAATTTTAAAAATACAATCAATTTTAGAGCAATTTATTTACAAAAAATGTATTTCAGACAGAGTTCTCACATGCTTCCTATCCAGTTTGTTCTAATACTAAAGTGTTCATGTTTAGCATGGTATGTTTGCAATCGTTAATGAACCAATATTATAAAGTCCATTGTTTATTCAGACTTTCCTTGTATAACTAAAATGTCTTTTTGTGTTAAAGGGATTCCACCATTGCATATTTAGTTGCTGCGCCCTTGGACTGCCTCTGGCTATAATGGTCTCTCAAATAGTTTCCTTTTGAAGATCTTGACAGTTCTGAAGAATTGTTTTCTTTTGTTAAGATGTATTTATCTTATTTTTATGTGTATGTGTCTGTCTGTGCGTATGTATGTGTATTATGTGTGTGTAGTGTCTGAGGAAGTCCGAAGAGGGCTTTTCATCTTTGGAATCAGAGTCACAGGTTGTTGTGAGCCTGCGTGGTAGGTGCTGGGAATCAAACCCAGGGCTTCTGCAAGAACAGCAAGGGTTTTTAACAGCTGAGCCATCTCTCCAGCTTGGTCAGGTAACTTATAGGAGGCCCTTCTTCTAACTGTTCTCTGAATGCCACCCCCCACTCCAGCCCCCATTATTCTGGGACTGTGGGCTTGGGGAAGAACACCACAGAAATGCAGTCAGATCATACCTACACTATTTACTGGCAACATGATTTGGCACCGAGTTCAGGCCACATAGTCAAGTGGTATCTAAGTGTTCAGTTCTGACCAACATCCAGCAACAAACTAAAGACAGAGCAGTTTTCCACAAAGAAAGCAGGGTGTTATTCCAATCTATGAGTTTGTATTGTGATTCACCTCTGTGTGCCTGCCAAAGATGAAACGGTATCTAAATCTGCCAGTCCCACGTCAAGAACAACTGGATTTGCAAGCTCATGTGGCCTGAATGGCACAGTGATCTGCTTGCTAGTCTGGACCTGCTGAAGAGTTTTCTCTTCTCCCACTGGGCACATGCCCTACTTTCTGAAGGAAGGGCCAGATACAACAACTTATCTTTCATCTTAGAAGTGACATCCTGACATCCTAAAATTTCACTGAAATAGAATTTGGGGGAGATATTCCATACCCATGACACTGAAGCATTACCAACAGGTCCAGAGTGATTGCTACTGACAAAAGCAGGAGGAAGAAACTGGTCAGACAGTTTGGTGAGGGGACCTGAAAAGGGCGGCTCTGCTTCTTGTTCTTGGCAACCAGAAGCCAGAAGCTGGGACTCTTCTAGCAGTAGTTCTTGTCCTGGCTGGAGGCCAGGAGTGTCCAAAATGTTTAGGGATCTTGGCTCATGTTCTGGTTTCTTACCTTTTTCTTCCTTTTATATAATGTGACTGCTCATTGTGTCAAGATGACACAATCTAGAATCACCTGGGGAGGAGTCTCAGTGAGGGCCTATTTTAGGTCATACAAAGTATGGTGGAGAATGTATTTATTAGGCTAGATCATGGGAAAAGATACAGCCTAAATGTGGGCAACACTGTCCCTAATTTTGTGTCATGGACTAATTATATGAAATGGAGAAAGTGAGCCGAGCACAGGGAAATAAATGCACATTATTCTCTCTCCTCTTAACTGGATGTAACTAGTTGCTTCTGGTTCCCATTGCCTTGACTATCCTGCAATGATGGAGTGTAACTCAGAGTTTTGGGTCCAAATTAACTTTTCCCCCTACATTTCTTTTGGCAAGGTATTTTATCACAGCAACAGGGAATAAAACTAAGACGAATAGCAACCTAAGGAACTGAGCTGCCTGGAAGCTGTTGGTCCTGAAGGTGTGCTCAAAACTCCAGTCCACCCACCAGAATGGAGAAGCATATGAACAAGTATGGGTAGGTCGATTGCCCTGATCAGTTGACCTCCCTATGCCTCAATCCTGTAAAGCCTTACTAACAAAGACCTCAGTGGCAAGTTTTCTTGGGATTCCCCTCCTGCTATCAAGGAGTGCTGCTTGCTTCCTTTGTCTTGAGCTGTCTTCTATTAAAAAAAAAAAGTCCTTTCTAATCCTCACCCTAAAGTTGTCTGTGAAATCCATTCTGGAAACTATTGGCCTGGGGAGGCCTTGGTGGATGTTGTTTTTCCAGAATTTTAGCCCCAAGCCATGAATGCTTGAGATGAAACAGCCTCTGTTGAACTCAAGGATATCCCTCACTTTCTTCCCATTTCACCACTTCCTGCCTATTACCATCCATGTTAATGGGTAAGTATGGGATTCTGTGGGAGGGGAAAGTGAACATGGAGGCTACTGTGACCTAAGTGACAACACAGAAGCTTATTTCTAGTCCTTCTGATCAAAAGTAAAACCCATCTATTTTTCTTTTCAACATGCATAGGATTAAAAAAAAAAGAAGTTTTTCTAGATCCATTGTTAGCAAATTATTGATAGAAATATAAGTGGAATTACCATATAATTGAGTTTGAGATTTCAGTGTCATTGTCCAGGACCCACTCGTGTTCTCTAGATGAAAATATGTGAGCAGGAAAGGGATATGGCTGGCATCACCACCAATACAAAATTTCAAGTCTGACAGGGCACTAATCTTTGCAATCCCTCCAAGAACGGTATTGCTTCTGATTTACTTATTGCCCGGCTAGAATTCCCCAGATCTTTCAGCTCTTGGCTAAGCCTCTGGATGCTTCCCAGGGTATATATCCACATACTTCTCAAACTTCCACTTCCTGTAGTGTGGGCACGTCTGGGTGGATGGGGGTAAAGAGATAGATGGAGTTTCACTCGAGTTCCTCTCACAGTGGATTTCCAAACCCACCCTGTAATTATTTGCCAAGTTTAATGTAACAGAAAAAGATCTATTCTGTATTTACACATACCACAAAAGTATTTTTTTTAAACCTTTGAAATAAAATGCTGAATCCGGTATCTTTACCTGTTGTCCTAGTTAGGGTTTCTATTGCTGTGAAGAGACACCATGACCATGGCAACTCTTACGAAGGAAAACTTTTAATTTTGGTACCTGGCTTTCAGTTTTAGAGGTTTAGGCCATTATTGTCATGGCAGGACAAAGCAACATGCAGGCAGACATGGTGCTAGAAAAGGAGCTGAGAATTCTTCCATCTTGACTCACAGGCAACGAAGTCTGTCTTACTGGGCATGCCTTGAGCATACATGAGACCTCAAAGCCTGCCTCCACACTGACACACTTCCTAATAGAGTCACACCTCCTAATAGAGTCATTCCCTCTTGGGGTCATTTTCTTTCAAACTACCACAGCCCCTTCAAGTGTATTAGCATGATAGAATTTAAAATATTTATGTCTTGATCCTTGCCTTAATTTCCTGGGGTTGTTAATAACAAAGTACAACAAACCAGATGGCATAAAACAGAAGCCTACCTTTAAAGTTTTAGAAGCTCTTAAGTATAAAATGAGATTGCTGTCAGGGTCTTTGGATAACCCTTTTTACCTTTTCTTAGCTCTGATAACTTCCAGCATTCTTTAGCTTCCAGCTGCATCCCTCCAATTTCTGCCTTCTTCCTTCTGCCGTTTCTATGTCTGTGTAAGCTCTCCTCTCAGAACACTAATCACTAGTTTTATGGAACACCTTAATTCAGCATATCACCTTACCTAATTCACATACAAAGATTCTTTTCTGGTACTCACACTGAATGTCCCAGATGGACATGAACTGGGGTGGTGACATACTATTTAGCCAACTACAAACCCACATCCTTAAAATCCACAGCCAGTTTGCTTATCCTTTTATGCTTTGAATTCTAGCACTCGTTTCTTACCCATTAAAGAAAAAAAAAAAAGACAAAAGAATACCTCAGAGTTCTTTGTCTCAAAAGACATTCTTTTTCTAGTTTACCCTCCGATGTCCCCACCTCACTAAGTTTATCTCCCAGTTGTCTACACAAAGAACGGTTTCACCTGAAAGACAGTAAGAGAGAGTTTAATCTGGAGCCAGATAAATATGAGGTACTGAAAGACCCCCGAAGAGGCACTTTCGTAGAGGGAGACCCACACACCCAGGAATCAGCGAGGCCACGAACTGGATGCAAAAAACAAGAGGCTTTATTGGAGACGCGGGTACCCGGGGCGACTTAGCCTTTGTGTGGCTAAGCGCCCCGAGCCAAGGGAAAGGGGTCCTTATATAGGGAAAAAGGTGCAAGCTAGGAGCAGGGATTCTATTGGATAATTCTAATGAGGCATTGTACAGAGCTATTCCCATTGGTCAATGTATATGAGGCGCTATACAGGGTTATTCAAATGAGGCAAAGTACAGAGTTATTCAAATGAGGTGAAACACAGAGTCTTTCAAATGAGGCGAAATACAGAATCATTTCTATTGGATGGTTCAAATAAGACACAGAGCCATTCCAGATCAGCATATTCTCAAGGTCTGGTGTCTGGTACAACAGACTCAATTCCCCCTCCCTCCGCGTCCAGATGGCTGACCTTGGGGGCGGAGACCTTGGGACGGAGTGTTTCTCATCGGGCAGGGCTCAGGGGCAGGGCTCCAGGCCGGCTCCCTTGGTGTTCGTTCTCGTGCCGGCCCACCTGGTGCTCGTTGCTCGGCCCCAGCCTACCTGGTGCTCGTTCTCGGGCCTGCCCATCTGGTGCTCGTTGCTCGGCCCCAGCCCCGAGGCTCGGTGCCAGGCGGGGCGGGCCGGGGGCGCGAGCCCTGCCGGGGTGAAGGCTTGGGAGGCCCCGGCAGCTTCGGGGCAGGGGGCTCAGGGGCATTTCGAGCGGGTCTTTCAGTACCACGGTTCAGGAATATACACTTGGGTTATCCCAAATATGCTCCAGTATGGTAACAGTTTCATAGTTGCTTTTTTAAAAATAGTAACAAAATGAATTATATAGGTTAAAGTATTTGAAAATACTTTGATGGGAAAATCAAGTAGATGGTATAAATGTTTGTTATAGGTACTATCTGACGATATTCTCTGCTCCTGCGTTGGTAAAAGAGGCTGTACATTCCATAAAGATTTACCTGACAGCCACAGTGAAGTTGCCTCAACATAGAGGTTGGCAATCAATGGCTATCAAGATAGCCCAAGCAGCTTGCTCCTAGTCATTCTAGACTTGCATAATCAAGGAAGTTTTAATCAATCTTGTAGGATGTTTAACACTAGTGTGTTCCCCGCCCCTATCCTTCAACATTTTATAGTTTATTCAACTGTATTTTGTGTGCATAAATGTAAAGATGTCAGATCCCCTGGAACTGGAGTTACAGACAGTTGTGAGCTGCCATGTGGGTGCTGGAAATTGAACCCGGGTCCTCTCAGAAGAGCTGCCAGTGCTCTTAACCGCTGAGCCATCTCTCGAGCCCCATTCTTTAATATTTAACCTGCAGGCAAAAGCCATCTTTCAAAATGATCTCAGGAGCACCCAGAGAAGACCAAGTTCAAGCTCATCATCTGACTTGGCTTCTTATGACCTGGTTTCCCGAGTCGTTCGCTCCGGAAGACCCACCGCTGTCTACCTGCTCTGCCCCCAGCCTCCTGCAGGCTTCCGATGATCTGTCCCTGCCGCGCCATCTCGCCAGGCTGGAGCTCAGCCTGACTCAATACTCACCTTGGCGTCTGCGCCCCCACGGTCTAGGGGATGAAACATTGCATGCCAGCTCTAGGAAGCCTGCTAAAACCAGCCCTCTGCCCTCACTCTTAAATTGGAACCACCCTACGAAGCAATACAGTCAGGGTTACACACAGTGCTGCGCTCGCTCGACTGTGAGACCGCAGCCGCCGCCAAGGACAGGCGGGATCCAGAGGCTGAGCTATCACTCGGGAGCCGGTGCCAGCCGGAGCTTCACAGGGATAGAGGGTGACTTTCGAACCCCCTACTACCAGGGCCTTCCATTGCCACATTGCCCCGCCCGGGGTCCTGCGGGTCTCCCACACCCACCACTCGCGCCTGTGCATCCCGGGTGAGAGGGGCCGATGCGCCGGCGAGCAGGATCCGAGCATGCGCAGTGGACACGCGGCGCGGGCCGCAGTCTCCGGCTCGGAAGCTCGGGCCCGTTCTGCGCAGGCGTAGTCCGCCTCCGGACGCCTCTCCTCCCGCCACGCCTCCTAGCCGTCAAAGGGTCAAGGGTCGCGGGGGCGGGGCCGCAGGGACGCTCCCGGAAGCGCTGAGCGGACGGACCTCGCGAGGCGCGGGGCCGCGCAGCCACGGCTCCGGACGGCCGGACCGTAGGGCCCGGCGTGGCCGCCCATGAGTCGGGGAACCATGCCTCAGCCCGGAGCGTGGCCCGGAGCGAGCTGCGCCCAGACGCCGGCGCGGGAGGGCGGGAAGGTGACGAGCGGCGCGCAGCCCCGGGCCGCGATGCGGTGCCCGGCCGAGCAGTGAGTGCGCGGAGCGGGCGAGGGCGCGGGGCGGGCGAGGGTGCGGGGCAGCCGTGGGCCCCAGCTGCGGCAAGCCACAGGAAGCGAGCTGGACCGAGTTGGAGTACCGACCCCTGTCACACACAGCTGGGTCCCCCCCTTCCCACTTCTCCCACTTTGACAGCTGCCCATCCCTGAAGTTAGAAAAAGCCCTGGGAATTCGGGGGAGAGATCCGAAGCGAGTCTTCGTTAACGACCGACTAACAACTCCCTGTAGCCCTCTCCTCCCACCGAGCTCGGAGGAAGTGAGGTCGCCCCTGACACAGCCACAGAACTGCCTGCCTTGCGACGCCTTTGATCGAGGAAGACCAGACACCCCTTGAAGAGTGTCGCACCTGTTGGACACAGACTTTGGCCACAAGCTAGCCCTGTCCGTTTTACCCGGTCAGAGCCTGGCACGGTGTCGTCGTCCCCCCCTCCCCCGCCCCGGTCCCTCTGCCCGTTGCTTTTTAAACGCACACATACATACAAATCAGTGCGGTTTTCCAGCAGTTCCTTGCTGGCCTAAGTCAGAAGCGTGTGTATTTTGCGTGTTCTGGAGCTGTCTACACGTTGTGGCACAAGTTACATATGCCTTTGGGATTACAAAATTGAAAGCTCAACCAGCCAGTTTGACTGATTTTCTTTTTTTTTTTTTTAATTTTTCTTTTTGATTGGTTTGTTTTATGTGTAGGAGTGTTTTGCCTGCCTGTGTGTCTGTGTACCTCATAAGTGCCTGGTGCCTGAGGAGGCCAGAGGAGGGAGTTGAACCCCAGGGACTGGAGTTACAGATGGTTGTGAGCCACCGTGTGAGTGCTGGGAACCGAACCACTGAGCCATTTCTTCAGCCCTGGACTAATTTTCTATTGACCCGAAATTTAAATTGTAAGGTATGTCTAAATGGTCCTTTAGAGCTCTTTTAATCTGCTAAAAAGGGGTCTTTTGAAGCCTTGTTAATGAAGATGTGATGTAGTAGCTCATTTTCGCAGTGTATTGCCGTGGGCTTTGATTGCTTTAATTTATTGAGCACCCAAATGTGGTAGTAATGATTCGTGTAATGGACAAATGGTTACTGAGGAGGAGGCCTTAACTTTCTCCTGAAGTGGAGCCAGCTAGGCTGGCAATTTAAGAGTTAGTGACATTGGCAGTTAGCTTTGGGATTTGGAGAGCTTTTTGCTCTTTTTTGGGTCAGCATTCTCTAAGCTCCAGGTGTAGTTGCTGCATCTTCTGAGGTTAATGAATCCTGGCTTTTGCATGAAATGCCCTGATTTCTAAATAGGGGCAGTTGTTCTTTATATTGAATTCCATATACAGGTCTGTGTGTGAGTTGGTCTAACCTGTGGCTGCCAAGTTGAGGCGGCATGCGTTAGAGACCTAGCATGCCTCTTGCCTCTGCTTCTGTCCAGGCCCAAGTTGGTTCCCAGCTGCTCCTACTTCCTGCCTTCTTCCAGTTCTGAGCCCTTTCCTAGATGCCTGGCCTGTTAAGTCCTGCCACTCAGCCGTAATTACTCTAGCAGTTTCACATGGCTTGCAAGACACCTGAATGTTTGAGAACCACATTCCCAGAAGTACACATAGGCCTTTGGTAGGTTTTCTGGTGTGGTTCTCATGAACACCTTGGAAAATAGACCTCAGAGGAAGGAGTACTGGTAGTAGTTCTCAAGTTGAAAGCCTTGGTTTGTCATCTTACATTTGAGGAAACAGTTGCAGGTTCTGCAAGCACAGCTTTTGAGGGAGACACAGGTAGGGGATTTCAAGAACAAGTTTCCTGATGCTTGGGTGAGAGCCCCCATCCCTTCTTCCTGACTCCCTTGGCAACACTGGACAGAGGCATGATTTATAAGGATAGCAAACTTTACCACCACCCCTATGATTGTAGTTTGTGGTTTTGTTGGCTTAATTTATTTTTTTTCTTACTGCCTTTAATTAAATTTAATTTAATTAAAGGCCGTGTTGCCTTTAATTATCCCATTCTCCTTTGACTCTTCATCAGGTAGGGAAATGAGGCTAGTGTAACTTAAAAATGTTACTATTTCAACATCACACCACTAGCCTATTTAAACTTTTTGAATCAGCATTATCCGAGTAGTTAATTGGGCTTTTTTTTTTTTTTTTTTTTTTTTTTTTGGTGAGGCTTTCTTAGGGTCATGAATCATAGAAACAATTACATAGTTTGCAGTATGATAGATGCATATATGATAGTTGCAGCTTAATAGTTTGAGTGTTAATTTAGATTAATATTGTGAAGAATGTGCTTTAAAAATCTGTTTTGGAAAGATCTTTCTTTCCATTCAAATCATTGAAAATGTTTGCACCTTAAAATAGAGAACACAGTAAGTAGATAATGATTTGAGATACTGTATGTAGTCTTTTTTTGAAGGAAAATTAATTATGAATACAAATATTAGCCAATCTCCTGCAGCTGAAGGGTATGATGAATGGCTTCAGTGGCACAGGCTGCCCTGATTTCTATCCAGTACACTCACTTCATTTTACAAGGGACAGACTGGGGAAGAGAGACACATGAATGGCATTTATACACTGCTGGCTGAACAAGTCCCAAGATGGCTCACAGGAAAACTTGGGGTCCCTTTAGAAGACCAGATTAATTAGCCTTCTGCAAGCTCCCTGGCTGCTCATGTTACAGTTCTCTTTTGCTCTATCTTCTGCTTATCCTCCATCCTTTCTTGTTTGATTTCTGCTCCATCTGTAGAGTATTCTTAGGCAGTTATATCACAGTTTTTCAAGGATGTAGCCAAACCAGAATTGGCTAAGGAATTCACAGACTTCCCCAAGCACCCTCTTAGTTTACTTGATTATGGAACTGGAGTTGAATCTGGGAGTCATAGTGGGTGGGCTATACATGGAGGTATACCACTAGTCTGTGAAGCCCTATGGAACTGAGGGCAAACTGGGTTTCCACTCTAAGGTATGGATTCCTACAGTGTCTGTAAGTACACCCTGCCCTACAAGTATTAAGCTGTTTTCAGGGATTGCCAAACTCCCTGTTGTGACATATGTTTTCTGCCCTTACCCAGTCTAGCTCTCAGGGAGCCAGGTAAGAGTAGGTTCAGTGATGGGGCAGTAGTGGACCCCCCTCTCTTTTCCTCACCTGAGGGAGAACCTGTACTTACATCAGGAATCCTCCATGCTGTTTCCAAACCTCATTGTTGAAGGCGGCTATGTTTTCCTTACGTAGTTTTGGGAGTCACATGGAGTAGCATGAGCTGGACATGGAAAGTCCACTGCAGAAGTGGGTGGAATTTTGGCCTAGGTACTGGTACTTTCCTGCATTTGCTGTGTTGTTTACCCCTTTCTGCAGTCACTCAACAGTGGAAAAAGGCTATGTTGAGTAGTCTTTACTTTTCCTGTGTCTGTGTGGGAAGACATGTTGGTGTCACACTGGTTGACTGTCTCAGCAGCACTGCCTGAGCCATTAGTCTTCTAGGACAGACCAGGTTATGTATGAACTGCAGGGCTCCAGTTCAGGCCTGAACAGAAATACATACTGTTTTTCTTCTTAGATAACTAGGGTGCCTTGGTGAAACGTTCTTATTGGTGAGTGATTAAGATACTGTTTTGGGGGCTGGAGAAATGGCTAGTGATTAAGAGTACTTGTTGCTGTTGTAGAGGACCTGGTTTAGGTTCCTGGCACCCACACAGTGTGGCTCACAATTATCTGTAACTCCAGTGTCAGGGCATCCAGCACTCTCATTTGGCCTCAGGCACACACATGCATTTCAGGGAAACACTTATACACATAAAATAGTAAAGTTCAAAATAAATACATCTTTTTTTTTCTTATAAAGGAAAACATTTATAATACATCTTTTTAAAACAAAAAATATTTACTTGTAAGCTGTGTGTATAAATTAGAATTGACTGTTGTCATTTCATGTCTTGAATCAGGAATTGAAAATATGGTTTCACAGAGATCTGCTTCACTGAGCTCTGCCTTTAATTTGCTATTTTCTTGGAAATATAATTTTGTCTATACCTGTGAGCATTTACAAACAAGGTTTAGATTGCATTTAATGGTCCATTCCTGTAAGACCAGTACTCTAAAGTGGAGGGGTAGGAGGCTCAGGAGTTCAAAGCCAGCTTTAGCTGTGAGAGAGCCTGTTTCAGCCTCCTCCCATCACACACACACACACACACACCCACCCACCCCTTTAGAATTTGTTGATGTGGAGATGTGTAAGCAGAGTAATAGGTACTAGTTTAATTTAGTGTGCACTGGAGCTTACTCAATTTGGCATATTGCTTTCAGAATAAAATAGTTTGGTTCATGAGAAATTGGGTAAATAGTATTTGATGGAACTTGAAAACAGATCCTTTCAAATAATGCCATGGTGCTAAACTAGGAAGTTTCTAGTTAGGAATTATTATCACTTTGGTTTTAATTGTGTCTGCACAGTTTAAATGTAACTAGCATGTCTGGATATAGAGTCATTTTTGTCTTTACTATTTTATAGCTGTCATGTTTTATGGGAGAGAAGTTTTTGTTGTGGTGACCATCTGAGCCTGTGGGGTTTGTAGCCCCTGTTCTTTCCAGAGTGGACACGTCTTTACCAGTAACAGTTGCCATCCTTTCAGAGCTGTCAGCATTGATGACTTTATCTTAAAAACATCTCTTTTCCTTGCATTGTTTCATTATCTTCCCTTGCCATAAAAAAAAAGACCTCTATCTGTTTCACATTGCCAACTTTAAATATAATTTCCTTTTGTAGTTGTTTTCAGTGTAATATTTTGACTCTTAAAACATCAAGACCATATTTTGTTTTCTAGTGCTGGGGATAAAGCCCCTGAGCTTCAGCCCCAACACAGAGTTTCAATGGAGCCTTGTATTTTATTATTTACTGTTCTAGGGAGTGATCGCCATTACCCTTAGGTGGGTGGATATTTCATCCTGGCTATCACATGTTTTCTTTTCTAACTGTGTTGATCTTCATTCCTTAAAATTGACATTTACCTATTCTACAAGGAAACACAGCTTTGGGATCAATACTAAAGGTCCTCATTACAGCTCACATTTGGTGGTCAAGGAAATTCGCAAATGCTAGTGCAAGGATCTGGGTGAACTGCCTGCCCGGTCACTGAAGAGGTTTGTAGATGCTGTGGGCTCATCAGCAGCTTTGCTCCTCTTGTGAGGACTGTGTCCTGAACCACTGCCTTTTACTGCCACCAACTCCCTTGCCTTTTTGCCTTCCCTTTGCACTCAGCTTTCCTGTTTGCTCTGCTGTTTGTTTCTTTTAGTTCTTCTCCTATTGGCCCTTGTAGGAATTTGTATTTGTCAAATGCTCCTTTGGATTGCCGCCTCTGGGCCCTGGGGTTGTGATTATGTTTTTGGTTATTTTGTAAATTAGGAACAGAGGACCAGAGAGGAGCCAAATGTTCATGCAGGCTAGCCACAGAATTTGCCTGAAATGCAAATATATGAAAGGTGGTTAGAACTTAGCTGGAAGAGGAACCGCAGAACATACAGATCTTACCAGCCTTCTCATTGAAGCTGAGAAAGCTGAGGGCAGGATTGGGGAAGTGTTGTCCAAAGGCAGCTTCTGAGAATTTAAATATATTAAGAAAGTGATTTGTTTCAATGACTGTTTTAGAGAATCAAGATTTCTCTGATAGGTATAATAGTGGGTTTGACAGAAAGATGTTATTACATTTATGAGAAAAGAATGAGAACATGTGGTCATATTTTATTTTTGGCCTTTGATCTGTTGTTCCCATGCATCTGTTGGCTTTTAACTTTGGCATAACCTCTGTGGGTGACATCATGCTTTTTGCTTGAAATGTCACTGGAGCATATGATTCTCACTCTCTTACCATTACACTGCTAACACATATACATACATATACACTAGGAAAAACAAGGATAGGAAACAATCACTGGGCAAATAGTTTATTAGTACTCTCCATATCAGTGGATATATGAAAATTAGCAGTAGCTAACTTTTTTGAGTACTTGTTATTTTAAGTTTTTCTCTCTAGACAACAGTCCTATGAAGTAAATACTCTAGTAACTGCTGTACATAGAGGTAATAAGGGCTGGGGTAAACGGTAGCTAAGCCCTGCTCGTCTGACTTGGGTGCCCATAGCAACTGTTGCTCTCTGTAGAGGGTGGGGCCATGCAGAATGTGTCAGGATGTAGTAGGAAAGAGACTGATGAGGATTCTGAACCTTTTGGAACAAGAACACCTTTAGGAAGACACGGGTGTAAAAGTGCAGAGCACTTGTGGCACTGTTTAGACTGAACTCTGGACAGTACCTAGGAGAATAATCAAGTCCATGTTGGAGGGAAGTGGTGTGTGTGTGTGTGTGTGTGTGTGTATGTATATATACACATATATAACTCATAGATACATGAATAGTCATATATATATATATATATATATATATTATATATATATGATAAATATATGAATGACAAGGTCTTTCTATACTCCATGCTGGCCTTGACTTCAAGATCTCCTGCCACAGCTTCTTGATTTATAAGAACTGAGATTATAAGCATGTGCTACCACATCCACAAGGTGCAGATTTAGACATTTGTTCTCTCACAGTTGGGAAACACTGGATGATTTAATAAGGTTCTTATTAGATTCCCACTGCAGACCATTCTCTAGCACCCTTCTGCATCTGTCTCTCCTGATCTTGCTGTTCTGTCTCACAGTTCTGTCTCCAGGCCTTGCACACAGATAAAGAGATTAGAAGCAGAAGTACCCTACTCATGTATTAGTTCATTCTGTTTGAGCCTGGCACCTCTTCCTTCCTGGATTCCATCCTGTTTGAAGCTCCTCTCTCCAAGTCTGCTGTGAGCATGGGAAATATGGGGAGTTGGAGGTCTGCACACTCCTCATGTGGAATCTCCTGAGTTTTAAGCTCAGTGTGTTGCTGTTCCTTCGGATGGACTTGCTTCTTCTAGTTCCTGAACCTTAGACTTCCTCCTGGCTCACTAGCTTGCCTTGCCTAGCTGCCCCTCCACCAACCTCAGGCTTCCCTGCCTGCACCATTTGCCCCTCTGCTTCCTACTAGTCTTTCATATACGTGTCTTTTACTTTCATCCAAGATAGTTTGTGTTCTGCTCCCCTTATTGTTGTTTTGGGGTTAATAGTATTTTTGAGGTGCTGGGATTAACATTAAAGCTGCAACATGCTGAACGGCTCTAGCCACGCCTCTGAATATTCAAGGAAAGAGAGGCATTTTCAAAGTGGGAGCCCTACTCATTACATTTGTCTAGAATTTCCTCCTTCCTAGTATTAATAGTTCACTGGAAGTGACTGTATTCTTGAAGTTGTTCATTAGTGGCAGCTGTTAAAGCTTGTGGGAACATAGCAGCATCTGGGTGGTTGGTTGATTGCTGGTTAGGGAACAGCAGAAGCCTTGAGGATTTTTGGCTTAGGGGCTTGTAATAATTGATTATCTCTATGTGTTTTTTTTTTTTTTTTCTTTTTTCTTTTTTTTTGAGTAGCTGATGTTAGAATTGCTTGTAACATTGTGAAAATCAACATTCCTGTGTAAATACTTTTATTAGCACGATTTCTGTTCTTGGAACTTCGTGGAATCATTTCAGGAGCGTCACTGGTTAAGGTGCATGCTGGTCGATTTTAGTTTGGATGGCCTTGAAGTCATGTGAAATACAAATGGTCTCATTTAAAGGGAGCAGTTCTGAAGTGGAAGAAAGTGTTGAGGTAGAACATCCCAGGACCCGTATTTTATTACTATGGCATCCTGTGTATGAAAACAGTTAAACTTCTGTGTCATAAGCATTTCATAAGCTTCTGTAAGTTATCACACATTGGGGAATGTCAGTGAACAGAGTTTGAAAATATCTACTTTGGTGTGATTTCAGCGAGGAGGACATGTACCGTGCTGCAGATGAAATAGAAAAGGAGAAAGAATTGCTAATACATGAAAGAGGGATATCAGGTATGTTTGGAATTGCTTTGTTTGTGGATATTTTTTGTTCATAGAAAATCTAGTTAGATTAGTATATCCGCTTTCATGAAATGTGACCTTTATTTCCTAGGAAGTCCTCTCATACATGCAGTCTCCTCCATATGAATTACCCACTTTGCTGAGATAGATTTAGGGAAGACTTTTCCTTGCTTCTGTTGACTCTGCCTTCTCTTTGTTTCTTTCTTTACATCCATAGAACAGTTTGGATGTGAATATATTTTTCATTTTCAGTTGCAAGGTGTTTTGAGAAGTTAGCTATACACATGTCCTTGTCTGAGGAAGGCCATGTGAATCTGACTGACTATAGCACATTGGTGGTGTGCTTGATACCACCAGTCATTTTGTGGCTATCCATAGCCTGGGCTGCTCTGTCAGGCTTGCTCCTGGTGTGGACTTGGTGTTCCTCCTGGCTCCCTGGCCTGTGGTGATCTTCCCAGTAGGGCTACAAGTGAAATGTGTCCTTCCATTGCAGGTAGGATGAGTAGAGACTCCATAGCATGTGTATGGATGTTATTATCTTTCTCACTGCTTGTTACTCACATGTTACCCTTTTTAAGAACTGGCTTCTCTTTCACTTATGGCTAACACAAGCATTAATGCCATTAGGCTACATAAAGTTTTGATGTTTTCTGAGTCTTCCTCCAGAGCTGGTCAGCTCTTCCCTATGTAACAGAGGTGTTTTGTAGGGGTCCTTCCTAGAACTGCATAGGATGCTCAGTCTCCATGACTGTGTTGTGTTGTTCCATATCACTCAGGACACAGAGTGCTGTTTGGGCATCAGGCTCTTCTGTGTCCACCCATTGTTTGCCTACGCTATAGAACCTCCTCTTCTCCTCTTCCACTTTCTGGCCTCTGTTGTAATTGTCTTCTTTCCAGCATTGTTCCCCACACAGGCACCCAAGGCTTTTAATGAGGCTGTGACATGAAGCTTCAGTCTGACAGTGCTCCTTATAGCTCAGTGCTGCTGAGCTCCTGCTCTTCCTCAGTGCCCTGAAGAGCACATCCTCCTCCACCACAGTGCTCAGCCCTAGACCAAGAGTGTTCTCATCTCCTTTGTTGGTGAAGAGAATTCATCTAACTTAGCTTCATAAAGGCTTTCCAGACTGTTACCTCCTGTGCGGCTTTGTAAATAAAGATCCATTGGGTCTTTTCAGTTTATGTTTGTCCTTGGTAGCTTTCATGCAAGTGCAGCAATGTGATAGAAACTATATGCTCCTAAAACTCAGGTTACTTTCTACCAGACCTACTGCAGAAGAATTGTGAGATTCTGATCCTAGTCTGTCTTCTGAGAGTCCCAGCTTCCCAGAAGAGTCCCAGTTTCGTTTCTTACTCTTTGAGGTGTGGTTATTGTATTCATTACTTATGTGATGCATAAGGTCCAAACCTTAGTTATTTGAGTGCCTGCTTACCACTTTGGTTTTTTACTTCCCTTATTTAATTTTTTTTTTTTTTTTTTTTTTTTTGCAATAGAAATAGCCTTCTTCCTGGAAGCAGCAGTGGGAACCTATGTAGTTTACAGTTAGAAGGAGGGTATTGTAGTCAGTGAGCTGATGAGGTCAGGCGCTGCCTCATCCTGTGCCTCCATCTCCTCGTCTAGTCAGCCTTTGGGGACTGCTGCTGTCCTCAGAGATAGTAGCCGAGCAGAATTCAGGTAACATTGTGCTGTAGAGTACTTCATTTCCCCAAGCCTCCCACCTCATACAGACCTCTGATTCAGAACTGGATTAACCTTCTGACTTGGCCTCTTGCCTTTATAAGATCCCTGGGCCAGTCTGACCCTGTGACCTGAGATAGTAGGATTCCCCAGCCTTGCCGAGGGGTAGGAATGAGGACAGCAGAGAGGAAGGCAGGAAGGGAGCCTTCCTGTCTAGAAGCCCTTCCTCTGCTGATAGAGTGCTTTCTCGCCAGGCTAACAACCCCTGTCTGGCATAACTCAGGCCCAGAAAGGGTCCTGAGTGTTCATTGTTCTTCCTGTATGGGGGAGGTGAGTGGAAAGGCAGATACATGGGAGTACTTCCTTATTCTGAGCAGCCTCTTAAAATTATTTCTTGAATTTCAAAGATGAAAGGTCTTTAAGGATTGGTTGTGCAGCAGTGATATTGTGGTCTCTTCACTTCTAGTTTAACCCTGATGTAGTCCACGCAGAAATACATCTGTGTTGTCTGTGATTATTTTTCCCTTTTGTAAAAGGTTGATTTTTCTTTAAGAAATGATTTATGATGGTTTGTTAGATTTTTTTTTTGAATAGGCAGTGTTTATAATCTACTTAAAAAAACAAATTGCTTTCCCTAAACTGTAGTGAGGCTTTGATGCTCCTCGGTCATTCTGGCTTCTGCTGTACACTAGCTTTTATATGCTTGTGGTCTCTTCTCCTCCTGTAGAAGTCCAGTCAGGGCAAGATCTTTGTCTTAGTTATCTTTATGTTCCCAATTCTGGCACAGTGCATTATACAGTTAGAACTTCAGTGAATATATGTAGAATTGAATGAAACACTTATTTCATGTACAATATAGGCAGGCTTTCTGTATTCTGGAGTACTTCTAGGTTCACTTCCTAGAATAATTGTTAATATCTATATCCTTAACAGTTTTAAAAAAGAAACCAAGATGAACCCAACAGTTTGCCTCTTTTCCTTTTGGAATAACAAACTGTCATAACAAACATGCACATAGTTATAGGTGCATATCAGGAAATCAAACCTCATCTGTTAAATCAGGAAAATCTTACTTAAAGCCCCAGATTTAATCCTCAGTAATTACACACACACACACACACACACACACACACACACACACACACACACACACGAAGGGTGTTGGAAGAGAAGAGAATCTAAAGGCATTAAAAAAGAAAAAGAAGCTGGTAACATTTGTTTGACCCTGAGGTGTATGAATTTTGGGGGACATCAAAGGAAGTCTGTGGATTAGCCAACAATGAGAGGTGTGTTACTTTTTGGCTTATTAGCAAACTATGTCTTTTAGATAAATACAAATGTAATTTTTTGTCAAGTATTACCTCTGCCTAATAGATATGAAAAGTTACAGATGATAGAAGTACTTTCTCATGGTTCATGTGCTTGCTTTTAATTATAAAAGTGTTCATAGATACCTGTGGGTCAGATGAGCTGGGAAGCTCCTGCAGCTCTCTGAGCATGCAAAGAAGGGCTGCCACCAGATTAACTGCTGTGTGGAGAATGATCCAGAGGGTGTGGTGACAAGGGGGACCCACTGAGAGACCACTCTGGTTACCAGAGGTGGTGTGGTGGCCTGAACTAGATGTGTGGGCAGTAGTAGGATTCAGGAACTTTTAAACCAGAGAAAGAAAGGGCTCTCCTTCTTCCCCAAGTAAAGCAGTACCGTTATTTATTTCCATTACTCTGTGGTTCATTACTTGTTTTGTTTTATTGTTGCCATTTTTATTCTTCAACAGAACTCAGGTTAAGTGTGGCTCCTGAAATGGATATTATGGACTACTGCAAGAAAGAATGGAGGGGAAATACTCAGAAAGCCACATGTATGAAAAAGGTACAGCCAAGGCTCTCCATTTGTCATAAGTTACATATCATACTATGTTTTTAGACATGGGTTAA
Source organism: Cricetulus griseus (assembly GCF_003668045.3). Classification (NCBI taxonomy): domain Eukaryota; kingdom Metazoa; phylum Chordata; class Mammalia; order Rodentia; family Cricetidae; genus Cricetulus; species Cricetulus griseus. The sequence goes on along the minus strand of NC_048595.1, from coordinate 358,328,262 downwards.
GACAATTGCTATAATAAGACAATGCTGTAAATATTGGAGTTCTAATTTTAGAGATGAGGAAATAGACGGCAAAGATAAGGACTTGTTTGTAGTCATAATATTAATATAGAAGCAACATCAGTTCTTTAGTAACTTAATTTCTTTGAATAACACATAGCAGGGCTATTGAGAATTAAGTCAATGGTGGTTCTCTCTGAGACATTTGGGGGTGCCCTTCTTAACCTGGTGTTGTAAAACCCCAAGGATAGGCAGGGTGATTCTGCACCTCCTGTGTTTGGACACATGCTGTCTAAATCCTAGGGTTATAATTCTGTACTCTCTATGCAGAGGGATCTTGAACCTTTCCTTCATTTAAGGTGTACTAAGAGCTACCTGAATTCACTTAGTTTCATTGCATATGCTGGCAACACTAATTCAGTCTCCAAGAGTCTGGAATGGTGGTGAAACTGCAGCACACCATACTGGTTCTACCTACAGAGTGCATCCCCATCCAGCAGCACTCCTTATTGGGAGGGTAAACCATGTGAAACTGCTGCTATAAGACCATTCTTGAGCTACATAGCTGGCAGTGTCAGACTTCTACCTAGTACTTAAGGTTGTGACTTTCAGTTACTTTTTTTTTCTTGGATTATTTACACTTTGAATTTGAATATACTTCTTGTGCTCTAGAAATACTGACCAATCTTTTTTATTTTTATTATTTATTTTCATATGTATGGGTGTTTTGCTACCATGTATGTCTATACCATGTGTGTGTGGTGTTTGCAGAGGCCAGAGAGTACATTGGATCCCCTGGGACTGGAGTTAACCGATGATTGTGGGCTGCCACATGGTGCTTAGAATTGAACCCAGGTCCTCTGGAAGAGCAGCCAGCACTCTTCACCACTGAGCTATTTCTCCAGCCCATATTTCATAAAATCAAATTTGGTAGAGACATAGTCTGTAGTTTCTTTTTTGCTTGGGGTTTTAAAGTTTTCAAAATTCAGTTAGTTTCCCTTATAGCTTGTCTTTTTTGTTGTTGTTTTGTCTTTTAAAGAAAATATTAACTCATCTTTTAGGGTTCACCTCAGGTACCTTGAAAATCTGAGAGAAAATGCCAGCTGCAGCCCTGTTTCTTGTAAATCTATGTCCTAGACCCTTGTATGTGAACTCAGTCACAAAATACCTGCCAAAGGTGAAAGACTTACCCTTCAGAAGCCTTCTGCTGACCGTGTAATCAGCTACTCAGAGTTTCCAGCCTGTCTCCCAGAAAGCTGAGTTGAACCATGAGTCTATTTTCTTACCTGCCCCAGAAATTCCTTCACTGACTAGTAATTTTACTCTCTTGTCTCAGTCTCTTCCAAAGATCTGTTTTAACAGTTGGCATATTAAAGTTCAATACTGAAGACATTCAGGTTACCCATATATATCATATTTTAGAACTTAGGGGAACATCATTCCTGTCTGGGATTGGTTTCAGAGAAAGATGTGACCAGTCAGTAATCAAATCAAAGCATCCATTTAGAGGTACAGCTCTGAGAGCTGTGGTGGAAGCTGGCTCACGTCATTGCTTGTTAACTTTGAGTCTTGATTTTATGTTAGTCCTTATTTGCTTAATTACCTGTGTTTGGTTTCAGATGAGTTAGGTTCATCTCTGAAGTAGTAGATACACTCCATGTACAATTACAGACCTGGAAAGTTCTAATGGAGCTGAAATTTTTGTATCCCCCAGTGATGTAGCTGTGGGGTGTCAGATTGTAGTATATAACTGCAGAGTTTGTCCTGATGTTATTTTAAGCAAACCTGGACTTCGGGTCATGTAGTCACAGCATTTGTTAGCTGACTGTGTCACTCTGCTGTGTAGAGCAGTGAGTGTGCTGTGTTATAACAGCAGCAACTTTATAAACATACCATGTTCACTGTATTTCTTGATTGTATTGCTGTCTCATACTTGACTTAATCCCTTTAAATAGTGGCTTGTTAGCACAATTACCCTGCTAATACTCAGTGGGAGCCTGTGTAACCCAGGTATGTAGTAGGATATACCAGCTAGGTTTGTGCAAGTGCACTCTGATGTGTCTGTCCACAGTGATGACATTGCCTAGTGACTTATTCTCAGAATGTATTACCTAAGTGACATGTGCCTGTATGTACACACACACACACACACACACACACACACACACACACACACACACACACACTGAAAACTCAGGATTCTCTATATTTTTAAAGCTGGAGATAGAAATACTGCACGCTCCACCCCCCTTTTCCGGTTCTCTTTATTAAAGCATTTGGAATTAATTAACCAGTGAGTGGCGAGTGCTCCCTCAGTTGCTTAGGAAGGGGCTTTGAGGGTGGCTAGTGCTGGGCGATTAGGTTGTTTTGTATGTCTGGTCTGTCGCATTTGTTCTCAACCTGTGGGTTGTGACCCCCACAGGGGTCACATATCAGGTGTCCTGCATATCAGATTTTTACATTATAATTCATAAAAGTAGCAAAATTATAGCTATGAAGTAGCAACAAAATAATGTTATGGTGGGGGTGGTCACCACAACATGGAGGAACTGCATTAAAGGGTCACAGCATTAGGAAGGTTGAGAACCACTGTTATAGATGCTGAGATTTCATAAAGCATCAATACTTTATAATAAATGGAATTATAGTCAGAGATTGGAATGTCTTACAAAGACTGGGCTGTTCTTGTTTCCCACTTCTTTGGTTTAGGACAGTTTCTGTAGGGGTGGAACTTTTCTTGCTCTCTCAAGCCAGTAACCACCTTCTGAACTTTTTGATGTTTTCTCCAAAGGGCTATGAGGAAGTTTCTCAGAAATTCACATCTATAAGGCGAGTACGTGGTGATAATTATTGTGCACTGAGGGCCACGCTGTTCCAGGCCATGAGCCAACTGGCGGAGCTGCCCCTCTGGCTTCGGGACCCAGAGCTCATGCTGGTATGTGTTTCAGGGAGTTCTTGTGACAAGACATCTCTTCTGCTTACGCTGCTTGATGGTGTTATATGCAGCATGATTTCAGTGTATGAATTTGTTCAATTTTGCATGTCTAAGGTGATTTTATATATTAAAAAAATGACTAGAAATAACCAGTGTTTTCCAGAAGAAAAAATGTTAAACTTAATACAAACAAGCTAAATTAAAGACCAGATGTTTAGAATTCATAAAAAACACATAGAAACAACTTGACTTTATTTTAGTATTTCTGTGAAATAGGTTGTATAATTTATTATCGGGGTCCAGCCAGGGTTCTAGGTACAGTTCAAAAATGAATACTATTTCCATAATGAGTTGTTAGTGTTAACACGGAGAGGCATTTCCTGGCCCTGGCTGTCTTTGGTGCTTTAAGTCTGCCACCTGGTAGAGAGTCCTTGGGATCTATGCCTCCAGGTGTCCCAGAACAAAGAAAGTCACATGCTGACATTTTGTGTAATGGATTATAAAAGGAAATTTTGTAAATCCTGGCATTGGTTAACAAGGCTTTGCTGTTTTTTATTTACACATGAGATGAAGGGCTTTTTGGAGTGTTCGGGTGGACAAAGCTTTAACTCTGTAGCCCAGGCTGGCTTCGAACTTGTGGTAATCCTTCTGCTTCAATCATCTGTGTTCTGGTGTTATAGTGTTAGTCAGTATGCCTGGCTGATAAAAACGTGGCAACAATGTTGCTTCTGTGTGGTCTAACACTTACCAATAAGGATTTCCTAGAGTAACAGTTAAAGTGCCAGTTGCACTAATCTGTAGTAAGTGTAGTGAATGAGTGAATGTGTGCTGACTAACCTGTCCCTGTTACACTTGGGCTTTTCACACAGGAATGGATTGTGTGCTTTCAACACAACCAGTAAATGGAATGAATGTGGGTCACTATAGGCTTAAATAACACGTTAGTATTCAGACATCTGTATCGTCCTATCCTTGGGGTTCTGACAGGATACACCCTCAGCTGCAGCCACTAAGAGCACCACCTGTGCACATTCACTATGTTCCCTTTTAAAAGGGGCCTGCCCACCTCCCATCCCTTTGCCTCTCTCCCTGTCTGTCTGTTCTTCCTTCCCTCCCTCCCTCCTTCCCCCCACCTCCCAGTCTCTAGAGGCCAGTTTTCCCCCTTCCCTTTCTTCCCTCTCTCCTTTTTATGATCCCTTTCCCTAATGATTCCCCCTTCCCCCTTCCCAACCCTGTTGCCTGGCATCTTTTTCTTGCACTGCTTTTCTTAAATTATAACACTTTACATTTGTGGGGCATTTTTAGAATTCCGGGCTTATTTGACATTGAATTTAAATTTTTATACTTTTTAAGAGCTTTTGATGCATATAATGTCCTAAATTCCACATTTGAAACAGGTCAGGTAAGCAAGGTGGGATGGTGCATGCCTGTAATCCAGCACTTTTGATGCTGAGGCAAAAGGATTGGGACTTTTTAGGCCAGCCTGGGCTATATAGTGCAGACTTTTCTCTAGACCTGGCTCCCCCTACCCCCAAAAGGGTGAATTGATAGGCTGCATTTGATATTGATCAGAATTGAAATGTGTGCCTTGTAGGAGTGATGTGGCTGTCATGTGGTTTTCCTTGTTAATTGGAATAATGTACAAGCAGCTGTTAAATTCCCAGTGGCTTTGTGTGGTTTCCTCTGTCAGCACAGCATCACAAGTTTGCCTTTCTGAGGGCACAGTCACTGCAGAATCAGTGTTCACATTGATTGGAGTTTGGTTCTGCTCAGTCTCTGATGAAGAAGTAATTTTTTCGTTCTCCTGTCCTCAGAAACTTAATGTGGTTTTGACCTTTCTTGATAGTTTGTTATTCCTAAGACTTGAGTGAAATGCTGGCGTTAGCTCTGTAGTGTGCTAGGAGGGAGGTGGGTAGATGTACAGGTGTGTGGTTTTGCTGGAGACTGATGGAGTGGGCAAGTGTGCAGCTGTCTGCTGCAGTTTGCAGACTGTGTGACCCTCATCACAATGCCAGGACATCCAGAGGAGACAGCTAGGCTCAGCAGTCCTCACTTGAAAATGACTCTGTGGAAGGGACCGTCCATTCTGCTCAGTTTCTCTGACCTTGCTTGCTGCTTTCCTGCTTAGGAGTTGAGCTGTGTCCTCCTTGCTCCCTTACACACAGCTGCCCCTTTTCTCTCATCTCTGCCTAGGTGTTCTGTTTGAGGTTCTCATTTCTGTCCAGAACCCAACCTGCCTGACTGCAGGAAGACTCTCTGACTCCAGCCCCAACCTGGACATGGCTGGCCAAAGCTTTGTAGTTTTTAAGTGTACTGTATTTTTAAAGATCTCTGAACGGGCAAGACTGTGACAGCATTTGCTAGAAAAAGACACTAAAGCTCTTTGTGATTTCATTTTGTGATGATACTTTTGATACAATAAATAAGTCCAACTTCATTGTTCTTTCCTAATGGTTCCTTAGAAGTGTGTGTGTGTGTGTGCGCGCGCGCATGTGCGCTCACTGTTCCCGTGCACACACGTGCTAGTGCTCCTCCCTCTGCATGGTGAATGGTGTGTGGAGGTCAGAGAGGACAGCTTTGTAGAGTTTGTTCACCTTCTATATTTTTGTGGGTCCCTGAGATTGGACTCAGGGCAGCAGGTTTACATGGCCACTGCTTTCTCCCCACTGAGCTGTCTTGTGGCCCTCTAACATACTAGTTTCTTTTCTGTGTTTTACTTTTTGGACTTTTCTCCCAGATTCCCACATCTGGGAAGTGTGCACCCTGGACCTGGTTAATCCCTTATCAACATATTGACTAGTGCGTGAGTGAAATGAGGAAATTAACCGGTTTCTCCCAAAAGTTACTGAGTTGACTGGTATACCTGCTTTCTAGATAACTGTCCAGTATTTCAGTACTCTGGGACACCATTTATCTTCTTTACCATCCTATACATCTTTGGGACAGGTATTTTTTGTTCTATTGGGTTCTTGGAGCCAGGTTGTAATTTCACTTTGTTGCCACTTGAGGGCATGGTAGATTCTGGTGATGAATCTGAGACTAAATTGAGAAACTGCCTGTCCATGTTGCAAGAATGTGTAGGCAGACTGGGCCTGTCGCAGCTGTAGGTGAGTGGTCATTTATCATGATAAGGTGACAGTGACTACATGACTTTCCCCCTTGAGTCATGCAGAGCACCATTACTGTGCTGCTGACTTTTATAGACAAAACCATCCTAGTTGCATGTGATTGTCACAGACAATGGAAGAGTCCCTGGGTCTTAGGTCCCAGGGGAACTGAACACATCTCATTCTAAGCTGTGTATTACTGTTAAACAAGTTCAGCATAGGACATCAGGGATGTGACTTTTTTTTTTAAACTCCAGGGGTGAAATCTCTATAAAATTTTAATTACGCGTGAGCGCGCATACACCTTTCCTGTTGAGCCATGTCACTGGACCATAGAGATGAAATCTTAGCAGTGCAATGACATGCCCATACCCAGCACAAGTCTATGGTTTTTATCCTGACACACCCAGGACTGTTGGGAAGGTATACTTTCCCATGCTGTCATCGATCAAACTGTGGCTTTCACATTTCAGAGTCTGTTGCTGGGCAGGGACAAGTAAAATAGTCCATGGAACAAGAGCAAACAGTGAGGACCATAATAGTGACTTGTCCTTCTGTCAGTAGTAAGGAAGGTACAGCTCCCTTACCTTCCTATTGCTGCTGAGTCCTGCTGATCTTTTCCATCTTATGATGTTTATTAAATATGTGTATTAATGTTGCTTAACAGACAGGTCTTATGTTTTTAGTGGGTTGTTTTTAAGTGCCAGATGTTAGGTTTTGCTGTCTTTTCAGGAAAGGAGCAGGCTTTGACTTGATCATGGGCCGTCTGTGCCTACAATCATCTAGTTTAGTACTAATGAGTGGTGAGGCTGCCAGTGTGACCAGAGCCAAGGTGGTTGCTGTGAAGACCCAGTGTGGGTACTTCCTTAGCTTAACCTCATGTTTGCGTGTTACGTCCCTGCCTGTGGTTGGTGCCCTGCAGGCTGGACTCCTGTGGATCTGAACCAAAGGCACTCAATCTAGCAGCTGTCTGTGTGGCAATACTTTCTGAATTTGTGACTTCCGGGTTCAGATTCTCCATCCTGAACCCATATGATAACTGCAGGAATTAGTTCTGGAAACTAAGGTAGGTTTTGTGTAAAGGCTTTGTGGTGTCTCCCTTTTAGGTTGTGTCATAGATACCTTGCAATGTTGACACCTCTTTATCTCTGTTTCTTGATATTCCAGTTACCAGAAAAGCTGATAAACAAGTATAGCTGGATCAAGCAATGGAAACTTGGACTGAAGTTTGATGGGAAGAGTGAGGACCTGGTTGAAAAAATTAAGGAGTCCCTTGCCCTACTGAGGAAGAAGGTTTGACCTGTGTAACTTTCTGTCTGATCGGTGCAAAGCTTTCCCTTTCATTCCCCCAGCAGATGCAATGCCTCTAGGATTGTTTCTTTATTCATAGTTTTTAAGTTTATAAAGAAAGAAAGTTCATGGCTCTTGGTTGTCTGTCAAAGCCAGAATTTTCTGGTTTCAGACAAAATAAATTTGGGCTGGGGAAATTGTGTAGTTAGTAAAATGCATGACCAGGAACTAAGTTTGATCCCCCAGAACTCATGGAAAAATGCCTGGTAGGGTGCCCATCATTGGAGAGCAGGCCACAGGAGGATCTCTGAAGCTCACTGACCATCTATCTATCCAGGCTAGTCTAATTGATCAGTGAGAGCCCCTAATCTCCTCATACATGCATGCACATTTATGTACACTGACACATGTGCACACATACACATGCATGCACATTGAAAAGGAAAACTTTAAAAGGACATAAATTCTTCCCATAAAGTCTTTGGTAAAACGGAAAAAACCAACATTCTGTATTCTTGGAGGTGATGCTGTGTATGAGTATCTCAGATAATACTTAGTTTTTTTCAGAAGAAACCTTAATAAAATTTTTATTCTGTCACTTATACACTTCATGGTTATCATTTAGCCATATTTCCTTTTTAATGATTTATTTTGAGTGTGTGCGTCCGTGTTTGTGCATATGGGTACCCATGGAGGCCAGAAGTGGGTGTTGGGTTCCTGGAGCTGAGGTTAGAGGTGGTCGTGAGCACCAACATGGCATCTTTAGCAAGAGAAGCATGTGCTCTTAGCTGTGAGCTGTCTCTCCAGCCCTTTAGCCTACATTCATGTTCTCAGAGACCACTGTGTGTGTGAGGTTCCTTCCATTCATTCGTAGATTTGAAGTCTGCCCATATGTGTTAAAAATTCTTCCTCAGTGAGTAGATATAGTAACTTGTCTTTGGAAACCACCCTAAAATTGTCTAAACTTGGTCTGGTGTCTGTAGTTCTGCCTTTCTGTGGTCAAGTGCACTGTAAGAGCACAGTTATTTTCCTTGCCTGTTGGAGTGCAGCATGGAGTGTTTAGGGGCCAGAAGCCTGCATCTACCCAGCCGTCGGCTAATGGAGTGGTGAATGTAGGCTGTAGCTCTGTGAGAGAGGGACTGGTGACTTTGTCAGCTTAGCTATATAGATTGCAATTTCTTCTTCATATTTTTTAGGGTCTGATGGAACTGTTAGTTTTGTTTTATTATATATGTCGACTGTAATTAGACTTTCCTTTGAGGGAATGTGTATGTGATACCAATTTACAATAACATTAAATTTGGTCATTAATAATCTGTGCCAACACCAGGTGTTGGTGGCGCATGCCTTTAATTCCCAGCACTTGGGAGGCAGAGGAAGGTGGATCACTGTGAGTTCAAGGCCAGCCTGGTCTACAGAGCAAGTTCAGGGACAGCCAGGGCTACACAGAGAAACCCTGTCTTGAAAAACCAAAAAAAAAAAAAAAAAAAGATTGGAGAGAGTTATGAATAGCTATGATTATTAAATTTTCTCTCAGGTTTAAAATCTGGATTGGTGTTTCATGTTTGAAAGCAATGCTAATTAATGTTATTCATAAGGACTGATTATATATAGTGACATCTTTTTTTCATGGTAACTTAGCAGTACACATATTTACCATGTTTTCTTATTCATTAAAGAGTTTTCTTATCTGAAAACCTTTATTTTTAATTAGGAGTCAAGACTTTCTGATTGGATTTATTCATTAGAAACTCACACATAATTTTAAGACATTGTAGGGGTAGGTTCAGTAAACCAGTATTCAGGAGGTCCCACAGTCTCCCTTGGCAGTCTTCTGTTTTGGAGGCTTGCAGGTATTTCTGGGGGTAACTTTCTAAAACTTCTTCCAGGTGTAGCAGGCATAGCTGTGCTTTGTAGCTTTCACACGTTTTCTGTCAGGCATTGTTTGTTGGTGTTGCTCTCGTTGCTTGGGAAGTTAGCGAGTCAACATTTCCACCTCATAGCCCTGTGCTTCTTCCCCTTACTGTGTTGTGGCTTGTGTTTCACATTGGCCAGGGGAGAAGCTAACTTAGGGGCTCATGCAGTCTGAAGAATCCCATTGTGTGAGGTGAGAACTTGAAGCTATTCACATTGACATGTGTCTTACGGTCCCCTACTTATGAAAATCAACTCGTACTCATGTTGCAGAAGTATGGCAAGGATTTTCAGAACACCAATTGTAACTGTGACAACTTTTCTTATTGTAGTGGGCAAGCCTGGCTGAAATGAAAACTGCTGAGGCAAGGCAGATAGCTTGCGATGAACTGTTCACCAATGAAGAGGAGGAGTACAGCCTCTATGAAGCTGTAAAATTTCTAATGTTAAACAGAGCCATCGAACTCTATGATGATAAAGAGAAAGGAAAGGAAGTCCCATTTTTTTCTGTGCTCTTGTTTGCTCGAGACACATCAAACGACCCTGGACAGCTACTGAGGAACCACCTAAACCAGGTGGGACACACTGGTGGCCTTGAACAGGTGAGTTGTGCCTTTGAGGGTATTTCATCTCTGTGTTAGCCATCAAATGGGCTCTCACAGTTTGTAGGGCAGTTCAGAAGCAGCTTCTCTAGGTGCTTCTGATCCAGCATCTCATGAACCTGTCGTCATGCCATTTAAGGCTACAGTCTTGATTGGGGCAGGATGATTTACTTGCATGTCTTACATGCATGACTTTTGGCAGGAAACCTCAGTTCTTCATTAGTAGTCAGAAGGAGGATTCAGTTCCTCACTGCACAGGCCCTTCTCTGTAGGGCTGCTCTTGGTGTGGAAGATGCACACTCCACATATTCCACAATCTTTTTGTCAGGAGATAGTCACTAAATACATTCCTTTCTCAAGAGGAGGGAAATGAAGTTCTCCCTATTTAAGGGAGGTATGCCCAAGGACTTGTGAACACAATTTGTTAGTCCCTGTGCTTATGCGGTCCCAGGATTGCTTTTGCAAAATAATGGATAATGTTATTTCTCCTGCCTCTCTGGGAAGCTAAAATGTTCTATAAAGCACTAGGTAGAACCATTTGATTAATCTTGGCTGCTGTAGCCCATAGCGCCTAGCCTCTCTCAAGTCCAGTCTTTCATAGAGGCTAAATTTAGAGTACCTAGTGCAGTAGTGTCACCTAAGAGAAATACACACACACACACACACACACACACACACACACACACAGAGAGAGAGAGAGAGAGAGAGAGAGAGAGAGAGAGAGAGAGAGAGAGAGAGAGAGTCCATAAATATTCACAGCAATTAGAAAAAACTACCCAAATACTCATCAAAATGATGAATGAGTAAAATATGAAATTGCCATACTATGTCATAATGCCTGATAATAAAAAGGAATGAAGAACCAATACATTCTAAAACACTTAAGACATTATGCTAAGTCAAAAAGCCAGTCACAAAATTCCACATAGTATATGATTTCCATTACTAAGAATGTCCAGAATAGGCAGATCTACAGCCAGAAAGAAGATTAAGACTATGTAAGGTTGGAGGAAAGGAAGCCTGATGCTACTGGGCTTTGGGTTTCTTTATGGAGTTTCAACACAGTTGAAGATTAGACTATCCTGGTGATTATAATGCTTTAAAAGGAAGAATTAATGGTGCTTAAGTTATATTTCAAAAGGAGCAATTGTTAAAAGAGGATTCACCATTGTAGCAGAGCTTATTGAGTCTTTGAAAGGACTAACTTCAGTCTAGCATGTGGACCAAATCCTACTAGATTTTTTGCCACAAGGTCTATGCTACAGTTCAGGAGACATAAGCAGCCTACATTCTGAGTACAAACAGTTATTTTAAGTAATCATAAATATTTCTGGCCTAGCAGTCAGTAACCACCAGTCTTTTGTTCTCTTTTACTCCTTAAGCAAAACAACAGAATAGGTTTCATAGATTTCTACCTGCCAGAAAGACTCAGAGAAACCCACTTGGCTCTCTATTCCTTGAAGTATCTGAACTGGTACTTGGGCTTTTTCAGATAAGCTAGACACAAGAGTCCAAGTAGAAAGGCAGCAGGTTAGATTCAGAGCCTTAATGTTACTTTAGTGTTTAGCTAGTCTCTCTCTCTCTCTCTCTCTCTCTCTCTCTCTCTCTCTCTCTCTCTCTCTCTCTCTCTCTCTCTCACACACACACACACACACACACACACACACACACACACACTGAGTAGCTCAGTGCCAGAACACTTACATAGCATACATGAGGCCCTGACTTTATCCCTAGCATCGCCTAAAGAAGAAAGACAAGCACCTGCACCATTTTATATTCCCAGCAGCAGTCTATCAGTGTCCCATCTTTCCTTGTCTTTTAAAAATTGAGATGAAGTTCAGAGAACATAAATTAAAGTCTGTGATTAATTGACAGTACATTTTCAGTCCCCATATGTTTTTACCACTCCAATGAAAAGGCTATGTTCATGGAGCAGTCACTCATCTGTCTTTTTGATTATATACATTCTCATGGGTATGAAGTACTGTCTCATTATGGCTTTGGTTTGCTTTTCTCTACAGGTTTATGATTTAATATGGTCATTGAGTATTCATTTATCTTTGGAGCATTGTCTTCCGAGTCCTTTTGATTAAGTTTTAAACAGGTGTTTTATTAATGGTTGCTATGGGAGCATCTTTATATGTTCCAGTGGAAGTCCCTTACCAGATGCACACTCAGTTCTTCATTGCCCTTCCCCTTGACTGGGTCCAAAGGGGAGGAGAAAGGTGACCTCTAAGCCACTGCTGCTCATTGTCTGGGATAATGGATGCAGCATGGTGTTAGGCCCCATCTTTCCCTGTGGCTCCCCTCAGAGCACTCATTTGCTTTTCCTTCTCAGGTTGAAATGTTCCTTCTTGCCTATGCTGTTCGCCACACCATCCAGGTGTACCGGTTGTCCAAGTACAACACTGAGGAGTTCCTCACTGTCTATCCTACTGACGCCCCCAAGGACTGGCCAGTGGTGACCCTCATAGCTGAGGATGATCGACACTATAACATCCCTGTCAGAGTGTGTGAGGAGACAAGTCTGTGAGGACACATGTTGAAAGCCATGTGAGGTGGCGCAGGTGCACATGCAGCGCCTCCTCCTGGGGCCCTTAGGTCTGCAGGTCTCCAAGGACAATCTGGGAGAACTTTGGGGCTGCTGGAGCCAAGCTGGACTGCGATGTTCTGAAGACTAGCTGTTGATAATGAGAAGTAGCCAAGTCTTCACTCATGATCTGTTACACAGTGTATTTCACTGGGGGCTTCAGCATGTATCTGTGGAAGGTACAAACTATGTCTCCATAAGGCAGATGCTTTTGTGTCAGAGGACACTGTTTGGAAAGGAATATGTCCAATAACAGTTCTGATGGTAAACTGCTGTTACTTTTTAAGACAGTAGTTTTGGTTTTGATGTTTTTTCTTTTGGGGGGATGGTGGTGATGGGTCTCATTAGTGGTCTTCCTGTGAGATACACGTAAGTGGTGATGTCCTGGAATGAATAGTTACATTATCTTTTGATAGCTTCATCTGCTTTTGGAGGGATTGGCAGTGAATTTATATGCCAGTTAATACTATTTTAAGTAGATTGTCTCTTAGAAGATTAAGAATTGGGTCCCAGAGTAGATTTTTTGAAGCTTGGAAGGGATACAGGAGAGAACGGGGAGGAGTATAGACACTGATTTCTGAGCCTCGGTACCCTGCATTGAGAGAACCTGTTCTCAGAAGGTCCAATGGCTATGATTCCACAGTCAGAACTGAGTTTGTTTCCACCTCTCTAGAGTTTGTTTCCACCTCTCTATAGAGGTGAAACCAAACTGTCACCTAAGTTGACACAGGGCTGGGCTGGCTGCTGGGCCTCCTTTGCCCCTTTCATGCTGTTGAAGATCTCATGAACCGCCAAACCCATGTAACTCATCCTGTGACAGGATGAGAGACAGCCAACTATCTGGGATGCCTGATAAGCTACTCAAAGCAGAAGCACAAGGTAAGCAATGTAAAAGTAGTTGGAGCTGCTTGGGCAGCTAGAAGGAGGCAGCTGTGCTGGCAACAATAGGTCTGTCTTCATGGTGTGAGCCATGGTCTTGACTTGGGCAGGGGTGAGTGGGAGAGGGCTAAGCATGGGTTACCTTAGGACCTTCATCACTCGAGGTCCATAGCCCATGGTCTTTGTTCATGGGGACCAGACATATCCCTATTTAGGATTCCATCTGTAGCACCCAAATCAGTTCAACATTTGTTGGTGGTGTTATCCTGATACATTGAACTTAAGATAATTAAAACCCTTAATTTGATCCAGTTTCATATAAGCAACTTGTTTTGGGAGATAGGCCAACCCTTTAAAATATAAATTGTCATTTCATTAAAAATTAAGTCTTAAAAATTGTCTGAGGTAAGAAAACTCAGGATATACAAACCAATCAGACCCTTGATGTGGCATTTCTTTCATTGCCTCATGGTAAAATCACTACATTTTGTTAACTGATGATTGGTTAGAGTGCTGGCATCAAATGCTGTTCTGAATGTGTGTGACTATGTTAGAGAGGCTCTGTGTTTTCACTGTGAAATGCTATGGTACCCTTGAGTGAGAAGGTACCTAGCAGCCAAGTTAAAATAATAATAGTGGCTTACTGTTGACTTGCACACTTTATTTTGTTTGTAATCAAATTGTAGGAAATGCCTACCATTCATGTTTGAACAGTTTTGAAAGCAGAACTTGAAATGTTTAGGTCATTCCCAGAAGGAGTGATCTGTGCCCTTTGGGTACCTTGAACTGTCCATTGGGCTTGTATCACTATTGAATTTTAGTGGTTTCCTTGGCAGTACTCATGTTCTCTGTATTTTAAAGACACCTAAGTAACTTGAACTGGACTTCTGGGAACCTCTTTATATTTAATATTTCTTTTTTGTTCCTGTTTGTGATATTGTTAGATACAGTTTCCCTGTATCATGTCCCATGAAGTTAATTGCTTTTTTTTTTTTTCAGAATATTTTCAGATTTTCTCTCTCACCTGCACTGGTTGTGTATGAGTAACACCTGTTGGTTGACTCCTTCATGCATGTGGTCATGATGGCAGCATTAGTGTCTCTAACTTAGCATTTGGGTCTATGTGAGTTTGATCTGAGATAGTTGCATTTCCTCCTGTATGCATAAGGAAATACTCTTAAGTGCACAGAGAAGGACTCATCCTGTTTTCCTATATAGTTGCTTACACTTTGATTAGACTACAGAATATTCAGTCATGTCTGATGAGCTTTTTTTTGAAGGAAAAAGACATTGCATGCCTTTTGTGTATTTTTTTCCTTCCAGTTTTAGTACTTATTAAGTAAAATCTCATACCACATGAATTGATAAAACTTCTGTTGGAAGAACATGGGTGGTTTTTTGTTTTGTTTTGTTTTGTTGTTAATTTAGTTGATTAAATTTGACTTTTGCAGACATAGCCATCCTCCAGCTTTCACCTTGTGAGAGCTATGGCTGTAGGTACTGCCACCATAGCAGGTGCATTTGTGAGTTTTTATGTGTTGAAGCTTTTTTCTTTTGATTTTCGAAGTGGCTGTGTGTTCTTCTTCTGTCCCCTCCCACTCACCCACATGTGCTCTTTACCTAAGAAACAGTAGTCTTGTTTTTGAAGGTGTTTTAGATGTTTTTGAGGTGATGGAGCGCCCATGCCCATGATGAGTCTCTAATGGTGAATACATGTGCAGGACTGACATACACTCCCTGCTGTGTCTTGTGATGTAAAAGTTTGATTAGTTTCTCTTCTTTTTGTCTTAAACATTACTTTGAAGGCAGGAGCATATTTTTAGGAGCATAAACCATTGAACCTTGCTTGTAGGTATACATAAAATAGATAGCTTTGCACTAAGATCTGTTGTTCCTTAAAAAGAAGGGAGGGAGGAAGGAAGGAAGAGAAAGAAAGAAAGAAAGAAAGGAAGAAAGAAAGAAAGAAAGAAAGACAGTAAGACAGTAGAAATAGCCTTCAGTGTGTGCTTTTCATCTGAAAGAAACGCCAGATGCCCAGTTTGTCAAAGGCAGAGCACAATGTCAACTTATTTTTTTTAAAATAATTTTTTTAATTTGAATTAGAAACAAGATTGTTTTACATGACAATCCCAGTTCCCTTCTCCCTCCCATCCCCCCCCCAACTAAAACCCTACCTATCACATATCCTTTCTTCTATTCTTCATCTGACTCAACCTTTCTGCTCCCTCATGACCTCTGCATCCTTCCTCTTCTTCCCTTCTCATTCTCGTAGCTCCCTCCCTCCTCTTCCTGTGCTCTCAATTTGCTCAGGGGATCTTGACCCTTTCCCCATCTCCAGGGGAACGTGTATGTCTCTCTTAGGGTCCTCCTTGTTTACTAGCTTCTCTGTCAGTGTAGATTGTAGGCTGGTAATCCTTTACTCTATGTCTAAAATCCACATATGAGTGAGTACATACCATGTTTGTCTTTTTGTGATTGAGTTACCTTGCTCAGAGTGGTTTCTTCAAGTTCCATCCTTAAGATTCCATTGTTTTTTTCTGCTGCAACTTATGGGTTTTAAGAAGGTCTAAGGAACTGTGTGAGGTGAGCTGAAGGACAAACTGGCTTTAGTACACACTTTAAAATGATGGATGTTTAGTTTCTTTTCCTGTTGCTGTAATGAAAAGCTCTGACAAAAGCAACTTAAGGGTGTAAAGTTTTTTATTTTAGCTCACTGCCCAAGGGTCCATCATGGCAGGGGAGCAGGACCTTGAAACAGCTAGCATGCAGTGAATACACTGCTGCCTAGCTCCTTTTTCCATTTATACCGTTCAGGTCCCAGCCTGTGAATGGATGCTCTCACCCCAGTGAAGGCAGTCCAGATCTTCTTCAGGCATGCCCAAGAGGTTCATCTCCCAGGGGAGCCTAGATTCTGTTAAGTTGGCCATTAACATTTAACTGCCACACTATATAAAAACAAAAGCAGTAGATGCCCAACAGACCTATGCTTAAATTATAAAAGATTAAAACTGTGAATGAATGTGAAAAGTTAATGAAAATATATTCTGTCAACTCTTGCCCCCCACCCAAATTTAAGTCCTTTATTTTAAAATAAGTGAAATATTTAATACTTAACTATTTTAGGAAACCTGGTATTTCATCTCTTCAGATGGGAGATCTTTTACTTAGCCATGCAGCAGTTGAATGAATGTGTGAGTGAAGACATTCATGAGCCATGAAAAGCAGTTTAGGATCTAATTCTGTGCCCTCTACTGTTTTTTTCCAAGTCAGTGACACATAAGTCGGTACAAAAAAAGGATATTGAGCTCAACATATCCAGTCTTGGTCATCATTTCCTAGTAATTATGGGTGCTTGAGCCTTAAGTAAATTTTGTGATTAATTTTCATTTCATCTATCTATTGAGAATTGCCTTGATCTTCAACAACATAAATGGTGCTAAAAATATGGCAGTCCCTACACGAACACAGCAGCCACTGTAATGCTGTGACTTCAGAGTAGCCAAGATGAACATATGTAATGAGCTCCCTTTCATTTCCATTCTGTCCATGAAAGGGTTCTGGCTTTGATACCTGCATTTTAGCAGCTTGAGGAGGTTGGCAGCCCAGCCTTAGATTCTGCCTGTGAGAAATTCCCTGGGGGAACTTCATGACATGCAGGTATGAACCATGCACATATGAACCTTGCTGTGCTCTTGTCGCCTTGATGAGCAAAGTCTGCTCTTTGCACATTGTCATGGCAATGTTGGTCAGAGGTTCACTGCCCTGAAAACCATGCCCCCTAAGCGCCGGGCAGTTTGGGTTCTTGCTTCCTCCTTGTGAACTCATCTCAGATGCCTGGCTCATGGGGTGAAAATTTCCTGTCATTTGTCATGTCTCTTGTCTTCACTGTTTGAGGCTGAGCCACCTCTGGGTCTTTGCTTTTGATCCCTTTAATGCAATCAGATGCCAAGGATTGTGAAAACAGCTAAAAATAAACTTAGAACACTCAGAAGCCTGCTCTGTTGCTGTGGTTAAATGTCTGCTTTTAAGGACTGGCAGACTGGGACCTGCGCTTTGACTTCCTGTGCTGAATTCAACTCTGACATCTCACTGCCTTTGTGGACAGAGGGATTAAGATTTGTCATTTGTAGCTGGGCGATGGTGGCGCATGCCTTTATTCCCAGCACTCGGGAGGCAGAGGCAGGCGGATCTCTGTGAGTTCGAGGCCAGCCTGATCTACAGAGTGAGTGCCAGGATAGGCTCCAAAGCTACACAGAGAAACCCTGTCTCAAAAAACAAAATACAAAACAAAACAAAACAAAACAAACAAAAAAGATTTGGCATGTGTTACTGGGCAGTGCTGAAGTTAGAAGACAGGAAGTGATCAACACAGTGCCTGAAGGTATGCAGTTTTAGCCATGGATGTGGACTGAACAACAGTTCCACTGCCTACTCTAAGCGAGATGAGTTTGACTTAGGTGAGTTACTGACCCTCCCTGAATCTTTATCTTGACCATGCACAGTCTGTCTCAGGTGGTGGTGTGGACTCTGGGCTGTCTGCAGGACACAGATGTGGAGAAAGATGCCCTCGGCCTACAGAACAGGCCTCCAACAGTAGTCCTTGTTAGATGTTTGCTGAGGACTGGCTGCTGTGCCCTGAACATCTTTCATCTGTACTGATCACTCTAGTTGCATCTGGAAGTGGGATAGCAAGAACATGTATGGGACTGTCACAGAAAAGGGGTAATGGAAATGGGGAATGAAGGTCTCGCTTAGTGGAGGGACTAACAGAGTCCTCAGAAGGCATCTCTTAAGAGAGCAGTGCTCTGTTACTAACAGAAAACAAGAACAAAAAGATGACAAGAAGAGAGTACTACAACTCACTGTTGACTGCCCTGGCCCTCTAAAGTTGGAACCTGGGGAAGGAGGCAAGAGATAGAGCCAAGATCTTAAATTTCGACTAGTACTGCCCTAAGCCGGTCTCACTCCCCTGGGCCTGGCCAAGGCTTAGCTCACTTTCTCTCCTGTTGGGGTATGTTCAGGGACCCTTCTGTCCTTCCCCTCTTACCCAGTTCAGGGCCTTTCATTGGCAGCTGCCTTGATGTGCTAATGCTTCCTCCTTGTAAGCTCCTCCCAGGCCAAGTGACACCCAACAGTCTGATAATGGAGTAGCATGGAGACAACCCTTTCTCTCCAGCTAGCCTTGTTACATATACGACCAGCTCTGAGCCAGATGAAGACTTGCTGCTTAGCGCCATCATGCTTAACATCTCCAGGCTGGATGGTGCACTGACCTGAAGGAACAATCCTCATGAATTCTCTTTTGTCCTTTGTGCCCTTATCAACATGAAGTATCAGTTCAAGCATTGTAGATACACAGTGCCTAAAGTAGAAGGGCCAGTCCAGAAAAGCAACATACTCACCAACCTAGTAGATTCCAGAACTTTTTCTGTAGTACATGAGGTAAAGCTGTGTGTGTGTATGTGTGTGTGCGCGTGCGTGCGCGTGCCAGTAATGGGTATGCCTAATGGAGGACACAAAATACCAGGTAGTAACACCCTGGGCCTGGAGAAAAGACTGTTGTAGAGGTGTATCTAGCATCTAGCCCACACTTAGCCTGATGACCCACATGTTGAAAGGAGAGAACTGACTCCTGCAAGTTGTTCTTTGGTGACACCCCACCAAAGAAAAAGTTGAAAATTAATACTTTTTAAAATAAAAAAAGAATCCTGAGGAGTAACAGGAGTGTGATGAAATACACAAGTGCCTGCCTTCCTCCAACCATTGCTGCCATTGATACTGTCAGAAAGGAGAAGTCAGAAGGATGTGGTAGGCTCCCCATGAGTCCTATGTATGCTAAGCTACACAGGAAGGGATGAAGGGAGAGTGATTAGGAGGTAGAGGGACCTTGGTTATGTGTGTGTAGGTGATGCATGAGACTCATCTAGACAGGAATGTCATGAAGGAGGAGAGCAGTGCAGACTTGCCCTATGGGTGCCCTTCTTCCAGGAGGAAAGGTACTGCTACTTAGACCAGTACATCTCCAAATTCTTTAGGATAGCTAGATACTGAGTTCACCTTGGCACTAGCCAGATAAAAAGATACATATGTCCCTGTTCCTTGGTGGAAGCAAAGAACATGACCTCTTAGTATTTCAACAATTCAATGGGCATGATGACATGCCTGTAATCAGAGTTTGGAAAGCCAAAGCAGGAGGATTATGAGTTCCAGGCCATCCTAGGTAAGTTAACGAGACTGTATCTCAAAAGGCAAAGCAAAGCAAACTCACAGTATAAGCAGAATAGAAGATGTAATTAAAAGATGAACAGTAAAGAAGAAAACTTCCAGCCTTAAGCAAATTAATAGGATACTTATAGGGATTATGGGTATGTAATAAAACAATACATTATGAGGAATTTGAAAAAATCATCTTTTAGGTTATGATATCATAGGGCTTTCCTCCCAAAGACTGTGGACGAGACTTCAGGTGGCAGGAGTAGGCAGATTTTCCTCTCAGGCCTGACCAACATTGAGACTTTCATATCATGAGTAGGGCAGAGAAAAATTGGAGGAGAGTTCAGAGAAGGACTGCCCATATGCCCAAAGTGGAGGGAAATAAAAACCATAATTCAGGAAAAATATCTTAGTAAGGTAGATCATATTTATGACAGGAAGTTAGGGGGAAAATCTCTTGCTTGGAGATGTTAGCTACAGAGGTAAAGGGTCAAACTTACTACGTAAATTTGGAATATGAGGAAACCTTAGTTAAGATTAGGAAATCAAGTGACTGGTGGGTAAATAGATTAATGATTAGGATAAGAAAATCAAGAAACTACAAAGAACCCAGCTTACACACCAACCTTTAATCTACCGTTTACTGTGAAACTGAAAGGCTATAAACTGACAGCCACAGCACTGTGACTCCCAGGGGACTTAATTTCATCAGAGCAGGCAAATGTGGATTGCTGTTAATGTGCTGACCTTAGGAATAAGGTCATTTCCCATTGTCAAATTGCATACATACTGTGTACTAAAACTGGATCATACATGAAATGTTGGGGCAGGAAGGAGCCTAGACTGAGTGGGCAGATGATCAGAGGCTGAAGAAGTATGGAATGCCCTGCTTTGGGCTCCAGGCCTCTAGGTTGGAAGCTTCCCTTCAGTGAGTGAGTGAGGGTGTACTGGTGCTGGGCAGAACTTCTTGTGGGGCTCCATCAGGTTTGTGAAACTCTGACACCTTAGACATACAAGCTTTAGATGGTTACTTTAGTAAGATACACAGGGCAAAGCAAAATGTATCACTGAGTACAAGGAACAAGGTAGACTGTGTAGATGTGGCACCCCTGGGGTCATGAGCCTGCTTCATGGTAACATGCCTGACACTGTGGGGTGCTAGCTCCTGTGATGTTAGCCCTGAATCTACTGTGACATGAAGGTGGTATGACTTTTGCCTTCAGATACTGGTTCACTCAAATTTGGTTCTTGGAAATTCACAACCTTACACCTAATGTTCTCCAGCTCCAATGGCTGCCTCTCCTGGATGCATGGTTGGAAACCATCACCATGCATATCACCAAGTTTCCATGAAGTTATATACTGTATGGAAGCTGATATGTCTAGGGTGTAGGAATAGTTTCATTTTTTTTTCCTGCGATTAAAGAATTAAAAGGCAGGAGCGTTTGAAAGTCAAAATCAAGGTTTACTCAAAGTGAAAGGACCTGGAGTACCCTCTTGGGTTCTTGGTTTTATTAATGAGAGTTTTATTGAAATGGATCAAATGGAAGCTTGGGGACAATTTCAGAAGAGATTAAAAGAAAACTCCCAGAGCAAGCAAGCTGTAAATCTCAGTAGTTGCCTAGAGGAGGAAAAAGAAAGCTATGCTACACTGCAGCAGGCAGGCACATGGTGGGCAGAGGTGCATTAGGGAAAAAAAAGCACGGAATTCCCAAGTGCTAGAAAAGGAAAACTTAGTTTCATGCCTGTAATTTAAAGGAGACAGAAAAATGGGAGGTTGTACCTTTTGGAGTAAGGACCCAACTGAACCCCAAGACAGCTTAGAGGGACTGTGCTAGGGGCTGGGATACTGGGAAGTAAAAGTACAGTATCTCATTAAAGGAATTTATTCTGCTCATCTCTTTGGCCTAGCTTAAGGTGAGTCTGCCTTCCTGTGGTGCTCCCACCTTCCCAGTGTGCTCCCATGGTCAGGTGATTGACCTGCTAGACCGTATTCACTCATGTATTGGGTAACTAAGATGTTAGACCTCTGCCAAGACCAGAGATTTTATGCTCTTGACCAGAAGGAACAGTTTTCTCAGTAGAACTTTACTGCTGCTGTTAGAATGGGTTTTGACTGTTCTGTCCCCATCTCCTTTCTTCTTATACATCAAGGAACTCGTCTTTCTGGTGTAAAAAGACTCGCAGTTCTTGTGTGTTGTTTCAGTGTCTGTGTTGGTTGACGTTTGTTTCTACAGAGGTAGATGTCAAAAGTCTTACTGGTAAAGTGCACTTGGAACTACATGGCCTAACTGAAAAGAGGTACTATATAAAAAACATTGACTAAATCCATCCATGTGTATCTGTCTTGAAAGCTATCCTTGAAAGGGCATCTCTCCTTGCCAGGTTTTGAGAGATTCTGGTAGACTGATTACAAATCAAGGAGAAAAAAATATCATTGGACTGGAGTGATAGCTTAGTGGTTAAGAGTGCTTGCCCTGAAATAATGAGGACAAGAGTTTGGGTCCTAGTATCCACTATGCAAGCTATGAGGGTCAGAAACAAGATTGATGGATCTTGATGGCTTCCATCTTGGGCAACAGAATTTGAGCTCCAGGTTCATAAAGGGATCCTGTTTCCAAGGAAACAAGACAGTGATTCTGGACTCCGTGTTGTGTGTATAGTTGTGTGAACCCCAACACTAAAGTGTGCATACACAAAGGCAGGTACCAAATAAAAGTCTTAAAAATTTATTACTAAGATTTTTTGAAGGTACAAGTTACAATTCTGGAACCACTTGTACTTGGCCGAGAATTTGTTTTCTTTGATCTCACTGCTTTTCCCAGCAGGGAACCACAGTAGTTAGGAGAGCTAACAAATGACCTTCCATCTTGTGAGGGGAAAAAAAATGAAGTTTAAAGTTTCTTTGTCTTCTCATTATTTTCCCTTTTGAGATCAGTCAGTAAACTGTGCAATGAGTTGTGTTTCCTGACTTCTAAGTGGAGTTTGGGTTGTTTTGATTACAGTCCTGTTTCTCTCCTGCTTAGCTTTGGTATGTTAATTTTAGTCGATAGCCTTTGAATGAGCAGGGGACCTCGGCTTTCTTACGTTTTCCTTCAAATTTCCACTACATCCTGTTTCATGTGTGGTTAAATCAGCTGATGAGTCACCTGATGTTTTGCTTCTTCAAACGACAAAAATAGAGGCTCAGAATAACTACACAGAAGTATCTCTCATGGTTTCCAAATACATTGCTCAAAACCATGCTTTTTGATGCTCCAAATGCTTTTTATAAAAGAGCCTTGTTGCAGGGCTTGTGTGGGAAGGCAGAAGAAACCACTGGGTTTGCACAGATAAGTCACCTCGCCCTCTCAGGTCCTACCAGAGACAGCATTATATTGGTTATAACAGTGTGGGCAGCACTGAGAACAAGAGGACCCCTCTCCTGATCCTGGGCAGGTTTCATGCTAAGTTTGGCAGGTACCTCTCTTGCAATACCCTAGGCCTGACATCTGCTTGATTCTCACAGACCAGCACATAATGGTCCTCTGTTTAAAGCTTTACTGAAGCAGGAAAGAAAAAAAAAAAAAAAAAAAAAAAAAAACAGTACAAAAACCCATTTTTCAAGGTAACACAATTTAATGCCAAGAGGTCAGATGATGTGGTGATGCACCCCTTTAATCCCGGCATTCAGGAAGCAGAGGCAGGAGAAGCTCTGAGTACGAGGTCAGCCTGGTCTACATATGAGTTCCAGGACAGCCAGGTCTATGTAGAGACCTTGTCTCAAAAACAAGCAAAAAACCAAACCAACTCTAAAAATAAGTAATTACAAGAATATTTGTATTTTCTATTTTGTAACACATATCTCACTCTCAGTTTGGGGAGAAAGTTGCTGAATCTAGAAGAGAGTTCTATCCTATTTCAGAAGAAAACAATAGGAGGTTGGGAGAGCTGGGAACTACAAGTGTAGCTCAGTGGAGGGGTGGCGGTGTGGCCCGGAGTTTCATCTCCAGAGCAGGCATCCACACACGCACACTAAGTGAGTGGTTCAATTCTTACTTTAAACATAAAATGGAGTACTCTTTTCCATGATTGAAGTGTGTAATTGTCTGAAGCCTGTCACATTCAGGAGGGGGCTGCATTGGAGCTTACAGTGCCAAAACTACTGCCGTCCAAATGTACTCCTGGTACATCTTAAACCAACACTGTGCTTTATTTCTGAGGCCCTCCACGAACATTTCCAAATGAAACTATCAGCAGATGCCAAAAATCAGATGGCCCCAAATGGGAGAGGAGGACTTTTGATGCAAGAGAACCCCACATAGGCAGCAAGGGGTGACTGACCGCCTTTTACCCACAGATGCAAACAAGTGGCCTCTCCAGTGACCGAGTCCTCGGTGGTGGTGAGTTTCCTGCCAGCCACAAGCCTCTCAACACTCCCAGCCTGCAGTGGTAGGCTTTGTCCTCTCATGACTCACAGCAGTCCTGCTTACTGAGTTCCTGGTGGGTGCCTTAGAGGTGTCCTGTATGCCAGGACCCAGTAAACAAGGGCAGAGCAAATGGCTTGTGTGCACTTAGAATGACCCCCTGTGGCCCCTCAGAAAAACAGTCCTCCCTGCTTCTTCAGAGAAAACCCTCACTCTAGAAAGGCTTCATTTGGGCAGTCTCAACTGACTTGCCAATGAAAACCTTCCTCCTCATGACCTTGGGAGTTTAGGTTGTAATAGTCTATAGTTGTTTGACCTTCAGAAAAGTCATACCTGGTCTTCCCGAAGTCCTTGACTGGAGGATTTCACAGGCATGGCCCTTATCTGTTTGTCAGCTGAGCAAAGTAATTTAAATCACCATCAGGCTGATGAAGTAGGAAGACTGCCCAACGCCTCTGCAAAGCAGAGAAAGTGACCCCTGCCCAAGTCCAGGCGATGGAGTCCTTGGTTTGAACCTAACATTATGACAACTTAGAGTTCTGCCTCAGGATGTCAAGTGACCAAATAGGCCCAAAGAAGGTAGGTAGTGTGTGGAGAAGCCTGCCCTGCAAAGTCTGAACAAACCCTGCGGAACGGCAGCTCTACTGTCAAGGCCTGGGCCTGGCCCTACATCCTAGGTTCTCAGGAACTCTACTACAGCTTCACTCATCTTGATCAGGTAAGGTGGCTCTGAACTGCAAGCTGCATGTTCTAACTGCACAATGGAGAGTCACTAGCTGTTTCTTGAATTCAGAGGGAAAGGGTTTTGCTTTTGCAATTTGATACTTGAGCTCCAACCCCAGAAGCATGAAAATAGCCACACACGTTAAAAAATACTGCTGTTTAATTTTCTAGTCATGTATTTTAAAAAGCCAATACAATTAAGACTTTATCTGTTCAGATCTGCCCCTGAAATCACTCACAAGCGGCTACAGAAGCACATAGGACTTGTTCCCATGGTGGGCACATCGGAAGGACATTGGGTATCCAGAAATGGGAATGCAAGCCTGTGTAGCTAGCAGCCAACCTTTGCCCTTACAGTCTTAACATGAAAACTGCACAATGAAAAACTAAACACAAGAGGCCTGCCTTTTGTTTCCTCTGCCCTTCCAGCCTTTACTTGTCTACACAAGTGGCCCATTTTCTCCATAGGTTGCCCCATTGTGAAAAAATGGTTTCCTTGGCATCTTCAGGCCCTTACACTCATACACAAAGGACTGGGTAAAACTGCTGTAACATACAACGGTCATTGGTACATGAGTGAGCTGTAGGTATGTGGAGCACGTAGGCAATCACTGAATTGTATTAGAGACATTTTATTGAAAATGCGAAAATAGGAAATGTATTATAGCCTAAAATAAATTACATAACATATACAGCATATATTTATATCTTTAAAATATTTGTTTTGTTTAGGTTATTTCAGTCTAGTTATTTTGTCTAAATCAGGAATTTAGTGAACTGTATCCATAATTTTAAAGGAAAAAACCCGCTTTCCAAAACTTAGAAAAATATACTGCACTAAATGGATTTCCAATGTATTATTTCAGGGGTATCACATAGTGACTCTGATACTTGTGTATAAAATGTCTTGCTTTATGGTGAGGAGGGGAGTACCATAGTACAGTTACCTGTCCTGCAGAGCTGTGACTACCAACAGCAGAGACGGGTAACACATCTACATCAGAAGTTATGAGACAGGAACCTGGCATTAGAATGCGAGATTACAACTTAAAGCTCTGCTTACTGTAAAAAAAAAAAAAAAAAAAGAAACGGACAGTTAGACCGCTCCACTTCTCTCGCTCTAGTGCCATCTTCAGGGAAGGCAAGTGAAAAGCAAGCCTTCGGGGAAAGTCATGCTGAAGGGTGCTGACATCTGGAGTGGTACTTGTGTGAAGACTCTGCAAAGTCAGCTCATGTATATACACTGTGGGGGCAGCAACTGAGTGAAACCAGGAAAACAGCATGAGATGCTGACGATCAAGTCAATTTGCAACTCTGATCCAATTTCTACAGGAGATTAAATTTCCATTCCGTTGGCCTGGTGTGACCCCCCAGCTCTTCCTCTGGGAGCAGGGAAACTCTGGGCTGCAGCCTGTGACCCACCTGTGTGTGTAGTAGATAATTCATGACTCCAAAGTGGGAGGGGATGTGATGGGCACCAGGTCACACTCTGTTATAGCCACAGTATTGGCGAGCAAGTCAAAAGAGGCAAACACAGACAGGAAAGAGTCTGGCCCGAGAGACAATGGCACAGCCCAAGTCCTTTGGTTCCAGAGTGGAGATTGTCCAAGGGAGTAGAAACGTCGACCAGGAGGTGGCTCTATCATTTGGGTTTTTATGAAGCAGGGGCATTAAGTCGGCGGCTCTGTGTTTACAAAGTGACAGTAAAGACCTTTCTTTAGGTCCCCACATCTGAGAGCATACCCAGTATGCTAGAGAATTTATACGAAACCTTTAAATCAAGGCCTCTTTCATAACCAAAAAATAAAAATTAAGAATCAGAAAATAACTTGATGGGAGGAGAGGAAAGAGATGATGCTGTTGTCTTGACTGTCCCTGCAGTGCCCCTGGTGGCCTGTGCTTACTCATTTTCCTCCCTCATTTCTACGATGTCTGTCACCTCCTCTGTTGGAGGCATGTCGGTCATTGCTGAGTCTTCCCCCTCGGTGGCTGACTCATTCTCCATCTTCTTTTTCTAGATAAAAGATGACACTTCAGAGTGGGGCTGGGAACAGGACACAGGACAGCAATACTGGGAGCAGGGGCGCCTCCTCTGTGGTTGAGGCACCCTGATCCAGGATGACTAGTTCAATGTATTCCTTTCACTGCTGTGTCTGGCACACAGTGCTAGGTACTTTGGGGGACCCTGTCCCTCACATCCTTGTTATTCTTTGGCGTGTAGCCTTGGACTCCAGCTCCCTACAGCCCTTTCAGATGGAGGCTTTTCGTCTCCTATGTCCTGTTGTTAAAGCCCCAAGCTTTGAACCTTACATTCTAGACTAGTCCGCACATCTGTCATTGGTTGGTGTCCCCTGTGACAGCTCTAGGTTCAATCTTCCCTCCTCTTTGCACATCCTAATACCTGGCGGCCTCACTGCCATGCTGTATTATTCTTGCAGAATATGCCGCCTTAGCAATCAGTTGCCACTCAGTCATTCCTGAGTCCATGCAGACCCATGTTCCCAAAGGTCTGAGCAACAGATCAAAGTGAGAGGACTGGCTTTCACTCCAGGCTCTTCCAGCACTTTCTTCTCAGAACCTGGCTTCCATCATTGTTCTACCCATGCTACTGCTGTGGTTCAGCCTTCTGTGTCCTCTCACCCCTTCCCTTTTGGTTTAAGTGGAATGCTCAGCAATCACAACCACATTCTTTCTTACTTGAGTCCTATTTGCCAGATAAAACTCTCACCTCAGGTAGGCCCAAATCTCTAATCTCCGTGGCTGGGGGCCCACAAGTAGTCCTGTGCTGCATTGCCTACTGCAGGGAGCTGTCCTGTGGCAGGGCCTTCCCAGCCCGCTTTCCCAGCCATTCACTATTCTATTCTCCTTGCTAGCTAGGGCTTTCACACACACCTTTCTCTTTCTTCTGACCTTCATTGTGGCCCTTTCTCAGGGGTGACTTGGTTTTTTACTTGACTGACCCAAGCAAAAGCAACCAGAAGAGCTCCCATGACTGTCCCCCAAATTTAGTGGGGATTTCCATCTCAGTTGCCTGCCCCCTTTGGTATGCACTTAGCTGATTGGCTCTGCTTTTCCCTCTTCCACAAGTATCTCATTCATTGGGTCAGTTCCCAAAGCAAGTATGTCACTGATGTCACCCCATCTTAATTGGTCTTCTGAAATTCACATTTATAGACCTCTCTTCTTCAGAGTAAAACAACTCCAAAGAGTTGTCTACACTCAGTCTTCAACATTTCCACTCCTTTCTCCTGACCCCCAAGGCCATGAGGCACAGTCTCCTTATCCTGTCAATCCACCCTTCACAATGAATTCCATCATCCTTCCCTGGGCTCCTTTCATCTATATACCCACTCCATGGTCACTCATCTAGATGAAAAACACGGGGCTTAGGTCCCAGAGAACTCTCAGGAACTTCACACGAGTTCTCTGGGGTCTGAGGAAAGAAATACACTCCATGTAGTTTGAAAACCCTGCCTTCAGGACAGACTAGTTCTGTACCTTCATACTGAGGGTCTATGGTATGGAGTGGGTGTGGTGTGGAAGTGGTGAGGTAGCCCTGCAGGATTAGAACAGACTTCCTGACTTAGAACTGATGAGGGAAACTATTTGTGAAGTAGCGAGAGGTCCTGCTCATTCCCACAGCTGTTACCAGTTTCTCACCTGTTTCCGATAGACATAGCATGCTGCAATGGCAACCATGGTAGATTCTCCCACGAACCCTGCTAGAAGGGAGCCCACACCTAGTGTGGCTCCATGCACCCTGGATATGAGAACACAAAGAGATATTGTCTGTTAAAACCCAGTCATGACATAATCAAGTCAATGACAAACTTAATTGATACTGTGTGAACCAGGAATACTGTAGACCAGTGAGGGACAGTAATGGCATCCTCCATCCAACTGGGCTCAGGACAGACCCTACCACCCACCCACCCTTGTGGTAAACCTGTGTGACTCGGGGCTGAGCTGTCAGGCTCCTACTCCGCTGGTATCATCTTAGCCCTAGTGACCAGCTTGTGTCCCCTGACTAGAGTTCTGAGAGTGGGACCTTTCCCCCTTCCCATTGCTTTTCCCATTCCTCACAACAGGAAGTGAGCCCTGAGCATCACCTGTGTGAGGCTAGTGTGGCTCTCAAGGCTCATGGGTGCAGGCAGACAAACATCCTGAATTTCTAGCTCTAATATGCTTAGGGATTTCAGTTGGTTATGCAGATTTTAATCCTCTAGACAGAATACTGCAGTGGCAAAGGGCTCTCGCCACACATCTATGCCAAATGCTGCAAACACATACCCCAGGTAAGGCAGGACCACGAGGCTGGTGATGAGGACGATGATCCGCAGCACGGAGCTGGGTGCCAGGACAAAGGTTTTCTTAAGTGTCATCAACCATCCAGTGAGATGAGCCCTCACAGTCACTGTGGAGGAGAGGACTTGTCAGCTGTGTGGGACTATTGGCTTGCAGGAACCCCCAGCCTAGCTGCTGTGACTCAGGGCTGGTCACTGTCTTCCTGTGGTTATGATCCTTGCCTTTGGAGCCTAGCTGGGATCAGACCCCATCCTACCCAGCTTTCTGCCTCCTCAGTCCTGTGTCTAGGCAGCCATCTGTAGGCAGCTGCCTTGCTGCACCGGGGTCACTGTTGTTCCGGTGGGCCTGGCTATTTCCAGAATGGCCTTGCCCAGTCCTGCTACTCTTCCCCCAGTCTAGCTCTGACCACCCTCCCCTAGAGGGAAAGCCTCAGGAAAAAGAGGCAACACCAATGCTGGGTGAGCTGAAAGGCTGGGACCAGAAGCTGCCACCTTTCTATTGTCTGAGTGAACAAAGGGGATGGGAACAGTGGAGGAATGAGAATGACTTTGTCCCCATTTCCCACTATGTCTTCTTGGGGCAACCATGACCACCCCACCCTTAGCCATGTTCCTTTCTCCCCTCCGTCATATTTCCCACACCCACTCTTGGGCATCTAGACTGAATGTGAAGGAAGGCACAGGTGGGCAGCACACACACAGCACACACAGCTGAAAGGGGCAGCTGTGCAGAGCACAGACCTTTGCCCTGATTGGTAGAAAGCACCCTGACCCGCTCTGGGCAATGCCAGCGAAGCCTCCTGGAGAAGCTACGCTTACTCTCAGGTAACTCTGACTTCCAGGACTCATCTGTCTGATGAAGAACCTGCCGCTTTGTCTCCTTTCCCTCTTGTGCTGAGGATTGAACCCAGGGTGTCAACAAGCTAGGCAAGCACTCAACCACCGAGCTTCATTCACAGCCTTGCTGTCTTCTTGGTCTAATAGTGCACTCTGCCTTCCCCAGGGGGTAACAATGAAATATAGACCAGGTTCATTTTCTTCTCTTAGGGCAAAGACAGCTTTGCTTTCAGTTTGGCCAAGGGAGAGGAGAAGAGTCACAGATCTGACAGCCCAAACCTAACACTGCCAGGAGCCACTGGGGCCTGAGGGCTGTTGAGCTTGTCTTATAGGAAGGCAGCAGAGTCAAGACGGAAGGCAACCAATAGCTCACCCCCACCCAGAAGAGCACCTGGTCTGGGCTGTGCATGTATCTCCAGTCCCTTTCATATCATCACCAGAAACACGAATTTCGAATGTCTGGATCTCCAAGTGTAGTCTTCTCCAGCTGCCATCGACTTCCTAAAGCATGCTCACCCAGTCTTTACCCAACATAGACCAGACACTAGCTAGGCCCAAGTGGTCTTTTGTCAGTTCCTTCACTCCTGTCCCAGGTCAGAATGTGACAGCCTTAAGAACTGGCCTCCAGAGGCTTTGGGACCTCAGCAGGGGCTGCTTGTTGCCCAGCTTGGGGCTAGAAGGCATGCCATTGGCCCTGCTCATTTTTTTTTAAAAAATGGATTCCCCCTCATCCCCATACTTCTGATTATGGTTTCTCCTCTCTCAACTCCTAGATCTTCCCTTCTTCTCAACCTACCCAAATCCACATCTTTTCTCTAAAATACTACTACTACTACTAATAATCTAAAATAAAAACAAACTAAAATAGGACAAAACATACCGAACATAAAGAAAAAAATTATTTTGTTGTGGATTAAACCCAGCATATAGCTACATTCACAGCTTTGTATATATTTTGACTAGTTGCCTGCCATGCATTCAGTGTGGAGTTTAAAAGACCAGAAGCAAATGTACAAAGGTCTTCCTCTAAGTAATCAATTCCTGAGGCCTTGATTTCCTCTCACAGGCAGCCCTGTTAGAGGTCAGTAGATTCCCTTTAGAGATGGTGCATTCTTAAGGAGCACGGGTAAACAGCTGTGATAGCAATGGCTGCTTCCTGATCACTCACCCCATAGCCTGCTTTTCTCCTGCATCATCTCACGCACCCACACAATACTGAGTGGGCTTCCCTCATGTATGGTTTGACATCATTTTTGGCCACGAGCCATTTGGACCTTGTCTTTTCTAAATGCCATCTTCAGGTTTTAGCAGTAAGCACACTCCTTTTATTTTTCATTTAGTTCTGGAAATCATCCTACTATAAAACTGGCTTTCTGGTGTATGTTGTATGGAATGTAGTTCACACATAGATTTGAGAAATCCCAATAATCAAGACAGAGGACAGGCCAACTGTCTCCCACAAATTCCACCCACTGCCCCCTTGGTTATACTTCTTTTAGATCACACAAAAAAGTAAGTTGTGCTGCTTGATTCATTTGGGGAATGTTCAGCCTGCTGGCTAATGTCTTTGTGTCTCTCTAGCACACAGTGAAGTAGTTATACTTCTGCTGGTGACATGGCTCCGTTGGGCAGCAAGATAAACTGGAAATGTGCATTCTCTGCTCCTTACCTGGTACCGGGAAGAAGGAGAAGATACGAAGAGGAATGACACAGAGTTCTGCAAAGGCGAAGTCCACTCCAATGATGTCTATCAAAATCTTCTCAGAGACGTTGGGGGTCCAGAACATTACAAAACAGAGCTGGAGGGTGGGAGAAGACAACAGTGAGCAACGTTGTGAGGAAAAGGCATAAAAAAGTGAAATGACAATGTCAGGTACCATGTGGTCCCTAAGTGTTCTGGAAGATGGTGAACTTGCTCATTGGGCATCTAGTTGGTACCCCAGGCTTGCAGCTACACATTCCTGACTTGCTTTCACCTGCCATTGGGGGGTGAGGGATAGCCAATGTGGCACTTCCAGTGTAGGTGACATCTGAATGGGTAACTGGCCTAAGAAAGGAGACCATCTTGCTTTCACTGAGGCCTAGCCAGGGAATTCCATGGCTCACTCAGTCAGTTCTGGGCAGACATGTCCATTAATACACATGTTCATTAATACGACTTTTACAGCCTTAGCAATCTACTGGAGTATGACCTGAAAGCCTTCGCATGGTCTCTGCCACACTGACACGTAAAGTCACTTATAGCCTGACAGTTTTTAACGTTACAAGGGAAGGATCAACAGCCACAAAAGCTGGAACACTGGGAAAGCCGATGGGCAAGTATGAAAGGTTAGCAGACTCCAGAAAATGGAACCATAATCTGACAGAAATGCACACTCACTTCCTACTTCCCTTCCCCTCAGATTAGTAGGTGGGAAAGCACGGCCCACAGAAGGCTGGCTAAAATCAGCTGAAAGCAGTTCATAAACTGTCCTGGACAGCTTAGGATGAGCAGGTTAGTCTCTGGGTAAGGAGAAATGGCGCCTCCCATGACTGGAGGGCACCGTTCTGGGGACTCCAGGCAGTGGACATGTTGGATGGCCCTACCTTTTCCTCAGCTGGCAGAAAGCAGTTGAATCCCACAGGTGGGAGACCAGAGCAGCTTCTCATTGGGCTAAGAAAGACCTGCAGTTTCTGAAAGTTTCAGGCTCTCAAAGAAGTGGTCTCACCAATGAGGCTCATACAGGTGACATCTCAGCCCTGTGTTCATAGTCACAGCTTTCAAGCAGGTGTCAGGATCTCACTTATAAATATGAACACACCACCAGGGGTCCCCAGACTTCCATAATTAGCTTCAGGGTCAAAACTAAAAGAAAATTAAGACAATGCAAAAAAAAAAAAAAAAAAAAAAAAGGAAAACCCTGTCATGCTGACATTCTCAGAGAGATGGGTGAAAAGACTATATCCATAGATCAAGAACAGAATGGAAATGTTCTAGAAAAGACATTCATGCAACAAGAAAGAGCCAAGACAGGGGCTGGAGAGATGGCTTAGAGGTTAAGAGTACTGGCTGCTCATCCAGAGGTCCTGAGTTCAATTCTCAGCAACCACATGGTGGCTCACAACCACCTATAATGAGATCTGGTGCCCTCTTCTGACATGCAGACAGAATGCTGTGTAAATAATAAATCTCTTTAAAAAAAAGAGTCAAAGATTTGGAGAATGAACATAGAAATGAAAAGGGCATCAGCTGACCATGTAGTCAGTCACAAAGACAGAGCTCAAGAATAAAGGTAGGCCTGGCAGTGGTGGGGAACATCTTTAATCCCAGTGCTTAGGAGGCAGAGGCAGGTGGACCTCTGTGAGTTCAAGGTAGAATGAGGCCAGAGTTGTTTTTTTCTTTTTTCTTTTATAAAATAAATCTAATATTCGGATACCAGGAGTTCCACTGAGAGGGAAGAGTGAACCTTTCAGAGCTGAAAGAGTAATTTCAAGACTGGAAGGAACCACCTTTGGGAGACGAGTGGATGGAGAAAGACCCAGCAGGGCACACCAGCAACAGTGTTGGGGACAGAGCAGACAAAGCTTGCAGTGCTAAGAGCTAGGAGACCTGCAGGGACGGGCTTCAAGGGAAGGTTATTTCTCTCCCAGAACTCTCAACCAAACTGTGACTGAGCAATCTTTAAGAGAAAAACCTTCACCACTCAAGACTTTACAACAGTCACCTTCAGTATTAGCTATTTGTCTTAGCTCTGGAAAAATACCGAAGAGCAACTGAAGGGCTGGTTTATTTCAGTTCAGTTTGAAGGGTTATACCATCCCTGTGGGGAAGGTGTGGGGCAACTGATCTCATCCAGTCAGGAAGCAGGCCCCTCACAGGCTAAGTAGAGGTTTGTCTTTAGGGATTCTAGATTCTGACAGGTTGACGATACTAACATTACATCACACCTTCCATACACACTTTTCCAGAATGTTCTTAGGGTATGATCTGCCAAATCAGGTGAGTCAGGGAAAGAAATAGAAAAACAGATGACTGTGTGTATGTGTGTGTGAGTGTGTGGTGGGTTGTCAGGTGAACCAGAGAAAGAGGCACAGGCTGTGCCAGGTGCACAGGTCAGCAAGTTGTACCAACAGCAAAACACAGACCTGCTGAGTCTGAATGTGTTCCAAGAGATTTATACAAAGAGAGAATGCGGAACCAAACAAAGGTTAAGAACACTACTAGGAAGAATAAGACAATTATTAACTGTTTAAGAAAGGCAGAGAAATGATAATGGCTGTTTAAGAATTAGGACTAGGCTATCATAATTCATCAAAAGAGTTTCCCATAGTATCATAGTTGACTACAATTACAGTCTACCCAAAGGATACATAGGGTTGGATTGGCAGGGGCATGCCTCTAGGAGCAGGAAAGGGGACAGGGCTGGAAAGAGAATGGATGGGTCAGTGGGCTGAGACATGGTTACTGGGAACAATCCTAATAGAAGTGGCTTTAAATTTTGTGCTGATTTAATTTAAAAGTGTAACCATGTAACTTTGGAGGATAATGATCAAAGTATGCCAGTCTCATCAAGTATTTATTTCCTTTTCCTAAAATCCAAGCAAGTCTTGTCTAAAATAAAACTGGATACACTAGAAAATGAGTTGTAGTCATGTGAAAACAGAAGACTGAAATCTCAGAACATGACATCATCCCTTATACTTGGGTAATTTAAGTTTCATGGAATTAGGCTGGCCACAGTAAGACAGTACATGTAAATGAACTGTAAATGTTTTACTTTATACATGTGATGGGCCTTTAGTCACAGTGCTTGCTTACCATAAGGATTCACCCCCTATGCTGACTCCCTCAGGTCTAGCAACTTGGAGACTGGGAACTTTGCCTGAGTACCATGGACAAGTGGCCTGTCCCCTTCCTCCCACTGGTGGCTTTCAACAGTGTGATATCACTCATGCCCAGGCATGGCAGTGATTTCAAATAACAACTCTCAAACAGCACTGTATGGCACCAGAGACAATTTATCTCCCTGTCTCTATCACATCCCACAAACATATGAACGATCCCTCCCTCTTCCAGGGCTGCTTTATGGTCGACCCTAAATATTTCCCACATCAGTGAAGCTATCAACCACCCCTCAGGTCTGCCATGGACCGGTGCATTGGATCTTTCCTAAATGAGCCGTTCTGTTTCCTTAGTGGGTAGGATGTGACACAGAGGCCACATTCTGCCTAACACTCAGGCTTCCCAGAGAATCATGAGTGTGCTTTGCTTTGCAGGGAGAGATGGTCTGAACACAAGGCAAGGCCTCAAATACAAGTTGCAATCTCTGTGGGTTTTGCAAACATCGCTAAAGTGGCTTTTAAGTCACAGTGCACCAAAGCAAAGGACAGTGTTACTGCTTGTCTGAAGCCTGGTGGGAACACGCTCATGCAGCAAGTGACTCGGTAATTCCTCCCCTTGGCCTTCCCACAGGGATGATACGACCGACTGTGAAGCCCTTCATAGGGAGTGATCTGCTCTCCAGGGAGGGCAGTTAAAAAGAGGGCAGACAGGGAGCATGCCCCAAGGTTGTCAACCACACACGATGCTCAACCACACACGTCCATGCAGGGTCTAGTGCTTTGCCTTTTTGGAACACTAAGACCAAAAGCTATTGCCCCACTCAGCAGAAGGCCATCCAAGGGCAGGAGGAGCCCTACATTTGGGGATCTCTTTTTCCCTCTCCCTGAAGTTTCTGAATGCAGAAACCTCATGTTTCTAGTAAGAACAAAAAGTCTTCCACAAGAGAATATTTGCTGCACTCTCCAGAAAAGGATGCGCAAACACCTGAGAAGCAGAAGGGTGTTTGTAAAAAGCTGGGACGCCTCCATGCAGGTCATGTCCTAGCATGGTAATTGGAGCCAATGTTTCCGAAAACAAGACTTGGGAACTCACTCTGCAAGGGGTATTTTAGGAAGCATCATTCTACTGAGTTCACCTAGTGGAGAGTCTTAACTCTGAACATGCCTTCCTGGTTGACCATGACACGGTGTGTTCTTCAAATATTTGCAGAGGCCAGTGACATTGACTTTTCCAAACCAGAGTGCAAACCTAACAAAGTACTGACAACGGGCATGATTTATGCCCTGGTGTAGCAGTGGGGTTGGCTTTCCTGTTGCAGAGTTTGCTGTCAATGCCATCTCATTAAGAAGGAGTCTTCAAGATCGAGCAGACCAACTTGTGCCCAGATCTTGGGTTTTCTGTTTACTGTCCAATCAAAGGACCCAGAGCTCCTTATGGAAATGACCCAGTCTAGGACTAGAACTCGGAATGTGTAAGACTATCACTCTCCAGGAAGATCTATAGTACTAGGAAGCAAAGAAGCACCAAGAAAGCAAAACAATAGGACATGTCATGTGGGCATTAGAGCCCACTGGAGTTCCCAATAGCTAAGATAGGAATATGAACAACACAATAAAACAGTCTTGATACAACCTGAAGCATAAAACTAGCATCCAAAAGCTCATGTTGGTAAAAACAAACAGAGGAGAGAGGGGACAGAATACACTTTCTAGTTCATTCATGTGGGTTGACCAAGGACAAATGGAAAGCTGCCAAACATTATTGGGTCACGTGATCAAAGTCAAGGTCAACAATGGTGAAGTCTTGTTAATAGTATGAGAGGCCTGCTGTTCCCTGTTGTCATTTCAATAGAGAACACACAAAGCTACTGTGGGGTAAGAGAGGTACATCCATTGTTGGGTGTCCTGAGCCCTCTGTTCTACAGACAGTGTCGCAGTGATCTGGTTCTTGAATTTCCTTAAGCTGATGGTTCTACTTTTGAGGAATTCACAGAGTGTTCTCCATGGCCCAGTAACCAGAAGTAGCAGTCCAGGAGAATTCTTATCTCCTGAAGTTAGAAAGGAAAATACACACAGCTGATATGGACTAAAATACCTGGTCCAGGGCATCATTGTTATTTAGAGCCTTTACTAGAAAGAACAGATGTACAGCTGGGTTGAAATCCCCCACTGGGAGGCCAGTGCTTAAAGATACAAATCAGGTTTTCAGTTGTGTAAGGAGGTGTTAGCAATAACTAGTACAAGGAGCCCTGGCCACCTGGGGTGAATTCCAACTGCTGTTTCTTTGTATTTTGCTTCCAGGGGAGAATGCCTCAGCACCTACATCTTCTAGATGGGATGGACTTTTACAGGACTGCTTTGTGTACCACCCTCCTTAGAGGACCTGGTCCACATTGGCATAAACATTTAACCCAGAAAGGAAATCAATGGCAGCTTCCTTCAATGAACTCTAGCTGTGGACACAGTGTGCCTTGATACCCTTGACTCATTACTGTCTGCTTCTACTGTTCCAAGTGGCTTCCTGGGCTTCCAACCAACATCATCTAGATATGGGGAGATCAGGACTGACTTCATTTCCCTGTTTGTATTTGCCCAGTTTCCACAAAGAATACTGATGAGGAAGGGTGGTAAATCTTGGCTAGCGGTTAAAGGTAAAAAAGACCCCCAAAGAAAAGTGACCAGCTTCTTTCTGAGCCTCCTAACTGGAGCCCAGAGATGGCAGAAAAGGAATATCTAAGCCAAAAATGTCTCTGTTCTATCATGGCCAGAGGCTTGAGAAGCCTGTAAGGGGTTTGTTGTTTCCTTAGCTCTTTCCCCGAAAGCACACTAAAGCTCAAGGAACTGGAATGACCAGCTATTCCCGCTGCTCTCCCGGCCCATCAGTGAACTGTTATTAACTCCACAGCTGTGAGGCTAAGGGCCCCTCCTGCATAGCTCTGTCTTCTTCCTCTCTCAAGCCTCCTAAAGTAAACCACTTCTTCCTAAAATCACACCCCCTGTGGCCTGTGAATTTCATTGCTCAGATTCACAAGACATGAAGCCATGGTGGCTTTGGTGGCCACTGAGCTTCCAGGATCCTCACCCCTCAAACTATACACAACAAAAGCTAAGAGATGCTCTCTTAAGTTCAAAGACACCCTTATATTGCCCCCCCCAGAAACAGTTTTAAATATGACAGACCCCTGTTTATATCTTTGCAGAAAAATAGGTCTTCATGTATATTTTGTCAGGGACATGAGAAGCCAATGTTTTGTGTGCATATCTCAATTCCGAAGGAGAAAGCCACGCTTGCAGGATGGAAATGCCTAGTAACAATAGCATGGGAAAGTAACCAGCATGACTGACTTGTGGGAATCAGCACTGTCGAATGGCAAGGAGCAGGGTCAAGTGACCGCCACATCCTACGGAACTGCTAAGCCATCTGCTAAAGGGTGACTTGATGAAAAACCACAGGCGACAGCACTTGAGAAGCACAGTGGGAGAGGGCGGCTTTGGTACAGGCACTCTACTGGGAAAGAGAAGGGCATAGGTGGGAAAACCCTGGGAGGAAGGATGACTGTACAGTCTGGAGAAGTAGGGACTTCTTAGGTAAGGTTGGGCTGCCAAAATGTCAGCCTGCTGAATATAGTAGCCGGTTGGTTATAGGTATCATGGAAACATCTTAGTTTTCTATGCTGGAGAGCTAGAAAAAGCACATGGTAAGATGCTTATGTTGCACCTGATAGTCTCCATTTGGCCTGCTAGCAATCATAGCTATTACACATCTATCATGAATAACCGGTAAAGAAGCTGATGCTACTGTTTCCTTTTAAAGCATATTCGTGGTAAAAGTAAGCATCTTTACACATAGTTTTTCAAACCCGGATTTTTCTATAGAGTAAGAAGATGAAAATCATTCCTCTAATTGAGATTTGATGAAATGGTCAAAT
The DNA here is from genome assembly GCF_003668045.3 of Cricetulus griseus. Taxonomy (NCBI): domain Eukaryota; kingdom Metazoa; phylum Chordata; class Mammalia; order Rodentia; family Cricetidae; genus Cricetulus; species Cricetulus griseus. The sequence continues at coordinate 358,289,712 of NC_048595.1, read as the reverse complement.
CGACATTCTACTTGGGAGAAAGATGACATTTCCAACAGCAGGGGGTGCCATGTACCAAGCCCAGAGAGAGTGCTGGGTGTCACATGCCTGCCAGCTCCACAGGCTTTTAGCTGCAAAATGTTTGAATCCAGTTCTTACTAGATCTGAAGAATGTCTAGAAAGCTCCACACCCTAGCTTCAGCGTAGCTTTTCCTTGCTGACTTAACAATAAACTCAAAGAATTTGGGGCATAGCTGGGAGGGGCACAGTTCATGTAGATTCAATTCAGCAAAATGAGAGGTTCTATGGATGGGGTAGGGAGTGGGGTGAAGTGGGTGGTGGTCCAACCACTGTAGCATGGCAGTGGACAAGATGGCAATTTTGGATTATGTGTAGTTTACTACAGTTAAGATGTTTTCTTAGGGGCTGGGGAAACAGTGCAAGCATGGGGCCCACCTATAGAGCTGGGGATGCCTGCTGCCTACCTGGAATCCCAGAACTTGGAAGGCTAAGACAGGGGGTTTCTGGTGAAAGCTGTCTGACTAGACTAGCTGGAACTCAGCAAGCGATAGATACTGCCTCAAGAAATAAAGTAGCCTGTTGTGGTGGCACCGGATTAATCCCGGCACTTGGGGCAGCAGAGTCTGGATCTTGGTGAGTTTGAGGCCAGCCTGGTCTACAAAGTTCCAGGACCACCCGGCTTACATATGAGAGCCAATCTCAAAAAACAAAGAAAGAAAGAAACAAAACACCTTTGGAGTTGAAGAGTTGGTTCAATGGTTAAAAGCACTGGCTGCTCTTCCAGAGGAGCCAAGTTCAATTCCCAGCACCCACATGATTGCTCTAAACCATCTGTAGGATCAGTCCCAAGGGATCCAGCGCTTTCCTCTGTCCTCTGAGGGCATTGCGTGCATGTGGTGCACAGGTATACATTTAGGCAATACTAATACACTTAATATTAAAACCAAAGTTATCTCAAAAATAGAGCGCAATCGAGCAAGGCATTTGATGTCAAGCTCCACACCAATAGACACATATACACATGTATCTGCATATACCTGTGCCCCCACCACATACAAACACATACAGTACATATATGTATAGAAATGCCAACACATTTTGAGAAAAAGGAAAAATGTTAAAAAAAAAATAATCCCAACTATCTCTAATAGCATAACATGCGTGACCTCCGTTTTTTCACGTGTGGATGTGCACCTATTATGAGGAGGGCTTGAGGGCCGATTTTTATTATTTAAGTGTTTTCGAGTCTCTCCAACAAATCAAACTCCCAAATCTACAAGGGGCACTGCATTAAAAAGCCAGACCCTGTCTGCTTCCAGAGAGCAGTGTTGGGGGAGGGATACAGATCTGTGGCAAAAAAAACCCCTCTGCCCATCACCTCAGGCCAAAAGCTGTCCATGTTATCTCACACAGACCCCATACAACTCTGGAGCAGTTTCTCCATCACATCTCCTCTATGATGGGGACTCAGCCCCCTCTCTCTATTGCCAGCGTGCCCTAAGGCACTGGAAAGAGCCCTGTCCTGTGCCTTGGTATGAGAAAGCTGCAACCCCTTTTCCTTTACCTCCTGCCCCATTCCTTCCCCGATGCACAAGGGAGTCATTTTCTTCTGCTGGGAGAATGGGAACAATGAGGCAGCAGTCTCCACCTCATGGTGCGGGGGAGGGGCGGAACGGCAGAGACAAAGGCTGACACAGGCAGCCTTTGTTCTAGACAAAGGGTCAGCATGGTACCAAGGCTGGGACAGGCCCCAGTATCGCCCAGGACAGCTGAGTGACAGCTGCACAGGAGGGTAGTTAGTTAGCATCGGCGAGGTAAGACTGGGTCATGCATAGGAACTCAACTGCTAATCTGAACCAAGAGGCCACCAAAACAAAAACCACTGGGAGCGATTTTCAATCTTTAACAGTTTGGGTGTTGCCATCTTCTAGTATATGAGACCTCAGAAGATACAAGCTTACAATGGGATGCTACTAGGCAGGAGCTGGTCCTATTGAGACCGCATATGGAAGACTCTACCTACTAAGCAAAAGCAGCACACAAAATGGGGAACCAGGCAGCCCTTGAATTACAGCAAACAGCTCTTGAGACAGGGAAACTGAGGACATGAGATGCTGTGCAGACCCTGATCCCAGTTCCCGACGCCTACACTGGGCATTTTCATCCCAGTGCCTCTGTATCTACCAGTTCGTGTGAGACTCAGACACAAGGGCAGACCTCAGGAGCAGGTAGCTGCCTGGCTCTCCTAGGGAATCACACACTGTGGATTATCAGCATGTAGGTGACTTTGCTGCCTTTCGAAGGTGGAGGCACATTGGGGTGCAGGGGCAGGGCTCCTATGCTTATGAATCCACTGAGCCCACCAATCAGCATTGGAGGCAATCTGTGACTCATGAAAAGGGATCATGTGTCAAAGGGAGAGCTGACAGTGCAGATTGTCAAGCTGCTTCCTGGGCACAGCTCTCCAAAGCCTGAAATTCTAAAGCTTTTAAAAGGACTAAGATCTTGAGTGCCAAATGCCCTCCTCCTCAGGTCTGGGTGGTCTCTGCTGTAATGGCACTTGTGCCTTCTGGCATCAGGGCTTGACAGACCAACTGGATGTACAGGCTTGGATTGGCAAAAAGACTTGAGGAAGGGTCTCAGTAGGTGCATGGCTGCCTTCTCCAGAGGCTGCAGTAACTGCTTTCTATACACTATTCAGGCTGAAAGCCAGAAGGGTGTACAGGCAGCAAGAGGCCATCGGAAGGCCAGACAAGTGACAGCAACTTCAGGAGATGCCAGAAGCTAGAGCCCACTAGGATCCCAAAGGAGGATTCCAGGAAGGGTCAGTTCTGGACTGCCAAACTAATATGGCTGCCTAGATCTTACTGGCCTCGGGCTTATTCTGGAGCCCCATGGCTAGTTTATAAACACCTGTGGTCTTAAGTTAATGAAAACTGTAAGTCAAGCGTGACTTGGCCAGGTCAGACCTGATTTATAGTTTGTGTTTCATTTCCCTAGAAGAGCTACAAGAAGAAAGAGAGAAAGAAACAAAAGAAAGAAAGGAAGAAAGAAAATGGAAAATGTCATGGGCTGACAGGCAGACTCTTGCACATTCTACTGTCATTTACATGGTCCTCTGTGACATCCTGATTAACATGCTGTAAGAAATAATGTGAGTCTTTGATATTTTACAGTATCAAATACTATAAAATTTGTGTTTTTTTTACAAGGAATTCAATTTTTTTTAACCTCATAAGACTTTTATGCAAGTTTCTAGTTCTCCTTACCCAGTAAAACCTTTATTTATACAAATCCCACTGCTTTACTCTAGGAATTTGATGGCCTGGAGCAGCAACCTCTTTTCTGTTCCTCCTTCATTTCCTGTGCATCATTCTTTCCAAAGTAGACATTTGAATAAGATTGTGAGTGTAAATGGAGTTCTTAATTGGAGCCAGTGAAAGGATTCAGGCATTATGCTGGCCTGCCGCTGTCACCTGGCAGAATGCACTCAGGCAGTAACCTGGTCAGCCCAGGTGCAAAGGATCCCTTTAAAAGACTCCACCCATTCATGCTCTCTTTCCCTGAGGTTCCCCAGGGCAGACAGGACTGACTTTTCCTGTCCCCCTCTTCTATTCTGTCCTCTCTCTGTCTCTGTGCCTCTTTTTTTTCCTCTCCTGCTTTCCCTTTCTAATAAAACTTCTCACATAAGCTCTGCCTGCCTGGAATGTATGTTCCCAGTCTCGGTCAACCTTGCCTGCTATAGAATGCACCAAGGTTCCCCTCGTTGCATTTACCCTAACACCGGAGTCAGATATTGAGGGAAATGCTGAGAGATCAGAGAGAAGGAGCAAGCCAAGGCACACTTTACCTCCTAGCGTCTCAGCAGACATGAATGGAATGAGTTCCTCTTTCTCCCTGTTTATATCCTGTTTCTGCCCAGCTACATCACTTCCTGTCTGTCTGTACAGACCTCTAGACCTCTATGGTTAGCTAGTGGCAAGCTCCATTCTCTGACCCTCAGACAGGCTTTATTTGTACAAGCAAGATATCACCATATGTGAGGTTGGACCCCCCCAGCCAATGGAGGAAAACCACCTGTGTCAGCCACCACCTGCGTCAGACTAAAAACCAGATGCATTTCCTTTCTTGGTGTGCTTGCTGTTAACGAGCACACCCTCTTGATCAAGAATAAAGTTTGCTTTGTTCAGACAGTGCTGTTGGAGTGATTGTTTCTTTCTTTGTGACCCTGAGCTTATTTCCAACAATACCAGGTCCATTACCTTCTTTCCTTTCATCATAGTCCCCCTTTATCCTCGAGGAACACACTCCGGGACCCTTGGTGGATGTGTAAAACCATACATAGTACCAAACCCTACACACACATATTTTTCTTGTGCCTATATACCTAACATAGAGTTCAATTTATAAATAAAAAAGCAGGAGATTAGCAACCAACAAACATAATATTATAGAATATTGCAACAACACTATAAATTAATATGTCACCCTTCCTGTGCTCACCCCTCCTGTGACTATGTGGGGTAATACGGGCATGACAAGAGCAATGGCGGCAAATGACACAGGCCTTGTGACACAGTGCTACAATAACTCACGAATATGGCCTGAACAAAATCACTGCTATGTGATCCATCAATGTCATTCAGCCCCACACATGAGATGGCCACGACTCAGTGATCATCTAGCATGGCCACTCATTGCTACAATCAAATACCAGAGATGCAACTTGAAGGGAGGAAGGATTTATTTTGGCCACAGCTCCCATCACAGTGGCCAGGAAGCAGAGAGAAGTTTCATGCACTCAAGAGTTCTTCCTTTCATTTCACCTGGGGTCCCAGCCTATGCCAGGGTGCTGCCTAAACTAAGGACAGTTTTTCCTCCCTCCATCCCCCTCCAGAGAAACATGCTCAGACACACCCACAGGTGCACTTTAATAGCCACCCAGGTGTTTCTCAAGCTATCGAAGCTGACAGGTTAACCCTGATGGTGACTAACCTGCCCTTGGTAACCCTGGACAAAGGCTAGATTTACATCCTAGGGAAGAACAAACAAAATGACATGGGATTTCTTTGCACTCCTCAGAATTGTAGCTATAAACTTTTTGGAACTTTCCATATCATATTTTTGGGCTGTGGTTGACCACAGGTAGCTGAAACCACAGAAGGAAAATCTGTGGTTAAGGAGGGACGGGATGACTGTATTTTATTTTTCTCTAAAGTACCCATTAGTACCTGTACCTGGTGGTGTAAGGACCACCTAGAGGCAATCCCTGCAACTACTACATAAACTGTCTCTGGTAACAGGTGTGATTAAATGAAGGATTTTGAAATGAGAACATCCTGCTGGATTCTAAATGCTTTGATTTCTTGCTTAGGGTCAATGCACTCCCCAGCCCATCAGTTAAGAGCCTGCTCCACACAGAGAGAGGCTCTGGCAGCTCTCAGTGACTGGCAAGCAGGCTTTCTTGTCATTTATCACATGACGCTATTTTTTCAGTACAATGGATCTTTGGGGGCTTGGAAGAGATGACCAGATATCCAAGAACAATTTCATGGCCCTATTCAGAGCTCTTTATTGGGTCTGGACAAGTGGCCCATCTGATTCAGAGTCCTGAAAACAGAACTTATGGAACAAAGCCCAGGGGAACTTCCCTCTCCTGCCTGGATTCTAAGAGTGGCTGCACTAGGTCACGCTGAGCCCTGGCAGAGCCAGCCAGCCACCCTCTCTGCTGACCCAAGTAGGTGCTGTTTCAGATTGTTTCTGCACCAAATGATCTCTCACTTCAGTTGCTCTCTACCTCACCTTTTTTCTCTTTCTGAACCAGAGCTGGCCCATTTGGCCAGCAAGCTCCAGAGATGTTCCTTTGTCTCCCCCCTCCCTCCACATGAGCTGCTGGGCATGGCTATCAGGTAGGTGAGGTCAAGGTTGGCTCTTCATGCCCAAGTGGCAAGCCGTTTACCCACAGAGCCCTCTTCCCTGCCCCTATTTTAACTTCTTCCCTTTGAAGCTCTGGGTCCTTTGAATTCGACAGTTCCTGAGAATACCCTTGTGTTTTCCTATTGGAGGCCACGCTGTTTGATGGCCTCCCAGGGGGTTCCCTTCTCCCTCTGCCTGGCCTTGCCCCTGAGCAGCTCTGATAAGCTGAAGCTGGGGCTTGTTCTTATGTGGACAGTGGGATGCAGTTCTCTGAGCTTGGCATGACTCAAGTATCCTGTTCAAACCCTAGTGAGAGTGGCATTCCACACCGCATTCTTTGGTCTTTCAAGACAGGGTTTCTGGGTGTAGCCCTAGCTATTCTGGAACTCGCTCTGTAGACCAGGCTGGCCTCCAACTCACAGTGATCTACCTGCCTCTGCCTCCCGAGTGCTGGGATTAAAGGCATGCACCACCACTGCCCGGCCTGCCTGGCATTCTTAACACGAGTCAGCTCACCAAAAACCAACCTTAGCCAAGAACATCATGTGTAATTTCCTGGTTTCTAAATTGCCTGTGTCTGTAAATTCTCCTGAAGTTCACGATCACTGGAAAGACTCCCAGAGCCTTGGAGAGTGGGTGAGAGCTCCAGGGTTTGGGGAATCCTCATTTTTCTGTTTTGAGTGTCCCCCCTACCTCTGCCATTCTGCCCATCTTTGTGGGACAATCTATCTTTTTTCTGTCTAGCTGGCCCCTCATCCCTCTCACTGTCGTACCTTCTCCAGCTATCTGATGGTTTTACTTCCTCTCTGTGATCCTTGCTTTTTGCTTCTCTGACTTTCAGGGGGTATTGGGATGGCCGGGTAGGCTAGCCACTGCACTAAAGTGCCCACTGGCTCTACTTGCCAAGGTCCATCTGGACCAGTGCCCATTCCTACTGTGTACAAAGGGGCTTGAAAGGGCCTCTGAGGCAGCCGAGCCTGTGTTTTGCATAGATTCTTTTCCACTTCTCCTGGAACAGAGGGGTCCCATTCTTGGCGCCAGCTGTCCAAAGCTAAAGCAGTGGGGAATTCAAGAAGAGAAATACCCAACGCTCTTCAAAGGCCATTTGTGAAGTCAGCCGGTCAACTGTGAGCAGCCCAAGTGGTTAGGGCTCCCCTGTTTACCACTTGTTACAAATGTTGGACAGAGTTCAAAGGAAAGGGGGCCCCCAAACAAGTTTGGGGTTAATGAACAAATCCAGTAAATTTAGCAGCTTGATTTCTTGGCTTTCATTGAGCTGGCCTGGGTCCTGAAAACAGGTGGTCTGTCACCTTTTGGGGACACTCATCCCTTACCCACAGTACTATTGGGGAGCCATGTGCCCCTCTGGTCAGCAGTTTGTACTTCAGCCCCAAATCTTCAGTCCGGCAGGAACTATGATGCACTTCAGGGTTTGGGGAGTGGTAGGGCTTTGCCGCTCAGGCATCCAGTTCCTTCCCCAGCAAGGGGAGTCTTCCTCACTGCCTACTCCACACCATCCTCTCCTCACGCTCACAATATAACCTATCCAGACAGACTTCTAGGACCTACCAGTTGCCACAGGACCCATTAGACAAAAAAGTAAGAGCAACCATGGCTCTTCTACAGGAGGGTTCTGGCAAAGTGGCCATTGCATGGATAGCCACCTGTGTTTTGAGGCTGGCTTCTTTCCTGGGTCACTGGCTTGCAATACAGCCTCTCCTGTATGGCTATACAATACAGCATTCCCACAAGCAAGCTGTCCCTTGGCACTATTCGAGTGAATCTTTGTCCTCTTTTCCTTAGATGGCAGCTTGCTAACCCCAGTCTACTCCCCACTTGCTCTTAGGGGCTCACTGATGTGACAATCTACTCATTTGGACTAGATCTTTTAGATCCGCTGAAGATCCCAAACCTTTCCCTTATCTCACTGGGCCAGGCCGTTTCCAGACCAGACAGTTCTGTGAGTTGTCATCTGAAGGGTGAGTAGCAAGAAGACACTAATGAGTCACAACAGCAGATACTGCTTTTCTGCTTTACATTCCTCCTGAATTCACATCTTCGTGAAGAACAGGTGCCATAGATAAGAAGTGACAACTGATTGGTTAATGCATGGGTTATCATGGATGGATTACATGGCCCCTAGGGACTACATCACAGACCTGCTTTGTGAATGTCAGAGACTAAGGGAACCAGTAGATATGCAAGAATTAGTGTGTCATGTGATATTAAAAGGTATACACACACACACTGACAGTCAAAGGGTCAATTTGGAAAAACCCAATTTTACATTTTCTATGTGTCTTTTAGGGACAATTCCTCTAGCCACAATGCTGGATAAACAGACTGAACTATTAATATGGACAACCGAGCCACAAATTTAAATACGTAGCTTTTAATGTTGAAGAGACAATTTCTTCAAGCCTGTCACATGCTCTTGTCTGGAGACCTGGGGAAGTTGACAGGACAGAGTTCCAGCTCTAGCAGGGTATATTGCTGGGCACAAGGAGGAATTGCTTATCCTAAGTTGTTTCTTTTTCTGAATAGTAAAGGTTTTTAATGGTTCATTTCCAAATCTCCATGTCCATTTCTAAGGTAGACTCCATACTGAGCCAGTTCTACTTGACTGTTTTCTTGATCTGGGATTAAAATAAGAAATCAGCAACATCTGCCTAGGAGACATAAGTTATTTTTCCAGATCCTGTCATTATTTTAAACTTGCTGAAGATCAAATTTGCAGAGGTTCAAAGTATTGGCCACAAATCACAGAGAGAAAAATAGTCTTCATAGCCAGTGTGGCCATGTTCTCCTTCACTCAAGGCCAGCTACATGAAGGTATGTCCACGTGAGAGAAGACAGGCTGGGAACCCTAGCAACTGAGCCAATGATAGCCCCGAACTGTCAGCTCACTCAGCAGATGAGGGTGTCCCAGGGCCTGGCTTCAGGTCAACTTTTGACTCCAAGTCATTTAACAGTCTCCAAAAGCTGAAGCCTGCTCCTGGAACAGAAACTTCTCTGGTTTTTTCCTAAAATACTCTTTTCAGAAGTTTCAAAGTTGTTCAATGTTTTGCTAACATTTTAGGGAACTATGGAAAAACTGGCACACCATAGGAAGAAAGAGGAAAAAAAATGCCAGCAGGGGAACAGGTCGCCTGGGGTCACTGGTCAACTCCAACCACAGATGTGATCAGAAATTCCCTCCCAGCTAGGAGACTTGGGTTCAGTGCGTGTTACCCCATCTCACGGGGACAGGTGGCTGGAGAGGTAGTGGTGGCGGTGATGGGTGCTGAGGATATGATGTTACGACTCAAGGGTTCCAAAGGCTTTCTGGGATCATATGTCTTGTGTTGTCCCTGTTACACACTATCCAGGTGCTAGACCAGATATTAAGCAGTAGGTTTGGACTGACCACTGGAAGTGTGAAACATATCAGGGCCTGCTTTTCAAGGACAAACCAACACTGCTCCTCAGGCTAAATGGTTCTTAGCACAATGTAAAGGTGGCAGGAAGACACTTAAGCCCTTTGCCCTCTGTACTGGTTGTTAGTTAAGACTGTGCAGTCATTATACAGTAAGTATAAACGGAAACTAAGTTCCATAGGACTTCAGGAGTAGCATAGCCACAGCAACGAAGGAAAACCCAGCACATATTCTTTAGTCCCTTAGCAATCATGCGGCACAGCTACCATGTCAATTGGTTTGCTTCTCCCTGCCTTTAGTAAACGTTGGAACTAACAATCTTAAATTGCATAGTATGTCTTTTGGCTTTCACAGTCTCAGCCCTTTCCCTCATGTTTTCTAAGTATTGTCTTCCATATGGGAGCTTGGTAAAGCTGGGGTGTATTGTTTACCTAAGAACATACACCCAGCTCCTGGAAGGCAAATCTCAGTGAATTCTAGGCTAGCCTACTTAGTGAGTTCCAGACAAGTCAGGGCTATATAGTAAGACTCTGCTTAAAAAAAAAAGAATGTGTACCCAGACACCAACCACTTGGTGTTGTTCAGTCCCATTCGCAGCTGTATCCTCTGTATTTATACGGACTTTATGGAGCTCGGGAGAGGCCCCCATGATATGGCCAAGTAAGTCAGCTGTATCAGTACAATGTAATTGGGAGAGGAATTTCTACTACAGAAAATAAAATAATACTAGTTAAATTTGGGAAAGGGCAGCGGTATCTACAGAGTTGACTGGAAGTTTAAAAGATGAATCGGATATTATGTTGCAAGAGAAGAGGACTGGGCTAGGGGTATAGCTCCAAGACAGGGAGATCTCCTAGCATATGCAATGTCCTAGGTTCAGTTCCTACAAATGCATGATGGGAATCACAGCTGTCTGTAATCCCAGCCCTTGGGAGATGGATGCAGAGGATCCTTGGGGCCACACTAGTTGAATCATCAAGGTCGAGGCTAAATGACAGGTAAGTAAATAAGATAGAAAGGAATCCAGGAAGGGAATATTAATACACACACATGCACACAAGCATGACAAAATATTATTCAAATGAAAGCTGCCTTTCTTGACCACGTCTGTGGGCCCGAGAAGCCATGGAAACACTTTTATTCCTAGAGTCCATGGTCTGGAACAATAGTTAGTTGTTAATGAAGATAGCCTATGTGGAATACAGGATCCGTTCCTCTAAGATGGCAATTTCCCCCTTTGTGAACACACCCACCCACTCACACCGAGAAAGAAGGCAAGCATGCAGAATCCCCACATCCCCACCCTTCTCTTACCGTCAATGACAGTGCCATGCAGACAAAGGTGAACTTTTTGATGTGGGCTGAGGTGACCGTGTTGCTCGTGTTTGCCAGTTTATTGCTGGGGTTATTCTGGGAAAAGAGAATGGTGGTGATGACAAGGCTGGGCTATCCCTGGCTGACCCCCTGGGGCACAAAGAGCACCTTGTTTTATTTGACATGCCTCAAGTATGGATTTCAAGTGACAGCTTGGAAGACGGCTGTCACATCAGGTCTCTGAGACAGCTGTCAGGTTCCTACCCAGAAACATTAACCAGAGGGAATTCTGGGCTCATTCAGTCCTCTGCTGTTAGCACCAGGCTGCCAGCTCACCCCGAAGGGCCTTGGCTCTGAAGCCTGCTTCCTGACTCATGTGTCCCTTTTTGGCTTCAGCAGACCCTGTGCCTGGCCACCAGGGTTGGTGTCTCCTTAAAGGCCATGGCTCACTGACCTCAGGGGTCTTCTCCCTACCAAAGGAATAAAACTTTCCTTGAGCACTTGAAGGCCCTCTGAGCCCCAGATGCATCTCCCCATCATTATTTATCCCCTTGCATCCCAAACAGGGCTCCTCGCTCTTTTCCTACATTCATGTGTCTATTTTTCCCTCCCTTTGTTGGATTTCCTGGTTTTCAAAATACCTGTCTCCTGAAAGCCCATCCCCTTCCCAGCCCATCTGCTGGGGAAAGCCTCTGTAACCTTTGACTTACAGACCGTTTCTGGGCCTCACTCCTGATGATACTGGGGCTGTTTGAGTAGACAATGTGTCCATGCATGTTCAGACTCCATGCACCGTCTTAAGATTACTTGAGATTAAGTAGTGCCCGTCTTACCCACTCTCTGGCCCAGAAGCACATATCATAGGACATTGGCCATACTGAGTTGTGAGCAAATCCTCCAAGGAGGTAGTTCATGCATCCTGTCACAGGTCACCGCAAAGTACAGTGAGGGAGGAGGCCTGCTGAGGCTGCCATAGCTCGCTGCTAAGCTTGCTCCTAACCATCGTGAGCATCTGGCCTCACTCCAGGGAAATCAGAGAACCCTGCTCCAGTCTACATTAACTGAGCTCCAGAGCTGAGGAGCAAACCTATCCATGACACTGGGCTCCACATTGGCTTACGGGGAGGGGGGGGAATCTCACCCAAACACACTGAGCCTATGCTGATGGCTGGTATGAGGACCCCTGAAGGGCAGGGTAAGAAAGCACTTACACATCTCTGCAGATGTAGTTGAAAAGGACTGGCACACCAGCCATCAGGGATACCATTTTACTTGCCTGATGAACTGTCTGACAGACAACAACTAAAACAGAGAATTTACACACGTGGTTTATGCTTAAGTCAGAAGAACTACCGTTTTACACCTCTTCTTCTGGAACCCAGAGAGGTCAAAGGCTCCACCAGCCAAGACAGGGGACGCTGGAAGCCCACCCAGAGGGGTCTGAGGTATTGGTGACCAGATGGCATTCCCACACATGGCTTGGGATTACTCAGGGGAATGTGTGGAAACAATGGGTGAGGCTTGAAAAGGATCCCAAGTAACTCTAGTTTCTGCCCAGAGGTAGGTTCATTAAAGGAAAATTTTTTTAGCTTCTAACCTCTGTGATTAAGAGTAAGACAATGTTTTTCTTGGGTGCTCCTGCTAAAGACACAAAGTGTGGTATTGTTAAGTTTTTATTATTATTATTATAAGGTAGCCAAAACCAATTTCAGATAGGACAGTCCCAGCCAAGAGCTTCACCCATTTCAGTACCTGCCTTTGTCTTTAAGTTGCATTATATAATCTTTCTTACCAAAGCGAGAACTGAAATTTAGCAAAGACTGACATCTGAGCTGGTTTTCTAGGACTTACCACATACACATTCCTTGAAATGAAAGCAGTGATTCTATTTATACGTTGCATTAACTTACTAAATGGAAGGCCCCTCTCTTAAAGTGACTCAAACCTTGGACGTCTCAGGGGTCTGTAGGAACCAGCCAAAATACTACCTAGGAGAAGCCCTTCATGCTGGTGATGATCCAAATGTTTATAACCGTTGGTGGGTGGGAACCAATGGGCTATGAAGGCAGGGTTACACCAGCACCGTACTGCATAAAATTACTAGCTAAAATCATCTCATGCTAGGATACTGGGAGAGACCCCTGTCATTGAGAGGAGAGTCAGACTTTATGATGAGTGTGTGTACACAAGAAAAGAAGGGGAAGTGAGATGGAAGAATAGCAGGAGGCTAGGCAGTATGGAAGATTGCTGTCATGGGAGGTGAGAACTGGTGTGTGTGTGTGTGTGTGTGTGTGTGTGTGTGTGTGTGTGTGTGTGAGTGTGTGAGTGTGTGCAGAGTGGTGGACTTAGGGTGGTCTTTGTCTAGACTTGGGGAACACTCTGGGCTTCCGGTGTGATGTGGGGTGGAAGGAATTGGGTACCTCTCTTGGAACCTATATCCTACAAGTTTGGCCTTCCTAACAGACAGTCAAAGGAGACCTTTCAGAGCTGGCATTGTGAGTGAAATGGAAAAGTTTTAAACTTCTGGCCTGGCCTTGTTTGCATGACTTCACGGGACTTTTGTGCCCACAGGAAGTTGGAGTGAGGGCTCTGTGATGAGGGAGTGGGTATAGTGATAGTTAAGAACCAGAGATCAGCCGACCATTTTGACCCGCCAAAGACTCTGGACCTGGACTTTCCTCCCCATACTCACTGGACTCTTGCTTGAATAACAGAAAATAGAGGTAGCAATGGCTCTGAACTACTGCTAGGAAACACCAAGGCTAAACACATAACGTGTGGCAAGCTACTTGTTCTTAGAGTGCAACATACCATTATATATGAATAGTATGCCTTGCTAGCTATTTGTTTCAGAGCAGAAGGCTGTAGGTTTAAACAAGAGGGGTGTGGTGAAATAGATATTTATTAAATGACAAGCAGGACAGTTCCCACCAGTCCAATTAGATATCTCCCATAGAGGGGACAGCAGTTTTTGGCTGAACTGGAAAGGTGGAATATGGAGCTGGAGAGATGACTCCGAGCAGCCTCACGGGGCAGCTCACAATCGCCTGTAATTCCAACTCCAGGGGATCTGATATCCTCTGGCCTCTGAGGTCATCTGCATGCAGCTGGTGCACATAAACTCATACAGCACATACATATACACAAATACACGTGTCTTAAGAGAAAACCCCAAACAAACAGGAAACAAGTTTCGCTACACGGACACAGTCTATACCTATCCTCCTGCCATAGAAAGACAGCCACAAGTCTAGGAATGCTCAAGCCCTAGCCTCCCACGCCCACAGCTTGGACATCTGCCACTGGACCCACAGGAATGACATTGACTAAATAACAATAGGCCACAGGAACAAAACCCAATAAACTTGATTTGGGGTGAGGGGTTATTTACTTTCCCCCTTGAAAATGCTCAAGAGGAATAATGTGACCACAGAAATACCAATTTGGAAAAACATCACAGAATCTGCCCTAAGACAAGCCTCATTTTCCTCTATTCTCAGAGGAAAATGTCCAGTGCTTCTCCTTGGGGACCCCTATCCATCAAGTGGCAGTGTTATGAAGTGCAGTTTCTGACACCATGCCACAGAGGTCTCACCTTGTCAAAAGCAGGATAGACAGCACGGATTTCTGTCAACCAGCCATATGGCATGTGACCTACAGGGTAGGTGGCTGTCAGAATTGCCACTGCCTGTAAGAGAAGAGCGGACACTGTTAGTGTGGGCATCAGCAGGAAGCCCTCCAGGATCTGCCAGGCTAGGTAACCAGGCTAGTGGCCCATCTGTCCACATACTCACTAGCCACAAGATGGTCTGAAACAGAGTAGAGACACCAGGGAAATGTCTCACATGGTTTGAATGAGGATCAGGCCATGTCCCCTTCTTAAAATGCCAACATTTCAATCCAGTTTCCTCAGACTCCGAATCTTCGCTCTTTCTACTGGGCCTAAGCAAGCTCCAGAGTCAATCACAGTCATATGTAGTTTTGCGTGTGTGCATCGTATGCATGTGTGTTCACACATGTGTGATGTGTGTGTGTGTGTGTGTATAGGCCAGATTGACTCCGGTGTCTTCCTACTTTGCTCTACCCCTTACATGTTGAGGGAGGGTCTCTCACTTGACCCTGGAGCTCACCATCCAGCTAGCCTAGCCAGCCAACTTGCTTAGAGCATCCCGCACCTGCTCCGGGTCACAGGTGGATGCTGGGACTCTGGGCCACACTGAGCTATTCTCTCTAGCCCAACATGGGTCCCAAAACAATACCAGGCACAGAGCCTTAGGTTGGCTCCATTTCTCCACCTCCATGCTGTCCTTTGAAGCAGTGGATCTGTTCGTCATTGTTTTTGTGCTACTGTCTTTCCAACTTAATATGTTTCAGGCTGCTTGGTCCCAGTGGCCCTACTCAAAATTTTAATTTAGTAAAATCAATAAATATTTCATACAGGAAAGGCTACTGACAGGTTTCCATGAAAAGAGTTTTCCTTTCTTGCATGGATGAAAGGGAGGGAAATGAAAATTTGGCATCTATGGCCACACTCTGGCAGTCAGTGTTTTAACTCACTGGTGAAAGAAGAAGTCAGGCTTCATTTGTTTTAATGGACAGAGCAACTGTGCCCAGCACACAAGACATGATACAGTTGACAGCTATGTGAGGAAACTTGGTGTGGTATGGCATAACATAAAAGAGCATCTTGATTAGGCAGACCTAGATCCAAACCTCCCTCTTCCTGTGTGAGATAGAAACCCTCTCTCTCTGTTGGATACCCATCTCTGATTCTCCATGGAAATGGCACTGGTAATATTAGTCACACAGGGCTGATGGAGAGTGGCTAAAATGCACACGAATGCTGGAGACATCGGCACACAACATATAACCACTGGCTCCATTTCCCATGTGTTGAGCTTCTATGCCATAGCTGGCAATTTGGAAATCCAAATGTCCTCTTTTGTTTTGTGTATAGGAAGGTGGATTTCTAGCACCTAAGTGATGAGGGTTCCATACTTGGAAAATCAGTATTTGACTCACAAAGCTGCTGTACTACAACAGCCACCAAAGATGACATCTGTGACTCAGATACCAAAATCCAGGACCAAATGGGGGCCAGAGAAAGAGTTGTACTTTTTGATTTATAGGTGTCTTCTCCTGGCCAATGGGAGCCCTTCCCAGGACATGGAAACTGGCAGGGTGCTCCGGGCTGGGGAGCTGCTGACAGCACAGTCAAGGCTGGGTATAAACAGGAGGCCTTAATGAGAAGTCACCAGCCTTCCTAAAGGACCAGTGGTGCCAGCAACAGAATTAATTCTCCAGAAGGCAGCGGAGGTGGAAACAAATGAAGTCACTCTGTTTGTTCATCCCCAACTCAAAAGGAGGAAGGGATGAGTCAGCCCTCTCTGTGGCATGGCAGCCAATTTCCAGATGCATTTCTAGAGCTTGGAGTGAACACACAGGAGACCCTCATCTAGAGGAGGGTTGAGTGCCAAAGAGCCCACAGATGGCATGGCATGACATGTGTGTGTGAGACACTAGGATAGAGTAAGTGAGGCCGGCCTGGTCACCACAGAGTCTCTGAGCACTGATAGAGCTCCCACAAGGTGTGTCCCGCCAGTGAAGAAGCTGCATGATGACACTGTAGAGAAATGGCAGGGCCCTGGGAGGTCAGAAAGCTAGAAGGCTCTCACTATCCCAGCTTCTAGCAGGTTCTTTCCATGTCTTTCTCTCCTATGCCTCAGTTCCTCATGTAGTAAGTGAGAAGGATGATGTAGATGCTTTCTTCCATAGTCATAGAAAGGTAAATTTCAAATGTCACCCAGTCATGGCTTCCTTTGTCCCTGTGTCATATGATTTTAGAATTGCTTGAGCTCTGGAGGTGAAGTGGAAATAAATTAGAATCATTTCTATCCCTCAGCGTGTGCCCACGTGCCTATAAAGTGCCCTACCTCTGTAGCAGCAGAGCTGCCTCCAAGGTCCCGGGACACAAAGAGGTTGACAATGGGCCGACTGATTCGCTGTGTGGCCAGGATCAGAGCCAAAGGCCACCAGAAGCTCAGCATCTTTCTTATGGTTGCATCGCCCTGTGTGGAGAAACAGAGGTCAAAGCTCATTTGCTTCCAGAAGTAGAACAGAACACAGTTTAAAATCAAAGCCTGGCCTTCTTATGCCAATCAACAGCAACTTCATGATGCTTAACAATAACATACAGAAAGGCCTCTGTAGACATGCCAAGTTGAATTAAAATTTAGTGTATTGTCTTATTAGAAATTAATTCTGACATCTGGCAAGCTACTGAGAAATCAAAGCAAACATTAAAGCTCCATAGATCCCAACCACTGTTTTCCACACTCGGAAGCAGCCTCCATACAAGGTGGGGCTCAGCTCCAGGACCTGAGAAGCAGGTTTGAAATGAGTCTCTGTTTATGTCATCACAGTGACTGGCAATAAGCCATGTCAGTAGGAGGTAATTCTGAAAAAATAGAAAGCTATTATAATCTACTTTGGAAGTAGTCAATCTATACAAACGTGTCTAATTACTGCAGGACTATTTAGCTCAGCTGAAGAGACCTTCAAAGCCTTCACAGGAGTCACACCCACTGTGCAGAGCCGTAAGGGAAACAAAAACACCGTAAAGAACTAGCCATGTCTTAAGACATCTACAGCCAAGGTGTGTGCTATCTTGCAAGAGTGGCTTCTGTTACACAATTTTGGTTTCGTTTCTTAAGAGGTTACACCATGGAACCATCTCTTTCCCTTTGCTGGACACTGAACACACACATACACACACACACAGAGGAGAGATTAGTCCTAATGAGATAATTGTGGCAGACAAGTAGTGGAAATAACTAGGTTGGATGTCAATGATAGCTTGACCTAGGATTAGGTGTGTGACCAACACAATTGCTGTTGTGACATGGACAAGAAAGCATTGTATGGTTAAGCTGGGGACTGCAGGTGGAGTGTGGCCAAGGTTAGACATGACCGTTCCTGTCTGCCTGATAGCTCGATGAAGAGAAATGAAACCCACTGTACAAAGTAGAAGCAAGCGTGCACATGAACCCAATACTGTTCATAACTTGTGATGAGCAGGACACCCAGCCTCTTGTGAAAGGTTGGCTGTTCTACTTTTAACTTGATTCTTACTTGACCTTTTAGGCCCAGGACAAACCTGAACTTCTCCATGGAGGCTTCTTAGACCACATGACGAAAATTGGAGGCCTTTGGGTTCTTTGCAGTGTAGACACTGTTCTGGACTCATCTAGTTTTTTGTTTGTTTTCTAAAATTGTTGCTTCTCTGTTAGTCCTACCTGCCTAATGAGTTCTAAATCTTGTTGAAACTCAAGGCCATATTTTAAGATTTCCCATCACGAAATGTGTCTAAAGCTCTGCCCAGCCCCTAGGAGGTGCCAGATTAAGAGACTGGCACTGGGTAGTGCAGAGAATATAAACAGAGCTGTGCTACGATGTTAAAAACAATAAAACATGAACACAAAGGTTCCATGAATCCCAGAACTTTCTGGACCATGAAAGAGGTTACCATAGCACACAAGGAGGTGTGAGTGCTGTTACCCATAACTGGACCTGACACACTGTCTGGTCTGCCTTCCTCTCAGAAAAACCACTAACACTTGACCTTTGGATTTATTACACTGAGTTCTCATTTCACATTCTCTGGGTCTTGGGCAGACCATGGTTGAGCAGGTGAAGACTGCCCTGAGGGTTAGGGAGAGAGGGATGGAGGACTGAGTGGAGAGAAGATCAGGGTGGATGACTATGACCAACACATAACACATGCAAGTATGAAAACTGCACCGTGACTCCTGTTACTTTGTACAACTAGTCTGTGTTAATATTTTAAGAAGTCAAAAGGTGAATGTACCCCCAGCTCTGGTCCACTCCTGTCAGGGATGATGTCATGGATGTTCCGGTAGTAGCCCAGGCACAGTGTGGTACAGCGCACAAGCGCTCCCATGTACAGAGACAGGATGGGGATGAGCAGTGGCTCTCGGCATTCCAGGTGACTGTGAAGCAAAATGGCTACGAAAACAACCTGCAAAAGGGAAAACATGGCAGGTCAGCACAATGAGGAGAGCTGGTCAAAGAAGCAGGGCCACCCTCTTGAACCCAGCAGCTGATGGAGAGAACTGACCAGGGACTTTGACTGTATTCTGACCTTGTGTGACCCAGATGCAGATGCCTGGGGTTCACTGGAGGATCACAACCATGGTTTGTTTTTTCTTTTCCTGAGATAGGGTTTCTCTGTAGTTTTGGAGCCTGCCCAAAGGAACTCACTTTGTAGACCTGGCTGGCCTTGAACTCACAGAGATCTGCCTGCCTTTGCCTCCCAAATGCAGGGATTAAAGGTATGTACCAACACTGCCTGGCTACAACCATGATTTTGTTAGCTCCACCACTGAGATCTTTGGCAACTGTACTTCTGGTTAAGATTACCAACTAAGAAATGCCTAGAAACTCTGGCCTCTTAGCTGCTTCACTAGTGACTACTGGAGGCTTTTTCCACACCAGAGGAAAAAGCTGTGGCAGCCAGTGATGCACGGGGCATATACGTGGAAACATTTACAGGATAAAACTAACACCATTGGACATGATGATGGCACAACCTAACTTATAAAAATGTACAACTCTAAGCTTGGAAATGTACTAAAATATTAACTACAATGTGACTACAATGTCCATTTGTTTACAGAGTTAGAGATCTGGAGGTCTTGTACTTGGAAGTAGTGGGCTTCATATTTACCATCTACAAGACTTACACTCCAAACCACTGTGGTGATATTTAGAGGCTGAAAATGGGATGTGTGGTTGGTAGAAGTGACCATAGTCAGGAGAGACTGAAGTCCTGATGAAGAGTTAATCCCTCTCGGCTGCCTCAGTCTTGAAAGCAGAGTTTATGATGTATTCATCTCCTGCAGCTGCCAGAAATGTGGCCAACCTCACCATTGGGTCTTCAGAGCACAGGGGACAGAGGTGCTACCTGGATGTGTGGCTATGAGCAGGCAGCTGAGAACTCGGGCTTCTCGAGCAGACACAGCTGGGGAGGTGTTCACTCTCACTGTCTCATTCACTCAGTTTCACACATGCCAGAAGGACATGCTGGGGAGTGACAGAAGTATGGATACCCATGACTGTCCCCAAGTTGCTTCCAACTGGGCCAAAGGCAGTGAACTAAAGGATATGAAGACCAGCAGGTGGAAGCCTTGCTAGGATACACTGAATGGGGTGAAGCCTGAGCATGTGGGGCTGTGGACACAGCTAATTAGTCAGAGCTCCCCTGGACGCCCTTTTAGGTATTCGTGGAGTGTCACGGCCATAGCAAGCTTCCCATTTTTACTATCTTCATCAAGTGTCCTGTAAACCAGGGTGGTGATTCGTAGAGTGTGAAACCTGGTTGTATGAAAAGTGAAAAGTGGAGCCCAGTGTGTCCTCTAAATCCTAAGCTGTCAAGACAGTTCTGCAAGACAGAAGAAGCCTGGAGAGCAGGACCGTGTAGGAGGACCTGAACAAGAAGGAGAGGGAAGCTACAGACCAGAGAGGAGTATGTGTGGGAGACATGATAGCAGCCCACACAGCAGAAGGTGGAGATGCTGTCAGCCTCCCCCTGAAATTCTAACAGACTGAAGCATGCGGCCCAGAACTTGTCACGGGCCTTATGTCTTCATGGCAGACCACATCACTTACCGACTAAAATAATACTTGTGCACTTTGCCTTCTAGTCCAGAATCACAATTCTGAATCTGCCATGGCCACCAAAAACATGTCAGATTATATTTGAGAGGCACCTGCTGTATTAGTGGTGAGGTTTTTCCCAGCATGTACTGGCCCAGACCAGGTTCTGCGAGAGAGCCCCAGACTCTCTGATAGAGAGTTCCAGACTGACCTCTTGGGGCTGACAATTTGCAGAGACAACAGACATACTAATCAAATAACAGGCCAGTGAACACCCAATGCCAGTCATGAACAGAGTCATTGAGGGGAGTTATCTTTGCTGGGCTTTGCCTGAGGTGAGACCTTTAGACTGAGCAGAGGTGGGAGGAGCAGGAAGGAGGCGAGAAAAACTGAGGCAGAGTATTTCTTCCAAGTTGGATCTATGGACCAGAGAGGACATAGGGTAGGGTTCATGGGGCTTCAAGCCCATCCTAGGTCAGCATTAGGATCTCAGAGGCTGAGGTGGTCAGGATTTCAATGGTAAGATATAGTTGTGGCAGCAATAGGAATAGTAGAGAGCCAGGCATCTGGGTGAGGGTGTGTGAGTAGGCTGCTCAGCACTGTGGGTAGGAAGGGATGATTTCCCATCAGAGTGAGTGACAGCAGCAGAGAGGTCACAGCAAAGGGAAGCAATGCTAAGGACTGGAGCATAATAACCCTTCATGATAAAGGGAAGTGCTCCCAGGGTGGTGCCTAAGTTTCTAACCAGATGATTGAACATGCCAATTTACTTAGCAAAACTCTTGCTACAGAAGATCTTCAATTCAGGTTCGAGGGTTCTTTCAAAGACCTGACAGGGGCCAGTAAACAGATCTTTCTGGATCCCTAAGTAGGGAAGACTATGGATATTTAATGGGGGAATCACAGTCATGTTGTAGATGCTATAAACCTAGGAGACAACATAACCTTGTTTTCTTGTTATTAAAAGGGTCTGTTTAATGCAGATTTAGAATCTAGGCATCCAAGATAGCTTAGTGTAGACTCTGGTAGGACCGCTCTACCTACCTTGGCTGTGTTGCTTCATGGCTGATGGCAATGGTGGGAGTGTGGGTGAAAGGAAAAGATCATTTGAACACATGAAATCAGTGAGACTGGAATCCTACAATCCTTCTGGGGGTGGCCCTCAATGATCTAAGGCTCTACCTCTTGAAGAAATCAACATTCCTGGGTGTGAAACTGGGGGATGGGAGAGTGGGAAAACCACACCCAAGTCATCATGGGCATGGGCTCGAGTTCTCATGGACAGAATGAAGCCAGTAGGAGGAATGTTTCCTAGAAAAAAAGAAGTGAAGAGTGAAGAGCTGTTGAGCTGTTTGTGAGACAATGGAAATGCACTCCTGGGTCTAAGGGCACAAGGCTCTTAGTAAGAGCCATCTGGAAGAACTGACAAGGGTGAAACCAGACCTATGTAGGGAACACACTGAACAGGAAGTGGAAACACAGGAGGCAGCTAGTGGAAACTGTCCTTTTAAGAAGTGTGGATGTGAAGTGATACAGAGAAAGATAGGGTCGTAGCTAACAAGATACATGGGGATCCAGAGAAAACTGCTTGCTGCCCTTGTGTTTTCTAGCTATGTGAGTAGGCTCACAAGTCCAAATACTCATCCACGGAGACAGAAGAAGAGTCACTGAAAACTAAATTAGTAAGGGACCCACCCCCCCAAGCAGGTCAATCAGGACCCGAAGTACAGGTAGAAGAGGTGGACCTGAAAGTCAGATACCACCTCTCCACATGAGGGAACGTGGAAGCTGTAAGTTAAGCTTGCAGGATGTTGGTCACGAGATAAGAGTGGATGCTTCAAATTTCTCTGTGAAGTGAGAACCAACAGAGGTCATCTCCTGTGAAGTGTGACGGGGGTGAGGGAGTGGAAGGGTGGGGGGGATGGGGATGGGAATGGGGAGGTGGGGGTGACTTTCTGTAGCAGCTCCCCAGGGTCAGCTGAGGTGACTTGCCATCTCTGCAGAAGCATTTGCTGCTAGGGGCAGGTGAGGCAGACACAACAAGGGTCAGTCAAGGCTAGGGTCTTGCCAAAGGCCCAGGTGAAAAGACTGGTGACTCTCTGCATCAGTCACGCAGAGAGGGTTCCAAAGTCAAGAGTGAGTGGATTTAAGCAGAGGGCACGCTCTGGGAGGTACCAGGAAGGACAAACAGCATCAGGAGAACTCTCACTTTGATGCTGAACAAGCAAGGAAAGTCTGGATGATGGTGGAATAAATAAAACAAACCAATAGCATTTTCAGAAAGTCCATGGCGATATCACATGGGACACATATGGAGGTGGAGGACAGCTCACATGCCTCAACTTGTACTGTGGTACGAAACCAATAAACTCGGGGGCAACTTTTTTAAAGTGGGAGTTTCTGTTAGACCACTTTTCTCAACTGACATATTTTCTCACTGGTTTACTCATGCCGTGAAAGTTCCTGGAAAAAGCTGCACCTTCCACTGTAACTTCTGCAAGGCTGACTGGATGATTAGAACTGCAGTGACCCTGGAGAGGTTGGAATGTTGCAGGTCCACAGCCTAGTTACAATTTACCCTGGGCTAATTTTAGCTTTGTAAATAGCATTCCTTGTTCACCTCTGAACTGACATCCCGAGACTAAGGGATAACCCTTTTGGAATGTATTAACAAAAACCCTGGGATCCACCAACAAAGGCATCTGCAGCTTGTAGCTGAGTTTTCTCTACTTTGCTGTAACCCACCTACATACTGTTTCCACGAATGTATTTTTAAAGTGTCTTGATGCATGATTTTCTTTGTCCTGTTAATATAAAAATTTCTTCAAACTACTACCACACCAGACGTGGAATTTGGGGTCCCTAAATCTGTATTCTTGGGCCATGGTTGCTCATATCTAGCTTCAGATTAACCATCTCTTATCCCTTTGGAGCTGACAGTTAAGTTTCTGCATTGACAATGGCAAGGTATTTGAACAGTGGTTCAAAGTGCTTCTCACAGGACCTCTTTACAAATGATCAGATTAGGAGTCCCAGGCACTGCTTTCAGGTAATGGGAAGTGGAGTGGGAGAGCAGGAGGGACGGGTGAGGAGTGGAGACTTACAAATGAAAATGATATTTATTCCCCCAACCAGACTGTGACAGGAACTCAAACAACAAGGTTTAAAATAACTGCTCTACCAGGAACAGCCCCGGGGCCAGAAAGCATCTGAACTTAGCTTCCCTTGCTTCTTCCAACCAGATCTGTTTATTCCAATAAGCAGGGGCCAGGATCAGGTTTAAAATGAAGGAGGAAAATGGCTGTAGGCATATGGCAAAGTATTTTCCATAAGCTTGTCTTTTGCTTTTTTTTTTTCCTGTCCCTAGATGCCGCTATGTTTATCTTGGGCAGAACTAAAGGCCCTTTTCTCCCTTTTTTGCTTCCTTTTGTCTTCTCGCCTTGTAATAACACACATCTGCAAACTCCCACTGAATTGCTGCTTCTGTTTGAAAGGCGAGATGTTTCTTTCACTTCAAATTAAACGGCAAGTGAGCAAGGCAGCTTAATCCAGCTCTCAGAGGATGCTGAAAGTAACTCTGGGACAAAACTCTTAATAGCTGTACTGCAAAATTAACAAGATAGATCAAAGATGATGCTAGCTGGTATTCAGGCACACGCAGACGTGTTAGCAAGAATTATTTTCAATTACTTTTCCATGGAATAAATGCAATTAATTTGGAAATTTAATTCTTGGTCTTTAGGGAGGTTAAACCTAACAGTTTAACTGTAGATTATTTCCAAGCAGTGGTTTATAGATGAGGGTGTACAATCAAGAAAAATGTAGGAGCTGACTCTACGTAGGTGGACTTGAGAAATTGGAAGTGTGAGCCGAAATGATGGTCTAACCCTTCCTTCCTCCGGAAAAAATGTTATTCTTAAGCCTGGTGCCATCTGCATGGCTAAGCCCTGCTCAGACTGATACCTTGTAGGGACTGCATCTTCTTTCCCAGAAACTTTTCCTGTCCTATTCTTGGAGGGCAGAAAAAAAAAAAAAAAGGAGGAAAGGTGGGTCAAGGCTAGTGCTAGCCTGGAGAATGAAGGGAAACGAAAGCTCTCCTCTTAGACAATGTTGTCAGACAGTAGAACTAGCTTTCTGTTCATTTTAAAATGTGGGCATGCTGGCTAGTTTTATGGCAACCTCGATACAAACCAAACTCAACTGAGAGAAGGGAACCTCAACTAAGAAAATACCTCCATGAGATCAGGCTGTATGCAAGTCTAGGCATTTTCTTAGTTAGTGATTGCCGGGTGGTATCCCTTATGGGTGGTACCACCCTGGGTTGGTGGCCCTGGGTTCTATGAGAAAGCAGCCTGAGCAAGCCACAGGGAGCAAGCCAGTGATCAGCACTGCTCCATGGCCTCTGCATCAGTTCCTGCCCTGTTTGACTTCCTGCTTTGACTTCCTTTAATGATGGACTAAGATGTGAAAGTTTAAGCCAAATCAACCCTTTTCCTCCCCAGTTTGCTTTGGTCATGGTGTTTCATCACATCAACAGTAACTCTAGGACAGAACTTCATGGTAACCACACAAGAAACCATGTTAAAAAAAAAAAAACCCAGAGCTTTAAGTTTGAGGCAAGAGGATCAGAGTGTTCAAGGTCAGAGAGAGGAAAAGGGAGAGAGAGAGAGAGAGAGAGAGAGAGAGAGAGAGAGAGAGAGAGAGAGAGAGAGAGAGAGAGAGAGATCTTGTAACAAATAAATAAACAGAAACCAAAACAACCATAACAGAAACCCTAGGTTGGGGTAAGATGGTTCAGGAGATAAAGGGCTTGCTGCTCGAGGCTGGTGCCCTGATTTCAATTCCTGGAACCAAACAAAGGTGGAAGGAGGGAACTGACTGGACAATGCTGTCTTATGATCCTCCACATGTGTGCCTTACCTATGGCAACAAAGTTTTTAAAAAAGAAGAAGAAAAAAAAGAGTAATTCCATGAGTGCCCAGTGCTCAGCCAGGATCCAAGTGATGGAATTCATTCTATCAGGCCATGGAGGGCACATGTAAACAAGTAACCATATATGACTAGCCCCAAGCATACTTGGTGTTACTCTGTTAGCAGTGTGTATGTGTGTGTGCACATGTGGAAGCCATACTTTCTGTATGTCATCTTCCTCCCTCACTGAACCTGGAGCTAGCTGATTCATAGACTGGCTGTCCACCAGGCCCCTGGATTGTCCTGTCTCTACCTCCCTAGTGCTGGGGTTATAAACAAACACAATTACACATACATTTCACCTGGTGCTGGGGTTCTGCCCTCTGGTTCTCACACTTGCATAGCGGGCACTGTATCCACTTCGTCACTTCGTCAGCCTCCTCACTAATCATTTCACATGCACACACTTTAAAAACAAGGATTCAAATCCTAGGTACAACCCTCACCCTAGCAAGACTATACCAACTTGTTCTTTGATTACAGGGTATCACCTTTCCCCTACTCATCAAATCACTATCACAATCCACATGTGACGTGAGCTGAACACTGGCAAGCACCACCTACACACAACTGTAAACACGGTTTCAACATCTCAGTTCCATCCAGTCAGTCAGTCATTCACTGGACGGCCACTCTGAGAAGCTGTGACAGACACGCAGACAATAGTTACCTGAGCTATGACATCTGAGATTGAGGCACATCCCACCAGGAAACTGTATTTGTGTTTTAAGAGAATGCCAGCATGGGTCCATGCCTGCCAGAAAGAACAGAATTTTCAATGACACACACAGCTGGGATCATGGTGTTTCCTACATTACGACTTAGTATGTGTTCCTAAAACACACTCTGTGCCTCCAAAAATCACAGCAGCAGGCTTGGTAAGGTTTTCACTGGCAAAACTAACTTTGTCCATTGAATGGAATGAGTGACTTCACACATTTATTCAGTAGCATTAATGAGGAGGTAAGCCATGGTCTCCGTGGCCAGAAGCTGAATGGCTACGAAGAGTGGGGACATGAGATCTCCTGGAGCAGTTGTGATTCCCTGAAAGGATTTTCCTTCCACAAAACACACTAGAGCAAGGGTTCTAAGGTGGTTCTGAGAGAATGACGTCATCAGCTCATGAGAAGATCTGAAGATGCTGACTCCAGGATCTGAGCTTGACTTTTTGTGCTTGGGGGAGGCTAGGAGGAAGTCCTTCACTAGGGGCGGGCAAAACGCCTTTAACAGAATGGTCTGTAGCCAAGTCTAGGGGGAGCTTTTTGATTGACAGTTGATACGGAAAGGCTCAGCCCACTGTGGACAGAGCCACTCTAGGCCAGTAGGTCTCGGTTGCACAAGAAAGCGGACTGAACAAGCCATAGAAGTGGCTCAGTCACAGCAACAGAAAGCAATCTAGAACACAGAGAAATAACATGATGCCTGAGCTGAACACAATGAACAAATCATTGGGTCTGGGTCAAGAGTTTGGGTAACACTGGCTGCATCTACTTCCTTCCCTGGCTCTGGGGGCCAAGGTGTCAAATGTCTAACAAAAGATGTAGGTGACATTTGTGAACAGCACCCTGTGGGTGGCCTTGTTGTTGTAATGCCACGTGGGTGAAAAGCCCCATGACTAAAAATTATCTCCCCAGCCAAGTTTTAAGGATGGCACTGCAGGCATGTGTAGATGTGTGCATAGGCGAGGGTGATTGCTTAGTATGAATGCTCATTATTTTGGCTTTTATTAGCAGTATCTTACTACTCTATGGGGGGGGGTCTTCAGAAGAATTCATGAATAACACATGAAGGGCCTCAGCACAGACACTCTAGTGTCCAAAATACATGGGATTAGAATTATTACAGATTTTGAATTCCTCCAGACTTTGTTATCCATCTATCAATCTATCTATCTACCTACCTACCTACCTACCTATCTATCTATCTATCTATCTATCTATCTATCTATCTATCTATCTATCTATCTATCCACCTCCCTAACTATCTATCTATACAGATAAATAACTAGTGGTTGGGGCAAAGGTATGAACACAAAATTTGTATTTCTTATACAGAGTCCGAAGGTAACTTTATACAGTATTTAAAAGATTTTTGTACATGAATTAGAGTCTCACACATGAAATTGAGTGGTACCACTCAGGAAGCTTTAGGTTTTTGAGACGGTAGGGTCTGGGGTTTGGGATGAGGGCTACTCAACCTGTACTGAATTTTAAAAATGCTGTTGTGGTGAAGAAAACAGCTGACTGGGGCAGAAGGCAGGACATCTAAGAGTCTGCAACTCCCTTCCATGAAAAGTCGTGAGTTCCCAGAATTCGCTGTTTAATTATAGGTCTCTGTTTAGATCCCCACTTCCAGTTTACAGGGTGGACAGAGTGACATCATAGATTCAGTCTATCCGGTTCAACCTTAACTGTTTTAGCATCAAGACTTGATTCTAGTCTCTGATGAAGTCACCTATTTGCACTGGGTTCCTTGTGTGAAAGTAGGGATATGTGAACTGCAGAGTTCCTGTGAACTATCCTTGGGTTCACCTGATTCAGCTACCTGAGGCAAACGCAGCTGGCCAAAGTAACAAAAGGAAAAGTCAGGTACAGGTGGTCACAGGTGACCCAATTCTCCTGCCTACGGTAATTTACAAAGGAGCCAATGGAAGAGTTTATTACTAGGTATTAAATATTTTGTATTGTCTCTTTATAGCTGTACCTAAATGAAAAGAACAAAGCCTTCCCTTCACTACCCTTAACATAGTATTCATGACAGCTCTTTCTTTATATCATAAGCCTGGTAACTAAGTGATGACAGCCTATCAGAATGTCCAGGAGAAGCAATACTGTGAAACCCACATGTTTGCATCACACAAGTAGCCAGTGTATGAGAAAGCTAGCCTCATCTCCTGTTACTGAACCTATCAGAAAAAAAAATAATTGAATCAAAATTTCCAATTGTGCTTTCTTGCCATCTGCTAGAACCAGTGGCAAATATATATAATTATTATAAATTGATGAGACCCTGGCTGAAGCTCAGTTTGAGCCACCTACACTGTAGGTGAAAATGGAAGTGAGCCTGATGGTTCCTCAAAAACATATATATATATATATATATATATATATATATATATATATATGTGTGTGTGTGTGTGTGTGTGTGTGTGTGTGTGTGTGTGTGTGTGTGCCAGACAATGCAGCAATTCCACTTCTGAATGTATACCCCAAAGAACTGAAATAGGGACTCAAAATGATACTTGTACACTCATGTTCATAACTTTATTCACAGTAGTAAAAAAGGGAGAAGTAATATAAGTGAGTCGATAGACAAAATGTATTTTATCTATACAAGGAAATATTATTCTATTTTATAAAGGAATGAAATTCTGACCCATTCTGTAGCAGACAAAACATTGATGATATCTATAATAAAATCAGCCAGCCACAGTAGAATGAACACAGTTTGAGCCTCCTTGTGTGGTATCTTAACATTGTCCCATTCATAGATACAGAAAGTAGATCATGGTTTCTGGGATAGGGCGTAGTGAGGTGGAATTACTGTTTAATGGGAGCAGTTTGAATATGCAGCCTAAGAAGCATTCTAGAAATCGATTGTACAGACACATGGCATGCTCTACTGCCACTGAGCCAGACACATAAAAACACTTAAAACAGTGAATTCTATGGCAATAATATTTGCCATTAAGAAAAAGGAGAGCAAACCCACAGTTCCCTCTACTTACCATAGCATCCATGAAAGGGAAGGCAGCGAGATACAGGAAGGCCCTGCGTGTTTTACTCCCCACGGACTCATCCACATGGTGCAGCTTGTTGATGATATAGTAGCCTAAATCACTGTAGGCTACAGGGGAGCAAAACAGACATGGTGTTTAGAAAGGGAAGCTTTACATGATTTTTATCCAAAACACTTCAAGTAATTTTAAATGTAATATCTGCTTGTTGTAGAAAAGTAAAAGAAAAGAAAAAAAAAAACAAAGAATCACAAATTATCTCATTCTTCTACTTCGGTGGGCAGGGCTTCCAGTTATCGAGTACTTTTATTGGTGTGTTAGGTAAGCATGTGAGTTTCAACATGTGTGCCTAAGGAGGTCAGACTCCCTTTTAAGCCACAGCCATCTTTGAATGTTAGCTTCTCTCTCACCAAATGACTCTCAATGAGTTGTTTTTCTTCTGCATTTGCTAAATATTGATTTACCCAATTTCCTATTGTACCTTTGTGGTATTATCTGATAATATAACGGAATGCTTGGTGTAAACAGCTGAAGCTAAATTTTTAAATATTATTAGGTTATTTAATAAGAGAAAATTTCCAGAGATTAGCATGAGTTTTCAGCACCAGTTTTAAAGTGAGCTTTTGACACTTGGCAGTGTTCAATGCCACTTCTTGGGAGGACGGTGGCCAATTCTGGAAATTGTCCTATGTGGTAAAAGTGATATCCAGAGGGTATTTTGGGTGTCCTCTTGCATCAAGACTTGTCATGGGGTGGGACTGAAGCACAGAAGGAATCCAACACACACACAGGGTGAATACAAGCCCAATAAGTAAGAGGAAAAGATGTAGTACTAACAGATGACACTAGTAAAGATAAAAAGGACAGACTGCTAGTTTGACCTCATGGATACAGATTAAGACAAAAATGAATCAATGCTCTTCAAGGTTTTACAAGATCTCTACCAGCATGTGATACCACACACAGCACTCTTGTAACTGTGGGTGTATAGACACCTAGACACAACTCTGAAATCATATTGGAGCTAAAGGGAAAAATTAGACCCATCACTCTGACGAGTTTGGGCAGTGGTGTGTGTGTGTGTGTGTGTGTGTGTGTGTGTGTGTGTGTGAGAGAGAGAGAGAGAGAGAGAGAGAGAGAGAGAGAGAGAGAGAGAGAGAGAGAGAGACTCATCACCACACAAACCAGTCAATGGTGATAATGCTCCTTTGTCAGGACGGGTCTTGAGTTACAGGGATTCTATAGTAATGTAACCTTGAAAACGACCTTTAGGAACTTGAAATGTACCATTGGGAATTGCAGAGGTCACTACTGGGCAAGTAGCTGAGAAAGCTAAGATGGCTCTGATGTCCAGAGAACAAGGCAGGATGGAGATGACAGCAGCAGAAGCAAGCAAATGTGCTGGGTGAGGAGAGGGGCGGGTCTGTCAAGGCCACTGAGGAGCAAGACGAGAAGCCCAGGGAGAGGACAACCCGAAGCAAAAGAGGAGCTAGGGGAAGATGAGATATGTCACAGCAAGGGATGGGGAGGAGACAGCTGTGCTTGGATCTGTCATTTGGATCAGAAGCCCTGATAGAGATGAGAAGCAGACAGGTGGCCTGAGTTGACCCTGGAAGGCAGTGTGAGAACTTTGGTCTATGTCTGCAGTGAGTTACATTCAGTTCAGAGTTCAGCTGATGGAAACACAAAGCCTGAATGCAAGAGTCCTGCATCTCACACACAGTCCGCTCTGTGGGCAGAGCCATGAACATTTTCTCTTTATTTTTGCTGCTACTTACTTGTGTGTGTGTTTTTATGTAATTGACAAATGTGCACTTGTGCAGGGTCTTGCAAGGAGACAGTCTTGACCTACCCATACAAGTTCCCCTACTCTGGCAGAAACCGCTGGAACGCAAAGGTCAGCGATGCCACAGGCAAAAGCATGCATGGGGCTGCTATGAATAGCTGGCGAGTGAAAATCCCCTGGTAAAGGTTACAGTCCAGGGAGCATGCCAGCTGACGAGACTTGACTGCAAGGCTGACACTGGGGACCATGGGATAGGGAAGGGCTAAGGGCCAGAATGGTAGTGACATAGGCAAACTATGTCTCTCTGAAGTTCAAACATCAAAGTCCTAACCCCTGGACCTTAGAATGTGACCTTATGGAGGCACAGGACTACTGAAGATATAATAAGATGAGGTCACACTGGAGTGGGTGTCCAACCCAACATAACTAGTGACCTTGTAAAAGGGGAGAGATTGGATACAAGGACAGCTATGTATAGGGGAAAAAAATCCTTGTGAGGGTAGGGACTGAGAGATGTAGTTTCATACCAAAGGCTGCCAGGAAAATCTTAATCAAGGGACAGGCAAAGGGTAGCTGTCCCTCAAAGAGCTCAGAAGGAGGCAGGCTTGTCTAACTTTGACCTTAGACTTGTTGCCCGTAGAACTGTAAGACTAAATTCCTGTCGTTTAAGCTACACAGCCTGTAGTATTTTGACACATCAGTCCTACAAATGACTACTGGTAGGTTCCGAGGATGGTGTGGCAACAAGGGAGGACAGGACAGTGAATGTGTGCAGCTGACAGTAGGGCCTTCGATCTGCACCTATTAGCTGGGAATAGGGAAATCAATGGACAAGAGCTTCCTGACTTGCGCAGTAATGTATTTTAAGTGTAGCTTCAGGATGGGGACCTTTTGTAAGGTATCTGGGGTAAACAAAAAGGATAATGGCGGCTTATGGACGGTGGAGTTCTCAAACCTTTCTTCGCCCAGCTCTGTCTCCTGAATGTAAGTACTGCCCTTGTTCTTCCAGCACCCAGGGCCTGCCCTGCTCCATGTGCCCAGCTTCAGAGAATCTGGGACTCTTGGGCACAAGGGCTACTTTTGCTCCTTCCCACTTCAGGCCCTTCCTCTTTCAGCTACTAAAGGGAAACCGAGGCCAAAGACAGTTTTTTCTCTCACATTTTCTTACTTACTCTTTCTGTGGGAGAAGAACCTGATTGTAACTCAGTGGTCATTTCTACCCTGGACATTGTGTGTATAAAATCCCAGGACCTGTTTCTACCCCATCTCTCCTGTCCCTCAATTGCACCCTCCTGTGCCAGCCCTTGAGCTATTTCCAGCTCAGCCCAAGCTGGTGGCTGGGGTGATTTGTGTAAAATGCTTTGCATAGTCCCTAATGACTATTTAGGAGGCTTTGGCTCCTAACAACTGTCTTCCCAAGACTACTCTGCAAACCAGTCTAAGAGGAGGAAACAAAGCCTCTGAGTGGATGTAACAGGCTTTATGGCTGCAAACAGCAGGATACTGATGTGACCTGTGCACTGGTAGGAGGGTCAAAACAGAACAGAACAGAGAGAGAGGAAGGCCCTTTAAATTCACAGGGTTTGTTACCCCAGCCAAGTGGGAACAGCCCTTTCTGCAGTCAGTGGTTCTCAAAGTTGCAGGGCTAGTAGTTACCAGCAGTTATAGCAAACTGAAATACTCACATTAATGAGAGGAAATCTAAGAAAGAATATCTTCTGGGAACTGAGATGCCATCGATTTCAGTGACATCATAATGTATTCGTTTCTAAGATGTAAAAATTCAGAACAGGTAGAACACCTGCTCTAATTTAAATTCCCAAGGTATCAATAGGTAAAAGTCTCTCCAGGACCATTTACTGACTCACTGAGTCCTACTTATGAGGCTTTTTGTAGGAGCCTGCAAGTTTCTAATCTATGCATTGCTTCCAAAGACTATGTGCTTCCATGGCCGATAAACCACATTTAAATTGCTTCAACAAATATGTGTTGAATGACTTATTCATATGAAGTGCTGTGCCAATTACCCAGCTGTGAAGTGGACAGTTTTCTGCATGAGAGCTGGGACACTGATGTATAATAGACCCAACTATACTCTGTACTGGGCAGTGTTTCTGTGGAGAGTGTGGGGGTAGGGGGCACACATATGGCCAAGGCTTCGGAGAAGAAATACCCAGGGACCCTGCATAATAAAAGCAAAGTAAATACAAAATTGTAACATGGGAGCCAAGGCCCCACTGGTATAATACTTGACAAAGCGGGGTCATCATAAGTTACTATGGGCATTGGCTTCTCACTAGAGGTATTTCACTCTAGAGGTATTCCTGAGTGAAAAACCGGATGTAACCTGGGCTTTTGATAATTATAGATTGAAAACATTGATAAATCCTTCATGCCCAAAAGAAGTGATTGCACAAGTGTCCTCACTCTTTATGATTTTCAGCTCCTTTTGTCACACACGGTCTAGTTTACGTGCCCAACCCCTGGCCCTGGGCTAGCCAGCATGTGTGATGGTATAGCGCCTCTGATTGTTGACTTCAGGATACTTGGGCCTTCACCTTGACAGCTGGAGTCCAGCCATGGCCATCTAAAGAAACCCAGACAATGCTACTGTGTCAGGAAGGATTCCCAGTAAGGAAAGGAGATCAGCAGGGGCCACACGGCCATGCCCAGAGAGCACCCTCAATTTCAGGGGAGCCACAGCCTGATCTTCAACTGCTGCCCACAGGGGTGTAAGCCCAGTAAAGTCCAAAGGAAGCCCCTGGCCAGCCTTGATCTGGAGAGCAAAAGTGAATGTCTGCCTTTGAAGCCCCTAAGTCCTCGGGTGGCTTTTGTTTTCTCTTTTTTGTTTTTGAGTGAAAGTCTCGCTCTGAAATCCAGGCTGGGCCTGAACTCACTCTGTAATGAGGATGCAATGGATTTTCTGGTCCTCCTACCTCCCAGGTGCTAGGATTACAGACAAGTGTGCAGCACCACATCCAGGGCTCAGATCCGGAGTTCTGTGAATGCTTGGCAAACATTCTACCTACTGAGCAGCTTCCGCTGTCCCCTCGGTGGGTTTTCAGATAATGAAACTACCTATTCCTAATACTCTGATTGGTGTGCTTTTCCATATGGAATCCACCCACCCTTCCTAGGGTTAGTTTGTGATTCCTGAGTAAGTGGGAAATCTGAAAAGATAAGGCAGACAGAAAGAACAATCTCAAAATTACTAGGAATTATTTTAGTTATCCATGATAAGAGCCTGTGTGTTCAGTTCCCCCTGCTGGTTTCCTAGGCTCCTTCAGAGCATGAAGCTGGTCCCCACTGGGGACAAACATAAAGAAACACACAGCAACAGCTCCTCTATTGCATGGACAAGGAAATCAGACTCTTAATGCCCTTGTAGGTAACAATAATCTGGACTCAACCCAAACTACCTAAAGTATCAGGTCAGCGACCTGCCCTCATTACAGGTGTGCTAAGAGCAAGCAACAGGATACTACCATGACTGCCAGCCTTAATTCAAGTGTGGTGGTGGCCAACTTTGTCTCTGCAGTTTTTAAAAAGTAGGGTTTCACAGTGAGTCCGAGGTAGAAACCACGGCTATGATTGAACTGCAAAGGGATGCTAAGTGGCAGTCACCCAACAAATATGTTCAAAGCTCCTGCAGTTCAGCCAGCTAGAGACAGGCTGTGGGTGTCAAGCATGGGACTGACAGGGAGTCTACAGCTATAGAGTTTTCTAGATGTAAAGCCTGCCAAATCCAACACAGTTCCAACTGTCTACTCATTTGCTCCATGGCATGAGGCCTGGGTCGGTTGGGTGTCACTAAGCCAGAGCTGGGAACTGTCTTTCCCTCACCAGCTCCACCAAGATTTCTTGGGGAAGAGCCTATGTGGTTGGTGGAATCTGCTCCAGCTACATCTGGAGAACCAGCACCCATGTGCAGAACTGTCAGGGACAAGAGACTGCCTGCCTCATTCTCCAGTGGTGAAAAGAGAAAAGAAAATCGAAAAACAAGCTTGAAGGAAGAAGACGACATTAGCTACTTCCCAAGCAATGAGAAAGACCCACAGCAGGTTCTTTCCTTTACTGGGCCAAGAACAACTAATAACAGATGATGTAACAAAGAACATCCAGTGAATACAGTCTCATAGCCACTAACTGACGCACAGAGAGGTCATCAGTAGTCTCGTAGCCACTAACTGGCACACAGAGATGACACCATCGGCGTGGTAGTCACTAACTGGTACACAGAGATGACATCATCAGCCTCATAGTCACTAACTGGCTCACAGAGATGACATTAGCTGGAGGCATCATCAGTTTACACCATGGACATAACACATAGCTAGAAAACACAGCCAGTTTTCTAAATGTGAACTAAGATTTTTTTGGAGACCATGAGATTTAAAAGATGCACATTAAGAACATAGTGACCTCTGTTGGTTAAAGCTGTATTTAACATACACAAACACCTTAGAGTAAATCTGCCTTATTCCATATGGATATCCTCGAGGCATCACAAACGTGCCCACTGGTGGTAAAGACATACCTATATTAGGCACCCCATCACAAAACTTCCCTAATGGCTTTCTACATCCATGCTGCTCTTCCTCATTGCCCTGTGTGTCCCTTCTGAGACCACCCCCCCTACCCCCCGCCCAGTCTGTCTTTGGTTTCCACGTGTCCAGCAGATCTCTTCCTAGGCTCAGGCTCTAAGTTCTGATTGGTTACCTTACTCTGGCTCCAGAACATGGCAGCCATCTCACACCTGTTAAATTCAGTTCTGTGTTATAATACATGGCTATGTCCACCTTCTCTTCATTTCCTTTTCAAGGGCTGATCCTTTGTTTTCTTACTACCAGGCCCCAAGCCCTGTCAAGTCTGGGGTGGGAAAGGTCTTTTGCTTTGCCTTTTGTTTGCTCTGCTATCTCTCAAAGCTCTCACTGGAGTTCTAGAAATGGACACTGAACACACACACACACACACACACACACACACACACTTTCCTATTGGCTACATGTACTTGGAGAGAGGTATGTAGTTGGTCATTGTCTTTTGTACACACTTCACTTCTAGCTATGTGAAGTTCTGGAAAGCCAGCATAATCTGTTCAGTACATACACATTGTCCTGAGCACTGAGATGTGGGGACCGAGCCATTTGGAGTAAGGGAAACAATGGTAATTCTAATTCCCATTCTTCTGCAGTCTCCAGGAAGGTGATTTATGAACTAAAATCCCACCATTCAAAGAGGAGGACAGATGCCAGCTGTACAAATGGGTGTATTTTGCACAAGTAAAATAATCCACATCCATTCTTATCATCATCACACAGGAAAATAGATGAACTTGGTCCATGAGAACATCTACTAGATGCACAGAAGGCCTCATGCTGGGGACACTAACAAATACCTCAAAGAGAGCAAAGCAAAAAGGGACCACAAAATTGGATACTAACTGAAAAAAATAACAGAAAATATATGGCAGTGCTAAAACTGTAAATCAAATGCAGATAGAAATAGTAGACATTAACAGACAAGAAAAGTGACTACTGGGGATATAGATGACAGACAGGCAGGGAGACATACACACACATATACCTTTGGTAGCACAAATCATTGAACACAGGGCCACACACATGCTAGGCAAATGCTCTATTACTTTAGCTTTAAACTCCAGCTTTGGCAAAATGTTAGAGAAGAGGGTCAAATATCTTAGATAGAAGATTAAGAAAAACTTAGAAAAGGTTCTATTCTAATAAATTAAGGCCTTCAGAGCCAGTCTGTGAGAACTTCCAGTCCCTACCCTCAGAAGAAAGGAGCCTTCTTGCTCCTTCTTGGATGTCCTTATAAATGTCAAGAAATTTGGGACAGGGAGATGGTTCAGTGGCTGTTTCACACACATGAAGGTCTGAACTGAGATTCCCAGAAATATAAAAAGCTGTGGGGCAGTGCACATTACAGCACCAGTGTTGGGAGGAGGAGTAAAGAAGATTCATGGAGCTTGCTGGCCTGCCAGACTAGGCAGATTGGTGACTCAAGGTACAATAAGAGACCCTGTCTCAAAACAAACTCGCAAAATGGTGTCAGTGGGGCTAAGAAAAACAACTCATGTTGACCTCTGGCTACACACACACACACACACACACACACACACACACACACACACACACACGAACATGCACCTAAATGCATACACTCATGTACTCAATACACCACATGCAAATTCACATACATATACCACACATACATACACACATACAACACACACACACACACACACACACACACACACACACACACACACACACACACACACACACGGACTTGAGGAAAAGAGATAAGTTCATTAAAGTGGTGAAAAAATAACACCTAAGAAACAATCAGACCAGTTTTGTCTGAAAAAAGAATATAGAGAAGTTTAGTTTATGCCCAGATCTCTCTGTTGCACATTTCTACTCTGGCGTTAAGATCAAGGTGTTTGTGGCTCTCTTGCTGGCATGTCCTGCCCAGGGTGTGTACATGATAAGAACTGCTGCTCACTCAGGTTCGGCCCCTGACATATATGCTGGAAGGCACAGAGCTCACACCATGGCTTCAATTCAAGCAGAGGTGAGTATGTGAAGTCTTTACATCTGTGTGTCAGTGTCCCTTGACACAGGCCTAGTCAGGAGCTGCCTGTTTTCACCCTCACTGGGAGTCAAAAATGGGCTTCAGTGTACACTACCAGTGAAATATCTACCTAGAGCAGAAAACTGCACTGTAGGGAAGCATTCACTGAGGTGAGCAAACAGTAAGAGGAGGAGGTGAAGGGGAGGGGTGGAGGGAGAGCTGCGGTACAGGATATGGAAGACAAGACTGGGAATATTTTACAATCCCCTGAAAGGAGGAGAGAAGAATGCGTGCAAAGATGCCTCATGCAAAACAGCAGAAATGGGAGAGATTCACTGGCCGTGGCTGCCAGTGAAGCTGCAGAGGGAAGGCCCAAGAGCCTAGCTGGAGGTGTTCAAAATCAATTGCTATGTACTTCCTCAGAAAGTAGTAAGAACATTTGTATGGTGGAGGGAATAGGAGGAGGTTAAAAAAATTGTCAAGTGTAATAAAAATAACTATTTAGTCTAAGTGGGATAAAGAGTACGTTTGATTTAAATTTAAGATTGTGTCGTTTTAAAATTTTCTTTTTAAAAATGAAACAACAGTTGGCTGGGGCTGTATCTCAGTTGGGAAAATGCTTTCCTGCTGTGCTTATAGCCCTGTGATCCATTCCCATTGCACAAACTGTGCAGGGGTGTGTCTGTAACCAGAGCTCAGAAGAGTAAGACCGGGGAGCCAGAAGTTTAGGGTCAGTCTCAGCTAGAGAGAATGTCTGAGGTACCTTGGATTCATAATACCTTCTCTCAAAAATACAACACAATGCAATGAGATGGTAA
This sequence comes from Cricetulus griseus, assembly GCF_003668045.3. Lineage (NCBI taxonomy): Eukaryota > Metazoa > Chordata > Mammalia > Rodentia > Cricetidae > Cricetulus > Cricetulus griseus. The sequence goes on along the minus strand of NC_048595.1, from coordinate 358,251,483 downwards.
AACTTAGATTTAACATTTTCCTCATGACTGTCAATAACCCAGTCTGCTCAGTTTTCTCTTTCCTGGTAGTTGACAGTCAGTCATGAGTGATCATCCCAAAGTCTCATCCAACTGTGGCTAAAACGGGAAATTGGATATACATATGGTCCAAATAAAAAGACTAATAGCAAAAAGGAATTAATTTACCTATTTAGACAAGACCCTCATTTTAAAAGGTAGGGCAGTTTCCCGGTACATATGTCATCTTTGGGAAAGACTCCAATCAAATGTAGAAGCAGAAATTGTGTCCAAACACTCGCTGTCAGGGCGTACATTGATAGAAAGAACAGTGCCTGGCTCTGCCTGCCCACTCCCTAAGCTCTTAAGCACAAATGAAATGTTCAATGTCAGTGCTCAGCCAAATACACCCTTCCAGCAGACCTCCTCTCCTTTGCGCTACTCTTAGAACAAAGTTTTATGCCACATTAGAAAGGAAAACCACAAAGGCCCTTTCCCTATTTACTCTCCGACTTACAACTCCGTGAACCAACAATGGCTTTCTATGAATGAATACACCCTAAGTGTTTGGGTTAGCTCTTTTACTTTGTGACATTCATGCTTCCATATAACCAGCAACCATTTAAGGTACACAGTGGGCTCACGGAAGCACCACTTGAAGTGCTCTAGGCAACTGGCTTCAACAGATGGGCCCCACCAGTTTTACACCAGGTAGACAAAGCTGTTTTAAAGCCAAGCTATTGTGAAAACACACCCCATAGATTCTAGGACCACCAAGAAGGCAGAAGAAAGCTGGCGTTGGTGGTGCATGCCTTTAATCCCAGCACTCAGGAGGCAGAGGCAGAGGCAGGTGGATCTCTGTGAGTTCGAGGCCAGCCTGGTCTCCAGAGCGAGTGCCAGGATAGGCTCCAAAGCTACACAGAGAAACCCTGTCTCGAAAAACCAAATAAATAAATAAATAAATAAATAAATAAATAAATAAATAAAATAAATAAAAATAAAAATAAAAAAATAAAAGAAGGCAGAAGAAGCCCATCTGAGATACAACATGCTATTCCCGGAACTTCAGGAGCATGTACACAGCTGTTGCAGTTGGGATCTAGCTTTCTTGTTTCAGGGACAGCCTTCAAGGGTGGTTAGGCATGCTTTTGAATAAAGCAGCACCCAGAAGCCCTGGAGAAAATTAATCTCAATGGAACAACCTGTCATTGACTGGTTCTCAATAGTGCTAAGCATTGGTTCAAAATAACAGCTACCATTATTTCTATTCTTGAGTTGCTCTAATGCAGGCTTTTTTTTTCCAACTCCTGGAATGCTATTTTTAGGTACTATTGCTGAATACCATTAGGTACCAATCCTATTTTAGATTTTACCTATTGATGAAACAACTCACTCTCGGACTTTGGGAATCAGAGGTATAAAATTATCGCTTTCAAGAAAAAAAAAGTGTTTTAAAATTTTACTGATCTAGGAGAGCACAAACTTTAATCCTCCCATCCTCTGAAATTTTCATGAGGAAGGTTTAATAATTACTGAAGAAGCCACTTAGCCTGGAACTATATTTAAAGCAATTGAAGAGAAAAAGGAACGACCACAATGAGATAGATGCTCAGTGAGGGTTGGAGCTTTACCTATCAGGGTGTGGAAGACAGCGGCGATGGCACCAGCCACCACCATGCACAGGACGGCTTTGGTCCTGTCTCTCTTGCTGTTCACAAATACCAGGCCCACGTTTTTGAAGTCACTCATGGGTCCCGTGAAGAACTTCATCAGAGAGTATGCCAGCCCGTAGCTGGCCAGCATCTCCACAGCATCTTCCTTGACGGCAGCGATGCCCCGGTTCAATGCCTGTCAGGGAGAGAAGAGCCAATACCAGCATGAGAAACAGTGCCACATCTCCAACCTGGGACTTGACAGATGAGCTTTCTGGGTGGTGTGTAGGGCAGGTCTACTCATAACATTTGCAGAAAATACTGGCTTTTCATTTTTGTCCATATTAGCTTCAGTCTGAGTACCTTTTGGGGGAGGGGGAAGATACCTGCCTGCTGGAGAAAGCAAGTACTTGTGAACACCAAAAGACAGTTCTAAGAATATTATTTAAACGTTGATGTTTTAAAACTCATGGCTGTGACTTTGGAAATCAGTATGGCAACTCCTCAAGAAAATGGGAATCAGTTTACCACAAGATCCAGCAATTCTACTCCTAGGCATATACCCCAAAGAAGCACATTCATATAACAAGGACATCTGTTCAATGATGTTCATAACAGCATTATTTGTAATAGCCAGAAACCGGAAGCAGCCTAGATGTCCCTCAGCCAAAGAATGGATGGAGAAAATGTGGTACATTTACACTACTCAGCAGAAAAAAACAATGGAATCTTGAAATTTGCAGGAAAATGGATGGAACTTGAAGAAACCATTCTGAGCAAGGTAACCCAATCACAAAAAGACAAACATGATATGTACTCACTCATATGTGGATTTTAGACATAAAGGATTACCAGTCTACAATTCACACTGCCAGAGAAACTAGTAAACAAGGAGGACCCTAAAAGAGACAAACATTGTCCCCTGGAAAAGAGGAAAGGGTCATGATCCCCTGAGCAAATTGAGAGCATGGGAAGAGGCAAGAGGGAGCTATGAGAATGAGAAGGGGAGAAGAGGAAGGATGCAGAGGTCATGAGGGAGCAGAAAGGTTGAGTCAGGGGAAGAATAGAAGAAAGGATATGTGATAGGGTTTTAGTTGGGGGGGTGGTACGGGAGGATGGGAGGGAGAAGGGAACTGGGATTGTCATGTAATTCAATCTTGTTTGTAATTCAAATAAAAATGATTAAAAAACCCCAAACAAACAAACAAACAAACAAACCTCATGGCTGTGATCCCAACATCCTGGAGGTTCTTGAGTTCTAGTCCGGCATGGCCTACTTTGCTCATATTCACCTGCCCACCTTCACCTGACCCCTTTTCTCTGATCCTCTTTGTCCTTCTGAAAAAGTCCTCATTTTGCTCTCATGTCACACGAGTATATATGTAGTTAAGTCTAGACCCACATAAAAGAAGCATACAGTATGATGTCCTTCTCCCAGCCCCCCTCTCTGTTCCCATCTGCCCTTTCCCTTAGTCCTTTTTCTCCCTTCACACAGCAGTTATAAATTGTTTACAATAGATTTTATTGTTAGAATAGCTTTAAATTCTTGGGGAGAGTGAAAATGACACAGTTCTCTTTTGCCCCCCCCCAAACACAGCACATCTCCCTCACTATCCTGGCCCAGAGTGGGACACTGGCTAAAAATGAACCTATATTGGCACATGCCATCACTCCTCTGTAGTCAGCAGGAGAGCTACATTCTGGTTGGATTTACTAAAGTCTAATGACATGTATCCACCATCTCAGAGTCATCATTTAAAATAATGACACCCTAAAGCCTTTACCTGTCATGTTCACTCTCCCAAGAGACGCACAGCCACCATCATAAAAGCTGTGTTCAGTATTCTAAGTCAAAACAGCAATGCGTTTTCCTGGTCTGCCCCATTTCTACTGAGCAGATAGTAGTAGTTCATAATTTCCCCATAAACAGCTGTGGCACAGCCTAAGTGCCACTTTGCAACTCTCCTTAAAGATGGCATGCAGAGCATTACGTGAGCCAGTGTGTGTGTGTCTGTGTGTGTGTGTGTGTGTGTGTGTGAGAGAGAGAGAGAGAGAGAGAGAGAGAGAGAGAGAGAGAGAGAGAGAGAGAGAAAGAGAGAGAGAGGAGGAAATGCTGGACTCAAACAAACCCACAATGGCTCTTCAAGCACATAATATTTAAGAATCAGTACCCTAAATTTTTAGCAAAAAACAAACTCATTCTATGTTCCACTGGCTCCAAGGCTGCTGGTTGTAAAGTATGTTATTTAGTTTATGTACCACTAAGTAGGAGGGAGGAAACCCTTCCAATTATAATTGGATGCCAACTGCTTATGAAATGTATTCAGACTGCAGCAGACATGCTATGGTGTGTGTGTGTGTGTGTGTGTGTGTGTGTGTGTGTGTGTGTGTGTGTGTGTGTGTTGGGGTATTTCATGTTTTATTGAAAATTATTCTGAAGGCCAGGTCTCTAATATAACACACTGTCAGTTCAGGCTTTGAAACTCCAGGGCTTTGATCCCTCGCTGACACTTTGTGACGTTATGTTTACTAGAGATGCTGCTGAGTCCCACACTGGACAGAGGCAGAGAAGAGCATTCAATGCAAGGCCGTGCTGGGAAGTAGGAGATGCATGTGTAGGGAAATGCCCCTGTGTGAAACAATTTCAGCAAAGCCCAGAACACAAATGCATGACAGCTGAGGAATTAATTCTTTTCCTGACAGAGATGGAATTATAATGCTACTTTTTGACAAGCTTTTTCAATTACATCTCTAATTTATTTTCTTTTCCCCCTGCAATGACTTGAATTATCCACAAGAATCTTCTTAGTGTTTGCAGAGCAGTGATAACTCTTTGTTTTTGTTTTGTTTTGTTTAAGTAGCAAGCTTTTCCTTCTATCAAAGTAGATCAAATACCTTAACACCACAGGGCAAACTAAAAACCAAGAAATTCCCAGGTAATGAATCCGGTGTTTGACAGGAGGGCTGGCTACTGTTGTGGAATAATCTTTTTACACACTGTTAAGATGTGTCACTCTGGTTGGTTTAATGGAAAGCTGAATGGTCAATGGCTAGGCAGTATTTTTGGGCAGAGAGGATGCTGGGAAGAAGATGGAGACACCAGGAGATGCAGAGCAAGTACATAGATGAGGTAGGAAACTCACAAGGCAGAAAGTAAATTAATACAAATGGGCTAATTTAAATTATGAGCTAGTTAGAAATAAGCCTCAGCTAAGGCTGAGATTTCATAACTAATATAAGTCTGTGTTGTTTTTTTGTGAGCTGGTGGCCCAAAGAAAAACCCAACTACAGGCTCCTGCTATGCTTCAAGGCTCACCAACTTGATCATCTGCCAAGTTAGTCTACTGCAAAGCTGTGATGGATGCAGGTGGTGCCCATCACATCCCGCAGATCCCCAGGTGGCAGGAAGCCAAGAACTGATAGTCATGGGTTATGAGGACGAACCCCCTGCTTCCAAGTGGGTTGCTCCGATACGGTTCCCCATGGGACCTGGAAGTAGACTCCACCAGACACCAATCTTTGCTTCCTCTCCTCAGCACCCTACCCTGCTTGCTCCACTCTTCAGAATGAGCTTGCTCATTAGTTTACCATGTACAGGAAGCTGTTCTCCTTAGGTCTTGCTCCACTAAGAGTTAACTGAGAAGAGTTTTTAATTGCTAGCTCCTCAGCCTCCCAGAACCTGTTGAGTCCACAGTTCCAACATTACACCATGAAACCCTTTCTCAGCCTCTTGGAACCGGTATAGTTTAAACCCTCCGCCATCTTTCCTAAAGTCTATGAATTTTAAATGTCTTTTTAAAAACATTTATGGATTTTGATTTATTGATACTAATTTAAGGTTAACTTTGTTTTTTTAATCATTTTTTTATTTGAATTAGAAACAAGATTGTTTTACATGATAATCCCAATCCCTTCTCCCTCCCATCCTCCCCTACCACCCCCCAACTAAAACCCTACCTATCACATATCCTTTCTTCTATTCTTCCCCTGACTCAACCTTTCTGCTCCATCATGACCTCTGCATCCTTCCTCTTCTTCTTCTCATTCTCGTAGCTCCCCTCCCCTCTCTTCCCGTGCTCTCAATTTGCTCAGGGGATCTTGACCCTTTCCCCTTCTCCAGGGGACCATGTATGTCTCTGTTACACTGTGCCTATGGGCTGAAGATGGATGCCCCAACATTACAGAGGAACTTCGGGTGACTGTCCAGGGAGCGAGATGTCTCTGTCAGTTCTAGAGTTTATGTATTACCCTTCTGAGGTCTTTGATGGAATTGAAGACCTAGAGCTGAGCAAAGTGGGAAGAAGGGCATAGCTGATGACAGCTGCTGGCGAGGCTTAGAAGTCTCATTGAGCCCAACAATTACGGCAATTTGAGGGAAGAGCACAAGGTCTACAAAGGCCAGCTTCAGCCGGAATCAACTTCGATCACTAACTGCTCAGTGGGTCACTCAAATGACCTTGAAAGAGATACGGGCAGGCTGTGCACAGAGCACCAGTTATTAGACTAGCAAGGACACCGACAGCAAGGACTTTTAGTTCTGAGATGCTATGGCTTATAAGACATCCCACTCATCAAATGTTTGGAGTGATGCTGTTAAATGCATACTTCACTTAAAAAAAACAAACTTATCTTGACTTTAGTACTGAAATGCACGAAAAGCTTCAGAAGTAAGAACATGTGCTATGTTAACATTTTAGTTTTTACTCCCATTTGTAGCAACTTCTTCCAATCTGCCCAAATTATTAATTTTATGATTTTCTTGATACCAGAATATTGTTATTATGAAGCACCATTGATCATTCCATGTAATTCATTGTGTGTACTTTTTAGCCTTCGTTATTTACCCATCTGCAATAAGATTATTTTGTCCTACTTTATGGCTTTGTTTACACACTTAACTTTTTTTTTACTTATTCTTCCAGGAATGTTTGAGAGATAGATCAAAATTAACTTCCTGCAAACAGCTTACATTTCTTCAAAACCACACATGGGACAAATCATTCATCTTCCATCCATTTGTGATGACTTCTTACCATCTGTTAGGTTTTGACAAGTCCTTCAGCCACCTGTTGTTCGTACCATCTATCCTCTCTCTCACAGTATACTCCCTCCCTGACATACTGTATATTCACTTGTTATTGTAGCTATCTGTCTTCTCTGAGTACAAGCTCCAGGAAGCAGAGACCTGCATTTCAATGCTTTGTCCCAAGAACCATAGCAAGGCAAGGGTGTCCCATGTATGACAGGAGGATGGACAGGCTGGAGGATAAAATGAGACATGCATAAGAAGTATAAACATCCACTGTGATGTGTCCAGAAGAAAAGCAATATGCACACCAGCTTGCAGTCCTAGGAGGAACTCATTTAGAGAGACAAAGGTACCCCCATAAGGTAGTGCTGCAGCCGACACCTGAGGGCTGAGGAGCCAGCAGATGAAGAGCAGCAGTAAGGCTGCATCTAAGGAATGAAGAGCAGATAAGGAGAATTTGAAAAAGCAGGTCATTCCAGATAGGGCAAAGAGTGTAGCTCTGTCACCAGCTACGGGAGCTCTGTAGAGAAAAGGGCACAAGCAGGAGATTGAGAGATCTGGGGGAACCCAGACCAGAGGTGGTGGCATGGAAATGCAGGCTAGCATAGACAGATAGAAGGAGGCTAAGGAACTAGAGCAGGAGATGGTCTTTGTGCTGGGTGTGAGGGAGGCAAAGGGGAAGATGGATGACTGTTGAGGTTTGTGCCATGTTCACTAAGATAGAGACAGTGATGGAGAAGCTGAGGTACCACCACAGGTGGGTGGCATGCAGGCAGGCAATCCCTTTGCTTGTGGGCCTCCTTTGTAGGCATCAGTGTGGAGACAGCATTGAAAGCCAGAGGCCTGTGAGAGATCCTCTGGGAAGGCTATAGATAGAAAGGGTGAGAAAGCCAAGAATCTTTCATGTAGGTCTCTGGGGATGATAAACCCAAGCCTGTCAAGGGCACACACATGCACGCATGTCCAGTCCTGCTGGCAGGTGACTAGGCTGTATTGCAAAGTTAACTGGGTAGGTCAAAAGCCTCTGGGCAATGCTGCTTGAAATCCAGCTGCATCTTAAGCCAAGTCCAGAAGAAGCTGCTGTCGTTGGAAGGAAGGAACTAAGGAAGATTAGTTATGGCTTTATGATTCAGCTCAACTTTAGATGTCACTGGGATGAATGAGGTCTCCATGAAGGCAGAACAAAGGTTCACCTGCTGGTACAGGGCTGGTTCCTACACCTTCAGTTTTCCAAAGCAAAGGCACTTGAGCTTGGCATGTGGCCAGACACATAGTACCCTGACACATGATGATGCTAAAGATGACGCTACCCCTTGCTCACAATTCAGTCCTAGCCCCACATGGAGCAGCACTGGTCTGTCCCCTCACTTCAGACCCCCACCTCAGACCAGCAGCAGTGCAGAGCAGAGCAGGGCTTACAGACACAGCAATTCCCAGACACACTGAGGGGTCACGGGCACTTTTGTGTCTTCTGTCCTAGCACTGTCCAGATTCATGGTTGTCTATTTGCTCTTTTGTTTTGATACACCAAGTTCGCCAAACCACAAGACATTTATTAAAAATTGAAAACTACACCCTCCAGGGAAATGGCTATGAAACTCATGGGTTTGACCTGGCCTCCCCCGGAAGAACTGTCTAGACAGTTAGTTCTTCCTAAATTCCCAACTTTTTTTTTTTTTTTTTTTTGGCTTTTCAAGAAAAGGTTTCTCTGTGTAGCCTTGGCTGCCCTGGAACTTGCTTTGTAGACCAGGCTGGCCTCATAATCACAGAGATCCAACTGCCTCTGTGAGAACATAACCCACTTCCATGAAAGCCTCTAGCCTCCATGGGGCTGACAGCAGCTTGGCTATTTCCAATCCCTTATGATTGTCCTCATTTCTTCTTAGAAGGACCTACCTCCTACTTCTGTAGCAAGGCCATTAGGATAGACTAAATTTCTGTTTGCTTGTTCCCTACCACAAGAAAACTAAACAAACAAATGAACAAACAAAAAACCATTTGTGTCTCAGGCCTTTCCTCACCATCTCACTCCTGTTACAATGTAAAGACCAAATCCCATCAGGTAGATCAAGGGATGTCCTCTAAACGTCTGTGTGGCTGTGTTGTATCCTCTCCTGTTTGATATGGCTTCTTCCCATCAGGGTTTATATAGCACACATCTGGACTTGTGCGAGCCACACTTTCTCTCTTCTCTCTTTCCTGTTCTGCATCGCTTATGCACACCCCAGGCCCCAGTATTGTACATACAGTGTACGCTCTGGTCACCTTGAGGCAGAGAGTGACTAGACTTATTTGCTACCAATTTTCTTGCACTTACTTAGAACCATGAATGTCTGAATTCAACACAGGGACAAAGACAAATCTATAACTTATCTATAACTTACCATTAATGAATGGGTACAATCCTAGCTTTGGGCTTGGTTTTATAGGTTACAAAAAATACAATTCTTCATAGATTTTTATGGACTTAAAATATGCAAAGTGATAACAGGTACACTGTTCCTGATATTTGCTGAGTAGATAGGCAGAGAGAGTGTCACCTTGTCACATAACTGGGCACCCAATTGTCTCTTAACTATAGCAACAGGAACACAAATAGAATGAAGCATTGAGTCACATGATTAGCCTTGTAAGTGTTAAACTTAGACATGAGTTATTTCCAACTCCCCCATTTCACTTACTTTGGAAGGTTCTAGAAAACAGGACAAAGCAGTCAAGCCATGTTGAGGTATTTAGTTGCTTAAGAAGAAAATCAAGCTTAGAGACTAAGACCCAGAGAAAATGAGAGAGCCAGCAGAGAGCTGAGTGACTGGTTTGGTAGTCTGGCTTGGAGGTAGAATGCTTACCTACTATATATGAGACCTTGGTTCAACCCCCAGAACTGCAAACAAACCTACAAAAATAGAGGGTGAGCGTGCCTCACACCCTCTATTGTGAATCTCCAAGTTCTGAAGATGGGGATTGTGAGAACAAAAGAGGGACAGCTACACAATTCAGGAAGCACCTAGAACTGTAGGCTCAGGCTGTATCTGAAGACCAGGGCCATATCAGGATAAGTGTCTTGATGTTCATCCAGAAATGGATTTTCAAGTTCTTCTACCCTTTCTAGTTGTTTCTAGTGGGATTTGATATTTGATGCTAAAAGTCCCATTTTTTTAAAAAAATATTTAGTAGTATGTTTCCTTCATTTGTCTATTCTTGGATTAGAGAAACTGTGAGGCTTACAGGCTAGACAATCATTTGTTTTGTGTGGAGACAGTCCAGGATGCTTTCTAAGCCTTTTGATAAAAGTTGATTCTTCCCTCCAAAGCTTCAGGGTGCCTGTCAGACCCATTACATAATAAAACAGTTGAAGGATAGTTTACAAATCTTTCCTGAATTCAACATCTTCTGGAAGGTGACATTTGTGGAGGTGTGGGAATTAGAAGAGCATGGCTAGGTCCAGCCACCTGTGGGGTTAGCCTCTTCTAATGATGGGGAGGTCAGTCACTTTGGATGGCAGTCCTCCCCAGGATTCTGGGTTCCTGTAATTTTCCACTGTTATTGTTCTGTGTGTCTGTATTTTAAAAAGTGGTTTGAGCTAAATTGGATCATTTGTCTTCCCGGTGGTTTTCCAGCTACATTTTGTTTTCTCAAGGGTCTATACAGCTCTGTCTAGCTGGAGCTCCAGCCAAGAGCTTGACACCCACATGTGAGCTTGCGGTTTAAAGGGAACAGCGGGCAAATGAGACTGGTCTCTTTAGAAGTCAAATATGGCTTGGCACTGTAGGTCCTCATTTAACGCTTGCTGAAAACCCTGAGATGACCTGGTGAAGCCAAAAGATGACCCTGGTGTTTGCTGCCACTTGTGATCCATAGATGAGAGTTTATTTAAAAAAAAAAATAGAGACCAATTTGGAAGACAAAGGCAATGAGTTTGAAGTCAGCTTGGTCTACATGGTAAGTTCCAGGCCAGCCAGGGCTACACAGTGAAACCCTGTTTCAATAAATGGACAAATAAACAAATAAATGAATAAATATCAACCACTAGAAAAGGTACAATGATGTGTGATGTAATTCAGTGTGTTCCTCTCAGTGTCTTCGTAGGTCTGGGGTACTAAAAAGCATTTTAAAAAATTACTGTCTTAATTTAAAAACCAATTTAATCATGAAAGGACATATTTTAGTGTCACAGAACTTCTCCTTTATTTAGATATGAACCTCATCTGCTCAGCCAAATTTAACTGGGGAAGGTTTGACAAAGAAGGAATATTACTAAGAAAATTCTACTGTTGGCGGCTTGCATACCTATAATGCCAGCACTTGAGAGGTGGGAGGCAGAAGGATCAGGAAGAGTTCAGGGTCATTCTTGGGCTACATGCTTATCTAAAAAAAAAAAATCAGAAAAGAAAAAAATAGAACATTCTAGTGTCCTTTAGAAAGCTACTAAAGGCTTCCTGTACTCAAAACAAAGGAAAGAAAAAGAAAGACAAAACAACACCTAATTTTTCACCATGATGTCACATTTTTACTGAACCATCTTATTTCCTAGTATCTTTTTATACTTACATATGGCACTCAAATATTTCCTGCTTAACACATCAACGTCAGCATGATACCCTTTCATGTCAGACCTAAGTTTTAAAACCACAGGAGGGCGTGGGGTCATGGCTCAGTGGGTAAAATGTGTGCCAAGCTACCATGAGGACCTACTTCAGACCCCTAACATCTAAGGAAAATCTACTAGTGGGACACGTGTCTGTACCTTAGGCTGGGTAGAACCCTGGTCAGCCCAGGTGCAAAGGACCCTTTTAAAAGAAAGACCCCATCCCCCACTTCCTGTCCCCCTCTTCTCTTCTGTCCTCTCTCTCTGTCCCTTTACCTCTTTTTTCTTTCCTTCTCCCCCTCCCCTTTCTAATAAAACTTGTCCTTTAAGCTCTGTCTGCCTGGTATGTTTGTCTGTCCACCTCAGTCACCCTTGCCCGCCATGGAATCTGCCAAAGATCCCCTAGCGTTTTATTACAACAGAGAGTACTTATAGACTGCCAGTCAGCCAATCTAGCCTAATGGTGAGCTCCGGTTCCTTGAAAGGAAGTTCTTGGCTGGAGCCACTGGTGCACTGCTATAAAAGTTACAGGGACAAGCAAAGGTTTCGGGTTGGATATGGAGGCTGCTCCATATGAGAAAACTCAAAGTTGGTATTGAGGTCCATGGCAAGGGAGGCAAGAGGTCCTAGGGAACATCTACTGCTCTTACCGTGTTGGCAAGGTGCTTCCTAACAAACATTCTAGCAGGCAGCAATAAGTGGGTCCCCCCCTCAAAAAAAACCCAAAAAACAAAAAACAAAATAAGAAACAAAAAGCAAAACAAACAGCAGAGCAGATAGGGTCTGGAAAGATGGCTTACTGGTTAATAGCACTGCTTGCTCTTCCAGAGGACACAGGTTCAATTATTAGCACCCACATGGAAGTTCACAACAATCTGTAACTCTAGTTCCAGGGTATATGATGCTTCCTCTTATCTTCAAGGGCAACACGTGGTACACATACATACCTACACACACACACACACACACACACACACACACACACACACACACACACAGGCAAAACATGAATACACATAAAATAAAATAAAATAAAATAAACTATTTTTAAAAAAGAAGAGGACAAGATGAAGGGTCTTGGGGTGGTGACCCAGGAGAGTATGAAGGGAGAATTGGGGGTGTATATCAAGATACAGTTTATATGTATATTATTGGAGAATAAATAAAAAATATTTTATTAGACAAGTGGTGGTGGTATATGCCTTTAATCCTAGCACTTGGGAGGCAGAGGAAGGCAGATCTCTGAGTTCGAGGCCAGCCTAGTCGACAGAGAGAGAGTTCTAGGACAGCCAGGACCGCACAGAGAAAGCCTGTCTCAAAATACAAAAATAAGAACAAAAAAAATATTCTATTAAAAACAGGTGGAGAGACAGACAGGTTGTGTCGACCTCTGGCTTCCATATGCATGCACACACACGTGCACAGGGACTTGAATAAACAGAAGGCTAATTTTGGGATGGAAAGAGCACTTCTAGAACTTTCCATACTTGCTCCGTCCCTGCTGGCCAGATTGCTCCTGATTACTCTGCCACCTTAGCCTTGGCTGGGGATATCCGAGCTGCTCAGAGTCTCCGTTCACTGCTGGTTTAGTCTCTGACTTAAATACATATTGCTTTGTGCTGTCCATCAACTTCCATGATTTCTGTAAATGTATTTATACCAAGTGAACAATGGGCACTTGGTGCCTCTGAAACCCAGTGACTACCCTAACAATGACGATGAAAGTAGCTGAGCAGCCAGCACCTGCTGTGGGAGACCCTGCTCTAAGATCTTTTTGTTCTCATAGTTCTGTGATTCAAATCCCAAGGTCAACCTTCTGTTTCAGAAGATCGATGGTGGAGTTGTTGCTGTTTTTAGTGTGTGTGTATGTGTGTACATGAGGAGTAAAACATACTCCTGTTTTATTAGACTAATAAGCTTATTAAAACTGTATGTGTGCATGTATGTGGAGGACACAGGGCAACATCGGTATACTTTTCAATCTCACTCCACTTTATTTTTGAGTCAGAAAGGTGTGGGGGGGTCAGAGTATCTAGTGACAAAGCCCAGGTTTGGTCACTGTCCTGAAGACTGGGCACAGAAGCCCTACAAAGCAGCAGCTCAATGACTTCCTTAGGCTATGGTTCCCAGGCAGCTCCTTGGGGAAAAAACAGAACACCAGTGCTGTTCCTGTAAATAACAGGGGACATTGGTCCCTGGAAAAGGCACCTATGGAGGTTAGCGCAATCCCAGGCAAGCCTCACTGACTCTGAACAGAGGGAGGCTGTGACATTCCCCTGGAGAGTAGGACAGTGGCCTGGCATCACCTGGCTACAGGGTGGTCTGTGGGTTATGCCCAGTGCTCTTCCAGCAGCTCACACCACACTACATGTTCCACAGGCAACGTGCTTGGGGGTTCCTTACTTTCACCCCATCTCTCTGGCATCTGAAGGACAGTTCCCCTCAAGGCTTCCCATTTCCCATTGGGTTATTTCTGTCCTTATAGGTCCTGTGACATTGCCTCTCAGAGTGGACCCCAAAGAACAAAGAACTTACATGTGGAACTGTTAAATGTTCCCAGTAAAAATGGAAATTACTCTAGAATATCACTTAGGACATGAATAATATAACTGTATGCTAGGGGAATAAGTATCTCAATCTTCTTTAATAAAACTACCATATATTTATTATTTAAAAGGAGTCAGTGTCAAGAAAAACAAGAGAACTGAAAGTGTATATTCTTTCTCCGTGTCTGAGGGACACATACTCCTGTTTTATTAAACTAAGAAGCTTATTAAAACTGTATCAGGTGGCTGGAGAGATGGCTCAGAGGTTAAGAGCACTGGTTTTTCTTCCAGAGGTCCTGAGTTCAATTCCCAGCAGCCACATGGTGGCTCACAGCCATCTGTAATGAGATCTAGTGCCTTCTTCTGGCCTGCAGGCATACATGCAGGCAACACACTGTGTACATAATAAATAAATAAACCTTAAAAAAAAACTCTACTAGACTCACAAAATATCTCTCTTGAGACAAACGTACAAAATTCTGGGAATACTTCAAACAGGATTCTTTAAATTTTTCCCACTGGTTACGTGTGAGCACATGTGTGCTTGTGTCACACAGCATGTGTGGGAGTCAGAGGACAACTTAAGGGAGTTGGCTCTCTCCTTTCATGGTGTGGATCTTAGTATCAAACTCAGGTTACCAGGCTTGGCCACAAGCACCTTAACCTGCTGAGTCAGTTTGCCAGTCCCATGAAAAACAAACCATAGAATATGGCTCTTCAGGACAACAAGGAGATACAAGTAAATGGAGAGTCACGCCCCGTCTCTTGATGAGCAGACAACAGAAATACATGAGAGATCTTGCTGGTTCATCTGTGATGGAGTCAGAGCTTAATGTATCAATTTGGGTTTTCACTTGTACTTAAGCCGAATGAGTTTTAACTGCATACAGGAGAAAAGACTAGGAACACACCATGAAGTACAGAAAGGCCTAGCACTGTGGGCAGCCAACTGCAGAGGAGGAGGCTCAAGAACCGATGTCACTGTGGCCCAACCAGGGAAAAGATGCCACACTTCAATGGGAGTTGAGGAAATGAAACAGCCATGCCATGACCACCACATTAAAAACTGAAAACACTTGATTAACTTCCTGGAAGCCAGGCACTTGGAGGCTGAGGTAGGAGGCTTGGACTTTGAGCCAGCTTGGTCTATATGGTGAGACACTGCCTCAAACAATAGAAACAAACACAGAAAAGAGGAATAAAATGAAAAGCATATTAACCTGCTGATCCAGCAATCTGCCCCCAGAAATGGATGCAAATGAAAGAACTACGGCAGAACAGCATCACACAAGCATGTTCATCAGCAGTCTGGAACATCGGACAGCTGACAACAGTGTGACTGTCCACTGATAGAGAAACACTAAAGGATATGGTATCTCCACATAGGGGAACAATAGACACAAAGTAGGAAGGGACAAAAGTTCAACACATTGAGCCAGCAGCAAGCGAAGAAAACAGAAGTAAGGGAAGGTATGTGTATGAGCAGAGAGAAAGAATTAGAGAGGGACATATTGTTAGCTGTGAACACTAGGTATTTTAGGAGAAGGGCATATAGAATGAGTCTCCCAAGCAAACACAGAAACAAATGGAAAACACACCAAAAACAAACACAAGCGCTCTGTGCAGCCTATTTGAACTTCCTCAGTTGTTTCCCAGCTGGGCTGAAGAGCAGTGGATGGATGTCTCCTTTTTCCTTCTACCCACCTTCTGAGGACAGGCAAGTTGTTCTCCCTGTAACCCTCCAACCACCTGGTACCCTGTGACTGCTCCTGGCCCACAGACTGTTGGCATTTTTTTTTTTGCTTACTTATAGAAATATTTTAGTCATTCAGCTACGCTTAATGATTAGACCTATCCGTCTAGCATCATGATTACCACAAACAGTGGACATCTTAGCTTTTTATGGCCAATGCACCAAGCACATGATCTGGGAGCGAGGGAGATGTACTGTAATCATTAAATGTGTGCACATAGTTCTTTGGTTGGTTGGTTGGTTGACGTTTTGAGATATGTATCCCAGGCTAGCCTCCAACCCCCTTTGCAGCCAAAGATAACCTTGAATCCCTGATCCCTCTGCTGTTATCTCAGGAGTGCTGGTATGGCAGGCAATCATCACAACTCACCTCATCCCATACATTTCTTTATAGACCTAGCAAACTTTAGAACCAGGGGCACATTTACTGAGGATTAGAACATGTTTGTAAGACCCTAAGGTGGACAGTCTCAATGAGCTGAAGACAAGAAGCCAGGCGAAGGGCAGAGAGAAATATACAAGAGGGACAAGGACTGAGCAAATGGTCAGATATGGGCAGGATAGTGAGATGAGGCCCACAGTTAGGATTGCAATTCTAGCTGACCAAAATGGGTAGGGTGAGCCTTTAGAACAAAGGTCTATGGAATGCGCCCAGCATAGCTGAACAGAAAGAAAAACTGTGTTTTGTGCTTTAAGAGGTCACTGGGATTGTGTGGGAATGACCACATCTCAGTTCATCCATATATATATATATATATATATATATATATATATATATATATCTTCTGATGACATTCAGGTTCAGAACAATTACTCAGACTCAGGTTGTACTTCTGGAGTCCTGGAACTGAAAAGCCAAGTCCCCTTTCCAAGCTATGTACCCATTCTTTGGCCACCACAACTGTGTGTGTGTGTGTGTGTGTGTGTGTGTGTGTGTGTGTGTGTGTGTTATGTTAGGGGATATGTGTATGTGTATGTATGCACACATGTATGTGGAGGCCAGTGGTCAACTGTAGCTATTACAACTTAAGCACTGTCCACCTTTTAAAACTTTGTGTGTGTGTAGGAGTGAATATGGGAGAGGGTGTTTGCTAATGCATATGCATGTAGAGGCCAGGGATTGACTTTAAATGTCTTTCTCTATCACTCTCCTCACCTTGGGGACAGGGTCTCTTACTACCCCTGGATATCACCATTTCAACTAGAGTGGCTGGCTAGTGAATCCCAGGGACAGCTGCCTCCCTACCACAGGGATAACCAGTGTGCACCATTACTGGTCATTTTCAATTCCATAGAATGGGACACAGCAGACTGTCACAAGCTCAAATGCATTCAGATTCTCCTATAGTCTTTCTAAAAAAAAAAACAAAAAAAAAACAAAAAAAAAACCAAATACAGAACAAAACTATCTCCCCATAGATATTTGCTTCCACTTGAAGATGGAACTACAGTAAGTAGAACACAACAAACTATTACGTCAATTAGTTTTAATCCTCACAAAAGTATATGGAATGTGAGATTTGTTCCATCTGACTATATTGAATGTTTTCTTGGCTTGTGCAAAAAGTGAAGAATTCAAAGAGAAAAACAAGGATGAAGAAAAACAGGAAGTCCCAACTTTGAAAAACATCCAATCTACCTTCTATGCAAACCACAGAAAGATTAGACAAACCAAGTACTTGTTGACATTGGCTGTGAGCTTTGAAAAAGGGACAGAGCCTTAAAATACACCTGGAACAGGACCAAATCACCTCCTCACTGGCTCTTTTCTATCTCTTTGTAGATTGTATTTTAAAGGAACTGCTGAGTAGAACTCTACAAACAACTTCACATCCATCCCTGAAGAGAACTGTAGGAAGATGCCACTGTTCCCAAGTCCCTTCCTATGCATTTCTCATGAGTTACCACATTTCATTTGTTCCTTCTGAAATGCCAGCAAGGTAGTCAGTCTTAGCTCCTGTGAAAGGTAGGGAGACAGGAGCTCAGTGGGGAGAGTGATCCCAAAGGCTGCAAAGCTCCTAAGAGGCAGGATTGGAACTTGAGTTAGGTGCGCTGGCAGCCTATGGCCTTCAGATTCACAACTTCCTCTCCCCATATGCAAACCTGGTGATTAAAAGTATGTGATTCTTCAACCTCTCCGAGATTAACTGTCCTCAGCCGAACAGGAATACCCCTAAAACTCTGCCTCGTATATGATGGAAGGATTTCAGGGTTAACTGAGATCATATTCTGTGGTGGTTTGAAGGAGAATAAGCTCACATATTGGAATGCTTGGTTCCCAGTCCATGGAACTACTTGGGAAAGATTAGGAGGCATGGCCTTGTTGGAGGAGGTGTGTCACTGGGTTCAGGCTTGGAAGTTTCCAAGGTCCATGTCATTCGTTTAGCTCTCTTTCTGCCTCATGGTTATGGATCAGATGTGAGCCCTCAGCTGCTGTTCCAGCACCATGCCTGCCTGCCCACTGCCAAGCTCCCTATCATGATGGTCATGGGCTCTAACCCTCTGGAATCATGAACCCCCAAATTCAGTGCTTTCTTTATAAGTTGTCTTGGTCATGGTGCTTTGTCACAGCAATTAAAAAAAATAACTAAGACATATGCATTCACCTTCTTGTTCTTCCCAAACAAGAACCATAGAGATGTGATGGTTTGACGCAAGAGTTCCAAATCTAAGCCCCAGCGCATAGCAATCTCAAGGCTGCTAGCAGAACTCAGTAACTCAGTGTGTAATTTTGCTTCAGGGCAGACTGAATACTAGTCCTGAAGATGGGTGGCATAAAATTCTAGTGTAAATCTACTGGAATTAACTTTCTTTCTAGACTAGCTAATGCCCATAGCCAAAGTCAGCCCACAGGCCATTTGGATTGCATTGCCTAACTCTTAGTGAGGTCTTGAGTAGGTGGCTGGGGTTTAGGATGTAGACCAGATGAGCTGGGGATCTAGAAGTGATCGTGCTGCTTTAAACTGCCTGAGACTTAATGATTCTAGCCCAGCAACAGAGGAACTGACTAGCTACTCTGTAATTTCCATGAAAAAGGCAAAGCTACAGAGACAGTGACAGGCATTCTAACGTCCTTTTCTAGCAATCCTGTTGCTTCAACTGGACACAGTAAAAGGAAATGCATACACTATATATTCAGCTCACAGACAATATATGCTGGAACACTGATGGTTCACACCTGAAATTCCAGCATTCAGGGGGTTGAAACCAGAGGACTTTTACAATTTCAAAGTCAGCCTCAGGTACACAGTGAATTCCAGTCTAGCCTAAGCTGGATAGCAAGATTCTGTCTCAAAACCCAAACCAAACTAAACCAAAGCAAACCAGTTTCCAGTGAGTTGCTGGGGCCTCCCACCTGGTTCCGTTTGCATCAGATGTCAGCTGCTCAGGTGCTACTGGGAAGGGACCTGTTTGTACATACTTGATGAAGAAAAATGTTCTCGGGTTATGAGCACTTCCTGCTCTTCCAAAGGTCCTGAGTTCAATTCCCAGCAACCACATGGTGGCTCACAGCCATCTGTAATGAGATCTGGTGCCCTCTTCTAGACTGCAGGCACACATGCAGGCAGAACACTGTATACATAATAAATACGTAAATCATTTTAAAAAATAATAAGAAGAATGTGCTCAGACCCTGTGCCTGTTTCTGTCCAAGGTGAGGGACTTGGAGCTCAGACATGACATCTAAAAGGTGCTCCCTGCCTCCTAAGAGGTAGTGATGACATGGAGCACACTGGGATGTTGGGGGCGTGTTCTGTGCTCAGGGAAGGATCTTAAACACAGAGAAGAGGGTCATAGAGGGCAAGTGAGCTCTGACTCCTCTGGGGGCCAGAGAGGAGCAGGAAGATCAAGCAGAGAAGTGGGCTGGTGTCTAGATGACAGTCCTATGCCCTAGGTGGGAGAGTCTAGCTTCCATGTAATGAGCAGAAGGAATGGTGGTGAACCCGTGAATGTATAGTATTTGAACATTGATCTAGTGGCACTGTGCACACATGCAGGCCTAGAAAAACAGGACAATAGTGTAATGAAGTGAGATCTAGCACCCACACTGGTGGTGAGAAAGTCAGGTGGTAGCTAACATATGATGTGATGTAAAACAAGCCCATTCTCTGTCTGCCTCTGTTATGGCTGTGTTAGGGTTACTCTCTGTGGGGGAAGGGTGTGCCTCCTTCATTCCAGATAGAAGCTGCCAATGAACACCATTCAAGGAGAGAGACATTACAGGGTTGTGGTACTGGAGAACACAGGCTGAAAGTACTATCTGGGTTGACCACCACCCTTGAAGTTATATAAGAGAAAACAGTGCGATGTTTACTTACAGTAAAGCCTCCTGTAAAGGAGAGGTGCGTGGTTTTACTACCCATGTCTAAAGAGGGAAAGACATGTTAGCTGAGTCTGGCTGCCTCCTTGAGCTCTCTTGGCCCTGACATCAAGCTAAGTAAGGACTCTGAGCTGAGAGGCACCTAGAAGACACTGGCAGAATCTGAAGACTCAACACAGTATACACTTCTGCCACTCAGCAAGCTAACACATACAGCAATAGTGCCCAGGACCCCGTTTCTCCTGAACATTCAGGCTACTAATGACCTGGCACTTAAAGGGTCTTGGTGACTATGCCAAGTACGTCAAGGGAATTGTTCCAGCTCAAGAGGGTAGGCCCAGGCAGAGCAGGCAGCCAGGTGAGCACTGTAGGGGATCAGAGACCAGGAAGATCATTGGCTGCAGGGCTCCCTGTGGTACATCAGCGGATGGAGGGAAGACTGAGTAACCAGGAGATGCCCAGAGGATGAGGCAGCAGACAAGACAGGCAAATGGTCAGGCAGCCAGATCCAACAGCTGTATAAAGTGCAGTATATGAGTTCTGCTGTCCTCACTGTCACCACCCACCTGCCTCCGTTCCTGTCCTGTAGGGAAATCTGGTCCTAAATGGGGCACTTCACAAGAGACACATAGTGGTCCTTCCAGCTGTGTGTGACCTTTGGCAACAGCAAGCTAGACCCTGGCAGGTGTGGCCTGTGTGCTACCGGCAATGGTGAGTACTCTCCCTGTACATACATTTGCTGTCATTGCATTTCTGTGCTGCTGACTGTTGAACAATGAATGGAGCGGCCACCCACTGGGGGAAAAATGCTTTTCTCTAAGTGGAAGAAGTAATGCTAACCAATGAACCATTCCGGCCTGCACAGCAAACGTGTTTGCTAAGCGAACACTTATCTGATGGCAGGGGTAAACAGAATTAGTATCTCTGGGATCTGTTTACACTGGAGAGAACCCACTCTGAAGGATGTGGACAAAGTAAATGCATCTGGCTGCAGGGCTCTCTCTCCTGACAAGTGACAGCTAACAGGTGTGCAAACTAGTGAGGACAGAGTGGTCTGGGCAGGAAAACACCATCGAGGAGTATGCTGCCAGCACCAGTCCATACTGGGGGCAGCAGAGCCTGCTTGCACAGGACACTTATTTTCGCCACAGTGGACACCTACTATAGGCTGAGTTTTTTCAAGCTCAAACTGTATGCTGCTGTTTTCTTGTGTGCCCAGCACTGGCCAGGATCATGGCGGCAGCAACAGTGGAGACAGAGACAGGGAAATAGGGTCACTGAGCAGCCTCGACCATGGGCATGAACTAGTGACAGCCAGTGCATAACAGGAAGGATATTCAGGTAGCACTGTGAGATGACTGATGAAATGCCATTTCTTGCCCCCCTTTCTTCTTCCAATCCTAATGACTTAAGGGCTCTCCTACCATAATGTCTCCTTCTGCTTGCTGTTAGATCAAAACCTAAAGATAAATGCCCTCAGATTTATTAACTGTTCTCATCTGGAAATGTGCTGTGGTTAAAAGCCAACCCCCCACCCCAACCCCAGGCAGATCTCCTGTGAAGTTAATTATCGTTCCCATTCAGGTGATGGGCATGATAAGCAAATGAGAGCTCTTGCCACACGTCATCATGTTATTATTATTTTTTTAATAGATGGCCTTCAGCTTTGTAAAGCTTGGGAGGAAGCAGTTTCATTTTCTTGGAATCATGTGAGGGTTTATTTACCATCACGTTGTCCCAGGGCTTCGAAGAATTGTGAACTACGTTCACTTCAGTAGAAGGTGAAGCAATCAATATATAGATTTCCTTCTGGCTGTGGAGGGCCCACTCCTGTGTCTCCTTAGCCAGGTCCTGGAGTTAGAACTCGGTACACAGGAGTAGGATAAAGCGTTGCTTCATCCTGCTTGCCTGAGTGGAGCAAAAATGCCTGAACTCAAGCCTGACCCTGGCACCCCACTCATCAGTCATCACAGCCAACAGTTGCTTTTTTCTGGGCCTGAATTCTTTGGATTTGTGCACAGAAATGTTTCCATTTCCCCTGTGGCATGCAAATGACCACTGAAACTTGGGTGTTGGCTCAAAGTCATTCCCACCAAGTATGAAAACATAGTTAGCAACAAGAGGGTAGCAGAGAAATGCACCCTCAATGTTGGCAGTACAATCCAATCCTGATGGTCTGTTTATACACTTATCATTTCAATAGGAAGCATTTGGGGATAAACAATACGTAGCTTTTATTCTGACCAACCTCTATAGAGAGACCGCATAGCAAAACTCTGTGGTAATTAAACTCTATAATGCCCAAATCATATGAACTGATTAATAGGAAACAAAACACCAAAGAGAAAAAATGCTAGGTTCTTTACACAAATCCAGATGATCTTGCACAGAAGAAACTTGCACCAGTCATGGCCAGCAGAGCGCCTAAGAGCAAATACCCTGAGGTGAGTCCAGCCGGTGGCACTGGATCACTGTTCCCTTTGCAAACTGACAGCCCATTAGTGTTCTGTCCATGGAGCCTTTTACAGTTAAAAGTACTGCGGACACATATTCCTTCTGTGTGGTAGGGTAGATCTCAATAGAAAGGCTAACGTTTTTAATGTGTTGCTGCTGTGTCTTTGGGGATGTTATTGATATGCACAGTGTAGAGGAGGGAGCAGAATCACTGTGGGCAATGGGTTCATTGCTTTATCTTCACATAGGACTTTCTCAGATACTATGGAAATTTCTATGATCTTCCTGAAAACAAACACCACTGTTTCCAATCCCCACCAATCCAGGGCCTCATACACTAGCTGACACTGTACCATTGTACTACACCACTTGGCTTTTTTTTTTTTTTTTTGATAGAGCCTCTCCTTTACTAAGTTTCCCACACTGGCCTTGAACTTGCAGTTCTCTTGCCCTGGCTGGAATTACAGAACTGAACATCCCAGATTTAGACATCAACAAGCTAATGTTTCTGAAAATATGTTCCAAGAGACACTGCTTCCTCCAGATATGGACAGGTATCCTTGTAGAAAAAGCTCCTGGGGCCTGAGCAGATGGCTCAGTGGGTAAGTCCTATGAGGATCAGAGTTTAGATCCTCAGCACCCATGGAATGCCAGGTAGGCATGGTGAACTGTATATAGTTCTCAAACTTGGAAGCAGACAGGGCATTCCCCAGAGCCGGTTGGCTAGTGGCTAGTGAATCAGTGAGCTTTGGATTTCTTTGAGAGACCCTGTCTCAAGAGATAAGGGTGAGAGCAATCAAGAAAGACACATGACTTCAACTGGTAGCCTCAACTTCTTACCCATACATACAAGTGCACACACACATACAAACATGCAGACACACATGCATACTATTCACACACAAGCATTGGATTAACTGTTTTACACTACAGAGTGAATACCTCAGAGACTTTTATATGCCATGGATCTCAATTGACAATGCATTAGAGTTTCTCACAAGTTTTTGCTTCCACAACTCTGAGGTTCATGTCCTATAAGCATTCCTGGGAAATTCTGCGGCCCTTACTGACTTCTCTATGAAGCAAAACTGACAGAAATATAAGGAAACTGAGTGTCTATAACAGCACCCCAACGCCTGGCTCCCAACTGTGCCATCTTTCTCAGCCTGTATACCCCCCCACTCTTATCCCAAAACATGAATGTGTCATGAAGATGACTTAGAACATCACAACTTCATTCTTATAAACAGGATGGGTCCTGCCCCTGTGCACATGTGCTATGGACATGCAAGGAGTACACAAGGACTGTGACCTGGGCCACGGCACAGATGCCTGACCATTTCCTCTTGTGACAGCTGTTGGAAAGCTCAGCGGCCTTTTCCTCAGGAGTGTACCTACTCTCACCATTCCTATTCTTGTCTTCATGTCAACAAAGCCCACACCTGGGATATGCTCACTCCTGGGACTCAGGTACCACATACCTTCTCCAGGCAAGGCCTGGCAGGGTCCTTATCTCAGTGTGTTTGGGATAGACTCCTCATGCCTGACACCCCCAGGGCTTTTCCTTTTTCCTTTTCTTGGTGGTCATCTTCTTCTGGTCTAGGGTAGCCATTTCTCTGTCCTGTACTCCTCCATCCCTCCACGGTGGAATCCTGCCGTGTTTACCATTCCTTTCCTTCTCCAGCCCAGTGCGCAGCCGTGTTGTTTCTCAAATGTTTTCCAATGTCCCACTGCTTACTTGCTTCATCCTCTCAGCCTCCTCTTTCTTGCTCCTTCTAGTCTGCTTCTGGTTCACTTTGGGAGAAACTTCTGAAGATGCGGAACTATATATGTCTCCCTGTACAACTCCTCTTCTCTGCTTGGCCTTCTCTGCTTGGCTTCCAAAGCCCTCCATGCTGTTTGGCTATCTTCCTTCCCAGCTTGAGACTCCAGACGCAGCATCTCCTTTTAGAGTGTAGGCTTTTCCTTCCCACTCAGGCCTGCTTGCTCTCCCTCCTGCTGCCACTCCCTCACTACTACATGCCTTTGCCTCACTTCCTCTGCTCAGCAGGCTCGGCCAGTTGCTCTCATCCCATTCCCGTTCCTCCATGGCGTCTTTGATGCCATGGGATACCACTCATGGCTTACTGAATTGCATGGCCCACAACAGGTATTCAATAAATATTAGCTGAATGGAAATATGATTCTCTCCCATTCTCGTAGCGGTAGTGTTGGACCAGCAAACTCTGGACCAGTGTGCAGAGGGATGTCAGGGAGGCCCTGTCAATCACTGTAGATACACACTTTGCTTAGTGTGAACTGCAGTCCCGGGTTGTCATGTAAGTAGTGTAGTGGGACCCATGCAGCCCTTAAATGCTTTTTGGTTGTTTGAGTGCGAGGGCCTGGGGTCTATGACTGATTCAGGTAGTAGAGAACTTGAAACCCTACCTGTACAGTTGCTCTCCAGGACAGGGACCGCAGGCCCTGGATTTCATCATCTCTAGTCTTTCATCTCAGTGTCTTTTTCATTTCACTTTGTCTCTCACTTTCTTATTGAATGTCCCATCTCTTCTATACTCTCATGACCTCAGAGAAATGAAAGGTTCAGTTTTTTGCACCATCAGATCAGATCTGTCTCTCTCCAGCTTAGTGTGCTTTCCTGAGCCCTCCTCCCAAAACTCCCTAAAAGTGTTACTCTCAGGTGACCACCATTTTTGATGAACACCTAATGAGTGAGACACTTTGTCGCTTGAATCTACAATAACTTTATGAAACAGATCCTACTGTTTCTTGATTTCCCTAGACCCAAAGCCACAGAGGTAGTGACTACCCCGATTAGGTCACCCTGCGCAACTAGATTCAGAAGCCAGGTCTGCAGCACATTTCCCTCCCCCGTCACTGGAGCTCTCAGGCCACCTCTTAACAGGTTTCTAGTTGTCCTGTAATTTCAGGCATGCTGATAAGTGGGCTACTATTTATACTCGAGGTACTTAGGCAGAATGAATGGATTTTTAAAGCCCGTGCTTGAGTGGCAAGTATGAAGCAGACCAGAGGTGGCCAGTGTGTGTGTGTGTGTGTGTGTGTGTGTGTGTGTGTGTGTGTGTATTTGTGTGTGTTTCATGTTTACCCTATCCACTCATCAACCATGATGTAATCACCAGCAGAGGATAGATGACCGTGGGCTAGAACCTCGCCTAAAGCAAAGACTGGAGTAGAAATAGAAGTCTATGGAATCTCAGCTAACTTCTTGAAATAAGATACATTCTTGCTGAGTGTGTGCAAATAGTAGAGGAAATGAATGAGCTGGGAAACAAAGAAAGACTCCTTCTGAGGGCTGCTGATGGCAGGTACTAAATGAAGGGTGGCAACTAAATGGAAAATCAGAAGAAGGCCTAGCATCGAACTCCTCCTCTGATGTGGAAGGCTGTAGGTCTAGGGAAGTCACTGGCTTGCTTTATAGGACTTGGATAAGCCAGCCTGAGTAACCAGAAGCGAGCAGAGCTGACTTGTCTCTCCTTGGTCTAGATTATCATTCTGAAGTAGCAGGTTTCCATGGAATGTGCCTGCTCTCCAGGGACCTTGCTTCATACATTTCTTTCCTTATTAGATAGCCGCTCACAAGGATTTCTGCAGCCAAAGTCATCAACGCTGGAGGTAAAAGAACAGTGCAAGATGGTTCTATACTCAGCCTTCACTGGAAGGTCACTGCAAAACCTCAGTCACTATCTAACCAATGTGACTCAATAGCACAATGAGGCAATCCACATACCCAATGGTCTGCATTTTATTTATTTATTTGTCTATCCACTCTATCTATCTGTCTATCTATCTATCTATCTATCTATCTATCTATCTATGTATGGTTTTTTAAGAGGCCTGTGTTTCTAAGCACCCATCAGTACATAGGTAGGTGTTCTGAGAAGGCATGCACAACATTAAATAATTTTTGACTTGTTTACACTGTAGATGGGAAGAGAAGTTAATGCATCAAACTCATAAAAATGCAAAACAGACACAGCTGATGCCAGTTTAGGGCTGCTACAAACCTTACAACTATGATTTTCAGCTCTCCCTTACTTCTGCTATCAAACACAATTGATTGCTTAATTCAAAAGCCTTCATAAAAACTTAACATAATACACATTATCCCTTATGTAGTTCCTCTTCTTCAAAACCCTTTGCCTCTCTGAGCCCCTAAAACTTTTAAATATCATATCATATGATATCTTTAGGTAGGGGGAAAACAGTTTATAGATGCCTACTGTGGCGCTTCCCAGCCCTTAGAGGCTATGACTAGGGACCATTTGACTGGGAGGCCTCCAAGGGAAGCTAGGGACCCACAGGAAGTGGGGCGATGAGTCAACAGGAGGGGTCCTTCCTATGAGTCAGTGTGGTCTCAGTGTGACTCTGGAGTGGGCACTGGACTCCAAAAGCCAAAGCAGAATTAAGATCTGAAACCAAGAGTTCACTCACAAGGGATCCCTCGGAGGAAGCTGGTTTGGGATGCCAGCTGAAGTCAAGCCACAGGCGTGGACTCAGTGTTCACTGTCTAACTCAGCCTGTTATTCTGACTTCCTGAGAACCATGCGGCACCAGCAGCCTCTAAGTTGCTTGTAGAAATGGACAAATAAGATGCAATTCTCAATATCATGGGACAGGAGAGTTTCTACTATGAAACCATTAACATATTTAAAAACAAAACAAAACAAAACACGAAATGCAGCAGCGATGAGCATGGGCATTCATGGTGTCACTAAGTTCAGAGTTAACTTCCATGGGACCAAATAAATGTAGAGCACACAGGCGACCGCACTAACTGCATTAACCCTGAACACAGTGTTCTGCCATATATCACATTATTTCCAGAATTCAAGATTTTTTCCCCTCAGCACTAGAAATGAGACAAACAGAAACCTCCATGCCTCATCTTTGTTTCCCTCTCAGATGTTTCCTAACTTGCTACCTCAGGATGAACATTTATCTCGAATTTAAACTTAATTTTCCGCTGCAAAGAAAAAAAACTCAAGATGAGCTAAAAAAAAAAAAAATCTTTCAAATTGTTGTCATGCTGTGTTTTGCTTCTTCTTCACCTACCCTAGTGGGAAGGACCAGGCGTTCATAAAACTGTAGATTCAATACTATCATTTCCATGGTGACAGAAGGCCACTTCACAGAGAATTATGATTTCATCAGGGCACCTTGAGGTGAAGAGAGTAGGTGGGAAATAAATGGACTATAAAAAGCAAAAGATAAATCATGTTTGTGTAAGTACAGGCCGTGACCTCTCTGGTGGAGCCTACGCAGCCTTCTAAACGAGTTAACTCCTGTGCCCTGAGCTTCAAATTTCATCCTGAAGACTACACTATGGCTGGTAACAAAACTTGGCTTCTGAGAGTCACAACCCTACCAGTGTAACTCAGGCATTTCACATACAGATGCACACGCAACACAGAGGAAGGCAAAGGAGAGAGCTCTGTGGTCTTGTTAGGCACCAGGGCTCCCCTCTGACAACCTCAATGGCCACTCACACATCACACTCTCTGAAGGAAGCCTCTGCCTGCAGTTGCTGTCAGTAGTGGGAGGAAGGATTGCTGGCTTCAGCTCACAGAAATCTCAGTATACTGTAGGCCCTTTTGAATTGCCTTGTGGGAGTATACCATTGGAACAACAGCCTAACAATGTTCTAATTGTGTTTCACACAGTCCCCAAAGACAAGTGAACAATTAACCTTAAGCAATAAAGTAACAAAAAGAAGTTTGATTTCCAATCCAATGAATACAATTTTATTTCAAAAGAAACCAACCTTAAACCTCTGCCTCAGCTTCCCAGGTCAAGGAGGAAGTGTGCTACAATTCCTGTTTTCTGCAGAGCAAATGCCTGGGTGCTTTAAATCCTCTTCTAACCTAAACACTGGGCTAGGGCCTGTGACTAGGCCCCAGGGCTTGGAACAGACCTTCAGTTTTATCAGAGCCATGTTAAATATAATCCATCCTAATTCAGTTTCTTTCTGTTTTCTTAATCCCCCAAGGCCTAAAGACAACAGGAGGAAGAACAACACCGTTGTGGCCCACTAGAGGTACTGTGTCAAGGTTGAGTATTTTCATAATTCCATTCATGGTGTCTTGTAGTTTGTTCTTCCCTTCTTCATTTATTCTATTTTAGTCATGCAATCATGAAGACATTATTTTTTGTTTAAGGGTTAATGAGAAATAAAACTTACTTGCTTTTTCTCCCCCAGATAGAAGTAACTTGAGTGTCAAAACAGAGGCAAATCTTTCTGATGGGGTCATATTCTCCAGCCCCAACCCTTTGCTCAGGTTAATGCACAATGTGCTTTTAGACTGTTACTCCAAAGTACCATGATGGACCAAGCTCTCTAGCCTCCTCCGCTGCCCAAGTTGCATCTCTTACCTCCCTTGTGTTCCCTGCCTGCTACTATACAGTACAGTGGTGCTTCTTGCTCTGAAGACACTGCACAGGCATTTACAGACCTGTCCAAAGGCTGTTTTTAAAGGCTGACCACATAGTCTTCAGGCTTGGAAGTGACAAAGACCCTTTGACTAAACTTGAGCAAGATCCTCCAGGTCCTCTTTCCTGTATGTTCAGTCAGCTTTCAGCCTGACTGCCCTAGTAGTAACAAGAATCCAGACGAATCCCTGGAGCTGACACCAGAGTACCTGTGACATATGACCAAGTCCCTCACCCTTTTCCCTTCTGGTGTCTTATTTAGGTTTTCTACTGCTGCAATAAAACACAATGAACAAAAAACAAGTTTGGGAGGTATTTGGCTTACACTTCAGCATGACTGTTCATCGCCGAAGGAAGTCAGGACAGGAACTGAAACGGACAGGATACTGGAGGCAAGAACTGATGCAGAAACCAGGGAGGGGTGCTGTTTACTGGATTGGTTCTCATGGCTTGCTTAGCCTACCTTCTTATAGATCCCATGACCAGCAGCCCAGAAACAGCACCACCTACAATGGACTGGGCCCCTGACCCATTGATCACTAAATGAGAAAACGCCTTACAGCTAAATTTCATGGAGGCATTTCCTCAGCTGAGACTCCTTCCTCTCTGATGACTCTCTCAAGTGAAAACTCAAAGCCAGCCAGCACAACCCGCCTTCAGACAGTCCAGGTAGGGAGAGCAAGCAGCTCCTGCTCACAAAGTCTTCTCTTAGCACGTCCAGGCCACTGACCCATCACTCTGCTCATTGACTATAAAGCCTTCCTTCTCTTTTGCCTTTTGGGTTAAACATCCTATTAGAATTACCCTGGCACCTCTGCAATAGTCCCGAGCAAGGCCAGTCTTAAGTATTATAGTAATTGTGTCTTGAACTTTTCTTTGTTCTGAAATGAATAAAGTACAACTCTATCCTTGAGTAACTGACAATCTACCAAATGAAGACTCACGACAAGCCAATGTAAGCGCTGCTGCCTAGAACTAGTAACAAGAACTAGTAAGAAGGCCGGGCGTTGGTGGTGCACGCCTTTAATCCCAGCACTTGGGAGGCAGAGGCAGATGGATCTCAGTGGCCAGCCTGGTCTCCAGAGCGAGTGCCAGGATAGCTCCAAAGCTACACAGAGAAACCCTGTCTCAAAAAACCAAAAAAAAAAAAAAAAAAGAAAAAAAAAGAAAAAAAAAAAGAAAAAAAAGAACTAGTAAGAAGAACAGACACTGCCTGCTGGGACAGGATCAGCAGAGCGCTGACTTGATTTTTATTCCGTATATCCATCCTGGTTATTCATATTTGTATATGGCTACCTAGGTCCTTATTAGCATAGCCTATTTCTCAGTGAGTATGAATATTTTAGAATAATACAAAAGGTTACTGAAAACGGACCCTCAGATAAAAAGTATGACCATGGAGAATTCCAGTAAAAACAGCGTTCAGATTAGTCATATAAAACATCACCTCAATTTCCTTCAGGAATATTGAGTTGAGGTGAATTCTGAAAAGTCATTTTGGGCCCAAACACACATTGAGAAGAGTCACAGAGATTATAACTATAGCCAGTGCTTCTCTATACAGGAGACTGCAGAGATGGCTCAGCGGTTAAGAGAGCAAACTGTTTTTCCAGAGGACCCCAGTTCAAGTCCCGGTATACCCTGGTAGGAGGTACCTACCAGGTCACAGCTGCCTGTCATTCCAGAGCACTGATGCCTCTATCCTCTGAGGGCCCCCACACTCATGTACACATACATGACTTAACATAGAATAAGTGCTAAAATGGAGGAGGAGAGGAAGTAGTGATAGTAGTAATAATAGTAATAAATAATGGTAATAATAGGACTAATGGGATGGCTCAGCTGGTAAAGATCCTTGTGGTCAAGCCCACAGACCTGAGTGCAGCCCCTGGAACCCACACGGTGGAAGGAGAGAACCGACTCCCACAAGTTGTCATCAAATCTCTGCTTTTGTGCTGTGGCACATGCATGTGCATTTATATTCACTCTCCCCCCACCCCACCTCCATTCTCTCTTTGTAAATAAATAAAATAAAACTTTTTTTTAAAGTTTGACTGTGGCGTTGTGTGGAAGGTGGGAACCAACTCCTAAAAGTCCTGTGACCTTCATATGTATGCCATGGCACATACACTCACATACATTCATTCATCCCACATAGGCTCCCATGCTGTCATCATACACACACTCACACATTCAAACACATTCATTCATCATATACACACACACACTCAAACACATTTATTCATCATACACACACACACACACACACACACACACACACACACACACACACGCTCCTCCATTTTCATTATACACACACACACTCACACATTCAAACACATTCATTCATCATATACACACACACACTCAAACACATTTATTCATCATACACACACACACACACACACACACACACACACACACACACACACACGCTCCTCCATTTTCATTATACACACACACACTCACACACTCAAACACATTCATTCATCATACACACACACTTCTATACTTTCATCACACACACACACTCACACACTCAAACACATTCATTCATCACACACACTCCTACACTTGTATCACACACATTCATCTCTCTCCTCTCTCTCTCTCTCTCTCTCTCTCTCTCTCTCTCTCTCTCTCATTCTCTCTCACACACACACACAGAATCATAATAATGAAGTATCAAATACTGTAAAGAGGTACTTTACACAGTCGGTGTCTAACCTCTTCTCAACCTTAGACAGAAGCATTGATGATTATTCTCTGACAATGTTTTCACTCCGAATCTGACTTAGCACTGGGGAGTGACTGTGGTGAGAGAAAGGTGTAGATGATGGGAGGGGGGAGCCACTGGGTTAGACACTGTCAAACACAGCTGAGAATGAACCGCACCATGTAACCAGGGCATTAAAGCCTTGAGATGCAGGGGCCTGCGGTTCTGTGCCCACAAATGCTTTTCATTTGAGCCTTGCTGTTTCCCGGAGTCTCTAGTCTTTCAATTGTCTTTCTGAACAATCCATCACATTCACATCAGGTTTGCCTGACTATTTCCACAGCGGAGCCCGTGATGGGTTGGTCGGGTCCTAAGAAAAACTTCTTAGAAACTCAGTCTCCCAAAAGACAGTCAGACGGCTCTTCAGCACCCCCATGAGCTTTGCCCAACAAGGTGCTAACAAGTGGTCCAACATGGAAAAAAAAAAAAAAAACAGCTTTCTTTTGGGATATGACAAAAGATGGGCCTCGGGGCAAGGAGCCGATGCTCTTTTCTTGACTCTGTGGATTTGTAACACAGGTATTGCTGCAAGATTCCACTGGGTGTGGATTCTAAATCAAAAAACAAAATAAAGTCTTCTTTATGAATCTGTGGCACAAGGTTTTCTAAATTCAAATTATTTCACTGGAGAAAATGCTCCAATGCTTGTAGACACAAGTTCTCATTTGGTATTTTTGCCAAATAGGCAGAAGGAAAGGATGGATCATTCGAGAGTCTAGAAGTAGCTATTTCAGGGCAGATGACGAATCAAAGCTTACTGATTCTGTTTGGCTTTCGTGGGTTATCTGTGGCAGCCTTGTGCTAATAGCACATCAGAGGCCATCTGACCATGCATGGTGTTCCTTGATTAGCACATAACACTGCCAAGGTGGCTGGCTCCTACGTGTGATGTGTGGTAGTAAAAAGCACAGAGAGTGAATGGACATGGACGGGAGAGTTTAAGAACGAACGAAGGTATTTCTGCATTACCCTGAGAATGTGTTTGTGGTACTAACTTAACCTCCCACCAGCTCTCATTACATACTCTACATTCCCCGGAGACGTCTGACCGGCTTCCCTCTGTCCCCATCTTCCCACTGCACTTTACCCCCACAGAAGCAGCTGGGAAGACAGACTGGGCTTTATAACACCTGCCTCACTTTGTAGGTTTTGGTTCACACACGAAGGACTGAAGTGTTGATTAGTCCTCCAAGGGAATTCATCTAGAGCCACCCCTTCCCAGTGGTGGCTTTAATACAGTTCCTCATGTTGTAGTGACCCCCAACCAGAAAATTATTTTGTTGCCACTTCCTAACTGTAATGTTGCTGCTGTTAGGCATCGTGATGTAAATATCTGTATTTTCTGATGGTCTCAGGTGACCCTTGTGAATGGGTCATTCAACCCCCAAAAGGTCATGACCCACTGGTTGAGAAACGCTGACCTAGAGAGTCACTTCACAGGGGCATCAATGTTACAGACAATGAGAAATGACCTACCATGTTAGAATTCAGCTGAGAGAGGCTTCAACCAGACAGGTAAAAGTAGTTTAATGTTAACAAGAATAGTAAGGTTTAAAAATGTAAGAACGCATGCAGAGCATGCAAACTCTGTGTGTGTGTGCATGTTCACGTAGGGGAGGCCTCTGTGTGTGTGTGTGTGTGTGTGTGTGTGTGTGTGTGTGTGTGTGTGTGTGTGTGTGATCTACCTTCTTTTGAGACAGCAGCTCTCTCTAGCCTGGGAATTGCCAAGTAGGTTAGACTGGCTGGCCAGGGAACCCCAGGTAACCTCCTGTCTGCCTTGCCAGGGCTGCGATCACAAGTTTGCATCATCACAGCTGGTTTTATTATTAATTATTAATTATACCAAATTTATCCTGTGCACATGGTGTGTGTGTTGGGGGAGGGAACGACACAGCACACACAAGGGTCATCGGAACAACCTATAAGATTTGGGTTTTTCCTTCTATCATGTTAGTCCCTGGGATCAAACTGAGGTCATAAAGGCAGACAGCAGCAACCCTTGAGCCAT
The DNA here is from genome assembly GCF_003668045.3 of Cricetulus griseus. Lineage (NCBI taxonomy): Eukaryota > Metazoa > Chordata > Mammalia > Rodentia > Cricetidae > Cricetulus > Cricetulus griseus. Next base: position 358,217,915 of record NC_048595.1, on the reverse strand, counting down.
GTCCCTGAACTGTGCCACCCCCCAACCTGCACTTTTAAGTTGTGGGTTCTGGCTATTGAACTCTGGTCCTCATGCCTGCAAGGCGAGTATTTTATAAATGGAGCCATTTCCTCAGCCCTAACATGAGCTTAGTTAAGAAGCCAGGATCAAGGACTCTCTGAGACTCGTGTCAGCATCTACTTTGACAGCTGTAGTTCCTTAAGCAATGGATAGCAATGGATACAGCCTTTAACTCTCCTCTCAGCTTTACAAGGAAGCTCACTGTTTACTGCCCACTGTTTACTATCTCTTCAGTCAAGACAGAGGGGGACAGAGTGTCCCATCTCTTCACCTCTCCTTATCTCTGCCCCTAGTGCCGTTCCATCTCTTTCTTTTTTTCCAGCAGAAGCCGTGTGTGTGTGTGTGTGTTGTGTGTGTGTGTGTGTGTGTGTGTGTGTAGGGGGTGGTATCTCATTCATATAAATGCATCTGTGCAATGCTCCCACAGGACTGGGCTTCAAGATCGCCACCTTTCTAACAGAAATGTAGTTTTTGATTCTATCAAAAGAAAATAAAATCCCTTCCTGACATGTGGTAGAGAATGCCTTGAACAGAGGTTTTAAACAAGAATTATATTTGCTCTGCTTCCTGAAAGAGCTAATTTCCCTAAGTCATGAAATGCTTCGTCCTAAAAATAACTGCACAGAGATGTATTGGGTTTTAAACACACACAGAAGCATCATCTCCATGAGGCACTAAAACCTCAAGTCCCAACAGAGACTCCAAAAGGAGGTATAGGCCAGCAGGAGCCTATCCCTAGGTGCAGAAGCTGCTGTAGTCTTGGAGGGAACTCTGGGAGTTTCCTCAATCATCTTCACACAAAAAGGAAATACTGAAATCGCACAATGTGCTGTTCCTTCAACCTCGTTTATATGACTTGTACGATAACTGCACACTGAAGAAAGACAACTGGGCAGGAAATGGGCCGATAACCCTAAGCTGTGTCCATGCCCACCTGGGACCACACTGTTATCACCAGATCAGGAGAAGGCATTTGCACTGAAATACAGTCTCCCAATGAGGTCCAACAACTACTCAAGGAGAGTTTCTCCACAGCAAACGTGACTGGATGATACTCCAGGGCAGTTCTGTGTTACCTTGGTGGTGGGAAGCATATTTCGGCCAGAGAGCCACTTTGCACGGAAACTCACAGTGACTTCCCGAAAGTGAATTTAAAGCTCACCTCTAACCAATAATTGCAACTCATTATATAACACTAGTGGGTGACATGTGTCTGTATATTTTGGGCCAGACACCTTGGTGTGAATTAAGAATACCTTAGCTTTTGAAGAAGTGTACCATTTCCCACTGACCAAACTAAGTTGAAACATAAGACTGAGTGAAAAATAGTATTTTATTTTAAGATAGGGTCTTACTAGCTAGTCTTCAACTCACTATGTAGACCAGGCTGGCTCACTGAGGTCTGCTTGTCTCTTGCAGGGATTAATATCCAGAAAAAATGGCATTTTATAAGTAGTATATAGTGTTTCTCACAGTCTTTATAGCTTGGATCTAAGTATAATAAGATGTATAGTGATATCAATAAACATTGAGTTTTCTATGTATGAGTTTCAATTCTAACCATAGTAGGATTTACATTAGCCTACCTAGAGTAGCATTGTTTGGTTTCTGGAGTGTGAAGAAATAAGAGTTTACGTGCATATACTACAATAAAATGTACTGACTCTATACATGAGCTTTCTGTGCCACTTATGGGTCACTTCGTTAAAGAAAAGGACACAGGTCTTTGGTATCTAATAGCATGCAAATGTTAAACTCTACTGCAATAGGAAAAAGAGACAGACAGATTTAGGTATGAATGCAAGAATGAGAAGAATGGGGAAATGAGTGGATGCAATATTGCTAAAGGGTGACATCAAGGGTAGAGGAATTCTTGCTGAAGGTAAGCAAGGGATCGGAATCCAGAGGCATTCTGGGAGGAAGTTCACGAAAGGGATTGGTAGGAGGACTCTAAAGTCGGGTCAGGGCAGGGCAGATACAGAAGGCTGAGGATGTGAACACAGCCTGGAGGAGCCTTACCAAAATCTGGTCCAGGGTGGACTTCACTACTATTATATAATAATTTACCTGTTACTGTCCTTCAATAAATGTATTAAGTTTCAGGACTGTGCCAAGCCTGTATGTAGGAGAGGCCACCACTGTATACATTTCAAGTTAATTCCAAGTGCAAGTCTCTGCTACGAGTTCCTTGAGGTCAGTAATCTACCAAAACATCTAAAAACCAACAGCAAGAAACTCCAAATGAGACTGTCAAAAACGAGGGCTAGCGTTTTTTTGTATAGCCAGGGAGCCAGTTTGTCATCACCTTACTTTACAGCCATCATTCTTGTACTCAAAAGATAGAATGGTGTGAAGTAGCCTGTACTCCAGAGAAGTGCCAGGGAAGAAAGCCAGAATGCTGTCTAGTGCTTGTGAATGAACACTGGTTACTGATATGTGCGTGTGGTTTATATTTGAAAGTGAGGGCTGGGAATCTTTGGAATTGGCATCATTGTGGCATTTGATCACTGGTCATATGAAATCAAAACATTAGCCAGATGGCCCAGTGGTTAAGAACACTTGCTGCTCCTCCAGAGAACCCAAGGTTGGTTCCTAATATCTATGTCTGGTGGTTCACAAATGCCTGTAACTCCAGCTCCAGTGGAACCAACACTCCCTGCTGACTTCTGTGAATACAAGAATACACATACACACATAGGTGATATCCTCTCACATAGACACATGCACACATGCTTAAATAAAAGTAAATAAAAAAAGGAAACCAGTAACATTAACTTTCTGTAAATGTCAAAGGGAAACATCGATCTTTTCAGGGGAATATCGGATAGAACCAAAACATCGTCAACTGAAAAGTATTCCAGGAACTAAAGTGCTATGATGATAACTAGAATGTTAATTCAGCTATAGCCCATGTATGTAACTATGGCAACACTAGACCCAGATACACGAGTGAAAAAAAAAAAGACTCCTTCACATTATGGGTTTTTGATGTAGAGTTTTAATTTCCTTGAAGAAATGCCTAACATTAAATCAGCTCAGTTCTTTTTCTCCCTCCTTGAAAATAGTCAACTCTGTAGGGCAAGCCCATTCAACTTGGGCAAATAATCACCAGAAATAGTTACATTATTTTTTTCTGGAAACTTCTTTCAAGATTTCCCTATTCAAGAAGTGATTTTTATTTATTTTTTAACACACATCTCACATGATCCCTTTTCTTCCACCAGTCTGAAATGTCATTTAATGACTTAGTTTTATCATATTTCAGACCTGCACCACCCAGTGCAACCACCAGCAACCACAGGCGGCGCTGGGCATCTGTATGTCATTCATCAAAGCTTCCCTAAGCTATAAATAGAAAAACACACTGGGTGTCAAAGATGTAGTTTAAATATATATAAATAAAAGAAGCAACCCCAACAAATAAAATGCAATACTAAAATGATGTCAACTAGAAAATTTTAACTGTCATATGTGGCTCATCTGGTTTTCTGTTGGATAGCTTGACATGAGCCGCTTCCGTGGGGGAGGTGGTTTTCCCCAGCCATCTGAGCAGAGTATTTCACACTTCAGGAATAGCACACAGCAGACACATGATGACCCTCCCTGGGGCCCATCTGCTCAGACATGGATTCAGCTATTATAAAATCCTTTCCCCATGTCTAAAAAAGATAGCCTGCCTTTTCTTCTCATGATAATTAGGTATGCATCAAGCACCAATACTAACCACAACAGTAAAACCTGCCCTGATTCAGAAAACTCATGACCACACATCTTTAAGAGTATGAAAGACATGAGAACTACTTTTGCCTTTTTCATGTGCCCTATGTACCTGCCATTAAGAGGAACTAATGCTGTAATTAATTTGAGGTTATCCGGGCTTGGTGACACTAATCACTAAATTGTATAATTTTACAATGGAAAGTAAGTAAAAGCTAACTCTCAACTGCACACCTGGGATTGACTGTATTTGTTGCAAAGATCAAAGTATGAACTTCATCCTGGAATCATTACCTGGACAGTCTGACAGCTGGATCTATACTATTTATAGTATATTGTGGGGAAGTAACTTTGGCTCATTTACTTTATTGGGCCTAAGTGCTTTGGATGCATTTAGATGCCAATGTATTTATCCCTAGGACATCAGGACTAACAATAATGTAAGATACTCTCTTTATAAAATGAATAATTTGCTATGCAAATGTTACAGAGGAGAAAAATACAGTATGGGGTTTGAGTGGGTGCCCATCGAACAATTAATCCCGTGATCGGGAGACTGATGGAACATAAGTAGCTGTTCTCTAGCAAATTGGCGATCACAACTCACAAATGGCCTCTGCCATGTCAGAAGTCATTTCCACATTTAAACATTCTCTTCCTGTGGTGTTGCCCAGATAAATGGCAGGTGGACAGGAACCTGCTGAACAAGTAGGTGGCATACAAGAATATCTCACAGCGACCAAAAGTCAGCAGGGCCCTCAGACAGTGGAGCAGAGTACAGGACAAAACAAACTCCAAAAATACAGAGGCCGAAACCATCTGTTTGCAAAACTACCTTCCATCAGGGGGAGTTGAGATGAAATACAAACAGGAAAACACCAAGAAGTAATAAAAGTGGATTTTTTCCAGACTTTTTAAAATGGAGGTATGCACATGACAATGTTCGTGTACACACACACTCTCTCTCTCTCTCTCTCTCTCTCTCTCTCTCTCTCTCTCTCTCTCTCTCTCACACACACACACACACACACACACACACAGTGTGCTGCATGTGAAGGTTGGAGGACAATGGCAGCATCAGCCTTTACTTCCCACCTTGTGGGAGACACTGTGTCTTACTCATCACTGTGAATGAAGTGTTAGCTGACCTGATCCACAAACCTTTCTTTGACATAGCAGCTTTTTCTCAGGGTTCTGGGAATTTGAACCTGATCCTCATGCTTGTATGACAAGCACTTTAAACCCCCGACTCTGCCTTCTTTCTAAATTATTAGAAAGAAAAAAAAAGGAGATGGAAGATAATGGGGGGGTGTTATCAAGAAGATTTAGCCTAGAAATGATTTGTCTGCTATGTTCACACAACTTGGTCCTGTTTGGAAATCAAAATCAAAAGTGAACTAGAAGCCTAAAGGGCAGTGGTTACCGAACTGTTCTTTTTCCATTGTGATAGATATGAAAAGTAATTCCATGTCTAATGTCCAAGATTAAGTTACATTTGAATTAAATAGAGATGATAACACACGTCTACAACCACGAGTTCCAAACTACAGCTGCCCTTTAAGCCGAAGAACTGAACTAGATCCTCAGTTCCAGCGCGTGGAATGAGGAACGCTATGTTATGACACGGAAATTGGTAGTCATTTTGAAATGCTTCGAGTTAATAAATACATTGAAGGGCCCTGAAGCTTTGAAATCATGTAATCCATGATATGTCATAAAAGGCTCCTCTGCTCCTAAGAACGAACTCTCAAGTCCAAAGTTTGTACTAAATTACTGCTCCAGCCTAAGAGCTGGCCCAGGGTGCTTCTGGTCCTCCCTGCCCCCACCCTCTCAGCCCCTGACTTTGGCTTAGCCCGATGAAGGCTAGATCAGTGTTCCAAGCCTCTAGTTTCTAACCATGAAAGCTGAGTACACCCACCTTTGCAACTTAGAACTATATGGAAGAACAAATGTGATAAAGAATATGTGTACAAAACCCAGCATGGTGGTGCACACTTGCAATCTCAGCACTTGAGAGGTGGAAGAGGAACAAACACCAGCTCGAGGTTACATAGAACGGAAAGCCAGCTGGAGTTGCAAGAGACTCTGTCTCAGAAACAAAAAGCCTACAATGCAAAATGCTTTGGCATATGGGGTGGACAGGGCATGCCATTATCGACTGTCAGTCACAGATAAACTGGATACTATGCCTGTTTCTGACGTTTCTATAAAACCCAAATGGAAAGTACATGACCACAGAGCAAATATGAAGGTGCTTTCCTTGTTTGGCTGCCATTATGGAGGTAGCCAAGTTGTCAGGTTGACTGTGGCAGATGAGGCTGCAAATAACTAAGCAACCCTCAATAGTGACTCTGTCAAAGAGCTTAAGCAGATGTGCTGGCACACCAATTCTACTGACTCAGCGATTCCAGTCCACCACCGCTCTTTGTACTAGGTACACATAGGAGGCCGCTTCCATCTGACCTCTGAGTAAATCTCCACTTCTCAGTGCTTTCCAAACACTGCTCCATATGAGGGACTTGACTCCATGGAAATCATGACATCAGTAATGAGCTGACTCATCCATCCTAACCGATCGCGCTGAATCCTTTTTTTTTTTTTAATTAAAGAAATACCTAATTCAAAAGTGGGTCTCTACTTGGTCCATCCTTGGGGGCTTACAGGTTTGTGTTTTATCTTCTTTCAAAAAGATTACATTTCAAATCCCAGTGCCATCAGGCTACTTAACTTACACAAGCAGAATACTGTCTATGCATCCATGTTAGGGACCTTAATCATTAACAGCAGAGGTCAATTTTGCAGACTGACTGAATGCACACACGGTCAACCTGATAAGCCAATGAGAGTAACCCAAATGGTAAAGTACACACCGGTATGTGTTTTTCCACACACATGAGCGTTCTGTTTTCTTGGCAAATGACTCCGCTCATGAGAAATTAACTAAGGTGCTATTCCGGGCAGCATGAACACCCTCCCTGTGCTGTCTGTTCTGCGGTGCTATCTATCTCGATTTTGTCTACATAGAAACCAGAAGGCAAGTAAGTTCACTGTTCTCTAACCTGCTAGCTGGCCGATGAAAAGCCAGAGGCCCAGAACATAGCAGGGAAGTAAAAGCCTGGGATGTAGGCATAGAGCCTGTCACCTCGTAGGTCAGGACTATGGCACAAATGACAAGGAACCCTTTCAAAGCTATGTGGCAAGAGGTCAGCATTGCCTGCTCTGGCAGTCAGTTGGTGTATTTGGGTCTGTAGTCTTCATTCCATTCTTCACTCCTCCCTTTATATGGGCAAAATGTGATTTGAGCAGATTTTAGTAACAGTAACACCTAATACTTTTACCATGTCCCAAATAGTCTAACTGTTTTCCATTCGGTCATGAACCTCATCACACATTTTCTAAGAAAAAGGCCTGTGTATTATAGTTGTATAGTAGGCTGTCCTATAAAAGTGTGCCCAGCGCCAGGCATTGGTGGCTCACATCTTTAATCCCAACACTCGGGAGGCAGAGGCAGGTGGATCTCTGTGAGTTCGAGGCCAGCCTGGTTTCCAGAGTGAGTGCCAGGATAGGCTCCAAAGCTATACAGAGAAATCCTGTCTCGAAAAACAACAACAACAACAACAACAACAACAAAAAGTGCCCAGATGCAAGTTGATATCCAGACAATGACACATCACCCATTAACCCTATTGTGAAACAACACATGACTATATAGCAAAATTTGAAACTTTCTCCCACCAGGAATCAAACCGTTGGCTTTCTGTAGGCTTCTGGTTCCATGCACTTTATTTTTAGTTATGGGTAGGTGTATGCATCTGCATGTGGGCATGTGTGTGCGCTTGTTCAGGTGCCCACAGAACCTAGAGCCTTTGGATCTGTTGGAACTAGAGTAACAGACAGTTGTGAATGCCTGACATGGGTGTTGGGAACTGAACTTGGGTCCTCAGGAGGAGTAGAGCTGAGCCATCTCCCCAGCTGTATTGCCTTTCTTCTCAGTGCTCCCTACACCTACTCAAGGTCTCCAGAGTTGGACAAGACATTGCCAATTCCATCTGTAGCCAAACAGGTGAACAGTAGAAATGGGCCCTGACCATTTTGATCATATCTACATAAGACATGGGCCCTGAAATTCAGGAGGGACTGAGGCACTTTTAGAGACTGTTGCTTCATCTTTACAAATGATCAGCAAGTATTTAAACGATAATGGGGGTGGGGTGGGGCTGGAGAGATGGTTCAGCAGTTAAAAGCACTTGTTGCTCTTTCAGAGGACCTCGGTTTGGCTCCCAGCACCTTCATGGTGGCTCACAATTATCTGTATTTGATGCCTTCATCATCTGACTTTCAGGCACACATGTGGTACGCATACATACATGCAGGCAAAATGCTCAAACAAATGAATCTTTTTAAAAAATTAAAAATACTAATTTGGGCTAGAGAAATAGCTTAGTCAGAAGAGTGCTTGCTACACAACACAAGGACCTGAACTTGATCCCCGAATCCACACATAAAACCAGTAATGGAGGCATATGCTTGTAGCCCCAGTATTGGGGAGGTAAGACAGGTAGAATGCCTGGAGATCACCTACCTACCGTACTTGGTGAGCTCCAGGGCAGTCAGAGATCCTGTCTCAAAAACAAACAAAAAAGTTAGACACAACCTAAAAGTTAGAATGACATCTAAAGTTGTCCTCTGGCTTTCACACACATATACAGAACATGCATACTCACCTGTACGTATATGTGCCAGCAAATCACCAATAACAAAGCCAGGCAGCCCGGTATCACAGAGGCCCACAACAGACAATAAAGTGCCTAGGGCTGAGGCAACTCTGTTTTGTTGCAACTCTGGCCAGAGGAGAATGACAGGATAAGAAATTGACAATGTCCTCTGAGAGACCCCAAGTCTGGTGGACTTTCTGGTTTATTATATGGTTTTACCAAGAGTGCACTGGCAAGTCAGCCAAGCCTGGGAATGTGACATTTCATGAAATAGAGAAGGATGATTTGAGCACGGGTGGAGAGCAGTGGGGGTTGGGAATATATCAACTGTATCTTGTATCACTGTGATAAAATACCCCATATAAAAGCAACCTACAGGAGGGAGGATTTATTTCAGCTCATGCTTGGAGGATGCAGTCCATCATGACAGGGAAAGCTGCTGGCTTAAATCTCAACAGGTCAGAAGAGGAAACTGGTCTCTCACCCTCAAGGCCCACCCCCAGTTGAAGGGACCAGCTCCCCATTTCGGCAGCCATGACAGTAACACGTGCTCGATATGACCTTGTCTTAGTCACTAGAGGTTAGGTGCCTGCCTCGTGACAAGGAACCAATCAGAAGTTAGCTGGTTGCTATGCTTTACGACCCTGGGTGTACTTTACGGACAAGCGCACAGCAATGACGCACAGAGCATAGCAACCACCCAGGGAAAGCCTATGGGCCATAACAACCAGTTGACCGATCGACACAGGGCAAACCCTCCAAGCCTGGAGGCACACCAATTGTGAGCCTGTGCGTACCCCTAGACACTCCCCTTACGATGCCCTACAAGATCTCTATGGAGCCGGTTAGGTCTGTCTTTTCTAGCCATCCACCATGGCGGGTGGATGAAAGACCCGAGCTAACATGGGGTTAGCTCGTTAAATTACAATAAAGCCTCATGCAGTTTGCAGCAAGCTCTTGAATCTGCCTGGTGACTGGGGTGACCGTGGTCGTGGCCTGGACCCCGGATACCTGAGTTTTCCGGGGGGTCTAACACAGTGACCCACTTCCTCCTCCACTGAGGGTTCCACAACTTTCCAAACAGTGCCACCATTTGAGGACAAAGTGTCCAAACCCATGAGGCTATGGGGGTTGGCCTTTCACATCCCTTGTTAACAAGAATTAGCCATGGGGTTTTGGAACATCTACCTCATCTTCCCTCAAGGGCAGAATTTCCACATGTAATACTAGGAAGGAAATACCAAGGAAGGAAACAGTTGTTTTGAAGCACAAATTGCAAAACTTTGCCCAAATGTGAGATGAAATAATATTGCTCATAATAGTGATACTACTGACATGCTATTAAACATCATAATGTCTAAAAGTAGATGAGTGACTGCTTGCCTATGACTTTTCAGTTTTCAGTGTCCTTGGATTTGCTACCCAATGCGTGGTGCAACCTCAGAAATAATCGAAGAGGCAGTTTCCTTTCATCGATATTCTCTTCATGAGAAGACAGTCATTTATCTAAGAACGTGTCCTCAAAAAGAACAAAGGGAAAACTGAGTCACTTCTCCATGGACAAGGAGAGGGCTCAACACCAGGGATCTGTGAAGTGAACAGCAGACTCAGTTTGCCCAGGTCTGAGAGCTTCCTGGGTATCGAAGCACACCTGCAATCCTAACCCTAGGGAGGCTGCAGTGGAAACATCACACTTTCATGACCCGTGGGGGTTATATAGTAAGTTTGAGTCCAGTCTGGGCTACATAATAAGTTTCTTTCCATCCCTTTTCTGTTTTTTCTTTCTTTTTATTTTATTTTTTGGGTCCCCCATGTTTGTATGATGGAATTTTGTTACTTAGCCCAGGCTGTCCTCAAACCAGGTGACTTCTGAGCACTAAATAGGCTAGAAGCTACAGGCAAAGTGGTGAATGACCTCAGTGTTAAACCAGTGCCTACATAGCTTCTCCCCTGGACAGGGCTGGTGAAAGTGGCCAGTGTGGAGGCAGTTTGGGGCAAGAGGCCCCCTACACTGAACTGCTTACGGCCTCTTGTTGTCTTGCTTGGGTTTGTTGCTATTAGTCTATTTCAGTTACACTCAAATTATTTTTATGTTAGCAAAGTTGCTTTTTATCTCTAAAGCGTGCACACATACACGATCCCAACCCACAATGTTTACATATCTCAAGCCATCAGGGAGTATCTTTCCAGCCACTTCCTGCCCTCACAGCCTAGAGATGTTTGAGTTGGCCTCTTTTAGGGGGCAGTGGGCATACTTCCCTTCCTTCCTATTCCTGTCCTGTCCTGTTGTGCCCACCTCAGGTTATTCTGGTGAGATGAGTGTATGTAAATAGAGGGAGGTGGCAGGACCCTGGAGGCCAGCCACAGGCAATATTGTCGTTCTGATAGGGCCTGGCATTAGAGAAACACTCTTGCCCCATGAGCCCAGGCTATTGAAGGACATCTTCAAAGCATAGGAAGATTTCTATGGAACACTTTAAACATATCTCGGTAGTAGTTGTAGATCTAAGTTAGATGAGCCACTGACCCAGATGATACAAAGTAAAGACTGGAAATCACACAGTGATGGTTCTCTGATGCTGGTTATCTTCACTCTGAAGACTATCAGTGGATGCTGGTCATCTCACACTCTGAAGACCATCATTGGATGCTGGTCATCTTACACTCTGCAGAGATCATTTTAGTGGGGAAGTGGGTGCTCCTGGCTGGAGCTATTCAAAACACTTACTCATGAATTCACTGTCATTATCTTGTGTACAAGAGGACAGCTTCTATTTCTCAGGTCTATGGAGAACACAGAAACATGCAACAGCCTTCCTAGTCCCCTTCTCCCTCATACTTCCCCCTTCTCCTACTCTGTCTCATTTATACACAGGGTCTCACAATGGAGTCCAAGGTGACCTTAAACCTCTGATCTCCTGCCTCAGCTTACTGAGGATTACAGGTGAGCATGCAACAGTTTTCTTATTTCATGTGATTCAGCAGAGAGGTTCTTTTTCAAAGGCTGGTTTTGGAGACACACGTGACGTGTAATGGCTGTGCGGTTCTAGCCTGGCAGAAGTGGTTTTAGGGTTGCACTCCTGCTGCTATGCTGATATGATATACATGAGAGCAGGCAGCCTGCCCAAACACACTTCCCAAGCATTTGGAGGTTTATTTATAAAGTGGGGATTTGACACTTTTTCCCTTCCTATCTTAGAGCCTGTATTATATTTGCAGGATTCTGACATTTTCCAGTAGAAGCTGGTTTCTAACTGCACAGCATATTCACCCTTTGGTAGGTTGATGGGATTATTTATAGAAATCCAATCTCCAAGACTGAAGAAAATCAAAGGGGTATGGGGCATGTCTTCATGAAAGTAAGTATTTCTGTCTATTACAGTGTGGTTCAGGGTAAGAGTGAATTATTTGGCATCCAAGACCTGAGAATAATGAGACCTTGGGTGTGTTACTTCACTACTACTATCAGCCTCCCCCACCCATACCACCAGCAAATGGCCAAGAGAAGACACTGAAACTTTCCCTAGAGTCATTGTGAGGTTAGAGTTAGACATGCAAGCATTGTGGTTATCTAGAATTGAATAGGTCCTCTTGTCCTCCTCATTATACCTGACAATATGAACCATCAAGGAAGGCTGGTGCGTAGGCTCAGTGGAAAAAAGTACTTGCCACTGACCTTGAAGACCTGAGTGCAATTAAATTTTTTAAAGAGTCATGAGTGAATTAAAACTGCCCTCAAAGCCTGTGCATGGAAAGGGCATCTTCTGGGTGGCAGCCAGGGAAGGATCTGCCTGAAGAAGGCCCTGGAGAAATGCACAGTTCCTTTCCAGGAAAGGAACTCTCTCTGTTTATCCTTTTCCTTCTGTCTGGATACACTTCGGGGAGCTGTTTGCTGTTTGAAGAGCTGTTTTCTCCAATGGTGTGCCTAAGGGTTGGGCCATGCCACATTCTCATGAGTGCTTTGCTCTTTGTTGAGGGTTTGTTTCCAGGGCTTGGGTCTAAAGAACTACACTTTAACAGTGAATGTCTCAGGAGGTGGCCCCAGTGGCAACCTCACGGCTCTCATTGCATAATGCATGTGCCAGGAGCCTTTTTGAAGTATTAACAAAGAATTGAGTTTATTCTTATAATTACGCTATTAATTAAGAATAGCATAAAATAAGTGATAGTTTAAAGAAGGGCTGAAGATGTGGCTATGAGGCAGAGCATTGGTCTGGTGTATGAGGGCCTGGGTTCCAGCCACAGGACCACAAAAGAATGTCACAATGACATAGGGTGTGGCAGCAACCACCTGGAAACAAGGCAGCATGCCCCAACTAAGGTGTGGACACATAGGACCACCCAGTATAATCTGAGTCCAAACAGACATCCCTCACCCTCTTCCTTAGGAATCACTGGCAAATTGCCATTTCAGAATATGGCCTTGTGACCTGCAGACAGCTTCTGCTGAAATACAAGATAATTTAAGGGAAGGAAAACTGTGAGTGTATCCAATTGTCAAGTTACTGGCCATCCCTGAGCAGGAGCCCAACATAAAGTGCTTAAAATAAAACAGCAGTTGTCACCTGAAATGAGACACAAGAAAGGGAGACCTAGGAGTGCACCCATAATCTCATTGCTTGAGAGGCTGAGGCAGGAGGGTCACAGATTTGAGACAGTTTGAGCTACAGTGAGTTTGAGCCAGCCTGGGCTCCATAACAAAATCCTGCATTGGAAAAAAGGGGCACCATAAAAGAAAGGAAAAAAGGGGGTTAGAGAGAAAGAGAGAAGGAGGAAAGTTGCCGCATTAATGATGAATGAATGTCATCCAGGCAGCACCCTTTTTAAATTTCAGAATGAAAGGCTGTTACCCACTTCCCGGTGAAATGACTGGTTCTCAAAAGATGTGGGTGGGCTGTGGGTAAGTGCTTTGCAGGGGTCCTGTACTGACGCAAGCTCTCTCTTCTCTTTACTTGGATCAACCATGAATAATCCTAGCTGTGTGTGGTTATTGAAGTTGGTCTAGACTATTGGTTGACAGCACAAACTCTGGAGCAAGACTGTTGATTACACATGGGTCTTCAACTTCCCTTCTGTGTACTCGAGATTTCCTTAAACTCTGTGTCTTTCTCTGTTTATATCTATATTTCTTTCTATATATGTGTACACACACATACACACACACACACACACACACACACACACACACACACACACACACACACAGCTCATGGGGTTGTGAAGAGAAACCAAGATATGTAGTTTTATATCACTTAACGATGGGGCTATATTCTGAGGATTGGGCAATTTGGTCATTGTGTGACCATTGCAGGGTGTACTTTCACAATTCAAATGACTACAGTCAGAAGTGGTGCTGCATGTCTGTCATTTCAGCAGGAGGAGAGGCAGAGGCACTGAAAATTAGAAGCCAGCTTAGGCTATCTAGCAAGACCTTGCCTCAAAAATGAGGAGAGGGGCGTGTGGGGCCATGGCTTAGTTAGTAAGTGCTTGCTATACAATTATGAGGTCATGAATTCAATCCCCAGCACCCCTGGAAAAGTGCAGAAGCACATGCCTGGAAGCCCAGCACTGACCAGGGAGACAGGTGGGCCCCAAGTGCTTTCTGACCAGACAGCCTAGCTGAATCATGTGTCTGGTACAATCATGAATACCTACCTCCATCACCCCCAAGAAAGGCAGCAGGGCAGGAAATCCCTGTATGCAATCAGCCTTAGCCAGCCCTAACTTACATGATCACAGGATCCAGTTTCCACCAAAGCCTTACTCTTCTCACAGTCCAAGTAGGGGAACTGCTCATCTGAGATAGTAGCAGAACAAAAACAATCTTGCCTCCATGTGCCCCTGTAAGAATCCCAAGACCTGAGGAAAAGCTGTTACATCCACAGATGAATGACTCCCTTTCATCAACAAAGTAAATTCTTCAAAATTTATTCGTTGAGGAGCCCATCTGTGTATCCAATGAAATCTGATCACATCTACTTTACTGCATGGCTTCTTTAAAAAAAAAAAAAAGAGCCCACTAAATTCAGTTAGTATTGTCCACCAGTACTTGAGTGTGGGGTCATCCACTGGAGCATGGACAACTTACCATGGCCACTCCCACTCCAAGAATGATCTCTCTCTTCCAGTAGCTGTCAACTGCCAATAGCTCTTCAGTTAGGAGTGGGACCCCATGAGCTCCTCTCTTAGTTCAAGAGTACAATAGCCATATCATGTCCAGAAACAGCATTTTACAACACTTCTCCCCATCCTCTACCTCTTGCACTCTTTTGACCTCCTCTTCTTCGATGTTCCCTGAGCTTTAGCAGCAAGTTTGATAAAGATGCCCCACTGAGAGCCAAGTCCTCAACAGTCACTGATTGTCTGACCACTTGTAAGTCTCCTAACTGTCTCTGTCCACTATGAACTGTTACCCAGGGTTGAGAGCAACCCAGGTCTATGGGTATAAACATAAATATCCAGAACCAGGGACTTAAGGAACTTAAGGAGTGAAGTGGAGATCGATTATTCACAAGAGGTATTTGGCTTTTAAAACTTTCCAACTCTGGAAAGGAGGAGGAGAATCTTTACCCAATGAAATACCCAATTTTGTATTTCTCAACCAGTCCCTAATTCTAGATGTGCCAGCTCTACTCAAAATTACAGTGAGAATTCCTGGCAGCCCCCTTCCAAGAAAAGCAACTTTTAGATCAATGATGTCCAAATACAGGTTTTAAAATATTTTCTGGCCAAAGAATTCAGCAGAGTTCCTTCCAAAACTGAGCATAATTCAAAAGCTAAAAACATAACAAAAATACTTTAAAAGTACCAAAAGGTGCTGCTCCAAGCACAAATATTATTTCCATGGAAATACTGGCATCTTTCCAGGTGCAAATAAATATCATTTCCACTATTGTGATTTGTTACATGCTCCCAAAATAGTTTCAATGAGGGGAAAATATTCCAAGATTATAGGCAATTCTAAAACTTCAGTAACTGAAGGTGATGATCAAATTATTGGCCACTGGGACCAAGGGTAGCTACACACAGGGCAGAAATGAAATATAAACAGGGCATATTCAGCAACTAGGCCAATTAATAGACTCATCAGGCCAACTGGAAAAAATATGTAAAAATTAACAGAAAATTTGTAATAGATAATTTTAAAATGCTGAGGATCAAGTTGGATCAGGCAAGCAATCAATGAGCTTTCAATCACTCCTTACTTTAGTTTCCCAGTTCCCTAGCTCTCATCTGCTGCCGGCATCTGAAGCATGGTGGCTGAAGCCAGGTTCAAAAGGAGGATAAAGATGTCTGCTCCAGGGAAGGCGATGCATATTAGTGGAAGAATAAGGCTGTTGAGTGACTGGAAACAGCAGGTCCCATTGGTTTGTTTGTTTATTTATTTATTTAATATTAATATTCATTTAATAATCATTTCCAGGCTGCCTTCCAATTGGCAAACAAAAGATAGGTAGCTACAGTGACAACTTCAGGGATTGAGCAGGCTTCCTGATTTGGTTGGGGGCCCCAGTGCTACCTTGCTGGCCCTGAGCTTGACAAGCCTACCCTATGGGGCAGCTCTGGTGATGCTGCTGCTTTTCCTGTTGTCTCAGCTGGATCCCTGGTAACACTCAGACCAGCACAAGGACAATGGCTCATCTCCTGCTTATTTTAATGGCAGTGAAGGATCCCAGTACAGATTTCCCGGTGCAAGTAAATTCCCATTCCGTTCAGGTTATGGCATGGCTGCATGTTTTGGAAAATCTAACAGAGTCTTAACACTTGCCACGCTCATTAAAAATGAGACACATGCCGTGTCAGTTGAACACCTTGCCCTGGAATGCTTGGCGCTGAAGACAACCATTTACACAGAGGCTGTTAGCTCTTTGTGGTAACTGGTGGGCTAGTAAAGGCACTATCGTTTCTCAGAGCTTGGTGGGCTGTTAGAAAAACCAACCTTCTGCAGTATTAGAATAGGAACACACACACACACACACACACACACACACACACACACACACACACACACACACTCGCGCGCGCATGCTCGAGGGGAGAAGGGAGGAGGGAGGGAGAGAGGAAGGAAGGGAGGGTTTTCTCTCCTATGATTACGAGGCCCAGGATGGATTTAGAAGTGAAATAAGCAAGGATTTTATTGAACGTTTGCAGCTGCACAACCTCAAGGGCAAGTATGACATGTGCAGAGACCTTCCCAGGTAGCTAAAATATTCCCTCATGGACTGGATAGTCTATGCTCATCCCAAGGGTGGGCCAAAGTGACCCACATGGAGAAGTGGAAACTGTGTCACACATCATGGCATCCCCTTCTAGACTGGTCCTTCATTCAGAGAAAGTAAACACTGGTCAGCAAAGGTGGAGCTGGGCCTCTGAAAACTCCTCAGCAGCAGGAAAGAATGAGGAAAGCAAACAAAACTCCATGGGGCTTATTGCAGTCACAATGACCTGGCCCGTATTCCGAATGTGCTCACACTGCAGAACCTCATAGGCATCTCTAAAACACCAAGGTGGGCTAGAAGGCTCTGGTATAGAATGTGAAGAGGGACTAACAAAAGGGTTTGTAACATGTGCCCTGTTGGCCTGTGGGGCGCAGATAAGAACTGCTGTCCAACTCTAGACGACTTATCCGGCACCCTTGACTTTAGGCTCCCCACCTGTGAAATGGAGATAAGCACAAGGACCCTTCACAAGCTACAAACAGCCTTTCCAAACAGCCGTGGCTTACCACTACTGCTGGCTATACAGGTGGACACAGGCAGAACCTGGGAGAAGGACACCACTGTGCTGGGAGAGGGAAACTCATCTGTTCCGGGGCTTTACTGGGGATTTCTCAAGACTCTTAAAACACGTAAAGATGCAAGGTGTAGTCTTGAGCAAGTCACCTTAGCCCTTCTGAGCACTGGGCACCTCATGGGGAGACAATGGGATGATGACAGTAGCTGCCTCTCAGGACTGATGAGGGGGTTAGTAAAGTGATCACAAGGCCCCTCTGCTCAGTCAGGGCTGTCACTGTCACCATCCAAGCAGTGTTCTTAAAGACACAGCCAAAATGGGAAAGAAATGGTGTATTGCTGCCACGGCTGCTGCTGCTGTTTCATAATGTCATTGGCACTAAGGAGTCAAGCAGAATTCATCACTACTTCAGATGCCCCTACAGTGATTCAAATTTTGTGGCTATAATGAGGATTTTTTTTAACTTTTATAAAATCTGGATTTGTACAAAGTTTGTTAAATTTTAAAGTGCTTCTACATATATTTTTAATTCTGTTGAGACTAAAGGAGATGGATGTTGTCAGTAGAGATGAATGCCGTACCTCTGGTTGGTCGTTAGAATAATTTGAGTCTTGGCAGAGTGTGTCCCATTGTAAAGGAAACCTTTGGAAAACCCTGACAGTCCACACCCGCAGCCAGCCTGGTGAATGCTTCTCGGGTCCAGCACTATTGACTTGAAGATCATTTTTACAGCTGGGTCATTAATCTTCATTGGCATCTTTGTGCATTAGGTGGTCAGAAGAGCACAAATCCCACAGTCTCCCTTAATTGGTATCTGGTCGTGCATTCTATGTGTTTGGATGCTAGGGTTCTGGCAGATGTCTTTCCTGGCTATTAATTATTTTCCTGTTTGTCTTTCTGCTTAACCAGCCATCCTTTGTCTCCTGCCAGGATTGTGCTCATCAACAGTCCTCTCCAGCTCCAGAAAAATCATGCCATGTCGAACCATGCTTTTCCTAGGGACAAGCTGGTCCACGCCACTACATAGGCAACGCAGAGGGACATGGAAAGGAAATGCGACAGCACAAACAATCACATTTTGAGGTGTTTTTGCTCAGTTCCAAAGGGGTTATTTCATTTGGCAGCTCAGTCTTTGCACACTTTATGAAAAAGGAAATTTTTAGAAACAATTTACTTTTGTAATAAATCACTTAATGAGTATAATGAACCATTCCACAGTGTGAATTTTTCTGCCAGTATACACAAACTGCAGGTGTGGCTAAGTTCCTCCCTGTGCCCTGAACTGAGATGTGTTGGTCACAGAACAAATTGCTATCCACATGAAGCAAAGAGTACCCCAGACCCAAGCACCAAGGAACTGTTTTTGTAGAAACTACACTTTCTTATAATTTTGGTTGTGAGCCTAGCCTTTAACGGCTAAGCCATCTCTCCAGCCCTGACACTACACTTTCTTTAAACAATAACCCAAATTAAAAATGAGTCAGTAAAACTTTAGCAGCGACCCTTGGTTAGGTTTTTACCCAGTTATTCTAATACATATCCCAAATGGGCTCTCACTTTTAGCAAACGTCTTATGTCAGATTAGGGGCAGCAAAGAACAGAAAGCCAAAGCATGAAATGCATGCAGGAGCAGAGTGTGCACAAAGGAACCCAGGAACCCAGGAACCCAGGAACCCAGACAGTAGCATTGGTATTTTTCACTTCCTGATCTGAATCTTTGTACTGAAACCCAAGTGCTGGGTTCAGACGCATGCAGACTGAGCTCTCATTTCCGGCAAGGAAAGATGGTTCTATTTTTGGCCTTAATGTGGAGAGAAGACAAAGACCACTAATACCAATAACTTAAAAACTTAAAGCTCAGCACAGGACTCATCTGCACATGAATATGACTTAGTGTCTTACACAGTGGTTTTATTTGTGCACAAATAGGGAGGGTTGTGCATGTTTGAATTGTGAAGAGTGCAGGTATGTGTGTACCGTGCACCCACACATGTATATGCACGCATGTGGAGGCCCGCTGTTAACATGAGTTACCTCCCTTGGTTACTCTCTACTCCACTGAGGCCGAGTCCTTTGATGAATCGGGGCTCACTAATTCTGGATAGCCTAGCTATCCAGCTTGCCCAGGAGATCCCCTGTACCGGCCTCCCAAGCATTGGATTACAGGCAGCCATCACACATGCGCAGCTTTTACGTGGGTTCTGAGGCTCCAAACTCTACCCCTTATATTTGCATGCCAAACACTTTATTGCCAGAGACATCTCCTTAGACCCTCCTACTAGGTCTTCTTAAAGAAAGGTCTATTAATGGTTTTGCCAAGGCCAGATCTAACCTCAAATCTTCTTTCCCCCCTCAGAATAAAAAGGGGGTTTTGTTTGGTGTATTTGCCAGGGTGGCTAGATGCAATCAATCCCCAAACTCAGATTACCTCCATGCTGAGAGTGAGATGGCAATCACCAAGCCCTGGCTTTCTTTCCCGGAAGAAACTACAGGACTCCAGAAAATACAAGCTGTAGCTCTCACTACTCCCCCACCCTTCAGCCTCGACATTCTAATTTTGCACCATAATTAAGACAGCTTGTGTATGTTGTGGATGTATGTAGGACCTAGCATTTGTTTTTTATCTGGGAAGGAATGTAAAAATATAAGAGCATTCAGAGGCAGGGGCATGGCATACACTAGAAATGACAGCAATTCAAAGCTTAGACAATGGCCAGTATCTGACCTCTCTCTCATTGAACTCCATCATTGCCTATGCTGGCCCTCTATGATGACACAGAATTTGTATGAGAGTCAGCAAGTGAAAGGTCAGGAAGTTCTTCATGTTTTAAACTGAGGACTCTTGCTGTGTTCATGATGGAGATGACACATAAGTCTTTACCACGTCACACCAGGCCTGCATACAATGATACCCTATACCCCGTTCAACAAGAGCTGTCTAACTGGTCAGGAATTTTCATGGCACTTGGGGTTCTTGGGATTGACCCCAGGGCCTTGTGCATACTAGGCAAGTACTATAGCCCTGAGATATATTCTCCAGCGATACAGCATTTTAAAAATAATAGTTTTTTTGGCTTACTATATCCAGAACAAAGATTTTTAAAGAAGGAACATTCTGTCAGTTCTACAGGTGTAAGTGAGCATCATTTTTCATTTGGCTTGGGACAGAAACGCATTAGGAAAGTTGCTGCCTCGGCTGCAGCAATTTTCTGAACTGTGCATTTTGTTATCAGTAACAGGTGATCTCATGGTCTGTCTGGTTGACCCATTTGAAGGAAAGGCCAGTGCTTACATATCTACCACATTAGAGTGTTTGCAGAAGCCTCGAGTGACTACATCTCCAAATTATCTGTTTGAAGTTTCTACTAGATTCTAGTAATGCCCAGATAGCCACATTCACTGCCTGTCCCATTGGAGGTTCTCACACCGACAGACAGTGGAGGTGCATCCCGGAGGGTGAATCCAAGGACATCTCCAGAGACAAAAAGACACTAAAGAAAGGAGACTTGTGAATGAAGCCACAGAGAAGAAACTCAGAGCTTTCCAACATTCTTACCCTGTCTGACCTTATGTAACTCCATACACTGACACCCTCATTATGGTTATGTCTCCTTCGTCCTAAATATGAGTCTGGGTCTATCCTACAGGAATGCAAGCAGGAGCCACTTGCCCTTTGTGTCTGGCTTCTCTGACTTACTGTAATATCTTTGAGGGTGATCTATGCTGTAACAGCTGGCACTAGAGGGTCACTGAACTCCCACATCCTACAGTCCTGGAATCAGGTGATTCCAGAGCTCTAGTCCAATGCACTACACAAGGGCTCCACGCATATAAAACGGGCAGCTTTGGATTCGGCACAACATGAAATAGAAGACTTCCCTAAAAGATCATGAGGCAGCTCTTGGGGGTGAACTGTCAAAATGTTAAAAGGTTGGAGCCACTTGCAGGGGACAGTGTTAGGAAAAATAAAAGGGATTAGTGTTCTACAGAGGGGCAATAAACTCTAAGCAATTTCTACCCCCCCAGAAGATAATAAAAGGATAAATGGGCCAGAGTCCTCACTAAAATTGGATCCATTCCTAGGAAATAGATACATGAGAGGTTATCTGCTGTGAGGAAATTGAAAACACCATTCTAGACCGCTACGAGGTAAAGATGGTAGATAATTAGTGTCCCAGGTACAATGCTTCACTCACCTGAGACCTGCCTGGTCACAGGGGTGTGTGGCTTCTTACTTGGCTGAGAGCCTTGCAATCATGCCCACACCTGCTAGATTTAGAGGTTCCCTAAGCGTTTGGGGCTGGGAAAATCCACATCAAAGGCTCAGATCACTGGCACATCAGAAGGCCAGCAGGCAGAGAGGCGATGACCAAGTGCCACCACAGAGTGATTGTCTGGAACGCTTGAGTCAGCTGGGCAATGACTACTATTGAGCGCTAGGTGATCCTGGGTATTCGGTCTTAGGTTGCTAGGATGTTGAGGTCTCTAAGACATAAACCATCTTCTACAGAATTCTGGCTGTATCTCAAGCTGGAACTGGTTGTCCAGGCCTGCAGAGCATCAAAGACTTCAGTTGAAAGAACTCGAGAAAACACTCAGATAAATTGCGTGGGCTGGGCTGGTAACAGATAAAGCCTGCAGGAGCAGGGAGTACCGCTTTTCTAGTCTAGCTCCAATCTGAAAGATAAGCTCAGAGAGGTCCCTGGGATCCACGTGCTTGCGATCCTGGAAGGAACACCATGTGGCATGGGGATGGTGGTTACTCCTCCCTCCCTCATTCAGTCACAACACCCAGAGCAGAATGTCCTGAACAGGTAGATCCATGAAGAAGAAACTCATTCTACCTGGGCAAGGCCTGGGTTCCGCATGCTCTGTTCCATAGCGCTGCTGATGTCCAACAGCTTTAGTTTAAAACTTCAGAGTAGGCCTGGGCCTTGAGCTAACCTGTGCCCAGATGCCCTGGGGCAATGAGAACTTTTTAAGGGGTTGTTTTCTAGATCTGGAGTTGCCAGAAGCTGTGCAGCAGATGTAGCCTGTCTCCTGGGGTAGCTGGGCTCCCTCAACAAGAAGCCTGTGCAAGCCTTTGGGGCTCTTATTTTATACGATGCACCAGACACCAACGGGAGTGCTCCTCCCAAACAATTCAGGGCACGGCTATAGAAAAGCGAATGTATAGAAGCCAACTCCTCAAGAGCACACAATGGAGGATATTCAGAAGACTGCCTGGACAAGGAGGGAAAAACTTCTGTTGCCCTGTCCTACAAACTTCCCCTTACTTCTCCAAGGGTTAGTCCTGGCTCCTGGCTTAGTCTTCAGGTGAGGAAGGCCAGGGCTACCATTGAAGAAAAATTAAATAAGAAACATTAAGATCAAGGTGTGCTGACACATACCTGAAATCCTAGCACTGGGAAGGTGGGAGCAAGAAGGCCAGAACTTTGAGGTCCTGCTCCCCGAAATAAACACAAAGTGACAAACGATGCCTTTAATTCAGGTACTTGGGATACAGAGGCCAACCTGGTCTACATAGAGTTCTAGTTCAACCACAGCTTCAGAATGAGACCCTGTCTCAAAAACAAAACAAAGCCAGTGAAATCCCACTAATACAAAACACACAAGGAAGAATAAAGGTGTGGCAGGGTAGATTAAGGGTTACAATAATGAAACCTGACAGCCAACTCATAAGGCATGCACGCATCTTGTACTTAAGGAATGCAAGCACAAGCCTGAACTCTTTCAGATGCACGGGTGTGAACTTTTGGAATGGCCACTATGCTTTCTTTTCCCTTTGTCCTTTAAGTCCAAGAAGAGATAAAGGGGAGGAGCAGAATGTGCTTGGGTCACCCACAAGACCTCCCCTGGAGTCAAGTTCTCATTCACAGGGAGCCCCACAGTGACTTGGCTGTAGCAGAGCATAGCTGTGCTATCTGTGTGGCAAGGATCTGCCTCACACTACAAAGCAGCCTTTGCCCTAGTTCCTGAAGCCAGGGGTAGCCTAAAGTCTTTTTGCATTTTCAACACACCCAGTCTGGCAGCCTTAGGATAACCCTGAATTTTACAAACCTCTCCAATAGCCTGTTTTCTCTATACAATAAACAGGCTTGCCTATTTTCAAAAGGCATAGCTATGTCCCACTTGCCAGGTTTCTCTGAGTTGACTTTTGACCAAAGGTGAGTTTCCAACAATGCACAGGATTTCAGTCTACCCCAACCCCCCCCCAAGTTTCTTGACCACCAGCTTGAAAGAAAAAAAAAAGACCACTGCTCTTTCCAGCTCAATTGCAGGTGCTCATGCTGCAACCTGACTCACTTTGAGAAGCTGCCTGTCCTGGGTAAGCTCGGAGATCCTGAGAAACAACAGCACTCAAAGGCAACCTTCAATTTCCTCCACTTAGCATGCAGTGGGAACTGTCCCATCTAGTCACAGGTGCTGACATAAAGACCTTAAAAGTGTCCTCTCTGCCTTTTGTTTCATAGTGGCAGAGGGCCTTGCTATTCAGGACGTTTGTTGGCACATGGCTCAGACTTGAAGGAGTTTCCGTGTTTGAGTCTGAAAGCTGTACCCCTTCAGTTTAGATCATGTTCTTCACCTTTGTCTCAGACATCTGTTTCTGGGAGCACCTTCCAGGGAAGACAGACAGGAGCCATAGAGATTGGAACCAATTTTCTCCTTAAAAACATATCTTCTGGGAGGAGAAAATTCTTACCAATCTATCAAATTATCGATCTCTCCGTGCAATTCTACTCCTGTTTACCTAAGCAGGCAAAAGGGGAATGAAGGCAGCCAGTAAAGAAAGTCCTTTGTCTGCAACTCAACTTTCAAAGACTTTATAGCAAGATATCTGACCACTTAGCATCCAGATTAACAGTGCTGGTGACTTCCCCCCAATTGTTACCTTGATAATGAACAGAAATGAGTGTTGTTCTATGTTTTCACATAATTAGTAAGTGTGGAAGAGTTTAATTCAGATGCAGAAATGAGTCTGGAGATCTGTTTTTCTACTTGTACCTGAAACTCCATTGTGCTGAAGGGTAAAGCCATCATTGCTGGAAAGTCTGTTTCATTTGATTTTTTGAGACAGGGTCTCTCTACATAGTCCTGCCTGTCCTGGAACTCACTATGTAGACCATATGATGTAGGCTGGTGTCAAACTCACAGAGATCTACCTGCCTCTCCTTCCTGGATGCTGGGATTAATGGCGTATGTCATTACACCTGGCTGTCTGGATCACTGTAAACACTAGGAAAGGACATGAAGTAAAGACAGTACAAAGTAAACAATACTGGCTTGTTAGGGTTGTGTGTCAAGGAAAAGCCTTCGTGAGTGGATAGTGAGATTTTAGCTCCCTTGCCCTCACTATGTGGTCTTACAACATCGCAGATCTTCTGAGGTCCCTACAAGAATCGGTCTGACTCCAGGTTCTTCCCATAGTGAGCTCTGAGGACTGTCCAGGACCATAGGAACAGGGTGACCAGGAAATATGCAACTAGCTATAACATGACAAAGGTGGTAGAGTTCCATTCACTACTGCAAACTTGTTCTTAGAAACCTTTCCACACAGCAGCTCCCTAAGAACATCTAGTACAATTTGTGCTTTCTAAATTCAACTGAATGGTAACCGAATATCTTACAGTAAGTAAACCAGGCTTAAGGCAGAATGTCAAACTCTAAGGAAGATGGTTATTTTTTTTTTAAAGTTTAAAGTCTGTCATATAAATGTCTAAGAATGCTATTCCCAGCTGGGCCTGTTGGCACTCTCCTATAATTCCAGCATGCAGAATGAGAATGCAGAAGCAAGCAGGATGCAGAAGCAGGAAGACTGGGAGTTTAATGTCCACCTCAGCTACAGAGCAAGCTCAGGATGATCCAAGGCTACATAAGATCCTGTCTCAAAAACACCACCACCACCACCACCACCACCACACACACACACACACACACACACACACACACACACACACACACACACACACTAATTCCTATGAGTCAAGTGTGTAAGATAGCATTTCTAACTGTTTGTGAATTTCCTGTCCAAGTAGTGCCAAGACACAGTACATAAAAATGGAAGAGAAGCAGAAACAAGCACTTTTCATGCATGTGTACAGTAGAGAATAGACCACAACACAACAAGGGCCTGGGGGTTTACTTAATAGTCAGTTTCATGTAATCTTTATTCCCTCCCTCCCTTCCTTGATGGAAATAGGCCTAGTGCCTATGCACTTTACTGCTGGGCAATACTGTGAGTCTTTCTATTGTTTCTTATGTGGGCAAAGGGATGGTAGCTCAAGGGTAAACAGAAAGACCCTGGTAGACAACTGATTATTGTTTTGAACCATTTTTACTAGAGACATGTCACCCAACACAAATAACTTGAGAGAAAGCACACATACACACACACACACACACACACACACACACACACACACACACACACACACCACTCTCACACACACTCTGACACCTAATGAGAAGAACTGCTATGAATGAAGTAATGGTTCTGGCTATAGTGTTACAGATTGTCTTATGAAGGGCTCATTTTCTTCAGCACTGTGCTGTTTTGGGGACAGGGAGAAAGCCAATTATTCACTCAAGGTAGAGCTCAAATCCACAATGAGGAAAAAAAGAAGCCCCCCAAATGAATGAGGAGGCAGCTAGTAACAAGAGCATGGTGATGATAAGGCAAGAAAAGGCTGTGGCTGGTTCTGACAGAACCGCCTTTGTAGTGGAGGCCAGTGATGCCTTTGTAGTAGAGGCCAGTGATGTGCAGCCGATACCTGGCTGCAGAAGAAAGAAACTGCCTTTGGGTCCTTTGGGACCTGCCACCTAAAGCAAAGGCAAGGAGCATGCTCGCAGAACAGCAAGGTGAACAAAGAGCAGACAGCGGCAAGCATCAGGGCTTCCTGGGTTCTCCCATGATTTTGTTTGGAGCAGATCTGTTCCTTCAGATCCCAAGGACTGCTGTGAGCATGGCGGCTGAGTGATGACAAGCTGCTGTCGCCCAGGCTTCCAAAGCACGTGGGCCAGCAAAGGCAGTCAGCTTACTCTCTGACAATCTTAGGATAAAGAGATTTTTTTTTCTCCTACTCAATATGGGAGGAACATAAGTTTCCAGACAACCAGCACCCATGAGGAGACTCTAGGAAATTGACAGCAGAAATCTAGCAAGGACTTTTATTCAGTTTCTAGGCTTCTCACTGTGCTCTAGAAGAAGAAAATTTTCATCCTTATTGTTTCCTTTTGCAATAAGCAGGAATAGTTACCAAGAAGAGAACATTGTATTATGAAGAAGACTGAGTTGCAAATTACTTTTGGTCTGTTGAAGGATGACTGGTTGCATTTATTCCCTCCTCCTGCATCTCTACCCCTTCTCCACAAGAGACCAGAGCACAAATCCCCAGACTCTCAAAAAGGAGAAGGAGAAAGACAAAAAATTTCATGCTTCCACATTGTCTGTTCCCAGGAAAACCAGCAGCACGTATGTGAGTTGATTCCTCATTGTGGGAAACCACAAAGATAGGCAGTTGACAATCCACTGTCCTCTCTCTCAGAAGGGTCACAGGGCAGTTTAGAAGTCCCATTGTCATGTTCAAGGAAAATCCACGCTTCATTTTCTAGGGTTTTAGTTTTACACTTCATTCCTTGTTTAACATAATCTAGTGTATTTCAAACCAGCCTGCAAATATTTTAGCTCAGGCTAAAGGCAACCCCCAACAAAAGAAAACCATCAAAAGGCTGCTAAGGTTGTGTAACCAATAACTTAATAACCTCTGTAAGGAAACTTTTGCTTTTAAAAGAGTCCCAAACATGTAGGCAATGTGCTTATGAGTGTGTGTGGGGTGTGTGTGTGTGGCAGGCTTTAGTTTACAAAACAGAGCTGTATATTTTAACATACCACACTCATTTCTTTCTGTCCCTTCCCCCTGAGACTTGCACCTGCACCCTAGTCGCAGTTTGGAGTATCAGATTTCCTCCCAGTTGTATCTGCACACAGGTGAGTCCCAGGTACAGTTCTCTTCCACGGCCTTATTAGCCCATGGGGGAGGGAGGGCACTCTGGTTCTATTTCTGACCACACTCTCTCTCTCCCTTTGTGTAATAGTAAGTAGAATCCTCTCACCACAAGGATTTTGTTGTCCCTCCAGTGTTACCTGCACCATTCATTCACATTACCTGCACAGAAAATCACTAACACTTATTAAGGTACACATTAGATACGGGGGGAGGTGAGTTCCAACAAGGGCTACTGTCTGTAAGCCTTCTGCACACCCCACACCCTTCAGGCTACTGTTTGTAAGTCCTCCCATCTCCTACCTTCCTTCCCTATGGTGGACCCTCTGGGACTGACAACTTGTGTTGACTTTGCTCCCTCAGGAGAAGAAACTGCCTAACACAACACATACTTCATCTCACCTAGAAGAACCTTCTCACCGAACACAATAATAAAATTGTTTGCAAACCAAGTATGATGTCCACATTTGAAACCAGACATCTCTCAAAAAGGTTGAGGCAAATTCAAGGTCAACCTGGGCTACACAGTTAGACCGTGTGTGTGTGTGTGTGTGTGTGTGTGTGTGTGTGTGTGTGTGTGTGTGTGTGTGTTATGTGTGTAGTGTATTGTGTGTATTGTGTTGTGAGCATGTGTGTGTGTGTTATGTGTGTAGTGTATTGTGTGTATGTGTGTTGTGAGCATGTGTGTTGTGTGTGTGTGTTCTGTGTGTGTGTGTGTGTTATGTGTGTAGTGTATTGTGTGTATTGTGTTGTGAGCATGTGTGTGTGTTATGTGTGTAGTGTATTGTGTGTATGTGTGTTGTGAGCATGTGTGTTGTGTGTGTGTTGTGTGCATGTTGTAGAAGGGCTGTAGAAAGCAGCTCTTTTCACTGCACATTTAAGTGGCTGTCAAACCTGCATACTAGTCCCAGCCATCCCTCCCTGATCATAGCCCATCAGCTTGTATTGGTTTGCTTACACTTCAAAGTACTCTTGGCTTTCCAGATGTATACCCTGAGCTATGTGCACACCACAGTTACCTCTGTGTGTGTGCGCGTGAGTGCAGCGTGACTCCAACAAATTTGGTTTATGACCGTCCATTTATAGAGAAAAGTGGGCTGTGTCACACAGAGATGGACATGTCTGTGTCTACACTCACCTCAAGAAAATTACATTGGCACCTGATAACGTCCATGATTTCCTTCACTCCTAGTGTGTATGTGCAGAACTCTATAGAAGAAAAACCTTTGTGGACACCGAGGCAGAGGCAATGTCACACAGCAGCCCTGCCGTAGGGGATCATGGGAAGATGGAGGAAGAACAGTGCTAATGGTCCCTATAACCGCAGCACTGCAGCACTTCTCAGAAGGGTGGGGTAGAATCAATGTGGCTCCTTCTCTGCCTCCTCTGGAGCTGGCTGCTGAGGAGAGGGAAGGAATTCATGGCAGTGGCAACCAGGGCAACTCAATCTGAAACTAATGAATGCTTGGCAGGGGAAAATAAAATCTTTAAGACAGACTTAACTTATGAAAAGGTGCTGAAAAGCAGGGGAATTGCACTGTGTGCCAGAAGGCACCGCCCATTAAAGTGCAGAGAGCCCACACCGTGTATTTCTTTTTCACGGTATGATTACATTTTAAGAAAGTGGTACACTGTGTATCAGAGGGAACTGTGCCCATGTTAGTTTAGGAGAGGATGGAGAAGGGTTAGAGAGGGATGCAACACAGGTCAGAGCCACGTGTTAGGAATGTTTAGGGAACATTGGGGTGGGGGCAGATCCTGCAGTGATGGTGAATCCTACTTGGCCCTGGGGTAACTCATCCTTAATGGTGACAGGGAGCATCCCTCACATCCTTCATTATGACTGCACATGATCCTGGAAGGGGATGGGAGGAGACAGGTACCAAAGCAAGGGGAGGCTAACTTTGAGGGCAGGCTATCAGCAACCCTGAGATCACCAAGTCAGGTTGCTGTACCATAACACTGGTCTCCAGAATCCTCCATGGCCCAAGTGGAGCCCTGCTGGGGAGCACCATGCAGGGTGACAGGAGGTGCTCCTGCCTTAGAGGAGGAGGGGAATTCGGTCAGAAGCTTGCTCTGCAGACATCAGTGAGGAGGGATGTCACTCTACTCTTAGGCAGGCAACTGAGAATGTACTTTGCAAATTGGAAGTGTCTAAAAAGATGAAGTGCACGCCAGGCAAGGAAGCACAATGCACATTTTGTCTCATCCCCAAACAATGCTGTCCTCCTTCTGACTGGGCATGGTGGCACACGCCTGTAATCCCAGCCCTTGGAATGTATGTGAGTTCAAAAATCATCCTGGGCCACAGAGCAAGTCAGAGGCTAGCTAGGCTACTTGTGACCTTGTCTCAGACAAGACAACAAAACTAAAAATAAGAGACTGGGGGTAAGCATTTGCTTTTTTAATATTTTCTTTTTTAGACAGTGTTGTATCCCAGTTATCTCTGGCTGGCCTGGAGCTCACTCTGAAGTCCAAGCTGGCCTCAAACTTGCAATTCTCATCCTCAGGCTTTTGAATGCTGGCACTATAGGAGTGCACCAACATAGCCAACGAGCACTTGCTTTCTGTGCCTGCAACTCAAAACATGTCTTATATTATGGACAACATAATTGACTCTCAGAAATACATACATAAACACAAACATATAAGAGATCATACTTCCACAAAATGGGTGTGTTCTAACTATAGGAAGTATTTTCTTTTGCTCAGCTTCCTAGTACCTCGTGAATCTCTTGCTAGTAAATGATGCTTTTTGCATTATTTTGCAAGGAAATATCAACGTAATGGACTAATAGATAAGCCTAAATCAAAAGTTACAGACGGTGATTTAAAATTTACTCTCAGTAAAAATACAGCAATAGCATAATATAAATAGAACCTAGTGCCCCCCGCCACCCCACACACACACCATGAACTGAGGAAAAGGAAACATGCAGGGCAGGGCTAGGTCACAGTGAATTACAGAGCCGGGAATATGGATGTTAAAGTCTAGGTAGCGACTGACAGAGGTCATCAGAGTGAGCAAGTCTCTAAGAGGTGAGATTTATGCTCAGTTTTAAACATTTTGAATGGGATGGCAGCACTTGCTGCTCTTGAAGGGAACCCGGCTTCCGTCTCAGCAACCACATGGCGGTTCATGTCCATCCATCGACTCCAGTTCCAGGGGATCTGATGCCCTCTTCTAACCCCACAAGCACAACACACACACACACACACACACACACACACACACACACACACACACTTGACATAAAATAAAACCTACAAATCTAATTTTAAAACATCTTGAATGGCCTTCATTGTGACCCCAGCAGCAGAACATACACTGGTCCAAAAACTGGCAGCACTTTATAGGCAGTGGGTTGCAACCTCTCCAAAGCCACTCCCTACCTTTTGCCCCATTTACTCCCCACCCCAACAACCCAAGCCAGATGGCCCAGGGGAGCAGTTCTGCAACATTCTGCAGAGGCCATAGCTCACCCAGGATAGTATAAACCAGGTTCCTAATCAGTTCCACCCAGGGGATGTCCTTTTCACAGGCTCCTCCCAGATTCCAAGTCTTTGTCAAGCTGCATCCAAGGAGGCTGCCTCCACTCATATCTCACTCCCGAGGTTTTGAAACAATTAAAGTCACAACCGTGAGTCCCATGCATCAAGAAGACATTTTGATTTTAAATTAATACTACCTCTATGGCCCTTGGCACCAACTGGTTCCCCAGGCTGCATCACCCTCCTCCTAGTATGATCAAGCTAGTTGTTCAGGTTCAGAAGGACAAACCAAACTTTTTTTTTCAGTAATTTAGCTTTCTTTGATGACAATTATGTTGACAGCATGGCTTTACTACTATTGCTCACAGCAAATATATCTTATTATTTATTTATTTTTGAGACAGGGTCAATAGGCTGGCCTAGCATTTGAGTCTTGTGTGTCAGCCTCCTTAGTGCTAGAATCACAGACATGCTACCATACCAAGCTGAGACTTTAAGAGTCAGAATACACATGTGTGGCAGAGTGGCATAGAAACTCAGTGGCACAGTTAGGCATGGTAGTATGTATCTTTAATCCCAGGTGGAGCTCTGTGAGTTCCAGACCTACACAATGAGAACCTGTTTATTTTTTTCTTTTGGTTTTTCAAGACAGGGTTTCTCTGTGTAGCTTTGGAGCCTATCTGGCACTTACTCTGTAGACCAGGCTAGCCTTGAACTCACAGAGATCTGCCTGCCTCTGCCTCTCGAGTGCTGGGATTAAAGGTGTGGGCCACCAATGCCCCGCTGAGACCCTGTTTCAAAAAGAAAACAAAGAGACAAAACCTAGCCACAATTTATAATATCATTTTTTACAGGGGGAAAAAATGTGTTCTAAATGACTTTTATGATTCCAACTAGACCATAAGATGCAAATAATACAAACAAACATAAAAGGATACCCTCCAAGGTTGGTCCACCTGGGGCTGCATGCACAAGCATCTAGATTACAGAAAGACAGATAAGGAGCTACATTGAATTTAATTCCAGATGGTATCTCTGTGCTGTCACCAGGCTCCAAAGTCCTAATGCAGCCCAATGCCAAATAGTCACAAATAGTTTCAAACCTTCCATACCATTATTTCATTAAGGCAAATGGCCGAGAACTGACTGCATCATGATAAAGCACTTTACATTTTAAAAGAATAAATGAATATTCATAGCATTTGCAGTTAAGCCAAAAGGAATCCTAAAAAGAGCCCATTTACAAAGACAGTAGTGGAGTGCGTGCATGTGTGTGTAAGGGGTGCAGGGAGCTATCAAGATCCAGATATTAAGAATGTTTTTATAGCTTCTACCATTCATTCATAATTTGTATTCTTTCAGTCAAGCAATTTAGAACATTTTCAAAATGTATTAATAAATTAACAATGGCTAGAATAGAACCCTTTTATAAAAAGTTTTATTTATTTGCATGTGTGTGTGTGGGGGGTGGGGGGTCAGAGCATAACTTTCTGGAGTTGGCTGTCTCCTTCTACCA
Organism: Cricetulus griseus; assembly: GCF_003668045.3. Lineage (NCBI taxonomy): Eukaryota > Metazoa > Chordata > Mammalia > Rodentia > Cricetidae > Cricetulus > Cricetulus griseus. Next base: position 358,185,678 of record NC_048595.1, on the reverse strand, counting down.
TGGGGTTCCAGGGATAAACCTTGAGTAGAAGGTGACTGCACTAAGCTATGTACCTGACCTAGAACAGAACCCTTTACTCTCACTTAGCTCTCTTTAAATTTAAGGGCCCAATCAGCCACCCCATCCAAGCCAGAGCCATGGTCTGATACTAGGTTGGCTTCTCCCCAGCCTCTTTGGTCACTCTAATCCCTAAAAGGCAACAGCAGCTAATTGGTAGTAACCACAGCGGTTTCCCAATTGGTTCCCTCCATTCATCGGCCACACAGAAACCAAAATTATACGTCAATATGCATATCCAAGCACACTGCACCTTACTAAGATTCATTTGTTGTTGTTGTTGTTGTTCCATAGGGCTCAGGATCAAGGCCAAACTCTTTGATCAAGTCCAAATTTGCACCCTCAGCACTCCAGCTAAGTTTTTTTAGCCCAGACATTCTCACTTCCTGGAGGCCCAGCTGCAAATTCAGTAACCACGAGTCATTCTTCAGTTGGAATGTTGCTTTCCAAAAGAATTCCCACTCCCTTCAGGTGTCAGCAGGAACAGAAGGTCCTCCCTGCTACTGAGGCTGGGGCTAGAGCTCCTTCTACAGGATTCCGGGGCACGCCCACCCTGTCCTGCCCCATCTCAACCCTGATTCTATCACTTGATTAGTTGCCCTACTAGGCGACTCACTAGAAGGTAAAGGTTTCTTCAGTCTTCCTCCTGGCTTTTTTCCCTTGTGGAAGCCAGGCCTCTCTATGCTATCCAGGCTGACTTTGAACTCCTAGGCTCCAGGTATCCTCCTGCTCAAGCTAGAGCAGCTGTCTCACTGTTACCAATGACTAGCTCTTTGCCTGGGACATCATAAGTATCCAAAAAACACTCATGGCCTCTATACTTCTGAGCCTCTATTCTTTAAAAATAAACACACACACACACACACACACACACACACACACACACACACACACACACACACACAAAGATATTAAGTGCCTGGGCAAGCTAGTCACAACTTCCAGCTCATTAAGCAGCCACTGTATATTGTCCCAAAGTACTCTGGTGTATTGCTGTCCTAATTGTTGACAGAATTCAGAAATGTTTGACATAATTTGTATGTGAAGATCACAGTAGGGGTTGGTGGCATATGGTAGCCACCATCCCCAATCCTGTGTCAATAATCCTGTAGCTTATAATGAAAAGGAAATTAAACATTCTCTACAAAAATCATATGATTTAAATTCTAGTAACACAATTAAAACACACACAGATGAGAGAACCCATCCTTAAGTGTCTTTTCCACAAGGCTGGGGTGGGTGCCGACACGTTATAGTATCTAGATGCTCCAAGCACCTGCCATTTGCATACTTCCTTGTACCTCAGGCCAGCTGGTGCTAGTTTAAGAAATCTCCTTAATTCGGATCACTGGACAGACATAAGGCAAAAATATCATTTGCAAAGATAAGCAGAGCTATAAGGTCAAGTCTCAGCAAGACTGCATCCTGTACATACAGCCCTTCATGCTTCCCACACTGCAATCTATATGTGTAGCCAGCATGCTTCCCACACTGCAGTCTATACAGACAGCACAGCAAGCTTCCTACACTGCAGCCTATAAGACTGTACTGCATGCTTCCCACACTGCAGTCTATACACACAGCACAGCAAGCTTCCCACACTGCAGTCTATACAGACAGCACAGCAAACTTCCCACACTGCAGTCTATACACACAGCACACACAGCATGCTTCCCACACTGCAGTCTATACACACAGCACAGCAAGCTTCCCACACAGAAGTCAAATCTTGTGCCCTGATTGGATCCATTGTTCCGCTACTATTCAAGGGAGGAAGGAACATGTTATAGGGACAGTCACATCTGCATTAATGAGAAGCCCTTTCTTCTCTCTCTCACTCTCTCTCTCTCTTCTGTCTGTCTGTCTCTCTCGCTCTGTCTCTGTCTCTCTTCTCTCTCCTCCTTTCCAGCCCATGTAAGTGGCAAGTCCAGGAAAAGTGAGAGAAGCCATGAAAATCACAATAGGGAAGAGGACATGTCCTCACGCCCCTTTCCATGTCCTCTAAATATCAGGGCTGCATTTCTCTACAAAAATCACCGACGTTACCTTTTCAAGGAGCTGCATGTGAGCCAGAGGCCCCACAGGCCACAGCTGTTCATTCTCACCTCTCGGGGGCAGGGAAGGTGACACTCTTGGCTCATGTGCCTTACTCAGGCCAAGGTGCTATCTGCATTTCCCCCCCTCTCTGACCAATGCGTTCAAAAAGGCCAAACCTCTCTCTAAGTTTGGCAGGAAAACCAACAAAATCCCCACTCTCCTGCACTTAACACCTAGCCCAAGGCCCAAAATGTGAAAAGAAAATCCAGAATTGGTTTTAAAGTAATACGATAACCTTAATCAACCAGCATTTTAAAGTGCTTTTAATAAAACATACCATGGTGTTCAAGACCATATGGCTTGATAACTAAAGGGTAGAATTTCAGTGAAGAAGTCACAGGCCATGAAGTAACTCCCAGGCAGGAAACTCTACGCCAGGGAAAGGGCAGTTCTTAAGAGAAATGGAGACAACACTCCCCAAGTAAGTGTAGCATCTAAAGAGGCCTTACATACAAATTGCCATCTGTGTGGCCAAAGAAATAATCAACTTATACAAAGGTTTCTACACACACACAAAGGTTTTCATAGCATTGCCATTAACAGGGATGAAAGGAGAATCAACCTAGCCAGAGGAGTGGTTGAACAAATGACAGCATGTCCATGTGACACAATGATAGAGACACCAACCAACCTTGGATATTTAAACCAATTGGAGTCATCTAGCATAGAAGGTGGGGAAATGTTACATTTCTTTCCCTAAAGCATAGAAAACAGGTGAAAAGGAGCAGGCACTTACACAGTAAGAAACATGCCTAGGTGGTGAGCGTCATAAAATTTGTGTTTTCTGTTTGGAGTTGGTCTTTTGTTGCTGTAGATTGTGGGGACAAGTTCTTACTGTGTTGTCCTGGTTACAGGGAACTCCCTAGTAGATGGAGAATGGGAGAAGCAGGGGTGGGGAGGCAGGACTCAGAGACCTGCCTGCCTGCCTGCCTGCCTCTCCCTCCCAAGTGCTGGGATTAAAGACTCCATGCCACCACGCCCAGCGTTTCCTTTTATAATAAAAAAGAAGGCTGTCCGGAAGAGGAATACAAGCAACATGTATAATTTTGAATGGGGATCTTCAAAAACCACACATTCCCACTAGTGTATGTTGCTTATTTAAAATTTTTAATTGAGAAAAAATTATAAACATTTATTCTGATAAGGATTTCAAAGCATACACATCAGTGATGTTGAATAAATTTCACTGTACAACCACCACTGGGATCAATTTCCAGAAATATTTTTTGTTTGTTTTTTGTTTTTGTTTCTTTGTTTTTCGAGACAGGGTTTCTCTGTGTAGCTTTGGAGCCTATCCTGGCACACGCTCTGGAGACCAGGCTGGCCTCGAACTCACAGAAATCCACCTGCCTCAGGCATGCGCAAACAATGCCTGGCTTTTTCCAGAAGTTTTTTAACACCTCATATTGAAATTCTACACTATGCCCACCAAGCAGTTCCAACCCCACCTCCCCTGGCCAGCAGTATACACCCTGTCTCTATGACTGTGGCAAAGGTAGTTTATCTGTTAGTGGAATTATTTTTGTGTTTGGCATATTTCAGCTAACATATGTAACACATTAAAATTTCCTTTATTGTTAAGCTCTAATAACAGTCTACTGTGGTATGTATACATACACAAACATAAGTATTATCATATTTTCTATTTATTTTTAAAATACATTTCAAGGTTAATCTATATTTTGAAATGATGATAAGCACTTTCAATAGCAGCTGTCTCCAGGGCAGGAGGTCACCACACTGTATCCTGATGGTTCCGTATCCTGATGGATGTAGACTGTGTACAAGCATATACTTGCCCTTTGTCAAACTTCACAGACTCATATGCTCAAGAGCTGTAAATTCCATGTGTATGTAAATTACATGTCACTTCTTGAAAAGGAAAAGCTGTCTCCCTTGCTCCTCTGAAAGAAGACACAAAATAAGAATTTCTGAAAAACAAAGTGGATTCTGCATTTCAGCCACTGATGCTCAATGCTGTCTTCACCTTGGGACATCAGTGGTTCTCTAGCACCCCTAGATTTCAGCCCAGGCTCCTTTCTCTTCGCTGTGTAAATGCCACTTTGCTTAGAAAAGTCTGTTAAATGCACTGTGGGCTAAATACCTACACTGTCACCACACCTGCCCAGGTGATTGGTGGTGTGGAGAATGGGACTCCTCCGCCTGGGAGCAGAAATGAGGTGTGGCTGGTTGCAAGTCTGGCTCAAGGATAGGTATTCCAGGTGATGCAATGCTGAGTCTGAGGCCATCACCCAACCCAAGAACAAGGTCTCTGGAAGGACCTAAGACTACATACATAGTCTCTGAAGTGAAGGGAACAATGCCTTGGCCCCAGCAGGCTGGCTGCAAGCTATTTCTGTGGCATTGAACGTGGCTAAACCATGAAGCAGTGAATGTTAGCTCGTTCCTTTTAACCATGGCTACATGACTCTACTCTGTGCAGTATGTCTCCATAAGTGACAAGTTTAGACCACACCTAGCCATGATGAGTTTCTGGATAAACTACTTGAACTACTCCTAAATCAGAATTTTTTTTTTTTCAATTTGCTATGTAAATTCTCCACACAGCCTGACCCAAGGGCTGCCAGTCGAAGCTTGTTTACATTTACACCAGAGACCAAACTTTTTATCCTGGAAACACAAAACAGCTGCTCATAAGCCCAAAGGCAAACCAGAAAATGATAGCCAGGGCCTCACGTTTTCCTGGCTCGATGGTCTATTTTAGGAAAAAGAAAAAAAAAAAAAAAAAAAGCAGGGGACACAGGAGAGCTTGCTGCTACAGTTGCACTATCATTTGCGTGGAAGACCCACTAATGCCAGCTCTCCCAGGGAATGGCTCCCGAGGATCCCAGAACCTGAAACCTCAGGGTAAAAATACTCTTCTTGGGGTCCCTCAAAATAAGCAATGTCTCTCCTCATATCTTCAACACTATAATCACAAGGCTGAATTCCGCCCTCCCATGCTTGTCTCCTCTTGCTTCATGGGAAACCTGCTACAAGAGCTTCAGTTTTCTGGTTATAATTCCAACTCAGTGTCCTGGTGTCTCAGTTGCACTAGCTCCCTTTGGAACTTGCAATCAAGGATTCCCACTCTTTACATCCCCCCACCCTCAACCCAAACACTTCCTCAGGTCTCTACCCCTATCTCAGTCAGGGTGTGGCAGTAGTCAAGGGCTAGCTAGGTATGGATGGAGCCTCACTTCACCTGTGCTCTGTGGTAAGGAGTTGTACCCTTTGTCAACCCATAGGACAGTGAAATCAGCCCACACTTGTGAGTGGACTACTGAACTGGTTCTATGTCACAACCAATGAAAAAATCTCACCAACCCAATCCCATGAAAATATTATTTAAAAAGCTAAAACTGAGAGCTGAGTGTAGTGGTGCATGCCTGTGATCACAGCACTGGGGAGGCTGAGGCAAGAAGCATGTGAGGAGTTTCAGGGCAGCCTGGCAGAAATCCTGTCTCAACACAAAACAAAGGAAAGCAATGAAAAGCCCACAAACAAAAAAATCTAAAAAAACTAGTCAAGGCCACTAGGACCTAAATTACTTAGGATACCCAGCTCTTCCTAGGGGCAGAACTGTCAACTTACCTCCCCAGGTACCCTGCTGCAGTTCCTGATCTAGATACACAGGCTGCTAAGGTGTATCTCGGAAGAAATAACCCGTTTGCTCTAACAAATGGCTATTTTTCTTCTCAGGATGTACTTCAAAATCACTTTTGGCATGAAGAAGCTACCACATCCAGTGAGACAGCAGAGACCGTGTTACTTGGCTGAGATGACTCTTAAATGTTGCCATTGTCCTTTTAAATTTCAGCTGTTCTCATGGCATCACTGTGGAACTTGGCTGTTGTACTAGGAACAGAATGATCCCAGAGCCTTGGGAGTAGCAACAGCAAATCAAACTAAACCTAGGTTTACAAGGCTTGGTCTGAAGCCTGCTCATCGACCCATCTGGTCACCTGTTTTTACCTCTCGAGACCACAGCTGTCCACTTTGATGATGAGAGCTTCTGGAGAGAAGAGGAAAGGGGCTGCCTCACTTTGATGAGAGCCATACACAAACATCTTGCTTGCTGTTTCTTCACCAGTGCCAGACTAATGGTCAGTTGCAGTGACCCAGGCTGCTTGTGTAGCATGTGCTGGAGTAAACTGTGCTAGCCAACAGACAGCCTACCCTACTGTGACTGCAAAGGTGTTTCATACGATTTTTTAAATTTATGGTGTGTGTGTGTGTGTGTGTGTGTGTGTGTGTGTGTGTGTGTGTGTGTGTATGTGTGTGAGCACGTGTATACATGAGAGAACATGCATAGGTGAACGTGCACAAACCACATTGTGCATGTGGAAGCCAGAGGATGAGGACAATTTGCAGGAGTTGGTTCTTTCCTTCCACACCATATAGGTTCAGGAAATCAAACTCAGGTTATCAGATTTGGAGGTAAGCACCTTGATTTGCTTTGTTTTGTTTTGTTTTGTTTTGTTTTTGAGGTAGGGTTTCTCTGTGTAGCTTTGGAATCTGTCCTGGAACTAGCTCTTGTAGATCAGGCTGGACTTGAACTCAGAGATCTGCCTGCCTCTGCCTCCCGAGTGCTGGGATTAAAGGCGTGCGCCACCACCACCACCTGGTGCACCTTTATCTGATGAGTCATCTCGATGCTTCTGATGTATTTTCTTAAACAGGACCTAAGCAATTTGAGGGTAGATAGGGACTATATCAAATATAACAATGCATTCTTATCTTGTAAGATCACCTCAATGAATACTCAAGGCTAACATCTACTATGTATCTACTAATGAGAGAAAACATACAAAGTGTTTCTTTCTGGGTCTGGGTTATCCCCATCAGAATGACTGTTTCTAGACCCATCCTTTTACCTTCCAGTTTCATAATTTTGGTTTCCTTAATAGCTGACTACATGTTTTAGGTGAACCACACTTTCACTGTCAGTTGATGGACATGTAGGCTACTTCTATTTAATGGCTATTGTGTTTAGAAGAGCAATGAATATGGATGAGCAGTTATCTCTAGAGTCTACGGTGAGAGGGATATAGGTGGATCATGTGATAGATATACTTGTATCTCTTTGAAGAACCGCCGCATTGAGTTCCATAGTGACTGTACAGTTTGGACTCCTACCAACAGTGAGTGTTCTTTTCCCAAATCCATACCAGTCTTTGTGATCATTTGTTTTACAGGTCCTAGCCATCCTGATTTGGGTTAAGATGAAATCTCGAAGTAGTTTTAATCACATTTCCCCAATAGCTAGGGATGTTGAATATTTTTTTAAAAAGTTTTCTGGCCATTTGTATTTTGTGTTGAGAAGTTTCTGTTCAGTTCCATGCCCTATTTAAAATTGGGTTGCTTGCTTTTTTGATGCTCAGTGCTTTAAGTTATTTGTGTATTCTAGATACTACCCCCATGTCAGATGCATAGCTGGTATTTTCCACATACTGTAGGCTGCCTCATCACTTGAACCATGGTGTCCTTTGCTGTATGTAATCATTTTAGCCTCCTGAGGTTCTGCTTATTAACTGTTGGTTATTAACTCCTGTAGTTTTGGGGTCCTTCTCAGAATCTTCAGGTGTATGTGTCGTATTTAAAATTCCCACAAAGGTCAAAAAATAACTAAGGAGTCATACAGGAGATTTCAAGAAGGGGAGATAGAACACAGTGGTATAAAAGGGTTAAAAGGGACTAAAGATACCAGAAGGGTTTAATGGGGAGGCAGATGGAAGAGCAGAGTAGAAGATGGAATGGGGGTTGGGAGGAGAATTAACATTAAAGACATTTCAAAAGTCAACCAGTATAGAAGTTTCCTAGTATGTACACTTATGTGGAGTTTAAGAGGAATTATCCTATAATTGGGGGAGCAATGCTCCTTCTAGACACCATAGGATAGTAAATAAAAAGCCTAGTATTGGGAATGGTTACCTCTTTTGGAGTTGTTGGTCAGTGAGGTCTCACACACTCCCAAACACTACAGAATATTGCCAGTGCCCCTGTTATCCTCCAACACCTGACTGTAAGACCCTATGGCTTAAGACACCATACACATGAGTCATTGAATATGGAGAAGTCAAGCTGCTACTCTCTAGGAAACTTTTATTCCTACTGGCTAGCCTTCACAGTACTGGAAGGTGCTATTCACACTACTGGGGGAGGTAACAAATCACCAGTCTTACCCAGTTGTGAATGCTATGTTGCAACAAATGACCAACCTGGCAAGATATGCCCACTGGTACAATAGGAGTAACCACTTTCTGATTGGATTTAAGTCCTGCTCCACAAGATGAAAACCATTATCAGGTCAAGAACCTATGTCTATATAAGCCATAGGCACTAGGGAAGAACCTATTACTATTACTCTGCTAAATATGCATAGTATATTAAACTGACCCTTAGTGACTATTTATTACACCTGTACATTGGTGCATCTTTCAACTATAATCAGAAAGGCTTTCTTTTTCAGTAGACATGAGTAACACAAAGACTCAAGACTGATCAGGGTGCAGAAGACAAGAGAATATGGAGTACTCAACTCTAAATAACATCTATATTACACTCCTTCCCCAAGGCTCAGGAAGAGGGGACAGAAAGAGTGTAAGAGTTTGAGGCAATGGGTGACTATAAGGAAACAATGTTTTCTGGCTACCACAGGGCAATTGCACAATAAGAAATCAATGTAGTTAAAAGACAGTATGTCCAGGACTTGCGCAAGCTCAGGCCAGACAAGATTCCAGCATGTCGGTTGACAGTTGTTGGGAGAGCGTCAGTTCTTTAAGAATCTGACCCATTCTTCAGTGGAATGCCACACATCCAAGAGTATATGAATAGCACAAACTGCAATTGGTGGGTTTAAAAACTTAAAAGAAAGGCCAGGCATTGGTGGTGCACGCCTTTAATCCCAGAACTTGGGAGTCAGAGGCAGGAGGATCTCTGTGAGTTCAAGGCCAGCCTGGTCTATACAGAGCAAGTAGCTCCAGGTCAGCCAGGACTACACAAAGACACCCTGTCTTGAAAAACCAAAAACTAGGGGCTAGAGAGATGGCTCATAGGTTAGGAGCACTGGCTGCTCTCCCAGAGGTATTGAGTTCGATTCCAGTAACCACATGGTGGCTCACAACCATCTATAATGAGATATGGTGCCCTTTCTGGTGTGCAGGGATACATGTAGACAGAACATTGTATACATGATAAGTCAATAAATCTTTTAAAAAAGAGAGAAACCAAAAACTAAAACAAACAAACAAAAACTTAAAAAAAGGCGGGGGGGAGGGGAGAGGGGGGAGACAGAAAGTTGTTTGGGTAGAGATGGAATGATGTATCTTAGGAGGCATGGGGGAAGGGACAAACATGATGTAAAATACATTGTTTACATTGTCTGAAAGAACCAAATATGTAAAGAAAAAAAAAAGATTACATCACTGACAATGACTCTAGATCTCTCTAGAAGAGAAACAAAACGGGCAAAAGAAAACGTGTCACTAGAGGTGACCAAAGTTATTTATTCTTTATTTTCCCCGGCAGGCTAATAAATTATGGTTTCCTGGACACAGACCAGACCCAAGCAAACCCAACAAGCTGGTTATTTTAATTGCATTTTGTCACTATTATTAAAGAGGTTGGGTAGGCACACCGCATAAACATCAGTTACCAACTCTCTGGTGAAAACCAATGGAAGGACCTTTTTTTTTTTTTTTTTTTTTTAAATTCAAGCTCTATCACACATCCGAGGCTCTCCAAAACTCATAGGAATAGTGCTCACAGTGGCTCAGGATTGGGCAAAGTCAATTCCTATTGGTTTGTGTGACATTGTGGAGTATTTTGAACATCACTGTCATGGCCAACCTTGATTGCCTAGCACAAGACAGACAGTCACAGGCTGCCAAAAGTGTTGCACTATGTTTTGCAAACTATATTTCATAAGGTAGAAAACTACACAATATGGGCAGATGTTGTCTGATGAGATTAGTTTTCATATTTTAAAAAAGAAAATGTTTTGCTCTTAAAAGGACAAGCTTCGGTTGTTAAGAAAATTCGCTGATGTCGATTACTTGTATCCAGATAACACTGAAGAAAGTAAGCCTTTATTAATCTCCAGAGTGACTACCAGAGCCTCAGGGCTCCTGAGAACACCAGGTATACATCCTTTTTAAAAGGTGAAGATATCCCCAGGTCTCTCTGGCATGGTATACTGGGAATTTTACAGGGTTTATTGTCTCCAGCTTAATGTGACACTGAAGGAAGTTATGTATCCACTCAGGATCTCTTCCCCTCCCCCTATACCCCATCACCCCACCATGCACCCCTCCTACACCATGGCCACCCCATCACCCCTCTATATACCCCCTACACCATGGACACCTCCATCATCCCTCTATATATCCCCAGTACACCATGGACACCCCCATGACCCCATTGTACACCTCCACTACACCATGGACACCCCCATCACCCCTCTATACACCCCTCTACACCATGGACACCCCCATCACCCCTCTATATAATCCCCTACACCATGGACACCCCATCACCCCTCTGTACACCCCCCCATACCATGACCACCTCCATCACTCTGAACCAAAGAAGGAAGATAGAAAGAAATGAAAACCAAATTACTTACCATTAATACACAGCTGAGTGTGCCCCATCTCACAAGTATTCCCATACTGTAAGCAACGTTACACTCAACCTTACTGGATCACTTTTAAGAACTCATTATTGCTAGAAAGAGGTGTAGGCATGATCTGCACGTATGAAGGACAGGCTTGGAAAGAAGCAAACTGACAAAGTACCATTTAAACCGCTCATCAAACCACCTCAATAAATGAAGGAGTAGACCGACTGAGCACAGGAATATACCTTTGTGGCTCTCCAAACCACCTGCTTTCCCGAATAACCACACGAGAAGCTTTTAAACTCATATGCACTACTGAGGAGAACTGGAAGCACGGGGGAGAAGTGACACAGAGCACTAAGGAGGTCACACTGTCCCTGACTAAATATGGACTGTAAGAAAAGCATGACCTCATTTTCTATGTAAGAAAGACAAACTGAAATAGGCACAAAAGCCTGCCAGGCATAGAGCCCAGGGCCTTAGACAAAGCACAGCACACACTTGTTAACAGTGAAGATGTCCATCCACACTTTATGTTGCAAAAGAGGAGACAAGAGACCTCACTGTTTAAACAAAAGAGTAACAGACAGCAAAGAGGCTTAAAACATGTTCATAAGTCAAATAAAATTATTATACTGCCATTTAAAGTCACACTTAAACAATTGTAGGGCTTTTGTTTGTTTAGTTGGTTGGGTTTTCTTTTTTCTTTTCTTTTCTTTTTTTTTTTGTGGGGTGTGGTGGGGGTGGTAGTGTTTAAGATTGAAGCCAGGGCCTTTGAGAATTCTATGCAAATAGTCTACACTAAGATACATGCCCTCCATAAATACTTTAAAATTATTTGTGGAAAATGCTTTCGTGCCCGTGACACATGATACATACGTATATATGGCACTCACTGAAACATTATACACACACACACACACACACACACACACACACACACACACACACACACACACACGGCACTAGATGGGAAGAGATGTCCAAATCATTACAACTTTCTCTTCATAGTGGAATTTAAAAAATCTCCCTCCGAGCCCCTGCTTTTCTGCTCTTACCAAACTTTAATAAGTAGCATATTTTACATTTTAAGAACTGAGACAATTTCTCATGATGTGACCCAGGCTTCTTGAATGCTGGGATTCTAGTCATGCCCTATAGCACCTGCCATATCTCACTTTTATAATTAGAAAAGTAACTGCATTGAAATGTGTCCCACCAATACAGAATGGGTTGAAGGGGTAAAGTGTCTCTCATACCATCATTTAGAAACTTAGCTTGAAACTGACATTTCCATTTTTCAGCACTTTGGTGGTGTGCCTGCCCAACACTGTGATTGTGACAGCAGGAAATCCTCCTAGGAGGTCCCTGCATGGCTTAGTGACCCTGAATAATGGAAGAGTCCTTTCCAAGTGACACTTCTGCCCCACACCAATACCGACCCTTTCTGTCCCTATACCTCTTCGTTTAAGGAAAACTGTGTTTTGCAAAGGAAGGAAGATGTGTTTTAGCAGGGAAGAACACTTACTAACTTTTTTCCTGGCCCTTTCATTCTTCCTTTCCAAATCCATGACATTGATAACTCCAGACAAGCTTAACTTAGAAGTCTAACTCTAGGTTTTCTATATCCAGAAGGATTTCCTTGTTTATATATAAATTTTATTTAAATTAGAAACAATCTTATTTTACATATCAATTCTAGTTCCCTCTCCCTTCCATCCTCCCATGCCCCCCAGTGACCCCCCCATCCCATCCCCCATCCACTCCCCAGGGAGGGTGAGGCAGGAAGGGTTTTCTTAAGAAAGGCTAGGTTGGGGCTAAGGATGCATACTGCTCTTCCAGAAGTGGTTCCTAGAGCCCATGTCAGGTGGCTCATAAGGGGACATGATCACAATGAACTCTACCAAACTCAGCAACCCCTTAGAGTCATCTGAGGTATCTGCTTGTCATAGGAGCACATACCTCTATGTCAGAGATTAGGAGAGGAGACAGAAGCAGGAGAACCAAGAGTTCAAGTCTAGCCTGGGCTACATAGCAAACTCCTGTCTTTGGTGGGGGAGGGTATCTACCTAGTGTCAGAATAAGGACAATCTGGCACTGGGTAGAATCAATTTCTTCTTGGGAACAACTATAACACTCTTAATTCAAGTTGCCCTTAACATTTTAAATGATTTTAAGTACCTTTTGAAACAGTTATTTATTCTACGTGACTTGATGTGCCAGCTGGTTTTTAAGTCAACTTGACACAAGCTATAATCATCTGAGAGAAGGAAACCTCCACTGAGAAAAGGCAGGACTGTTGGGCATTTTCTTACTTCATTTGTTTGATGTAGGAGGGGCTAGTCCATTGTGGGTGGTGTCATGGTCCCTAGGCTGGTGTTCCTGGATTCTATAAGAAAGCAGCCTGAGCAAGCCCTGAGGAGCAAACCAGTAAGCAGCTCCCCTCCATGGCCAAATAACACCAAGTAAACCCTTTCTTCCCCAACTTGCTTTTGGTCATGGTATTTCATCATAGCAAAATAGAAAAACCCTGACTAACACACTTGGTGAACCAGGACTCTGTTCTTGGTGGCCAAACAGACACCCAAGTATCATAAAAGATATATGCACATTCCTTTAATCCCAGCACTCGGGAGGCAGAGGTAGGCAGATCTCTGTGAGTTTGAGACCAGCCTGGTCTACAAGAGCTAATTCCAAAGCCACATAGAAACCCTGCCTGGAGAAATCAAAACCAAAACCAAAAAAAAAAAAAAAAAAAAAAAGAAGAAAGAAAGAAAGAAAGAAAGACAAGAAAGAAAAACAGAAAGAAAAACAAAACAAATATATATACACCCTAGGGTGAGCTCAGCAAGTAAAGTTCCTGCCTCACAAGTCTGGCAGCAGGAACCCACTCAAAGGTGGGAGAGAAGTGATTCCACAAAATTGTCCTTTGACCTCCACATGTGTGCCAAGGTGTATATCCACACATATATATGCCTACACAGACACATGCACATAAACAATAGTAAATACTATTCTAAAATAAAATATACCATAGAGCTTTGCTTCTTTCCTTAGCAATTTACATTGTTGTATGGTAAAGGTTGGCTTCAATAGCTTTATTGTGAGGTATTGGCTGTTTTTCTTTTCTTTTCTTGGGGGGGGCAGGGTTCTGAAACAGGGTTCCTCTATGCAGCTTTGGAGCCTGTGCTAACTCGCTCTGGAGACCAGGCTGGCCCTTGAACTCATAGAGATCCGCCTGCCTCTGCCTCCCAAGTGCTGGGATTAAAGGTGTGCACCACTATTGTCCAGCCTGGCTGTTTCTTATTCTTTCTCCTCCACCCAAGACTAAGCCAATCTTACTAGAATTAAATATTGTATCCCCTGAATTATCTGAATAGCCATCTCTTCTAACATGAATTTCTGGGTTATAATTTCCCTTCCCTGGGAGCAAGCACTCTTTCATAATTTTCCTTTATCTATTGAGACTTTCAAGTTCAATATATGGGAGCTGGTCAGATAACTCGGCTTCTAGGCCTGACAACCTGAGTTCAATCCCTGGGACCCACAGGATGAAGGAGAGAGCCTGGCTTTCCATAAGTTATTCTCTGACTTTCTCAGGGCAGTTTGTGAAGCTCTTTCTCTCCCCCTACCCCCTTGGGTGTGCATGTCCGTGTTTCTCATTCCGTGAATGAATGAATGAATGAATGAATAAAATTTTTAGGGTTCAAAATATAGCAGCTAAGATTAAAGTTAGGCCTAGGATGAGATCTGGAAAGCCAGAAAGTTAGTTCTAAGTTTCTAAGAAACCTGGGAAATTCTCACTGTGCAGCCTGGAGTGGAGGAAGGTGACCATCAGAACCAACAAGGGCCAATGGGGGTGTAGACCTGAAATTCAGGTCTACCATTTACTATCTATGTATTTCCTGGGCATGAGATTTACAACGCCTAAACCTCTCATTCATCCTTCAAATATAACATGCATAAATGTAACATGATATTTTGGGTCTGTACTTGATATTCAATGAATAGAAGTGATTAATTAATAGAATCAATTAATAGAAGTGATTAATGCTTTAGACTATCATGCAGTAATAATGTGACTAAAAGGATAGTCATATATATATATATACAAAAGTAGTTTATCAAAAGTAGTTTCTGTGAAAATAGATATATTCTTATTGTTTGCTATAATACTTATGTACATATTTAAAACAATCAAATTTGTTCTATATAATTTTCTTGTTCAGTGGAGAACTCAACCCACCCCAACTTCTCAAGACTGTCAATTTTTTTTAATGTGATAATAGATTGGATTGTGGGTTTTGTTTATTTATTTTGTCTGTTTTTGAGACAGATTCACACTGTGTAGGTAGGAGGCTGACCTGGAACCCTTTAGAGATCCTCCCCCTCTGCCTTTAAAGGCGTGTGCCTCCACGCCCAGCTGACAACAGCTTTTGTAATTGTTAGAATACTCCACTGTGTTGCCTTCCCAACACGCTATAAAATGACAGAGAAGTCCATAATGTTCATGTAGAGAATCAGGAAGCTAGGAATCAGTTTACAGATCTCCTACTGGCACCCTACAACACATATGCCCTGAGACCTTTGGGTGGTTCCTTTATGTGATCACCTATGTTCAGTGTCCAAACTTTTCAGTGGAGTCTAAATTTCCACTCTGAAAGTTCTGCCATGGTCTCTGTGGAAATCACTAACTGATGTTTATAATTATAAACAAAACCTACCCGAGACACGTTTGAAAAGCTTTCCCTGGTCTTTTGTTACCCACAAGTCAGAGACTTTAAAAAGCTGATGAGATGATAATTGTGAGTTTCTTAGTCCAAGGCATTGGAAGCAGACACTTAGTTTTCCTTGTGCTTCTGTGTCACCTCTTCGCCTTTGCATATAAATCATCGTTCCTCACAGAGAGGTGGACTACACCTGCCTACCCAGTCACTGTCTACAACTCCTCACTCCATCCCCAAACACATGCCTCCCCACAATGAACAAAAGAACATTTATACCACTGCTTTGAAACTCGGGAGGGGTGTGGGGGGGAGGAGCCCATTTGCAAAGGTAGGTCTACTTTAGACTTTTGAAAAAATGCAGCTCCCATCCCCAAATCCTCTCCCGTGCTTTAGGATGTAACTGCATCCGCCTGGAAGCCCTGCAAAAAACAGTTCCCACAGGCGAAGTGTGGGATACCCGTGCCTCCCAGCCGCTGGAGAGCCTGCAGCACCAGATTGGCAATGACGCCACATGGAGATAATATGAAAAAGAAACAAGGACAAGAAGACAGCACCACAAATGTCCTGTTCTTTACTGGCCCAAAGAGGTGGAAGAAAAAAAAAAAAGGAAACAGAAATCCCAAAGTAAAGATAGTCAGTGGTGTTATAAGCAAGGCACCTTCAGGGCAGCCCTAAACCTTATTCTAGGCTACAAGAGAAGATGTAAAAATTGGAAGTACGTGGGAAATCAACTTGGAGACATTGTAAGGCAAATTCTCCCACCACCGCTATCACCACCAACCGAGTGCAAGTAAAAAGCCAGCACTCGATGCTACTAGAAACTACAAGGAGTTCTGGGCCCGAGGTTTACATAATCACAAATTACATAATACTCATCCCGAGCACGAAACCCCCTTCTATAGGTGATGCTCCCCATCACCCCGTCGCTTGCCATTTTCCAGAGAGAGCTGGAAAAGTCGCCAATATTTGCGGAGGTAGCGAACGGGGTGCTGCAAAAGTCACCCTCGGCAGGCTGCAAAGCCGTGTCAAATGTTCCAGGGCAAAGGGGCTTTCAGAGCAGGTGACTCCCCTCCTCCCGCATCCCCCCAGCGCCGGGCGTCCAAGGCCGAGCGAAGCTGGACGAGCGGGACGCACCACCGGGCGCGGCTGGGCTTACCTGCTCCCCGAAGTCGATGGCTATGTTGGTGATGCCGAGGGGCACCAGGAACCGGATCAGGGGCCAGTAGTGCGTGAGCGCCGGGAATTTCACCATAGTCCCCGTCGTGGGCTGACCCCACACTCATCTGCTGCCGCGAGGGCACTGTGCTGGGAGGCGCGCGGAGCGGAGCGCGGCGCGGGGACGGAGGCCGCAGCCGGCGGGGCCTGGGGCGGCGGCTGCTGGCGGCGACGGCGCCCTCTCCAAGCGCGGCTGCTCTAGCAGGAGAGCCGCAAGCTCAAGTCCATCCCCGCTGCCCTCCCACACAACAAAGATCTGCCGGGGAGCAAGAGAGGAGGGACAGGGACAGCGGCGGCGGCGGCGGCGGCAGCAGGAGCTTCTGCTGTCAGCGGCTCCATTATAAGCGCTCTGGGCCCGGAAATAAATAAATAACCGCGCGCACGAGGCGCCTCCGCCGCCGCCGCCGCGCGGAGGAAATCAGGGCGGGCGGAGGCGCGACACCGCTGGCGACCCGGGAGGGGGCCGGCCCGGCGCCGCCTCCCGCTCGGCTGCGAATGGCCCGGCCACGGGGGGCGCTGTGCTCGCACAGGCCGCTCGTGTCCCTCCCTGCCCGCGTGGGAGCCCGGCGCTGCCTCTGCCCGGCGCGCGGAGCGTGGAGGAGGGCAGGGACTCCGGGCGGCACGGGCTGGGTGACGCGACCCTGACCGCCCCACGTTGTCCTTGGACGGCCCGGGAAGGCAATGTGAGCGCCGTCTCCAGAGTTGGGAACCGGGCTCAGAGCCCCGGGGACAGCGGGGCTGGGAAGGCCCCGGTGTCCAGGCGGCCTCAAGACTGGCAGGGAGGTGGAGGGAGCTGTTTTAGATGGGGATGCTGCTGCCTCGGAAGGACAGAAGGAAGGTTTCCCAGAATGAACATCCCCCTAGGGGTTTCCAGGGACGACAGAGATCTGTGGCCCCTTGGGGAAAATGCACAGGGTGGCTGCCCAGTAGGCTCCTGGGCTAGGGTTCTGGGGTGCTCCATACTGGCTTCCAGCTTTTGGTAGCAATGTGCAACTATTTATTCATTTAAAACCAACCAGTAAATCTGCCTTTAAATTAGAAAGAAAAAAAAAAAAAAAAGGAGAGAAAAGAAAATCTGTTCGGCTGTGTTATAATACGTCCCCAGTGATTCCCTGATACATTAGTTGCTGTGCTGAGACTCTTAACCTAAAACTAAACAGCTTGACAAAGCCAGCATCACCCAGCATCCCAGCATAGTGTACGGAAAAAAGGGTCCAAGACAGTGAAAGAAAAAGGATTCACAGAAGGGCGGGGCTGGCCTCGTGGGCATGTGACATGTGTAGTCACCAAAAGCCCAGCTCATAGCAGGGCCTGCGCATGCTTTCGCAATCAGTTCTTGCCCTTTTTAAATTTTTTCATTTATATATTTTAAATTTTATTATTTTACGTTTATGGATATTTTTGACTGTCTGCATGTCTGTGCACCATAGGCTTGTCCGGCGCCCCCAGAGGCCAGAAGAGGGCGTTGGGTCTCCTGGATTAGAAGTTTGTGAGCTGGTATGTGGATGGTAGGAATGGAACCAGGGTCCTCTGGAAGAGCAGCCAGTGCTCTTAACTGCTGAGCCATCTCTTTCTTCAAATCCCAGTCTTGCTCCCTTGAAATAATTAACTTCTGAACAAGGGGTCTTGGGTTTTCATTCTGTAGCAGTTAAAAAGTAGTTTGTTCTACTTGTATCTTCACATTCGCCTTTTGAAATAAGCATAATGAATTAAAGTGATGTATTATTTAAGATGGTGAGCTATTTTAAGCTTAGGAATGAACCCATTCCCTCATATTATCTCTGTAAGGCTCAGGTTAACACTTCATTTGAAGCTGAGGCAGAGGCAGGAGGATTGCTGTAAGTACCAGCAAGTCTGGACTGCATAATGAGTTCCTAGCTTGCTAGGAATATGTAGGGAGACCTCACCTCAGAAAACTAATTAAATAACAAACTAGTAAATAAAATAAAGAGCTTGAGACATTAACTTTCTGATGCAAGTTTTTTATTTATTTATTTATTTTAACTTTATTTTTCAAGACAGGGTTTCTCTGTATAGCTTTGGAGCCTATATCCTGGCACTAGCTGTTGTAGACCAGGCTGGCCTTGAACTCACAGAGATATGCCTGCCTCTGCCTCCCGATTGCTGGGATTAAAGGCATGTGCCACCAATGCCCGGCCAAATTATTTACTGTAGTGCAAGTATTTACAACTGTATTGAAAGTATTAAGTATTTTTGTATTTGATGCCTTATGTTCCCTTCAGTTCTATACACTATGAACAAGGCCCAAAAAAGTAGGAGACTGTGGTGATATATTGTTTATGATTTGTTAAAGCCACTGGAGATCGAAATAACAAAACAGCCATACTAGTTAGCCATAGGAGCCAGGCATATACACCTTTAATCCCAGGACTCAGGAATAAGAGGTAGACGGATCTCCGTTAGTTCAAGGCCACACTGACCACACTAAATTGATCCTAAAAGAAAGAGCTCACACAAAGGTGATCTCAGCACTGGGGATCACATGCCTTAATCCCAGCACTAGGGAGGTGGAGATAGGAGTGATATGGCTATGTGGAGAAAGGAACAAAAGGAGGAGGAGACAGGAACTGAGAGTTTTTGCCTCTGAGGATTTGTGGAGACAGCATTGCCATTCTAGCTGGGAAGGGGTAAGATCCACTGGCTTGGCTGCTTTGCTTCTCTGATCTTCAGCTTGTAGCTTGAACCCCAATGTCAGTCTCTGGCAACCAATTTACAGGCAACCAATTTACCTGCAGCTCCATGAAACCCCAAATTACATCACCTGTAATTAAAACAAAACTTTGGTAATCATTTATTGAGTTGGATATGTCAAACAGGTACCTTGAAAAGAGATTTTCCAGCAAAACAGGAAGTTCTTGTGTGCAGGACTCTCCTCGGGAGCAATTCCTGAAAGACATGCTTCTGTGGAGTCCGTTATTAAGCTAACCATAGGAAAAGGGTACAGGTTATTTAAAGAACTTCACTGGGAAAGATTTCTGTGCTAAAGCAAATATGGGCTGGTGGTTTACCCATTCTGTTAGTCTAGCTTTTCAAAAGCTCATTTCAATTAAAGTGATCTAATTGTGCTGACCTCTGTCTGGGCTGTGAATTGGTGAGGTCCTTGATCAATGCTCCCAAAGGCCACTTTGCTCTCACTGGTCGCTGGACCAGGGCTGACACATCTCAGCTGCTTCAGCAAATGCACACTCAGGGTCTGAAGGGGATGGTGAGAAAAACCAATCAAAGGCCATCATCCTTGCCTATTTTTAACTGTATCTTTAATGAGTGAGTTAGTGTCATCTTTGATTAAGGCAAAAAATGCTTTTTTAGACTTGAAGCAAAAATGAATCCCAGTAACACCAACGCAACTTAAAGAAGAGGGAATGGGACATTTAATCTGTTTTTTTTACACTGAAGAATCACCATCAGGATTTGAGAAATGGCTCAGCGGTGAAGAATGTGTCCTCTCTGGAAGAGGACCCCAGTTTGGTTCCCAGCAACCACATCTGGTGGCTGGCCACTACCTGCAACTTGGGATCCCTGGATTCTAGTGGCCTCTTCTGACCTCTGCAAGTACCTACACTCATATACACCAACCCTCTCATTATTAAAAAGAAAATAAATGTTTAAAAAATAAAATCATAATCAGGTAATAGATTTAAAAGGAAGACTTGCTCCTCCCCTCTTGTAAACATAGTTGTCATGTCAACAATAGTTCCAAAATGTAAGTGATGGTGTGCATCTCTTACTGTCACTGCTTCTTGTGTCTGTCTGTCCGGCAGTTGTCTGGCTTCTTGCCTTGGGTGTGTCCCTGTCTTTCTCCCTCATTTTCTCCTCTGGTTCCTCCCTTTCCTAGCCTTCTCCTACTATTTTTCTCTGCCTGTTGCTTAGGGCCTGGCTACAGCTCCCCTACAAGCCCTGCCTACCATTTCTCTGCCTAGCTATTCGCCCTTCAGCTCTTTATTAGACCAATCAGATGCCTTAGGCAGGTAAGGTGAAACAAATGCAACACAACCTTCCATAATTAAACAAATGCATCATAAACAAATGTGACATACTTTTACACGGTTAAAGAAATATAATGCATCATAAACAAATGTAACAAATCTTTGACTAGTTAAAATAATATTCCGTAACAATGGTGATAAGTAGGAAGTCTTCTAGATTATGCAGAAACTGAAATATTCCAACATTACATCAGTTAGATTTAGAAAATATTGTCTTCGGAAAGGTACATCTTTATTTTATATTTATAAAGCCTTAGATTTGATCACTTTTAGCCCACTATCATTACAAGGTTTAAAGACACTACATTGGTCAGATAACAGAAAAAAATTCCTAAAAGAGAATTTGCTCAATTATCAACAGTAGCTGCATCTGCATGGCATAAATATGAGCAAGAATTATTTACCTTTTACATTTCTACATGTTTAACAAAATGAGCATATATAAATCTATAAAAAAGAATGTTTTAGAAGATAGAAGGTTGGAATGAGAATGTTCCCCATGCAATCTGATGTTTGAATACCTGGTCCCAAGTTGGAAGTTCTCTTTGGAGAGGTTGTGAAATATTGGGAGGTAGAGTCTTGCTGGAGAAAATATATCACTGGGGGTGGCATTTGAGTGTTTAAAGTATACCTCCACTTCCTGTTAGTTCTTTATTTCATGCTTGTCTTTGGCAATTCTGTTTCTCAGCTATTTGCTACTATGACTGCCTGCTACCATGCCTTTCCACCATGATGGACTCCAACCCCCTGGAACTGTAAGCCCAAATAAACTCTTCCTTCTCCAAGTTACCTAGGTCATGGTATGTTATAACAACAGAAAAGTAACAAACGCTAAGGTATTTATAAAACATTGGAGGCAGCATTGCTTTCAGAGTAAAGAAAAAGTTATTGTTTGAAAAAATAGTCTCCTAAATGGCTAGTAATATTATTTTATTGCATAAGGTTACTATTAGGCCTTCACATTTTAAAATAAACTTTTATTTAAATTAAAAACAGTCTTATTTTACATACCAATCCCAATTCCCTCTCCTTCCCATCCTCCCATGCCCCCCACCATCTCTCCATTCCACCCCCCCCCATCCACTCTTCAGGGAGAGTGAGGCCTCCCATGGGAATCATCAAAGTCTATCACATCATTTGGGGGAGGACCTAGGCCCTCCCCACTGTATCTAGGCTGGGAGAATATCCCTCCATAGGGAATGGGCTCCAAAAAGCCCATACATGCACTAGGGATAAATACTGGTTCCACTTACCCACTTTGTTTTTTCAATCCATAGTCTTACTATGTGGTTTTGACTGGCCTCATACTCATGATCCACTTGCCTCCCAAGTGCCGAGACTACCAGCGTGTCCATCTGTAGTACCATATTTTTTAATAAACATTTAATGCAAAAGAATAAATGTCACATACATGTCTGGCTTACCTTTCTTTTCTGAATCAATATTAAACATGTAAGTTCAAATTGTCCCTCGACACACTTGCTGCAAGCGACAGACTAAAACATTGTGCTTCAGATTAATTCAGTTTTGGAGCTATGAGATTGAGATGTCCTTGACTTGAGGGGTCCAGTGGCATCAGACTGGGATGGTAGTGATGAAGATGGGTTGGCAGCAGATGCCATGCAGGCTTGTGTGTCCTGGACTTATGGAGTTACCTACATCTGTCATCATAATTATACTGCATCCTGTGTTTAGCATAACCAAATTAGCAGTTAGTGCTGATGGAAGACTTAGTCCAGAGATTGATGCCTGCTATTCAAATGAGGAAGACTTAGTCCAGAGATTGATGTCTGATATTCAAATGAGGAAGACTTAGTCCAGAGATTGATGCCTGATATTCAAATGAGTCGTATGCTCCCTAAAATAGAGTAGACCATACATTCAAGTCTTAGAGTTCTGCAGCTGGGCCTGGTGCCAAGTGGCTCCATAGCTGATTTCAAATGGGAGGAGAGACAATTTCTGTATACTGTGCTCGTGGAAGTATCAGCCTATTGATGAAGGTTACTGCCCGGGTCTTAGTGGCCAGACACAAAAGGGAGAATGTTTGCTTCTTCCCAACTGGAAACTTTACTCATGCCATCCCTGTGTTGTTCTAGCCCAAAGCCTGATAATTAACCCGAGGGAATGATCAAAATTATGTTTTGTGCTCCCAGCATGTACCAGGTAGTTGGAGGCAGGAGGTAAGTGGTAAATTATCCCAAATTGAAATTTGTAGTAGATAAGCCAGAAGCAGTCAAATTAAGCCTGATGAGTTACAGTTCCCACTTCTTTAATATATTTAAGGGACCACACAGATGCCTCAAACTGCTGTGCTATTAAAAAGAATGGGGACGATTTTTTTACCCCATGGAGTGATTTGCAGAATAATTTGTTAAGTGAAAAAGCAACGTGCCAAAGCACAAAATGGCAGGTAGTTTGGGTGCTTAGAAGAGAGAGAACTATGACTGTGGATGTATTTATATGCATGTGAGCCTGCTTTTATTTGCAAATTGCTGCTGGCAGAATAAGTCCAAGAATATTTAAATGTGTGAGGGAAGAAAAGGACCAAGGTAGAATGGATAGAAGACAGGATTCTCTAAGCAGACCATATTGTCTGATTTAGGCTTTGGAAACCTCCCAGTCTTATACATCGAAAAACCAGAATCAAAAGAAAAGGAAACAAAACAAATCATGGATACAAGGCAAAGACATACAAGTTTTTCTCTTCTTTATTCTGTATTTTTTTTTCAGAGGAAAGTATTTAGGGCAACTTCAATCAAAACTCAGTTATATGCTTTGTGTGGCATTTTGGATTTGCATTTCTCTGTAACTGCTAAACAGTAAAACCTTTGGAGAAAGTCTTGCTAGGTTAATTATACAACCTGTTGACTTTGCATATTGGGTGACATATTATTACTTGTCATATATTAATGAAATCAATTAAAATAATTATTTAAGATTATTAAAAATAATTAAAATGATATGTTAACATATTGGATTATACATTGTTCACTCCTGCCCATTAAAAGAGGTCTGAAGACAAAAGTCAGTTTGGGGTAGATTCTACTAAATTTGCTCAAAGATGTCATCACCAATGGCAATGGCTTTGAGAACTTTGGAGGTGAGATACATTAGCTGATAAGCTGCTGTTGCGCTCATCTGGAGAAATGTAAAGGACTGGCTTATGGAATTCCATCTGGCTCTGTAGTCCTTAGTCCCCCCACCCCCACCTTGGGTTTATTGTTTTTTAAGTTCTTTGAAAGTAGCATGACTTTTTGCAAAGATTTGTTTTGTAACTCACTTTGATCATTTGTTTTCTGTTTTGTATTTGACCAAAAAAAAAAAAAAAAAAAAAAGCTGCCTCAGTCCTTGTTTCTACTGTATAATTCTGCACAAAATATTATATTGTCTGATTTGGGATTTGTGTGCAATAGCTCTTTAACCATCTCTTACTTCTTCCCCATACCCTAAGATAATAATAGATATAGAAACATTTATGTTTTAATTGAGTATTCCTTGATTTTTTTATTTATGCTTAAGCTCCAGTGTAACAAAGTATTGTCTCTTCCATCATGTGGTTAGTGCCGATCAGGCTTTATAGTCTTGTGTTAACATATAGGGGTCCTTGGGGTTCTGACAGTGTACACCCTCAGACGCAGCCACTAAGAGCATCACATGTACACATTCACCATGTTCCCTTATAAAAGGGCCCTGCCATCTCTCTCTCTGCTTCTCTGCCTGTCTGACTCTCTGTCTCTCCCTTTTTCTACCCCACTCTCTTTCCTGCTGCTCCTGTCTCCAGAGACCCCTCTTCCTTCCTCCCTTTTCCCATTCCCTTCCCCCCCTAAAAAAAAAATCCCTCCACAAGAGCTCTGTTGCATAGCATCTTTCTCTTTCATGCTGCCTCTTAAAAAATACAACAGGAAGACTTTCCTGTTTCCACAGCTTTTCTCTTAAGAAAGAGAAAGAAAGACAAATAAGGGCTCTTTGGCTTGGCACTGCGTTTCAACCTGATTTGCTTTCCTTTTTCAGAGCTACCAACCCCGCTAGAATTGTGTCAATTCATTAGATGAGTGGGGATGCCATGCCAATTTTATACCACACAGGTCATCTCTATATTCCTAAACTCCACAAGAGAACTTTTTATACATGAAATTATTCCTGCTTTCGATGTGTTATCTCCCTGTCAATTACATGGTTTTGCTTGTGACTAACTAGATGGACAAGGTGCTAATGAAACCACTCTTCCATGGCTCTTTGTAGACCAGTTAACTTTGTTATAGTTCATCTTGAAGCATCTTGTGAGTGTCTAGAGTATGCTAGATGTATGCTAGATCCTGGGTATATGATGGTGCTGGACAAAAACACAGTTCTTTTCAGATGAGGAAAAATGAATGATGTCTCTTTGATTACTCCTATTCAATGCTCAGAGATAATACTAGTCAATGCAATTGGTATGCGAAAGAAATAAAAGCTACACATTTAGGGAAATAAAACAAAGAAACCCTAATTTTTGAAGCAGGTAAATACTTATAATGCCATGACTCAGGAGGCTGAGGTAGGAGGCTTCACAGAGAGATCCTGCTGTAAAAGAAACACCCAATTCTTTATTTGCAGATGATGTGATAATTTACAGAGTCCCAAAACTTCTAAAAGGAACTGTCAGACTAATATGTGCACTTATCAAAGTCATAGAATTTGTAATCCCAACAGTACTTAGGATGTAGAAGCAGGGGGACCTTAATTTTGGGGCCAGCCAGGGTTAGTTATAAGATTACCATCTTAAAACAAGAACAAAGCCAGAAATGGCAGCTCATACCCCAAGCATGACCACAAATTCAAGCATAACCTGGGCTACATAGCAAGTTTCAGGTGACCCTGGGCTACACAGTGAAATTTTATGACACAAAGGAAAAGTAAATTTAGAGAGAAGCACCATATTCATTTTACTTTTATCACAGTGTATATTCATAATTATTTTACTTTGTTATTTTAATACATTCCTGTACCTAATTAATAATTAAATGCTATCACAAAAATATATGTATGTGAAGGAAGAATCAGTGTACATAAAGGTTGGTGCTATATGAGGTTGCAGGCAGGCTTTCACCAAGAGCCTTTCCTGTGTGTGTAGAGAAGGACTCCTGTTTGCGCACAGAATATTCCATGGATTTGTAGTTTCTTGGATGCTCTGCCTTAGAATCTCCTGGCCATTTTGTACAAATGAAATTCCAGAATGAACCCTTTCTGGAGTCTGGGTCACAGTCTGTGGATGAGGATGGAAACTCTTCATCTCAAGCATCCAAAGTTCAAGGACCCCAGCAAAACAATGAGGATCAGGGTTGGGGTACCACTTCGCTGAACACCATTAGAACACTTTGGATTATTTGCTTTTGGTTCCTCTTTGTATTAATGCCTCAACTTACACAGACAAATGTCTCATTCTCGCAGGATTATTTCAAGGGTTAATAGTATGATGCTGTATTCTATGACTTTGATAAGTGCACATATTAGTGCCACAGCACCCAACTTCAAAACAGCTAAATTGCCAGGGGATGTACTTCAATGCTAGAAGAGGCTAGAGGGACTGGCAGCATCCACAGCTGAGAGGGCAGGAGGGATCATAAAAGGCCAGCCAGTGGTTCTCAACCTGTGGGCCACAACCCCTAGAGTTGGACAACCCTTTTAACAGGGGTCAACCAAGACCATCAGAAAACACAGCCACTTACATTATGATTCATATAACCGTAGCACAATTACAGTTATGAAGTAGCAATAAAAAAATTATGTTTGGCGATCAACATAGGGCGAGGAACTGTATTAAAGAGTGGAAACATTAGAAAGGCTGAGAACCACTGAGCTAAGCCCTTTGTGAAGCCCACAGCAGAGCTTGAGAGCCAGCTCTGAGGAGAGAACCTGCAGGGAAGGCCCTGCAGCACCACAGCCCCGAAGCCTCATAGGATAGGTATGAATAGCATGGGTGAGAGAGCAAGCAAGGCCTGGGCTTGAGTCCAGAGCTCAAACAAGGGCACTGGGGAGCACACATGGGCGGCAGGCAAAGCATCACTGAGGCTAGGGAGAGACGTGAGGGCAAAAGTATTCACTGCCTATTTGTTATCGTTGATACAACTTGTGGATTATTTTCCTCGGCAAATGTGCTGTGCACACGGCATGCATGATGACAAGCAATCCGTGCAAGTCCCCATGGTTGGGATCATTTATCACCTCCATTCCATAGATAAGGAAACCGAGGAACAGAGAGCTTAGAGACAAACCCCCATCTGTTACTCACAGACTGGAATTACTTTACCAAGGCTGTTTCGCTTTGCATTCATTTGTTTCAGGCTGCTCTGTACAGAGGTCTTGGGAGAAGGGGCAGAAGTCAGACTGTGCCAAAGCTGCAGGCAGAGAGGCCAACAGCTGGAACAATGTTGGGACAGCTTTGACAGGGCCAGCACAGCCACGGTCTCCTAGGGCTGCATCATTGGTGGTTCCTTGGTTTGGTTGGGGGTTTGATTTTTATTCTTGTTATCACTAACTGTCAAGCTGATATAGAATCATCTGAAAAGGGAGTCTCAGTTTGACAATGGCCTTTATCAGGTTAGTCTGTGGGAATAGCCAGTGAGCAACTACTTTGTCTTCATTCATGTAGGAGGGCCCAGTCCACAGCGGATGACACTGTTTCCTGGGCAGGCAGTCCTGGGCTGTATGAGAAAGCCAGTTAAGCTGAATCAGCCAGCAAGCAGCTCTCTTTTGCCTTTTATGCTTTAAGTTTCTGCGTTAGTCCCTTCTCTGACTTCCCTCAGTGATGACCCGTGACCTGGAAGCATAAGTAAATAAATCTTTTTCACTCCCTAATTTGACTTTGGTCAGAGCTTTTTATCACAGCAACAGAAAAGAAACTACAACATTTTGGATCTTTTTTGCCACACCCACACACCCACGCTTTTTGTTTTTCAAGACAGGGTTCCCAGCTGGACGTTGGTGGCTCACACCTTTAGTCCCAGTTCTCTGGAGATCTCAGAGACAGGCAGATCTCTGTGAGTTTGAAGTCAGCCTGGTCTACAGAGCGAGTTCCAGGACAACCTCCAAAGCCACAGAGAAACCCTGTCTTGAAAAATCAAAAAGGAAAAAAAAAAGAGAGAAAGAAAAAAAAGACAGGGTTCCCTGCAACTCAGGCTGGCCTTGAACTTACTGTGTAGACAGAGATGACCTTGCTTGAACACCTGACCCTCCTTCAACCTTCCATGTCTTGGAATTACTACCTACCAAGACTGCAATGTAGTCTTTTTTCTTTTTTGTTTGTTTGCTGGTTTGTTTGTTTGAGATAGGGCCTCATTATGTAGCTCTAGCTATCATGAAACTCACTCTGTAGACCATGCTGGTCTTGAACTCACAGAGACCAGCCTGCCTCTGCCTCCCAAGTGCTGGGTTTAAAGGCATGCACCACTATTCCAGACTCCTACGATGTAATCTTTGTAGCAATAGTCCTAAGTTACGTGAAGGTATCTTTGCTGGTTCTTCTGGTACCATATATATGAGAATTCAGTTTAAATAGTTGGTTACACTTTGAATACAGGTTTTCTCTCCTGATACTCATGTTAGTATTAAGTTCCCATTGTGAAAATAAGAAGATGAAAAGTTTAGACCAACTTTGGTGTTTATAGATGACACTTTTGAGAAGAGGTAACGATGAGATGTGGTCATAGGTCTGGGCCTCTGCTGATTCCTTCTGGGCTCCCTGTTTCTTGCAACGATGTACCCTGTGATCATCTTGGGACTCTGACACAATAAGACCTTAATCAGACATAGGTGACCTCAATCTTGGACCAGAACTATGAACCAAAATCAACCTCTTTTCATTATAGGACACCTCGCCTCAAGCATTTCATTATAGAAATAGAAAACAGACTTACAGAAAACTGGCTAACTTAGACAAAGAGATTTATTATGAAGATACAGGCATGTTCTGTGGTACCCAAATGAAAAATCTTCAGAAGGGATGGGACTGGAACCAGGTAACAAAACATTCCTAGGACTCTCTCTCTCTGCATCTCCAATCACCATTTTATCCTCCTTCTCCTTCTCCTTTTTTCCCCTATTCCATCTTGCTATCTTCTACATTTCTGGTCCAAATCATGGACAGACAGCGACAATGCCCATCTCATGGTGTCATTAGGTGTCAGCAGGTGTGTTATACATAGTACCCTCCCCTTTGGCTTTGGAGCATTGTATACACACATCATACCATATGTAGGTTTTCAGAGACACTCTACCTAAGAAGGCCCAGCTTTTCTAGTTACAACTGCACACTCCACACTTGGAAAATAGAAGATCACACCCAGCCACTCAGCAACATTCAGAGCCCAACACCAGGGGCACAGACAATCTTGACTTTTTCCATACAAAGGAACATTAACCCTTTGATCATATAAATTTAATATTCCCTGGTTCTAGGAAACAGCAAGTGGATATATTTAGAACATACAATTAGATTATTATAAAAATCACTCCACTGAAATGATAATGGAATTAATTTTAATATATTTCCTTTAACCAAATATTTCAAGATCCTATTATAACATCTAATAAGTATGCAAACATCATTGAGGTGCTTTGCATTCTGTTTTGCTATTAGTGTTCAAAGCCTTGTGTGTATACATGTGTGCTTGGTCCTCTCCATATCTGTGGTTAGTTGGTCTTAAGCTCCATTCACCAAGGGCTTTGTGGTATTGGGATCCCATCTAGGATCATTCATTCTGTAGAAGGTGAGTACCTTTGCCTGGAGGAATAAACATCCTAGACACACTGTCTGGTTCTCTAAGCCCAGGTGCCAGCTATCTAGAAGCAGGGTTTGGGAAAGCCAACTGTGTGGTCCCAGGAGACTTTGTCTGCACCCTTTTCCACAGGAGTTGAATTGAGGATTAGTCTCTTTCTCTGGTAGTTGTACTTGAGAGGAGAGAGTGGTCTGGCAGGGTGAAGTTCTTGGATCCTACTATCTTGCTGCCAGGGTATGGAAACACAAGAGAGTGCAGATAGTTATTCAGTGGGTAGTCCTGCTTGTCCATGAAACTGTAAATGGTAAAAATAAGATTTTAGACTCTTGCTGGGCGTTGGTGGTGCACACCTTTAATCCCAGCACTCGGGAGGCAGAGGCACAGATCTCTTTGAGTTCGAGGCCATCCTGGTCTACAGAGTGAGTTCCAGGATAGGCTCCAAAGCTACACAGAGAAACCCTGTCTCGAAAAACACAACACAAAACAGCAACAACAACAAAAGATTTTAGACTCCTATTCCTGGATCCTTAGAGCTTGACCATACATGTCCCTGCAGGGTACAGACTGGGGTCACCACTAGAAGCAGCTGTCTTGGGAAGACAGCTCCTCAATAGACTGAGGTAGGAGCAGCATGAAGGCCTAGGTGAGGACTGGGCAGGGGTTAGGGCAGACAAGGAGTTGGGAAAAAACAAGGGTGAGATCACATGGCTACCGTAAAGCCTAGTGCCTCAGGAAGAGCCTTCAGGTGTGGTCAGACCCAAGGTGGCTGCCATGGCTGGGCTGTTTGAAGGGAGACTTGTTTTGGATGGAGATGAAGTGCCAAGCTGTTTGCTTTTCAGTGAAATGCCCCACCCAAGAATGTTCCAGTCATCACTCTAAAGACTCAGCCCCTCCAGAGAGGGTCTGGTTTCCCTGACTCAGTAACCTGGTCTCCCTCTGTCTAAGGACTCTGCCAATTTGTCTCCAAGGGTGTTTTGCCCATTGAGCCGATGGGACTGCCACAGGTTTTGGATTGGTACCAGTCCCTTTGGCCCTTGGTGTAGTAACTTTCCAGGCCTTTCCTGGCAGTGAGGTCACAGGTGGGCATTGGGTTTGAGCTTGACACTCAACCGGTCAGCCCCAGTAGCCAGAGCTGTTTGCACACAGCAGGTACTCATGAACTTGCTGACTGAGACCAGTTCGTCCCCTACCTGCCCAGAGAACTGGCTGCTGAAAGCTCCAGGCAGGAGGTGAAGAAAAGCACTTCTGTGTCTAGCAGGGACTTTGCTAAGTCCTTTAATATGTGTGCAGGTGTGTTGAGGGTGGGCTCTCCCAGAAGCCTACTCAGATCATGTGGCATTAGAGAGCAGAGCAGTCACTAGAGTTCTAGTCCAGTTTCTGTCACCTTTCCCAGGATTCACTTAACTTTCTCCCACAAAATTTTACACACTGAAGCTTATATAATCTCCAACTCAGCATAATAACCCTTAAAGGTTAGGTTGAATATGTTTTCTAAAAAACAGTAGTAAAGAGTAGAAGGACAACATTTAGGTCAAGAATGGCAGTGCATGGCTGCAATCTCAGTGGAGACGAGAAACTCAAGTTTGAAATCGCCTGGATTACCAAGAGAATTCAAGGTGAGCCAAGGCTAAATAGCCAAATCCTGTTTTAAACACAAGCAAACACAGCCTCGAGGAGGTGGCACACTCCTTGATTCCCAGCACTTGTGAGGCAGAAGCAGGTGGATGTCTGTGAGTTCTAGGCCAGACTACAGAGTGAGTTCCAGGATAGGCTCCAAAGCTACACAGAGAATCCCTGTCTCGAAAAACTAAAACCAAAACCAAAACCAAGCACATTAAATAATAGTTGGGGCTCTAGCTTTACTGTAGGGTACTTACATCCTGTAGAGGAGCTTCTACTTTCTATCCTCACCATAGCTCCCACCCTGCACACCCCCAAAAAGAAAGGCTACACACACTTCAGCATTTGAGAGTGAAGATAGCAAGGCTTTGATTTGGGGGTCTTCAGCAGGAGGGTGAGGAAGAAGGTTACAAGACAATGATGAGGCTTAAGAGCCAAGAACCAAAGCACACATAGGAAGAGGGACAGCTGTTCAAGGAATTGGGAGAAAAACAAGAGAGAATTCTTCTTTTTCTTGAAACAGTTTTACTTGTAGCCTTGCTGGCCTCAAACTCTCAGTCCCCCTTCACCAGTTTCTCCAAGGCTGGGGACTGCATTTGTGTACTACTACACCCTGTTTAAGGGATGCTTACTCTGACAGCCAGCGGAGAAAATGGCAAAGAACACTAGTAAGCCAAAGGAGCGAGGACTGGGAACAGACAGACCGCAATGCCCACATACACAGTCAGCAAGGTTGCTGTTCTCATCTTGGAAATGAGGAAGCTAAGACTCAAAGAGGCTGAGTAACTTGCTTGGATCGGAATCAGTGTGGGGTTCCTCAAAAATTAAACACATATGAGCTTCCATTGCCAGCACTGGCTTTTGTACAGAGTGTGTGACATCAGTGTGATGGAGAGACATCAGCACTTCCAGGTTACCGCAGCTGTGCCCTCAGTAACAGCGATAGAGAAGGAACAATGACAGCTTGAAATTTGCAGGCAAATGGACAGAACTAGAAAAACAAAAACAAAAACAAAAACAAAAAACATCCTGAGCGAGGTAACCCAGACCCATAAATACAATATGTACTCACTCATAAGTGGATATTAGACATAAAGCAAAGGACAACCAGCCTACATGCCACAACCCCAGAGAGCCTAGGTAACAAAGAGGACCTTAAGACAGACACGCATGGATCCACCTAGGAAGGGGAAGAGACAAGATCTGAGTAAATTGGAAGTGTGGGGGGTAGGGGGTAGGGTGGAAGGGGAGAGGGGAGGGAAGGGGAGTGAGGAAAAATGTATAACTCAATAAAAACAAAAAATACAAAAATGAATAAATAAATTATTTTAAAAAAGGAACCCCCTATCTATCAGCTGATGACTGGCTAAAGGATGGATAGTTGGAATACTATCCATCTTTTTATAATAACAAGGATGAACCCAAAGAACATTATAATAAATTAAATAAGCCAGGCACAGAAAAACATCTCATGGCACCACTTGACTGTGGAGTGTAAAAATGTTAATTAAAGAATTGGGAAATAAGATGGTAGGAGTGCTACTGTGTCAAAGAACATGAAACTTCAGCTAGCAAGAGGAATATGCCCAACAGATACAGAGCAGGTGAGTTGACTAATCAAGTAAAAACACCGTAGCTTGCTGTGCAAGTCTGAGGACCCCCACAGCGGCAAGCAAGAGCCAGAACTGACCCCCAAAGGTTGTCCTCTTCCCTCCATGTGTTCAACACACCCGCACTCATACATATTTCATACACACATACAAATAATAATGACAAAGATGTATTTTAGAACCAGGCATGGTGCTACACACTTACAATCACAATACTTGGGAGGCTGAGGCAGAAAAGTAAGGAATTCAAGGCCAGTGTTGGTTCCACAGAGACCTTGTCTCACTCTCCTAAATTTGTTACAAACCATGTATGCTTTATGCTTCAAAATTGGTAATAGCTAAGGCTGTTACACAGAGAAACCCTGTCTCAAAAAACAAACAAAACAAAACAACAAACGGTAAGGCAATGTTCTCACCACAAAAGATAAACGTGAGATAATGTGCATGTTAAATAATCTAATTTATCATTCCACAATATAACCATATACCAAAACAGCATATTGTACACAATAAAAATACACAACTATCTTAATCGTTTTTAAAGCTTAATTTTTTTTTTTCTTTTTGGTTTTTCGAGACAGGGTTCCTCTGTAGCTTTGGAGGCTGTCCTGGAACTCACTATGTAGACCAGGCTGGCCTTGTACTCACTGAGATCGCCTACCTCTGCATCCCGAGTGCTGGGATTAAAGGAGTGTACCATCAACATTTTTTTTTTTTAAAGGCATGGTCTTTTGTTGCAGAGGTTGGTTTGACTTTTGATCCTCTGCCTCCTCTGGGGTTATTAGCATTTGACACGAATCCAGCTAATACAGTTTTTTTTTTTTTTTTCTCTTGTTTCTTGGCCATAGGCTCTTCAATCTGGATTGGAACTCATTGTATGTGCTGGCCTTGTGTTAGTGACAATCCTCCTGCCTCAGCTTCCCAAGTGCTGGCATTATAGATATGTAAGCATACTACATGCATGAAGGTGTCTACAAAGGCCAGAAGAGGGTATCAGATCCCTTGAAAGTAGAGTTACAGATGGTTGCCAGCTTCTCAATATGGAAGCTGGGAATCAAACCTGGATTGTCAAGAGTAGCAAGCGCTCTTAGCCACTGAGCCATCTCTCTAGACCCTTAAAAATAATTTCAAAGGAATTTTTTTTTTTTTTTTTTTTTTTTTTTTTTTTTTTTTTACAATGCTGGGAATGGACTGCAGGTTTTTGAGAATGCTCGCAAGAGCTCTACCACTAGACTATGTGCCTTGCTTATGTTTTAGTGTTAAAAGCTGTGGTCAGAACTCAAACTCAGGTTCTCCAGCCACCAAGGCTCCCTGCTGTTTGACCTAGACTACTGGGCTCACAGTGTCCTTCCTATTCCCAGTTTATGAGTCCTGGGCCTTTTACCCCAAATGCTGTGAAAACTGTGGCTATGGCCGGGCTTCCATTGGGAGGATGGCTGATCACTGCAGAACGTTCTGAGAGAGCTTCAAAACAGGGCTGGGGAGAGCATAACCCACTGTGATTCCGTTTCAGCTCAAGATTGCTTGAAAAAACTTTCATCAGAATGAGAGAGGGGAAGGGTTCAAAATAAAAGTGTTTGTACCAAAAACTGCAGGGTAGGATTTGAGGCCACACTCAGATTGCAAGCTGTAGTGCAGAATTCGGGTGAAATCTAAACTCTTTGTGTTTAGTTCCTTCTTCCTTTTCCTCTTTCATGCTTAGTGCACAGTTTTTAAAAACACCAATTAGAATACTATCAGGTTACCATAATAATCCTAAACCCCATCGCATGTTATGGAGTTCTCGAAAACTATTCTGTATGGGAGGCAGTTTCTTCTTTGAGAACAAAGTAGCTGAGGAACTTCCCTGCTTCACAGATATTTTCAGGCTGGGTGTTCTTAAAATTCCTCAATATTCTGAACATAGATGTTCAAATCTGGGATTTTTCAAACCAAAGCTGAGTGGGCTTAGAATATTTTGTACAGTCTATTAGTATAGCAAAGACTTCTTAAAGGCATACTTAAAACACGAATGACGATTTATTTTAGCTTAAATTCATTTCATCAGGACACATAACAGATAATTGAAAATTTAGTGACTTAAGGCAGTTGGATTATTTTATTCTCTCACAGTTTGGGGGATCTGAAGTATAAAATAAGGGCCATGCACTCCCTGAGGGCTTCAGTGAAAACTGTAGCCTGCCTCTTTCAACTTGATGTGGCTAGAGGTCTTCTTGGGGTTGGCCACAGAGGCCAGACAATGCTTGTCTTCACATGCCTTTAGCTAGATCTCTGTTAAATTGCTCCCTCCCCCTGTTTTCTGGGGAGGACATTTGTGAGGCACCCTTAATGCCAGGAAGATCTTATCACCAGACCCTAGCTTCATTGATTGCAAGCATTCCTTTTTAGAAATAATGGTCACAGCTGGGTGTGGTGGCACACACCCTTAATCCCTGTACTTGGGAGGCAGAGGAGGGAGGCTCTCTGTGAGTTTGAAGCCAGCCTGGTCTGTATATCAAGCTCTGGGACAGCGAGGACTACAGAGATACCCTGTAGTTAAGTAAAATAAAGTAAACAATAGTCACACTCACTGCTGGAGGTAGAGGACTTAATGATCCCATTAGGGGAGTCACCATCCCCACCATTGTACTGCATTCGAGAGGAAAGAGGTGAGAAAGGAATTGGTCCTTTAAGTTAGACTTCCTCAGACATCCATGTCTGTGTTGTGCACACCACCATCTTTACAGGCACATAGGCTGAGCAGCCCTAATCCCAAACGCCTGGGACCAGAAGTGTTCCTGGTTTGGGTTTTTCTTGGGTTCAGGAAAACTGAATGGATTTTACTGGTTGAGGCTTTCCGACCACCAAAAGTGACATGCTCCCAAACTCAAAGCTGTTCTTTGGTGCTGGGCCTCAAGTCCAGGAAGCACGAGGTACCACTGAGCCACACTGCTAGCCCTGTAGAACCCACTCCTGTTTGCCTCCTCTACTGTCTTCCTTATTACTTTTAGTTGGGGACTTGCTGTGTCATTCAGGATGACTTCAAATTTGTAATCCTCCTGTCTTATCCTTGTAAGTCCTAGAATTTTAGGTGTGTGTCACCATGCTGGACCCCAAATTTAAAATCTTTAAAACAAAAACAGGGCCTCTGGTAGCTCAGACTGGCTTTAAACTCACCTTTGTAGATGAGGCTGGCCTGGTTCTTCTGCTTCCAATCCCCAAATGCTGAGATGATAAGTGTGTTAACCACACTCAGCTTAAATTACTTGTCGAGCACTGTGCTATCATCTCAGTACTCAGAAAGTTCTGGATGGCCTTGGAGACAGACGGCTTAGTTCCTAAGTACTTGCTGGGAAAACACCAGGACCCAAGTTTGGTATCCAGATCTCACATAAAGAAGCTAGTCATAAAAAAAAAAAAAAAAAAAAAAAAAAAAAAATGCCTGTCCTAGGAAGGTGGAGACAAGATCCTTGGAGCTTGCTGGCCAGTCAATCTAGACAAATCAGTGATTTTCAGGTTCCGTGAGAGAGCCTGTCTGGAAGTGTAAAACGGAGATCATTTGAAGAGGATACTGAGGTCAACTTGCAACCCCCACGGGCTCATACTTATGAATATGCAATGGTATGCAAACACAATCCAAATAATAAACATTCAGAAAGGCTTATGGGAGCAGCTGAGGAGTAGTAGCTGATGCCACTCACTATTTGCTCCCACCCTGTGGGTCTCTGGGTCCCACAGCAGAGTGGGGAGAGATTTCCTGGGATCAGGCATTCCTTGCTGGAAAGTGACCACCAACAACTGGCTCTGTGACCCTGACAGCTTTCCCCAGCCCAGTCTCAGTCTCTTCATGGCACCCTCTGAGGCATAAACAGACGTGGGAATGTCACTGGGAAACCATGAGGTGCTGACTGCAATGACTCTAGCACACTGACCAGGTGATCTGACAAATGTTAATGTCCCTTTTGCTCACATAGAGCAGATGCCTGTATTCCCTTTCTGATGCGACTCTGCTTTGGGTTGTAGCCCCTGGAGCTCTGCAGCTTCAGAGGAGCTGGCCAAGCTCCTTATTTCTTATCTCTGGGAACCAGGCTACCAAAGGCCCTGCTCCCTAAGGATGCTTCCAAGTTCACTAAACTCAGTCCCTTACTGTGATGCCCTTTCTCACCTGCTTGTTAGAAACCCCTGTGATTTCACAGTCTGAATAATTCTACTTAGCTTCCCGAGACCTGGAACAGGCTTAGTCCCTACCCTTAGGACAATACCCCAGGTAATGACTTAAATGCCTCTGAGCATGCCCAGAGTTGGGCTTCCAGTAGGTTGGTAAACTGGATTTAACGTGCAAAGAACCAAAGTTTGTGAGGAGTAGACCTGTTGTGCAGTTTATGGACTGAGTATGTTATTGCAGCTTCAGGTAGAAATTAAGGCCCCAGAGCCAGAAACAGCTCTTGTCCTGGGTGACCAGTTAATCTGGTGATTCTGGGTGACCAGGAACTTGAGTGGCCCATATGGAATCCTCTTCTTAGCTGTGGCATGTCATGGGCTTTGGGATGTCACGAAGGAACACTAACTTGAGCCTGAGTGACCCAGGCAACCCATCTAAGGTCTCTGAGCTCTCCTATAAAAGCACAAACAATAAGCCAGAAGTTACAGGTTATTGGAAATATCCAAGTCTTGGTGGGGCAGTGGGTTCTGCAAGTGATGTAATAGGGCAGTTACAAGTCCCTAGGGAAGAGCCCTTCTGTCTGTGGGCAGCTGTCATACACACAAGAGTAATAAATGTGATCAAATGATGACTAGGAATTGAAGCCTTCAGGGAAGGCTTTGAAGTTCATCCTCTCCGGTGTACTGGTCTTTTATTGACGGAGTTGGGCTAAGGTAGAGCTTCTCATCTCTTAGTGTACTTTCTTTACCCATTGCCCTGGGGAACTTAAAATATAGATTTGCCATCAGCCCTGTGGCTGCATCCAAGTTCCCTTGTGATGCCATGGTACTCACCAGAGGCCCTAACACAGAAGCAAGGGGCTCAACTAGGAGCCTGTCGCCCAGACACTAGGATGTCCTCAACAGCTTTGTGAAGGATCTACTGAAAGCTGTCTGCTGCAACCTTCTCCCCCCCCTCCTAACTAGAAAAGTACATCTCCTTCAGGTCAGGGTCAGCACTGGAGAGGTTTTTCTCTAGCAGGTTCTTCAATCAATAAACAGGCTGACAGAGGGTGATAGGAGAGAGTTCAGGCACCAGACTTTAACCTGCATGTGCTAGACACGGCGCTGGCACTTGGTCCAGTTCTCATCTGACAGCCTCTATTCCCTCACATCCCCAGAGCCCTCACCTCCTCTGTGAGGTGCCTCCTCACTCCCTTTCCTCCCATGACTCTCTTTGAAGGATAATGTGGAGAATTTGACTCAGTCTTGGGGCAGGGAAGGGGGTGTGTCTCACAAAATCTGTGGCTCATACACCTTACTCAGGAATAGTTACAGTTGCAAATTACAGCTCTAGTAACCAAACTACCAATAGTTCTACAATAAATTACAGGTTCATTGAAGCTAAAGTCTTGTTGCTAATCCCCATTTAATCTTTAAAAACCACTCAAGTTTTGTTGATTTTTTATTCTGCAGATGTGGCCACAAGAACAGAGAGAGAGGTTAAAGAACTTACCCCAAATGACTGAGTTGTCATGCAGGAGAGCTGAGCCCTGCCTCTTTCGTTAAAGAATAAAAGTGTTCATTGATAGGATGTTTAATCTTTTTCCTGTTTTTGAGATAGGATCTCACTATCAGGGCTGACCTGGAACTCACTGGATAACCCAGGCTGGGCTTGAGTCCCATGGTAAACCTTCTGCCTTACCCTTCTACATGCTGGGATTGCAGGAGTGAGCCACCATGCTCGGCTTTGACCGTGTGTGTGTGTGTGTGTGTGTGTGTGTGTGTGTGTGTGTGTGTGTGTGTACATATGGAGGTCAGAAGTGGGCTTGAGCATTTTCCTTTCTCACTTTACAGAAGCTCATGGAAGCAGGAGAGGGTATTAGACCCTTTGGAGCCAGAGTTACAGATAATTGGGAACTGTCATGTGGGTACAAGGAATTGAACCTGGGCCCCCCCTCAAGAAGAGGAAGTGTAATGGGTGGTGGCGGCGGCGCATGCCTTTAATCCCAGCTCTTGGGAGGCAGAGGCAGGCAGATCTCTGTGAATTCGAGGCCAGCCTGGTCTACAGAGCTAGTTCCAGGACAACCAGAGCTGTTATACAGAGAAACCTTGTCTTGAAAAACAAAACAAACAAAAA
The DNA here is from genome assembly GCF_003668045.3 of Cricetulus griseus. Classification (NCBI taxonomy): domain Eukaryota; kingdom Metazoa; phylum Chordata; class Mammalia; order Rodentia; family Cricetidae; genus Cricetulus; species Cricetulus griseus. The sequence goes on along the minus strand of NC_048595.1, from coordinate 358,146,710 downwards.
ATAGAGCATTAACTACTGAGCATTTCCTAACCCATTGTACCTTCTTTCTGAGCCCATTGAACCTTGAGTGCATCATTTCCTCAAGACTAAGCTGGTCAGTGATCTCCAGAGACCCTCCCCCATCTCACTTCCCCACACTAGGAATACAGGTATGCTCTCCACACTTGGCTTTTTACTTGGGTGACCCCCATAAACTTATGCTTTTATGGCAAGCTCTTTACTGACTGCCCCATCTCCTTAGCCTTAGTCCATCTTTGTTGACAGGTATGGCCTTCCTTTCATGGACTAATATAATAGCAATTGTATTGAATGTTTTTTAGCACTCTTATTTAACAAAACACAGTAAGTTGGAACCATTTTTCTAAAAGGCCTTGTGAAACACCAGTGCTTAGGAATGAATGACTGCTCTAGAGGCATCGAAAAGCCATGAATAGTGGCACTTTCTTTGACAGCAAGTAGACAGATGACTTTAGTGGGTGCTTCTGAAACTACAGTAAAAACTCATGTACCTCCCACCACATCCAGTACTCTCTGCAAATTTCTTCATGATCAGACTCCATAGCTATGAAATGTTACTCAGATCTATAATCTGAGTGTAAAGGTCCAGGGATTTTTCTTCTCTTTTTTAAAAATTTTAAAAATAGGCACCCTGTAGGGCTGGGTGGGAGCAGGCCTCTGGGTGTTGCTTGTCTTTCTCTGTTAGCATAGCATTTTCATTCACTCTGTTATCCTGAAGGAATTTAGATGGGGACAGTTTGTTGCTCACTGTTCTGGAGGCCCAGAAATCCAAGACCAGGGTGATGATAGAGTCAAGGTTGGGTGAAGGGTCTTTCTCTTCTGCAGAGAAGATGCTTTCTTGTGGTATCTCACATGGTGGGATGAAGCCAACTCCTGGCAGCTTTTTTTTTTTTTTTTTATAAGAACACAATTCCATTCACAAGAGTAGACCCTCCTGATGCCATCGTTTTCCTAAAGCGGTAACTTCAGACATTAGGGTTTTCACATGAGAAATGTGGGGGAATATAAACATCCAGGCCATAGCACACAACTGTTGGGTTCTTTTTGAAAGCATCCAAGACTCGCTGGCTTAGGGAGCATTGATTTCTAGCAGCTTAGAGCAAGAAGGTTAGACTTTCCAATGGGGATGTGTCTGAGGTGGCAGGACTAGTAAGAGTGGTTCTTAACCACCCCCAATGTCATCAGGAAGAAATCACTTTCTTTCTAAGGGTAGCATGTAAGCTGATGGAGTTCTCATTTTCTCAAATTTGGGAAGAACAGACTCATATGGGTTGTCTTTCTCACCATGGTCATATGATTACTGGGTGATCAGAATGGCCAGTATAATAAATATAGAAATCACAACTACTTCCTTTCCCACATTTCATGCCATGCAGGCCCCATATGTATGAAAGGAACATCTCCTGGTACCTGCAGACCAGAATCAACCAGATCCCCAGGACTGAAGAGTATATCTTTGCATAAAGCAGCAGACCATTAGAGATAAAGCTGATGCAGGAACCATGACCCTAGGAAAGGCTCTGTGTGGCACTGACCTCATCTTTATTGTCCCCCAGGTGAGTCATTGCACCTAGTAAACTTGTGGCACTCAGTATTTGCCATCACAATAGTAATGGAAATACTTCTGGCTTTTCTCAAAGTCCTGGTACTAGGCGACTGTGTCTCTCTTGGGCTCAGGGCCCTTGGCCCCACCCTTTGCATACACCTCACTGGGTGGCCTGTGCCTTTCTCAGAATTGACCCTCTCTGAATTCCTAGGATACTAGGCATTGTAGACCCTTGGGTCTCACTTCTCTGCCTCACACATGGGAGCTGTGTCATCATCTATACCTCCTTGCTCTATATTTTATGGAGACCCACTGACCATTGCTAATCAGCTAATGCTGCAGGACTGACTACCAGCTGTTGGCCATAGAGCTGGAGGCACAAGGCTATCAAACATGTCCAGGTGATGCTGTGGTGATGGGAAATGATCAGGTGCTTTAAGCCCTAGGGAGTCGATTTGGTCCACCAAAAATGGCATTTTTGCAGGTCCAAGAGGCACCTGATTGTTCCACAGAGCCTGGACAGTGAAGTGAAACAGCCAGGTACTTCAGGACATGGCTAGCCTCCCAGCTTTCCCAGGTCCCCCCAAAATGAATGATGCCCCCCCAGATCGACCTCACCTGCTACCCTTTCTAAATCCTCACCTTTTTATAGTAAATAAAAAGGGAGGAATGTTAGAATTCAGGCATCTGTACTGGCCTGCCCATGGGGTCCCACAGGATACACACTCAACTGCAGCCACTAAGAGCACCACCTGTGCACATTCACTATGTTCCCTTTCAAAAGGGCCCTGCCCACCTCCCATCCTCCTCCTCCTCTCTCTCTTTCTTTCTTTCCTCCTCTCTCTTGGCCCTTCTTTCCTCTCTCCTGCAGTTCCTGTCCCCAGAGGCCTGTCTCCCCTCCTCCCTTCCCCGCTTTTGGGGGGTGGGTTTTGAGACAGGGTTTCTCAGTGTAGCTTTGGAGACTGTCCTGGAACTAGCTCTTGTAGACCAGACTGGTCTTGAACTTACAGAGATCCGCCTGCCTCTGCCTCCTAAGGTGTTTGCCACCACTGCCTGTCCCCTTTCCCCCTTTTATGATCACTTTCCCTAATTAAAAAAAAATACTCTGCTTGAACCCTGTTGCATGGTGTCTTTCTGTCTCAAGCTACTTTTCTTAAATTACAATAATACTCATTGCTAAGTAGCTCCAAAGTTAAAAGGCCTCAGGGTAATATCAGAAAGATTGTGCGATTAAAGCCACTAGAACTACTTGCTAGGTAATGGATTTATTATGTCTGTTGCCTAATAGCTACCCCCAGCCAGATGATGTTGAAATTGCCAAGGGTCAAATCTAGTAACATTTCCCATCTGCCAATTCCTCAGTCACAGTAGGGAGGCAAGTATTTGCAGGGAAATTTCTTTACTATGACAGGTGGGACCCAAGGAGTGAGCCCAATTTTATACTAACACTTTTATTGATTGATGAGCTGTGGAGTACAAGTTTCAGACATTCAATCCCCCCCCCCCCTTGAAACAAGGTCTCACTTTGTAACTAATGTTGACCTTCAAGGCCACCAATTTATAAGCTAACTTTAAAGACTGGTCTGGAACTACTGGAATTAGTGCTTCAGCCTCCTTGGTTCTCTTTCTCTCTCTCTCCTGACGCTTCACTTGTGTAGCTAAGGAGACCCTGAACTTCTGCCTTTGGAGCCTGTCCTGGAACTCTCTCTGTAGATCAGGCTGGCCTTGAACTCACAGAAATCCTCCTGCCTCTGCCTCCTGAGTGCTGGGATTAAAGGCATGGGACACCACTGCCTGGCAAAAACTTTTTAAATATGTTTTGTTGTTGTTGTTTGGCTTGGTTGTTTAAGACAGAGTTTCTCTGTATAGCTTTGGGACCTGTCATCAAATTTGCTCTGTAGACCAGGCTGGCCTTGAACTCACAGACCCAACTGCCTCTGTCTCCTGAGTACTGGGACTAAAGGTATATACCACTACTGCCTGACAAACTTCTGATCTTCCCTGTATCTTTTAAGTGCTGTGGTTACAAGTATGAAACACCTCTCCATGCTGACTTTTTTTCCCTTTTGTCATTTCATACCCGAATACAATGTATTTTGGTTGTATCCACTTCTTGCTCCCCCACAACTCCTCCAGGAACCCTCCCCACCTTGCAGCTTTCTTTCAAGTTTATTTCTACTTTCCTTTTTCCTCTTTCCTCTACTCCCTCTTTTTCCTCCTCCTAACCCACTGGGTCCAACTAACACTGCTCATATGCATAGAAGTTTAGGGGCATCCTCTGGATCATAGACAACCTACTATGGGTCATACTGTGGAAGAAAACTGACTCAACAGTCATCACTTGCCCTAAATTCTTCCCTTGAGGATGGTGTCTCTGTTGTGCCCGAGTCACAAGGATCCCCAAAGAGACCAGGGAGACAGACCACTGATGCAAACGCACAAGGTTTATTAAATTGTTTATCCTACCTTGGGAGGGACCCCATTTAGCAAGCTGATGCAGCGGCCTCCAGAGGGGGTGAAGTTCCCTGTCTACTGCTAGGTTTTAAGAAAAAAAGTTACAGGATTACATCAGTAGGTACGGGTTGGTTTCTGATTGGTTGACATTTGGGAACAATCAAGAAATTTCTCAAAGTCATATTTTGGCACAAAATACCTGTATATCAATTATTCTCACTGGTCAGTGTTGAGAGGGAACATTCTGTGGTTTCTATGGCTTTGTCTTGTTACTTGCAGGTGGCCTGTTGTACATAGACACCAATAGTTTTTAGAACTGTATCCTGGAGACTATAGGCGAGGTTTTGGTTTCTCCTGGAGTTTCTTTTGTGGCCAAACAGTTCCCAGGAACCAAGTACCTAGGAGGCTGGGGTGAGGGTGGGGTGGAGTTTCTTTGTATTCAGTTTTGGCTCTAGGCTCTAGGACGTCAGGGGTTCTGGAGTTTCCTTGTGTCAGAGGCCTACATGTCTTTTCTGTAGGTCTTGTGCAGTCAACTACAACTGCTGTGATTTCATGAGTACAATGGCCCAGAAGACAGTTTCATAGTTGTCCTTTTAGGTTTTGCTCTTTCTCTGTCTCTTTCTCTCCTATGTCCATGATGTTCCATAAGTCTTGGGAGAGGGCATATGTTATAGATGCCCCAATTAGGGCTAGGCAACCCACAGTCACTTATCACTTCCTGTCTGTAGTTGATTGGTTGTGCATTCACTGAATAAGGCGGCTTCTCTGATGGGGTGACAGATGCACTTATACCTGAGTATAAGAACAAGCATTGGGAAACAGTTTGATACTATGCTCCTTTAGTAAAAACCATAGTAGCTGGTTCTACATAGGGCCTGTGACCTCTCCAGCCAGTCTTCAGCCAGGTTTACAGTAGCAAACCTGGGTTAGCTTTCATGGAGTAGATCCTAAGTCCAGTTAGAAAGCCTTTGGTTACCCACATAACATTTGTACCACCATAGCCCCAATGAGCATATTTTGCCAGGCCTATTGCTACTCTAGCTCATATAATTCAGAGCTGGGGAAAACCATTGATGACTTCTCTCCTAGAAAAAAACAGGGGGGAAGCTTCCAGTTTAGTGCCAGTTTGAACTCCTTGCAACGCTACTTTAATATGAAAGCAAGATAAAAACATAACAACAAAGATACCTGTGGTAGTTTGAAAGAAAATGGCCTCCAAAGGGATGGCACTATTTTAGGCGTGGGCTTAATGGAGGAAGTGTGTCACTGTGAGGGTGGGCTTTGTGATCTCAAGTTTTCCTCAGTCTGACAGTCACTCAACTTCCTGTTGCCTGAGAGGCAGACAACTCTCAGCCATGTCTGCCTGCATGATGCCAGGCTCCCTACCGTGATGATATGGAATGAACCTCTAAAACTGTACACTAGCCACTCCAATTAAATGTTTCATTTATAAGAGTTGCTGTGGTCATGGTGTCTCTTCACAGCACTAGGAAACCCCAACTTAGAAGCTGATACCAGGGACTGGGATATTGTTGTGATAGGCCTGACCTTGTGTTTGGAGGAATTTGGACTTTGGTACTTTGCGTTATGAAAGCAGTGGAAAACACTGCTTAATGGGCCATACTAGTAGGTGCATGGAAGACAGAGGTATAAATTGTTATTTGAACTGTCAGGGCTCATTCAAGAGGTTTCAGAGTAGAAAACTTTTAGTATGTTGCCTAGAAATCATTCTTGTGGTAATTTGGTCAAGGAAATAGCTACCTTTTGCCCTTGTCTGAAGAGTCTGAATAAGATTACAGTAAAGAGTTTTGTATTAATTCTGTTAGCAGAAGAAACTCAAAACAGGCTAGTATAGACTCCATCATGTGGATTTAGTGGTAACTCCAATGAAGATATAAAATAAAAAGGAGCAAGTTGAACAAGGAAAAATATTTGAGGAGAGACAGGGCACCAGAAAGCGGAATGAAGCTAAATCCTGTGTTCAAGGAGATGATGATTAAGAAATGGAATAAAGAGAGTGGTGACCTCAGGGCAAGATTCCACCCAGCTAAATTTCCAACTTGTGAAAAGAAACTGAAGGAAATCCAGGTGTGGTTGAACACACCTTTGATCCCAGCACTGGGAAGGCAGAGGCTGGCAGATCTTGGAATCTGAAACCAGCCTGGTCTACAGAGCAAATTTCAGGATAGCCAGGCTTGGGCAGTGAAAGAGAGAAAGCTGGTGAAGATGTGATTGAATGAGGGGGTCATGTTCAGCCCCAGCAAACAGCAGAACTTGGCAGCTTCAGCTAGCTACATGGTTCTGGTTTTAGAGTTAAGGATAGAAGAAAGGAGTTATGGAATAAGGCAACTGAGACCAGGCATATGTCAGGGGTATCCCTGAATGGAAGCCTAGTAGAGAGGCCAATTGCATGAAGCTGGGAAGTTGAAGCCTGGATTGGCTTGGAGAACCCAAGATGTTAGAGATGCCAGAGTCATGGCATACCTGCTGTTGAGAGCTGATAACGGGGAGTGGAACCAGCCCAAGAGAAAGAAATGTGTTGCAGTCAACAAAGCTGCACAGCAATGGGCCTGAAGAGCATTTTGATATCAGACATGAAGATGCAGAGTTTGGAGTTTACCCAGCTGATTATCAGTCTTGTTTGGTCCATTATTTACTCTCTATGTTCCCTTCTCTGCATTTTGGAATGGTAATGTATGTCCTGTGCCATTATATGTTGGAAGTATGTGATCTGCTTTTTGATTTTGATTTTTACAGGGGGATTTCAGTTAAGGGATTGCCATGTATCTCAGAAGAGACTTTGAACTTTGAAATAAATTTGAGACTGTTAGAGACTATGGGGACTTTTGAAGTTGGACTGAATGCACTTTTGTATTATGATATGGCTATAAGCCTTTGGGGATCATGTTATTCTTTTGCTTAAATTAGAAATTCGAGAGAGATGGACATGGACTATAGAGAGCACATTAACCAGTTTATTGTAGGGCGGGAGAAAGAGAGGGAGAGGGAGAGGGAGAGGGAGGGAGGGAAGGATGGAGAGAGAGAGAGAGAGAGAGAGAGAGAGAGAGAGAGAGAGAGAGAGAAGAACAGAGCAGGGCAGAGAGTAAGAGAAGAGAGACAGAGTAAGAGAGAACATAAGTGAAGAGAAGGGAGGAAAAGAGAGAGAGGAGAGTTAGTGGTTGACCGCCGGAAACACAGAGAGGAGAATAATGCTGTGGGTTTAAAAGGGGGTAGCTCATGCATTCACACTGAGTCCTTATGCAGTCCCGTAATGAGTGACATAGTCATGTCGTGGACATGAAACACAGGGCCCTTTAAACTGCCTAGATATCTGCCTGAACCTTTCAGACCAGGGAGTAGAATGTGGTGGTTTGAAAGAAAATGGCCTCCAAAGGGAGTGGCACTATTAGGAAGTGTGACCTTGTTGGAGGAATCGTGTCACTGTAGGGGCAGGCTTTGAGGTTTCTTTATCTCAAGAGCTTCCCTCAGTGTGACAGTCACTCACCTTCCTGTTGCCTATAAGATGTAGGACTCTCAGCCATGCCTGCCTGTATAACACCAGGCTCTCATCATGATGATAATGGGCTGAATCTCTGAAACTATAAACAAGCTCCTTCAATTAAATGTTTCATTTATAAGAGTTACTATAATATTGGTGTCTCTTCACAGCAGTAGAAAACCCTAACTTAGACAAGACCTGCATACCAGTATCCCTAATGAACAGATTTAAAAATTCTCAACAAAATATTTGCAAACTGAATATAGACACACATCAAAAAGACTGTCCACTACAATCAAATTGGCTTTAAGATATTTAGGCAAGTTTCAAAATGTGCAAAGTGATAAATGTGATAAATCGTCTAAATAGGGTTAAAGACAAAACCCATATAATCACTTCTATAGAGGTAGAAAGGACCTTTGACAAAACCCAACATTCCTCCATGATGAAAGTCCTAGAGGGAATAAGACTGGAAAGAATACACCTCAACATAATAGAAACTGTATATGACAAACTCATTGCTAACAACATCTTGAGTGTTAGCAATTCCAAGTCTGTCCATTGCCTCCCCTCCTGCCCAATACAGGGCTGGGGGCCCTAGCTAGAACAACAAGGCAAGACACAAACAGGAAAGGGAGATGTCGAATTATTCCTGTTTTCAGGAATAAGACCCAGAAGAGAGTCCCAAATATTTCCACCTGAAAATCCTCAGCACTTTCTGAAGAGTATCAGGATACAAAACTCATAAAAACCTAGTGACTTTTCTATATACCAATAACAAGTGTAATGAGGAAGGAGTGAAAGAAACTATCATATTCATAATAGATTCATAAATAGCATTGAAATAGACATAAGCAAGGAGGTATAAGATCCCCACAACAAAATCTTCAAATCTCTGAAGAACAAAATTAAGGGAGACACTAGATGATGGAAAGTTCTACCACGCTCATGGAGTGGTAGAGTTAATACTGTGAAAATGACCATCCTACCAAAAATAAAATTTGCAGATTCAGTGTAACCCAGTGAAAAACTCCATGTGTTCTTCACAGAAATAGAAACAAATTTTTTTTTTGGGGGGGAGGAGGGTTTTGAGACAGGGTTTCTCTGTGGCTTTGGAGGCCGTCCTCTACCTCCCAAGCGCTGGGATTAAAGTTGTGTGCCACCACTGCCTGGCTAGAAACAAGAATCTTAAATTTCATATGGCAACACAAAAGACCCTGGAGAGCTGAAGCAACCCTGAACAAAGAACATGGTGCTGGAGGGACTGCCATTCCTGATCTCAAGTTAGACTACAGAGCAATGTAATGAAAGTATCATGGCATATCAATGGATCCAAAACCAAGTCCATGCAATTACAGCCACAATTTTCCACAAAGATGCCCAAAACACCCACTGGAGGAAAAGACAACATCTTCAAGAAATGGTACTGGGAAAATTGAATGTCCACATGCAGAAAAATGAAATTAGACCCTTATCTCCTCCTGCACCCACACAAGAATCACCTCCAAATAGACCAGCGACCTCAATGTGAAACCAAAGACTCAGACACACAATACCACATATGCACATGTGACCTTCTAAACAGGACTCTACTTGCTTAGGAATCAACACCAACAATCAGCAAATGGGACCTCATCAAACTCTATCTGTAGAGCAACCAAGACTAGGAGAAACATCTGTACCAGCTCTGTATCTACAGAATTAATATCTAGACTATACAAAATAACTAAGATTTAAGAAAACAAATGACAACAAAAGACTTGACGCTTCTAGTGGGCAGCTTAACACGACCATTGAAGTAACAATTGAAAGCTGGGGTTTCATTTCCGCAACTGTACTCTGTAATGACATATGAAGATGCACCCTGTGCCTCCACACTTGGCCTTGGGAGTTCCTCTCCAGTAGCCTCTGTAGTTATGCTCTATGTAAATGGTTGTAGTGGGTTGAAAAGTTCAGGTTCTCACCCTCAATGCCTGTGGAATAACCTGATTTGGAAGAAGGTCTTTCCTGGTATATTCAAATTCAGATGAAGCTATACTGGAATAGGTTAGGCCCTACACCTGCTGTCCTTGGAAGCAAGAAAAATTTAGATCCTATGCAGGACAATAGGCAAGTGTTACGATGCAAAAAGCCCAGAATGTCAAGATGATTTCAATCTAGGAAGAGCCAAGATGGGTTCCTCCCTAGGGCCTAGCAGGAAGGTATGGCCCTGTTGACACTTTTTATCTTCTTGTTAAAATAACAGGCTTATTGGCTAAAAAAGAAAGCCCCCAAAACAATACTTCATTTGGAAAGTACCTTTCTTCTTGGATTTCCAAATAATTTACACACTTCATTGGATCACTCACACAGTAGAAACATTAGAAATGAGGAAACAGAAGTGTTTGGCTGTGTTTTCTTGTGTATGCATGCCTGTGCATGTTTATTTGTGGGTGTGGGTGCATGTGTATGGAAGGCAGGGGTCTACACTTAGGTGTTATTCCCCAGGTACTGTCCACCTTGATTTTTAAGAGAGGGTCTCTAGGCAGTCAGCAAGTACCAGAGATCCACTTGTCTTTGCCTCCCTAGCACTGGAATTACAAACGTGTCCCTTATCAACTGAACAAGTTCCTTGGCCCTTGTTTGCCTCCTTCCTGCCTCTCTCTGTTTCTTGTTAAGGCCCCCAGGCCTTAACACAACTGATGCCACGATGGAAGGTACCACCCAGATGGTAAAACTCAGCACGCAAAGAGTACCACCTGCCAAAGTGAAAACAAAGTCCTAATCTCTAAATATACTAGCATTGCATTTTGGCTTCTGTTGCTCTGCTTCTGGCTAACTGTTCTTGCTAACTGAAGTATGTCAATGCAGAATACAGTTTTTGTTCTTAAAAATGTACCTTGAGAAAGGCTCAGGGCTACACTGGGATCCCTCACACACATTGTAGTTATCAGACAGCTAATAAAGACTTTCTATTGGTTTAAAACTGTGTCCATGTAGTCATCTTTGATGGATAAACCACAACATTCACCCCCCCCCCCCGCTGTCTCGGTCTTTTGCTGTGGATTGAACCAAAGGCCTTGTACATCCTAGATGGATGGCTTTTATGAATTAGGTATACCTGCACAGCTAGTGCAGTTAGGCCCTGGGCTCTAAGAGGGTTCAGGAGTCATTTACTTGGAATGTTTTCACTTTTGGCATCATCCTACTTCCTGGAACAACCCCAGGGAGATGTCTCTGATGTCTTTTATTTTCGGAGACAGGGTTTCACCGTATCATCCAGGCTGGCCTGGAACTGCAACTAGTATTCTCACTTTCAGGGTTGAGGTTACCAGCATACACTATCATGCCTGGCTTATCACAGTACTCTAGACTATATTGTTGATGTCCTGTCTTGTCCTTCAGGAACCAGATGGCCAAGATTCTAGAGGACTAGGTGTGGTGGTATACACCTAGAATCCCAACACTCAGCAGGCCTGGCCGGGATTGTGGCAGGATCTAGACCACTTGATTGGATTTAAGAAACACCTAAAGTTGCCGGGCGTTGGTGGCGCATGCCTTTAATCCAAGCACTAGGGAGGCAGAGGCAGGTGGATCTCTGTGAGTTCGAGACCAGCCTGGTCTACAAGAGCTAGTTCCAGGACAGCCTCCAAAGCCACAGAGAAACTCTGTCTTGGAAAACAAAAACAAAAACAAAAAACAAAAAACAAACAAACAAAAGAAACACCTAAAGCATTAGTGATGCTCATCTTTGTGGATGTCTGTAGAAGATGCACCCTAATTGTGGGCAGGACTATCCCCAAGGTGTGGGGCTCGAGACTGAATACAAGGATGGAAAAGAGAAAGCCCAATGATCAACCTTCTCCTGTCTCTTCTTCCTGACCTACCCACATGTGGACAAGCTCCTGCCTCTATGCCTTCCCTACCATTATGGATATAAGCTGTCTCCTCAAACTGAGCCCAAACGAATCATTCCCTCCTGAAATTGCATTAGGTAGGTTTAAAAATACCCCCTTTGAATTTATTCTTTCAGATCTTCGTACATGTCACTGCAATGAGAAAGGTGACTGATACAAGTGCCTCGAATAATGCCAACACTCCAGGCTGAGTCTCCAGAAGGGAGGACAGAGGTAGGGGAATTGCCAGTCCCGTTTCCTTTTTCCATATGTGAAATCCTCAGTTAAATTTGTAAGATACTGGGAGACCTGCTACCTCCATGTGGGCCTGCAAATGAACAACAGGGAGACTAGACAGCCCAGTGGCTTGGTCCTGCCTTCAGGTATTGGCCTCGAGGTGACAATGCCCTTCCAGAGTGGCTTTTCCCTGGGAAAAAGCACCTGTTACTGCCTGGGTTGAGCTGCTGGTTGGCTGGGCTCCACGGGCTCCTGTTTGCACCCTGTACTAACAGCTTTCTGTTCTTCTTTTCCCGCTTGAGTTGCCTTCTTTAAAGACTCCCTTGCTTGCCAGTGGCTACAACCCAAGAATTTGTGTTTACCTTTTCATACTTCAAGGCCTCTGCACATGCAGCTTCCTCTATCTGTAACAATATCTATTGCAATCCAAGAAACACAAAGCCTTCGAAACTCCATACTGGTGCCTGGTGGTGGTGGTGGTGGTGGTGGTGGTAGTGGTGGTGGTGGTGGTACACGTTTTTAATTCCAGCAGAGGCAAGTGGATCTCTGTGAGTTTGAGGTCAGCCTAGGCTATAGAACTATGTTCCAGGGCATCTAGGACTGTTACACAGAGACACCCTATCTCAAAAAACAAAACAAAAACAAAAAAGGGAAGAAACTCCATACTGAATAAGCACATAATATGTGGATTTGATGGTTAAAACACCTGGATAAGAACCCAGACAGAGCCATCTTGAAGCATACCCTGATGAGAAGTGACAATAAACAAGATTGAGGGTCACACAGGAGAAATGACTCTCTCTGCACTATGCCTGTCTGATGGGCAGGCTCTTACTAAGTTCAAGGCTTTCTGTTTTGTGTATGAATTAGCATGCTTTCTTGGTTGGAAAATGTGCTATGTACACTTGCAAAACAAGGAATCTTCATTACTCCATTGCCTGGGTTTTTTAAAAGAAGGTCATGTGACAAACACATAAAAAGTCACAGTAGATTTGTACCAAATGTTGTTGTTCTTCTGCTCTCCCCGTGAAATGACCACAGTGGTTGAGGTCTGGGGAGCTGCACCCTTCAGGCTTCTCTTGAGGTACTATAAATGAAACCAGGAAAGAGGCAATCCAGCTGTGAGAAATGAGCACAAAAAGCATTTTTGGAGACAGATACTAAAGAATTCCAGTGAAACTCTGTGTTTTAAGCCATGTGGTCACAGCACCTTGATTTTGTACTTCAAGTACCCAGACTGCCGCCAAGGAACAAATTCTGCCATTTCCTGCACTGAGAGTTTGCTATAACAGTCTAGGAATCCAAGATGTGAAGGGAACAGTGCAGTTACAAGACAAAATTTCTCAGGCTGGAGGAGAAGCAACTCGAATATGGTCTATGAGAGATGTGATTTTAAACACACTAATAATGAACATGGCTGAACATGGCTGTGTGGATGCATTTGTACTAGGTCAAGTAGACTTCAAAGTAAGCCCTGTCAGCAGGTTAAAAAAAAAGCTATTCAAAAGGATCATGGAACAATCCTAAATTTTGGACAAAGGATAAGATGGCTTTAAACCACTCGAAGAGAAACTTGGCATGACTGCAGGGAGAAATAAGCAATCCATATCTGAGATGTCGTTGTTCCCAACATAGTTCTCCCAGGAGCAGACATAGTGAGTCGGCAAAAACTCTATGCATAGAAAATACTAGAAGTAATTTGACTGCTGCCATTTCCCAACTTGTTATCACCAACACACACAGAGAAATGAGCTCAATGATGATAAAAAAAAAAAAAATCACACCACCCTTTTGGCCCTCAGATGTGCATGGTACCCTGTCTTCATAAAGGTTAGCAGGTTTGATACATATTATTTTGAAAATACTTTTTTATAGTGATTATGTGGATGTCTGAAGAGATAGTAGACATAACTTGCAAGCTTCCTGCTTTCCCTATTTCTGCTTCTGATGACATGATGCTTGCATCTCAAGAGGGGGAAGGAAACCAGGACAGAAGGGATCAGAGTGTGTTAAGGAATACACAGTTGATGTGAGATCCAACTTGCAAGCACAAACATTTGTTTGGGGGCTGGTAGGGAGTGGTAGTAGGAGTCCAGAGTGGTGGGTAGCTATGCTGATGAAGCATAGTTCAGACCTTGGGCAACCTTGCTCCTTTCCCTTGAAGCAGGGGAGAGGCAAGGTTGTAAAAGGAAAATGAGATAAGGATTGGGCCAGTGGAAAATTGTGGGAGGCAGAGCAGATGTTAAGAATGTGGACTTTGGAGTCATACTGCCTGGGTTTGAATCTGGCCCCGTCCCTTATGAGCTGTGTGGCTCTGAACAATTTCCTTAACCTCTCTGTGCCCCATCCCCCAACTGAAAAAAAGGGAGGAGGGACTGTGATTGTACATGAGGTGTGTTTGTGATGATTAAGCAAATCAGATGAGATGGTTGTAGTCCAAACAGAGTTCAAGTCGCTGCTTGGAGGAGACACAAGGTGGAAGTCCTCTGCGTGCATTCCCAACTGTTGAAGTTGTCAGCGCAAAGGTGCAAAGGTATAGGCCCGGCTCTGAGGGTGCCTGTCAGGGGACCCTCAGAACACAGGCAGAGCATCAAAAAGTGGGCTCCCTCCTTTCCCTGCCACATGAGGAGGAGACTCCAGCCTGGGGAAATGTTCCCTTCCCCAGGAGAGCTGTGTCTCTCACCATCTTATTTTCTGCTCACATGGCTGTTGGTGTCTTGACCCTAAGGACTTCATTCTTTCCTAATTATGAAGGCCTTGAATAACTGCAACATTATTTGCAATAGCTAAAAATTGGGAAGAGCCTGAATGACTGGCTACCCATGGGAGACTGATTGACTTGGTATATACTGTGGTTTGAGTGTTATATATCTCCTGTGTTTGAACACTGGGTCCTCAGATAGTGGTGCTGTTTTGGAAGACTGTGGAGCCTCACTGGAGGAAGTAAACTACTGGGGTCAGGCCTTGAGTTTTTATAACCTAGTTCCACTGCCTGCTTCCTGACTGTAGATAACAACATAGCTAATCACCTCCCACTCCTGAAGCCTTGATGGAACGAATTCCTGCTTATACCACAAACCAATGTAAATCCTTCCCCAATTACTTAAGTTTCTATTGTCAAGAATTTCGTCACAATGACAAGAGAAGTCAAAGTACAGTATGCCACCTTAGTTTGATGAATCCTACAGTAGTTAAAAATAAGTGAATTGGTTGGCACTCAGGTGGCTGCCAGACATCTAACATTTAGCAAAAGTATGGACTGGCCATGTGGCAAAGCCCATGCAAATTTTGAAGAACATCAGAAGTAGCATTAGGTGATGTTGTGGAATATTACTTCAACTATGTAGAGACGTGCTACATTTGTTTATGTTGCAGAATAGTACTTTAACTGTGTAAAGCTGTGTAACATTTATTTCACCTTGTCTGCATAAGGCACCTGGTTGGTCTAATAAAGAGCTGAATGTCCAATATCTAGGCAGAGAGGGGGATACGTGTTATGATATGGTGCAAGAGGCACCTTGGCGGGAAGCTCCACATTGGGTGAGGGACAAACACCATGCAGACAGTTCACATGGGGGGTTTTATTAGTGGAAGGGAAGGGAGTAGGGGAGGAGAAGGGAAGTGAGAGAAGAGAGAGAGAAAGAGAGACAGAGAGAGAGAGGAATGGATGGGGAGGAGGAGGAGGAGGAGGGGGAGGAGGAGAAAGAGTAGGCAGAGTTCTACCTTTTAAAGAGACCACACAGCAGGCCAGGGTGCTGCCTGCCATGCATGCAGGGGTGACACACTCTGCCATGTCCCCAAGGGGCAGGGCCAGGTGTGCCTGCATGCTAACAACAGGTGGGACTGGCAGACAGAGAGAATAAATAGGAGGAGGAATCTAGGCTCAGAAGAGAAGAATGAGAGAAGAGAAGAAGGAAGACAGAACAAGGGAGAAAGAGAGGGACATGCACAGGGCCAGAAACCAGGCAGCTGCCAGACATACATGAGAAGCAGTGTATGTAAGTAAGATACACAGAAGGAAAGAAAGGCAAAAAGCCCTGAGGCAAAACATAGGAGAAGAGAAACAGGATAAGTTATAAGAGCTAGCAAGAAACAAGCATACAATAAGGCTGAGCATTCATCACTAATATTAAGTCTTTGTGTTCAAGATTTGGAAGCTGGTTGGTGGCCCCAAAAGAAAGCCTGTTACAAGGTGATGTCCTTGAGGGATGGAGAGATGACTCAGTGGTTAGGAATACTACCTGGTCCTGAGTTCAATTCCCAGCAACCATATGATGACTTACAACCATCTGAAATGAGATCTAATTCCCTCTTCTGGCCTGCAGCGGTACATGTGGACAGAACACTGTATAGATAATAAATAAATAAAATAGTAAGGTGACATCCTTAAAAGTGGGAACTTGAAAAAACAGGGTTTGAGAGATGGCTCAGTGGTTAAGAACACTAACTGGTCTGCCAGAGGTTCTGAGTTCAACTGCCAGCAACCACATGATGGCTCACAACCATCTGTGATGAGATCTGGTGCTCTCTTCTGGCCTGTATTGGTGTATGTAGATGGAACACTATACATAATAAATAAATAAATAAATAAATAAACAAATTAAGTAGATCTTAAAGAAAAGAATAGGGGTTGAAGAGTTGGTTTGGTAGTTAGAGTGAGTCCTGTTCTTGTAAAGGGCCAGTTCAATTCTCAACACCCATGTTGGGTGCTACCAACTGCCTATAACCCCAGCACTAGGGTATCTGCTGCCCTCTTCTGGTTTCCATGGGCACATGTTCTCATGTGCACATACCACCCCCATAAGTAATTAGAAACAAATCTTAAAAACAAACAAAACAAAAACAATAGTTAATTAGGTCTGAGAGTCCTTATTGTCCTTTACTTTCCCTATTTATAACACAAAGTTTCATGGCCATTTGTAGAACTTTCACAAAGTAAGAAGTACTTAGAAAATAACGACTATTCAGAGACAACAGCCATCATCCTTTGCTGTACCCTGATAGGCACAGATGTGGAGTTGAAGTGTCATTGTGACAATTTTATAAGATGCTTTTTAAACTGAAAGACTTGTAACTTCCCATGTCATTAAATGTTCTTTAAAGGCATAGTTATTGGCCTCTCCACCTCAGCTCTGCTCTGGATTCCTGCTAAGCAGTACTGTCTCCCTCCAGATGCCAGGGCTTATTTACACCACCTTATGATGAGATGTTTGCCCTAGGCTGTGTCTAGAGGAGGAGAGGAAGATGATCAACAGAGCACCCATCCAGACAGCCAGGCTCCCTCTTTGGGAGAAATGCCTAAGTAGAAGGCCAAAGGCAAAGCATGATCAGCTCTGGTATTGAGACTGTCAGCCATGAACTTGCAAGAAGCCAGATTCCTGCCTGGAGCTACAGTATTTGTCCATAGTCTCAGCTATTCTGGAGGCTGAAATAGGGCAGTTAGGAGTTCAAGGCCAGCCTGGGCAACAAACAACATAATGAGACCCTCAGAACCAGTAAATCAACCCAAACACACACACACACACACACACACACACACACACACACACACACACACACACCGAAAACAAAACAGAAGAGTATGGGGTGTAGCTCAGTTGGCAAAATATTGTGTAGCTTTCATGAAGTCCTAGGACCATGTAAACTAGGTTTAGTGGCATATGCCCATAATCATAGCATTTAAGAGGTAAAGGCAAGAGGATCAAACATTCAGGATCATCTTTGGCTATGTATGGAGTTCAAGGCCAGCCTGGGATACATCAGATGGGGGTGGGGTGGGGTGGTAGTGGTAGAGGCATGATGTAATCTGTATATGCAAATTCCTAAAGTTCTAGAGATGGAAAGAAGCTAGGAAAGCTTGGCCTTTGGTTTATTGTACTCAGCTGTGTTCTGGGCATTGTAAAGAATTTTAAGCAGAGAGCTGGGGTGTTGAACTGCCATCAAACCACTTGCCTAGCACCACCAGCACTACAAAGCAAAGCAAGTGCCACGGAAGACCACAGGATGTACTCCAAGAGGGCAAGGACAGTCCTATGAAGAACGGTTGGCAAGCCATGTATGTTCTTGCTAATTTATAAGACCATCATGTCTAAGCTGGGTGCAGGGGCACAAGCCTATGACTCAGGTAGGAAAGGCAGAAGGACCACACGGTGAAGGCCATCCTATGCTACAGAGCCAGACCCTGTCACAGGCAGACAAAAAGACAAAGAAAGAAAACAACAAAACAAAAATCAAAAAATAAATAAAAAATAACCAATGAAAAGAAAAGAAAATCAAACCTTACCAGATCTTTATTATCTTTGGTGGGAAAGCATAAGTCAGATGGGCTTCATGGATGACTGTGAGGACCATGGGACCCACTCTCCCTTCTCCCTCTCCATAAGTCAGATGACATGTCTGCTCTATGGGTGACCACAAGGACCATGGGACTGGCTCTCTTTTTCTCCCTCTTTTCCCCACTTGTTCACTCATCTCCTTTTATTTTGTTTGTTTGTTTGTTCTAAGACAGAGTCTCACACTGTACCCTAAGCTGGCTTTGAACCCATATAGTAATCCTCCTGCTTCAGCCTTCCAAGTACTGTCCTTTATGATTTCCCCTAAGGATGGGTTACAAATGGAAACACATGAACAAATTTGGCAATTACTTTGGCTCTATTGCCCATTGTCATAACCATCCTGTCAGCCATAGGATGCTGGGACCTATGACAAATTGTGCTGATGTTATTTTGAACTCTCTGTGTATTTTGATCACAATATATTTGGAATGCTGGTAGAATATTATTTTCAGATGTGTGACTTTTGTTTATGCTTCATTTGTTTAACTGTGAAGCTGTGATGCTTTGCCTGTCTAAAACACCTGGTGGTCCTAATAAAGTGCTGGATGGCCAATAGCAAGGCAGGAGCAAGGATAGGAGGGACTGACAGGCAGAGAGGATAAATGGAAGGAGAAATGAGGAGAGAAAAAAAAAGAGCAAGTGAACAAGGAGAGGAGGATGTCAAGGCCAGCCAGCCATGGAGTAAGAAGAAAAGATATGCAGAAGTAAGAAAGCTAAGTCCAGAGGGAAAGGGTAGACAGGTTATTTTAAGGTAAGAAAAGCTGGATACAACCAAGCCAAGCCAGGGCCAGGCATTTACAAGTAATAATAAGCCTCGGTGTGTGATTTATTTGGGAGTTGGGTGGTGGGCCCTTCAAAAAGCCAAAAGAGTAAAACATTGCACTACAGAGGCATTATTTCTTAAGGAAAAAAATCTCAAGTAGGTCTCTGAAATAAAATACACTTAAACATCAAAACAGATCATGACCAGGGCTTTAATTCATCTCCTGCCAACACTAACACTCATTCCCTCATTTGTCTAGCTGTCTACACAAACTGTTTCCAGCTTTGGTCACTGTGTGTAATGGGATTTGCAGGTGTTGTCTAGGGCTTACTATTTCCTATGATAAATTTCTAGGAAGAGAATGATAGACAGAAAAAGCATACACATCCGTAAACCCATTGTTATAGACTGCTAAATTGATTCCTGAAAGGCTAGGCCATGGGACACTCCTTACAGTGGTGTGAGGAATGCTTACTGGTTGGCCTTGAATTCACAGCAATACTCCTGCCTTAGGTGCTTGAAAGATGGGATTATAGGAATGCATTACTGTCCCCATCCCTTACATTGGACATAGACTCCTAAATTCACCCTGCTTCCGTCACAATTTGTCTCTCCTGGTCCTCCAAGCCTGTTTCTTTTGGATTTCCTTTAGCAGCCTCAAAATGTAGAGAAGGAGTGGCTTTTGGCTGGAAGACAGGCTTGGTGGGCGATCTCCCTAATATTTGCTCCTGTGGGAAGCACAGGACTAGCCCCCTCTCTCAGCTGCATCCAGTCACTTCCAGTCATTAGGGGGAAGGCCTGAGTTGCTCAGCACCTCCCACGTTGTGGCTGACACACAGACACAATCTTCTTTCACAGAGGAAAGACAGCCTGTTATTTTGTAGTTGTGGCCGCCTTCTATCAATAGGAAGCCAGGAACAATATTCTCAGTAAAAACACATATCCACCCTAAGTGGCTGTTGCTCTTTAAATGCTAGAATGTGACCCCAAGGTTCACGATACTCAGCCGGAAACCCTTCTAAACGGACCATGTTTTCTCGTCTGAAACTGATTCAGATAAAAGGCCAATGAGGGAGTCTCAAGTGGCTTTGTGGGAAGCCTTAAGTGGCTAAGTGACAAACTTATGGTATAGTCCTATTAGTTTGCATGTGACAGCTTGTAGCTCAAATATGCTTATAGCCCATGTCTTGGTTAATTTCCTCATTGATGTGATGAGATATCTGGTAGAAAGTATGTAAGGAACAGTTTATTTGGGCTTGCAGCTTGAGGGAAGGCAGAGTGGCTTTCTGCTGTGGTGGTAGGCAGGGGAGGCAGCTGGCCACATTGCATCTCATCTACAGTCTGGAAGCAGAGAGAGATGGGTGTTGGTGTTCAGTCTCCCCCCCACCCCGCCCTCGTTTATTTAATAAAGGCTGGTGGGTAGTGTTGCCCACAGGGTCTTCTCTTTCTAGTTGAGTTTCTTTGCAGATGTTCTCACTGATACACCCATGAGATGACAATTGAAACTAACCATTGCAGCCTATGTATCAGCACCAATATTTTTTCTTTGTGTGTGTATGCATGCATGCATGCATGCATGTGTACATGAGTGCATGTGCCCAAAGAGGTTGGAGGCATCAGATCCCCTGGAGCTGGAGTTACAGGTGGTTGTGAATTGCTTATTGTGGTTGCTGGGAACTGTACTCCAGTTCTCTGGCAGCCAGCCTGAGCCCTGACTGTTCTGACAGAGTGCGGCTTGATGTGTTACTGTGATGGTTTTATGGGTACACTGACCTAAAGCAGGGAATTTCTTGCACTCTCCCCACATCACTGTTAGAAACCTATTCACTCAGTATTTTAAAACTAGCAATGTAGCAGCCTCCTTTGGCTCTCAGGAGAAATCACTTCTTCACCAGGGACTTGTTTGGTTTTATTTAATGACTCTCTCCTCTTGAGGTCTCCTTGAAACCCCTTCTCTAGACCAAAAACCCAGCATACTCCCCTAGCTTCCGGGCCTTTGCACATTCTAATATCTTTACCTAAAACAGACAGTTTCCTCCTGCAAATGGTTCCTGACTCAGAAGCTCCTACCCAGCTCTCCCCTTCCTCCAGTTTTGCTAGAATGGTTAAACTGATCTCAGATGTCACATCTTCAGGCAAGGCTGTCCCCAGTGCCCCAGACAGTGTCTGGCCTCTGATTGATGATGTCACAGTATCTTGTGGTTTCTTTTGGGATGCTCTGTAGTTTGTGAAGCTGTGTTTATCTGTGTCATTTGTGTTTGAGGTTGGTCTCTCATTGGTGTGTGAGTGACATGAAGGGAGGGTCAGCTGTTTCTCACTAGCTTGAGCTGAGTGTCAGCTAAATGCTGGGCAGAGGGTTGCTGAAGGGATTGTGCATCGGACACTCAACAACTGACCTCATGCTGCTGATGGCCTGGCCTGATGGCTGAGTACCTTAGCATGCAGTTCCTTCCCATGGTGGTTATTTCTTATGCCAAAACAGAATGCCTCTCTTAGAGGTGGCTATAAGACAAGTGTGTGTGTGTGTGTGTGTGTGTGTGTGTGTGTGTGTGTGTGTGTATACACACACATGCATATCTATCTATCTATCTATCTATCTATCTATCTATCTATCTATCTATCCCACTAGTGATGAGAACTTGTATTGCCTTGGAGTCTCATTTTAAAACAGAGACAATATCTTTACAAGTCCTTCAACCTAAGATATCATAGACTTTAGCATGACATCACTTTTCAGTAAGAAAAAAAAAGCCATGGCAATAAATGAGCAAAAAAAATAACCAAAATACATAATCCTTTTCCCCACCCCCAATCCTCTCATCATCATTTCCACATTAAATGCATACATTGATTATAAAACACCCAGTTTCGATGGGCGTTGCTGGCGCATGCCTTTAATCCCAGCACTCGGGAGGCAGAGGCAGGGGGATCTCTGTGAGTTCGAGGCCAGCCTGGTCTCCAGAGCGAGTGCCAGGATAAACGCCAAAGCTACACAGAGAAACCCTGTCTCAAAAAACAAAACAAAACAAATCCCCCAAAACCCCAAAACAACAAACAAACAAACAAAACCACCCAGTTTCTAGACGTGTTGATATTAAAAAGAAAAAAGAATGTTTGCCAATTTAGGTAAAATGTGGCAGCTCTCACCTATGTTTCTACTTTTTTTGTGGCCAAATACTTGGCACAAACAACTTAAGGAGAAGAATTTATTTTGGCTCATGGTTTTAGAGGTGTCAAGTGTGCTATGGTGGAAAGAACGGTAGAGCAGTGCAGCTCACGCCATGATAGCTAAAATGTAGAGCATAGGAATCGCCCAGGGCAAGACACTGCCCCCCACTCCGCCCCAGAACCCGCCCCCAGTGACCTGCCTCTTTCAACTTGGCCCCACCTCCCACTTTCCACTTTCTAAGAAGGTGACTCCAGTATGGTGTTAGCTGGCAACCAAGCACCAAAGTCTGTGAGGGACAATTCATATGCAAACCCTAAGGATTACTGTAGAAGATGGTTACTCAATGAGTGAAGTAGGACATGCCTGTAATTCTAACACTGTAAAGCTGAGGCAGGAGGATCACCAGTTCAAGGTCAACCTTGGCTTCCTAGACTCCGTCTTAAAAAATGGAAAGGGCTGGTTGTGTGGCTCAGAAGAAGAGCGCTTGCCTATGTTATGAGACACTGGGTTCTATCCCCAGTGCTGAAAAACTGAAAGATGGCCAAATATTAGAAGTGATGAGTGAATTGTTTCCCAAATGTCTGACATACTGCAAATACTTGTTACTGTTAACACTACAACTTTACTTTGAAAGCCTGTATCCAGCCTGATGTCTTTTTTACAAACTTGTTCTCCACCCCCAATCCAAGGGTCTAGTGAACACAACACATGATAGATGCTGCTAGCATAGCCTGAGCAGTCATAGCTGTGAAGAGCAAAGCTGTTGGGGGAGGGTCACCTCCTGCATGGGAGGGCAACAGTACAAGGAGCCAAGGGTGGGGCTCTGCCCGCCTCGGGCTGTCTCTGGCTCCTTGGCTAAACATTCAAGGGTGGAGGAGGCCCTGTTTGGTGGGCCTGCATTTGCTGCTCATCTGTTGTGGTCAGGATGTTATTGTTGTCCTTTCGGTGTTTTCAGGGAATAACTCGGGCACATGTTTATTCTAAGAGGCCACTGCTGGGTGTTCCCAGTTGCAGACTACCACCTGGCCGAGGCCTTCATTACTTTTTGCTTTGCCATTGCCTCCCAACTCTGTCCCTCCCAACAGTCTTCCCTAGATTCAATTCCATAGGACACACAGGAACAGGGGACAGGACTGCACAGACTTCGTTTCAGTCCTGGAACACACATCTCACTTCCCTGGACTTCTGCAGAGATGCTTGGTCAATGATAGGGAACTACACAATGTGGGCTTCTCACAACTAGTAGACAACGATGCCATGGGTCCCCATAGTTTGTCTGGTTCATAGTGTTTCCCCAGTCTGGTCCTGTTCCTATTCCCTAGCTGTCGTGGGCTGAATGAGAAATGTGCCCAAGGAGATGCTGACACTGGAACACATGGTTCCCACTGGGTGTTTCTGTTTGGAGAGGTCTAGGAAGTGTGGCCGCCTTATGGGGGAAGTACATCACTGGGGATGGGCTTTGAAGTTTCAAAGTCTTGCTCCATCCTCAGCTCTCTCTCTGCTTCTTGCTTGTGGTTCAAGATGTGAGCTTTCAGCTCACTGCTTCAGTTGCCCTGTCTGCTACTTCCCTGCCGTGTTGCTGGATGCTTCTCCCTTAGGAGCCTTATGCCCATATAAACCCTTTCTTATATGAGTTGCCTTGGTTATGGAGTTTTGCCACATCAGTAGGAAAGTAGCTAAAATTAACCCAATTAATTTCAGTGTGTGATTTTTTAAAAAATTGCAATGATTTTTATAGTAAAGTGTTTTTTTTTTTGAGAGAGAGAGAGAGAGAGAAAAGTAATATAGCAGACTTCCTTCTACCTGGCCCTAGTTTGTCCCTCATTTCCTGCTTGGCTTCAGGCTTGATCAAGCCTTAGTTTCCTTCAACCTTCAATATATGGAATATTTTTTCTTCTCTCATGTCTAGAAATCTCCACATCCCTTCATTCCATCTTTCTATTTTTTTTAAATTTTTTTTTCTGAGACAGGATTTCTCTGTATTGTTTTGGAGCCTATCCTGGAACTCCCTCTGTAGACCAGGCTGGCTTTGAACTCACAGAGATCCTCCTGCCTCTGCCTCCTGAGTGCTGGGATTAAAGGCATGTGTGCCACCAATGCCCAGCCCATCTTCTTATTTTTTAAATTTAAACTTATTTATTTATTTCAAGACAGTTTCTCCGTGTAGCGCTGGCTTTCCTGGAAGTCACACTGTAGACCAAGCTGGCCTCAAACTCAGAGATCCACCTGCCTTTGCCTGCTGAGTGCTGGGATTGAAGGTGTGCACCACCATGGGTCCGGTTCCTTCTTCCTATATTAGAACACGATTTAGGACACAGCTCTAGAGTAGCTATCCCTTTTAGATTATGTAAACTTGGGTCAATGAGATGGTTCAATGGGTTAGGGGACTTGCTGCTAAGCCTGATGACCTGAGTTCAATCCCTGGAACCCACATAGTAGAAGGAGAGAACCGACTCCTGAAAGTTTGTCCTCTAATTACACACACACACACACACACACACACACACACACACACACACACACAATAAACAAGTGAATAAATAAATAAATGTAATATACATGGTAAGTGAAATCAGATTGTATAAACTCCTTAAGGCCAGGGGCTCCACCTTATTTTATATTGATATTATCGTGGTTATTATCACACGCTCAGGTACTACCAATCAGGGGCAAAGTGCCCATCATTTGTCACAAGAATCTTCAGCAGACAGAAGATGCAAAGTGAGTCTTTTGTGATAATGCTTTACTTTTCTGGAAGGTTCTTTCTTTGAATCACCTTAAGTGTGCAAAGGACTCACCCTGTCTGATGCTGGTCAGATGTGGGTGCAGGTGCTGTTAGCAGTGTGGGTGCAGTCAAACGCATTCCTTCATGCATGGATCCAATGCTCAGGGGAGACAGTCATGTTTCAAACCAACGCTAGTCTGTATAAGGCTTAGTGATGTTTGGATATGAGGTAGAATAGGTGAAGGCAGGATCAGCTCCGGCTTGGTCACCTGGATTTAGGTCCCAGAAGGCAAGGTCATGTCTGAGGAGCCCTCAGCTGTGCTGGATGCTGTGGAATGCCCTGAGCACCAGCATCTGTGGTTTTCACTTTGAGACGGTCGTACTAAATTGCCCAAGCTGGTCTTGAACTCATTCTGTAGCACAGTCAGCCTTTGAATTTTCAGTCCTCCCTCCTCAGCTTCCTGAGTATCGGGGATTATAGACCTGAATCACTAGGCCTGACTGACATTTTCTCCTTTTTAATAAAAGTTATGTGCATATAAAAATTCAACCGCCATATTAGTTACTTTTCTCATGCTTGTGATGAAGTACTTAATAGAAAGTAACTTGAAGTAGAAAAGATTTTTTTTTTTGGCTTGTTGTTAAAGGAGATTTAGTTCATTATGGCAGGGAACGTAGAGCAGCAAAGCAGCGCCTGTCTGTGGCAGGGGGAGGCTGCCCACTCACTTCTTGGAGAATCTGGAAGCAGAGAGAGCAGAATGCAAACATGCAGCTGATTTTTGATTGTTTCCCTCTTTGTTCAGCCCAGGACCCACAGTCAGGGCAGGTTCTTCTGCCTTAGTTAATCCTCTTTAGAAATACTTAAACAGACTCACCAAAGTGTGCCCTACCAATGTCTAAGTGTCTTTTAATTCAACCAAGTTGGCAGTGATTGGCCACCATAAACCTCTGCCTCCCACCCCTAAGATTCACTTTTATTATGTGTAAGCCTGCCTGCATGTATGTGCGTGCACCATATCTATGTTTGGTGCCCACGGAGGCCAGAAGGGGGCATTGGATACCTGAATTGGAGTTACAGATGGCTATGAGCTGCCATGGGGAGGCTGTGAACCAAACCACCAGCCTCTGCAAGAGCAACAGTGCTTTCAATTGCTGAGCTATGTCTTCAGTCCACTTCTTTGTTTTTGTTTTTGTTTTGTTTGAGTCTCATGTACTCAGGTTGGCCTAAATGCTGTTATGTAGCTGAGAATGACCTTGAATTTCTGATCCTTCTCAGGACTACATTAGCCAAGCATGATTAGTGGCACATGATTGAACACAGGGTTTTGTGAATAGTAAGCCAGCACTTTACCAACTGAGTTGCATGTGTAGCCCCAAATGTCTCTTCCAGTGACCAAATTACATTGCAGTCTTTTTCTTGTGACCTGAGTCCTTTGCAAGGTTCAAACTGTTACTGAACTGGGTGGTTTTCAAATCTCTCATCAAGAAGTCAGAATAGTCTAATTTTTCTTGTATTATTTTGACCAGATAAATAGAAACAAACCATCAAGTGGTGAGCTCTCTCCAAATTTCCTAGAACTTATTCAGCAAGAAACCTCATTCTTCAGACCTTTCTGAGCCTAGTGATTCTTGTCAGAATAAAGTTATTTGCCTTTCAGTTTTTGTAAACCCATTGCTTTTCTATAAAAGACTCTCAACTGAAGCAATACACTTCTCTTTATGTTGTTGATTTCATTATTAGAGCCCAACATACGAAAAATATTTTAAGCTCTTATTCAATGAGCACTTTTTCTCCACTGGACATTCATGTAGAGTGATGGAGATTGTTTTTACACCTTGGTGATGTATTAATCAAATCCAGGTCTTACAAGACAAGAGGCTTCTTTGTCTTAGTAGCAGCCCAGTGTCTCTTAGAAATGCTGAGTGGTCAGTCTGGCTGGAATCACAGTGGCAGAGGCATTATTCAAAGAGCTTCAAGAGCTGCCTAATGACCCCGAGAAAGTCTGAGCAAGCTTTCTTTCTCATCTCTAAGGCACTCTTCCTGCAGACTGGCTTTGTGGGGAAAGCCACAGTTACCATTTGCCATTTTATTTTATTTTTTAACATAAGTAATGCTGGCTACTGAGGAGTTCTCAAATGATCACTGGAGAATTATTGGATCTGAACTCTCATCCCTTTGACCACAGAGCTCCACTTTGAAGGATCTCTACTGTTGTGGTGATGTTTTGATTATGATCTAACAAATAAAGCTTGCCTGAAGATCAGAGTGCAGAGCTAGCCACACTAGTAAGCTATAGAAGCCGGGCAGTGGTGGCACACACCTTCAATCCCAGCACTCACTCCTGAGACAGAAGCAAACTCTGTGAGTTCAAGGATACTCTGGGCTACACGAAATTGATTCAGTCTAAGAGAAACAGAGCCAAGAGGTGGTGGCTCACTCCTTGAATCCCAGCACTGACGAGGTGGAGATTGGAAGGGATATGGCAGGACAGAGAGAGGAATATAAGGCAGGACAGTCAGTGTGAGGAGCAGTACAGTATGAGAAAAGTGCAATCTGAGGATGCAGTCTGAGGACAGGATCACTACTTTGGTCTAAGCATTGGTAGAGAACTCTAGTGGTTGGATGCTCTGCTTCTCTTCCCTTTCAGCTTTTACCCCCTGATAGTTGACTCTGAGTTTTTCATTATTAACCCCAAAGAGAATTTGTGCTACATTCTTGGAGCTGCTAACCCTGGGTGGTGACTGAAAGGCTTAGGTAGTCCTGGGCTTTGAATCCCATTCCAGCCTGGCCAAAGTGCAAAAAACATCATTCAAAATAACTCCCAAACCAATCTGAACAAGTTGAACTATTTGACATTGCCATATACAGTAGGTAATTCTTTGGTATTGTCTGTATCTGACATTGCCATACAGTAGGTAATCCTTTAGTATTGTCTGTATCTGACATTGCCATACAGTAGGTAATCCTTTAATGTTGTCTGTACAGAGAAGGAACTGGTAGGCAAACATCTGCTATGTAGTTACTTAAGGATTGCTAGGATAATTTGTCTATGTAAAATGTGCTTCAAAGTAGTTGGTTGTCATTGTCTAGTTTTTCTTCTCCCCCTTCCTGGGTGGGGGTTGCATGGCCATTAGGAACAGCTATCTTAAGCTGATGATGTGAGCCCCTGAAAATATGCATTGTAACAAGGAAGGCATGCTTTTGCTCTGCTCCAGAAAGGCCATGGTCTTTGATGAAGACCAGAATGACTCAAAGGGCAACTGTGTTGCTGAAACCCCTCAAGGAGCTTATGATTTCATCAGTGTTTTTATTTTAAAGTTCTGTTTTTGAACTTAGGAACTTATGCAGTTTGGATACAGAGTATGCTGTAGCCTAGACTAGGCCAGAAGTCCTAGTAGAGGCTGGCCTGCTTCCCCGATCCTCGTGCCTCTGCCTCCTAAGTGCTAGGGCTACTTCACAGTGCCTTGTTTTCTTTTTAAAGCAGAGGGTTTTTGATTCAGTATTGCTGCCTGGGATGTATGCTTTGGCTGATGAGTTGGTAGTGGATGTGGAGGAGGACAGCTAACAATTCCTCAGCACGTTTCTTTCAGCACATGGGGAGGTGGGAGTAAAGTTTCCATTTGCTGGGTGAATCACAACAGATCCGGGCACATACAGGGAAAGTCAGTCAGCATAGAGGCGTCATAGATTTAACTCCTGCAGGTAATTCTCACAGAAAAACTATCATGTGTTTATAGCAGAATATAGGCGAGGGGGTGAAGAGCATCTATTAAATATTCCTGAGGTCATGTTAATATGTTAATATCTGTTAACTTCTTCCTTCCTTCCTTCCTTCCTTCCTTCCTTCCTTCCTTCCTTCCTTCCTTTCTTTCTTTCTCTCTCTCTCTCTTTCTCTTTCCCTTCCCCTTCCTTCCTATAATTTTATGGGTATGAGTGCTGCCTGGTGTGCTCTGAGCCCAGAAGAGGACATGAATCTTCCAGAAGTTACAGATGGTTGTGAGTCACCATGTGGCTGCTGGGAATTGAACCCAGGTCCTTTGGAAGAGCTCCTAAATGCTGAGCCATCTCTCCAGTCATGTTACATTTCTTTTTGAGGTGTGTGTGTGTGTGTGTGTGTGCGTGCGTGCGTGCGTGCGCGCGTGCGCGCGCGCGCGCCAAAGGACAAATATGAATTTCGCTCCTCAGGTTCTGTTCACCTTGTTCTTTTTGAGGCAGGTGCTCCCGTTGCAGGGCCTGGCCCATTTGTTCAGGCTGGCTGGCCAGTGATTCCCAGGTATCTCCTTGTCTTCACCTCTCCAGTGCTGGGGCTACAAGCACGTGTCACCATAGTCGGGCTTTTGATATGGGGTCTGGGGATTGATCTCGGGGTCTCAGGCTTATGCATAGTGCACTGACTGAGCTATCTCCCTGACCTCTATGGTTTTATTTTTTTTGTTAGTACGTGAGGGGTAGTAACTGCTCAGTGCTATAAAAATTTTCCCGTGAAGTAAAACCAGGAAGATGAAAGCTTGAGATGAGTGGTGATAAATAATGGCTGTGGGCTCCTCTGTTTTTATTTTCAGTTCTCTTCCTTAAAAATATTCTGTGTTTGAAAGACAGCAGATCTTCTAGCCTGCTAGGATTTAGGGTGAGGGTGGCTTGTCCTTAACTGGTTCTTCTCCTTAGAATTCTACTGTTTCAAAAATGTCAGTAGTTTTTTGTTGTTGTTGTTTTGTTTTTTTGCTTTTTGTTTTTGTTTTTTTCAGGGAGGGAAAAGGACACTATCATTGAACTGGATGTATTAGCCAGTGTTCTTTCAAGAAAGAAAATTAATAGTATGTTTGTGTATTTATATGTAGATGAGGAAATCCATTAGAGGGACATGGGCCACATGACTATGGAGCCTGTCATATACAAACATATCTGTGGTTTGTGCCAGTGGGATTGAGACAGGAGAGTCACTGGTGTCAGTGGTGCCCACAGGCTGCTGGGGAACTCCCTCTGTTGAGGGCCCAGTCCTCCCATTCTATGGCTGCTTGTGGTGTGGGTCATTCACAGCCTGCAGCTCAATTGCCTTACTCAAAATTCAACAGTTTAAGTGTTCATCTCAACCCAAAATATCCACTAAATGGGCACATAAAATGAACTAGTTAGTCATTAAGAAGAAGGGGATAGAAAGAGAAACTGTATGTTATACTCCCCTCTGGAAGGTAAATCTCACTATATATGAACATAAAGACCCTGAGTAGTTCTGTGGTGAAGATAACTTTTTATAAGAATGTAACCTGGTCTGTCCCAAATTTATTTGTTTATGGAAGCTTCTCTATAAAAGTTATTAAATATCCCCCCTGCCCTGTATCAGGGCTGAGAGGAGTACAATCAAGCACATTTAGGCAACTGATTAATTTGGAGATGAAACTGATGACACCAGCTTGATTAACAGGAGCTAGAAGCCCAGGTGGTATCTGTCTACTTGGCATGTTACATGCTTGCCATTTACCATTTGATGGTGGCCAAAGTCTGGTGCCAAAGGATAGACAGTGCAGATGTGTTGAGATGGAAGAAGATAGAGATATCCAAGACAGCTGGCTGAGGTGCTGTTTCTGTTTTGCCTCATCCCCTGATTAGAAACCCTGTTGAACAAATGGTACTGCCAAGGGTGGTCCCCACCTTCTCAGTTACTATAGGCCATCCCCTGGGTGGAAGTCCACACTCAACAAGAATGGTGTGAGACACGGGGTGCTTCAGTGTCTCCAGCTCCAACACAAAATAGACAGATGACAAGGACACAAAAATAGGCTGGGGTGAAGCTCAGCAGTACATGATGGCCTAGTATTCACAAAACCCCAGATTGAATCCCCATCATGAGAAACAGAGAAACAGAGAGAGAGAGAGAGAGAGAGAGAGAGAGAGAGAGAGAGAGAGAGAGATTGTAAATTGAAGAGATAATCGGAGTACATGTTCTCCAAGGGTTCAAAGTTTCATATGTTTATAGCTAGTCCCCATTATGAGGAACTTAGTGTTTGGAGGTCAGGCTGGTCATAGGTGACTAAGATTTGGTAAAATCATCAGGATGGACTTTCCATGACTGAATCCTGGTCTCTTCAGGGCAAGGGAGGAGAGCCAGAACAGATGTATGTGTGCATCTTGCCCTGCATCACTTCAGAACTCTTGGAGAAATCCATTAGCAGGTCTGCACCACCAACCTTGAACCTCCATAGCCACAAGTCCCCCCCCCGCCCCCCGCATCTCCTTTCCTAACAACACACCCAGTCTCAAGTATTTCATAACAGTAATGAACAAAGACAGAAAATTGGTACTAAAAGTGAGGCTGTTGCTAATTTAAAAAATGCCTCAGATTGTGCTAACAGCTTTGGGATTGGTTGAGAGAGTTTGGAAGAAGCAAATGAAAATTCTGTATGTAAATAGTTACAAGTGATGCTGGGCAGGGCTTAAGAAACAAGACAAGGGGACTGGTGTTAGATGGAAATGAGGATAGTGCTGGAAAGTGGAAATGGGGTCTCATATGACAGAGAACTTGGATACATTGTGTCTGAGTTCTGAGGCTTTCTGGAAGGCTGACCCTAAAAGTCTCAAAACAGAAAGAGACTTGAGACAGTGGGAAAATCTAGCCACATAGCTACTTGCTAAGGCCTTAGGGATAATTGGTAAAAGGCCTCCAGAGTGTTTCCAAATCTTCCCCACCACTCAGGCTTGCAGAACTTGCAGGGTGGAAGGTATCAGAGACTGAGCTCAGGAAAGGGGCCAAGGGCTTAGGACTTGTCTCTCCAGTTCCAATGGGTGAGGACCTTACAGATGCTGCAGTATTCAAATGAGAGAACACAGCTAGTGTGATGATAACTTCACCTGGACTTTAAGGGAAACCTGGGAAGCCTAGACATTTGCTAAAGGTTCAGTCTCTGCAGAGAGTAGGATGGCAGCTGGTGTGGAGTCACAGCAGAGTCTCCAGAAAACTTCACATAAACACACAGACACAAAAGCACATAGACACACAAACACAGTGATAGACAGATAGGCAGACACACACATACACACACACAAGCACAGAGACAAACAAATCCAGAGACATTCAGACAGACACAAGCACAGAGACACATGGACACACAAGCACAGAGACACAGAAACACACAGACACAGAGAGACACAGACTCAGAGATCCACAGACACACAAGCACAGAGATGCACAAACTCAGAGACACACAGAGACACAGACAGACACACAGCACAGACACACACACAGACACACAGACACACAAGCACATAGACACACAAACACACAGACAGACACACAAGCACAGAGATACAGACACACAAACACAGAGCCACAGAAACACACAGACACAGAGACCAATAGACAGACAGGCACATAGAATCTCTGCCTCTCATTGTGTGACACCCTGTACTACCTGAGACTCTGCTAACAACAGGGCCATCACCAGACACAGGCTCTTGAGCTCAATCAAGGACCAGAACTGTGAATCCTTTTTGTAAATTGTCCACATTCATGTACTTAACCATAGTAAATGAAAGTAGATTAAGACAGCCACTGTTTTTCCTTTTGTACACTCTCATGCTTCAGATACATATACTTTAATGCAAAAAAAAGCCCAGAGAAGCATCCTATTTATCATAATGGAAAACTTAATGAGGCCTATAGTCAACTGTGTGGCAATGCTATGTGAGTAATGGAAAGTTGCATAGCTCAGTCTGCAAACAAGTGTTAAGTCCATGCAGTCAATCCACAGATAAGCATCGTGCTGAAGCAGTAACTGCCTCGTCATGAATGCAATCTATGTCATACCTCCCCCACCACATATGCCCTGCAGGCATTTTCCCAGGTCTTGGATGGCAAAGAGTCAGGCAGAGAGCAGAAGGAGTAGAGAGTGGACAATCAGGGGTTTGACAACTGCTGACTGTTTTGGGAAAGATGACCTTGAAAGGGATGCCTCTCAACAGGTGAGTTGTGTGACCATGTTGGTTAGTTCTACTTGTCAACTTGACACAAACTAGAACCACCTGGAATGAGTATTTTAATGAGGAGTTATCTAGATCAGGTTGGCCTATAGGCATGTTTGGGGAGGGCTGTATTGATAATTGATAAAAATTAATGAAGGAAGACTGAGTCAACTGTGGGTGGCAATATTCCCTAGGCAGGACACCCAAAACACTAAAAGAATGGAGAGCCAGCACAGGCAAGCAGGCAAGCAAAGATATATATCCTCTCTCTCTCTCTCTCTCTCTCTCTCTCTCTCTCTCTCTCTCTCTCTCTGTGTGTGTGTGTGTGTGTGTCTCCATCTCTCGCTTACTCCCTCTCCCCCCACTCTTTTTTCCCCCGATGGCTATGACATAACTAGCTGCTTGAGTTCCTGCCTTGATTCCCCTGAAGTGATAGATTGTACTCTGGAATTATAAGACAAATAAAACCTTTCCTCCCTTTAAAAGCAACCAGCTTTGTCAGGGTAGTTGTCACAGATCAGAAATGAAACTAAGACAGTACTAAATTATATATGCAGCACAATGTTCTCCTACAGTGAAGACCTGGAGAAGTTCTGCAGCCTTTTAGGACAGGAGTGGGGTGAATGGATATGCACTAAAACATTCCCATGCCTACTGAGGCATAGATTTGCTGGGCAAGGGTGTTGGAGTTCAGGTTTGCCTCCCATCTTACACACTGAACAAGAGAACACAGCTCCAGGATGCCACAGGCATGAGCTTTACAGCCTGGTTGGCTTTGCTACAGCGAAAGCTTTTAGGGCCCATTTTTTCCCCCACATGCATCCTGTGCACAGGGAATAATGTTGATATCAAATTCAGTTTTACATCTTTCAAAATCAGACCCTTCTCCACCTCCTGTCCACAGAGGCCTCCGTGACAGCTAGTGCTGCCATTAGCATGTTGCAGGTTGCTTCAGTCTCCTTTGGGTGCAATGGAGGTGGTCTGGTGTTTAAGGGCTCTGATGGGTGAAATTCTATCTGCCTAGCTGAATCCTCAGGGCCTCTGGTTTCCACAGCTGCTTCTATGACAGAATTGACAGGTAGAATTCATGCCAGGTGGGACAAGAGACAAGACACTAGTTGAGAGATTGCCCACTTCTCTCCACTCCTGCCTTGTCCAAGGGGTAGCTTCCTATGGCCTTTCTGGAGATGGCCCACTTAACCCAGAGTATGGGGATATTTGGGAGGAAGCCATGGCTGTCTCTGCAACCTACAGCCTTAACTCTGGCCCCTCCTCTTTTTCATTCACCTTGTGTTCTCACTCCTGCTACTGCTCCAGTAACCGGTGGGCTTTGCTCTAACCTATTGTTTTCTAGGGAAGAAATGCCAGTATAAAACCATGGAAGTCAGGCTGGCTCACAGGGGATTTCTATGCAAGACATAATGGGAACACAATTAGTTCTTCATTAGAAAAGGGTGGAGCCTTCAACTCAGCCCTGATTCACCAGCAAGAGCCATTGACTGCCTTTTAAAAGAATTAAAGTGAGAGCCATGTTTAGATGGGGTCGGAGGCCTCAGGACAGCCCCAGGCTCCCACCCCCTCTCCATCTGTCTGAGCACCGCCAACTCTGCTCTAGCTTTTTCTATTTTATGGTGTCATTTCTGTGTATTGTTAATGGCCAGTGGTAGCCTCCAGCCTGTTGGACTGCCTGCTAGCATGCTCCAGTTTATCTTCCAGGAACCAATTACTGTTTATATGAAGACTCCACTTACAAAGTTGCACGGGTTTGGATCCTATTTTTTCTCATAAAAGCTGTAATTTTCATGCATGATTTTTGAAAATGTGAGGTGCATTCGGGATATAGATGTAATGTAGCAGAAATGTTAGCATCCTAAGCAGGTGCGGCACAAAGCCCCCGAGGAAGGAAAGATGCTGCAGAAATTACATCTAGGGATTCAGAGAATGGCATCCAGATGATTGCATGATCATTGGTTTGCTGTTTTATGTCAGGTTTTAAGAACTCAGTCTTTTTAAGCCAGGTGTGACAGGTACTCCTATAATTCCAGTCACTGGGGCATGGTTATGAGAGGATTAGGAGTGTAATGGATGGTTTGGGGCATCAATTTGGCATAAGAGTCATCAGAGAGGAAGGAGACCCAGTTGAGGAAATGCCTCCATGAGATTCAGCTGTAAGGCATTTTCTCAATTATTGACCATTGTGTGGAAGGCCCAGCACATGGTAGGTGGTGCCATCCCTAGGTCAGTGGTCTGGGGTTCTATTACAAGGTGGACTGAGCAAGCTATGGGGAGCAAGTCTGTAAGCAGCACCCCTCTGTGGCCTCTACATCAGCTCCTGCCTCTAGGTTCCTGCCCTGTTTGAGTTTCTGTCCCTGACTTTCTTCAATGATGAACAGCAATGTTGAAAGGTAAACCAAATAAACCCTTTCCTCCCCAGCTTGTTTTTTGTTCATGGTGTTTCATTGCAGCAATAGAAACCCTAACTAGGACTAGGAATTAAGTTCAGCCTCAGCTACACAGTAAGTTGAAGTTCAGACTGTTCTACGAATACCCTGTAACACAAGTTAATAAAAGGCCCAGGGACTGACATTGGCGTTCAACTTGAAGATCAGAGAAGCAAAGCCGCTGGTCACTAGCTCTCACCTCAAGCTTAGGCTGAAAGGGCTGATTCATGCATAAGCTCTTCACCAAGCCTCAAACTGCTGCCTCTCCTCAGGTGGATGGAGAATGAATGCTTCTACTCACCACTGAAGACCCTGCTTCTATCTTTTATACCCCTCTAGTGCTGAGATTAAAGGCATGTGATCTGTTACTCTTTTAGACTCATTCAATCTTGTGGATCTCTGGGTGGTCTTGAACTCAGAGAGATCTACCTATTAATCCTGAGTCCTAGGATTAAAGGTGTGTACCACCACCTCCTAGCTTCTGGGATTAAAGGTGTGTGTCACCTCTGCCTGATCTCTACAGCTTGAGACTGACTTTGCTTTTCTGAATCCTCAGGTAAACTTTAATAAATCATAAATAATGTATCACTACAAAACCTCAAGTGAACAAACCAGCTGTGTTGGTTAGTTTTTTGTCACCTTGACACAAGTCAGAGTTACATAGGAAAAGGAAACTTCGATTCAGAAAATGCCTCATAAGACAGGTCTGTGGGGCAGTTTCTTGGTTAATGATTGCTGTGGGAGGAGCCAGCCCACTGTGGGCAGTGCCACCCCTGGATAAGTGACCATGGGTTGTGGAAGAAAGCAAGCTGAAGAAGCCATGCGGAACAAACCAGTAAACAATGTTCTTCCATGTCTCTGCTTCGGTTCCTGCCTCACGGTTCCTGCCTTGTAATCTGGGAACCAAATACACCCCTTTCTTTCCAGGCTTCCTTTGACCATGTCATTTTATAACAGCTATAGAGAGCAAAGGAGCAGAACACAAGGAACCACACCCCCACACATCCAGTCTTTCTCCATGACAAGAGGGAACTCCTGAGGAGTTTTATAAAATGACTATGCTGTGTAACTTTGAGTCTCCTTTTCTAGTATGTTCTGTGACCTGCAAGTCTGGCAACATCAGTGGAGACTCTTGTAGGGTTTATTGTTGGGCCCACCCAATGTCTGGCATATAAAGCAAACTGGAGTATGGGTGATGATACTAACAATGCTGATGCGTCACCCATTTCTTGCTGGGATTGTGACTAGTGAAGAACTTTCTTGGAAGGTGTGTGCATTCTTCAACCTTCAGCAAGAGAGTGAGCGTAGTGGCTTCATTGACGCTTGGTAGAGTCATTCCTGCCTTCTGTTGTTAGAAAAATGAATGAGAAAGAAAGGGCATTTCACCATGTCTTCAAACAGAAGAAAGTCTCTTCTGCAGTAAATGGACATCCAAGGAAACAGCATGATAGCCTACACTTGGAAGCATGCCACTTAAAACACCATCCGCTGTTTTCCAATGATTCAGAAGACAGCTCTGGTTAGACGGCCGTGTCTCCGGGTCCTGGTTATGACTCACAATTACAATTGTGTGGAACTGTGTGGATAGTTGGATGAATGGGATACCAGAAAGCAGCTGAATATTCTGTGTGAAAGAATATTCAGGATAGAAATCATGGGGATCTTGATACTTACTACCAAGTCATTAGTGAAACAAAGACACTGGAACATGATTGCTCTGGAAGTTTTGTGCTCTTAAAATAAAGTCAGAGGTGCTTGTTGATGGTCTTCTGCAGTTTGGACACTATTCTGATCTGTTTACCACAGTGTCTGCTATCTTTGGATGGGCTTCTGTCATGACCTGAGTCTTGCCTCAGAAAAATCCAGCAGAGTGGGTTTTTGTTTTATCTGTTTTATAAATGTGGAGATGACAACAGGAGCAACACATCTGGTAAGGTATAACACTGTGTCTGGAGGTTACTTCGGAAGTCCTTCCTGCATCACTACTACCCCTGCTGTCCCAAGCATGGTTGGGAGGGAATCCAAGAACTTACAATGTGTTGGCTGTTCTGACCTGGCATGGCCTGACCCATTGTGAAGAGGGTCATCCTGTCGTGTGGCAGCAGCCAGGGCTGCTTCCTTTTTACCCCTTCCTTCTAGGTGGAACTCACTTGGCATTGCAAGTGTCATTCTTGCTGCAGGGGCATATTGCACTGACATGAGGCAGCAAGACAATCCCTTCAGGGTAATGGATGGCAGTTACCATGTAGGAGGTCCCAGGACCATCTGAGGAGATGAGGGGAAGCCATCACATCAAAAGATCACCGGCCATGCTATGAGGTGAATCATGGAGCCTAGAGCAGACGGCGGGGTGGGGGGGGGATACTTATAACGAAAACAATAACTTTGATTCACTCTCAGAGACCTGCCTCCAAATCGATACCCTCAGCACACAAAAGGCCAGCTGGTGTTTTCATGTCCTGTGGATAAGACAAGATTTTGAACAAGAAGGAAAAACAAAAGCTTATTTTTCAACATTTAGTAGTTCTCAGACATCCTTCTGAGTGTGTGTTAAATCCTCAACAGTGGCCCAGTCATGAAGAATTCATTTAGCTCCTTTGGGCAACATGAGGGAGGATGGTATCTAAAGATCAAGCTTGCATGTCTCCTTGCACTTTACCTCAAAGGCTACTGTGGTCAAGCCAACCAGGCGAATATGGTTAGAGTCTGCCCTCTGCAGAGAGGCTGCCTGGGCTCCTAGCTTGGCTCTGGGACTTGCCACTGTGCACCCCAGTTTCCTTGTAAAATGAGAAGAGCAAGCCCAGTTCTTGGAGGGGAAGCTGTTGGCTTTGCTTCAAGTAATGCCCATGTGGCATAGAGAACAGCATCATCCATGTGTTCATGATACATTCCACAATTTTCAGTTTTCAGAGGCTCAGAGTGATCTGCTTGTCTAAGGGCACATAACAATCAAAGGATTAGGGATGTAAATGAAGCCTGGGCCAGTTCAAAGCTTCTCAGGCAGAAAAGAGCACTTAGATGGTCTAATGCACATGGAGATACTTACTGCTATGGAGGAGTGGGACGCAAGTGTCCCTTACCCTGAGATTGGCTATGAGCCCTGAAGCTAGGGACAATGTTTGGACAGTGTCTCTACCCATCCAGGACCCACAGGAGGACTTTCATGGCACATAAGCGGAGAGAACCCTTAGCATGTCCATGTGCTACTCTGTGGGTCAGAGGGGCTCTTAGTTCATTCCTGGGAAGCTCACCATGTGGGTAGAGGAGTGAACTTGGCCCTGCAAGGGGAAGGATTGTTTCAGTGATTCAGGTGAGAGCTGAGGGGAGCTTGGTCCAAGTGCAGATGCTGAGGGTGGCCTAGAGGTGGTATGTTCTGGAAATACTTGTTGGGAGGATGTCAGCACTTACTGGACTCATCATATCCTGCCCCGAGGCCTTAGTTGTCCCCAAATAAAGTGAGTTTATAGTTTCCAGCTGAGAATGTTGGACAGCTACCAGCTATTGCTAGGAACTGGCTTTTATAGAATGGCCACTACACTCATTGTTTTTAATTTCTCAGCACCATTTGTTTGGCTCAACACTGTGTTTCTTTCCATACTTAATTGGGACCTACTGAAATGGTGTTTAATTCAGAGGTTTTGCCTCTAGAAAGTCACTGTACATTCTCCCATTAATCTGGCATTACAGCAACACCCCTCCCCCCACCTCAGCTATAAATGGCTCCATGCATTACCAGAGCTGACTGCCCTAACTTTGATTATAGTGCCAGGAAGGGCAGACTTTAGTAGCCTGGAAGCTCTTGTAACCTGTATTAACGACCTACTTTGTCCCAGTCTATAGGATTGCAGGAGTCGGCAGTCTTGGCCATGACAGCAATTATCCTGTTAGAGATCCGAAAGGCTCTAAAGCAAATGCCCACTTCTTCCTGTTTCCATCACCAGTTCTCTCATTTGCTAGAACCAGGAAGCACATCTAGAGATTGGCTCCCCTGGATAGCAGCCTCAGGGCCTGCTCCAGCTCTGGTTGTTGAATTGGCCATTATTGTCTGCTCACACTAAGAAAGATGCTTGACGTGTGTCAGAGGGAGACAAAAGTCAGTCAACTTCCAAGTGAGTGACTTCATGCTCTCCCTGCGGACCTGCTCCTGTTGATACAGTGTCTCCTGCTTAGTTTATGCCTCATCTGCCTTCCTATTTTACCTGGGCATCTGGCTTGGTTTTAGTGTTCTCTCTGCCTAGGCTGTAATCCCAAGTGACATCTTCTGACCTAACCACAGGAACTTGGAGACTCCTCTGTGCTCTCTGGTGTGGGGACCCCAGTCCTGATTGTGACAATGCCCTTTCCCTTGTTGGTTCTGTTCTGAGATGCTTTGTGTTTTGGGGTGGCCACGGTGCTTGGCCATCCATTGATTGGCCTGTGTGAGCTAAAAGAGAAGCTAAGATTCGCATCTTTGTGTAGAACATCCCTTCTGGATACCTCTCAGCCATTTCACACTGAAGTTCAGATTCCCAAATCCTACCTCTGTCCGAATTCATCACATCTTGAAAACTCAACATAGATCCATAATTTTTATTCAGTGGAACCAGCCACACTGATGCCATCTTTTAGGCTGTGTTCATAGCTTTGAGGTTCAGCACCATCTCTGATTTCTTAGATATGATGGTCTTCAGGGCATGCCATAGATTTGGCACATTAGCAGAAACAGAAGTAAGATGTCTCTCACCATCCCTACCCTGTACCCTGCAGCAAGCAGGTCATAGACTCGAGTTTGAGAGTGGTCCTTCTCACACCTGGGGGAAAGGACAAGGGAGCCCAGAGAAGAATATGAGCAAGTGGGTCCTACTATGTTTCCTTCAGTTTCTCACCATTAGATCAACCCCCATTTGTCCAGTTGTTCTTCCCCTTACTTGTCCACATCTTCTTCAGACCTAAAGTTCTTCTTTCCTTTCCGTTGCTGTAATAAAAAAACGCTCCAATCAAAAGCAGTTTGGGGAGGAAAGTTTATTTGACTAATACTTCCAGTTCATTATCTGTTCATTGAGAGAAGTCAAGGCAAGGTCTCAAACAAGAGTTTGAAGCAGAAACTATGGAGGAAATGCTTTCTGGCCCACTTTATAACTTGCTGTCATCCATGTTCAGTCAGATTCTATAGATCCCAGGAGTTCCTGCCTAAGGAATGGTGTTGCCCATAGTGGGTTGACCCTGTTGTATCTATTAATAATCGAGATAATCCCCTCAACCAAAGAATGGATAGAGAAAATGTGGTACATTTACACAATGGAGTATTATTCAGTGGAAAAAAACAATGGAATCTTGAAATTTGCAGGAAAATGGATGGAACCAGAAGAAACCATTCTGAGTGAGGTAACCCAATCACAAAAAGACAAACATGATATGTACTCACTCATATGTGGATTTTAGATGTAGAGTAAAGGATTGCCAGCCTACAATCCATACTACCAGAGTTGCTAGTAAACAAGGAGGACCCTAAGAGATACATACATGGTCTCCTGGAGAAGGGGAAAGGGTCACAATCCCCTTAGCAAATTGAGAGCAAGGGAAGAGGGGGGAGGGAGTTAGAGAATGAGAAGGGACGAAGAGGAAGGATGCAGAAGTCATGAGGGAGCAGAAAGGTTGAGTCAGGAAGAATAGAAGAAAGGATATGTGATAGGTAGGGTTTTAGTTGGTGGGGGTTGTTAGGGGAGGATGGGAGGGAGAAAGGAACTGGGATTGTCATGTAAAACAATCTTGTTTCTAATTCAAATAAAAAATGATAAAAAAAGAAAAGAAAAGCATGCAAAAAAAAAAAAGATAATCCCTTGCAGGCATGCCCAAAGACCAACCTGATAAAGTCAATCATCCAACTAAAATTTCCTTTCAGGTGATGCTAGGATGTGTAAGTCGAGAGTTAATGGTAACTAGGACTGATATAATAAAAATTTATATGAGTTTGTGCTTTGGAGTCTTAATTTTTGAAAGCTCACATATCTTTTTCAAAGTGTATTAAAATACCATTAATATTAGTATTGTGAAGGCAGAGGCAGGATAATCATGAATTTGAAGATAGTCTGTGTGCTACGTATTCAAGTTCAAGATCAGCTGGGCCACATGGCTAAGTCCTGCCTTACATGCCGAGCATACAGAAGGTATTATTAAATAAATTTGTATGACTTTCTGGGTTTAACCTGCCTTAGCTATGACCTCCCTGCTGTAGGTAAGACATGTTTCATTTTCTTTGCATTCTATTTTCCTCTCCCTCCTTCCTTCCTTTTTTATTTGTAGGGCAGAGGTTACTTATCATCTTGAATCATTGAACAGTGTGATCTGTGCAATAAGTTATGTTCCGATATAAACATAGGTAGGTTTAAAGGAGGTTAATGCCAGCAATGGTTGCAAAAACAGATGAGCTGTTAAAAAGAAGTTTCATGTGCTCTGTGTTTGCACTCTTTGGTCTACTGCCTTGCCCTGCTCAGCCCAAGATATCCATCTTTATGTGAGTTACGCACCTGAGATAAGTAAACGGCAACACGTCCCCATAACAGAAATGCCAAGGGAAATTTTTACAAAAGCAAAATGGGGATTTGACATTTAAATTGGGCATTTGCTGCCAAGCTGTAGGATGAAAGTAAAGCTTTGTCTAGAGGAGATTTCTCAAACCCCATCCCTGTTTCTCAGAGAAAATTACAATAAAGTGAAGGAAGATGGGTAGTCTTGATCACATCTCTCTGGAAAAGGATCCAGGGGAAGGAGCATGCTGGGAAGTAGAAAGTGCTGAGAGCAAGGGCATTTACCCCAACTTTATGCTTTAAGTTTGGGGTTGGGGTGGTCTTGTAGGCTGATCCTTCTCAAAGCTGGGGCAGTAGGGTCACCACAGATGACTAGGAAGCAGGGAGGGACCAAGGTTTCATTGAGTTAATCCTGCTTCTGCAGATGGACAAATGGAATCTAGAATTTCCCTCCTTTTCTTGGTGTTGATTTGAGGAGGGACACAGGCAAGTGGGTGAATGGGTAAAAGAGGGGGTGATGGTGACTCATAAGGCCTTCCCTGACCTTGAGCGTCTGGGAGATCAGGTCAGTGAGGAGGAAGTACCTGAGCATAGGCAATGAGTACGGTGATTTATTTTTTTCTCTGTGTAGCCTTGACTGTCCTGGAACTTGCTCTGTAGACCAGGCTGGCCTCAAACTCACAGAGATTGGCCTGCCTCTGCCTCCCAAGTGCTGTGATTAAAGGCTCCAGGCCATATATATTATCTTAATTAAGACAATCTCTTCACATACTACCCCTCCAGGCCCACAGAGCCACCTGATCTAGGCTGTCCCTTAGGGACTCTCTTCCCAGGTGACTCTAGGTGAAGTCAAGTTGACACTAAAAAATAACCACATTCTGTCTTGCAAATGCTGGCATTCCAGGTGTTGGCCTCAAGCATGATCCTTTATTTTACAGCTAATGTTTTTTGGTTAATGTGAGTGGTATAGTCTGGAATTTTAGGTAATTACTTACCAAATATTTCAGAGTCTCCACTAAATACAATATAAGCTTCACATTAGTGGTTGGTTCATTAGGAAACTCTGTACTAGAACTTATGACGTTTTCTTTAGATGCTTTAAAAATGGACCCAAATCAGGAAGATGTAATCGACCATTGGAAGATGGGATTAATCTTCAGAAGGCAATAGCATTTTATGGCATTATTATTATTATTATTATTATTATTATTATTATTATTTTGCATCTCTTGTGTTACTGCTTGTTCTGTAGTCGTCACTCCAGTTGTTCAGGAATGCAATGCCATTTACTAAGCCTTTCCTGAACATCGCCAGAGATTTGTATGTGCTTTATTCTTTTTAATGTTTCAATTTCCAGGTTTTGTTTTTGTTTTTTGTTTTTGTTTTTTTGGATATGTCCTTTCATAATAATTGTTTCATTATGCTTTATTTTTACTGTCTTTTTTCTTCTTTTCTTCCACTGGGAAAATTTTTATTCAGATTTTTGATA
Source organism: Cricetulus griseus (assembly GCF_003668045.3). NCBI lineage: Eukaryota > Metazoa > Chordata > Mammalia > Rodentia > Cricetidae > Cricetulus > Cricetulus griseus. The sequence continues at coordinate 358,103,696 of NC_048595.1, read as the reverse complement.
TTATAAATGGAACTCATTGACTTTTATGCCTTTGTTATTTTCTGTTGAAAGCATCAAAGCACATTACTTCAAACTGTTCTTTTTGATGATTGTAAAGAATTTGATGTTTGCTAGTCTTATAAATTTATGTTGTTCTTTTTTTATTTTTTATATATTTGAATTACAAACAAGATTGAATTACATGACGATCCCAGTTCCCTTCTCCCTCCCTTCCTCCTCTACCACCCCCCCAACTAAAATTCTACCTGTCATATGTCCTTTCTTCTAATCTACACCTGACTCAAAATTTCTGCTTCCTCATGACCTCTGCATCCTTTCTTTTCTTCCCTTCTCATTCTCGTAGCTCCCTCCCCCAATTCCCATGTTCTCAATTTGCTCAGGGGATGGTGACCCTTTCCCCTTCTCCAGGGGACAAAGATTGTCTCTTTTAGGGTCTTCCTTGTTTACTAGTTTCTCTGGCAGTGTGGATTGTAGGATGGTAATCCCTTACTCTATGTCTAAAATCCACATATGAGAGAGAACATATCATGCTTGTCTTTTTGTGATTGGGTTACCTCGCTCAGAATGGTTTCTTCAAGTTCCATCCATTTTCCTGCAAATTTCAAGATTCCATTGCCTTTTTCTGTTGAGTAGTACTCCATTGTGTAAAAGTACCACATTTTCTCTATCCATTCTTTGGTTGAGGGGCATCTAGGCTGCTTCCAGTTTCTGGCTATTACAAATAATGCTGCTATGAACATGGTTGAACAGATGTCCTTGTTGCATGAATGTGCTTCTTTTGGGTATATGCCTAGGAGTGGAATTGCTGCATCTGTTTTTTTTTTTTTTTTGGTTTTTTGAGACAGGGTTTCTCTGTGTAGCTTTGGCGCCTATCCTGGCACTCTCTCTAGAGACCAGGTTGGTCTCGAACTCACAGAGATCAGCCTGCCTCTGCCTCCTGAGTGCTGGGATTAAAGGCGTGCACCACCAACGCCCGGCAGGAATTGCTGGATCTTGTGGTAGACTCATTTCCATTTTCTTGATCACCATACTGATTTCCAAAGTGGCTGTACAAGTTGGCATTCCCACCAACAGTGGAGGAGTGTTCCTCTTTCTTCACATCCTCTCCAGCATAAACTGTCATTGGTGTTTTTGATTTTGGCCATTCTGACAGGAGTAAGATGGTATCTCAGGGTTGTTTTGATTTGCATTTCCCTGATGGCTAAGGATGTTGAACACTTTATGTGTCTTTCAGCCATTTTAGATTCCTCTATTGAGAATTGTCTATTTAGTTCTGTACCCCATCTTTTAATTGGATTGTTTGTTGTTTTGGATAATAGCTTCTTGAATTCTTTGTATATTTTGGAGATCAGCCCTCTGTCAGATGTGGGGTTTGGTGAATATCTTTTCCCAGTCTGTGGCCTGTCGTTTTGTCTTGCTGACTGTATCCTTTGCCTTACAGAAGCTTCTCAGTTTCAGGAAGTCCCATTTATTAATTGTTGATCTCAGTGTCTGTGAGATCAACATATTGGTGTTATGTTCAGGAAGCGGTCTCCTGTACTGATTAATTCAAGGGTATTTCCCACTTTGTCTTCTAATAGGTTCAATGTGGCTGGGTTTATGTTGAGGTCTTTGATCCATTTTGACTTAAGTTTTGTGCAGGGCGAAAGCTTGGGTCTATCTGTAGTCTTCTACATGTTTGCATCCAGTTATGCCAGCACCATTTGTTGAAGATGTTCTATTTGTTATATGCCAGCGTATATATTTGGATTGTTTGTCAAAAATCAGGTGTTCGTAGGTGTGTGGGTTAATACTAGGGTTTTCAACTCTATTCCATTGGTCTACTTGCCAATTTTTGTGCCAATACTAAGCTGTTTTCAGGACTATAGCTCTGTAATGGAGCTTGAAGTCAGGGATGGTGATGCCTCCAGAAGTTCCTCTATTGTGTAGGGTTGTTTTGGGTATCCTGGGTCTTTTGTTTCTCCATATAAAGTTGAGAATTGTTCTTTCGAGGTCAGTGAAGAATTGTGTTGGGATTTTGATGGGGATTTCATTGATTCTGTAGATTGCTTTTGGCAAGATTGCCATTTTTACTATGTTGATCCTGCCTATCCAAGAGCATGGGAGATCTTTCCATTTTTGGGTATCTTCTTTAATTTCTTTTTTTAGAGATTCAAAATCCTTACGGTACAGGTCTTTCACTTTTTTGGTTAGTGTTACTCCAAGGTATTTTATGTTGTTTGAGGCAATTGTAAAGGGTGATGCTTCTCTGATTTCTTTCTCCACTAATGTGTCATCCACATATAGTAGGGCTTCAGATCTTTTTGAGTTAATCTTGTATCCTGCCACTTTGCTGAAGGTGTTTATCAGCTGTAGGAGTTCCCTGGTAGAGTTTTTTGGGTCACTTATGTAGACTATCATATCATCTGCAAATAGTGAGAGTTTGACTTCTTCCTTTCCAATTTGTATTCCCTTGATCTCCTTTTGTTGACTTATTGCTCTATCTAGAACTTCAAGGACGATATTGAAGAGGTATGGAGAGAGTGGACAGCCTTGTCTTGTTTTTAGAGGAATTGCATTGAGTTTCTCTCCATTTAATTTGATGTTGGCTGTCGGCTTGCTGTGTATAGCTTTTATTATGTTGAGGTATGTTCCTGTTATCCCTGATTTCTCCAGGACCTTTATCATGAAGGGGTGTTGGATTTTGTCAAAGGCTTTTTCCGGCATCTAGTGAGATGATCATGTGATTTCTTTTCCTCAGTCTGTTTATATGGTGGATTACATTGATGGATTTTCATATGTTGAACCATCCTTGCATCCCTGGGATGAAGCCTACTTGATGGGGATGGATGATTTCTCTGATGTGTTCTTGGATTCGATTTGCCAATATTTTATTGAGAAGTTTTGCATCAATGTTCATGAGGGATATTGGTCTATAGTTCTCTTTCTTAGTTGTGTCTTTGTGTGGCTTGGGTGTCAAGGTTATTGAAGCCTCATAAAAAGAGTTTGGTAATGACTCTTCTGCTTCTATTGTGTGGGAAACTTTGAGGAGAATTGGTATTAGCTGTACTTTGAACTTCTGGTAGAATTCTGCACTGAAGACATCTGGCCCTGGGCTTTTTTTGGTTGGGAGACTTCTAATGACTGCTTTAATTTTACTAGAGGTTATAGGTCTATTTAAGTTGCTTATCTGTTCTTGATTTAATTTTGGTAAGTGAAATCTGTCCAGAAAATTGTCCATTGCCTTTAGATTTTCAAATTTTGAGGAACATAGGTTTTCAAAGTATGACCTGATGATTCTCTGGATTTCCTGTGTGTCTGTTGTTATTTCCCCCTTTTCATTCCTGATTTTATTAATTTGCATGTTCACTCTTTGTTGTTTGGTAAGTTTGGATAGAGGTTTGTCTATCTTGTTGATTTTCTTGAAGAACCAACTCTTTGTTATATTGCTTCTTTGTATTGTTCTCCTAGTTTCCATTTTATTGATTTCAGCCCTCAATTTGATTATTTCCTGGCATCTACTCCTCCAGGGTGTATTGGCTTCTTTGTTTTCTAAAGCTTTCAGTTGTGCTGTTAATTCTCTAGTGTGATTATTCTCCTGTTTCTTCATGTGGGCACTTAACCTTATGAACTTTCCTCTTAGCACTGCTTTCAAAGTATCCCATAGATTTGGATATGTTGTGTCCGAATTCTCATTGAATTCTAGGAAATCTTTAATTTCTTTTTTTATTTCTTCCTGGACCCATGAATTGTGCAATTGGGTGTTACTTAATTTGCATGAGTTTGTAGGTTTTCTGTAGTTCTTGTTGTTGTAGAATTCCAATTTTAAAGCATGGTGGTCTGATAAGACACAGGGGGTTATTTTAATTTTTTTGTACCTGTTGAGGTTTGCTATGTTGCCAAGTATGTGGTGGATTTTAGAGAAGGTTCCATGTGGCGCTGAGAAGAAGGTAAATTGTTTTGTATTTGGATGGAATGTTCTATAGATATCTGTTAAGTCCAATTGCGCCATAACCTCTATTAGTTCTTTTGTTTGTTTGTTAAGTTTCTGTCTGGTGTTCCTGTCCAGTGGTGAGAGTGGGGTGTTGAAATCTCCCACTATAAGTGTGTGCGGTTTTATGTGTGATTTGAGTTTTAGTAATGTTTCTTTTTTTTAAGATTTTATTTATTATGTATTCAACATTCTGCTTCCATGTATATCTGCACACCAGAAGAGGGAACCAGATCTCATAACTGATGATTGTGAGCCACCATGTGGATGCTGGGAATTGAACTCAGGACCTCTGGAAGAACAGTCGGTGCTCTTAACCTCTGAGCCATCTCTTCAGCCCAGTAATGTTTCTTTTACAAACGTGGATGCCTTTATATTTGGGGCATAAATGTTCAGAATTGAGACTTCATCCTGATGGATTTCTCCTGTGATGAGTAGGAAATGACTTCCTACTTCTTCATCTCTTTTGACTGATTTTAGTTTAAAGTCCAATTTGTTGGATATTAGGATTGCTACCTCTGCTTGTTTCTTGGGTCCATTTAATTGGAAGATCTTTCCCCAACCTTTAATTCTTAGGTACCGTCTGTCTTTGAAGTTGAGGTGAGTTTCTTGTATGCAGCAGAAGCAAGGATTCTGTCTTCTTATCCATTCTGCTAATCTGTATCTTTTTATAGGGGAGTTAAGACATTAATGTTGATGATATTAATGACCATTGATTATTATTCATTCTTGTTTGTTTTTGATTTGGTGATGGAGGCGAGATTATGTGTGGGATTCTGTCCCATTTTCCTTTTGGCTGTTGGTAAATTGGGATTATCTATTGCCTGTTTTTCTGGTTGTGGTTAACTTTCTTGGGTTGCAGTTTTCCTTCCAGTACTTTCTGTAGGGCTGGATTGGTGGATATGTAGTGTTTGAATCTGGTTTTGTCATGGAATATCTTGTTTTCTCCATCTATAATGGTTGAAAGCTTTGCTGGGTATAGTAGTCTGGGCTGGTCTCTTAGTGTAGGTAGAATATCTATCCAGGACATTCTGGCTTTCAGAGTTTCCATGGAAAAGTCAGGTGTGATTCAGATAGGTTTGCCTTTATAGGTTACTTGACCTTTTTCCTTTGGTGCTCTTAATATTTTCTCTTTGTTGTGTATATTTGGTGTTTTGATTATTAAGTGTCGAGGAGACCTTTTTTTTTGGTTCAGTCTATTTGGTGTTCTGAAGGCTTCTTGTATTTTCATTGGCATGTCTTTCTTTAGGTTGGGAAAGTTTTCTTCTATGATTTTGTTGAATATGTTTTCTGCACCTTTGAGTTGGATTTCTTCACCTTCTTCTATACCTATTATTTTTAGGTTTGGTCTTTTCATGGTATCCCATATTTCCTGGATATTTTGTGATAGGCATTTGTTGGAGTTAAGATTTTCTTTGGTTGATGAATCTATTTCCGCTAGTGTGTCTTCAACTCCTGAGATTCTGTCTTACATCTCTTGTATTCTGTTGGTTATGCTTACATTTGTAGTTCCTGATCTTTTACCCAGCTTTTCTATTTCCAGCATTCCCTCAGATTGTGCTTTCTTTATTGTCTCTATTTCAGTTTTTAGGTCTTGAACTGTTTCCTTGAGAGATTTGTTGATATCTTGTATTTTTTGGTTTGTTTTTTCTTACATTTCTTTAAGGGATTTTCTCGTGTCCTCTTTGATGTCCTCTATCATTTTCATGAAGATGCTTTTAAGGTCATTCTCTTCTGGTTCATCTGCATCGTGATGTTCAGGTCTTGCTGGTGTATGGTTCCTAGTCTCTGGTGGTGTCATATTGGGCTTTCTGTTGTTAGATGTGCTTTTACCTTGTCCTCTTCTCATCCTTTCTTCTGGTGGGTGTAGCAAGAGTTTCTTGTTCTCCTGGTGGGTGTGGGACCAAAATTCTCTTCTGGTAGATGCAAACAGATCCAATACTCTGATGTTGGTCCTCTTCTCATGGATGGAGGTGTCACTGTTACCCGGGTGTTGGCAGTGTTCAGGATTGCCAGGTCCGCCGGGCTGGCAGTTGGAGGCAGAGCTGTCACCGGGCCTTGGTGTGTTGGATCCCACTGCCAAACTCGTCCGGCATGCAGGTCGCTTGTGTCAGATGACTCTGAACAGTGACGATGAACAGCTTTTATGGTATTATTAAAGTTTTCATGGTAGTAGTTGCATTAAAGTGTTTTATAGTACTGTATTTGTCCACATCTACATTTTAGATATTAATAAAACATATTCATATCTTATCATCAGATTCCCCACATTCTCTCAAATAAGTAGCTTATACCCCAAAGACAGGAGTTCCAGATCTGACCACTAATTGAGAGGACTCTTAATTATATATGTAAATCCAAAATTTTAAAAAGATACAGGTAATATATATATGCACATATATGTGTGTGTGTGTACATATTTAAATTCCCATTTAACTTTTTCAGCCTTTTGGGATTTTTAACATTGTTGGCTGAGAATGGATAATACTCTCCCACTTCAGTTCTGGTGATTGAACTCAGGACTTTTGGTGAGCCAGGTGAGCGCTCTGCCACTGAGATGTAGCCCCAGCCTAGAGAGTATACACTGAGATGTATCTACCCCCTCCCCAGCCTAGATTGTATGCCAGGTGATACCACTGAGATGTAGCCTCAGCCTAGAGTGTATACCAGGTGATACCACTGAGATGTACCTACCCTCTCCTCAGCCTAAAGTGTATGCCAGGTGATACCACTGAGATGTAGCCCCCACGCTTAGTGCATATGTGTGTGTGTGTGTGTGTGTGTGTGTGTGTGTGTGTGTTTGTTTTCCAAGTGTTTTATGCCATGCTAGCCAAATGTGGGAAAAGTCCTTATTGCCTAGCTGAGCTAATAAGGTGACAGATTACAAATCACTTCCTCTATCATTTTAACCACAGGAAGAGGAGTCTGTTAGTTTGTTATATTTGCTTTAATATGTGACTGTGACTCCATTCCAAACAAAACTGAAACACACTCATCCACTGTCATGGACTTTCGACTGTTAGAAACAAATACATAATAAAAAACCTTTCTCCCAAGCTTAAGCTTAAAACCAGGTACAATGGCACAGCGGTTTGCTAATGTTGAAGGTGCAGTCTTCAGCTGTGCAGGGAATACGTCATGTGTGATGGTTGAGGCTGAGAGTTTTACAAGAAAAATCACCCTGCTTGTAAGGAGGAAGTAGAACCAGAGACCGTGTGCTGTCATTCAACTCTGGATAGAAACCGTGCCATTCTTGACACACTGCCAAGAGCCTTACAAGTCTCAGCAGCCCTGGCAAAGCTAACAGTGTGGAGGGAGGCGGACAGCCCTTCGCAATGAGGGCGCTGACTCACCTCCTCTGCTCTCTGAATGTTTTTCACGGAATCTCATCTCTAAGGACAGCGAGGAAGGTGAAGCCCAGACAGCTGTGGTGAGAGGTTTGGTGTGAGGGAACACTCTCCACCACCCACTCATCCCCAGCCAGTGTGGGCTGAGTTCCGCCTGGCTCTCCCTAGTCTCCGGCTGACTCACCCTGTGCTTGCTATGGAGTCATAGCTCCCTGTCTCTACTGTGCTGTTTGTTTAACAGGCAGAGCCAGCCCCCTGCCTCTCCAGCATTGGAAAACGCCAGAGGCTCCTTGGGGTCCCCCAGTGCTGGAAGCAGAGAGCTTCCTGACCATCCCCACTTCTTCCTGGGCTTTGTTGATGATGGCATTTAAGACCCAAGGAGAAATGTCTTGTGGTCAAGTCCAAGTGGGTATAGATTTCCTGTTTTTGAGATGTGTCCTCTCTATCCAGCTAGGATCATTCCACTGACTGTCTATGATTGTCCTGTCTAGAGGCCATACCTTTTGAATCTCAGAAATGTACTCAAGCAGAGCTCCATTGACAGGGGTGAGGCACCTACTGCCCTGCTTCAACGTGTCCACCCTGAGCTCACCAGGTGGTTCGTTCTCCAAGTGCTCGAGTTAATGGTATAACGAGGTCAAAACTTCATTTCACTACCTATTTAGAAATGACACCTGTGGGAAATGATTAGATTAGATTAGGTAATGAGTGTGGAGACCTGGGATTCACAGAGATGCATGCACACACTTTTAAAAAATGTATTTAAGCCTGGCGTTGGTGGCGCACGCCTTTAATCCCAGCGCTCGGGAGGCAGAGGCGGGTGGATCTCTGTGAGTTCAAGGCCAGCCTGTCTCCAGAGCGAGTGCCAGGATAGGGGTCAAAGCTACACAGAGAAAAACCAAAAAAAAAAAAAAAGTATTTATGTGTTATTGTGTGTGTGTGTGTGTGTGTGTGTGTGTGTGTGTGTGTGTGTGTGTGTGCGCCATGACAAGAAAACTCACAAAATCAGCTAACCTGGGCTCCTAGGTGGCTCACAGTGTCTGAACTGACAACCAGGGAGTCTGCATGGGACTGACTTAGGCCCTCTGCATAAATGTGACCGTTGGGTAGCTTAACTTTCTTGTGGAACTCCTGAGAGTGTGAGCAGGGGCTGTCTCTGATTCTGTGGCCTGCATCTGGGCCCCTTACCTTGTACTAAATTGCCTCATTCAACCTTCACAGAAGAGGAGATGCCTAGTCTTCCTGCGACTTGATACACCATAGCAGGCAACCCAGGAGGAGAGGTGGGTTGAGGAGGGGGTGCGAGGTGGGAGAAGGGACTGGGAGAAGAGGAGTGAGGGGAAAACTGCAGTTAGGGATGTAAAAACAACAAGATCAACAACAAAAATACTTCAGTGTTGCAATGCTTGCTGAGCATATGTTAGGCTCTAGGTTTGAACGCCAATACTACAGGAAAAGGAAGGGACATAAAAGCAAACCTTCCCTGTGGACGGCCAAGTAGGGCTGTTCAGTGGTACCTACTGCTGCTGGAGGGGCTAGTGAAAAGCTTTCCAATGAGCCTTTACTCATGACTTAAGTTGGTCAGAGCTGGGTTCTATACAGAAGAAATGCTGTCCATGGATTTTTTTTACACCCCACATTATTTTTTAAAATTATATGTAAGAAGTCTATTTAACATATATGCCATTCCATTCACCATTAACCCCAACTTAGCTTTTATCATCTTACTGTCAAATTGACATGAGAGCTCTCATTGAAGAACACTGATTTATGTTGCAGCCCTTTGCTTCAACATATGTTATTCATGATATTTCACCCACTTAGAATATACAAACCTGCTTTTCAAGATCTATACTGACAGAGGAAGGCTAGACAGAAAGGGCGATATTGTGGCCATCAAACTGTGTTTAATATCACAAGTAGGAATACTTTCAAAAGAATATTAATAATATTCTTCAATTAACCACAGTCTGACTTTTATAGACATTATTCAGGCTGAGTACTATATTTCTCAGCATCCTGGTTTATGAATCTGCATGGCTGTAACACAGAGCTCTCATGCTGAGGCATGGCAAGGAAGACAAAATGAGAACTCGAGTCTGTGTGGCTGTTGAGATCCTGGGAGTCTTCGTGAAAAATTGGTTCAAAGTCAAACTCCCACTGTTTGCTCTCACTTTGAACCAGTTATTCAGCGTTTCTGGGCTTCTGATTTCTTATCCAGACAGTGAAAAGCCATCAGGAGTGGAGACCTCAAAGGACTATTTTGAGGGCGAAGAGGAAAGCTGTTCAGTGCAGTGTCAGCTACCTGAAAAATTCAGTGCTCGTGAGATTTCTCTGCAACCCAGTCTGGCCTTGAGCTTGCTATGTAGCCGAGGATAGCCTTGAACTCTTGACCCTCCTGCCTTCATTTTCTGAGTGCTGGGATTACAAATAACTGGCCAGATTAACTATTTTTATTGGTTATTTAGTATTATTTATGCTGCATATCATGTAAGGTTTGGACTAAGCGACATCATTCTCCCTTCTAGCTGCATAGTAAAAGTTTTTAAATCCCAATTTATTAAGACATCTTTTGTCTACTAAAATGTTTATGAAATATCAGCTAAATTTGGAGTCATTTTCCATCTTTTGGATCATTTTATGTATATGAATGTTTTGCAAACATGCATGACATGTAGCACATGTGTGAACTAGATTAGAGATTGCTGGAAGTCATCATGTGGGAATCGCCAGGTCTGCAAGAGCCCCAAATGTTCCTAAGCAGTAAGCTGCTTCCCCAGCCTATAGGGTTGTTTCTTGAAGTAACTCTAGTTATTATTTTACCTTAGCTCCTATTGAAGTGTTTTATACTATTATTGTTATTTTCATTTTTTAGAATTTTTTTTTCTTGGAGCCTAAGCTGGGTCTGAACTCCAGATCCTCCTGCCTTAGACTCCTGGGTGCCTGCTTTTCAGGAGTGTTCCACCCTTTGACATAAACAGGGTTCTAGGGAGATGTAAGAATCTTCCATTGATGCTGGACGGTGGTGGCACACACACCTTTAATCCCAGCACTCAGGAGGCAGAGGCAGGTGGATCTCTGTGAGTTTGAGGCCGGTGATTCAAAACTTTTTAAAGATTAGATTTGGGGGCAAATTTTCTGTACAGGATATTCATAACTGGGGGTGTAGGCATAGGATGATCCTCCTGGGAGGAAAGTGATGGCTGTCTCAAGACTGCCTTTTACTCTTTCTAAGATGGCGGGGTTTACCATTTCTTCTTTCTCTGGAGGTGAAGTCTCTTTTTGTAACTCAGGGCAGCCTTGAACTCATGCTCCTCCAGCCTCAGTCTCTCCAGTTCTAGAGTTACAGATGCTCCTTGCTCACTCAGGGCCCACTCTATGATAGGGGCCCACTCTCTGATAGGAGCCCACTGTCTCTGAGCTGTTTTCAGAAAATTAGGATTACTGGCTAGTGAGAGCACTGTCTATTGTTGAAATTTCTAGTCATTTGCAGTTATGTATAATGGAATTTTAAAGGATGAGGAGGAAAGGGAACTGCCAATGGTGGACAGTTTGATAAACAAGGGTTGGCAATTGAAGCAAATGTGGAAGAAACGCAGAAGTAAAAGGAATTTAGTGAGGGTCAGCCAGCAAGACTTTCCTGATGGTCATGCTAACAGCCCTATACCATCACACCATCACCAATGGCACAATAGTAAAGCAAGAAACTTTTAATATTGCTTTATTTGTTTACTTGTGGGTGTATATGTACTTGCTGTGGCATGTGTGTGAAGGCCAGAGGTCTACCTGAGGGTTTTCCAGTTCCACCTTGAGGATCTCAGGGATTGAACTCAGGTCATCAGGCTCAGTGGCAGATTGGTGGCAGGCACCTTCACCAGATGAATGAGGTCAGCAATCAGTAAATTTTTAAAATTGAGTTCATCTTGCAACCCATGCCTGGTCTTTCTGGGACATCTTCCCCAAGGTCTTCTAGCCATAGCAGATGGGAACATTGGGGACGCAGACAGTTATAAAGGCTTGGGAGACCACAATAGAAAATATTCTTTTGTAATGACCTTTATTTAGATGAAAGACAAAATTATGTTTAGTATAAAATATTCAGAACATTTAGCAGTCATATACACTTCCTGGTTTCAAAACTTACTACAAAGCCTTCAATAATACACAGATGAGGGTGTGGCTCAGGCATAGAACATCAGCCTAATTATGTGGGAACTTGAACAGAAACACACGAAGACTTCAGAGGAGAACATTTAAACTTCACAGAATTTATATATTTGCACATTATTTCATTCTTCACCAATGTCAGGGAAGTCATCCATTATATGAGGTGATTAAGTGATCAACTGAGACAGTTCTTCAGACACATTTCTGATGAAGGGTTAGGGAACAGATGTGAAATATCACAATTATATTCTTGTAAAAGCGGATTGATGATTTTTCTTCAAGAGCCTCTATGGGCGTGATTTGTAGATAGCTCAACTATTGAATATGTAGACCAGTGAACAGAGCATCATTACCTAAACAACTCAGCCTAAAGAAACCACATGGCTAATTTTCTAAACCAGGAAACCATTGAGGAAAGGAGAATGCCTAATTAACTGGATAAGGATAGTTGGTGCAATGACTGGTCATTCTAGCTGGTCATTCTAGCTAAATCATTAAGACCACTGCAGTTTTATTCTTACTGTTCCATCTGTTTGGCCACAGAGGAGGAAATAATAACAAGAGAAAAGTTCATTCTTCCACACTGTATTGCAGACCTGCAAGGGGCCAAACCTATTACTGTGGAGTCTCCCTCTCCAGTCATTTGATTATTCTGTGTAGGTGACCTGTTGTGTTAACAGGGTAGACTACATTCAGCCCAAGTCATATAATAATGCTGAATGTGGCCCACACAGGCTGCTGGTGGGGTATCTCTGACTCTTTTTGCCTGCTCTTAGGACCCTTTCTTCTCACTGGGTTACCTCTTCTAGCCTTGATAGGAGGGGAGGGGACTAGTCTTATTATAATTTGTTATTCTGTTTATGTTGATATCCCTGAAAGACTGGCTCTTTTCTGAAAGGAAACAAGGGAGGAGTGGATCTGGGGGGGGTGTGGAGAGAGAAGATAGTGGGAGATTGACTGGGAGAAATGGAGGGAAGGGAAACTGCAGTTGGGATGCATTAAAAGTAAATAAATAAAAATAACTAATAAAACCTTTTTACACTCCCTCCAAAAAGGTGTGTTACTTTTGTTTGTGCTGCATTTGTTTAATTATGTAAAGATGTGTTACATTTGTTTCACCTTGCCTGCCTAAGGCATCTGATTGGTCTAATAAAGACCTAAACCACCAATAGCTGGGCAGGAGAAGGATAGGCAGGGTTGGCAGGCAGAGAGAATAAATAGGAGGAGGACTCCTAGGCTCGGGAGAAGAACGAGAAAAAGAGAGGAGAGAATGAGGGACATACCTGGGGCCAGAAGCCAGGCAGCCATTAGCTGGCCAAACATAGAGAAGCAGTGACAATCAGAAGAAAGTTAATAAGCCCCAATGCAAAAGTAAAGAGAAAAAGATTAAGTTAAAAGAGCAAGCCAGAAATGAGGTTAGGCTGAGCATTCAAAACTAATAATAAGTCTCTGTGTCATGATTTGGGAGCTGGTTGGTGGCCTAAAAGAAAAAGCCTGGTACAGTATTTGTTTATGAGAAAAGCAAAGGTGTGTGTGTGTGTGTGTGTGTGTGTTGGGGGGGTATTCATGCATATCATATGTCTATTCTTTGTATTGTTATGAAAGTTCTACTGTATTATTCCTTGTTTCTCTCTTACCATGCCTGCCTGATTTATAAACAGCCTTTTGTACAGACATGTACTTACAATTTTAAAGATAGGGTCCTATATATAAGAGGAAATGTGGTAGTTGTCTTTCTGAGTGGCTTATTTCACTCAACAAGATGATGGTCAGCTGCATGCATCTTCCTGAAAGTGTTATGATTTCATTTCTTTTTGTGAGTGGAAAGCATTCCTTTGAATATACGTAACACATTTTTTTAAGTTTGTGCACCAGTTGATGAACACTTGGGCTAGTCCCATGTGCTGGCTGTTGTCAACAGTACTGCAAGGGGCATGAATGTAGAAGTATTTCTGTGGCATGCTGACTTAAGAGTCTTTAGGGCATATGCTTGAGTGGTATAGCTGGATCCTAAGATGGTTCTATCTTTAGTGTCATTTTATATAAAACTTAACCTTTAGCATGGGAAAGTATTATAAGAAGAAATACAGTGTGCATGGATTTTGGTACTACCTGCCATTTCAGGCATCACTGTGGGTCTAAGAACATCCTATCCTTGCACAAGGGGAAACTATTGCAATAAAGGTCACCCATGAGCAGAGGTTTCACACCAGGTGCAAATTGCCTAAAGTAATGTGCTTGCTTAATCAACAGCGATGGATGCAGAACTGGAATTAAAGATCACGCCTTTCCCACTGTGTTACTGACCTCAATACATAGATGTTCTAGATAATGGAGAACAATTGAGACACAAACCATAGGACTTGGGTGTTAGATCATGTGATCTCTCTGACTCACGGTTTATTTGCCTGTTAGAGAGTGTAGCACAGGTCCGAGCTGAATCCCAGGAAGCTGGTGGAAATGAGACATATCTGAAATCACTTTGAGTACAATGGTTTTACAGTATAAAAAGTTATCAAAAAGACTTTCAGCCAGGTGTTGGTGGCGCAGGCCTTTAATCCCAGCACTTGGGAGGCAGAGGTGGGCAGATCTCTGTGAGTTCAAAGCCATCCTGGTCTACAGAGCAAGTTCCAGGACAGGCTCCAAAGCAATACAGAGAAACCCTGTCTTGAAAAACAAAAACAAAAACAAAAAAACAAACAAACAAACAAAAAAGACTTTCAATACACTTGTGTCTTTTAAAAGTCTTTGCCATTTAAAAGTTTATTCTTTGTATAGATTTTTTCCCATTCTGTGGGTTGCTGTTTTGTGTTGTTGACTGTGTCCTTTGCCTTACAGAAGCTTCTCAGTTTCAGGAGGTCCCTTTTATTAATTGTTTCTTTTCAATTTTTTATTTTAATTAGAAGATTATTTTACATGTTAATCCCAGTTCCCTCTCCCTTCCCCCTTCCTGCCCCCCCCAGTAATACCCTACCTATTCCATACCCTTTCTGCTCCCCAGGGAGGGTGAGGCCTTCCGTAGGGGGTTTGCAAAGTCTGTCATATCCTTTGGGATAGGGCCTAGGCCAACCCCCTTGTGTCTAGGCTCAGGGAGTATCCCTCCATGTGGGATGGGCTCCCAGAGTCCATTCCTATACTAGGGATAAGTACTGATCCACTACAAGGGGCCCCATAGATTTCCAAGGTTTCCTCATTGACACCTACATTCATGGGGTCTGTATCAGTCCCATGCTGGTTTCCTAGGGATCAGTCTGGGGACCAAGAGCTCTCCCTTGTTCAGGTTAGCTGTTTTTGTGGGTTTCATCTGCCTGGTATGGACCTCTATACTCATCAGTCCTCTTTCTCTGCAACTGGATTTCAGTTCAGTTCAAGGTTTAGCTATGGGTGTCTGCTTCTACTTCCACCAGCTGCTGGATGAAGGCTATACAATGGCATATGAATTAATTAGTCACCAATCTTATTATTAGAAGAGGGCATTTAAGGTAGCCTCTCCTCTGTTGCTTAGATTGTTAGTTGGTGTCATCTTTGTAGCTCTCCAGACATTTCCCACCATTATTTGTAATAGTCAGAACCTGGAAACAACCTAGATGCCCCTCAACTGAAGAATGGATAGAGAAAACGTGGTAAATTTACACAATGGAGTACTACTCAGTGTGTATGGGGGAACAATGGAATCTTGAAATTCGAAGGCAAATGGATGGAAATAGAAGAAACCATTCTGAGCGAGGTAACCCAGTCACAAAAGACAAACATGGTATGTCCTCACTCATATGTGGATTTTAGACATAGAGTAAAGGATTACCAGCCTACAATCCACACTGACAGAGAAGCTAGTAAACAAGGAGAACTCTAAGAGAGACATACATGGTTCCCTGGAGAAGGGGAAAGGGACAAGATCTCCTGAGCAAATTGGGAGCATTGCGGGGGAGGGGAGAGGGAACTAGGTGAATGAGAAGGGGAGAAGAGGAGGGGAGAGGAAGACATGATGGGGCAGGGAAGTTGAGCTGGGAGAACAGAAGAGAGCAAGATAAGAGATAATATAATAGAGGGAGACATTATAGGTTTAAAGAGAAACCTTTTATTAATTGTTGATCTCAGTGTCTGAGCTAACTGGTGTTATGTTCAGGAAGTAGTCCCCTGCATGCCAATGTGTTCAAGGGTACTTCCCACTAAGCACTGAGCCGAACTCCTAGAATCCAGTTGCAGAGAGGGAGAAGTGATGAGCAAAGGGGTCAAGACCATGATGGGGAAACCCACAGAAACAGCTGACCTGAGCAAGTGAGAATTCATGGACCCCAGTCTGACAGCTGGGGAACCTGTTTAAGAGAGAACCAGCCCTGCTGAACATGGGTGGGTGTCAGTTGGTGTCTATAGGGACTCTGGCAGTGGAACCAGTATTTATCTCTAGTTCGAGAATGGGCTTTGGGAATCAATTCCTTATGGAGAGATACTCTTTCAGCCTAGATACGGGGGGGGGGGGGGGGGGAGCCTAGGTCCTGCCCCAAATGATGTGACAGACTTTGATCCCCCATGGAAGGCCTCACATACCCTGAGGAGTGGATGGGGGGTGGGGTGACAGGTTGGTGAGGGGAATGGGAGGGTGGGAGGAAACTGGAATTGATATGTAAAATAAGATGGTTTTCAATTTAAATAAAAATTAATTTTAAAAGTTTCTTCTTTTAGAAGTGTAAATGGTAGTAGGAAGAGGACAGACTTTCCCCTCATTTATCCCTGGGTTTCCTTTACCCTTCAAGGACATTGTGGGATTCCTTGTGTTCTCTCTCTTAACCCGTCCCTCCCTCTCTTCCCCTCTGTCTCCTTCTCTCCCTTTGTACCCCTGCCATTTCAGACTTCCTGTCACTCAGGTGGCTTAGTCATAGACATGGAGAAATGTACATTCTGTCTCCTGCTCTGTTGCTACAGTTCAATTTAGTTTGAGATTTCAATGTAGATTATCCTGTGGAGAGATAGGAAGGATGGATCGTCATCTTCTTTTTCTTCAGTTGGAGTTCCAAGCCTAATCTGAATTCATTAGTTTTTGTTCACTGTTACTTAAGTTTCCAGGGTTTTTTTGGGGATGGTCCTTCTTAGTCTATGGAAATGTATGAGAAATTCTAACAGTCTAACACGAGGTGTTAGCATGTGCTCATTCAGGTTGACACCCTGGAAACTCAGAGCCTTGTTTGATCATGGTGAGGAATGCCTTTTTATTATTTTTATTTTATTTTATTATTTTTATTTTTGTAACTTTGGAGCCTGTCCTGGAACTCAGAGATCCGCCTGCCTCTGCTTCCCGAGCACTGGGATTAAAGGCGTGCGCCACCACCTCTCAGTGGTCAGGAACATCTCGAGAACAATACTTTTACAGTTGCCATTTTATTTATTTCTCCAAGCAATTTGTCAAAATCATTGAAAGGGGATATGCTATAGCATTGTTTCTCAACCTGTGGGTTGAGACCCCTTTGGGGGTCAACCAGCCTTTTCTCAGGAGTTGCCTAAACGATTAGAAAACACAGATATTTGCATTATGATTTCTAACTGTGGCAAAGTTACAGTTATGAAGTAGCAATGAAAATTTACCGTTTGGGTCACCACAGCATGAGAAAGTATATTGAAATGTAGCATTAGGAAGGTTGAGAACCCAGTATATTGACTCTGGGTTAAAATACTGGTGCTCACTAGTCAGCTAAGTGAACTTAGCCTCTTTGTATATCAGTCTAATAACAATGCCACCCTCGAGGTTATGGTGAGGATTCGAATAGATAATATATACAATGTGTTTTGCCGGGGACTGGTATATAGAAAGCAGCCAGTTAATGCTGAAGACCATCTCTGGCATCAGTGAGAAGACATCACCAAGGAAGAAGGCTGCATGTATGATACCTGTGTCTTTATGATGTGATGTCGTAGTGTAGAGAGTGGAAAGATACACCCATTAATGGTCTTTATCAAACTCAGTGTTGCTTTCTGTGAGCTAGGAACTGAAAACAAGGCTCAGCCAGGGTCTTGATGTGTGGATAAAGTGCCATCCACGGTAACAGACTTTTGCCTCATACCCATTCTCTGCTTTTCAACTAAACTGAGTTAACCATTTCAGTTAAAGACCTCAAGATGAATGTCAATAGCCACTGGGGACCTGTAGGAGATAGTCACAGGTGAAGTGTTGGGAGGAGCCTGGTTATGCCCTCCAGAGAATTTAAGAAAATGGTAAGCCCAGAGAGCTTGATGAGAAAGAAACCCTATCTTATTATGCATAATAGCCAGATCTTGGAAACAACCTAGATGCCCCTCAACTGAATGATGGATAAGGAAAATGTGGTACATTTACACAATGGAGTACTACTCAGCACTAAAAAACAATGACATTCTACAATTCACAGACAAATGGACAGAACTAGAAAAACCATCCTGAGTGAGGTAACCCAGACTTGGAAAGACAAATATAGTATGTACTCATAAGAGGATACCAGACATAAAGCAAAAGATACCTAGCCTACAATCCACAACCCCAGAGAAGCCAGAACCCTCTTCCAGAAACAGACGGAAGTAGATGCAGAAATCCACAACTAACTATTGGGCCAAGCTTCTGGAGAACAATCGAAGTGAGGGAGGAGTGATAATATGAACAAAGGAGTCAAGACCATGATGGGGAAACCCACAGAATCAGCTGACCTGAGCTAGTGAGAGATCACTGACTCAGTTCAGACAAATGGGAAATCTGCATAAGATGGAACTAGACTCCCTTAATATAGGTGACAATGGTGTGGCTGGGACAATGAGGCCACTGGCAGTGGGTCCAAGATCTAACACTAATGCACAAACTGACTAAGTGGAGCCATTCTATATGGAGAGATACCTTGCTCACCCTAGACATAAGTGGAGGGTGGAGAGGTGTCTTGGTCCTGCCTCAATAAGATGATGGGACAAACTTAGACTTACCAGGGGAGGCCTTACCCTCTCTAAGGAGCAGATGGGAGGTAGGAGGCAGGGGAGTGGGGAGGGAGCAGGATGAGAGGAAGGAAGGGGGATGGGGATTGGAATGTAAAAAGTAAAAGAAACAAAACCCTGTCATGAAAGCAACACTACTGCTTTTCCCTGGGTGATTTGTTGGCTGTTTTAGTTTCCTCTTGGGTTGTTGCTTCAGACTGGAACAGTGATACCCAGTGTCCCAGGGCACCTGATCACGCAGGAAGCTTTCCTATCTGTTCCTTGAAAACGAAATGTTCATCTGAAGAAAAAGAGATCCAGTGAGATGTTGTTTGGATGCAATCGAAAGTGATCTCTTGATGAAGGAAATAAGACATCTGTTCGTTTATTTTGTGTCTTCTCCTACAAACTCAGTTACAGGGCAGCTGTTTACAGTCTTTGTAAAACAGCCAAGCCAGTATGAGGAGACATTTCCAGTGTGTTCATTCTCCTGAAAGAAATACTCAAACCTTTCCCTTCTACTGAGCCAATCTTCTAGAAAGTTCCTGGTGTGGGGCAGCCTGCCTAAGCTGTCCAATAACTTGCCCCGAGCACAGCTGGAGCTTGTTTTTTCAGCTCAGCTTAGAATTAAGTATTTAGTTTTCACTAATTCTTTATAGTCCAGTGAACACTTAATGTGGCTGCAAGAACAACTCGCTGTGCTCATGACAAAGCACAGAAACCCTCTAGAGAAATATCTACTGGGCATTTACCACGAACCATGACTAAAAGTTGTCTGAGTAGAACAAAGGGCAATGACTCTAAGACAGCCACAGGAAAAAGCACACAGCACTTCCTAAGGGTAACACAAAAATACTTCCCCTCCTTCACTTTGTTCTTGCAGTGCTGGGGCCAAATCCAGGGCCTCCCAGGCTAGGCAATGCTCTACTTCAAGTTACATATCCAGCCTATTTACCTTTTTAAAAATTTTCTTTTTTATTCTTTCTTTATCCTCTCCCTCAATTTCTCTCCCTCCCTCCCTCTCTCCCTTCCTTCCTTCCTTCCTTCCTTCCTTCCTTCCTTCCTTCCTTCCTTCCTTCCCCCTGTCTATCTTCCTCCCCCTCCCTCTCCTTTGCTTCCCTCTCCCTCCTTTGCTCCTTTCTTTCTTTCTTTCTTTCTTTCTTTCTTTCTTTCTTTCTTTCTTTCCAATTGGGTTTTACATTGTCGCCCAGACTGGCCTAAAACTCAGTCTTCACCTCATCCTTCTGAGTGCTCAGACCCTAGTTCGGTGTGCCACCACACATGCCACTTCCTTCTTGGTTTAATATAGATAAGGCAGAGATCTCTGATAGCCACCAGCCTTTCATTATGATTCAGAACTTAAAAAGATAACTGCAGTAGGCATTTCTTTCATTCGACTTCCAAGGGAAAATGAATTTCTCACAGAGTGCATTCTAGCTTGAAGGCCCAAGGAAGTGAAGTACCTGCTGTAATATCCGGGAGTAGGTACCTTCATGCCACCTGTCTTCCCCAGGCTCTCGGCATGAACGAAGAGACCACATTAAACAGAATGTCACCTCCTGTGCTCAGAGACCAGGGGACCTAGAGTTACAAAGGGCATTTCCTTCATTTTCTGTGTGAAAACAAACCTATCTCATAAAATCAAATGCCCCCTTTATCTTGGACATTTTCCTGTCTTATCTGTCACATCTCAGTTCCAATGAGTCCTCAGTGGATTGGCATCAATGACATCAGCTTGATTTGACAATAGTTTCTGGATTTGGTGTATACTCTTCTTTGGAGAGAAGGCTTGGGAGTCAGGTCAGTTAGTACACGTTTACTCTGCTTTAGTTCCATTAGGCAATAATAAAAATAACAGTTAAGTCAAACTGAAAGCCTGAACCTATTTGACAGTATGAAGCCAAGTGTCCCATGCAGATTTTCCTGCCTAATGTGATCTCCAGAGAACTGTATGATCCACAGGCACTCAGAGAGGCGGTGGATAAAGGATTACCTGCCTTCAGGTCCCCAGCCCAACAGCTTATTACATCTGTCAAGTTAAATATAGTATGCTTTCTTCACCTAACTCACCGTGACATTTATCAAGTCTCATACAGGGTATAGGAGAGATGACAAGATCACATTAGTTAATGCTGTCCCAAAGTTGACTAAGAATGATGAAATCTAACTTTAGATTTGTTGTTATTTAGCACTCAGATGAGTGTTCATCAACACAAACACACACGCGATACCCAGGGAATGTATATTTAAGGAAAAAAGTTTTGCCTTAAGTGGCTTGTGCTTTGAAATATCGGCATCAGAGAACTCATAAATACGATGCTCATATTTTCATAAGAATGATGATGCCTTCTTTAATCAATTGAATGGCATACCCCAACAGAAACATTACCACCTTAGACGTATGCATTGGCTACATCCTATCACTCTATAGCCAATCATAGAAAACTGTTTAGAGTTACCAAGTCAAGCATTGTTCAGAATTCTTGCCTCCCCATCTCTGCCTGAAACAATGCATCAAATTACCAGCTTTGACAGGAGAACAGAATGAAGGACTCTTGCCCTTTATCCTCCCCCACCCCTTCTCTTACTGCCTCTTGTCTTTTGAGCAAGTGGCAAGGCTATGCTGTGTTGGCCAGGCTGGGTTTGAACTTGTTACCTTCCTGCCTTAGCCTTTGGAGTACTGGGATTACAGACTAGTGCCACCAGTCCCAGGTAAAAAGAACTTCACTGAGGAAAATTTCTTAGCTATTGGGTTCTCAAGCAGCTGCTACTGGAAGCTTTGACTTGATGGCATACTGTCCCAATTTGCTTTCTGTTGCTGTGATAAACACTGTGACCAAAAGCAACTTGGAGAGGAGAGGGGTTATTTTCATCTCGAAGCTTATTGTCCTTCATTGAGGAAAGGCAAGGCAGGAACTCAAGACAGGTGCTTCAAGCAGAAAACACAGAGAAACACTGTTTATTGGCTTGCCCCCAGGCTTGTGTCCAGCTACCTGTCTTATACAACCCAGGCCCATCTGCGTAGGGACTGTGGCACCTGCAGTGGCCTGGGCATTTCTATATCAATTAGCAATTAAGAAAAATGCCCTACAGACATGCCCACAGGTCACTCTGATGGAAGAATTTCCTTACTGAGTTTCCCTCTTCCCACATGTGTGAAGTAGACAACCAAGATTAGCCATCTCATATATAAAACTTTTCTGTTATTTACACAGACTCTTCTTTATCTTTTGAACTGCGATTAGGTAGTTGTTTTACTCAAAGCAGATGATGCTGGTCCCTGTGATTGCAGCACTAGGGAGGCTGAAGCAGTAGGATTAGGAATTTGTGATCAGTTTGGGCTATATGGTGAAATCTTGTCTCAGCATTAAGACACACTACAGTAACAATTTCCACTGGACGCAATGGTGGTTGGCTTTGTGTTTAGCCTTGTAGATGATCCTGCATCTCCAATGAAAGGAATTGTGTCCCACTCAGAGTCAATATTTATTCCTGGCTGTTTTTACTTGTACTACACCCACCCCATTTTACTTTATCATTAGATGAATACATTTATTACATTCTGGGATTTGTTTTAAGCAGATCATTCTCGAATAGGCCCCATCCTCAAGTAGGATATATACTTCTTCAAATATTAGAACATTTTTGAAATTCTCTTCAGAGGGTTTTCCTGCCACACAAGGGGGTGAATAATTGTTCTGTATTGAGGTCCCCCATCTCTGTTTACCTCACCCAGTCCCTCATTCCCTCTGTTACTCACCTAGGCCTCTTTCAGCCTTGCCCTGAATTCTTGGCCACTTGGGTTAACTATTCATGAACCCAGGAACAACCTGACAACCATCTTTGGCCACCTCTGGAATGTACAGGCAAAACAAAACATAGCAAGATGCTTCCTGGATTAAGTTGATTTCTGTCTATGAGTGAGTCCCCATTAGATATTTAAATGAACCCATCTCCTCCACTAATCTGAACTCTTGTTCCTTAGACCTTAGATTTGTTAACTGACACAGACAGGTCTCTTCCCGAACCCCTAATCCTCACTGAAGAGGTGTCATGGAGTTTTCTTCTATCTGCATCTCTTCTTACCTTCTCCAGGAAAGCATTACAGTTTATGCTTATGAATTTTTATCATTTTAATCTGCAGCCAAATGTAGGTTATGCATTCTTTATGCCTGAAGGGGTTTCCTTTATACAATGTGCTGCTTTTCTTATCGATATCCTTTAAATATTGGACAGCAGACAATATAGAAGCAAAATTAGATGTTGGTACTGATAAATAAAACCTTGAAAACAGCCTTTCTTCATACTCTGTGTTTGAAGCATTCAGGAGACAGAGGCAGGCTGTGAGTTTAAGGCCAGCCTGGTCTACAAAGCAAGTTTGGGGACAGCCAGAGCTATCATAAAAAGAAACCCTGTCTTGAAAAACAAAATAAGACCAGAAAACAAAACAAAACAACAAAACAAAGCTCCATGTACAAAATTAAGGAGGTCTTTTAAAAACCATATGAAGGGCTTTCCCTTTGTCAACCTGAGCTTCTGGTTTTCCTCCTAAAGCTACTTCCATTGGGTAATTTCCATGATGTCAACAGTTGTGTCTGTGTGTCTTAGTTTTTTACTGTATATCCTGTGCTTAGAGTAACATTTGGCACACAAAAGCTCGCAGTGATTCTGCCATTTGCCCTCAGGCTGTTTCAAGAAGTTCAAAGATGGTGATAACATTGACTTTTGAAGTACTCGGTGTGGAGCAGGGCCAGGCAGGGTAGATCACACAGCTGTTCTGCATCTGGGTGGCTGGGAGCTTGCATTGTCATTGGACATATCATGCTCAGGGCAACTGAATTTGGGAGATGTCTAATGTGTCCATATAAGAGGAAGTAAGCTGGGAGATTTCCATTTTTGTAACATGTTAATTAGATGCGGGTTTCATACTTTGCCCAGAACATTTTAAAATGCTTCTGATTGGAAGCCACATCCTGCCCAAACATTTGAGAAAATTTCCTGTCTAACAACCATCTGACCAGTCGGATGAAAAGGATTGTTCTGGTGTTTTTGGCACCAAGGAAGAATACCGTTTGTTAGTATGCACTGTTATAGCCAATGCTGTGTGAGAAATAAAACCAGAAGTTCTAGGCTTAAGTAGCACAATTGTCTGGCTGGGTAAGTGTAGCACCAAGGGCATAAGAGGGTCTCCAAACACAAGCTCCTTGGCAGGGAGCACAGCACAACTAGTTAAGATTCCAGTACTGAGACAATGCATTGCCGTGTGCTGCCAAAGGACCACCAGCCCTTAGTTCTACTTAAGAGCCTGAGGTTATCAGGTACTGAAGTAGAATTTAAAACCAACTAACCAAACAAAAGTCTCCAGCTTGGTGACCTTCTAGTGAAAACCAAAACAACAGCAACAAAACGAGCCAAAATTTAGATTCAGTGCATTGCCCCAGCAACCCCTTACCCATTTCCTTCATGACCCTCTCCTCTGGGTACTATTTATTCAGACCTTAACTAAAGAGTGCTCATTTCTACAGTAGAATCAGCATAGGCTGTGTTAGAACAGCCAGGGTAAGGCATATTTTATCCTTCTGTTGAGGAGTTTTGTCCTGAAAGCCTGGCCTTTTCAGTCCCACAGTGAGCTGAGCGTTAGAAATTGCCAGAACTCCTGTTTCCATTCTGAGCCAGGCTGGTGCTCCAGGCTTCACAGACACCGTCAGGAGAAGGAGACTTGGGTTTAACAGTGTAATTATTTTTGTTCAGGCCTTAAAGTAGTGCCAGTGAGCCAGGAACAAAGCAAGCTGGTTATTGTGCTATGCAGATTTCCTTAGGGCATTTAGAAAAATAAGTGGGAAAGGATGGAAGGAGAAATAAGGCCACTGATGGTCTCCATAAACGCATACAAGTGTGTTGTGTCTTTGCAGGTAACTGGAACATTTGTGGAAGCCCATTAATTCCCAAGACTCCTAATTCAGATACCAGGCAAAGTTAACACCTCCATGGTGCTCATTTACATGTCCCTGAAGGAGTATCACTTTTCCTTTCATATTCACTGTTGTTTTTAGACAATAGCTAATGTGCATTTGGGGTGTACTAAAAAATAAGCATGGTTAGCATGATGGTGCTGGCTTGTAGTCCTAGCACTCAGGAGGCTGAAGCAGTAAATTTCAGGTTTGTTTAGGCAACATAGTGGACCCTGTCTCACAACAACAACAATAATAATAATAACAAAAAGTGAGAGCAAAGACAGACCTTTGAGGTTGGGATGTGACTCAGTGGAAGACTGTGTGATCATTATGTACAAAGCCCTGGATTTAATCCCCAGCACAGCTAGCTACCTAGCTAATAAAACTTTTACTTAGCAAAACTAGAGAAAAGCAGGTGATCGAGAATGCCACAAGATGAATGAAATGATCCATAGTCACCCAAGCCAAGACACAGAACTGCTGTGAACTCAGAGCTTCATCTTAGCGCCTGCTCGGTGACTCCAGTCTCATTTCCCGAGTGAGGCAATATCCTGATTTAGTCACTATTGGTGGTGTGAACAGAATGCTATTCAAATGAACTCCTACCATCCATACTTGTTAGCCTGTAATGTCTCTCAGTCAACATGCTCGTGTGTGCTGGCTGTTACAGGTTGTTCACTATCGTCTCTCCTTACATGCCCAATAGGCATTGTGACTTCAACACATCCAGCAAAAAGGTTGTATTTATGCATACATATATGTGTGCACATATAGTCACATACATATATGTGACTTGTTCACTCACACTTTCATCTGGCAATTCTACTTCATGAATGAATCACTATTTACTCATGAACTGTTGTTTATGGACCACTGACTCTAGTCCTTTGCTTTCAGGTTTTCAGTTTTCGTTATTGGGAAATTAGTTTCTCTCAGCACTCTGGGGTGTGTCTATTGGTCCATTTATGTACTCATTTGCTGTTGTGGATATGCTCTGGAGAAGAGTTGATGACCACAGGGGAGGCCTGTGGCTAGTGTTAATTATATGGCCACACTGTTCTCAGTTTATTGCACTAATTGCCTGGCGTGGTATCTCATGCCTCTAATCCCAGTTAATACTCAGGAGGCAGAGGCATGTTCTAGACCAGCAGGAACTAGATAGTGAGACCCTGGCTCAAAATTTGGAGTGGAGGGTGGGGGAAGAAGAGCCAGATAGGAATGGGTTCAACAGAGGATGGAGGTATCATCTAAGACACATTCTTGCCTCAAAGATTGAACCTGAGTCTAATAAAATCCTTAGATGTAATTTCTACTTTACAGAAAAACATAGTGGTTAGAAATAAGTGATAAACGTGAGGAGGCAAAAACAAGAGCCCATCAAAGGCCCACTTCTTATTTGGGCTTGGGCTGGGCCTAATAACATTATTGATGTATGAGTCCATTCACAGAAAAGAAAGGGACAAGACATGGGTGGGCAGGGGGGTGTCTTCATATAGACAATGAAATCCAAAGAAATGACCAAGTCATAATACTTCTTATACCAAAGATCGGTGAGCTGTGCAGGAAGACAGAACAATATAGTAAGTCCAAGCGATGTTACTGTCCAGTGTTGCTAACACACTGAGTGAGGGAGGTGAAACTAGAGGAGGAGCGGGTTCATTCAGGTCTTTGCAGTCCCAGTGAGGAAGGCTATCCTCTTGGGCTTTGGGCACAAAAGAATGGTTTTGTTCTTATTGTTTAGTTTGCAAGGTTATGGGGATTGAACTCAGGGCTTCAGCTGTGCTAGACAGTTAAGCAAATGCTTTACCACCAAACCATAGTCCCAACCCTGGAGACCAGGTCTCTATGGATAGCTCTGTTTGGCTTGCCATTAGCCATATAGCCCAGTCTGGCCAAGAACCTGCATTCCTCTTGTCCCAGCCTCTCAAGTGATGGATTATCGGCATCTGTCAAAAACTACCAGAAGAATATAGAATATTGTTGAATGTAGGAAAAGGCAGATTAAACGGCCTTTCTAAAGTTCTTTGAGTGATTCAGCTTGAAGTAATCAATATACCAAAAATATTTTTAAATTGAGCAAATGAAGGCATACACAGTGAATACAATTTTCAAGATGATTAGAGCTTGAAATAGCTTATGCTAGAGTATCAGAGAACTAACAGTACACAATTAAAAGCATTTGTTACAAGATGAAGTTAGACAAAAATCTGCTTTTAGAAATTTGATGCAATATTTTTGTATAAAATGTTTTATGGATTGTTGTTTGACATCTGTCTCCCCTTAGGGTCAGTGGATATGATTCTGAATGGCCAATAGAAACAAATGCTCCAAAAATACAAAGAAGAGCAACTCCCCCAAATCAAAAGGACAATGAGAGAAAGCCAAACCAGGAATGTCCAAAGTGGGTCTCCACCAACCTGCTATGCTTCCCTCCCGGCAAGACCAGAGGAGTGTGAAAACCAAACCAGAGAAGGTACATTTGTGATCTTAACTTGAAATAGAGAGATAATTCCTTTAACTCTGGAACTGAATAAATAAATAATTAACTTAGCAAGTGTCTTTATGACATAATAGTTAAGGATAAATTTTAATTTTAAACTGAGACATGGGAAAAACTTTTATCAGTATTTTTTAAATTGATCCGTTTTTGACTGTTTAAAAGCCTTTCATCCAAAGGTCATATGTAATAGACCAAGGTATCATTGTATATAGATAATTGTTAATAAAATAACATCTTGTACCCTTTCCCCACACAAAATTTGTAATTCCATTTTAAACATAAAATCGGGTGTAAACATAGTGATTTATTGACAGGTATGAAAATCGATGGTGACTTGGGCAGATCAGAAAGAAAGCACAGAGTAGGGGTGCCATTCATTTCTGGGTCCACTAAATATGAAGGTTTGGGTAGAGAAAGAAGTATGTTACATAGGAAATGGTGTGATGCTTTGTCAAGTTTTATGTTCTTAACAGATTGGAGTCACAGCTGTGTCCCTGTAACATTTCTAGCCTCTGGGATCCATACAGCAATGAACAAAATTCCAAGGCTCTGTGGAGCTTGGTGAAGGCCTAGAAATAAAATCAGCATATATAGTATGTTAGATGGGAGATAGCAGTAAGAGTACGCACTGAGTGACATTTTTAGTTGGAGCAGTGCAGGGAAACCTTACTGAAGTGCTTAAATGTGGGGGGATGTCTTAAAGGAAGGGAGTGAACCCCAGGAAAAAGCTTTCTGCCCGGGAGAAATGTGAACATAAAATTCAGGGATTTTTGCAGTGTAATTAATTGGTTTGCTTTTTGGCCATGTTGGAATCACAGAGGCCAGGATCTGTGCATGCTAGCATGCTCTCCACTCCTGGACAAACAGCTAGACCATAGTGCCCAAGGCAATCTCTATTCATAGTTCTTTATGAGGTTGAGTCACTGTTTAAGCTTAAGCACATGTGTTATATGTTTGAGACTAGCCTGGGCAACACAACAAGGCCTCATCTCAGTGCAAGAAAACCACAATTAATGTTTTTAGTATTTTCCCAATTCTCAAGTGAGCATTTAGGAAATTGATGCTTTAATTTTTTTTTTTTTGAGACAGTGCCTTGGAACTCAGGGATCTTGCCTGCCTCTGCTTCCTCAGTACTGCCATTACAGATGCGCACGACTGCCTCTAAATGAGGGCCTTGTAACTTTAATCAGAGACTTAAGAGAGTTTATCTTCAACTTGCATTTGGCAGTTGGCTTGCCCTCGGTTCTTCCAACAGTATCTGAGTATGTATTACGGCACCAAGGAATTCTGGACTCTAATTGGCCTCCAACTAGGACATTGGAGTTGCTTCTTGTGAGGACTTACTCTGTGATGGGGTATCTTTCTTAGGATTACTCACCGCCACATTCTGGGACATGACTTTGGACTTTAGTTCCACTCCTTCCACACCTGAAACTGCTTTATTTTTTTTGGGGGGTGGTGGTTATGTTATTATCACCTCCACTCCACCAGCCGGAAGAGGCAAAACTCATCTTTACAATAGGGAAACATTTCAACTTGAGATTTATCTTATTGACACCGTGATCTGTCACTAGTTTTCAAGGACACGGAGCATCTTCTATCTGGCTGGCTACCCCTGCTTTTAAAGATATCTGAAAATCATGTCTTATCAGTGTGCTCAGTTTTGTTGCTCTGAGGAGCAGGCTTCTCCAGGGACATCCTTTCTTAGAAGATCACTTTAGCCCTGCTCTCAGGCACAACTTTGCTGGCAGACATAAGTGTTCCAAATATTTGAGAACAATGTTCAGAAGAAAGTACTGGAAACCATTTAATGGGATTCTCAATTCTGGAAAAAAAAAACCCAGCATCAAATATCATTTTCTCACTCTCTCGTTGCATTTCTTTAATGGCAGCTACTTTATTTCCAGCTGCCATCCTTTCTCCATCATCCTGTTTTCTTTTGCTTGTAATACCTGTCACAAGTTTTGCACTATTTTGCTTGGACTGTTGTCCTTTTTCCATCCAGATTCCTCAAGCTTAATCAGATTGCTGAATATTTTTGTTTATCATCTACCATCATCAGGAATGTCTAGTTCCATCTTCCGGTCCCACTCCAGACAGTGTGAGGTTAATTTGTCAGTCTCTGAGTGGAGAATTCTTCTGAAATAGAACACAACATGCTGTGGCTGAGATCTCTGACCTTCAACTACTTCAAGAGCCGTGACTTCTTTCATTGAAAAAAAATAATTTGAATCTGCAATAGTAGATTCCTTTTGATTTAAGCCATGTTTTTCTTTACAAACTGTTAGGGAGAATCCAAAGCACACTGTAATTTATTCGGTTCTCCCTGTACTGCATTGGCAAGAGTAAGTACAGATTTTTGTATCAAGATTTCATTTACTGCATTTCAAGTGGCAATGCATTCTGGATTTAAAGGATTCTAATCACAACTTGGTGTCAATGAAGTTTTGGCTCTTCTAGGACACATGGATGCCACTTAGTAGGTCTTCAGAACATGAAGTGGCTGAAATATACAATGCTGTGGTGCAAAGGAATTCTTTTCTCTCACATTGGTAGGCACTGTCTTAGGTAAGCTGCCCATTTCTGGGAGGACTCACCTGGATCCATTCCATTTGTTAAACTGATAATTCAAACTATTTTCCTCACTATCAACTTTAAAGGAAATGGCCTTGGCAGGTGTGGATTCTAACTTTTTGGCAGGTCTTCCCATACGAGGTGCCATTCTTTCTGATTATCATTAGCAACTCTTGTGACCACCTTTCTTGTAGCAGATGAGGCTAATTATATGCATTGATTCATTGCTATCTGCTCTTCATTGTGGGTACACAACAACTAGCTGCTTGAAGTTCCTGCTACAGTGATGGACTGTTCACAACCCGTAATTGTGAACCATATAAACTCTTTCCCCCTTAAGTCATTGGATATTTTGTCACATAATAGGAAACTAAAGATAACTATCTTCTGCTCATAGGTCTATCACTCCATCACAGAGCTAATAGCATATTCTGAATTGCTGTGTCTTTGCCATGTGTCTTTACACATGCGTTTGCTTGTGTAAAATTCCAGGTTTGATTTTTCTTCTAGATGGTCTTAGAATTTCTTGGGGCTGGATGTGGTGGTGCACACCCTTAATCCCAGCACTCTAGAAGCAGAGGCAGGTGAATCTCTGTTAGTTGGAGGTCAGCCTGGTCTACAAAATGAGTTCCAGGACAACTAAGGCTGTTACACACAGAAACCCTGTCTTGAAAAAACTGCACACACACACAACACACACACACACACACACACACACACACACACACACACACACAGAGCAACAACAAAAGCTTTCTTGGGCCTTTTCATTTCCGCATGTCTTAGGGTTTCTAGTGCTGCAAAAAAAAAAAAAAAAAAAAAAAAAAAAAAAAAAAAAAAAAAAAAGCACCATGACCAAAAGGCAAGTTGCAGAAAAAAGGGTTGCTGTTCATCACTGCAGAGGCCATAGAGGGTTGCTGCTTACTGGCTTGTTCCCCATGCCTTGCTTAGTCTGCTTTCTTATAGAACCCAGGACCAGCAGCCCAGGGATGGCACCACCCATTATGGATTGGGACCCCCCACATCAATCGTTAATTAAGAAAATGCCTTACAGCTGGATCTTATGGAGGCATTTTCTCAATTGAGGTTTGTTCCTTTCAGATAACTTTAGCTTGTATCAGGTTGACATACCATGTAAAATTTAAATCAGATTTCAGTTTTTGATGAAAACTCCCGCTGGGATATAGACTAATTTAGGAATAATCGATGCCTTTACAACATTTCATTTTTCACTAAACTTCATATTAAAGACTTCTTTTGATATTTTAAATTTTTAGTGCAAGGGTCTTGCAAATCATTGTTAGCTTTGCTTCACCATTTTCTTGCATTATTATATTAGCTAATACCTGTTGTTTGAGTAGAAATGACTACAGTGGAACACATTTGATTCAATGTTTTGAAGGAAGACTTCCTTCATATTTCATCATTGGGCTTGTTTAAGTTTGTAAAAATATAACACATTTTATCCCAATGAAGAGGAAGTCTATTCTGTTCCTACAGGAATGTACTGTTGTTAACATGGATAAGCATCAGTTTTACCACATATAATTTGTTTATTAATTCAACCTGTTACATTTAACTTTTATTGTTTTGTGACTAGCTGCCTTGATTTTCTAATTTTTGTTTTACCTTTTTGTTTCAATAAAGAGACATTTATTTTTCATAGTTGTAGAGTTGGGAGATCCAAGATCACTGAAGATTCAATGTCCAGTAAGGGCCACTTTCTGTTTCATACATGGTACCTTGTTGTATTTTCATGGTAGAGGAAACCCAGAAACTCTCTGGGGCCCCTTTATATAAAAGACTTATTTGTAGTTTTCTGAATATCAAATTAATCTTGAGATCTTTCCCAAACCTGTGCTATATTGTTATTTTGTTACCATTGTTATTTTGAGACAGGGTCTTGCTAAATTGCCCACAGGGCTCTCGAACTCTCTGCTGTCTTCTACCTCAGCCTTCCATATTGTTATATTCATATATGGCTGGATCAGTTGTGTTTGGTGAATACATCAGCATATGTGAATCCCCTATAGTTAAAGATACCCAGTGACATATTTGAAACTCAGTGAATTTGATTTATGGCTCATAAAATGCAAAGGAATCTTGGCCATCACTGACTATCTCTTTAAGAGGCAGTCAGGAGCTGGTGTGACATCCACAGCTGTGATGAACTGGAACTATGAAGGTAAATGAAACTAAAGGCCGGGGTTTACTTCACTCCATGTTCAAATCCAGACTGGTCTACCTGGTCCTCAGGAAGAGTGTTCAGTGCTTTTAGCCACTGAGAAATCTCTCCATCCCCCTGAATCCCTCCATCCTCTTATAGGGGAAAAGACTTGTTTGCAGAAAAAGGGGCTGAGAAGTGAGGAGCCAGACATGATGCCACATGTCTGTAATCCCAGCTCATTGGGAGGCAGAGACACAGGGAGAGCATTTTTGAAGCCAGCATGAGCAGTTAATTAATAATTAGCAGTAAAATTAATAATATATGTATGGGTGTTTTTGCTTGCATGTATGTAAGAAATACATACAGTCTGTATGTCTGTCCACCACATACATACAGTTCTCTTCAGGACAGAAGAGGGTACTGGGTACTCTGGAACTGGAGTTTCAGCTGGTTATCTTCCATGTGGTTGCTGGGAATTGAACCGACATCCTCAGGAGAGTGGTCAGTGTTTTTAACCACTGAGCCATCTCTCTATCCCACAAACAACTCTCTTCTAGGGTAAAAAGAGCACTGGAGTGAGAGCTGGGGGTTAGGAGGGAATCTGGAAAGGAGTTGCTATTTTCAGGGAGACTTCAAGGAAGCAGTGCTTTGCTTCAGTCACACTGCCAGGAAATGAGGATGCTGTATAATTAAATATCTTAATCAATCCTTTTTCTCCATTTTTTATTTAAATTAGAAACAATATTGTTTTACATGTCAATCCCAGTTCTCTCTCCCTCCCCTCCTCCTCCTCTGCCCCCCACTAACACTCTACCTATCCCATACCATTTCTGCTCCCCAGAGAGAGTGAAGTCTTCCATGGGGGCATCTTCAGAGTCTGTCATATCCTTTGGCAGAGGGCCTAGACCCTCCCCCATGTGCCTAGGCTGAGGGAGTATCCCTCTTTGTGAAATGGGCTCCCAAAGTCCATTCCTATGCTAGGGATAAGTACTGATCTACTATAAGAGGCCCCATAGATTTTTGAGGCCTCATCACTGACACCCACATTCATGGAGTCTGGATCAGTTCCATGCTGGTTTCCCAGTGATCAGTCTGGGGGTCAAGAGCTCCCTCTTGTTCAGGTCAACTGTTTCTTTGGGTTTCACCAGCCTGGTCTTACATTCTGAGCAATGTAACCTAGTCACAAAAAGACAAACATGGTATGTACTCACTCATATATGGATTTTACACATAGAGCAAAGGATTACCAGCCTACAACCCACACCACTAGAGAAGTTAGGCAACAAGGACTCTGAGAGACATACATGGTCCCCCAGAGAAGGGGAAAGGACAAGATCTCATCTTAATCAATCTTGTGTCAGAGATGGAAAAGTGCGTTGAAGCCAGAGCTGTAACTGGTGAAACCTTCAGTAGCCATACTGAGAAGACAGTAGGTTGTTTTTATGTTTGAGCATTGTTTTGGTCTGTGTTTGGACATGGTTATAAACTTGATTCATTGTAGTTACACACTGACCTTTCAGGCTACTGGTTTTCCACATGACAACATGGAGGCTTTTCTAAGTCCACTCTTAGGAATGTCAAAGCCTGGATGTCAGGGCCAGGCATCTCCTAGGGGTCAAGGGCTGCTCTCTTTTTATGGTTCATCATCTATGTTGGTGAAGCAAATGACCATGGCACTTTGTTCTTGTGTTCGTTCTTTTCAGATTCTAGTATCAAACTTACTTTGGTCTGAACAATGCATTGGGAAGTGCAGCCTTTCTCTGTTCTTCAGAAAAGTTGCTAAGCATTTGTAGAATTCATTGGTTTTTAACTTTATTCTATATGTATGGGTGTTTTGTCTATACCACACATGTGCCTGGTATCTGAAGAGGCTAGAAGAAGGCATTAGGCTCCCTGGAACTGTAGTTGCAGATGGTTGTTAGCCACTATGTGGGTGCAAGGAATTGATGCTGGGTCTTCTGAAAGACCAACCAGCCAGTGCTCTTAATTGCTGAGTTATATCTTTGGCCCTGCTATCATTGATTCTTGAATGTTTAGAGAGAATCCCCCCAGGAAAGCCATCTAGTTACTGACAAAAGCACTCTCCTCAGCAAAACAAAAGTCAGGCTATCCTGATTCTTTGTGATTGAGCAATGACTTTGGTCTTTGTCCTCACTGGACCAGGTTGAATACTGTAGCAAAATCTCACTAAACTGATTTAGAAAGAACCTTCCACCTTTGGTATTGTTGCTCCTCTCCTTGATATACAATCCAGTTGTCCTGTTCTATGTTCTATGTTTGAATCTAATGACCCTTTTAACAACAATCTTTCTAGATCCCTGTGGAAAGACACCCCTCCCCTGCCATGCAGTTGAATTGCCTACATATTTAGATATCCACAAGGCACTATTTCTGTTTTATGTAATTAATATTCATTTAGCTCTTCACTGCTCATTAACCTTAAATCCATTTTGTGTTGTATTATTCTGTGACGGACACTGGGGAAAACACTGCTGAGTGTCACATTTGTTCCCCTTCTTCCCTTTGGTTTCTCAAGGCTTCTTTAATAAAGATGCTGTATTCTTGGCCCTATAAAATTGCTTGAAGCTTTGCAGGTGCACTGCCTCTTCACATTTTCTACCCTGTTTCTTAGTCTCTGGCCCAGTCCTAAGGAATTAGCATCTGTCCAGAAGGTGCAATCAACGCTTACTTTACTTTGAAATTTTCTCTTCCTTCTTGGATCTAGGGCTTAAATTCCACCTGCTGGACTTCTGCACTCCTCCCCTGCTTTGGGTTGTTTGTTCCAAATTGATACATTCCCTCTTGGAAGAAGCTGAGGAAATTCTTAAGCCTAGGAAACTTATCAAATTCACAAGACTCAGGGTGCTCAGAGAGGTATAAGACACGATGTCCCTCGTCCAGGTGGGTGTTAGTCGGTGTTGCCCTGCTGTGAGGAGACACCATGATCAAGGCAACACATAAAAGAAGCAGATTGCATAAATGGCTGGCTTACAGTTTCAGAAGGTTAATCCATAACCATCATGGTGGGGATCATGGCAGCAGGGGTACAGTCATGGCACTCATGACACTCATGCAGTAATAAGATCTTATACCGTAACTTAAGGAGATAGGCAAAGAGAGTGTTGGGGTGGGGGAGACTGGGCCTGGTGTGGGCTTTTGAAATCTCAAAACACACTGTCTAGTGACATATCTCCTACAACAAGGCCATGCCTCCTAATCCTTCTGAGACAGTCACACCAAGGGGGAACCAAGCATGAAAACATATGAGCCTATGGGGACCATTCTCACCCAAACCACCGAAAGTTGTATAATCAGTAATCAGTTGCTGCAGAAGAGGAAGAGGAGCCTCTCTAGTGGTTGAGGAGACGGCTTCAGACATGCAGTCTTTGGGAGTCAACTCTAGGCTACATGGCTGCATTGGGCTTTTCCATGATGTTACTACCTTTGAGTCATGTGTGGTTCCATAACCTCAATAAACTCATTGCTTTGCCAAGCCAGTCTTGAGTGGAATCGTTTCTTTTGATGTCTGCGTCTGATCTTGGGTGACTACACATCTATTCACATCTTAGGAAAAGCCTCATAATACTTTTAGTGACTTTTTAAAAGTTTTTCTGTTCTTCTGTATTTCTTTTTCAAATTTTAAGACTATTCCATCATAGCCAGAAAAAAGTCCTATAGTTATGCTTCTCATCATATAGTCTCTGGCATATGGGAAGCCTTTGGCCATCTAAGCAGCAAACTTTAAGAGTGTTAAGAGTCTATATGTGAGAAGAAGTAACAGAAGGAAGTAACAGAAGTAACAAAATGAAACCCTTGCCAACTCCAGACTCTCCCAAGTTAACATCCAGTGTGGGGAGAGGGTGCTGTTTGCTTCCATCTCACCCTTTGTAGCTCTAGAGTAACACAAATAATGCAATGGAGACCACCGAGTGTTTAGGATTCTAGGAAGGGCCTCCAACCTTCCTTTCCCCACAGGCCTGCTACCCAGCCAGAAATTCTTTCCATGAGGAAACAATCTTTATAGCTTGAGGATTACAAGTTTCAAGACATTGAGATCCTAGAGTGATCTTGGATTTGGTGAGTGTCACTAGATTTATCCATAGGAGCAGGAATGGGCCACTGGGACAGGCATGCTATGATAGGAAGACAGAAACTGAAAAAGGAAAAAGTCTCCCCACATTAGAACCATGCCTCAGCTGTGTCTAGAGCCTGGCCTGTTGATGCTGTCTTTGCAGCAGGCACTGGTTTCTCTGAGCCTCCTCCTTTCCTACATGGACCAGGAGTCTGTACAAATGTATAGAAAGATAACTATGGTATTAGCCAATGAACTCCTCCATTGACTTCTCCCCTCTGCCACTACATGCTAGGCACCAAGATTGGATTGGGGGGAATTGGGTGGTGGGAATAATGACCATATTTTGTACCCCTTTGGTCTGTGGGGTGGCCTCTTGTAGCCTTTTGTCAAGGGTGCCACTCCTTTGAAGCATCCCTTACTGCTGGTACTTGGTGTATTCTTTGGTGTATAAATATTCTCCCCCATCTGTTGTCTATTTGTGCATGGCCTTCTATAAATACATTAATTGGTACTGCTTCTCGTTTAACTGTCACTGCTGTCTCTTTTCATGACAAGCTTATATTAAATGGGATGAAATATGACAGAATAAAATAAAACCATCCAGCAATGAGGGCCTATTTTGGCCAAAAAGGAATGTAACCAAAAGAAAAGTTCCATCTTTTGTGGTAAGGAAAGGGTAGTTTAGATTCATCAATGATCATTTGTGTGTGAAATCTAAGAGTAAAACTTCCTTCTTAGATGGAGGCAGGCAGGGGAAGCCCTCCAGGAGACTGTTGACAGGAGTAAGGAAGGTAGAATTATCAAAAGAGCTGCAATTTGGGGATGGAACGAACCAGTTTCATGTTCATTTAAACTTTAGTAAAGGTGGACTTAGTTTTAGACAGATTTGGTTTTGGTGATATTGCACAGACCATAATACATATATACTCATTTTTGCCTTGAAAGACTAGCCATTTATTTAACAAGGGAAACCCATGGCACAAATGCCTATTTCAAGCATATTTTAAACTTTGTAGAAACTGGGCCAACTGGCTGTGCAATAGAGAGAGTACATTTTTACTAGATATCAGCTACATGGACTCTAAGGATACAGGAACAAGTGAAGTAAAAGCTCTGCTTCTTTGTGTTCCAAGGATTAAACACCGTTGTATGGTGTTTAGAAACTGACTGAAGTTTAGGTGATGAAGAGGTGCTCTATGTGTTCAGGTGACTTTAGACTAATATCCAGAATCAACAGATTATGTATCATCAGACAGAACAGCAACTGTGAGAGGGGATGCTCTGTATGTCCCTCCTGGAACGGGTGTCAAGAAGAGGGTCCTCAGAAATGTGTCAGATCAGAGTAGAGATCCCAGTTTGATTTCTCTATCTCTCTGGAGACTTCAGCTTTGCTCCTATCGCCTTCAGTGTATTGGATGCAATGTTTCTCTAAAGGCCACTGACTGCCGATGCTAACCACCTCTACAAAACACCTTTGAGGCAGTGCTGATTACAGTGTACCAGAGCCTCGCCAAGATGAACTGTCATCACTGTTCATGGAAACCCTTCATTTGATTTGAAGAAAATCGTCCAGCAGTGTCCTTCAGTGGATTCAGGCTGGAAGGCCTGGCTTGTCCTGACAGCTACTGCTCCCACTCCATCCAAGAGTCCTTGTGATGCAAAAAAAAACCCAGAACACATTCCTCTCCTACCTCACTCCACCCCTGCTGCCCCCACTCCCTCTGCAGTCCTTAATAGTTCAGTGGCAGTCTGATCACAGGACAGTAGACTCAAATGTAGAACATCCCCCCTTTTTAAAAATAACAGATAATCAGAATAGATAAGCAGCCAAACACTGCCTGGCCTCTTTCTCTTTACTTCTGGGGAGCATGTGCCAGGGGTGGCTTTGGGGGTATATAGCCTGGGTTCTGTTCTGAAGAATAATTTGAAAGGTACTAAAGTGAATGAAGGTTCTGTAAGCATGAATCATTTACTTAGAGAATGTAAGAAAAATAGAGCCATAAAACCGAACAGAGTTCACTTGGCCAACCAATATTGGTTTTATAGAAATTTTCATTACTGCGTTATAATTTTTTTCCAGATAGGATCATACTAAATGTGACTCTGTATATCTTCTTCAGTTTGCTCAGCAGTCCCTCTTCCCTTCTTCCAGTCTCTGAGTCTCTCTCTGCCTTTGTCTCCCCTCTCTGTCCCTCCTTCCTCCCCCTTCTTGATTAGTAACTTTATAGATTAACTGTATATTGTCTTAGTGTGTACAAAAGAAAAGCAATGGATGAATGTAATATACATTGATAAGAAAGGAAATCAGTTTGAACTGAAACTTGGATTCTATAGCTCAACTACTAAATACTGACACAACAGAAATACAATGTGGAAGAGGAAAATAATCTAAAGTATTTGTTGAATGTAGTCTGTCAAGTGAGGTTGCAGGAATTCTCCTCTTCCAAACCTATTTTGAGCCTCTCGTCTCTTGTGTGGTTGCATATTACCAGCTGTATCCTGAAAATGCAAGTTCTCTGCCTGACATGGTGGTGCATATGTATGGGAGGCTAAAGCTATGAGACTGTGAGTTTGAGGCCAGCTTGGGTCACACAGTCAAACACTATTTCAAAAATGAGTAACAACACAAGAAACCAGTGCTGTAGTTCTGAATACATTTACCTCTTGGTAAGATGTATGACAGCTGCAGGTAGTCCTTGCAAATTTTTTTTTTTTTTTTTTTTTGGAGATCTCCAAACTTGATCACTATACAGGATGGAAGAAGTTTAAATATTTTGGTCTTTATTCTCATATGAAATTACATTGAGAGAGTGCTACAAGAATAAAACCAGGTGGCTTTGAGGTTCTCTGTCCTGAAAAAACAAACCCATCATGTTCATACTTGCAGTTCATGAGCAGGTAGTCACATGTCATCTAATGAGCTGATCAAGTCAGGACTACAAGGACAGACAGCCACTCCAGAGTGATGAGTGTGTCATGTTGGTCAACCACTGCAGGCTTTCGGCCTGTGATGGCAAAGTCTGAGAATGGAAAGGAAGGATTTTAAGCCAGTGTGTCTTGTGTCTTGATCTGAGGATGAAAACATGAATGGGGATGTTTGAATTTGAGTTACTTGTAACTGTTTAATCAGTGGATAATATTTCATGTCTCAAAACATTATTTGAAGTAGGAAAAAGCAGTCTGTGAACTTTAGTTCATGCATGGGTGGGCTGTGGCTGGGTGCCGTGTCATTTGCCCATGGGTGCTGAGTGGAGTGTGCTCTGACTTGGACATACTCTTTCTATAAAATCTAAGAAAGAAGTCCCACCATCTGTCTGCTTTCAGCGTTTAACCTCAGAACATCTGGCTCTGATATTCCAGTGAGGCATCACACAGAGATTCAAAGTTCTGGGGAAAGCCTACTGTGCAAGGGTCGGCTCTCTGCCCTCCAAACACTGCTCTGCTGGTTAGCTAGCTACTGCTGCTAGCAAAGTTAGCCAGCAGGAGCAGTTCTCTACTTAGGAGTGAAAACTGGAAATCACTAATTACTGGTGGTGATGTCTCACTTCTATTATCAAGTTTTCAGGCTATGAAAGTTCCATTTTACGTTGTGACTTAGAGCACAGCTGTAGTTGTGTACGTACATATATAATGAACTTAAAGTTTTACTAACATTACCAGCTTTAATACTTTTTATCCTATTCTCTCTAATCTCTTCTATCCAATCTAATCCAGTCCAGTCCAATCCAGTCCAGTCCAGTCCAATCCAATCCAAGATCAGCCCAGTGAAATCCAATGAATTCAAACCCACCTCACTCCACTCCACCCTACCCCATTGCAGCCCATTTCTCTCTTGTATACTTCGATCTATCCTTTCTAGTGCAAAGAAATGCAAAGTAGCGTGATCTACTGTGTCCTTTCTAATCTTATCTACTCGATTCTGGGCTTTTCTGATTTTATCTAAAACTATCTGTCCTCTCTTACATTATCTTCTACTCTTCTCTCCTGCCCATCCTACTTTATTTTATCAAATCCCATACTATTCTCCTCTCTCTCTCTCTCTCTCTCTCTCTCTCTCTCTCTCTCATACACACACACACACACACACACACACACACACACACACACACACACACGTATAATTTTATTTATTTAGAGACAGGGTTTTGCCATATAGCCTTAGCTGGCCTGTAGACCAGGTTGACTCACAAAAAGCTGCCTGATATTGTCTCTCAAATTCTGAGATTAAAGGCATGTACCACTATGCCTGGCCCTACCCTATCCTATATTTCTCTATCTAAAATTCTAATCATGCCTTTATGACATTTAAAATTTTTATTTTATGTGTGTTATTGTTTTGCCTGCTGTGACGGCTATTCATGGTAGTCAACTTGACTACATTTGGAATTAACCAAAACCCAAGTTCCTGGGTATACCCATGAGGGAGTTTTCTTAATAAAATCATTTAAAGTGGGAAGCTCCACCTTTAACCTGGGCCACGCCTTTAGGGTAGCCTATATAAAGACATGGAAGAAGGATGCTCCTGCTCTTGGCCTGCTTGCCCCAGCTCTCACTGTCAAGTCCCTTGTTTCACTGGCATCAGAGCCTACTTCTTTGAGATTTTGGTGTTTACTGAAAGCTATCTGAGGCATCTAGTGTCATGGGCTGAACCATCACTGGATTTTTTGACTTTCTGTTGGCAGACAGCTATTGTTGGACTAGCTAAGCTACAACCTGATCTAATAAATCCCCCTTTTATATATGTGTGTGTTCATTCCATCAGTTCTGTCCTCAAAAGAACCTTAACTGATATACCCACATATATGTATGTACATTTTGTGCAAACCTGGTACCTACAGAGTTCAGAAGAGGGTGCCAGATTCCCTGGAACTGAAGTTACACATGGTTGTGAGCCAAATTGTGGGTGCTGGGAACAGAACCTGGATCATCTGCAATGCAACAATTGTTCTTAAATGCTGAGCCATTTCTCTAGCCTACACTTTAATATTTAGGGCAAACCACTGATTACTTCTAGAAAATAAAGTCAGCAGTGTAGCATGCTTACAATGAAAGAAGCTCTCATGCACTGAACACTCTGCTGCCTGCAGGTGCAGTGCAGGTGCTGTGCAGGTATAGTGAATTGCAGGTACAGTGCAGGTGCAGTGCAGGTATAGTGAATTGCAGGTACAGTGCAGGTGCAGTGCAGGTATAGTGTATTGCAGTTGTGGTGCAGGTGTACTAAGTCTGCCAATATCTGTAACCTTTCTCCTTTGTGCTCTCTCACAGGCAGGAATGCCTGGATTTATTTATCCATTTATTATTTAACTGTATAGTTCCCAAAGTTGATTTTTTCATTCTCAGATATGGGGTAGGTTAGGAAGGAAGTCATTATCAGGTACAATTGGAGAGTTCGGGGAATAGGGACTTTCTTCAGAGCTCATACCCCAGTGTAGTCAGCAGTAAACAGTAGTGCCTAGCAGAGAAGATCTTAATCATCTGGAGTAATGTCAGGACATGGTATTCATTTGTGCTCATGGTCGGCTCTGGCCAATACACTAAACAACCTCAAAGAAGGAATTAATTGCTGGCTTTTCCTGCCCTCTTAGTGGTGCTCCATTGGGTGTTCAAAAGTAACTTTCAAAGGAGGGGGTGATTTGGTCTGTAGTTTTGTTTATTTTGGGGTTTCCAGAGTCTGGACTTCTTTATTAAAGGCTGTCAATGAAGGGTTTGACCACAAAGATTTAGCATCATGTTTTTAAGAGAAAGTCAAAACCAGGGTTAATGAAAGTTAAAAGTCTTTGAGTCTTCCTGTAGGTCTCATGTACAGACACTTGTTTTGCAACTGTCTCTTGCCTGGGTGTGCCAGGTCTTTGCAGACCAACTCAACCAGAGGAAAAACAAAATAAACATGAGCAGTGTCCGTCACAGCCTGCAGCCTTCTTTTTTTCCTACCAGACAAGTCTTTTTTCCTCATTAAAATTGAGTCTGTAGTTGACATTTTGAATCACTGTAGAAGACGAAACTTTGTTTTTGCTAAAGCCATGTGTCTTCCACTTATGCCGTCCGGGAAAGCCCTGAACATCTTCTCATATCCTCAGCCCAGGAATTCTGTTCTCAGCCTGTCTAGGGCATGGTGGAGCCAGTGTGGACTCAGTTCCCATGTGTGGAAACAGGTGCTGTACTCAGGGATGGTACAAAGATGCTACTCCATCAGCTCCCAAGAGACCCGATGAGTGGGAAGCTGCAGTGGGGCTGTCTAGATTTCAGACATCAGATCCTATGAAATGCTCCCGAAGCCTACAGATATTAGTCATGCAACCAAAGGAAATACAGAGATTTTCGAAGGAGCCAGTAACTGGTCTTGGACACCCACTCATTGGCATGAACGTCCTGCCACTGCTGACTCATGGATGTGCACTTGAACTGATTCTCTGGCTTTGTGCCTCCAAATGACCATCATCTACTGCCTCATCCCCCCAAGAGTCAGCCCTGCAGATCTCCTCTATTCTCTATGTGTAGACTCTTTAAATGCTCTCTGTCCTCATGCCATGCTAGCACATGGAAAGTTTCCCCCATTTTGGAAAACATGACCATCTCCAGCTGTCCTTTGCAGGTGTGACAGCCTCTAGATCCATTTGTCAGCCTTAAGGGCATCCCAGGAGCACCTACAGAATGTGTTAAAATATGATTTTCTGGGCCTTGTCCCCAGACTTTGCTTTGCATTTCTAGAAAGTTCCCAGGTGCTGCTGATGGTCAGGGACCCAGTGTGAGAGCCACCATTCCTAAGAAAGCATCCTCTGGCTTTTCTCACTCTTTCATTCACCACCTGACCTGTCCCTACTTGCACATTGTGCCCCTACTTTTGACTTCCACAAGGCAATTCCCAGGAGAGCCTTGTGCCCTGTCTTACTCTGTGCCCTATGTTACCCGACCACACCCTCGGCATTCCCTTTGGCTTCTGTGACAGCACCATCTCTCCAGCTGCGCACTTCCTTGCTAGTTGGTTCTTTTGAACTCCTCTTCAGGAACCTCTCCTATCCACCATGATTTTCTTTTTTTCCCTGGGAACTGCCCCTGCTTCTGCCCCTCACTGTGTTCTTCCTGGACTGCCCCACCCATGCTGACATCTCAACGCACACAAGCAGAACAGCCTCTCCTCTGCTTCGTGCCTTCATATTCAGACTCATACAGTTGGACATGCCTCTAAACCAATGTGTCTCAACCTTCCTAATGCTGCGACCCCTTAAAACAGTTCCTCATGTTGTGGTGACCGTCAACCATAAAATCATTTTCATTACTTCATAACTGTAATTTTGCTACTATTATGAACCTTAATGTAGATATCTGATATGTATGAGACCCTGTGAAAAGGTCTATCATCCCCAAAGGGTCACACCCACAGGTTGAGAACTGCTTATCTAAACGAACCTGTTAAGTTTATTACCAAGCTTCTTGTTTCTTTTTTCTTTTTCTTTTTCTTTCTTTCTTTCTTTTTTTTTTCTGAGACAGGTTTCCCTGTGGCTTTGGAGGCTGTCCTGGAACTAGCTCTTGTAGACCAGGCTGGTGTCAAACTCACAGAGATCTGCCTGCCTCTGCCTCTGCCTCCTGAGTGCTGGGATTAAAGGTGT
This sequence comes from Cricetulus griseus, assembly GCF_003668045.3. Taxonomy (NCBI): domain Eukaryota; kingdom Metazoa; phylum Chordata; class Mammalia; order Rodentia; family Cricetidae; genus Cricetulus; species Cricetulus griseus. The sequence continues at coordinate 358,060,408 of NC_048595.1, read as the reverse complement.
GTGCCACCACCACCTGGAAAGCTTCTAGTTTCTTACTCCAGTGGACAGTGCCCAGTTTTCCCTGAACTCGTAATCTTTGTGTGGTTATTTTTCTCTCCCCACCCTTCATTCTCATGTCTAATTCATCACTAAGACAGCTGTGTTAGCATTCATTTCCTTTTCCATTGTTGGTGGTGTTGATGTTGATGCTGTATACTGATATTACCAAAGTGCTTTCCTGACCTTTAAATGATTGGAGATAGGGTGGCAGTTGACAACTATGGGCTTTCTGGTGTCTTGTAGGTATTTTTAAAACACAAGGAACTCAACAATGGTTAAAAGTACTTGCTGCTCTTGCAGGGGAACCAAAAGCACCCATAGGGCATCCATATTCCTGTAACTCCAGTTCCTGGTTGATGCCATCCTGACAGAAAAGGAAAGGGTATTTCCTTCTTGTTCCCCATGTGACATCCACTGACACCCTGTGGAACTGTGTTTACACTGGACACTGTGGCAGATCTGATCCCCTAAACCCTTCCGATACAGCTGAGAAGAGGAGACCTCAACTGCACTGAGTAAGAATGGAAATCCAGGACACAACATGGCCTATGTTGACACTGGAAGTGAAGGGATTCAGTCTTGCCACTGAGAATCTTGAGCTCCTCTTCCCTAATAATTTTCTGAACTGGGAGATGTACATGGTTTGGATGTGATTTAAGTGTGTCCCCTTCTATATGAGGCTTTTTCTGGGGAGATGTGACATAAATGTTAAAGTAACGGTTCTACCAAAGTCTGTTTTAGCAAACCATTGAGCTTACTGAGGTTACCTACAGCAGTATGGTTGAGGGAACAAGTGCCAAAGCACAGCATTTTTAGTTCTGCCATAACCCCGAGGAGGAGGCTTGTGAATCTTGTTGATTTCTAGGACTTCTTTAGATTTGTGAGTTGTTTACATCCTGAATCTCATGAACCTCTCTTCGTTCCTAGGGAATGTTTCAACTTAGAACTTCTTGAGCCTTGACCAGACTGGAATATATCAACTTGAAGGAAATTTCTACCCAACCCTCTCCATAGATTCACATAGGGTATATTTAGGTCTATGAGGCAATGGCCCTTAGCAGAAACTAATGTAGCTATGATGGAATCCTGTCTACTTCCTACCAAGTGTATTTTTATAAAATAATTAAGTCTAGATTCCAAATTTGCTTTTCTCACTGTCTGACCTCTTCCCCCTTGCATACAATTCTGACATTGTTATGGTATCTGCCATGAGACTTTTCCAGAGGCTGGAGACACAGGCCTCTGATGTTGGGATTTCAGCCTTCAAAACCCTGAGATTAATGGAGCTCTTTTATACATATTTAATACACAGATACATAAAACACACCACACCACACACACACACACACACACACACACACACACACACACACACACCAACCCCAGCATTTTGTTATAGAAGCAGAAATGACTAATACACACCTAGACCAAGAACAAATTCTGTGCTTGTCTTTTGGTACTTGGGGAAGGGGGCTTGCATTTTTTCCCTGTTGTTTCCAGCTGGGGGGAGGGCAGTTACCATCTAGATGTTTTGCATTGTGTTCTGTCACTCCTTTCTAGACTGTTCAGCTCGAATGAACAGACTTTGCTTGGTGGCAGTTTTGGTCTTCTTTGTTTTTGTTTGTGAATTGCTTCCTTCTCAACAATCTACCTGAGCTCTGTGAGAGACAAACAGGGGACTCAATGCAGTGCTGTCCTCCAGGACTGTGGTCCCTTGTCATGCATCCCCCTTCTCCTCACCATTTAGCCTATGCTTGTCTTATACCCAACAAAGTTCTCAGCTGTGTTTCAGTGTCATTTCTTTAGATGAGATGTTATTGGGCTTTGCATTTGATGTTTCTTGTTGCTGTGACCAAAATTATTTGCCAATTCAACTTCAAGGAAGGGCTTATTTCAGCTCCTGGTTTTTCAGAGGTGGAAGGGACAGTGTGGCGGAGCAGAGGGGCTCATGTCACAGTGAGAGAGGAAACAAGAAAAGGGGGGGCGATGACAACCTTCTGGCTTTCTCTTTACCCCTCTTTTATTCCATTCAGTCTTCAAACCTTGTGGGGATTTTAGAATTCTGTATTTTTAGGATACTGGGCTTCTGCCATGATACTAAGTATGTGATATTGGAGTTATTTTGGCTTGCATATATGCCACTACTAGGAACTATGAATACCCTTCTGGAGGGACTATTCTGCTCCTGTATCACATGGTATCTTTAAAATATGACTTCTTGGAGTCTTGGTCTCAGGGAATTTACTTCACATCTTTATGTCATGGATGATCCCTATGTAAAATGTTTATTATGAAGGCAAATTGAGACAATGCATGTAAACCGCACAGTGTAGCTCTAAGTGCAAAATACATTATTGACACTATGATTTCCTTAGCTAAATTCCATTTTTTAATATTGTGATGGTTTCTGCTTTTTCCCTTTTACTGTCATATATAATCCTGGAAGAATGTGTAAAAAATATCAATAGATGATTAGAGTTGAAATTATTTTTATGTTTTTGTGTCTGAAGTTGGCAAAAAAAATCAGCTTAACTTTTACATTTATGTTTGAAATGGCTTTTGAAAAATCTTGGGAATCCTTGTGATCTTTTTCACATGCAGATTTCACTGGGGCTTTGCAGGTAGTTAAATGTTTCCTTAATGTTGACCCATTGGAGGGAAAGCTATCAAAGGAAACACCTAGGAGATGAATCTTTTTATAAGTCATGGGGAGGGGAGAGCACTGTCAGTCTGTTCCTATTCCTGAACTTGGGTTGTTCTGCCCGTGGGTGGATGTACTCGAGGCTTTGAACACCTTGCCCTTGTTTCTGCTCTGTTTTGGTCTGCTCCCTAAACAACTTGGTTTCTAAACACAGGTAAAGTGAGAGGCTCAAATGCCTCAGAGCTCAGGGGAAGTTCTCAGGAGCTGAGACTCTACTTACAACTTTTGGCTGACAATGGTTTTAGCCCCTTAATCATTTTGTGTTGCTACCACCAATGCTCATGTGACATTTGTTCCCCATAGGTCTAGAAGCTGGGAAGATTATAGCACTGGCTCATTTGTTTCCCAGCGAAGTCTATCTCTTGTTTTTCAGAACATCTCTCCTCCACTTTCTCTTCCTCTTCCTCTTTCTCCTCCTTCCTGTTTGCAGTCCTAGACATCAAGCTCACAGCCTCATTTGTGCTGAGTGATCACTCTATATGAGACACATGTGCAGACCACAGATAATTTCTTGACCTGCCTCTACACGGCAGAGAGGAGCCTTTTGTGTCTCGTTTTGTGAGGGCTCTGTTCCCATTCACTAGTGCCACGCACATCAGGGTTAACTGTCTCCTCAAAGCTTTGCTTTCAGATATCATTGCACTGGGCATTAGGGCTTTAGCCTAAGGGTTTGTGGGGAGGGATACAAACATTTAGTTTACTGCAGCCTCCTTTAGGAAGGGGAAGGTTTAGAGTTTTCAGAAAGAAAAGCATCTCCAGTGGAAACCCGTTCTCCACATTCTATTTAGTTCAGGGCTACTCCCTAAGTTCTTAAAGACTTGGCCAGGATCTTAGTTAGGGTTTCTGTTGCTGTGAAGAGACACCATGACCACAGCAACTCTTATAAAGGAAAATGTTTAATTGGGGCTGGCTTACAGTTCAGAGGTTTCATCCATTGTTGTCATGGCTGGTGGCGTGCAGGCAGATATGGTGCTGGAGAAGGAGCTGAGAGTTCTACAGGCAGCATCTATCAGGATCTTCCATCTATCAGGATCTCTCTACAGCTGAGAGATCTACAGGCAGCAGAAGAGACCTCTGCTGGGTTTCTTGAGCATATGTGAGACTTCAAAGCCCACTTCCACAGTGACACACTTCCTCCAACAAGATCACATCTTCTCTAACAAGGCCATACTCTCCTAATAGTGCCATTCCCTATGGGCCAAGCATCCAAACACATGAGTCAGTGGGGCCATACCCATTCAAACCACCACCCCAGAAAGTCTCACCTCTGCCCTGAACATCTTTATTAAGCAGAGCTGAGGTCTTCTCAGTACTTCCTGAGTTTACTGGTGAATAATTCCCTCACCCCAAAGTTATAGATCAACCCAATCCTATGATTTTAAAAATTTGTGGTTTTGTATTCTTATTAGAGTAGGAAAGATATAGATAAAGATGGATAAATTTCATCTTAGAAGTTTGTGTATTCATGAATTATGAAGACAACATTGTAGCCTGGTGTGGTGGCAGATACCTTTAATCCCAGTATTCAGAAGGTGGTGACAGGTGGATATCTATGAGTTTGAGGCCAACCTGATGTACCTAACAGATTCCAGGCCAGCCAGAACTACATCAAAAAACCCTGTCTCAAAAACTAAGAATGGGCCGGGAGTTGGTGCCTTTAATCCCAGCACTTGGGAGGCAGAGGCAGGCAGATCTCTGTGAGTTCAAGGCCAGCCTGGTCTCCAGAGCGAGTGCCAGGATAGGCTCCAAAGCTACACAGAGAAACCCTGTCTCGAAAAACCAAACCAACCAACCAACCAAACAAACAAACAAACCAAAAAACCAAAAAAACTAAGAATGGAAAGAAGAGATATAGGGAACACTGCAGTAGCCTGCTAGAAGCTGGCTACAGGTGTGCCCGACCACGCCCACTAGGGCGTGGTCAAGGTGATGTCAGGGTGACACAGGATAGGGTTTAAAGGGATAGACAAAGCACATGGGTTCCCTTTCTCTCTGGCCTCCCTGCCTTGCTGCCCCTGGCATGCTCTGGCTTGTGTTTGGCTGGGGTTTATCTAATAAATGATATCTTAACCTTGCTGATTACATATCTTCTCTTATTAAAGACACATTGTATTTTCTTTAAAATTATATTTACTTATTTGGCCTGGAGAGTTGGCTGAGCAGTTAAGAGAATGGACTGCTCTCTCACAGGACATGGGCTCAATTCTCAGCACCAACACGGGAGCTCAAAATGGTCTATAATTCCAGTTCCAGAGAATCCAGCTCCCTCTTTTGGTTTCTGTGTGCATTGCACATATGTGGTACAGAGATAGACATGCAGGTAAGACACCCATACATATAAAGTTAAAGTAGATCTTAAAATTTATCATCTATCATCTATCTATATCTATCTGCCTATCTATCTATCTATCTATCTATCTATCTATCTATCTATCTATCTATTTATCTATCTATCTATCATCATCATGTATGTGAATGTGTACACCTAGGCACCATGCACATGAGTGGAGGTCAGAGGATAGCTTGTGGGGGTGGGTTCTCTTCTTCCACAGTGTGGGTTCTGAGGATCAAACTCATATCGTTAGTCTTGGAGGTAGGCATCTTCATCCCCCACCCCAGCTACCTTGCTGTCCCTCATTCTGTTTTCGTAGAAAACAAAACTGATGTTCATTTCATCTACTGATAAGATGTCAGGTCCAGAGCCCTTTAGTGGTCCACCACTGTCCCATGAAGCCTGCTGTTTTGTCTTGGGCAGTGCTTTGGGGCCTTCCTTTTGTAAACCAAGTAGAATTATCAGCTCCATATTGTGAATAGTTGCCTTCTAAACTGTAGATGCTATTGTGAATAGATTAACTTTCCTATGTTGCAAATTATACTAAGAAATTCTAGCTGTTACCCCTATTTGGCAAGCTTTTCTTCCTACCAGAATAAGGACTCAAGATAAAAACATGACTGATATTCAAAGTGGAACAAGAGGCAGTTGTGGCTGGCTTGTAGAAGGGGAAGAGATGTGTAGGGAAAGACACAGGAAGCCTAATGTAAGTGGCTAAAGTTGTAGTGTACACATTTATGTCATCAAACTCTAAATGTGAGGTTCATTTAATATCATCTATATATGGAATGTCTCTATGCACCTTACTAATCCTTAAATGATGGGTTTTCTCACTTATTGAACAATCCACCATGATCCTTGTACACGGATGTTTTTTAACTCTGGCTGCCTATTATTCTACTCTAGACAGGAGAATTCATTCTCTAATTTTCACCACCTGCTTTATAAACAGGAAATTACTGATGGGTTATGTATAGATTATATGCTAGTAGTTTTAGAGTCTCATATCTTGACTCTATGTAAATATGTAATATTTACATATTATTTAAATAATTACATATTATTAAATAAAAATGTAATATTTACATAGAGTAAATGTAAATATGTAAATATTTACATATTTGTAAATATGAAATATGTAAAATGTAATATGAAATATGAAATATGTAAAAACTTGTTTAACACTTATTTCTTTCAATGAATGGAGATTCACAATTCACAGCTTGATGAAACAGTGACTTTGATTATCATTCAACTGGGGTGGAGATACATTCCCCAATCTGTATTTCAGGCACTGGGCACCAATCTCCAGCTGAGTGAGTGACTCTAGTACCATGCCTTGCAGCAGGCAATGAAGCCAATAAAGGGGACAGAGACAAATCATCCCACCAAACACTCAATGAATTACAGACTCAGGAGCAAAATAAATGTCAATGTTGTCTTAACTGCTGAGTTTTGGGTAGCTTGTTAAAAGCAATAAATGCAGTCACAGCTCTTTGAAGTTGCCTTAATAATGGCTTGGTCTTTTTGTACAGTGAGAAGCATTTCTTTATGTTCTTCCAGCTCTGTAGCACTTGAAGTTTATGAAACCCTTGAGGGCAAGGATCATAACTGATTTTTTATTAAGGATTTATTTTTTATTTTTAAAAGGTACTTTTATCATAATTTACTTCTGTATATGTGTGTGTATATGTACAGCCCTAAGGTGGTTAGAGGGGTGTTGGATCTCTCGGAGCTCCAGTTTCAGAAAATTGTGAACTGCCTGATGTGGGTGCTGGAATCAAGCTTAGGTCCTCTGTAAGCACATACAGGTTCTTAGCCACCGAGCCATCTCATCAGCCCACTAAGTAATATTTTTTTAGCTCTGTCTCTGTCTCTGTCTCTCTCTCTCTCTCTCTCTCTCTCTCAGTCTACATGTTAGTATGTGCAAATGAATTCAGGTGCCCAATGAGTCCAGAAGAGTGTGTTCAGTCCCTGGAAGTGGTGTTACAGGAAGTTGTGTTCTGCCCTATGTAAGTGCTAGAAATCCAGCATAGGTCCTCTGCAACAGTATGCTCTTAACTGCAGAGCTATCTCTCCAGTGCCAAAGTTGATTCTTCATTGTGACACAGTCTCTGATATAATTCAGATATTGGGCATGTGCTGAGAAAATGGTGGCTTAAGATTGTTGGAGATATTGTGTAATGCAGAGAGATTCCCACTCTGCATGTACTTTGTTGTTACATGGCATCTGGAGCAAAGGTAAGTCACATGAAGCTCAAGGATGGTGATGGCCATAGGCTGTAATGAGTAGCCAACAGAAGAGCACTCGAGACTATCAAGCAGTCACTAAACAATACTTACCAGTCACTTCTGGTACTCTATAAAGTAATTTTATGACTTGACCATCACTTTTGAGGGATACTAAATGTTATGGGGGCCTGATTACTCTTAGCTGATTTGTTTTGTGGACAGATTATGTAAACTTTTAAAATAAGTTTGCAATGATTTTCAATGATCTTCTGCTCAACAAATTAAAAAAAACCCTCTATTGCAAGATGTTCTTACAAAGCAAAGCTCTCAATCCACGTGTCTGTCTTTGACATTATCATTATCAGCTTTGTTACAAGGAAATATTTATTTCAACAGTTCCGTGGTTACTTATTTATCCTAAATGAAAGAACGTTATGTGGCATGGCTAGAGACTCAGTTTCTCCTCTTTGCTCTGAAACTGGCTGGGTGTGCAATCTTGGGAGAATCCTTTTTAAAAATCTCAGTTCTACCTTTGTGAAATGAATATTGGTATCACTCAGGGCCTGGCCCAGTTTGTGTGTGTTCTATGGCAGCAGTATTTTTATAGATTCACAAATGTAGTGTATGAACTTTTCAGCCCATGCTGGGGAGACAGGACCTAGTAATATATAGGACACATCAGAACTTTGAAATTCTGGCTTTTCTCAAACAGCTGCATGGGACTTGCCTATTTTTGCCCTGTTATTTTTGTGGGTTGTAGCAGTTCATTTTAACCTCTATCAGTGGTTATAAAGTGCCATTGCCATGAAGAGGAAAACACAACAGAGCCATTGGGGGTTAGTCTTTAATCTATGCTGTCTGTTCCTACGGCTGCACACATTCATGGTGCTTTAGAAGAGTGAAATGTCTATGATCCCTTTAAAGTTAAATCCATTTTAGGTTTCTCTTTAAGAGAGACCTGGAAAAAGCTAAAAGGTTAGCCTGTGATTCCACTGAGAGACACCAAGAGTAACCAGCAATACAATATATATAACACATACTGTTTTCTGGTATGTTCTTTGAGGTATTTTAGAGTAAAAGCAAATAAAACTTGTCTGTTTACTACATTTTTTTTTCTGGTTTAATGTGTGTCTGTGTATGAGAGTATTTGGGTGTGTGTCTGTGCATGAATGCAGAAGCCAAAGGAAGGTATCATCTATTCATTGTCTGACTAGTCCTTTGAGGCAGGATCTCTCTCTGAACCCAGGCGTAGAATTTTCTTGGCTAAACCCAAGCAATCCTCCTGCCACTGACCCTGTTGGATCTAGGGCTATAGTAATGTGTGGGATGCATGTCTTGTTAGGTAGGGGTGTTGGGATCCTAACTTTGATCCCAGTGATTGGGTATCAAGTGCTTTTAATCACTGAGCCATCTCTTTAAGCCCCATCATCATTTCTTCAAACTTTATCTCTTGTGAATTTTAAATTTTTTAAATGTATTCTTCTCTTATACAATACACTACGATCACAGTTTCCCATCCCTCTACACCTCCCACCCCTCCCTATTGTCTCTCTTCCCCATAACCATTGCACCCCCATTTCACTTTGAAAAGAGCAGGTCTCCCAGGCATAGCAACCAAACACAGCCTAAGAAGATGCAATAAGACTAGGCATAAACCCTCATATCAAGGCTGGATGAAGCAACCTAGTAGGAATAAATAGGTCCCAGCAGCAGGCAAAACAAATCAGAGACACCCCTATTGCCATTGTTAGGAGTCCCACACAAGTTAAACAACTATAACATATATGTAGAGGTCCTAGTGCAGACCCATGCAGGCTCTGTGATTGCGGCTTCAGTCTCTGTGAGCCCCTATGAGCCTTGCTAAACTGATTCCGTGGGTGGTGTTCTCCTGGTGTCCTATAATACTTCTCCCCTCTCTACTGAGGGGGTCCCTGAATCTAGCTTAGTGTTTTGGCTGTGGATCTCTGCATTTCCTCCCATTAGCTGCTGGAGGAAGCCTTGCTCATGACAATTGGGCAGATTATTATTAGGAATCATTTCATTGGCTCCCCCGGGCCCGCAGTCATGTTTGGTTTTTCCCTACATCTTTGGGCTATCCAGCTTCTGGTTCCTGGGTATTGAGGCAGCATTGTTCAGGGGTTCCCTCTCAATGTGTGAGTCTCAAGTTAGACCAGTTTCCCACTCCTACAAGTTCTGAGCCATCATTGTCTAAGCACATCTTGCAGGTAGGATAGGTTGTGAAATTTTTTTAAGCTCTTGAGTTTTGTAATTATCTATAATAGGACAGGAAATGTCAATTTGCATGCAAGCCATCTGAAAACAACATTGTCACAAGATACTGAATGGTAGACCCTGGTGGATTTTATGGCATGTATTTGATGGTCTCATGATACTAAACTATTTCAGGTTTTATGTTGTACCTTCCAAATCAGATCCTTCTTGCCCTGTTTTCTTATTTTTCTTCCTCTTGCTGTCTCTATCGAATATCCTTGTGTGTTTTAGCAGTGACAATGATGAAAATAGTCTGAGGTTTAGAGTTGCATCGTGTTTTTCCAGAGTGCCTACCTAGTGTTACGACAGTGCCCCAGCACAAGGAGCGCCTTTGTTCCAGGAACCAAGGCCACTCACTTCTCCCTGTTTTATGATTATGCTAAGGTTGACCTCTGCCTATCTGGTGGTGTATTTTCAACAAAAACAAAATTCTTAACTGTTTATTTTTATGACTGACTATAAAAAAAAATCTTTCCGTTTAACCTTACCTGTTGGCAGAGGAGCCAACTATTCTTCCTCCTGTACACTTGGAGGAAATGCAGTAAAGACAGCCAACAGACTGGCTGCTGGGACCACGGCACTCACTAAAACGGAGGGCTTTGGAATCTGGCTTGAAACTGTGTGAGGTTCTTTACTAACAAAAAGAATGCTCAATTTAACTTTTAAAGTGTTCTCCTTTTCTACAGCAGTTCCTTCCCGTGTCCTGATCCCAACCTTGGGGATTCTCTAGGGTAGGGACATCCTCTCCTGGGATCATTTCAGAAGTCACTAGAGACTGTGTGGGAAAACAGGTGGATTAATGCATGGGTGGTCAGGGAAATTTTTACTATTTAGTATTTCGATCTTTAAGTAACTTAATAGGTACTTGGCTTGATTAAAATTGCCTATTAAACACAGTAGCTTTGACAAATAATCGGAAGGACGTGCAGTAAGCCATTTCTCTCTCAGTACTGTAATATTTCATTTGAGTGGGGTTTTTAATCAATAAAGATCACTTAAGTTCTTAGAGAAGCACAGGCCATTCTGATTGATTTGTGTGGAATCCTTATGCAATGTTTAAGCGATACGTGGTTAAGTAAGGTTATTTAAAAAATACATATGATGTTATATAATTGATGAAACTGGTCACATCTTTTAATGTATAGACTTTGTAACAGAAGCAGTGTGTTTAGAAGACAGTTTCTAATGAGGAGTCCAAGTATGCCAAGGGAAACCAGGCCACTGGATTAAAATATTAAGGATGTGGCTAGATGGGAATATGTGCAAGTGATGAGAAAAACATTTTGTTTCTCCTCAATGGCATTCACTCTTCTTCTGTATTGCCCACAATTATGTGGTCTTATTTTGAGTTCCTTATGGTATACTCTGATTTTCCCAGTTTTGTGTGGATTATTCTAAACTTTGTTTCTCTCCAGCCAGACTCACCAATCAGTGCGTTCCTTCCCTCAGATTGGTTATAGAATGTCATCCTATTGGGTTCAATGCACTAAAATCTCAGCACTTAAAAAAATTATATTTAGTGTTGTGTGTGTGCATGTGTGTATATACCTGAGATCACAAGGATTCACACAAGCATGCCATGGAATACATATGTGTATTTACCCAAGATCACAAGGATTCACACAAGCATGCCACGGTATGCATGTGGAGGCCAGAAAGCAGATTTCAGGAGTCAGTTCTCTCCTTCTGCTATGTATGTCATGGGGATTGAACTCAGGCCATCAGGCTTGACAGCAGGCATTGTACCTGCCGAGATCTCACTGGCCCAATTCTACTATTTTTATCACAATTGTTAGAACTTGCAAATGTAAAAGAAATGCAAATGTAAAAATAGAGCTAGGAGGCCATCTGACTGTTGGGTTTTACACATAGAAGTAAAGCCATGAAAACTGTAGATCTTCTAGTGTGTGTGTTTGTGTGTGTGTGTGTGTGTGTGTGTGTGTGAGAGAGAGAGAGAGAGAGAGAGAGAGAGAGAGAGAGAGAGAGAGAGAGAGAGAGAGAGTGAGAGAGAAGAAAAGTGAGAGACAGAGACAGAGAGACACAGGGAGATAATTTAGAATCCTGAAGGCCTTGAGTCTTGGTGTATTATAGCCACATATGGCTTCAAACATTTCAATTTTATGAACCAGTAAGGTCCCTTCTTCACTTAAACATGTTTGGACTGGTTTTTGTCATATGTCACTAATGTGAAATAAAAAAGAAATGCAAATGTAGAAAACAGTTACTTTATCAGGGGTTTGTGAATACTCAAACAGTAAGTGTTAAGAGTCTGCAGAGACAAGAAATTGCAGAAAGTAGAGAGGGGGAGTAAAAAGGGGGCTGGCTCACAGTGTGAATGTTGTCATGTATTGGAGAACACTGGTGCTGTGTGGATCATGGGCGTGGGAGTCAGGATAACCTCCCAGGAATGGAGGAAGAGGACACTGCTGGGGCTAAGGAAAGAGTGGGCAAGTTCCTTTGCTCATTAAAGGCATTCCTTGTCACTTGGGTTTGTCACCGTGGGATCCACTGTCCTCCTTCCCTGCTACACATCCAAACAGTCATCTTGTCCTTCACATGTCCCTCCACAGTTCCTCTTGGCTTCCTACCTCCTTCATGCCTTCACTGGCAGGAGCTTGGCCCAGGTTCTTACTATTCATTTCTTGGAAACTGTAAAGGCCACCTTGCTGCCCAGTGCCCACAGCCTTCCCGTGTAGGATCTGTTCCTTAGCCTGCTGCCAGATTGGTACCCCGAGGCTCAGTTCTGATTGTGAAATAGCCACACACAGTGCAGGGCCCTGGACTGGGAGCTGGCATAGGCTCTGACTTGCCCTCTGATCTTGGGAAAGATTTTTAACTTCTCTAGGTGCTAATCTTTGAGGACAGGACTAGGTACTCGGATGTTCACTTCCTCTGCCATTGTTTAAAACACAACGGTCCCTCTTTTAGCATCCATACACTAGCAGAAACGAAACTCTTCTTGACTCTGGATGCTGCTACCTCGTACATTTCTTTCTTTGCTCACCTTACTCAGAATGCTTTCGCTTTCTGTGTGAAAGTCCTGTATATTCTCTTAAGTCCAAACCAAATGTTGTTTGAAACTTTCCTGAATTCCCAGAAGTCTGTGCTTCTGACTCCATCTTACCTTTTGCCAGACCACCAGTGATTTCAGGATAAAACCACTGTCATATTCCTCAGTTACTATGGCCTTAATTAAGATATCAACCTCAGCAGCTATTTTTTTAAAGTAAATGCTTGGAATGGAAATACATGTTTTGTCGAGGCATTGCCCATTTAGCCATCCTGTAACACCCACTGTGGTAGTTGGATAGTATTTGTCTGCCAAATAAGGCCGCATGCTAATTAAAGCTAGGGCCTTTTGAGCTTGTTGGTATTGCTACTCTTGCATGATCCAGGAATGCATCAGCAGTCAGTGCTGGGTGAAAGTCTCGTCAGGGTCCTTAGTGGGCTGAGGACACTGCAGCCCATCCTTCCTTGGTGTGTGTAGGCTGACGGAGGGCTTATGCAGTGCAGAACAGCGTGCTCTCCTCTGTCATACTTCACGACAATAGAGAGAAGCGAGGGGAAACCTCATTCTGAAGGAAAGAGCAGAAATGGAGAGAGGGACAAATGGGGAGAACAGTGAATGGGAAGGGGGAGGGGTGGAAAGATGACAGCTTTCTCCATAATCCTTTTTATAGCAAGGTGATCAATTCCAGACCTGTGAACCTGTTGCACTGCTGTGGTGAGGCTGCATATTGACAAAGCCAGTGCCGTGGCCAGCAGATTACAATGTGGCTCTCTACTACCTTGGACCATGAACCTCGAGACCTTCCTCTGGGGGTGTGGAGGGTAGCTGGTTTTCCTGTGAGCCTGTAGGGAAATAGATGGCTGTACTTGGGTGAACCTTTGCTGTCTATTTATTGGCTTCCCCTCTCCACCCACAGCAACTTAAATCATTAAAATCCTGTGTAATTAAAATTTCATCCAAGTCACACCAGTTATGTTTGCTGGCCACAGTGGGGAGTATAAATACCTTAGAAAGGGCTGCAGACAGAGGCGACTTCCTGCCTGTGGTTTGGGCTCTGTCTGCTACTGTGTGCCATCTGCACCCTGCCGAGGGCTGAATGCCCTAATCCCCAGCCCTGCTCTTCCTGGACCTTTGTTCAGTCTCAGGGTGGCCAGTTATTGACAGGGTTGGGGATCCCTGATAGAACCATCTTCTCTCTCATTTGGTCTTGTGTTTCCCAATGTATTTGGATCAGAACGTCTAAATTACTGCTTCTTTCTTCCAGGTGACTGGAATAGGGGATTGCTATCCTTCCCGTGCTAACATTAGACTAAGTTGCTGAAATACAATGTCTATTGCTATCTTACTCCTCAAAAAACTACAGTGGTTTCACATAGCTAATGTTGGAGCACCTACTGTGGGGGTCTCTAGTTATAGGTTTTCCAACCAAAACAGGGACAAAGGGGGGCTGGCTATAGAACCTGTGAGTGGGAGTCTCTTGTGCCACGACACTGAATATGTCTCTCAGCCATCTATTATTTTATTTAATGTGGAGCTTCAGCCAGATGCTGTTGTTATTACCCCAGATGAGATGCAGTGACACAAGCAGCCTTGAGATCAGCATGTGATCTGGTTTGGGTTTCCATGTGGCTGACCTTGAGACAGGGGACTGGATGTAAGTAGAAGGGTGGTGGTCCTAGGAAAGTGTCTGGGGAAAAAGTGCAGGAAAGCTAGGAGTTACCAGAGGGGCATGTCATAAACCAGCTACCACTCTAGACACCTAGAGACCAGCTCTCCAGAGGAAATGCAGGAAGGGGTGTAGAACATCTTCAGTTACCCCATTGGAGGATGCAGGAATCTGGATGTCATCTACCATGTTTCTCTGATGGCACTGGGTGGAAACAGTCCCAGGGGCTTAGTGCTTTTGTACTTCCTGTACAGTCAGATAAAAGACCTTATGCTGAAAGCTCCTGCAATGTGCAACATTCTTTACAGTGGAGCTTTTCTTACTATGGAGACATACACATAACGTACATGTACCTTTTCTACAGTCTTGATGTGCATAGGTGGCTGAGGCTGAATGCACCCACAATGCCATGTAGCTATCAGTAACCATTTTCCTTGAATAGAACTTTGCACCCACTGTATGCTAGGTCTTCATCTCACTTCTGTGACTCTCCTGGAGTCGCTTTAGTTGTATTCTTTGTCAATTTCAAGACTAGACCTTGACCTTGGCCTAGATACCTGTCCTTGTCAAGATTGCATCATTTGCTAGAATCCTGATAAGTCAGTTTTGAGGGAACTCTCCACCCTCAATATCTGAGGCCCCTGAGTATCTGATAAAATTTCACGACTCCACTCCACTGTCCTCCAGGTGACGTCTGGTTACTGTGGCCGGATCTTAGCCAGAATCATGCTGGGTCAGTTGTGAATCTCTCATGTCTCTTCTTAGTAATTTCTTAGTCACTGCCTTGCTACCCACTCTGTGGCTGTGAGCTTCCTCTTTATCTTAGTGCCTGTGGAATTGAGTTTCTCTTTTATGCTAAAGTTTCTTTTTTATTATAATATTTCTGACTAGAACCCATTTTTACTATTCTAATTATTGTCATCTTTTGATTTTGATAGCTCCAATTTCTGAAAATATTTATTATTTCTATCTTTGTGAGTTTGCTTGTTTCTGGGGACCACACTGTCTCAGTCCATTGCAAATGCTATAATGAAATACCACAAACCTGGAGGCTTGTCAACAGAAGAAATTTTATTTCTCACAGTAATGAGGCTAAATGCTAAAGAGGATTATTATTTGGAATCCTTAAGGTCCATTTCTTGGTTCATGTATGGGGACTTCTCTTTATCCTCATGTGGGAGAAAAAGGCAAAATAACTTATGCCACCTTTAGATGAGCTCTAATTATATATGTGAAGGTTATCCCACTCATGATCTCCTAAGAGCTGTTCTTTTTTTTCTTTTTATTCATAAATTTTATTTAAACAGAAACAATTTTGTACATTTTATTTAAATAGAAATGATTTTATACATTTTATTTAAATTAGAAATGATCTAATTTTCTTCTCCCTCCCATCAAAATCTGTCAAGTCATTTGGGGCAGGGCCTAGGCCCTCCCCCTATGGCAACTCTTGTAATACAGTTTGTCCAACAAGCCCACACCTACTATGAAAAGGCCACACCTCCTAGTAGTGCCTCTCTAATGACCAAAAAGTCAAATATGAGCCAATGGAGGCCATTCCTGATCAAACCACCACACAGACATACCAGAAAGTCTCAATTTAACACCAAAGAAGACAGCCTTATATCTTTGTATATAGAATGCTCTAAATTCTGTGGGAACTCCTTTGACCATAAGATCAGGTAGGTGCAGCTGGGGCAGAATTACATACAGCTGGTACAGACTAGAATGGCTGAAGTCTCAGGTTCAAAGTCAAGTTAGATGATCCTACTCATCCCATGGTTCTAGGAGGCTCTTATACTTAGAGGAAGGAATCCTAGAATACACATAGGAAGCCTAGTTTCAATTCAATAATAAAATAAATAAATTCTAAAAGGATGTATCCCAGCCTGTGGGAGTAGGAAGTAGCAGGATAGCCATGAATTCTAGGTCATCTTTGGTGTACATAGTATCAGGCCAAGGGTTGTTCTTAATGCTATCACATGAGTGGATTTTTTTCAATACTGAGATCAGACCTAGAATCACACATATGTTAGGCAAGTGTTTTTAAAAGGAACTATTTCCCAGAAACTGGAAGCAGCCTAGATGCCCCTCAACTGAAGAATGGATGGAGAAAACATGATACATTTACACAATGGAGTACTACTCAGCAGAAAAAAAAAAAACCAATGGAATCTTGAAATTTGCAGGAAAATGGATGGAACTAGAAGAAATCATTCTGAGTGAAGTAACCCAATCACAAAAAGATATGATATGTACTCACTCATATGTGGATTTTAGACATAGAGTAAGGGATTACCATCCTACAATCCATACTGTCAGAGAAACTAGTAAACAAGGAGGACCCTAAAATAGACAAACTTTCTCCCCTGGAGAAGGGAAAAGGGTCACCATCCCCTGAGCAAATAGAGAACATGGGAAGAGGGGGGAGGGAGCTACAAGAATGAGAAGGGAAGAAAAGGAAGGATGCAGAGAACATGAGGAAGCAGAAATTTTGAGTCAGGTGTAGATTAGAAGAAAGGACATATGATAGGTAGGATTCTAGTTGGGGGGGTGGTAGGGGAGGAAGGGAGGGAGAAGGGAACTGGGATTGTCATGTAATTCAATCTTGTTTGTAATTCTAATATATAAAAAAATAAACAACTAAAAAAAATAAAAAAATAAAAGGAATATTTCCAGCTAGGCAGTGGTGGCACATATCTTTAATCCCAGGCCTTGGGAAGGCAGAGCAGGCAGATCTCTGAGTTTGAGGCTATCCTGGTCTACAGAGAGTTCCAGGACAGTCAGAACTATCTTGAAAAACTAACCAATCAAAGAAGCAACCAAAGAAGCAAAATAAAATGAGCTATTTCCAAAGCTTGGTTATGGTGGTTTAAATGAGAATGGCCTCCATAGGTTTGCATATTTGAATGCTTAGTATGCAGTTGGTGGAACTGTTTGGGAAGGACTAGGAGGTGTGGCTTTGTTGGAGGAGGTGTGTCACAGGATGTGGGCTTTGACATTTCAAAAGCCTATTCCATTTGCCTAGTCCTTGTAGATAAGATGTAAGGTCTCAACTACTCAAAAGGAGCAGGCCTGATACTGAGGTTTTGGCTAGTTTATGGCTCTTGTGAGGATCATTGTCAGCGTGAGTGGTTTAACATCTACATATGTATTTGTGTATATACACTGAAATGTATTGTGTTTAATTTCAGGTATACATAAAATAATATGATTCCTTGAGGTCTTGTTAAACAATCTTGGTGTTATTTGTCTCTTGTCCCTACTTTCTCTTATGTGTTGAACTCCCTTTATCTTCCTCAGTTGGAGTCCCCTTCCATTGTTCTGTTTCCCACTTCATATCACCTGTATCTTTCTATTCCCATTTTGTGCCCCACCCTCTTGGTCTCTTCATGTTTTCCTGGTTTCTGTGTTTAATCCATGTTGTATACCCACATCTCAGAATTTAGAGGTAAGAACCATAGATGAGAGAGAACAAGTAACATTGTCTTTCTGGGTCTGTGTTACCTCACTCAGTATGATCTTTTCTAGGTCCATCCATATACCTGCAAATTCTGATTTCCTTTTTCTTTATAGCTGAATAGTATTCACAGTATATATAAGCCATATCCAGTTGTCTGCTGAAACATTTACATTGTTTCCATCACCTAGCTATTATGAATAGGACAGTAATGAAAATTGATGAGCAAGTACTTGTGGAGCAGGACATCAAGCCTTTTGGGCATATGGCAAGGAATAGCACAGCTGGGTATATGGTAGATTTGCTTTTCTTCCTTTGCTGATTCTCCACACTGATGTCCAGAGTAGTTTCACCGCCTTGCATTTCCACCAACAAACCTCAATAGTACTGGATGCCAGTTGTTTTGTTGCTCATAGCTTTTCTGACTGTGGTGAAATGAAATTTCAAAGTTGTTTTAGTTTGTATTTTCCTAATTTCTAAGAATGATAGCACTTTTCAGGGCATTCCTTAGCTATTTTTATTTCTTATATCGAGAAGTCTCTATTTAAATCCCTAACCCATTTTAAAAATTAGGTCACTTGTTTCTTTGAATTAGTTTTTGAGTTCTTTATATATTCTGTACATTAATCCTGTCAGACATGTACCTGGCTGTCGTAGTTCAGGTTTCTATTTCTGTGAAGAGACATCATGATCATGGCAGCTCTTTCAAAGGAAAACATTTGGTTGGGACTGGCTTATAGTTTAGAGGTTTAGTCAATTACCATCATAGTGAGAAGCATGGAAGCACCCCTAGTTAACCCCCAGCCCCAACAAGGCCACACCTACTCTAACAAAGCCATATTTCCTAACAGTGATACTTCTTGTTGGCCTATGGTGGCCATTTTCATTCCAACCACCACATTGGCAAAGATTATTTCCTATTCTTCTCCACTTGATTGGTTGTTGCCTTAGCTGTATAGAAGTTTTACAATTTTATGAGGTCCCAGTTGTCAGTTCTTGGCCTTGATTTCTTGGCAAATGGAGTGCTGTTCAGAAAGGCCTTCCTATACCTATATCTTTCTTGTACAGTGCTGCCTATATTTTCTTAGAGCAGTTTTAGCATTTCAGGTTTCAAATTGAGGTCATTTATTCATTTTGATCTAATTTTTGTGCAGGGTGATAGGTATGGGTCTAATTTCATGCTTCTGCTTTGTAGACAGCTAGTTTTCTCAGTACCATTTATTGATGATACTATCTTTTCTCTGGTGGGTGGCTTTTTTTATCTTCTTTGTCAACTAAGTGCTTCTACTTTATTTTATTGGTCTATATGTCTGTTTTTGTGCCAGTACCATATTGTTTTTTTAAGACTATAGCTCTATAATATATATTGAAATCTGGAATAGCAATCCCTTTAGTATTAATCTTTTTTTTTTCACTCAGGGTAGCTTTGATTATCTGGGTTCTTTTCTGGTTCCATGTGAATTTGGGGATTTTTTTTCTGTTTATGTGAAGAATGGTGTGTGAATTTTGTTTGGGATTGCATTGAGTCTTTAAATTGGTTCTGGAACATTGGTCATTTTAACAACATTAATTCTACTGATCCAGGAACATGGGGTGTCTTTCCATTGTCTAGTGTCTCAGGCTATTTCTTCAGGGATTTGAAGTTTTCATTGGAAAGTCTTTTGCTTCCTTGGTTAGACTTATTCCAAGATAAATTTTATTGTCGTTGATACTACTTAGATGGGAGTGTGTCCATGATATCTTTCTCTGTGTGTTTGTTGGTGTTCAGAATGGCTGTTGAGTTTTATAAGTTGTTATTTTATTCTTCCACTTTGATGAAATTGTAGATTTTTTTCTAGAAGTTTTCTGGTGGAATTTTTGGAATCTCTTATGTATATTACCTGGAGATTTGGATAATTTTATTTCTCCTATTTGTATCCCTTTAATTTATTTCTCTTGCATTATTTCAACCAGCTAGTGTTTCTACAGAAAGGCACTGGGCACAATGCAGAGATCACCAGATTATGGGGAAACTCAGCCCCGGTGGATACATCTGTATCACAGTTACTGCATCTGCAGCCCAGGGAACATTTGGAAGAGGGGAACAAAGACTGTAAAAGCCAGAATATCACTAAGACTGTTGTGAAGCAGTCTCTCCTAGAAATGACTGGATAAGCAAGACTGGAACAGTCTACAGTATCAACAGATGTGTTAATGTGGAAGGGGAAAAAACTGTATCCACTTTTAGCATAAGAACTACAGGTAACTAATGTCTCTTGGAGAGGAAGAATTAGTCTCTCTGAGGGATAAGACCCTTACTGTTAGTCCAATGCAGAGTGGACAGCTCTGAAATCATATACACACAACAACTAAAATAGACTCAGGAGATTATATGCGTGTGTGTGTGTGTGTGTGTGTGTGTGTGTGTGTGTGTGTGTGTGTGTGTCTAACAGTAATAAAAAAGGGGACTATCAACTTAAGAGTGGGTGGGAACATGGGAGGAGCATGAGGGAAGGTAGTTGGAAGGAGGAAAAAGAGGAGGAAATGACATAATTCTATTTCAATTAGAACATTGAAATATTTTTATTTAGTTTTTGTCAGTTTCATACATGCATATATGTGGAGGAAGGGATAATGTTTTATTGGACTAGGTATCAATATTAAATATTGATTAATAATATTAATAACTTTTTTTCGGGGAGAAGTCACTTACAGAAGAAACAGATGGCCGCCACAGGTTCTGGCTCTAAGGATCCTCACAGGCTGCTCTTCTGTGACCCGCCAAGAAGCAAGAGAGAAAGCTCTAGAGTCCAGGACCCCAGATCTAGTCCTCCCTCTGTCAATACCTCACCTGAGACCATGACCAAATGGGCGTGGTCAGTGCATCAGGTATGGGCGGGGTGGATATCTCACTACACATATAATGTAGTTTGATCACATTCATCCCCCTTAACCTCTTTTATTACTTTCTCAATACATATAGATTCTTTATTCTTCCCAAAAGGTCCCTGTATGACTTTCATCTCTGTTTTTCCTAAGTGACAAACTAGGTTTAATTAGGGTCTCTTACATGACCCTGGGTGTGGGAGCATTCACCAGAACACGGACACTAGTGGTGATACCTCAAGAAGAATGGTGCCCATCCCCCAGTGGCCATTACCTGTCAATTGCTGCTTCAGTTCTTACATCTGGGTAGTCATTGAGCACCTGCGAAGCTGTTGCATTGTGGTACATTTTACATTTCCTTATTGACTCGTGGATTGGCCATCCTTATGGATGTCTATTTGCTCTTTGTCATCTCATCTCATTTGAAGAAGCTTCCATTCAACTCCTTAGCAGATTTGTATTTTTATTAAGTTACTAATATTTTCAAAATGAGAAATTCTAATGCTTCATAGGAAACAGATTCAAAAGGGACCACAGTTGTTAAATTTATGTGCTTATTTGCCTGGGGCATGGAGTACCCAGATATTTGTGTATTCTAGGGTATTTATATGGTGACTTTAAAGCAGAGAGTCACATTCAAGCATGTAGACTGACAATATGGACTCCCTGCTGTTGGAGTGGACCCTACCTGGTTGGGTAAAGAACTTAAAACCATTATTCTCCCCTGAGGAAGAGAATTCCTACTGGCCATATGTCCTCTCTTTGGGCTTGAGCTGGCCAGCTGGCCCTATTTGCTGATTTTTTTTTACTAGAACTGCACAGGTCCCTGTGGGCTTCAGCTCACCAGCTTGTGTAAGGGGTAACCCAGGTCCTCAATGAGTGCTCTCTCTCTGCACACAACCATGGTTCTGCTGTTTCTGCTTCTCTGGAGAGTGATGAGTAGTTCAGGAAGCAACTAGAGAGGATGGTGAGTTCCAATGTGGGCTCAGAATGCTGCAGAGACAGGAACGTGTTCATAGTGAATATCCATCAACTTCTCATTGGTTGTTGGGAATTAAAGTTGAGTGGATGTTTCCTCTGATGTGGTTTCCCTTTAGTATTGACCTTTTCTGTGAATATTCTGACCCACCTGTATGCCAGACCTGCATGGACTGGAGGCAGATGCTAGAGATGGATGTCACAGAACAGTGTCCTGAGTGCTTGGCTGCCCTTGATAATGTCATCCTCTGATGAAGCTGACATGTCCCATTTGATTCTGGTAATGCTAGTCTGCAGAGGAAACAGAGTCAAGCCCTGATCTCCTTTGTGATGTTTTTCTCAAGATCAAGAACAAATGTATTCGCCAGGAGATGGTGGCACACACCTTTAGTCCTAGTACTTGGGAGGCAGAGGCAGGCAGATCTCTGGGAGTTCAAGACCAGCTTGATCTACAAGAGCTAGTTTCAGGACAGCCTCCAAAGCCACAGAGAAACCCTGTCTCGAAAAAAAAAACCAAAAAAAAAAAAATAAAAAAACCCCAAAGCAAAACAAATGTATTATCACCGTAGGCAAATTGGTGTAATGAGGAGACAAAAACTGATATCTTAAGCTCTCAATACAGGTCCCTTTTGTCCTATTTGTTCTGTGTGATTGCTTCAAAATTTGGCCTTATGACAAAGCAGTCATCAGAATGTTCCTCCTTGAGTAAAATGAGGCTCATTCATTCCAGAGAAACCTTGGTTGTCCACCAGCCAGTGGCATGCACATCTCCTGAGAACTCACAAATGCCAAACTCTTGCTCATCCCAGACCTACTGAATCAGAATCCATGTTAGAAGATTTTCCAATGAGTCATCATATTTCATGTTCAGCTTTGGGAAGCTCTGTTTTAAAATATGAATGTTCTGTATTTTCATCAGCAGGAGTCTCTGAATAAGATTATTTTTAATAGTTTAAATTCTTAAAAGTTAACTGGTTCCATCTTTTCATTTCATTTTATGGAGGAATAAAAGTAGAGTTCAAAGAGATTCATTGTCGGAGTGCTAGACTTAGATATATGGCTCATAACTGCAACTGAGATTGTTTCCGTTGGAATGGGGTATCTTCATCTTCTTAGTGTTAATTCTGGTAACGTCTTCATAGATTTTACAGTTGGCAGGAGGCTAGCACTCAATACCTTCATTTTGGAGATGAGAAAAATGGGGTTCAGGGATGTAAAGATACTTATCTGAGGCAAGAGTGTTTGTAGTTGGACAGAGAAAACAAGATTAGGCTACATAAGAGACAATCTCCACACTGGAGTGGCTCTATACAAAGAGCTGCTCTGTTCATATCCTACCTTCTTATTGGTTGGCATGGGCTATCACTGTGGTGTTTCATGGTAGGATTTGTGCTGATGGGATGGGTGCTAGGTGGAGCATTGCCAGTAGTAGTGTCAGAGGGACCATGTCAAACACATGCTGGCTTTTAGAATTGCATGTGAGTGATGGAGGCCACTGTTCTCATGTCATTGGCTACAACAACTCATATGACTGTGGCTGAGAACACTGTAGTGTCCTTGTGAATATTTAACAAAGAATTTATTTATAGTCTTTACTGATTTCTTAGTGTAAATATATTTCTTTATGAGTAGAGGCGGTATAGCTCGGTAATAGAGCCCTTGCCTAGTGAGTATAAAGCCCTTGCTTCCAAGCTCGTAACTACTTATACATATATAGGCATATGAAAGCATGCACTTGCAAGCGCGTGCACATGTGTGTGTGTGTGTGTGTGCGCGCGCGCGCGTGCGCGCGCACACACACACACACACACACACACGCACACACCAATATTTCTTTCATGGTTGATATCAAGCTAGGAACATATTGTCATTCAAAGTGTTGGTTCAGAGATTATGCACACTCTGCTCTTTATGGGTGACACTACCTGCTTAGAAGCAACTCCCTAGCACCATTCAATCCTCAAATAGGAATGAAATTGACAAAGAGCAATATCATCTGCCAACAGAGGATGATTAGATATGACTATAGCAGGATGTTTGGTAATGAACACAAATATCAAATCTAATATGCCAATTAATCAGAGAAGGCAGTAATCCATGGAAAGATTGAGAGAAGATGGAAGACCAAACACTTTTTACAACAAATTTCAAATGTTTTTGCCAATTATACATTCACACAGTTACTTATTATTTCTTCTGTAGACAATGCTTGAAACGGAAAGCTTTTCTACCCTCTGTGTATGGTCATATTCTGGATAATGACTCCTTGGGCAATGCCATTGTCTTAGTTTTACTTTTAGTTGCTGTTATGAAATGCACCAACAAAAGCAATTTAAGGAAGAAAAGGTTTATTTGGCTACAGTTCTGGGTTAGAGTCCATCCTTTCATGTGGTGATATATTATTTATGATTTATTAAAGCTGGATTCAGAAAATAAAGTCAGCCACAAGCTTTAGAAGCCAGGCTGTGGTGGTGGTACATACATACCTTTAATCCCATCACTTGGGAGGTAGAGTTAGACAGATCTGTTAGTTCAAGACCACGTGGAGCTACACGAAATATATCCAGTCCTGAAAAGAAACAGCTAATGCAAAGATGATATCAGCACTTGGGATCACACACCTCTAATTCCAGCACTCATGAGCAGTATTTAATACAGGAACAGGGTTTTAGAGCTGGCATTCATTCTCTAGCCACATTGAGGATAGGAAGGCATTGAAGTCTCAGGATTCTCCAGCCACACTGAGGAGAGCATAACAGTCTGGGAATGCAGTCTGAGGAGCCAGTATTACCTTTCAGTAGAGGTGAGAGTGGCCAGCTGCTTTGCTTTTCTTGTCTTTAGCTTGAAGCTTGAACCCCAATATCAGTCATTGTATCTTTTATTTTTCATGCTACAATTTCAGAGAAGTAAGGGTGGCAGAACTTGAAGTACCTAATCACATTATATCTGTGGTTGAGAGCAGAGAGCAATGGATTCATGCATGAATGCCAGTGCTCATCTTGATTTATCCACTCTTATACAGTTTAGGATTTCCTGAGTAGGGAATGGAGCCACTCACATTGGGTGGGTCTTTCCACTTCAACCAAACTAACCAAGAATCCCACATAGACATATCCACAGGCCAACCTAATCTGGACTATCCCTTTGTCTTAGTTAGGGTGTCTCTTGCTGTAAAGAGACACCATGAGCACGGCAACTCTTATATATAGGAAAAACATTTACTTGAGGTGGCAGCTCACAGTTTCAGAGGTTTAGTTCATTGTCACCATGGCTGGGAGCATGGTAGCATGCAGGCAGACATGGTGCTGGAGAAGTTAAGGGTCTTACATCTTATCTCACAGGCAACTGGTCTGGGACACTGGTTGTGGCTTGAGCATATATGAGACCTCAAAGTCCACCTCCATAGTGACACACTTCCTTCCACTAGGCCATACACATTCCAGGAAAGCCATATCTCCTAATAGTGCCACTTCCTTTGGGGATCATTTTCTTTCAAATCACCACACCTTCATTAAGACTCCCTTTTCAGGTATATTAAATGATGTCACACTGACAATTCCAAGCCATCACAGGCATATATAAAAATGATGCCTGCAGAAAATTCAAGAGGAACTGGAAAATTCCTGCCACTTAGACATGTCATAGTTCTAATTCATAGCATATCACTCATGTTTCTGAAGACACTAGTATAAGCAAACCCACTGCACTGACAGTTGCATGAGAGTACAGGGCATGCTTTTACAAATGGCTGTTAATGGTTTACGTATTTACTATGCTTTTCAACTGTTAGAATGCATTCTTTCGATTTATAAGAAAGTTAAAGGTAAAAGGGTACACTGTGTTATGCCTGCAGCAAGCAGCCTCATCCAACTGTGTTTATGGTCTTTCCCATGCATCATTTTCTCTTGAACTAAATCTAATCTCATGCTTTTTTATTGTGGATTGAGAAGAAATAGACTATGCTCTGTGTGTGTGTGTGTGTGTGTGTGTGTGTGTGTGTGTGTGTGTAAATGTGTGTGCATGTATGTAACCCTATAGTTAAGGTTTGTGATGTTTACACCATGTGTTTCCCAACAGATGACTCTGCTTAGATGATGCAGCACTGTACTTGAGATGGGGTTGAACCTGAATGGTCTCTATGACCGTTACATCTTTTATTTCACTAGATTATTTGTATTTTATGCAAAATCAGTCATAGCTCCCGGGACATCTGATGGTTTGTTTCATTTTGTCTTTTCATATAGGTGACTAGTCAGATATTAGCTGTCTGGATGAAGGGGATGCTAAAGAACAGAAAAGGTACCTTAACTTTACTAACTCAACAGCTTGTAGATTTAGTGAATTACTTCAGTTATATCCAATGGATTTTGAATAACAAGTCCAAATAAATACACAATCAGAAAATTCTAGGTAGTTTACGTATAAATATTCAATCAAGAAACCACCATCCTCAAGGTAAGGTGCCTTTAAAGTGGTTATTTAAATAAACAGAACATTATATAATTATATTTATAGCCTTCATTCAGTGATTCAGAGACTCTTTTCATTCTGAAACAGTTTCATGTAGCCCAAGCTGGCCTTGACCTAACTCCATAGCCAAGGATTACCTTGAATGCCTGATCCTTTCTCCTTCACCTCTCAAGTGCTTTGAGTACAAAAGTTTATCACGACACCCAGCTTTTGAATTGATTTTAAAAGAAACCTGAGGTTTAGAAAATTGGGTAAAGTGCCTAAGATATAGGCTAATAAATTTCTTTATTTTTTTCCTCACTTAGTTGGTTTAATGGGGGTAGATCTGAAATAATTCATTCATTTTGTGTCATGTTAAAAATCCGAGAAAATGCTCATAGCTGTTCTCTTCTTTAGAGTCCTCTTCACAGGGCAATGCTGAGGTGATTTCTGTGATTGGCCTCCTTCATTCCTTCATTGTTTCAGATCTTGCTCCAGCTTTATCTTGTCTTGCTTTTAGCATTTCTGACTTCATGTCTTTCCTTGATTTTGCAGAGGTTTCTTCACTCCTGGAGCCACCTTGGTCTGAGCAATTCTACCTCCTTTTTTTTTTTTTAAACTTGTGAGAACTGCAGAAAGACACAAATGGCAACCCCTAAGAGTTCTCCATTATTAGAGAGAATTATGTCCATTGTAGCAGTTTCTTTGCCATTTCCTTCAC
The DNA here is from genome assembly GCF_003668045.3 of Cricetulus griseus. Taxonomy (NCBI): domain Eukaryota; kingdom Metazoa; phylum Chordata; class Mammalia; order Rodentia; family Cricetidae; genus Cricetulus; species Cricetulus griseus. The sequence goes on along the minus strand of NC_048595.1, from coordinate 358,033,684 downwards.
ATTCTGAGAAATGAAATTGTCAGTAAGGAAATTAAATTCAGGCAGCTATCTGATGACATGAGTAGCAGATGGAAATTTCCAGTATTTCTGAGCAGGTAAACCCTTTCCTTGATTCCTTGCCTGTAAGGCCAATTTAATGATCAGTGTCACAATCACATTAGCCAATTTCCTTAGCATGCTCCCTTACAGCACCCCTTTATTCGATCTGTTGTGTGTACATTATATACACATGTGCATGCCTTTTTATGCATGTATCCATGTTACGGCCACCTAGGTTTCTCTAGTCTCCTTAAATCATGCATTTTTCTGAAGTTTAGAGTGATGCCCACCATAGTTTCCTTAGGATGACTTACCTATTGTTCTTGGAGTAATTAATAACTAATGCCTCCTTTCCTTTTCAAAATGTGCTAGTTGGGACCTCATCTATGACCTCTTTCCCACATTCTATGCTTTTTTTCTCTTCAGTAACATATTCAAGTAGAGGGCTTTGTGTATGTGAAGTGCCTACCACTGAACTATACCCCTGATTCCTCATGCTCTCGTGTCTCAAAGTCTAAATCGCTAAGTGTTCACAATAAAGATAAGAGCATCTGTGTTTTATGGTTCTCTAATTTCCTTCCAGCTCTTGGGGATTTTCCATTCATATGCTCCCAGCCATAGAAGTTCCCGTATTCTGGATGATGCCTTCTGCTTGGATGTGTCCTTTACTTTTGTGGGTGCTTTGACTCAGTGGTTCCAATGTTCAGGCTTTGTGATGGTTTCATGAAGGATGGATAGCCGTGGTTGATCCTTAAGCAGGTTCTTTTCCCATTGTCTGTGGACATTGGGTTTCACTTTCCATGAAGGTAAAGTGTCTTAGAATAGCTTCTCCTTCTCTTCTTTCACACTCATCCATATCAGCAGGATCTTTGATGTCCTAAATTATCAGTTTCTTTCTTCTGCCCTGGAGTGCTCTGCTGTGTGGAGCAACGGGGATCATCCCTGCTTTTCACCTACTTTTTTAAGCCTAAGGCCAGCTTGGCCAGTTGGGGACTTAGTGCAATACCCGAAGGACATGGATACTGCCCTGTCTGCTTCTCAGAATAGAAGGCTTGTGAGTGTCAGGTCCTTTCTCCCCTAACAGCTGCTGAAGGAAGCTCCTGTTTGACCCATTGTTACTTAGCACAGAACAACAGCAAAATGCCCAGTTGTCTTTGCTGTCATCCAAAATTATAGCCTACAGCCACAACAGATATGAACTAGGATGCAAGTCTGCCCCGAATGGACACACTTTGTTCCATTTAAAGTGAATCTGAACAAGTTGTTGATTCTCCAGTCCTTGTGCCAAGATCACGACCTCAGGACTGAGTTCTAGGTTTATTTTCTCACTCTGTGATCTTATTTCTCAATCTAAGAGTTCCTGTTTATAAAGTGAAGATAACAATTCTTACCTTATGGCATTTGAGGGACAGGTAATCGAGGTTATGTAGAGCTTTGTGCCTGACGCTTCTTAGTATTCTTAGTAAGTAGATGTTAGTCTATGGCAGCAACAGCGGCTATTACTAGCTTTAGTGTCAGAAATAGAGTGTGCTACCAATTCATCAGGCTCTGTCTTGGGAAGGCCACAACTGCTAACACAATGACACTGACTCCAGAGCCAAACAGTGAATTCTGAGGACAATTCTGTTCTCTTCTCCTGGGTGACTCTTGGCACAGAGTGCCAGCCAGCAAACCAGGCAGGAGAGCATTCGGTGGAATAAAAATGAGTCTGTATGCAGCAGTAACTGGAGTGGCTTTGCCGAGCACACCCTTTCATCCAACAGGGTGTGTGTGCACTAGCTTTCTTCTTGAGGAGGGAAAAGGATGCAAGTAAATCTTACAACCTACCCAATAGCTGCCCCTGGGGAGGTCCTGTTACACCTCAGAATATGAATGCCAAGTGAACCTGGGCTGCTCCTCCTCAGTTATATTTTCCCTGGCGACTAGAAGAAAGCAGCCCCTCCCCCACCCCGTCCCCTGCCGCAAGTTGTTGGTATCTCTCTTCTCTAGACTCCTGGCTCTGAGATTTTCTGACCATCTTGAGTAGTTTTTCAGAAGTGATCACAGCCAGCACCCATCACCCATCACCCATCACCCATCACCCATCACCCATCACCAGCAGAACCAACACTTATTGGAAGCATCCCTGATGACATCTTTCATTTGATGCATGATTTAGAGGATCCACACTTTCTCTGACGTCCTTGTGATGTATGCATGTGGTTTTGTATTGGTGCCATGCTGTTTCTTTTTAGAGCCAACTTTGTATTTAACTTTACATTGTCAGAACGCCTGATTATTTTTGAGTCCCATCTTTAGGTAGTGCCATATGAGTAAACTGAGTCTCATCACCATCAAATGACTCTCTAGCATTTTACAGTGACTCAGGGGGTAAGACAGGAATAGAAGCCACAACTCTAGTCTCCTAAATTGTTTTTCTGACCACTAGACCGCACTTCCTCTCCAGACTATGAGACACTGGAAAATGAGAGTCAGGTTGAGAGTAAATATGGAGGTGAATCCACAGAAACACAATTTTCCTTGTTCTTCAATCATGTCATTTAGCAAAGGAAAACAGCAAAACACCCCAGTGCCTTTACTGTCATCCAAAATTATATCCTTAACCCACCATGGCTGTAGAATAGGAAATGAGTATGCTCCACACTGACATACTTTTTCCATTTAAAATAAATTAGAAAAAGTAGTTGATTTCCCAGTACTAATGTCTTTATAAAATTTCCCCTACATAGAAGGAGAGTTTAAATTTTGAGTTTTCTCTGCAACCCATAGCTTATAAATAAAACAAGTTCATCAGTCTTCTTGTTTTCTACAGAATAAAAGTCTAACAATTTTACATTGTTTTAGGAAAAATAGTTGGTAGTTGATGGTGACTACAAAGAGAGCAAAATGTGGCAAAAACAAACAAACAAACCAAAAAACCAGCAAGTGACATACGAAGGTGAAAGCAAGAGCAAAACTGCAGACTTAGGTTTGAGTTTCAACTTCATCCCTAACTTGCTTCTTTTATGTAAATAATTATTCTTTCATTTAGTTATTTTGTATGTGTATGGGGGGTGGGCAAAGTGTATGCACACCATAGCTTATGTGCAGCCTATATGATCAGTTTTCTCCTTCTATAATGTATGTCCCAGGAATTGACCAGGTCCTTGGACTTGGTGGCAAGTGCCTTTACCTGTTGAGCCATCTTACTGGTCCCCTGATTTTCAATCTTCAGTTTATAATAGAGTGTTCATGAGGGGTCATAGGAATTGCCTGCCTGTCTGCAAGTAACCTTGGTGTGGAGACAGACTGGATAAAATTCGTGTAAGAAGAGCTGTGAACTGGAAGATGAGATATGGGAAGTGTCTGCACCATGCCAAGGTTGCCTGGGCAAGCCAGTCTCCTTCGTATTTAATCTCCAGAAATAGAGCTCTCAAGGGCTGTTTGCCATGCGTGGATAGAGCTTAAAACAAAATGCCTAAAAAGGCTCCCTTTGAAATCACTCTTGGCCATGGGGACAGAAAACAAGATATTTCCTTTTGGCACAGCACTCCTCCTCCCCCACCCCACCCTTTCCAAAGAGGTATCTGAACTGCTCTCGGGAAATCCGAGGATGGACACGAAAAGATTTTTCCACTTGGAGAAAGAGACATGCAATTTGCTGAAGCAGAATCCTCCCTGAGAGAGAATGCAAAGAGCCCTCTCTCCCGTGGTTCCCAGGCAGGTCTACAAGCATTTCAGATAAAGCCCAGACAATGTGGCAATCACCAGGAATCCTGGAATGGTCCTTGCAGGGGGAAAAAAAGAAAGCCTTGCATCTGGGTTTCCATCTGTGGGTGGACTGGGGGACTATTGTTACCGGAAAGTAAAGAAAAGGCAGGAACTCTTTCTAAATTGGGCAGAGAGAAATTTAGCACAGTTACTGTTGAGTTGCGGTCCTTTAATGACAGGTGATTTTTCTTAATGGAGAAAACAACCTACTATAAAACTTCTCAGACTGTCACTAATCTCCCCTGGCGTCAGTTTCACATATTGCAGCAATTCATGGTGCTCTGTGTTTGCCATAGAGAAGCGATTCCTTTTGTTGACTGTGTGACCCCCTTATTTTAATCTCAAAAGTCAATGAATGGTTCAAGCTATCATCTTGTGGCAATGTATACAGTAGGACGTCCCCCATTAATCTTGCTTGTACAAATAAAGCCTGATGAGTGTCAGAGAACCGAGCTTGCTACTAGCTAACCATAGAGGTCTGGAGGTCTGTGCAGACAGACAGGAAGTGAGGTACCAGGGCAAAAACAGAATTAAGCAGGGAGAAACAGGAAATCACTCTCTTGTCTGCTGAGATGCTAAAGAGGTAAAGTGTGCTGTGGCTTGCTTCTTCTCTCTGATTTCTCAGCATTTCCCTCTATGTCTGACTCCTGGTTTTTATTATCTAGACCGATTAAGAACTCCATGTACATCTTCTTTCTAAAATAAAGCAAGTAGCCTAGAGTCCCTTTCTTTAGGAGTGATGAATGGTCTGATGCAGAGTACTGTCTTGCCCTGTGCCAGAAGTGGAATAGTGGGTGACCTTTAGAAAATAATACCTTAGTGCCTGCCAGCCCTCATGCACATTTCTTTTATTGTGGAATGTATGTGCAAAGTGTTGTGGGTGGGTTGTAATAAATTAGCACCATCTAGTGGAAATGGGCAAAGCTGCTTGTCACCACCCTACTGCTGTAGGACACTCTACATATGGCCTAAGCCCTTCTCCACGTAGTCTTATTTACAGTTTTCCATTTAAAGTTGTCACCACATTCTGCTCTGAAAAGTTAAAGGCTATCCAGAGTAAAAAGATGGAGGGATGTGTGACCAACTGTGATGACAATAATCAAGATAATTGTACCAGCAAGTGTTGGTGTGTCTGCACACTGACGCGTTGTGTAGAATTCGGTTCATAGTCATGGTATTTCATCATCTCAGAACTCTGGAAGGGAGAAACTGCTGTTTTGTTGGGAAGGAAACTTAGGGACTGAGAGTGTATGTAAATTGTCTGGATCACCCTTTTGCTACTAGGAAGACACTAGCCTTCTTTGTGTCCCTCACCATGAATGTGCGGGCCTTTGCTGGTTAATATTGTGAGGACCTGATGGAGTTACTGCTGATTGAGTGGGTCCCAGAGAAAGGGAAGACATGATAGACATTGATGGATAGAGGTCAAATGGACCCTTGGTTCAAGTCATAGCCCAGTCAGTTTTCTGTTTTTTTGTCTTTGGGAAAAATCACAGTATCTTCTGAGAACCTCAGTTTATTCTGCAAAATGGAGACAGGGATTATCTTCCTCCTGGAGGAGGAGCTGGGAGTAATGGGTAGAAATGTGTGTGCAGGGAGCTGGCTCATAGTGGCCATAGGTAAGATTTTTTTAGTTCCTTGAAAATGATTTTGAATTTTTAGCAAGTAGAGAGGTGTCCCTTATGGGAATTAGACAGATAGGTTCTTAAGCTCTGAACTCATAGCCTTTTATCCATCTGGAGTCCTCCTTATGTGTGGAATGTGCCCATCCCTAATCCTATCTCCGATCCTACCTTTATGCTCATAGCAGGACAATATCTGGCAGGTGCAGAAGTTGGTTTTGGCCCCACCAGTTCATTAGTCTGCTCTTGTCCACTTTTGTCTCCACGATGAAGGTAAAGATAGGAAGATGTGAAAAGGAAGGTCTTGCCACACACAGGGTCCTTATTTGGTGCTTCCAGGTAGGTACAAGGGGCTTTTATGGGATGGGAGAGAGAGAGGATAAGGAGACACTGGCTGGAAGGCACAGGTCTTTATTATCTAGGATGCTGTCACTTTTCTTTTTCTCTCACCAAACACAACAGAGTCCATAGACTTCCTGCAGCTAATTAACCAAGGGCTATGGACAGAGGGTGTCAGATATGGCTTCTGAGAATCTAAAGGAAGTCTTAGCCTTAACATCACCATTTGGGTGGACGCATTAGAACCTCGACTGAGCGGGAGGGAGATGAAGGAGATAAAGGAGAGAGAAATCTGCTAAGGACACTGTCTGCGAAGAGCTGTCTTATCACAAAATGGCATATTACCATCTGACTGTCTAGAATTAACTATGTATTTCTGTCCTTTTTTTTTTTTTTTTAAGGAGGCTTTAGTTTTACTTATCTGTGCTTGTGTGAGTAAGTGCAAGGACATGCTCTGTAAAGACCAGGATACTTGTTAGAGCTCTTGGAGCTGAGTTACAGGCAGTTGTGAGCCGCCTGATGTGGGTTCTGGGAACTGACTCTGGTCCTCTGCAAGAGCAACAAGCACTCTTAACCACTGAACCATATCTCCAGCCCCATCTGTGTATTTCTTGGTAAATATTTGGTGCCATAAACAAACAAAGCAAGCTGATAAACCAACACATTTGCACAAGAGCAGCCTCATATCCGTATGGCCAGAGAATGTGCTTTATGGAGAACAGAGACAGCTTTACTCAGATCCTTCTGAGTAAATGTTTAGTAGACAGTATAGCATAGGCATATACTCAGAAAGATTGAAAAAATATATAGCAAGCAACAGGATATTTTTTTAATATAGTGCACTAGATAATTGAAGTGCAACCTGACAGTCCTGATGTCCATTTTGATATTATGTATTTTCTTTTGCAGAGTTATACTGTACTACAGATAATGAAAGCATCATCCTAAAATGGAATGTCAGAAGTAAATGATACCTACTGAATTGGCATCAAAATCGGCCCTTGCAAATAGAGCTTGATTCTTTCCTGCAACTATGATTCATTTTGAGCTAATGTTTCAGCTTCTCCATCCTTAAAAGACTAATATGCTTTGTCTTTAATTAAAGTCTCAATTATTTTTTAAAGCTCCAGGGAAGTTGGGTCCAATGGAAAAATGAAATAATTGAGGATGGGACTTAGCCTGTGCTGGGAATTTTATAGGCAGTTCATAAGGGCTTTTATTTTCCCCCTAAGTGATATGCAAAATGTATTTTAAGTTGAACAACCCAGGCTGGAAAGGCACACAATACCTTTCCCCAAATCAGTGATCACAAAGAGACACACCCGTTGGAATCCAATGCTCCCATTTAAAGTCTGCCCAATCATCATAGCCCATGCCTGTTTTGGCTTTGGCAGAAGGTTGATAACAAGCATCTGCAAGGACCTTGTTTAACTGAGCAGGAAATAAATGTTTTCTTTACCAAGGTCTTGTGAGTAAAGGCATACCTGTGTGGACAGGCCTCATAATTTAAGTCCCGTGTGAAGAAGTGAAGGCAAATTAGCAAAAACTAATCCCCAAATGAAATCACAGCTCCGGAACTCATTTTCCAATGTTTGTGGAGCCTGTTGGCTTGAGAAGTAATCTCTTGGCCACATGGGGACTTTGCTAAGCACATGAAGTGTGTGTGTGTGTGTGTGTGTGTGTGTGTGTGTGTGTGTGTGTGTGTGTGATATGTGTGTCTGTGACATGTGTGTCTGTGTGTGTGTGGTCGATGAACATTTTCCCGTGTAGATTCCACGGGAGACTCTTCTCAAGAGTCTTTCACCGAATCTGGAGCTCAGTGTTTTAGTTGCACTGGATGGTCAGTGAGTCAGTCCCTGGGATCTGCTTTCCCTCTCCTTGCAGTGCCAGGGCTACAGGCACAAGTTACTATGGGGTCTGAGCGCAGGTCCTCATGCTTATACAACGTGCACTTTAATGACTCAACTGTCCCCTCAGCTCCCTCATTTATTTATTTTTAGACACAGTATCTCATTAGCTACGCCAGCTAGCTTTTGAACTTGTGATCTATTTGTCCCAGCCTCCCATGTGCTGAGCTAACAGGCATGTGGCAACACACCTAACTTTGAGAATAGTTTGACCTCCAGGTCCACATACTTCTAGTATCCCATTCAGTTGAGGTCTTGCTCTTCCTGGGTTGTCTTCTTACAGCCTCTTCCCTGTCCCCTGAGTTAGAAGTTCATCTTTGTTGCTTCCTACCCACCCCTGAGTTCCTGTATCATTTTTATCAGCTGATTTGGAGGAGTTCTGTACCATCATGGACACTCCTTCACTTAAGTTTATTCCAGTGTACCAATCTTCATGCTGATCGATAAATGGGCTGCTGCATCCATGAAGGAAGAAAGAGAAGTGTCATCAACATTCTAGGCTTGGTCCAGTGTAGGTGGTGATCCTTGGAATCCAAGCAAATAAAGCTAGTTAAGGGACACTCTTGTTTGTGCATGACTAACTCTCTTCCCTCACCCAAAGACTGAGCGTGGGGCGCATCAGGAAGCACTGTGGTTCCACTCAGCCAGTGTGTTTTGGCTTTGCTGGATTCCTGTAGTTGCCTGCAGTGGTGTGGGCAGGCAGGGAGGAGAGATGAAGAACCTGAAGTAATTTTTCAGTAATAAAAAACCCCTGTCTTCCTTAAGGCTTTCTCTTTCCTTAGCTTCAAAAGAAATATACTAGTTTAGCAAACCAGCCCTCAGTCGATAACAGGGAAACACATAATATCTCTTAGCAAATGTTGTAATTAAAAAACAAAAGCAGTTTGAGAGACAGAGAAGCCATGCAACAGAGTTCAAGTGGAGGCTTTTTTTTTTTTTTTTATTAAGGGAAAAGAATTGTAAATGGGAGAAAGGGGAGGCAGGGAGACTGGCTCCTGGGGACAGGAGGAGTGGGAAAGAGAGGGACAGAGGGACAGAGAGAGAGAGAGAGAGAGAGAGAGAGAGAGAGAGAGAGAGAGAGACAGACAAAGGGAGAGAAAGAAAGAGAGGGATGGGAGGTGGTCAGGACCCTTTGAAAAGGGAACATAGTGAACAGGCACAGGTGGTGCTCTTAGTGGCAGCAACTGAGAACATATCTTGTCAGAACTCCAAAGGCAGGCCAGTAAAATGCCTAAATACCGACATCAATGATGCTCAGACACTGTTCAGGTTCTGTGTGCTTCTAGAAGGAAAGCTGCTTTGGTGCCAAGCCCAGGGCATCTTTGGTTTTCTGTGAAAGACACAGTTCAGAAGTTTCAGAGTCATGGATGGATGTGTTTAGGCTAGCCTGCCTGCCCTGTTATACAGTGAACTATGGGATTCTGGCAAAGGGCTAGATTCTCCACATCATAATCAGAAGTGGTTTGATGAAGGGTAGATGGAAGGCTGGAATCCTTCAAAGCCGTGTTGTTGACTTGAGAAAGGAGATTATGGTTAAAATTAAAAAGCAGCAAAAGCAACCTAGTTTCTCAAGCAGAGGAAGTATGAGGTATAATTTTTTTTCCCAGGGAAAGCTCAAATTAGCTGCAAAATGTGGCTGATTTACATTACACTGGTGCATTCGAGTCATCCAAATTCTTTAAAAATACTGAGATCAACTTTTGTGAGAAGAGAATGACTTTGTTTAAACTGTTGTTCTCCAAAACTACACAGGAGCAGAAGAAGTTGTCTAACTATGGGGAACAATGACAACTTCTTATTAAAGCATGAAGCCATTAATATCCATTGGTGGAAGCTGGGCACAGTGGTGTTAACCTAACAAGACCCTGACTCAACAAACAAGCCATTAAACAACAACAACAACAACAACAACAACAACAACAACAACAACAAACAACCAGTGCCCAAATTTACACAGCTTTCACTGAATCCTCTCTTTCTACAGCCTCAGGCCCAAGGAACATCAAACTCCATCATTCTCTACCCACCTGTGTGTAGTTATCATCATGTTTCTTTCTCCTCATCTCCTTTTCTTTCTTCTGTACGTGTATGTGTGTGAATAATCAGGGGTGTGCAGGTACACCTCTGCACAGAGAACAGTGGACAACTTTGGGTGTCATTCCTTAGATGCTGTCCACTTTTTAATTTTTTTTTAACGACGGGGTCTATCTCTGGCCTGGGAGTATATACAAAATTATCCAGTGTAGTTGGTCAATCTTCCCCAGGGATCTACATGTCTCCACCTTCCCACTGCCTGAGACTTCAAGAACATGCCATCTTGCCTGGCTTTGTTTCGTGGGTCCCGGGGATCAAACTCAGGTCCTCATGCTTGCAGAGCAAGCATTTGACTGACTGAATGAGGCTTCTCTTCAGCCCCTGTCTATATTTACTTTCTGAAACTTTTTTCAAACAGTTTCATGTCATGTTTCAGATGTCCAGATCCCCGCAGGACAAAGACTCAGCCCAAGTGTCATGGTTTTATTAGTAGCATGGTTGAGATCTGACTAGAGGTTTGTCAACTACCCAATCTCAAGTTCATACCCAATTCAGTAGAGTGTCTCTCATGAACCAAACCCACAAGAGGCACTGGACATGCCTATGAGATATTTTGTTCTATTTTACAGGACCCAAATATGAAACAACAGACACATGACAAATAGCATTAATATCTAACAAGTCACATTGTATTATAGCTTACGTGAATATACTAAGGTACACCATGCTACAGTTAATAATACAGTGACACTTTTTTGTGTATAATAGCACAGTGAGCCACAGTATGTTCTGACTTAGACATACCTTAAATATACTTTATACTTATACATACATACACTTTACAAGTCTACCACAAGTGTGTTCCCAGCTATCTCTTGACTGTGTCTTTTGTCTCCAGAATACATAAAAATAGACTGTTAAGACCTGAGGTGGTCTTAAACTGGGCACGGTGGCATATGCTTCTAATCTCAGCATTCAGGAGGCAGAGGCTGCTGGATCTCTGAGAGTTTGAGGCCAACCTGGTTTACAAAGCCAGTTTCAGGGTAGCCAGGGCTGTTATACATGGAAACCCTGTCTCTAAACACCCCCCTCCCAAAACAAAAAACCCAAACCAACCAACCAACCAATCAAACAACAAAACAAATAACCAACCAACCAACCAACCAACCAACCAAACAAACAAACACAAAGACCCATGGTATTTAAAAAACTGACTTTTATGTGTTCCATGATGGTGGGGAGTCATTAATTCTTTGTGTTTGAAGCTGCAAAGGGGAAGGTAAGTGAGCCAGAGGACTGGCCAAGAGAGGCTGTTATGGTCTCATTCATTATTTTTCTTCTCTTCTTTCCCAGTCCCACCCACCCAAAATAAAAGCAAGGACATACGGCTGGTGGCCATCAGGTAGCCAGAGAGCATCTGTCAGAAAGAGTCCATCACTTTGTTGTGTGTTTCAAAGGGTCCTGAGAGCGGCAGTGCACACCTGTAATCCTAGCACTCAAGAGGGTGAGACAGGAAGTTTAGTTTGAGAGCAGCCTGGGACACATAGAGAAATCATGTGTCAAAAAAAAAAAAAAAAAACTGTCCTAGAAAGTCCTTTAAGAAAATACTGTGGAATGTTTTTGTTGTTTTCTTGAGACAGGGTCTCATGTAGCCAAGTCTACCCTTGAATTCCTGATCCTCCTGCCTTTATTTCCTGAATGCTGGGATTCCAGTTGTGCACCACCAGGTCCAGTCCTCTAGTGTCTTGCTACTTCAAAACAGCTCCACACCATTGAAAATATGAGCCTTGCATCAGCAATTTGGCTCAGCTGATAAAGGTGCTTGCTGTCAAGCCTGAGTTTGATCCCATATGTTGGAAGGACATTACCAACTACTAAAAGTTGCTCTCTGGCATCCACAAATGTACCATGGCATATGATTCTACCCATTAAAAGAAGTAATAATAACAGTGGCTACAATGGCAATTAATAACATGATGTCTTGGAAAGAAGTTTATCTATTATATATGCCTAATTCCATTGTCACACTGCTTAGTAAGACCCTACTCCTGGGAGAGGGATGGAGAGCCAGGACAGATACTCAGGCTGTTGGTGCAGGGATTTTCCAGGACTGCCATGCTACAGACAAAGATTGGGGCATAAACAGTTCTGGGGCTTAGAAGTCTGAGATGAAGGTGTCCTCAGAGTTGGTTTTTTCTGAGGCTGCTAGACTTGCCTTGAAATGACAGTGTTTTTGCTTTGTCAGCTTGTGCAGACCGTGTCACCATTTCCTATTTGTATAAAAACGCCAGTCAGATGACATTAGGATCTCCTTTGAACTTAACCTATGAAAAACCCTGCCTCTGTCTCTGACCACATTCTGAGGTTCTGAGCTTAAGAACAAGAACTGAGGAATATTTGAGGAGAACAAGTGAGCTCTTTGTGAACATACCAAGTGAGGAGCTAGCAATCAGTTCTCCCTAGGCCCAGGTTGATGGCAGCTCTGTCTGTCGCTCAGAGCAGGTCTAGGCAAGACCTCCCTGAGTTCACATGCCTCAGTCTAGAAGCTGGAAAACCTCAGGCCTCCATAAACTGTCTGGAAGTCCAGTCATTTCTTGGATCCTCCTAACCCACTCACCACAGAATTCCAATGTCTACGTTCAGTAAAATCTACATTAAGGAAGTCATAGGAATACAAGCCTAGCTGTGTGTGTGGTGCTGCACACTCATCATGGAAGCTCTGGGAGGATGAGAAAGAAGGATTCTGGATTCCAGTCCTGCCTTGTCCACTTGGCAGAACCCTGTCTCCAAACAAAACGAAATCCAAAAAGTCAACCAGACAAAAGACACCATGAGAAGCAGAGAAACTAAAGGAAGTACAGACAAATGAAGGGGAAGGCCGGGCCAAAAATGAAAGATGTCTTCATGATGTTTTGAGGGTCCTTCAAACCAACTTCCAGGATGTGAAGAAGCAATCAGAACTGTGCTCAAGGCTCTGGGAAGAAGATGGAGCAGAATTCTGGGGAAGTGGATGTCACTGTCCTGGAGGTGTTTACCCATGATCTAAAAATGACCAAGAGTGGGTTAAGCAGCCTCAGGTGTGTGGGAGTGGCCTAGATGGAATCGGGGACAGAGGCAGCAGTAGGACAGGATCTGCCCAGGGAAGCAGTTTAGTTGGGGAATGAGGGGCTCATGGAGGGTGAAGAGATGGGATTCAGACTGGTGGAGAAGGCTAGACAAGGAGAATTCTTTAAAAAATACATATGTTTTTAAATTGATGTGTACATGTGCCTTCATAAATTTATGTGTACTAAGCTCATGCAATGTTCATGGAGGCCACAAGGGGCACTGGATTGCCTGGACAGGTAGTTGGGAGCTGGACTATGGCTGGGAAACTCAACCGAGGTTCTTTGTAAGAGCAGCAAGTGCTCTTAACTTCTCAGCCATCTCTCTAACCCAGAACAATACTCGAGGAATTGAAAAAGTACCCAGGAAGGGATATTATTGTGTACATAAAGGTAGAGAGGAGCTGGGAAGTAGTTTCTATTTAATAGGTTATTCCCATTATTAATGCAAAGGATGAGGAAGGCTTAGATGAATGTTGGAAATGGTATTTTTAAAAGATAACCATGGGACTTGGTAAAGAGCAGGAAAGAAGACTTTCTTCAAGTCTACTGAGAGGGGCTCAGGCAGCACAGCAGTAGGGTTTTGCAGTGGAGCAGAGAGATTACACTCAACTCTGAATACAGCATGAGCAAAGAGAATGTAGAGACAAGGAGGGTCAGGGTTGGAAGAAAGAAAGTCACTAAGAGGCAACAATGAGCAGATAGGGGAACCCTTGCAAAATTGACATGGTGGAATTCATGATGGAGACAGGCCAGGCTGATCAGAACTCACCTGGAAGACTATGGAGGACAAGAAACATGATGAGATATTGAGGGGCCTGGGTTATTGTTAAACTTACTTTGTAGATTTTCCCCCTGAAACCAGATTTTACAAGGACACACACAGCTGCCTGACCAAAGTTTGGTCAGGTAAAGGTCTTTGTGCATGGAGGGAAGAAACAAATTAGCGACATTTAGAAACGAATCTGAGTTAGACAGCTGTTGGAAAGCATAGAATAGGAGAAGGGAGATGTCTAGAATGTGTTCAGTGAGGTTTATCTACTGGGGTTTACTGAACCCCAGGGCATGACAGTGACACTGCTGGATTTGGGGAATAGAATAGCTGATAAGATAAACCAAGTTCCTGATCTTCTTGAAGGAAAGTCTGTTGAGGATGAGAGTGAACCAAGCAGACAATTAAATGAAGTGAGAGAAGCTAGCAACAAAAAGCTGTCTTATAAATCTCTGTCTTGGTATCTGCAAGTAGTATCCACCCAGTGAAAAAACAGACACCCAAGGGACAGACAGACAATGTGCCTGGCTTGGGGTGTGTTGACCTGTGGATGGAGCACACTGGATACAGTGCTTTTCCAAAAAAGTCTCTTAAAGGGAAGAAGGAGTGTCAAATACTTTTTAAAAATAGTTTCAACTCTTTTTATTTAAGCCCTGGGTTGATTGTTGTATATGATATGAAATATGGCCCAGTTTCAGTTGTAAATTTGAAACAATGTTTTGATTATTTTACAACACAATTTGTGCACCTAAAGCACAGGGTTCATTGTGGAAGAAGAGGCTGATAAATAGTATGAACCAGAGGAACAGGGGTTTTGCTGTGAAATTATGTCTCCTAGAGATGTCAGAAAGGTCACACTCCTGATGTCTTATCAGTATGGCTACCTAAGCAAGACATGAACAACCAAGACACCAATGAACATGCTAACATGGAAGGGGAAAACTTGTGGGGTCTGAACCCCAGACAAAGAACTGCTGCAACTGAGGACTGCTGAGAGTGGGAGATAAAAGGTCTTCCTCAGCAGAATCCCTCATTTCCCATTCCTCACCTCCAATCCCAACCCGTTGGTTATCCAATGCAAAGTGGTCAGACCTGAGATTATATACACATAGATATCATGGTACAGACTGAGAAGGTTGCATTGATATATTTAGGAACACACACACATGAAATATATATGTACATGTGCTTGTGTATATGAATTTTATGATCCTTCTTTGGCTCCTGAGTATGTATTTGAGGATCCATGTTGCCCTCTAGTGTTCAAGTCTGTTTCTTATTTCACTCTGAGAAAGGTGGTGAAGGGTCATTACAAAGGCAAACTCACTTTATTTTGGGTCTTCGTGGTAGGTTTATAAGTGGATTTTTTTACTTTCTCAAAGTTGAAAATATTAGTGGTGGTTTTCTTTTGTTTACTAACATAGTTTATAAATTGGAGGAGACCAGGAAAAAGGACATCTGAATAATGAGAGGAACAGGGAGTTGAGGCCATGGTAACCTCTAGTGACAGCTGACAGTATCTGCAGGCATGTGTACGATGTTCATCTGTAAGTGTGCGTGCGTGCGTGCGTGCGTGCATGTGTGTGTGTGTGTGTGTGTGTGTGTGTGTGTGCACATGTGTGTCCACATGTGTGTGCATGTGTGTGTAGGGGCAGGTAGATATTGGTTGACTTTTTATTAAAAAATCATTCTTCAAAAATAGGCATCTTTCTCCAACCCTCTTTCATTTTTCCTTTCCCTCTTTTCTTCTCTGTCCCATACAAAAGAACCTAGAAGTTGTCTTTTGACTTCCGAATGTATGCCATGCTGATGGCACATGAATGCACGTACACACACACACACACACACACACACACACACACACACACACTGACTAAAGGATAGTAATTAAGAAACCCCTCCTTTGCCTTTTAATTTCCAGGAACCCATTGTTTACGATAGTCTTCTCATCAAGGTTGCTCTCACATCTTGCCTATTTTTTGTTATTTTCTGGATTTGGAATAAGCATTCAATTAATTTAAATTTTTCTTTGGAAATGATCTTCAGTCTGTGGGGTCTGAGGCAATAGATTAGGCCTAATCAAATGCATTTTGTGAGACAAATGTGAAGCGAATGTGTTTCTCTTCTTCCAAGATCCCTCTCCTGAGCTACAGAAGCGAAAGTTAGGATTGGAAACTAATAACTATTGATTTTAGAATCTCTGTGCATCTCATGACTTCTAATTGAATGTGACAGGACTCCAGTTTAGATTTGTGGAAAAAATGGAATTTATTGGTTTGAGAAACTTGTGTACAGAGTGGATAGCATTTTGGGGACACCAGGGCTCTGTACAGATTAGCAGTTTATTTTATGCCTTTGGTTTGGGATATACAGTTTGTTGTCTGCAGAAGTTAGAAGAGGGTGTTGGACTCCCTGGAGTGGGAATTACAGATGGTTGTGAGCTGCCCTGTGAGGGCTGGTAACTGAACCTGTATGTCCATTGCAAGAATAGCGAGTGCTCTTAACTGCTGAGCCATCTCCATAGCAATTTAAAAAATCTGTTATTTATTTATTTTGTGTTTTGTGCAGATGCCTACAGAGGCTAGACCACAAGAGGGTGTCATGTTCGCTGGAGTTGGAGTTACAGATAGTTGTAAGCCACTTGCTGTGCATGCTGGGAATTGAACTTTGGTACTCTTAACTGCTGTACCATCTCTCCAAACTCCCCTCCCCCATCTTTTATTTTAATAGATATGTACTGGACATTGTACTATAGGGTCTGGTACATATCAGACAAGCACTGGTCTATATTACAAGCTCCACTTTCACCTTTCATTTTTAGTAAGTGTCTAATAAGGTTTCCAGGTGGGTCTTAAATTCATTCTGTAGCTTGGCCCTTGAACTTGTAATCTTCCTGCTTTAGCCTCCCGAGTAGCTGAGATTATGGGCCCGCACCTTCAGGTCCATCTTCAATTTCTATTTAATATCATTGTTCTTTGGGCATGAGAACACTGACTGAGCCAATCTATACCTACATGAGACCCAGAAGTCCCACCTTGTGACTTGGAAAGTCTTGTTGGATAACTGTGTCAGTCTCTGGAGTGGGTACTATGCCTGTGGGGAGAGGGGAGGGAAATAGGTGAGTTGGTGTCCTTTTCCTGTGTTCAGTAGTCACAGTCCATGGTGGTGTAAGAGTTAAAACCTTTGTAAAATATCTTGATAAGGTTGTTACTGAGGGGCTTCCTAATACACCACAGTGCTGACCCTGGTTGAGGATAGCTGTAGCCGGACACCCTAAGATGCTTGAGGCCACATGCCCCTGGACTCTGCTTCTTGTTCCCTGAATCTGTGCCAGGGATCAGGCCCTGCTGGATGCAGAGGGTGTGGTAGTGGTCAGTTGTGGGCTGGGAAGATCTGGTACTGGGAGAGTAGAAGAGGGACTCCAGGTGACATGAGCTCCAGGTTCCTGTGTGTGTCTCTCTTGTCGAACCAATCTTTATAAATACAAATTGAAAGACAGTTTTAAAGAATTTCAAGACCAGAGGGCATTTGACATCAAGTTTGAGGCCCTTCTGAAAGATGTGATCTCACCGATCTTGCATCCATGAAGATGGCCTTGGTCCTAAGCTTGTCCTTTTCCAGTCATTTTGACCCTTCCCATAGGTGTCTACAGATGTCTCTGTACTCCTGGACTCACCACCTGGGACCTAGGCCCAGGAGGCATCTGGTTCTGCCCACAGGTGCTTTGCTTCTGGGGCTGTTGTTTTGTGGGACTTATACTTTTTTGAAGGAAATTGGGTAAATCTTTTAACACTCATGATTGACTTTGCCACGTGTTGCTGGCTCCCCAGAAACTGCAGAAGTAATGGGAAGACTCAAGACTCAGTTATCCTCTTTTAAAAAGCGTTATAAATAATTGTTGTCTGGTGCTGAGAAGGCATTTCAACCAGGACCAAACCAGCTGCTTGCTTTCAAATCCTCAGGCCTGCTTCATCCTGGGAGGCAAGGAAGGATGTCAAATACCTTCTGTACACACCTGGATTTCTTTTTTTCTTTTTCACAGGTACCCCACATTATTTTAAAGCAGGGCTTTCGAGTATGTGTGATGCTAAGTCAAGTTGCTTCCATTTCCGATGTCATTCTCATATATTGTGAAACAATATCCTGCATTTGTTTCCTTAGATTCCTCTGTACCTTGCTTAACCTCACAGAGGACATCGTTGTGAGAGTATTTTCTTGTGTACCATTGAGTCAGGACTCAGAACCCAGAGTGCAACAGAAACATGACTTTTTGTGCCAACATTGGGACCTCTTACCAGGGATGAGTTATAGGTCAGGCTGAGCCATGACTTCCCCATTTGCAAGGCTCATGTGTTTCCATGCATTTCCTCATTCCAGCTTCCCACCCTGTAGCACGTTAGAGTTCCAGCCTCTGGAGCACACGTTAGTGATAAAAACACAAAAGCAACTTTTCATTCAATTGTTTAAAGGCAATGTGATCATGAAGGGATTTCTCTTCAGAGTGGAATTATTGTGCCTGTGCATTCGAGTTGAAGGCAATGAGTTAGGGATGAGTTACCTGCCTACCATTTTCCTGGCTTCAGAAACCATCCCATGGACAATATTCTTGCCCTGGAGATGTGCTCTGGCTCCATCACACACCCTGAGGTTTTGATGTGATCTGCTTTTGCTTTTCAGTTCCTAGATAAGGGTATTCGAGCTTTTATCATCACTTCAGCATCTTGATGCATGATAAGTGCACACACGTGCAAACATCACCCCCTTCTTACACAAGCACCCCACCACCAGAACCTTCTAATATGCGCTGAATTGGGACAGTTTTAGTTTACTTTCTTCCTGGGCTCTCAATCTTCCATTAAAAACCAATTTTCCTGGAATAAATTTTACAATATCTTCATGAAAACACTATATCTACAGTTCACTTTTTCTCATATAATCATGCAGTGTAGCTGAAAGGTCATATGCTTATCCACCTTATGGAACTGCACATAGTCATTTGAATATTAATATAGTAAGCACTTTACATTCCCTTTAAAAATTTAAAGAGAGGAAGTTTTGCTATCTCTGCTGAAGAGCGACCTTTGAATTCTTATTTCAAGTATAGACTGTTCATTTTGAAAACCAATCTGTTCAAAACACTCCCATGGCATTTTACAACAGCACTACAAAAACATCAGGAGTGATAGAAAGATTGTCTTCATAAGCCCAGTGGTGAGAACTGTCTAAGCCAAAGTTGGGGCAGGCTGAGATCTAGTTAGAATGACGCCAGCCCAGCCACCGAGGTCTCTTAGATAGACTTCTCTTTTTGCAAAATAAGAAGATGAATTTCAAGGCCAACTTCCCAACATTTGATAAGGATATTTAAAAACAATCTGAAATTAAGAAATGCCAGGATTTGGGTTTTATGAAAAGCATGACATTACCAAACAAACCTTCAGATACATTTAATAATATAAAAGCAGTGGCCTTTTCTTTTTTTTAATTTTTATTTTAGAAACAATATTATTTTATATATCAACGCCCCCATTCCCTTGCCCTTCCATTCTCTCATGCCCTCACCGAACCCCCCAGCCCACCTGCACTGACTCCCCAAGGATAGTGAGGCCTTCCATGGGGCATCATCAAAGTCTGTCACATCATTTGGGATAGGGCCCAGGCCCTTCTTCCTGTTTATGGGCTGCAATAGTATCCCTCCGCAGGGAATGGGCTCCCAAAGTCCATTTGTGCACTAGGGATAAACACTGGCTCCACTGTTAGAGGTCCCATAGACTACCCAGGCCTCCTAGCTGGCACCCACATTCAGAGGGCTTGGTTTGGTCCAATGCTGGTTTCCCAGCTTTACGACTGGGGTCCCTGTGCTCTCACTAGGTCAGGTCAACTGTTTCAGTGGGTTTCTCCAGTACAGTCTTGGCTCCTTTGCTACTCCCTCCTCCTTCTCTACAATTGGATTCCAGGAGTATGGCTCAGTGCTTAGCTGTAGGTGCCTCCTTCTTCTTCAGCTACTGGATGAAGGCTCTAGGATGGCAATTAAGGTGGTCATCAATCTCATTATAGGGGAAAGGCATCAAAGGCAGCCTCTCCACTACTGCCTAGATTCTTAGTTGGGGTCATCCTTGTGGAGCTCTGAACATTTCCCTAGTGCCAGATTTCTCTTTAAACCTATACTGGCTCCCTTTATTAAGGTGTCTCTTTTTTTGCTCTCATCGATTCCTCCCCTTTCTTAGTCTTCCTCATCCCTCTTGTTCTCCTCCCCCTTCTTCTCCCCTTCTCTTTTTCCTACCTCCCTCCCCTCACCCCCTGTGCTCCCAATTTGCTCAGGGATTCTTGTCCCTTTTCCCCTTCTTCAGGGGCCCATGTGTTTCTCTATTAGGGTCTTCTTTGTTTCCTAGTTTCTCTGGTGGTATGGGTAGTCCTTTCCCCTATGTCTAATATCCATAAATGAGTGAGTACATACCATACTTGTCTTTCTGTGACTGGGTTACCTCACTCAAGATTGTTTTTTTCAGTTCCATCCATTTGCCTGTGGATTTCAAGATTTCATTGTTTTTTTCCCTTCTGAATAATAATCCATTGTGTAAATATACCACATTTTCTCCATCTGTTCTTCTGTTGAGAGGCATCTAGGTTGCTTCCAGGTTCTAGCTATTACAAACAATGCTGCTATGAATATATAGCTGAACATATGTCCTTGTTGTATGAATGTGCATTTTTTGGATATATGCCCAAGAGTGGAATTGCTGGATCTTGAGGTAGACTGATTCCCATTTTCTTGAGGAGTCACCATACTGATTTCCAAGGTGGCTGTACAAGTTGGCACTCCCACCAGCAGTGGAGAATTGTTCCCTTTTCTCCACATCCTCTCTAGCATAGATTGTCATAGTATTTTTGATTTTAGCCATTCTGGCCAGTGTAAGACGGTATCTCAGAGTTGTTTTGAGTTGCATTTCCCTGATGGTTAAGGATGCTGAACACTTTCTTAAGTGTCTTTCAGCCATTTTAGATTCTTCTTTTGAGAATTCTCTATTTAATTCTGTACCCCACTTTTTAATTGGAATATTTGGTGTTTTGGTGACTAGCTTCTTGAGTTCTTTGTATATTTTGGAGATCAGCCCTCTGTCAGATGTGGGATTGGTGAAGATCTTTCCCATTCTGTGGGCTTCCATTTTGTCTTGTTGACTGTGTCCTTTGCCTTATAGAAGCTTCTCAGTTTCAGGAGGTCCCATTTATTAATAGTCAATCTCTGTGTCTGTTCTACTGGTGTTATGTTCAGGAAGTGGTCTTCTGTATCAGTTCATTCAAGGATACCTCCCACTTTCTCTTCTAAGAGGAGGTTTGGCTGGATTTATGTTTAGGTCTTTGATCCATTTGAACTTAAGTTTTATGCATGATGATAGATGTGGATCTATCTGCAATCTTCTACATGTTAGCATCTAGTTATGCCAGCACCATTTGTTGAAGATGTTTTCTTTTTTCCATATCTTTAGCTTCTTTGTCAAAAATCAGGGGTTCATAGGTGTGTGGGTTAATATCAGGGTTTTCAATTGGATTCCCTTGGTCTACCTGTCTATTTTTGTGCCAGTGCCATGCTGTTTTCAGGACTATAGCTCTATAATAGAGCTTGAAGTCAGGGTTGGTGATGCTTCCAGAAGTTCCTTTATTGTACAGTGTTGTTTTGGCAATAAAATATGGGCAAATAGAATCTAAGAATACATCAGAAAAATCATCCACCATGATCAAGTAAGCTTCATCCCAGGGGTGCAGGGATGGTTCAACACACAATAATCCATCCATGTAGTCTAACGCATAAACAAACTGAAAAAGAAAAACCGCATGATCATCTCACTAGATGCTGAAAAAGCCTTTGACAAAAATCCAACACCCCTTCATGATAAAGGTCTTGGAGAGGTCAGGGATAACAGGAACATACCTAAACATAATAAAAGCAATATACAGCAAACCAACAGCTAATATCAAACTAAATGGAGAGAAAGTCAATGTTACTCATCTAAAATCAGGAACAAGATAAGGCTGTCTACTCTTTCCATATCTCTTCAATATTCAAAGGTTTGAAATAAGACATAGAAGCAGGGACAGAGTGAAAAGGTGCTGGGGACATGATGTCCAAGACAGGACAGAACTTCTAGGACAAAGGAAGCTGTGCTGATCCGGCAGCAGAAGGAATTTCAGTGAGCAGCAGGGCTCTTTGGTAGATGTTCTCACAGCTGGCTTTGCTTTATGACTTTGCTATATTCTCAATCCACTCATTTCAAGTTGTGTCAGTGCTCTACTTCATGGATGTCACTGGACCCTTCTGAAGTGAGGTAAGATTGCTTGTAAGATGAATTTTCTTTTCAAAGCCCCAGAAGGATGTTGCTGTGAAAAGACACCACGACCTAGGCAACTTATAAAGGAAAGCATTTAATTGGGAGCTTGCTTACAGTTTCAGAGGGAAAGTTCTTGATATTCATGGTGGGGAGCATTATATCAGACAGGCAGGCATAGGGCTGGAGCAGTAGTTGAGAGCTTGTATCTGATCCATAAACAGGAGGAGGGAGGGAGGGAGGGAGGGAAGGAGAAAGTAGGGAGGGAGTAAATAAAAATAAGTATATAAATGTTAGACAATATTGTTCTGAAATGATTCAAGCATATATAACGTATCATTCTATTTCTAAAAATCCCAATAATTCTCATCTATATATTGGTCAAATTTTAACAAAATAATAATACCCACAATTATCTTAGAAGGGCATGAACATAATTCTGTCAGTTTACCCATTATTACACATAATGGTACACACTGGCTAGTTTCCCTTAAATATTTGTTTCATGCCCATGTATGTGTGTGATGGTGTCTCATTTGCCTCCTGTGTTACAGAGAAAGGGCAGAATGTGCTTCTTGGCAGAACTCTGGAGCCTTTGTCTTCTGAGCATTCCTTTTCATTCTCTTTTTCAGGAGTTACTGTGGGCACCCACCATCTCCTCTCATTGGAGAATTCAGACTAGCTTCTACAGAGCAGAGAAAATGCCTTCTTCTGACTGAAGTACAAGTGTGGAGTGCGGGGATGGTGAAGGTAGGATGAGCCTGACTAGGTGCTCACATGGCTACAGATGTTTCCACAACACTGGTGGCCTTATCACCTCTCTGGAAGTAAACATTCAGGATCAGGTGCTACTCAGCTGGGATTCTGTTTTTCATAGTTCCCTCTCCTGAGCTCAGTTTGGAAGGATCTTTACTCTGTCAAACCAATGTCATTTGGAAGTTAGGTTTCTAGCCCACTGATACACTGTTACTTATTTTTAAATGCTTTTTGTTCCCTTGAAACTCCTGTTGAAATCCATTGTCTAGCACGAGTCATTTAACAGGTAATTAGGTATTAAGAAGACTCAATGCCTTCCTTTAGGACCGGGTTGGTTCTCACAGGAGCATACTAGCAGCCTTGAGAATGGGATCTTTTGAAGTGAGGCAGCCCCTTCTTTCAGGCTTTGTCCCTTACATGTGCCATGCATAGCTTGTGTTTCTGCTCCCAAGTTGCAGTAGTGTGAGGTCCTCACCACCCCATCTTAGACTTTACAGTTTCCAGAACTGTGAGGCAAAATAAACTTTTAAAAATAGTATTAACCAAGCCTCAGACATTCTGATGTAAAAGCAGAAAGTGGACTAAGGCACTGAATAAATTCTCTTACATACACCCATGTATGCTTGTGCACAGGAACTTGCAGACACCCCTGTCTTAGTACTGTTCTATCGCTCTGAAGAGACAGTATGGCCAAGGCAGTTCTTATGAAAGAAAACATTTCTTTGGAGGCTGGCTTACAGTTTCAGAGAGGTTTAGCTCATTATCATCATGGCATGGTGGCAGGCATTAGAGCGGTAGCTGAGAGCCACATCCTGACCCGTAGGTAGGAAGGAAGAAACAATGGGCTAATGTGGGCTTTTGAAAATCTCAGTGCCCACCCCTGGTGATGCACTTCCTCCAACAAGGACACACGTCCTAATCTTTCTAATCCTATCAGATAATTCAAAGCTCCACACCTCTCATGGATGCCTGTGTACAGAAGATCAGGGACCCCACCCTCAAACCCTTCCCTGGTATTTCTACAGTCTGCAATGGGAGGGGAGGTAGCCTATGCTCTCAACCTGCAGACTTGACCACATTTTTTGTTTTGTTTTGGTGTTGTCCTTTGTAGTTCTATAATGTCTCAACCCAAAAGTGACCTGCTATTCATGGTCAGGGTCCAGGCATCCTGTTCACAGAAGATGACAATACAAAGCCTTAAGGGCAAGAGACAGACAGCTACCAGAACACAATGATTCACAGCAATGAGGTTTTGTTTGAGGGCAAAATGGACAATGGGCTGCTTCCTTGGCTCATGTTCATAGACTCTGCTGCACAGTGTCAGCTTGATGGATGTTTTCTCATTGCTGGTGATAATTGTACAGTGGGTGGATGATTCAGCAGTCAGCAGGCTGGGTCCACACACTCTCCTCCTCTCACAGGCTCAGGCTCAGGCTCAGGCTCAGGCTCAGGCTCAGGCTCATTCGCTTTGCTATTTGCTCCAAATGTCTATCTCCTCTTCCTGATAAATCATCATCTGAGGAGAAGAAAGTAGAAAATATTAGTCATGTGAGGCTTTGGATCATATTTAATTTAGCACCAATGAAAAAGTTTTCTCTTTAATCCAGGAGCTGTCTGGAACTACAGTCTAAGATTGCTGGTGACTTTGTAGACATGGCCAGACAGTTAGACATGCCCAAACCAGCCAGGGACTCAGAGGATTTGTGCTAAATTCTCTCTGTGGGTTGGGATTCTGAGCCTGGAAGTTAAACTGTAAACCATGAGGGAAATTTGACAACTTTCCCAAACCCAATCTTAATTTTCTTTCTGTTAACTTTTTCTATTATTATTTTCTGTTCTTACATTACTTCAGAGACAAGCTTGGATTCAGTGCTTCCTCACACTTGGATGAAGGGCTCAGGGAGCTATGATATCATTCAGCTCTTCCATTACTTCCACAGAGAGGATGACAATTTACTCTCTGGATTTGCTTTATTGTTTTGTTTTGTTTTGGAGGCAGGATCTCAAGGCTGGCCTGGAACTCACCATGTAACCAAGGATGCCCCCAAACCTCTTGTCTTTGCATCCAAAGCACTGGGATTACAATTTGCACTGATACACTGTTTTATATAGCACTAGGGACCAACCCCAGGGCCTCGTGCCTACTAGGCAAGCACACCACCAATTGAGCTATATTCCCCAGGGCCTATGGTTGGATTTGAATTCCATCCCTGCATATCAGACACCCAGGGTCACAAATAAGCTGCTACTTGTGCATCTCCTTGAATATCCTGTCTCTAATTACTCTGTCTCTGTTTCTCTCTGTGTGTATGCATGCACATGAGTGTTTATGATGTAAAGGAATGAGGATCATAGCTGTGAATTGAGTGTATTCATACTTCTGTTGACCAGATTCACTTGCAGGATAAAACCCAGGAGCCAATGGCAGAGAGGCTCTCGTGTAGACTCACAGGTTTGGTTCCCCAGAACATTTGCTTATGTAGAGTTTTGGATGAAGATTTTATGAGGAACCAGCCTTCATGAAAGGAAGATGAGATCTGGGTCATATGAATGATGAAATTAGGCTGTAGGCTGAGGAAATTCTTCTCTGTTACTCTCTCTGGGAAAAAATAGTGGTTTCTTTCCTCTGTCTTCTCAGGGGTTTGTTTATCCCCTGGGTGATACTGTAGGATGAGGTAGTCTTTAGCATTTGGGAAACCCGAGAAAGCTAATGTAATCAGGCAGGACTGTCTACTGACTGCACTCTCACAAATTAGGGCAAGCCTTCCTAGAAGGGTGATCTGCCAGTACATCCCTGTTTATGCTTAAAGTAGAGTTGCTACTTGAAAAGACATTTATCCTAGAAAAACAAAGTATAGGTGATGGGGGATGTCCTTTTGTATATATGTTTCTCTTATTGGTTGGTGAATAAAATACTGTTTGGCCAATAGAGGCAGGAAGATAGGTGGGACTAGGAGATGAGGAGAATTCTGGGAAAGGTAGGCAGAAAGAGACCATGAGGAGACACCATGTAGCCGCCAAAAGGAGTAACAGCTCCAGGCATTCTCTGGTAAGCCAAGACCATGTGGAAATACATAATTTTATAGAAATGGGCTAATAAATAAAGCAGAGCTAGCTAATAAGAAGCCCTAGCCATAGTCCAACAGTTTCATAGTTAATATAAGTCTTTGTGGGTTTGTTTGGGGCTACAGTGGCCATAGAACCAGGCTTGAAAGAAAACAGTGGCAACATATAGGTCCCACACTTTTTCTGGAGGTAATGATCACAGGATGGGACAACCATGAATTCTACTCAGCCTTCTTTTAGGTCATATTCCAAAGGAGAAAGCAGTTATAACAGGAAGCAGTTCACACCCAGAACTAGTGTCCTAAGCATCATATAAAATGAAGATAATAGGCAGCTCTGATTTTAGTTGTAGACCAGAGTTTGGCTCATGAGTGAGAGATGGAATATACAAGTGGTTAGTAGGCTGGACATACATAAAAATGTAACTCAGTCAGTGACTGGTCAGAGGGGTGTGGGCCCAAGACATCATAATTCCATGTGGATGGTAAAAACCTGAAACATCCTCTTCAGAGACCTATGTTCAGGTGAGGAAGGGATTCTTGACTTATGACAGAAACACATTTCAGGATGAGTCATTGTGAAGCAGAGTTGGGGTTTGTTTGGAAGAAAGTTTAACATAGATTTTAAGTGTAGCATCAATAGAAAGAATGGACACTGGGGGAATTAGACACACTTGAGAGCATGGTGTGGGCTTCTTTAGACATCCTGAGAGTGGCCGTGTGACTGTTTCATGTGGCTTCTGAAGTTACATATAGGAATGTTTTTTTCCATAAATGGCATCTTAGGGTGGTTCCTGATGCTTGCTCTCTGGGTGGGAACTCAGATGATAAAAGTAAAGCCTATGAGCTGCAAGGCAGTTAAGACATTTTTATTGAAAACAAAGGTTTGGTCTTGTTTGTGAGATTCCCAGAAGACATCTAGGAAAGGAGTAAGACCACATTTCCAGGTCCTGTGGGTCGAGGGCTACATCATCAGACTTCACAGAAAATGTTCATGTTGCAGAAGTTTTGGCATTTTGGGGAGTCCACCACTCAGCTCCCAAATAAATTACACACGGAGGCTTATTCTTAGTTATAGATGCCCAGCCTTAGCTTCTTTCCTGCCAGATTTTCTTAACTTAAATTATCCCATCTACCTTTTAACTTTGGACTTTTATCTCTCTCTTCTGTAAGTCTTACTCTCACTTTTTTCTCTGTGGCTGGTTCTGGTTGGGTGATTGGGTCCTCATTTTCTCCTCTTCTGCTTCTTTTGTTCTCCTCTTTCCTCATTTCTCCTTCTATTTATTCTGTTTGCCAGCCCTACCTGTTCACACTCTGCCTCGCTATTGGCTGTTAAGTGCTTCCTTAGGACCATCAGGTGTTTTAGGCAGGCAAAAGATCACAGCTTCACAGAGTTAAACAAATGCAGCATAAAAAAAAGTCACACACCTGAAAATAATATTCTGCCACAGTAAGGGTTACTGCACAGATGTCTCCTGGGATCTGTAGGGGAAGCAGCCTGGGTTAGCTGCTTGTCTAGAAATTACTGCAGGAACTGACTCCAGGCTCTACTAGTCCATGGATTTTCAGCACCTATGTGGTGCTGAAATTAATTATATTTATATATATGGTTACACACCATATATATAATTCATATATATATATATATATACTTCATATATATTTCATATATATATATATATATATATATGAAATAAGTTAATTAAAAAGACTATGTGAGGTCAGGTGTCACATGCCTTTAATCCCAGCACTCAGTGGGTAGAGATGGGTGGAGCTCTGAGTTTAAGGCTATCCTGATCTACAGAGTTGAATTTCAGGGCAGCCAGGGCTACACAGAGAAACCATGTCATGAAAAAAAAATCTGATATATTGTAATGTCAATAAGTTAGCCTTATGATTTCACACGAAAATATAAAAGTGAGGAAAAGTGATTTAGATTTGTGATTTCTCTGGTTTTGTCCAGTCATACAAATTACTAGAACTTTTATGAGTCTATATGAATCCCATTTATAATCTAATTTTATTAACTGTTGATATAGAACACGATTTCACCTCACAGAAGTAAGAGGGCTGTCCCTTCTCTCCCTTCGTTCTGTGAGTCCACCATCCATTCTGTGAGCCCACCATCCATTCTGTGAGCCCACCATCCATTCTGTGAGTCCACCATCCACTCTGTGAGTCCACCATCCATTCTGTGAGTCCACCATCCATTCTGTGAGTCCAGCATCCATTCTGTGAGCCCACCATCCTTTCTGTGAGTTCACCATCCTTTCTGTGAGTCCACCATCCATTCTGTGAGTCCAGCATCCTTTCTGTGAGTGCACCATCCATTCTGTGAGTCCACCATCCTTTCTGTGAGTCCACCAGTCCTCTCCCTCTTTCTGGCTTTGCACTGGCTGCTCTTCCCAGGAAGGAGTTCCTTGGGAACAGAAAGGACATTTCATTCTCATTCTGTTTAGTCCAGTTGGAAGTCTTTCTCAAAGTGAAGGCAAAGCCAGGATGCCCTACTGCAGCATCTGTACTCTGGCATCCATCACTCATTTATTAATTTTAGATGAAAGCACCTCCATTAATTTTTTTTATCATATTTTGAGACAGGACCTCACTCTGTATCCCAGGCTAGTCTTTGACTCCATTTACTCTTGCTGTGATACCATGACCAAAAGCAACATAAGGAAAAAGGGTTTATCTTGGCTTATGGTTCTAGAGGGCTAGAGTCCATGATGATGAGGAAGGCATGACATGGAGGAGCCAAAGCTGGCTGGTCCACATTTCTATCCACACTCGGGAAGCAGGGTGCTAGGAACACAGGCAGGTACTACCTTAAGGGGTGTCTCATCTATAGTCTTTGAGATGTATTTTATACCCAAAGCAAGGATGGGCATCACGCTACCCTCTCATTTCAGTAACTTTCATTTCTCATGTAACAATTTCTGAATAGTTTTGCAAATTAAATATATACATAATTGAAGGCTAATATATACTCTCAGTGGTAGAATTTATGGACAGAAATTATATTTTAAAAATTATTTATTTTTAATTGTGTGTGTGTGTGTGTGTGTGTGTGTGTGTGTGTGTGTGTGTATGTGCACATATGAGTGCAAGTGCCTGTGAGAGCCAGAGGCATTGGATGCCCCTGGTGCTAGTGTTACAGGCAATTACAAACTTTCTAATGTGGATGCCCAATGTGGACGAGAGGAACTGAACTCAGGTCCTCTTCAAGAGCAGTAAGTTCTCTAAACCACTAAGCTATCTCTCCAGCTTCCAGAAGTTCATTTTTTCTATGGGTGGAGTTACCATTTTAAATCAACAGATAAGTAAATAAAAATGAATCCATAAAATAATAGGACCCCAAGAAGGAACAAGTCCTCAAAATCCTTAGTTTTTTTTCTTTTTCCTGGAGCAGAGGTATTTGAGAGGTACAGCTCAGTGATTAAACATGTCCCCAGCATGCTGAAGACTCTGGGGTTGATCCCTAGCAAACCCCTCCCAAAGACAGAAACAAGCCTAAAAGAATTCCTATCTGTTGGGAAGAATAATGCAGAGCAGCCAGGCTGAGCCATGATGTCAGAATGAAAAGTCACCATGACAGAAAATAGGCACTACAGAAATGGGTCAAGCTGAGAGTGTAATGGCGCGGAAGATTAGAGCAATCTGACAGAAAACTCACGGGGTAAATCAGAGTAAATGAAACACAAACTTCTGATGTGAGAGACAAAGGCTTTCCTGTATTCCTTAAGTGTACTTATGCTGAGAGAAGTATGTACTCAGGGAGATCCTGCTTAACATTTCAAAATGAGATGAGAAAGAAAACATTACCTGAGATTACAGAGAACAACCCACCCTCACCCCCACCTTCATAGAATCAAAGGACCAAAATACAACAAGGAAAACTCTAGCTTGTGGAAGAAAAACTTCATATGATTCTTTAATCTGATGCATAGAAAAATATACTTTGTATAAGTGACAACAGAGTAATATTGCTAGGAATGCCAGGTTTCAGGGTATAAATCAGGAGTGCAGGCTGTTTCTGATGTGGAAACAAAAAGGTTAAGGTAGGAACTCTTCGAAGGGCATGTTGGCTTATTGATTCAGGAAGTTTTCTCCCTTTCCTTGGTGTAACCTCTCTACCCACTCCTTTGATGGACTTCTCAATGTACTTGGTAACAACATAAAACACAGTCTGTGCTTTTCAGTTGCCAGTATTTGCTAAGCATGTAACAACAGAGAACAGGGCAGGATGTAGGGTAATGAGTACTCTTAAACAAAAGCCTTTATGCTTTCACAAAGTAGAATTACATGGAAGTCCCCAATGGCCATCTAGTTGCCAAAGACTCTCACAGTTTGGGGCATCTTATATTAAATAAATTGAGTCACTTGTGACATCATCCAATACCTGATATTTTTAGTCATCAAACTCTTTTTAAATATACTACATTCTGACTCTGTGCATTAATTATTTTTAAAACCTTTTGTGTATCTTTAAGCTGTCATATCATACATATGAGAAGGCAGAGGAATAACACCAGCTAGGAAATTCACTACACAGTTGTTATCTTGACAGCATGGTGTTGTGGATGGTTTCTTGTCCCGCCAGGTCCCGCCACTGCCCTTCTCTGCCCAATATAAACACACAGACGCTGTTATTACACTGTTGACCAATGGCTAGGGCTTCTTATTGGCTAGTTCTGTCTTAATTATTAACCCATTTCTATTAATCTATGTATTTCCATGTGATCTTATCTTACTGAAGAATGCCTGGCGCATCCTTTCTTCCTGGTTCCTACATGGCAATCTCTTTGGCAGGCTCTCTTTGTCTACCTTTCCCAGAATTCTCCTTGTCTCCTAGCCCCACCTATCTTCCTGCCTCTATTCACCAAACAGTGTTTTGTTCATCATCAATAAGAGAAACATATATGCAGAAGAACATCCCCCATCAGCATGGAGGAATAAAAAAAACAGAAAATCTTCCACTGTACCAATCTGTTCATTCTCTTAGGTGATACACATTTTGCGCCATCTTGATCATTGCCATCATCGTTCAAACATGCCATTGGAGTTCTTTCTGTCTTCAACCTTGTCTTGGACTTATTTTCTGTATAGTTCTCAACTTCAGTTTTTTAAGCAAAACCTTCAGAAAATAAAGATCTTGTCACAGTTAGATTTTTGTTAACTTGACACAAACCTAGATATACCTTGGAAAAGGAAATCTCATTTGAGAGTTGCCTACATCAGAATGGCCTATTGTCATGTTTGGGGTGGTTTGTAAGTTGCTAATTTATGTAGGAGGGTGCAGCATACCCTGGGTGGTACCATGCATAGGCTGGTGGGCCTGGCTATATAAGAAGTGGCTGATCAAGCCAGAGGAACAAGCCTGTAAGTGTTGCTCCCCTGAGAATCCCTTTCAAGCTCCTGCATTGGCTTCCTTCTTCGATGGACTGTAAAATGAAAGTAATCCCTTTCTTCTCTAAGTTGGTTTTGGTCAGTGTTTTATCTCAGTAACAGACAGCAAACCTAGGACATTCCTCTTTAGTTATAATGGACAATAAGTTACATTTGTGCTCTTTTTCTTGCCTTAATGTATTTGCCTCTTTAAAAGCTTAATAAAAATTATACACAGTGGTAATTTTGGATAAACCGGGAAGAACCCTCCTAAGTTCAGGGATGATTCAGATCTATCAGTTTGTACTGTTTCTTCTGCAGGAGAGAAGGCCTGCAGTGTGAGCTGTGAGGTGGGTTGTATGCGGGGTGCTCTGTTTGCAGGGAGGGAACTCTCAACTTTGTCTGTTTTCCCTGTTGATCTCAGGATCTGGCTTTGCCAGTACCCCCCACCATTGTAATCCTTGGATTTATATGGGTTTATACATATTTATTTATCTTGGACACTGGTTGAAAATTTAACTTGTTTTCTTATCAGCCACACAGTTAGCAAGGCTGAAGATTTCTGAAACGGTTTCCAGGTGGGAAGACTGAGTTTCAGAGCTAAAGAGCTAATGGTTGCCTAGTCCAGTAAGAGACAAGCAAAACTTCCAGTTGTTCTGAGCAGAAGCAGGCTTGTGCTCATTGTACCTTGCAGCTATACCCTTCTGTGAGGGAACTGAGTGTGTTGTAAATGTTTGCAAAAAGCCAGAGCCGAGGTAATTTTCCTCTCCTTCCTTCACCTGACAAGATTTAAGGCCAACACTCCATCCCTAACATATTTACCTTTTATTAGCATGAGACCTTTATTTTCCACTTAAATCAAAGACCGAGTTCATAATGTGGGCCTGCGATAAGCATGGTGTAAACAAACAGTTGTAAAATGAAGATGCATTGAGTTGAGATTGGCCAGAGATGAATCTGATAGCATTTTATAAAACCATGAAGACTTTCTTCATAAATCATAGCCGTGGAGTAAGGCATCAAGATGATGGTCTACCTAGGTCACAAAGACAAGGGACTTACAGTGAGAGTGGTTTCCTGTAAACTAAGTTTAAGCATGTATACATATGTATATATACATGTATATGGGATGTAAAAGTAGAAAGTAAGCAATGAGAAGTCTAAAGGGAATGGAAAAAGGAGAGGACAATGAGGTCCATGGGTAGGAAGCAGGAGGGAGGGATGTTGGGGGAGAACTGGGGTAGGGTAGCAGTGGGAGGGCAAAGGAACACCAAGCATAACCAGATACACGTGTAAAGTGCCACAGTGAAGTCCATTACTTTCTTTGTTAACTATCTCCACTCCCAACCACCCCCAAGAAACCCAAACAAAACCCCAAGCCATATAAATTCCCCACTGGAGTTTTTAAAGTCTAACCTAGCTTTCAGGTTTTTGTTCACACAGCAATTGTTGAGAACTCATTACTTATCTCTCCAAGAACACTTTTGGTTAACTTAATTCTCTTGTGGATGAGAAATTTCATGTCTTTTTCTACAAGATCACGTGCATGTCATTCTGTGGTCAAATTGCTGAAATTCATAAGTTAGACATTTTTCATTCCTAAGAAGAGCCTGGACTAGTGGAAAAAATCCAGTTGGGATTGGGGCTTCTTCTACACTCTCCAACAGCTCTGGGTGCTATTGAGGCCATGGAGTGCAGTTTGCCACTTACCTCCCGTTGTCCAACCTGTGGCACATGTTGGTACCATTTAATGTAGTAATTGTCTAGGAAGAAATGGTGTTAGGTAGCTATGATGAAGAAAGAAGAATCTCTTTTTGGGGTACAAGATGGCTACATGGGTAAAAATTGTAGCCACACAAGCCTGATGACCTGTGTTTGATCCTTGGGAGAAGGCGAGCTGTGGTTGTGTGTATCTGTAATGCAATCCCTCCTGTAGAGAGATAGGAGGTAGAAACAGTAGAATTGTCTAGCAGCCTACTCGTTAGCTAGTATGGCCAACAAAGCACAGCAACAGAAATAACTGACAATCTCCGCCTCCACAGGGCAGAAGGTGAGAGCCAACTCGTGACAGCTGTCCTCTGACCCCTCACATGCATGGCTGAAAACACATGTCAGAGCACACACAAACATATGCACTCCCACAACAGTGAATAAGTAAAAAAAGTTTAAAAAACAAATCCCCTTTCAGGACAACTGCAACCTCTGCTTTTCTCTTTTGAGACAGGGTTTCCCTTGGTAGTCCAAGCCGGCCCCAAACTTAAGATCTTGCCTCTTTCTCCCATGTGCTAGAATTACAGGCAGGTGCCACCATGCCCACTGAATTAACTTTTGCATCCAGTGATGGAGCGAGGAAGACATTAACTTCTTACCTTCTTTACCATCATGTGAACTGGAACGGAGATTGGATTCCCTGCTGTTCAGATGCGTCCCTACAGTGTTAAAAGTGGAGATGAGCTCTTCTTTCTTCCCTTCTTTCTTTTGTTGCCAAAGGCCAAGTTTCCATCTAAGTGAGTGACTGTTTGGGCCAGACCCATCCTTTGTCAGCAGCTTTATTAAAGGGAATGGTGTGCAGTAGCAGCCTAGCATTGTTCTGCAGAGGGGTGACTGAAGGGTTTCTTGAAATGCCATGAATTGACTGCATTCCAGGCCTCGGTGACTATGTCTGATTTGCATTTAACTGCTCTCCACTCAGCTCTTGACCTAACTCATTCTATCCTATACTCATTGTCATCATCCACATGGCATTCCACCACAAGGCAGAAGTGCCGATTGCTTTGAGCGTCTTGCTTTCATTGAGTCTAGAATTCTGAGCTATATCCACAGACAATGTAGCACTAATTATTTCCCATCAAGTATGTTACTTTCCCATTGTAGGTGTAGCAAATGACCACACATCCAGAGAGGGAACTCAGCACAATTTTTTTTTTTTTATTTCACAGGCCCAGAGGTCAGAATTCTGAGGCAAGTTTTATGACATATCATAGCTAAGTTCTTTCTAGGGGGTTTTGGGGGAGAGTCTACTTCCTTACATTTTCAAGCATTGAGAAATGGCTCACATTCTTGATATGTGGCTGTACCATGCTGTGTCCATATGACAAGTTCTCGGGCTCTGGCCTTCCTGTTTTCCTTTTAGGAGGACACCTGTGATTGTATCGGACCCTTCTGGAAAGCCCATCATAATCTCCCAACT
Source organism: Cricetulus griseus (assembly GCF_003668045.3). Classification (NCBI taxonomy): domain Eukaryota; kingdom Metazoa; phylum Chordata; class Mammalia; order Rodentia; family Cricetidae; genus Cricetulus; species Cricetulus griseus. The sequence continues at coordinate 357,999,403 of NC_048595.1, read as the reverse complement.
CAGGGTTTGTACCTGAATCACACCTGCAAAGTCCCTCCCACCAAGTAAGCTGTTACAGGTTCTGAGGGTTAGGATGGGGACATCATTGGGAACTATGTCTCAGTCAAAACCATGTAATAACCCACAGAGTCCAGTGAATTATTACGTGGCAAAGAGTCAGTAACCCAGGAATCTTTTACAGTCAGGAGGAGAAGGCATTGAATAAAGCCGGAAAGCCAACTATCAAGTTAACACAACACTGTTGGTGTGTGCCAACCTTCCTCAGCTGAAGTGTTCCTGTAAGTTTGGTGCTTACGTGTTCCCTCCCCCATGACCTAAGCTGCCTTAGGTTCAGGGCATAACTGTAGCCATGATTCCCACATGGGTTCAGCACTTGTATTTGCATCTGTTTAGAGATGTAGCAGCATCACATTTGTGTCCTGCAACTAAAGCGTATGATGTCTTCAGCATAGGGTATTACCTTCTAGTTATAGTGGGCCACCGATAGTATTGGCAGTAGACTGCATTATTTTGGGGGCCTCCGAGACCTCTTTGAAGATTAATTTGTAGGGAGATAACCTGTATTTGGCTCTAAGATTTTCACTTAAGAGTCCATGTGTTTTGGGAGCCTCGCTGTTCACCACATGAGTAACTACTATGTGGGCTACTTCTGTTAAAATTCCTTTTAAAATATAAGATTCTATTTTTAATTGGTTTAGGAGCTATTTTCCAAGTGTATGAATACATTCTTTTTTTGGTTGACCCACTTCTACCTCTCCTTTCCTTTTCCACCGGTCCCCGTCTCTGCTTAAATCTTTGTTAGTTTCCGGAGTTCTCCCCATTCTTTGGTATGATAGGCTATTCACTGTCCTCTCTCATTACAGTTTTTTTTTTTTAAAACTAGGAATGCAAGACCATAGGTTTCCAAGTAGCTTCCCCATATACACTTCATTTTGGCTAAGGCTTTTGATTCAAGGAGCTCTGTTCTCAATATGACTTACATCTGGACACTGCAAAGAAAAACAACAACTATCCAGTTTTTGTGTTTGAATGCAGTTTCTATCCACCAGGGTTTTAGGGATAAAAATTGTGTTCAGCTTTATTATGAGACCCAGTTCTTTTTTCTTTTTATGTCTCTCACTCAGTTGCTCTGTTATGGGTGGGATGGATTTCACTTACTGCCCCTGGCTCTGGGCTTTCCTAAACAGCTTTCCTGAATCAGTACTGTGTGGCTGGAGATAAAAGTATGTCAGTTTTGTGCCTGGGCTTCAGGGGCCTGACACCTCACTTTCCTTCTGGTATCTCTGCCACTGGACATGTCTTGGATTATCCAGTGGTCCCAGGAAGATGAGAGATGTGAGGAGCAGAGTCATTCTAGCTGAAGAATCCTGAAGCAGGGCCACCTACTCACACTCAGCTATGATCACCAGATTGTCCACTGGAAAGGGGATATATCAACAACACTGATTACCATGAGTGCACTGTGTCAGAAATGTATTGAGTAACAGTCAATTCACAGAAACTATTGTTGCAATTCACCAAGCAATCTAGCTTTCCTGGATGGTGTAGCTACCACTAATAGCAGGTTCTTTTAGTTCTTTAGCTACTAATGTTAACTATTGAATCACATATTACAGTTCACTCATGGGTCTTATTGAAGGTGCTTGCTGAGAGTTGATACAGGAGTGGTACAGAGAGCCACTGCGGGTGATTAGGAAAAATATAAACCCAATGGAGAGAGCCAAGTCACTGAGGTGCAGGTCCTGTAAGTGAGGCATAGACCTGGGTTTGCACGGATGGACAGATGGGCAGATAGTGGTGGACAGACCACAGAGCTGCAGCTCCAGATACATGCTCTGCCTCTCCATCCTTCGACACATGCTCAGACAGTTAGGGGACAGGTTTATGATGCCATTGCCATCATTATATCAGGTGATCTCCCTTTTATGAAACACAGATGAAGGCTTTGTATTTACAAGCTAGACTGTTTTTCTGGTATAGCCTTTTTTCTTTTTTCTTTTTTTAACATCTTACTGATCCTTTATAGATTTCACATGGTACATCCTGATCCTGCCCATCTACTGCATCTGCCCTCTGCCCTTGCAACCGCCCCCCCCAAAACAAAACAAAATTTAAAAGAAAAACAAAACAAAGCACACAAACAAAACAAAACAGAAAACAATTAAACAACCTCCCCTTCAAAGGAGAAGAATCTCATTGTGGAAGCTGTAGTGTGGCCCATTGAGTCTCACACAGTAAACCCTTTAGTCCTTTTTAATCTTCACTTGTTCATTGCCATGAGTCATTGGTTTGCTTTGAGGCCTCTGGCTGCTGTTACACCATCTATAATGCGCTGTCACTGGGGTTCCTCTTGGATATCCTGTTGTTGTCCTGTGTTGTGGGGATCCTGCAGTTTTGGATCTGGAGGTTTGCCCTCTTCACATGTTCCAACAGTTCATAGATGAGGTGGATGTTGGGGTAGGCTAACTCATAGTCCTGGTTCTGGGACTGGGTGGTAGCTGGTCAGCCTGGCAGCTTTCTCCCACTGTCACCACCCAGGAAAGCTATGCAGCACACCCAATGCAGCCTGCAGCAAGGAGCAGGGCCAGTTCTCTTGCTTTCAGGCCCTTGGGTCCAGCTCACCCACATTGATACCACCAGGGTCAGCACAACTGTCTTGCTCAGGGAAGGTGTAGGACCCCCTCTCTTAATTGGGCATACCAGGGTGGGAACAGGGTCAGCTCTCCTGCTCTCATGCCCTCAGGGCTGGCTCACCTGTGTCCTGACAACAGGGCTAGCACTAGTGTGCTGTCCTGGCAGGGTGCTGGGGCCACTCTCCCATGTGCAGCAGCTGATGAGGGATAAGGCTGGTTCTCCATCTCTCATGATCCCAGGGCTAGCTCTCTCACTTGCTATAGGTAGCAAGAGGCCAGAGGGGGAGGACACCTTTTTCCTCACCCATACCAACACATGGTAGATGAATGGGGAGGGGTCAACTATGGGGTCCTCATGCCCTCAGGACCCCTCATCTGTATCTCTGACAACAAGGTCAGCTCTAGTGTGCTGCCCAGGTGAGGTGCATGCCAGTGTGAGAAGTGGGGCCATCTTTCCTGGTGGCAGGCACCAACTCCTGCTGCAGTATCCAACAAGGGGCAGAGCCACCTATCCCAGGGCCAGTGAAGGGTGGGGTCAGCTCAGCACAGCCCTTGGATTTTTAACACCCTTGGTTCCTATGACTCCTGTGGTAACATGGGCCGTGGACATCAACATAGACCACAGTCAAAAAAGGACCATGGACCCAGACATAGCCCCAGCAACAGCTTTGGCCCAGGCATCACCATGGCCCTGGTGGCAGCACAAGCCACCCAGATCAGTATGACCCTGGTGGCAGCATGGGCCTCAGACACTAACATGGTCCCAGGTAGCTGACCGTTTCCCAGACTTCCCCATGATCCTCAGTAGTAGAGAATTAAAGTTTCCAATAATTCAAAGGTTAAAACAACAAAAAGAACATTTAAACATATTATTAGGTGAAATAAGTGGTGGTGTAGTATTTGTGACAATTGATCTGAGCTTTTGTTGAAGGGAGGCTATACTCTGAATGTCTAAGGGGAACATTTTAGACAGAGATCAGCAAGCATAAGATTCCTAGGTAAATGTGCCCAGCATGTTTGAGGAGTAGCAGAGATCCAACAAAGAGTTGGCTGCAAGGAAGGGAAAACGGTAGAGCAGAGCTGGAGACATGGCTCTGGACCACAGAGTAAGCCCAGCCCTTCAGGATTATATTGTTGTGAGCCTCCTTTGATGGGTAGTGCCAATATCTAATGTACATTTTAAAAACGTTGTCATGACTATCTTGCAGAGAACAGATTGTACTTTTGAATTAATCCCCTACTGTTTGTTTAAAGAAACCCCAGGCAGCTGATATGCTTACAGGCTTGCAAATACTAATTATGATCTAGGAACAGAATGGGCTTAGATCCATTTTTCTCTTACTGTGAAATATTATAGATTGTCATCCCAAGGTGAAGGCAGATTTACTGACATCAAATAACTAAACCATGACAATTCCATTAGGAAACCTTGATAGCATCTTTATAATAGCTAGAATTTTTTAAACACAAAGGGCAAAATGACATCATACTCCCCATCTACAGACTGTCCCAAACCCCATTCTGTTACCATCTGTAAACACTTCATTGGTTCTCTTGCTTTAGAGGGTCTCATAGTGAAGTTCAGTTTCTTTAGTCATCAAAGCCATAATCTGTCCAGTGGGTCATGGGAACTGTACAACGAAGGACTTAGGAAAAATGAAGACTTTCATAGCATCTGCCAAAGTTGTTTATGATGTAGTTCAAGTCACAGCATGGTTGTGGTGAAAGCTGAGGATCTGGAGTCAGTCTTGACTATGTGCTAGGTGAAGAATTAGCTTCATTTTGTTGAATAAGCAGTGCTTTGTCAAAATAGAAGGGGCTTATGAAAAGCAATCTCTTTCTTGCTGGTGTGTGTGTGTGTGTGTGTGTGTGTGTGTGTGTGTGTGTGTATGTAACTTTCAAGGGATGCCAATTGATATTTTGGACAGAAGTGATTTTCTTTTATGCAAAGCACTGAAGGGAGAGTCTCCATGCCCCCAGAGGTGGGGCAATTTATTGAAATCAAGGCATGAAGGCTGGGAATAACGAGGCTCTGCAGATTCTTGATGTATGAATTTTTTTAGACGAGTCCTTCCTTTTTCCTCTTTTCATTTCTTTTTGAAGACAGTTTCATTATTTACTTAGGCTGGCTTTGAACTCATGATTTTCCTGACTCGGTTTGTCTAGGACTGGGATCACAGATACATGCTACTGTAGTTGGCCTATGGTCAAGTTTTATTAAATATTTTTGAGCTTGGACTAGATTGTATCTTGGTAGTTTTTGAAGGGGCAATGTAAATGTGGAAAGAGTGATTGGTTCAGGTGACTTCTGAGCCATGCTTCAACTTTGAGATCCAATGGCTAGAGGGCAGAATCTTGAATTTCAGAGTGACTTCCCTGTAATGATAAATCTTTCCGCCAGCCACCCGAGTTCCACCCGCCATGTTAGGACCCCCAAAAGAACACACATAGATTAATATTAGTTACAATGCTGCTAATCAATGACTAGGATTTCTTATTTGCTAGCTCAGTCTTAATTATCAACCATAACTACTAATCTATATATTTTAAAAAGAACTTGCCTTATTGAGGACGCCAGCTGTATGCGCCCTCTCTTGCCGGTGATCACATGGTGACTACAGAGAAGACAGGAGGAGGAAGAGAGCGATTTCCTGCTTGTCCCTGTTTATATTCTGAGTCTGCCTGCTATGTCACTTCCCCCCTGGATCACAAGATTTCTCTTTACTACATTGCCAAGAATCCTCCTTGACTCCTAGTCCCACCTATCTTGCTTCCCTATTGGCCAACAGTACTTTACTTATCAACCAATAAGACAAATATATATACAGAAGGACCTCCCCCATCATTTCCCCTTCCATTGAAGATGTCTCTAAGCATTTTTTCAATGGTCATCTTGTTTGTTCAACCACATTGCCTGCTTTTACCCCTCCATTAAACACAATGAGAAAATGAACTGGCAAGTACTTCATCCTCCTGAGTAACGGAGCAAGGCCTGGTGCATTCCTTGTTCTCAGGAGCCTCAAGTCCCATCACTTCCACTCTGGCAGTTCTGTCTCCACTAATTTGCTCCCACACTGGCTTTTCTATTCAATTTTTCCAGCTGACTTTGGATCCATTAAAACACTCACATGCTCACTAATTTTTAAAAAATTTCCATGCCAGCTGTAAGCACACTGCAAACGGCCATGCTTTCACAGAAGATTAAATATTGAGTGCATATTTGTGCAGCCAGCTGTAAGTAGAGAACCTCAGACTCTCAGCTTTGCAGTGTCTTTTAAATAAGATTAAATTTTATCATTTGAGGTTTAATTAAACCTTTTGTATTTGTTTTCAAATTTTGACCTGCAGCACAATTGAAAATTTTTATATCAAGGAGCTTAGTTAAATCTTCCGTATGAACTGAATTTGACTTTTAATGCAGAGCTGACACTGACTTCAAGTTCCTCTGGGGAAGATATTTGTCTCTATTTTAAGCTGGGTGTTGCTTTGTGTAGACCCTGAGGTAGGAATTGCTGTTTCTGTTACATTGCAACTGCTTTTCTTGATTGATTTAAATATTGCCATACTAGGGCTCATTCTTGTATTTGACACTAATAAATTTCTTATGTAGGATGTTAAAATTAAGTTCCTATGGTATTTATATCTTTTCTTTTGAAAGCTGTCTTATTTGTTTCAGATTTTGGGCACTCATGGATAAGGCTGCTTTCTACATTTGCAAGCAGACATTGTTGAGACGCAGGTTTTCAGGTATTTGGACGAGTGCTAAGAAACGTGATCACTCTCATATGGTCAGCCATGCTCTTTTCTAAGAGACTGCTAGAGTGGCTGTACCATGGTCTCCTGCCCACAGTGATGGGAGTTCACTAATGTCCATTCTATGCTTTCTGTTCTTCAGAGGGAAGGTGAAGTTCATAGGTCAAAAACTTGGCCATGAAAGCAAGACAACACTAGAGAAAGGAATAAGTAAAGTGTGGTTTTTGAATGAGCATAGCCCCAATAGGCTCATATCCTTGTATGTTGATCCCTAGTTGGTGAACTATTTAGGAAGGATTAGGAGGTGTGGCCTTATTGGAGATGTCACTGGGAGTGGGCTTTGATGTTTCAAAAGCCCATGTCAGTCCCAGTCTCTCTCTCTCTCTCTCTCTCTCTCTCTCTCTCTCTCTCTCTCTCTCTCTCTCTCTGGCAACTTGTGGATCAGATGTGAGCTTTCTGCTAATTGTGGATCAGATTTGAGCTTTCTGCTAATGCTCCAGTGTCGTGCTCCCCACCATGGTGATCATGTGCCATGTGCTCACCCTCTGAAACTTTAAGAAAGCCCCCAATTGAATGCTTTTCTTTTGTAAGTTGCCTTAGTCATGTATCTCTTCATAGCAATAGAATAGTAACTAACACATGAAATAAAGCATAATTGCTTTTTTCCTTATTCTTACTTAGTTAAATAGGTAACGACCCCAAACAATGATTACTTGGTTATAGAAGAACTGCCAACCACAAAACAATTCAGCTATGATTGTTTTGGTATTCATTAGACAGTTACATTGTAGAAAGACACAAGGGTGTCCTGTGATTTTGGCATAGCATATTCATGACACAGAACATATTACAATATGGATAAAGATGGGCATGCCAAGGTACACCTTCAGTCCCTGTACCCAGAAGGTTGAAGTAAGGAAGATCATGAGTTTGAGGAGAACCTGATGACACTGTGAGACCCTTCTTCAAAACAAACAAGTATACAGATATACAGGGCAAATATAGCATCGGGTAGCTATACATGGCAGTGACAGAGAGAATGAGCTCAGATGAGGTAGGTGGCTCAAGGATGTAGGCAGCCATGTTTCTTATTCAAGTAAGAAACAAAGCCACTGTTGGAGTAAGGGCATAGAGCCAGGGAGGAACAGGCTCAAACAAAGTGGAAGAATTTCACACTGTGCACCAGGACTCTGCTAAGTGAGAAGAGGGAATTTACGGTTTCTTATCATATTGGAGATGAGAGCTGTACTTTTGTAAGAATACCATCCATCTCTAAATTGTCAGCCATGCTAGGGTGGCTTTTCAGGAATTCTGTTACCTTTGAGTCACCTGTGTTCTTGTCATTGACTCTGACAAACTCTCGTTCACCAAAGGAATCTTCGGTGGGGCTGTTACTTTGGTTTGTGGTAAGTATTGTCTTGGGTGAATAGACATTGGTTTATGTTTTCCTGGGAAAAGTTATGCAGCTCTCAGAGGGGAGAGATGCATAACCTGTGGGTGTTGAGTGAGGTGACTTTATTGAGTGAGAACTGGACATCGAACCCAGGGTCTTGCTTTTGTTAGGCAAACATTCTTCCTCTTAGCTCTATCACATCCCCCAACCCCATCTTCACATATGAATGATAACGTCTATATATTCAGGTTTGGCAGAGAGTACTATTTGCAACATCATTCACAACGGCATCTGATTCCCGTTCTTCCCTCCTTGAAGAAACCTAGTCAGCACAAGGTTCCTACTAACCTCATAATGGCTTTCCAAAATAGAATCTGATCAATTTAATATTTCTGTAACAGGTAGAGTCTACATCAACACCATTTGGCAGTGCACCCATAGGAATGAAGTATACAGTGTACAAAAGCTATCTCCAAGGTACAAACATGGTTCTCTGCTTTACAAAGCTGGGGTGCACAGGAAAATGAAAAATTGTACTGGAAGTTAAGTCAACTGATTACCTGGAATATGGAAATCCATGAATGGGAAACATTTGGGCAACAATTTCTTTTTTTCTTATTTATTTATTTTTTACTTAAATTCTTTAATTACTACTCATATTTACATATCCATTCCCCCATTCCCTTGCCCTCCCATCCTACCATGTTTTCCCCCAACCTCCCAACCCCCCCATAGTAAGGCCCTCCACTAGGGACCTTCAAAGTCTGTCATATCATTTGGGGGAGGGCCTAGGCCCTCCTTGCTGTATCTGGGCTACAATAGTATCCCTCCATTGGGACTTCAGGAGCCCATTTGTGCTCTAGGGTTAAAGACTGGCTCCACTGTTAGAGATCCCATAGACTGTCTTGGTCTCCTAGCTGGCACCCACATTTAGAGGGCTTGGTTTGGTCCAATGGTATTTCCCCAGCTTTATGACTATGGTCTCCATGCTCTTACTAGGTTGGGTCAACTGTTTCTGTGGGTTTCCGCATCACTGTCTTGGCTCCTTTGCTCATCCCTCCTCCCTCTCCACAACTGGATTCCAGGAGTATGGTTCAGTGATTAGCTTTGGATGCCTGTTTCTGTGGATCCCCTAACATTTCCCCTGTGCCAGACCTCTCTCCATACCTGTACTGTCTTCCTCTATCAAGGCATTTCCTTTCTTGCCCTCCTCTATTCCTCCCCTGTCTCAGTCCTTTTGTTTTCCTCCCCCATCACTTTCTTCCCTTCCTACCTCTTTCCTCTCTAACCCCCCATGCTCCCACTTTGTTCAGGGGTTCTTGTCGCCCTCCCCTTGTTCAAAGGACTATACAATCTTCTCTTGGGGTCCTCCTTGTTTCCTTGCTCCTCTGGCAGTGTGGATTGTAGATTGGTAATCCTTTGCTGTATGTCTAAAAATAAAAAATGAGTGAATACTGAGTACTGAGTACTGAGTTCTGCTGGGTAGTACTCCATTGTATAAATGTGCCACATTTTCTCTATCCGTTCTTCAGTTGAGGGGCATCTAGATTGCTTCCAGGTTCTGGCTATTACAAATAATGCTGCTATGAACATAGTTGAACATATGTCCTTATTGTATGAATGTGCATTCTTTGGGTACATGCCCAAGAGAGGAATTGCTAGATCTTGAGGTAGACTGTTTCCCACTTTCCTGAGAAATGGCTATACTGATTTCCAAAGTGGTTGTACAAGTTTGCACATCCCACCAGCAATGTGGGAGTGCAATATGCTCTCCAGCATAGACTGTCATTGGTGTTATTGTTGGGCAACAATTTCTATAGAGAGTCAATAAACTGATGGAAAGAAGAAAATTTCCCTTCTTTTTTAGGATACGTTCTGTTTAACATGTTGCAATGAAGTGCAGAGGACACACAGAGGTGAAAGCTGATGTTCCCCGAATTATGCATTATACATGCAAAGCCAAAATCCTTTCAACAAGATTAATAATTTCTATCTGTGGCACTGCCTTTGCAGACCCACAGTGTGAAGAGCACAGATGCAAAGATGAAAAATCCTCTGAGGTCTTCAGATGTAAGTGTGGTGCAGCTGGACCCAGGGAGCTCTCCTGGTCTTTTGTAGCATGAGACAAAGCAGAGAGGACCCAGTCTAAAACAAGTCATTTCTAGGCAGACCTGTGGCTAATTAAATGACTAGCTTACCAGCTAAGACAATTACTTAGCAACCTTTCTCTCTCTCCCTCCCTCCCTCCTTCCCTCCCTGCCTCTCTCCCTGTCTTCCTCCCTCCCTGTCTCCCTGTTTGTCGATGAGTATTGAATTGGTGCTCTCACAAGCTAGGCGCATGCTCTACCACTGTTCCCCAGCTCCAGCCCCAGGAAAACTTTCCTCAGACTTGTAAACACTGTAAACACTGTTATTGATTAGTATGAAATCCATAATTTTATGGGATGAAAATTGGGATTAATTTCTGATGAATGCTACAGTGTCATTGAAAGATCAAGGTGCTTGGTTTTAATTTGCTTTCTTACTATGACTGCAGGCAATTATTATTGGCTATCTCATTCACTTTACTTTTTCACTGTATAAGGACAGGGCCTTCAGGCTTCCAAATGCATTGAACTTCATGTTTTCATGATTTATTAGTCTCAGGTTTCGGAGTTGGATGTCACTGGTTTATCTGAGAAAAATAATATTGACTTTCAAGTAACAGACTGGTATTTGTGTGTGTGTGTGTGTGTGTGTGTGTGTGTGTGTGTGTGTGTGTGTGTGTTTGTGTGTAATTAAGTTTTAGCTATCACTAATGTCAAACTAAAGAAAATATTCTGGTTTCAATATGAAATTTTAAAAAGTCTGTCTAAAGATAAATCGTTGAACATTAGCATTGTGTGAGTTCCCACAACCAACCAAAACTCCACCTAGGAATTATTTCTAATTCCTTAAAACAATTCTGTGTTTCTTTTTCTTTTCCAAGCAAAACAGTCCCAAAGAAATGAAAATATGCTTAAGAAGCAACCTTAGCTGGGTGCTCCTAGACTGTTTAACTACTAATATTGCTGAACTCTGAGTGGAGAAGTTAGAATTACAAAGAGATGAATGTACACTCCTACATACTGATGCTGGATTTGAACTCTCTGTTGACTCTCCAAAGAGAAAGCAAAGCCTGTGTACGTAAACAACAACCATGAATGTAGGATTGAAGCAAGTCCCCTGGGATTGAGGATGCAGGATTGGTGCATCCCTGACTTTGCTTCCTGTTAGTTTTCTCTGGTCCTTCCCTCACTGTTCTGTCTTTGGTGAGGACTCTGGTTCCCGAGCTCTGAACTCTCCATATGGCTCTGCCTCTTGACAGAGCTCACTGCCTAGACTATAGTAATCACAGCAAATACACACACACACACACACACACACACACACACACACACACACACACACACACACACACACACAGAGAGAGAGAGAGAGAGAGAGAGAGAGAGAGAGAGAGAGAGAGAGAGAGAGAGAGAGTTAGCGTCTCCCGGGCTCTTGTCTGTGTTGTTAGTGCTTTGTAGACATAGATTCATTCTTTTCCTTCCTTCCTTCCTTCCTTCCTTCCTTCCTTCCTTCCTTCCTTCCTTCCTTCCTTCCTTCCACCCTCCTTCCTCCATCCCTTCTTTCCTACCTCTATCCCTCCCTCTCTCCTTTCTATCTTTCTTTTCTTTTCATCACTTCTTCCTCATAGAATCCAGATAAACAGTGAGGTACTTAAAAAAGTCCTTGCAGCCAGAAGCAGCTGTGCAAACTTGCAATTATAGCACTTAGGTGGAGGCAGGAGGATGCATCAGGAGTTTGAGGCTAGCTTTAGTTATAGTAACTTCAAGGCCAACCAACTGACACCCTATCTCAAAAACAAAGCAGCAACCAAACACTCTCTCATCAAGAAAACATCAAGAAAAATCCTCAAACCAAATGAAGAGAAAACCTACCACTAAGCTACCACTACAACCACCACAAAACCTCAAAAAGCCTTTACAGACTTTGAGATAACTATTCAGTAGCATCTAACACCCTTCCTTTAGAATGAAGTCTAGATTTAATGACTTGCTTCAGATGAATAAAGTTAAAATGACCATGTCTGACTTTGGATCCTAGGTCACAAAAGGACTGTGTTCCACCATCTTCTCTTCCTCTCCCCTATTTTCATCTTCATCTCCTTTTCCTCTCTTTGTCACATCTTGGGGCTACTCAGGCAACTGTAGAAAAGACTCACTTGGCGAGGGACTGAGCTCTCCAGTTCTTAATCATAAGCTTGTCGACAACTATAAATGTGACTCTGGACACAGATTTTCTAGTACCAAGCAGGAAAGATTCCGATCGTAACCCTTATTGACTGTTTGAATACAAGGCCACAAAGGACCTCAGCCAGACAACTGAGGCACTCTGGGTTCTTGGTTTCCTAGAAATGCTATAAGATAGGCTGGGGAGCTGGTTTAGGCACTGAGCATGAGGACTCAGAATCCACATTAAAAAAAGCTGGGCATGGTGTACACACTTGTAATCCTAGCTGCATGGAAGCAGAGACAAGCGGCTCCTGGGACTCACTGCCAGCTGACAGTTGCAATCTAATGAGAGACTTTGCTTCAAATAAAGGCAGACAAGACCCAAGGGAAGACACATGAGGTTGCTGATCCACACCCCCCCACACTCCCCCCACACACACTCACAGAGACATCTGCAGCTGAGCCCATACACAGCTACACACACACACACACACACACACACACACACACAAGAATGGTATGAGATAACCTTTTTTGTTTGACGTTGGAATATTTGGATTGATTGTCCCAAAGCAACAGGTCATTTGCAAAGGCCTGCATTATTGTTGTCTCCATCTTACAGCTTAAAAAACTGAGACACCTCTAAGGCAGATAAAGTAGCTTGTGCTCAGGCACATATCTGGGAAACTGTGGAGGTAGGCTATGGAGCCTTCTGACTTCTGGGTTTATTCACATCCCCTCTTATCCATAGCTGTAGTGTTACATTGTTTGTGTGCCATCCAGTTTATTTCAAGCCCCCCACCCCTTCTCTCTCTGGTTTTTTGAGACAGGGTTTCTCTGTATAACATCTTGGTGGTCCTGAAACTAACTTTGTACATCAGGCTGGTTTGGAACTCACAAGATCCACCTGCCTCTACCTCTGCCTCCCTCTTACTCTCTTTTTAAAAACATACTCTTTTTAAAAAGTTATTTTAATTTTTACTTATGTCTACATGTGTGATTGTGTGAGTGCGTTGGCATGTGTGTGTGGGTGCCAGTGAAGTCTAGAAGACGGCATTGGAGCTGGAGTTACAAACAGTTGTGAGCTGCCCATTGTGGGTGTTGGGAATCGAACCTGTGTCCTCTGAAGAACATTGTACTCTTGAGTGGTGGGTGGTCTTCCCTTCTTCAGTCTTCCCTGTTAAAGTTGTGTCAAATTTCAGGGCTAGGGAGTAATTTTGGAGGGATTTAGATAAATAATGAACAGTGTTAAAGTTCATTAAAAATATTATAGTTAAAATATTTTTTTTCAGAACCATAGATTAAACCTTGAATCTTATTACTTGAAAAGCATTTCTTGTTTATCTCACTTCCTTCCTCTGGGCTTGTGCTTTCAACACTTTCCAAATGGTTTTCTGCCCCTCAGTAAGAAAAGCACATTCATTTCTGTCATGGACACAGTTATCACACATGAAACCCCATAGGCCCCACTGACTGCTGACAAGTATTTCTTCAGAGACTCATAAGAACTATAGATCTCACATCCTGACCCCACAGAATCAGCCTGGGCTCACACATCACATGAAGGCCCACTGCTTTCTAGTCCTTCTCAGAATAAAAGGTAAACAGTCCTGACATCAGGGCTTTGGGACAGACTCGCTGATGGGGGAATGTCCTTCTGTATATATGTTACTCTTATTGGTTGATGAATAAAACACTGTGGCCAATAGAATCAGGAGGATAGGTGGGACTAGGAGCAGAGGAGAATTCTGGGAAAGGTAGGCAGAGAGAACTCCCCAAGGGATGATGGAGGGACTGGGAGGTTAGGATGTGCCAGGGGTTCTGTCCCAACTCCTCAGCTGCCTTGCCCCAAATGAACACTCAGAGACTTATATTAATTGTAATACTGTTGGCCAGTGATTAGGGCTTCTTATTGGCTAGCTCTCTCTTAATTATTCACCCATAACTACTAATCTATGTATTTCTACATGGTCTTAGCTTACCGGAGAACACCTCGTGTGTCTTCTCATCCTGGGCTTACATCACTACTCCTCCCTTTCTACACTCCCCAAAATTCTCCTCATCTCCTTGCCCTGCCTATCTTCCTGCCTGGACAGTAAGTGTTCTATTCATCAACCAATAAGAGAAACATATACACAATAGCATCTCCCATCAATGGCACACATGTGGAGATCAGAAGGCAGCCTCTTCCTCACCTTCTGCCTTGGTTGAGACATGGCTCTTCTTTGTTGTTCACTGAAGTGTGTGAAGACCAGAGGGCTGTGAGCTTTGGCGACTGTCCTGTCTCCACCTCCTATCTTACTACAGGAATGCTGGGATAATGGGTGCATGCTACCAGGCCTCATTTTAAAGTGGGTTCTGGGACTTGAACTCGGGCCCCCATGCTTGCATGGTGAGTCACCTACTGGAGCTATCTCCCTAGCCTAAAGTCATCCTTTCTAGGAAGAAAACCAAGAACAGCGCCTTGCCCAAAGTGTAGTTTGGTACACATTCATACTGCTTTTAAGTGGAAATGAGAGGGTGGATAGAAGGAAAGATGGATGGGTGGATGGAATGCTCATAAAACTCTGAAGTCTAAATTCTACATGCTGCAGGAAGAGACTTAAGACTTACTAACTGAGGTGAAACTTGGTTCAAAGTATTTTTGATCTTTTAATTTTTTTAACCACAGATACCTTAGTCATGAGATTACTGTGAATTTTTTCCCCAAAAGTTTCCTTGCGAGCTGCATACTGAAATAAGAAAGCAGAGTTTTATACACAAGCTGACCTCCCCAAACAGGTACATTCCAAACAAATACATATTTTGAATAAAAGCTGCCTGGAGAGTAAATTTCTAGACCAAAGATTGTATGGATAATTTTTCATTGAGTATTGATAATATTTTATAGTAAACATAACTATCTATGGTTTTACTCAAAATGCCGTATAACTTGGAGCAAAGATAATTTTCTGCCATGGAAGATAATATGTTCCAACAAATGTGCTGCATTTCAGTTGCCTGATTGCATACCCTCCCTCCCTCCCTCCCTCCCTCCCTCCTCCCTCCCTCCCTCCCTCCCCTCTTCAGTTCCTTTTTTCTTTACTTTCTTCCTTCCCTAAGAAGTCAAGGCTGATACTTGATTCAAGCTTTTCTTTCTTCCACTAGAGGAGAAGCTGTTTCCTGCTAAATCACCAGCAAAGTGTAATTTTAGACAGTTGGCACAAGTTCATAATGTTGACCTCCGACCATGCAGACCTCGCTATTGCACATCAGATTAGAGACACACCAATCAATGTACTTAGAGTAAAATCCAGCCATTAAGGAGAGTTTTCTATAATCAAAATGTAATAATAACAACATGGTTTTGAGGTGAGGGGGTGACCCCTGAAACCCCATGGTTACAGAGAGACTATGTCTGTGCCCAAGCAAATTTTGGAAATTTAACAGAGGAGCACATTCAGATCCTTATATTCTGATCATGTTATCTGTATTTAAGTTTACCTTGTAGTAGTAATTCGTTACTATTCCTGATGCCCTAGGATACTGTCTAGCTCATATCAGGGATCCACCAACCCATCCATCCATCCATCCATCCATCCATCCATCCAGATATGCTTTCACTTTTTATGTCCTTTCTTCTGGAGCATCTCTTCATCTCCCATCAGGGAAAGTTCTTGGCTTTTAAGGGATCTTATAGGATAATACCATTAGGATAGTCTGTACCTTAAGGTGAACTGGCTTAGTAAGTATTCCTATGAAGTCATTTTGCCAGATAGCATATGGATGTTATACTACTGTGTGCAGTTACAGAGGTCAACATTCTGCCAATTGCAACTGTAAAACTACAAAGCAACAGATATAAGATGCTAATTGAGTTCTAACTAGGTTCCAGTCTTCTCATTTGTTATGCCACAGATGCATTATTCATGGGATAAATTGGGGAAAATGTACGAGAAACATAGTTTAGCATCCTATATGGATTACAAGTAATTGCTGATGCAGTAACAGCATTGCTGATGTTCTCTTCCTGAAATACATGGCTGGCGAATATGATTCAGAATAGATAAATCAAAACACTGAATTTAAAAGAGTACTGTATTTTATGAGACTGGGAAAAATGAGGGCAACGTTCAGTGCTTCAGAATGCTCATCTGGAACATGGGGATGGCAAGAACAGGACTTATTTCACAGGGCTTTGCCATCCCAATGCGGGAAGGCACGTGGCAGAATTCCTAGTGTGTACAAGGCAGCTGATATACACCGCTGTGCAACACCTTTACTGCATCACAACATTTACTGCACCTTCTCTAACTGTTAATTACTTGAGTTCTAATCTTGACTGTTGGTCTCATGAGATCATGCCTCATGTGCCTTTTCTTGGAAGCATTTCATGTGTGTGATACTGAGCTGGGCAGGCATGAGGGTACTGCGGGAATATCTGCAGAAATGAATACTTTTTGATGAAACCTCTCAACCATTCTTTTAGCATAGTGTGTGTCAAACAAAATGCACTTGAGGTCTGGCTTTGGCCTGTGGACCATACAGTTTGTGATTTCTGCCAGACAGAATGGTCATGATAATTTAGCATGGCACACATTCAGACATGTGTTATCAATCTTCAGGAGAACTTTAGAAGCCTTAATAAATATCCATAGTATGTCTAATTTTGAGTAGTATCAACACTGGCAAAGCTTTGACATTTCATTAGTTCATATTTTCCCTTTCAAGTGTTTTATTTGATCTCCCTTTAAATCAAAAAAAATTTCCTTATTTAAAAGTGGCAGTGTGTCTCACAAGATCTTTTATTTAGGTTGATTGCACTTTACTCCTTCCTAGGGATGCAACATCATGACGTGTTTATAACACAGAGCTAACCCCCTGGAAGGAAGACTAGAGATGATACATAGAAGTTCCTCCTAGGTGTTTTCTACTCCATGCTCCTTACGGGTCCCTGAAATGCAGTCTTCCCACACAACATTTAACTTCATAGCACATAAAAAGAAAAAAAATGACAGTTCCAGATAATGCCTGACTTAAAAATTCTTTAGAATAAAAGTCAATATAGAATTTTTTAAGATACATGGCCCTTGACACCATTAGGAGAGAGCTAGAAGTCCACTATGAAAAATCTTTATTTATAAAAATGTTTATATAATCAAACACTGCATTTTCAATAACCCAAACACGGTTCCAATATAATTATACATACAAGTATCTCAACCCAATTTCGAGGACTGTCTAGACAAACTGGTAGATTGATTTGGAATTTAATTAAATAGAGATTTTTTTTTAAATCCTCCCTAACAACAAAAACTCTGGATACTTTGTTTCATGTTTCTGAAGGGGTGGTTTGGAGAAGAAACAGAGAAAGAAAGCCAGTTTCAGAAAACAGATATGGGAAAGAGAGTCAGCATGGCTAGAAGCTGTTACACTGGAAAAACCACTTTTGGGGATTTATTTTGTAAGCCAACATCAGAACTGAATCTGTATTAGATTTCCATTGGGTTGTAAGTCACATAGTTGTTTTGAAAAATGGGCTTTCCCTTTCCTGTATATTATCTCATGATTTAAATATTGTATTTTCTGCCATTCTTCCAAGAAAAGGGTCTGTGCAATTATGCCCTTTCTTTTCATTTACTGCTGGCATATTCTCAGACAAAAGCCTTGCAGTTTGGGATGCAGTTTAAATGTAGATGCAGTAAGAAAACAATTCCAGCTTTAGTCTGGAGTTTGGAGCCATTTAGAGTGTTATGTCCTCTGTGCAGTGTAAAGTAGCAGTTCTCAACGTTTGGAGGTCACATATCAGATATTTACATAACAATTCATAAAGTAGGAAAATTACAGTTATGAAGTAGCAACTCAATAATTTTATGGTTGGAGGTCACCACAAAACGAGGAACTGTGTTAAAGTGTTACAGCATTGGGAATGTTGAGAACCACTGTAAAGAGGGGCCTGGGTTTATAAGCCAAATGGATGGGACAGGTGAGATTCAGCCTGGTCACTAGTACCTAAGTTGGTGCCACCCATCCCTTAGCAGCCTCCTTGCCTCCTTTTTGTTTTTTAAATCTTATCAATCTTCCAGTCATTGGCTAAAATATTTAAAAAATGTAATCATGTGTCTTTGAGTGGTTTGAGGTGCTTGGATGAAATTTGAATCATAGTATGTGACCTTATAGCGTATTCTACATTCACACCTTCATCCTGCTAAATGTTTCTAGCACAGAAGTTCTTGGCATCTAGGGGCCTTGTCAATGATTGCTCTCTATATTGTCAGATCCGTCTGCACATTTTCATTGTAAATTCCTGTGAGGTCCCTCCTGATCACCCAGCTTGAAGTAGAATCCCCAGCATCACCAGTCACAGAATCCTATTTGGTTACCGTGGTGTGTTTGTGGCCACTATGATTATTTTGTGCATGTGTTTTATAATGGATGTTTATCATCTTACTGTTTATAATGTACTTAAAGCACTATACAGGATGGCCTATGTGTATTTTATATTTGTCCTTATGTCCTTGGCACTTTGCATGATGCCTGACACATATACAATGCTTAGTTAATCTACTGAGTACATAAATAGACATCAAACCTTTAGAAATCTCAAGACACCTATGTGATTGATTTAGGGGAGAAACTATCAGACGTATTGGAGAAATTTGTTCTCACCATAGTGAAGCCATGGGCTAGTATAAGACCCTTAAGGCAAAGCTCAGAGAGAAGAGGAGAGGAAATTTATTGTATAACTAGAAAATTTGGTAGCCAAGAGAAAATTCTTGTTCCCACCAACACTTAGACTTCATAGGGAACGGCTGTGTAAAAAAAACATTGTTACAATATAAAAGTTCTATTTTCTAGATGTTGGCCTGGGGAAATGAGGTTGAAAGATCTCTTGTGTCTTCTGTTTTCT
This sequence comes from Cricetulus griseus, assembly GCF_003668045.3. Lineage (NCBI taxonomy): Eukaryota > Metazoa > Chordata > Mammalia > Rodentia > Cricetidae > Cricetulus > Cricetulus griseus. Next base: position 357,980,482 of record NC_048595.1, on the reverse strand, counting down.
TTTCATCTAATTAACATGCTCCAAGTTTAGTTTTACTAGTGTGTGTGTGTGTGTGTGTGTGTGTGTGTGTGTGTGTGTGTGTGTGTGTGTTTGAAACCTAAGAGGCTATTGAACAGTGCTTAGAAACTGTGCCTTGTGGGTCTATGAGCTCAATTTGTTTTTGTTTTTTGTCCTCTGCCAGGCAGAGATCCAGCAACCTGAGTGGTCACTGAGTTGTATCTCAGCCACCAGCTTCCCTTCTGTGAGCATAAGGGCTGGGGCAAACCCATAAGTCTCAGTGTTTGTTACACCCTGGAGTTCTTGTTACTAGACCACTTAAAAGAGTCCAGAAGGAAAAAGAAGGGATTCTGTTGTTTTCCTTTGTGATATTTTTGTTAAATGAGCAACTACTAAGTGATAAATCAATCTTATATCTACCTTTTCTATCCAACACATTTTCCCTTTAAATATATTTTATTAATTTTGAGTGTCTCCTACATGTATACAATGTGTTTTAATCATATTCAGATCTACCCTTGGATCCTACAACCCTTCCCAATTTCATGTTTCCTCCTTTAAAAAATTATAAATAACCAAATTCAGTTTATACTGCCCATAAAGCAAGGGTCATAGTTAAATAAAAAGTTTGGCTTTCTCTTCCTTAGAAGCCATTAACTGTCAATAGCTACACAGCTAGGGGTAGAGGTTTTTGATCCCTTGGCCCCTCCATGATGAAATATTGACTGCCTTGATCTTGTCCAGGTAACCATAGCTGCTGTGAGCTCATCAGAGTAATTGCCCTATCATGTCCAGGAGACACTGTTTTGCTTAGTCTTTCTGGTCTCGGACTATAGTCTATCTGCCCCATCTTCCACAGTGGTCCCTGAGCCTGGGCTGGGGTAGAGAGTGGGATGATATGGATAGTTTATTTGTGATTGATGCTCATTCTCTGACCTTTGACAAGTTATGAATGCCTGTTAAAACTGCCATCCACTGAACAAAGGCACTTCTCTGATGAGATCTGAGAGCTTCACTAATCACACAGGTATGAATTTAGATGACACACATTCAGTTCTTTAAAGAGGATTTAGAGAGCCAAAGATACAGATGGCTTAGTGAGTTAAGAACACGTAATCTTGTCTTCCAGAAGACCTGGGTTCAATTCCCAGTACCTACATGACAGAAGTGACTATAACTCTAGTTTCATGTACTTTTCTCTTCTGGACTCTGTAGGCACTGCATGCTCATGGAGCACAGAGACACATGCAGGCAAAACACTACACATAAAGTGAATGGAAATGATTAGGACCTTGAGGTCTCAAAATTCCTCTTTACCCAAAGGGAAGTACTGCTCCGTTTGCACCTTCACAAAAGGCATGTACTGAAGACTGAAAACCCAACAGCCCTTGATCTAGGAGAGTCTTCCTGTAGTGTCTTCCTGGAAGTGTAGGGATAGCCAACTGCTTCCTGGAGTAAAGACTGAGCTTGTCCTTTTGTTGCTGTCTGGGGAGAGGAGGATTTTAATTAACCCTTGTTTAGAGGTGTCTGAGGCTTAAGTAGGACACAGAAATCTCTAGATGACTTATGCCGTTGTCAATCTCACTTCCTCATAAACTTATGCAGGATACTGATAGGGATTGCTTATGTTAAGTAATTCACTGGAATTTTGTGACTTCCAAAAGTTGTGGTACAGCAAGATAGAGAGTCCCTGGGCAGTTCCTTCAGTGTCTACTTTACAGAATACAAAGTTCCCTGTCTCTGAAATATAAGGCAAGAGCTTGAATTGAGTTGTGGAAACACAGGATGGCTAGAGAACAAAATACAGAGTTTCATTTTAGGCTGTGGAGGTAGAAGATTTAAATATGCAAATATGAAAAGTCTTTCATATACTTTTTTCTTGAGTAGAATTGTTTTGGCTATGGGAAAGAATGTAATTAGGAAAAACATGGAGATAATCTCATGGTATTGGGTTGGGGTGGTACATCTTATTTGTAGAAACTGTGATTTTCTTTTTCATTAATCTAGGCATAAGATGAGGTTTCAAAGCCAATAAAAATCCAAGAATCTATGACTCAAATTGATCTCTGTTGTCTGTATGACAGGGTCATGGTCATTCTTTACTTGAAAGAAGGTCATGGCATGAAACACTAATGATACAGCTTAGTTTTGTTTTTGTTTTTGTTTTGTTTTGTTTTTTGGTCTTAGATTGTTTTGAAAGTTGTCTCTGTTATTTGTATTGACTCACATGTTTGCCACTGTCAATAAAATATTATTTGGAAAAGTAGTTCTAAGATATTGAAGAAAGAATGGTGTTTTAGCTCTCTTGTCACACCGTGACTTTGTTGACAGCTTAGCTATTGACCCATAGTGAATTGGGTGAGCTAACCACTCTTGTTCGGCTACCTTAAACTGAATAATTACAATATCAAGGTATAAAAAAAAGAGGAAGAAACATCAAAAGCATATTATGAAACTTTTCAGTGAGATTCTAAATCTAATTTATTCCTGAAGAAATTAAAACTCTTGGCCCCCCCATGCCCTCTGCTTAAGGTGAGTCTGGGTTCCACCCAGCCCCAACTCCCCCAATCCCCTTTTTGGAACTTCCTGGGTCTGCTACCAGTGTAGTAAACCTGCCCTGCAGACTGGACTCTCTGGAGTCTGCCCACATTGCAGTCTTGGCCCCCCAACCCTCTGCTTGAGATGAGTTTGGGTTCTGCCTAGGCCCATCTCCCCCCATTCCCTTCTTGGAGCTTCCTGGATCTGCTCTGAATGCAGTGGACCCACCCCAGCAGCCTGGACTATCCAAAGTTTGCCTGCATCACAGTCTTGGACCCCTACAGCCTCATCTTGAGTTTGAGGTTGAGTCTTGCCCCCTCCATGCCCTCTGCATGAGGAGAACACCAGGAGAGGCTAGACAATCCAGAGTTGCCAACATTGAAGTCTTGGTCCATCTACACTCACTGGGAGACAAGAGGAGAGGGAGGGACCCCACCTGCATCCACTGGAAGAAGGAATGGGAAGACGACAACAGCAATACCAATATGACACCATCAGAATCTAGGGACTCTACACCAGCAAGAGCCAAACATTTCAACACAGATGAAGCAGAAGAGAAGGACCTTAAAAACAACTTTATGAAGATATTAGAGATCCTCAAAGAGGAAATGAGAAAATCCCTTAAAGAAATGGAAGAAAAATCAAACAAAAAATATAGGAAATGGAGGAAAAGACAAACCAAAAATTTCAAGAAATCACTGGGTGTTGGTGGCATACACCTTTAATCCCAGCACTCTGGAGGCAGAGGCAGGCAGATCTCTATGAGTTTGAGGCTAGCCTTGTCTCCAGAGCGAGTGCCAGAATAGGCTCTAAAGCTACACTGAGCACTGAGAAACCCTGTCTCGAAAAACCAAAAAAAAAAAAAAAAAAAAAAAAAAATTCAAGAAATCAACAAATCTGTTAAGAAAGCAAAGAAAGTCAATAAAAAACAACCAAAAAACAATTCAAACAGTTCAAGGCTTGACATCTGAAAGAGAAACAATAAAGAAAACACAGAATGAGGGAATGCTGGAAATAAAAAAGCTGGGTAAACAATGAGGAACTACAGATGTAAGTATAACCAATAGAATACAATAGATGGAAGAGAGAATCTCAGGTGTTGAAGACTCACTAGAAGAAACAGAGTCATCCACCAAAGAAAATCTTTAGTCCAAAAAATCCCTAACACAAAATATCCAGGAATATGGGACACCATGCAAAGGCCAAACCTAATAATAATAGGAATAGAGGAAGGCGAGGAAATACAGCTCAAGGGTACAGAAAACATATTCAACTAAATCATAGAAGAAACTTTCCTACCTAAAGAAGGATATGCCTATGAAAGTACAAGAAGCTTACAGAACACCAAATAAACTGGGCCACAAAAAATGTCCCCTTGCCACATAATAATCAAAACACCAAACATACAGAATAAAGAAAAAATATTAAGAGCAGCAAAGGGAAAATGCCAAGTAACATATGAAGGTAGACCTATCAGAATTACACCTGACTTCTCAATGGAAACTCTGAAAGCCAGAAGGTCCTGGACAGATATTCTACCAACAATAAGAGACCATGGATGCCAGCCCAGAAAAGCTTTCAATTACTATAGATGGAGAAAACAAGATAGTCCATGACAAAACCAGATTTAAACAATACATAGCCACTAATCCAGCCCTACAGAAAGTACTGGAAGGAAAACTCCAACCTAAGGAAGTTAACCTCACACTCACAAAAACAGGCAATAGATAATCCCACTTTACCAAACACTGAAAGAAAAAAAAAGAGGGGGGGAATCCACACACAATCCCACCACCATCAACAAATCCAAAATAAAAAAAAAGAATTAACAATCAATGATCACTAATATCCCTCAATATCAATGGTCTTATCTCGCCTATAAAAGACACAGGCTAACAGAACAGTTATGAAGACAGAATCCATCCTTCTGCTGCATACGAGAAACACACCTCAGCTTCGAAGACAGACTTACCTCAGAATTTAGGGTTGGGAAAAGATTTTCCAAGCAAACAGACCCAAGAAACAAGCTGGTGTAGCAATCCTAATATCTGACAAATTAGAATTCAAACCAAAATCAATCAAAAGAAAGTCATTTCATATGCATCACAGGAAAAATACATAAAGATGAAGTCTCAATTCTGAACATCTATGCAACAAATACAAGGGCACCCACATTCATTAAAGAAACATTACTACAACTTAAATCACACATAAAACCCCACCCACTTATAGTGGGAGACTTCAACATGCCACTCTCACCACTAGACAGAACCACCAGACAGAAACTTAACAGAGAAACAAAGGAACTAACAGAAGCTATGGCCTAACTGAGTTTAATAGACATTTATAGAACATTCCATCCAAACACAAAAGAATATGCCTTCTTCTCAGCACCACATGAAACTTTCTCTAAAATCGACCATATGCTTGACAACATAGCAAACCTCAACAGATAAAAAAATTAGGAATAACCCCCTGTGTATTATCTGACCAACCATGCTTTAGAGTTAAAATTCAACAACATCACAAATTGCAGAAACCCTACAAACTCATGGAAGTTGAACAATGCACAGCACCATTCCTGAGTCAAGGAAGAAATAGAAAAGAAATCAAAGACTTCCTAGAATTCAATGAGAATGAAGACACAACATATCTAAACTTATGGGACACTTTGAAAGCAGTGCTAAGAGGAAAGTTCATAGCACCAAGTGCCCACATGAAGAAAATGGAGAATAGTCACACTAGAGAATTAACAGCACAGCTGAAAGCTCTAAAACAAAAAGAAGCAAACTCACCTAGGAAGAGTGAGAGCTGAAATCAATAAAGTAGAAACAAAGAAAACAATACACAGAATCAATGTAACAAACAGTTGGCTCTACCAGAAAATCAACAAGATAGCCAAACCTTTATACAAACTAACCAAAAGGCAGAAAGAAAACATGCAAATTAACAAAACCAGAAAGGAAAAGTGGGACATGACAACAGACACTGAGGAAATCCAGAGAATCTTCAGGTCATACTTTGAAAACCTGTACTCCACAAAATTAAAAAATTTAAAGGAAATGGACAATTTTCTGGATATATAACACCAAAATTAAATCAATAAAAGGTAAGCAATTTAGATAGATCTATAACCCCTAATGAAATAGAAGCAATCATCAAAAGTCTCCCAACCAAAAAAGCTCAGGCTCAGATGGTTTCAGTGCAGAATTCTACCAAAAATTCAAAGAAAAGCTAATACCAATTCTCCTCAAAGTGTTCCACATAATAAAAGCAGACTGGTCACTGTCAAACTCTTTTTATGAGGCTACAATAACCCTGGTACCCAAGCCACACAAAGACACAACTAAGAAAGAGAACTACAGAGCAATATCCCTCATGAACGTTGATGCAAAAATACTCAATAAAATACTGGCAAATCGAATCCAAGAACACATCAGAAAAATCATCCACCATGATCAAGTAAACTTCATCCCGGGGTGCAGGGATGGTTCAACATATGAAAATCCATCAATGTAATCCACCATATAAACAAACTGAAAAAGAAAACCACATGATCATCTCACTAGATGCTGAAAAAGCCTTTGACAAAATCCAACACCCCTTCATGATAAAGGTCCTGGAGAGATCAGGGATAACAGGAACATACCTAAACATAATAAAGGCATTATACAGCAACCAACAACCAACATCAAACTAAAAGTAGAGAAACTCAATGCAATTCCTCTAAAATCAGGAACAAGACAAGGTTATCCACTCTCTCCATATCTCTTCAATATTGTACTTGAAGATCTAGCTAGAACAATAAGACAACAAAAGGAGATCAAGGGGATACAAATTGGAAAGGAGTCAAGCTTTCACTATTTTCAGATGATGTGATAGTTTACATAAGTGACCCGAAAAATTTTTCCAGGCAACTCCTACAGCTGATAAACACCTTCAGCAATGTGGCAGGCAAACAAGATTAACTTAAAAAAATCAGTAGTCCTACAGTATACAGACGATAAATGGGATGAGAAAGAAATCAGAGAAACACTACCCTTTACAATAGCCACAAATAACATAAAATATCTTGGGGTAATGCTAATCATACAAGTGAAAGACCTGTATAACAAGAGCTTTGAGTATTTAAAGAAAGAAATTAACGAAGATACCAGAAAATGGGAAGATCTACCATGCTCTTGGATAGGTAGGATAAGCATAGTAAAAATGACAATTTTGCCAAAAGCAATTTACAGATTCAATGCAATCCCTATTAGAATACCAGCACAATTCTTCACATACCTTGAATGAATAATACTCAACTTTATATGGAAAAACAAAAGACCCAGGATAGCCAAAACAACCCTGTACAATGAAGGAACTTCTGGAGGCGTTGCCATCCCTGTTTTCAAGCTCTGCTATGGAGCTATGGTAATGAAAACAGGTTGGTATTGGCACAAAAACAGACAGGTAGACCAATGGAATCAAATTGAAGACCCTGGTATTAACCCACACACCTATGAACACATGATTTTTGAAAAAGAAGCTAAAATTATACACTGGAAAAAAGAAAGCATCTTCAACAAATGGTGCTGGCATTACTGGATGCTGGCATGTAGAAGAATGCAGATAGATCCATTTCTATTACCATGCAAAAAATTTAAGTCCAAATGGATCAAAAACCTCAACTTAAATCTAGCCACACGGATTCTCTTAGAAGACAAAGTGGGAGGTACCCTTGAATGAATTGGTACAGGAGATAACTTCATGAACATAACTCCACTAGCACAGACACTGAGATAAACAATTAATAAATGGGACCTCCTAAAACTGAGAAGCCTTCTGTAAGGCAAAGGAGACAGTCAACAAGACAAAACAGCAGCCCACAGAATTGGAAAAGATATTCACCATGCCCACATCTGACAGAGGGCTGATCTCCAAAATATACAAAGAACTCAAGAAGCTAGTCTCCAAAACACCAAACAATCCAATTAAAAAGTGGGGTACATAACTAAATAGAGAATTCTCAACACAGGAATCTAAAATGGCTGAAAGACACTTAAGAATGTGTTCAACATCCTTAGCCATCAGGGAAATGAAAATCAAAACAACTCTGAGATACAATGGCCAAAATCAAAAACACCAATGGCAGTCTGTGCTGGAGAGAATGTGGAGAAAGGGGAACACCCCTCCATTGCTGGTGGGAGTGCACACTTGTACATCCACTTTGGAAATCAGTATGGTGGTTTCTCAGGAAGATGGGAATCAGTCTATCTCATGATCCAGCAATTCCACTTTTGGGCATATACCCAAAGGATGTACATTCACATAGCAAGGACATATATTCAACTATGTTTATAGCAGCATTGTTTGTAATAGCCAGAACCTGGAAGCAACCTAGATGCCCCCCAACTGAAGAATGGATGGACAAAAAAAATGTGTTACATTTACATAATGAAGTATTACTCAGTGGGAAAAAATGAAATCTTTAAATTCATAGGAAAACAGATGGAACTGGAAGAAACCACCCTGACTGAGGTAACCTAGTCATAGAAAGAGAAGCATGGTATGTACTCACTCATTTATGGATATTAGACACAGAGCAAAGAGCTATCAGCCTACAATCCACACAACCAGAGAAACTAGGAAACAAGGAGAACCATAAGAGAAAAATACATGATCTCCCAAAGAAGGAGAAGGGACAAGAACTCCTGAGCAAATTGGGAGCATGGGGGTGGGAGAGGGGAGGGAGGCAGGAAAAAGAGAAGGGGAGAAGAAGAGGAGGGAGGAAAACAAGAAGGATCAGAAAGACTGAGACAGGGGAGGGATAGAAGAGAGCAAGAAAAGAGATACCTTAATAGACGGAGCCAGTATAGGTTAAAAGAGAAATCTGGCACTAGGGAAATTTTCAGAGATCCACAAAGATGATCCCAACTAAGAATCTAGGCAGTAGTGGAGAGACTGCCTTTGATGCCCTTCCCCTATATTGAGATTGATGACCATGTTAATTGCCATACTAGAGCCTTCATCCAGTAGCTGATGGAAGCAGAAGCAGACCCTCACAGCTAAGCATTGAGCCATACTCCTGGAATCTAGTTTAGAGAGTGAGGAGGGATAAGCAAAAGAGTCAAGACTGCTGGAGAAACCTACAGAACCAACTGACCTGACCTTGTGAGAGCACAGGATCCTAGTCGTAAAGCTGGGGAACCTGCATTGGACTGAACCAAACCCTGTGAATGTGGGTGCCAGTTAAGAGACCTGGGCTGTCTTTGGGATGTCTAACAGTGGAACCAGTACAGTATTTATCCATAGTGTTTAAATGGACTTTGGGACCCTATTGCCTATGGAGGTATGTTATTTCAGCCCAGATACACGGAGGAGGACCTTGGTCCTCCCCCAAATGATGAGACAGACTTTGATGATCCCCCAAGGAAGGCCTCACGGTCCTTGGGTAGTGGGTGGTGGTTGGGTTGGATGATTGGTAGGGGTCATTGGAGGATGGGAGACAGGGAATGGGGGTATTGATATGCAAAATGATTATTTCTAAATAAAAAAGTAAAAAGGGCAAATAATCCAATAAAAAATAGGGAATAGATCTAAAAAACGAACTCTGAACAGAGGAATCTCAAATGGCTGAAAGACATTTAAGAAATGCTCAGCATCCTTAGTCATCAGAAAAATGAAAATCAAAACCACTCTGAGATTCCATTTTATACCTGTCAGAATGGCTAAGATCAAAAACTGTGATGACAGCTTATGCTGAAGAGGATATGGAGTAAGGAGAACACTCTTCCACTGCTGGTGAAAGTGCAAACTTGTACAGCCACTTTGGAAATCAGTATGGTGGTTTCTCAGAAGATTAGGAATCCGTTTACATCAAGACCAACAATATCACTCTTGGGCTTATATCCAAAGATGCACATTCATACAAAAAGGATATCTGTTCAACTATGTCCATAGCAGAATTATTTGTAATAGCAAGAACCTGGAAACAACCTAGATGCCACTCAACCAAAGAATGGACAAGGAAAATGTGGTACATTTACACAATGGAGTACTACTCAGCAGTAAACAAAAATCACATCTTGAAATTCCCAGGTAAATGGATGGAACTAGAAAAAGCCATCCTAAGAGAGGTATCCCAGACCCAGAAAGACAAATGTAATATGTATTCACTCATAAGTGGATATTGATGGGCGATGTCTATGTGTATGCTGTGAATATATGTTTCTCTTATTGGTTGATGAATAAATGCTGATCGGCCAGTAGCCAGGCAGAAAGTATAGGCAGAACTACCAGACTAGGAGAATTCTGGGAAGGGGAAAGCAGAGAGGAGCCACCAGAGAGACACCATTTAGCTGCTGGACAAGTAACCTGCCAGAGCATTATGGGTAAACCACAGCTCATGGCGTGCATAGTTTAACATAAATGGTTTAATAATTAAGAGAGAGTTAGCCAGTAAGAAGCCTGAGCTACTGTCCAAACAGTTTATAATTTAAAAAAATTAAAACCAGAAGAAATGGAAAAGCCAGTGTAGATGATGGCAAACAAGGCTGGGATGCCAAGGAGCTGGGGCTAATGGCCAATCTCCATACCCACCAGGAGCCAATAGCAATCTCTGTTTTCAGTGGTTGCAAATAAACTCAGGACTGGGCTCTTTGATAACTGAAGTTACTTTGAAATTAATAAATTTGGGCAGTATAAGCTGTGTTTTATTGGCCTTCATCCTTTGTAAGAGGCAGTTTGATATGAAGGTGGTGGCTTGGTGTTCAGCATATGCCACATGTAAACTCTACAGGGCAGGGGCATGGAATACTTATTATGTTAGTTACTTTGTATTTGAAAGCTTCATCATTCACCAGATTTATGTTTTGACTGTCACTTCTGCCTAATGCTCTTATATCACTTTAGAAAAGGGGGACTCAGATTGTTAAGTTAAAGAATGTTCCAAGTGCCATATGAAAGCAGGTCACGGTTTTATTGGGGTGCATTAAACAGTGATGCTCTTGGCCTTGATTGCTTTCACTTCCCATTTTATTGAAGTCAGGAATATTATGTGAATTCCAACATTATTCTTCACAGTGGAAGACTTATTTTTAGGACAGCAATTTGGGAAGAGGATCTGTTTTTGATGTTGACTGCTTCTCTAAGTGCCATTCTGAGTGCAACAGCCTTGTGTTGTATTTAGAGAGCCAACCTTTGTAGCCTTTGATAGCCAACAAAGAGACCATTTTAGTAGTCTTGGCATCTGTCTTTGCTGGGACAAGCACTGTGCAACACACTGGCAAGCATTCAGGATTTGGAGGAAATCTGCCAGTGAGGCCTCACCCTCCTGTAGTACATACACACATGGCTTGTTCTTTTAAAGCCTGGCTGGTAATCTCTGGAAAGAGGCCTATCTAATCAGTCATCCTGCAACTCCATCATTTCCTGTGCTATCTAGGACTGACATGTAAATGGATGAGACAAAACAGCCAGCCTTTTCCTGAGAGTCAGAGAGGTGGTGAGAAGTTATCAAAGGCTTACTAATAAAGGGCTACTCAGCCAGGAGCTTTAGGATACAAAGCAGAGGCTGCACTAGTTACAAGTTAAAACTGCTGGTCTAGATTCAAGGTTCCCAAAGGTGATGTTTTTAAAAAAGTATTTGTTTAAAATTTTCTTATAGATTCATTTAAATGTTTAAAGTTCCAAAGAATTTATATATATATATATATATATTTATATACATATATATATGCATATGTATAGTGTAGTGTGTGTGTGTATCCATACATGCATACAAACAAACATACATCATAAGGATATATAGAATAAGGTAGATATAAGTGTATGCTATCATCTATCTATCTATGTACCATCTATCTATCTATCTATCTATCTATCTATCTATCTATCTATCTATCTACATGTCCTTTCAAGTTTCTAGTCTCTCTCTGTTTCTCTTTGTATACTTATTTATATTCCTTCTTTAGAACCCAAATAACCTTGATGTGGCTAGAGGGTGCTAAATGTATATACTTGTCAGCTAGCGCTCAAGATCCAGAAATTAACTGAGTGTCGTAGCTCATGATTTTAATCCCAACAATTGGGAGATTGGACAGGCAGGTTACAATACATTCTTGGCTTTAGCATAAGATGTATTATTTCCAGTTCTAGGTCAGCCTAGGTGAAGAGTGAGATCTTATTTAAAGAGAGAAAAGATATAACCAAAACTAACTCTTCTCATGGTAGGAGTGAGGGAGCAGAATTTGTTCTTTAATGTTGTCCCCTTGGCAGCTATGTCATAAAAAAATAGCATTCCTTATAAGGGCTACTGTAAAAGGGAAAGATCTTGGGCGGTAGTAGCTGCTGAATCAAGTCACTAAAATTTTACAGTGACCTCTTTTTAAACTGGGCTATTGCTGGCTCCAAGAGGTATGGAAACATGTTAGACATAGAGGAATGTCAGCTTGGCTGATTCAAAATGGCAAGGTCCCCTAGCTTCTTCCAGACTGGAAAAGTCATTTTAATGGTTTCAATGATAACAAAACCACAGTTGGGTATTTATTTATATTTAAAAAAATTGAGGTTCTTGGAGTCTGTCTCAGTTAGTGTTATTATTGCTGTGATGAAACAACATGGCCAAAAGAAAGTTGAGAAGGAAAGGGTTTATTTGGCTTACCCTTCCACATCATGGTTTACCACTGAAGGAAGTTAGGGGAGGAACAAGGCAGGGACCTGGAGGCAGGAGCTGATGCAGAGGCCATGAAGCGGAGCAGCTTGCTAGCTTTCTCCCATAGCTTGTTCAGTCTACTTTGGTATAGAACCCACTACCACCAGCACAGGGTTGGTCCTACCCCCAATGGGATGCCCCCCCATCCAACAATCACCAATTAAGAAAATTTCCTAAAGGGTTGCTTACAGCCTAATCTTATGGAGGCATTTTGTCAATTGAGGCTCCTTCCTCTCTGAAGACTCTAACTTTTGTTGCTGACATAAAACCAGCCAGCATAGGGTCTAAACTTACTGTTCACTTTTAACAGTTTTTCACACAAGAAGGATTTTATTAGCTTATTTACTTACCATGCAAAATAATAGATCTCATTGTGGTATTTTCGGACACGTTTACCATCACGCTTTTTTAACATTCATGCTTGTTTCTCCTGCTTCCCATAGCCTCTTACTCGTTTTCCCTTCTCTCCCAACATAAGCCTTCCTCTGTTTTCATGACACATTCATATGGCGTGTGCCATGTGCACATGTATTTATGTCTAGATTCTGAACGTGAGGAAAAAGATATGTTAGTTGTCTTTCTTTTCTTCCTTTTGCCTTCTTTTTATTCCCCTCTCCTATTTTTCTGGCTTATTTAGCTTAACATAATCTTCATGCATTTTCCTGTAAATGTCATAATTTCATTATTTTTGTGACTGACTAAAATTCTATCATCTGTTAATAAATAATAATTAATAAATAATAAATATTAATATATATGTATAACACACAAATACATTATATACACATATATTATACATGCACACACACATGAACACATGTACATGTGTCCTCTCTTACGCACATGCATTTCTACATATATGAATACAATTTGCTCAGTCTGAATAATGTTACTTGTATATAAATGTTTTCAGGGCTGACCATTTGGTATTGGATAACTAATTGGTGTGCTCTTCCCTGGGGAAGGCTATACTGTTGTCAGTGTTCTTTATTTGTCTGTATTTCCTTGTGTAGGGTTGAGGCCTCATGAGCTTTTCCTCATCTACATTGGCATGTCTGTTGTCCTTGTTCAGGTCTTGTTTAGGCAGGTATGTTGGTGAGACTTCATGAGTATAGTTTCTGATGTTTCTAGGAGACACAGTGCACAGATTGTTGTCATGTTGAATGGGTCCTAATTCCAACTAGAGAGGCTCTGGTTGCAATGGATAGAGACCATTACAGAAAAACACAACCGATCAAAATGAAGAGATATGGAGCCCAATCCCAACTGATACAATGCAATGATACTGTACAATGCAATTCCTGTACCTAAGGCTCTGGGATCATGGATGGTGATTGTTTTGGTTCATAAGGATCATAGCTTCTTCTCAGCACCACATGGAACCTTCTCTAAAATCGACCATATACTCAGGAACAAAGAAAAACTCAACAGATTGAAAAAATGGAATAACCCCCCTGTACCTTACTAGATCACCATGGTTTAAAGTTAGAATTCAACAACAACACAAATTGTAGAAACCCTACAAACTCATGGAAATTGAACAATGCTCAACTGTATCATTCCTGGGTCAAGGAAGAAATAAAGAAAGAAGTTAAAGACTCCCTAGAATTCAATGAAAATGAAGGCATAACATACCACAGAGTGGGAAAAGATCTTCACCAACCCCACATCTTTGTGTATTTCCAAAATACACAAAGAACTCAAGAAGCTAGTCACCAAAACACCAAATAATCAAGTTAAAAAGTGGGGTACAGAAATCGAGAATTCTCAACAGAGGAATCTAAGACAGCTAAAAGACACTTAAGAAATTGCTCAACATTGTTAACCATCAGGGAAATGCAAATCAAAACCACTCCTAGATTCCATCTTACATTGATCAGAATGGCTAAAATGAAAAACACCAATAGTTTATTTTTTCTTTTTTATAAATTTTATTTAAATTAGAAACAAACTTTTTTGTAGATGTTTTCTTATTTGAATTAGAAACAAAATTGTTTTACATGTGTAGGGAGCTGCAGAAAACCGCACCCAAAAGATAGCGCCGGTTTCTGCCCTCCGCCAGCCTGACGGCGAGCGCTCTCTGTGGTAAACAACTCCAAATATGGTAAAGGTCATGTATCCTCTTAATTCTGCTTGGAGACAACCTATCCTGGCGCGCCACGTAGGGTTAGGTGATTGGTAGATGTAGACTATATCAGGCCCCGTCTCCCTCGGCCCGGGGCCGCCTCCATTATACATTGTACAAAGCAAAGAGTTTCCCGATTAAACTGTGTTTGAAGAAGATTCCTCGGTGTGGAGTCTTTCTTGCTGGTCAAGGGTGGACGCCGCAAGTGGTGGCCCGTACGGGGAATCAGAACTTCTCACAGTCGGGGGTAAGTTCCCAAGGTAAGTGGAACTGTAAAGTCCACGGTGAATGCGGAGATAGGTCTCCGGTAAAGGAGCACCAAGGTCCTCGGGAAAGAGGCAGGAAAGTCTCCGGAAAGGAGCAACACTGTTCGCGACAAAAGCGAACCGAAAGTAAAAAACCTCGCTTCTGTTTTAATTTGCAGAGTGAGAGTAAGTTAATGGACCCCGCTATTATAGTGGTGATTTGGCTGCTTTTTAACATCGCAGCCTCGGGCAATCTCACTGTGGATAGTTGGGATAAATTAGGGAAAGATCTAGATTTTGCCTGGGCACAGGGAACGCTAAAGCCAGGGATGAGGCCTATTTGGAAAATGGTTCGCAGCTGTCTAGAGGATCAAAGATGCCGCAAGGCTGTAGAAGAGGGGCAGGAGACGTTAGAACAGCTGAAGGAAATAAATAGATACAAGTCATGGGGCCTGTGCAGCATGGTTTACCATTGCTGTCAGCCCTACCCAATCATGAAGAACCTGATTTGTGATGTGTGCAGGATAGTGTTAGGTTTGCTTTTACTTTACCTTCTATTCTCCATACCATTATATGAGTGGGTGGTTTTACCCCAGGGTATGGCCAATAGCCCCACTATGTGTCAGCTTTTTGTGTGTCATGCTATTGCTCCTATTAGAGAGAAATACCCTGCTGTGAGATGTGTTCACTATATGGATGACATTCTCTTAACTAGTAAGGAGTTGAAATTGCTGCACTTAGCATATGGAGATTGCATTGGATATCCAATCTACCCTTAATGCTCAATTGAAAGGTGGCATTATGGTTTTGAATCAACACATTGATCTATTGCAGGAACAATTGGATACTTTACGGCAACTGGCACAGTTGGGATGTGAATGGAGAATGCCTGGTTTGTGTATAACAGCTGTTTCCTATCAGAATTATTCCTTAGCAGCAAACATGTCTAAACAACCTTCATAGTATCTTCTAGGCAACTGGTCTGGGGATTTTGACAAGCTGATGCAGGAGCTGAGACTCTCCATAGTGCATGTGAATTCCACCAGGGTCGACATCTTGGTTGCGGAAGGACTGTCTGCGTGGATCACTCAAGCCATGAATCATCTGAAAGAGTGGGCAGGAATGGGTGCCCTGGGAGGAATGCTTATCCTAGTTAGTTTCATAACGTTATGGTGTATCTGCAGGATGAGGGTCACACAGCAGAGAAGTAATACCATGATTGCACAAGCCTTTAGTTTAGTTAAGGAATGGGCTGGAGTAGGGGTTATGTTTTCCATGATGCTGTTAGCCATTTTTGTTTGCTTGTGGTGCCTATGCAGGATCAGGAAGTCGCAAAAATCCCAAGCTGCTATGTTGGTACAGGCCTTTGCTGCTGTGGAAGCAGGACAGTCCCCTCAAGCATGGTTATCCATGCTGACAGACAAATAGATGTCTGTCTCGCCCTTGCTGAGTGAGTGATGCGTATCTGAATCAGTCATGCTCAATGACGGGCACCTACCCTCATGCTGAGCGAATAAGCATACATGTGTTCCCTTCAACCTAAGACATGAGCCTGTGAGGGCGACACAGTGACTCTTTGACGGGTAAGATAGGGACACTGGGGTTGAACCTAAGACAGAGATGACTGAAATCTGACAACAGATAGATACTGATACTCCTATAATATTAAAACAAAAAGGGGGAACTGTAGGGAGCTGCAGAAAACCGCACCCAAAAGATGGCGCCGGTTTCCGCCCTCCGCCAGCCCGACGGCAAGTGCTCTCTGTGGTAAACAACTCCAAATTTGGTGAAGGTCATGTATCCTCTTAATTCTGCTTGGAGACAACCTATCCTGGCGCGCCACGTAGGGTTAGGTGATTGGTAGATGTAGACTATATCAGGCCCCGGCTCCCTCGGCCCGGGGCCGCCGCCTCCATTATACATTGTACAAAGCAAAGAGTTTCCCGATTAAACTGTGTTTGAAGAAGATTCCTCGGTGTGGCGTTTTTCTTGCTGGTCAAGGGTGAACGCCGCATACATGACAATCCCAGTTCCCTTTCTCTCCCCTCCTCCCCTACCACCTCCCCCCCTCCCCAAAACCCTACCTATCACATATCCTTTCTGCTTCCCAAGGAGAGTGAGGCCTCCCATAGGGGTCATCAGAGTCTATCATATCTTTTGGGATAGGGCCTAGGCCCACCCCCATGTGTCTTGGCTCAGGGAGTATCCCTCTATGTGGAATGGGCTCCCAAAGTCCACACCTATGCTAGGGATAAGTACTGATCTAGTACAGGAGGTCCCATAGATTTCTGAGGTTTCCTCACTGAAACCCATGTTCCTGGGGTCTGGATCAGTCCCATGCTGGTTTCCCAGCTATCAGTCTGGGTACAAAGAGCTCCCTGTTGCTCAGGTCAGCTGTTTCTGTGGGTTTCACCAGCCTTATATGGACCCCTTTGCCCATCACTCATTCTTCTCTGCAACTGGATTCCAGTTGAGTTCAGTGATTAGTTGTGGGTGTTGGCTTCTACTTCCACCAGCTGCTGGATGAAGGCTATAGGATGGCATATAAGTCAGTCATCAATCTCATTATCAGAAGAGGGCATTTAAAGTAGCCTCTCTTCTGTTGCTTAGATTGTTAGTTGGTATCATCTTTGTAGATCTCCAGACATTTCCCTAGTGCCTGATTTCTCTTTAAACCTAAAATGTCTCCCTCTATTATGGTATCTCCTTTCATGTTTTCTTCTATTCTTCCCCTGACTCAACCTTTCTGCTCCCTCATGTCCTCCTCACCCTTCCTCTTCTCTCCTTCTCATTCTCCTAGCTCCATACCCCCTCTTCCTGTGCTTCCAATTTGCTCAGGGGATCTTGACCCTTTCCCCTTCTCCAGGGGACAATGTATGTCTCTCTTAGGGTCCTCCTTGTTTACTAGCTTTTCTGAATTGTAGGCTGGGAATCCTTTACTCTATGTCTAAAATCCACATATGAGTGAGTACATACCATGTTTGTCTTTTTGTGATTGGGTTACCTTGCTCAGAATAGTTTCTTCTAGTTCCATCCATTTTCCTGCAAATTTCAAGATTCCATTATTTTTTTTCTGCTGAGTAGCACATTTCCTTATCCATTCTTCAGTTGAGGGGCATCTAGGTTGCCTCCAGGTTCTGACTATTACAAATAGGGCTGCTATGAACATCGTTGAACAGATGTCCTTGTTGTATAAATGTGTTTCTTTTGGGTATATGCCTGAGAGTGGAATTGCTGGATCTTGTGGTAGACTGATTCCCATTTTTGTGAGGAGTCGCCATACTGATTTCCAAAGTGCCTGTACAAGTTGGCACTCTCACCAACAGAGGGAGTGTTCCCCTTTCTCCACACCCTCTCCAGCATAAACTGTCATTGGTGTTTTGTATTTATTTATTTATTTATTTATTTATTTATTTATTTATTTTCAACTTTTTTTTTACTTGAATTAGAAACAGGATTGTTTTACATGACAATCTCAGTTCCCTTCTCCCACCTGTCCTCCCGTACCCACCCTATCTATCACATATCCTTTCTGTTCCCCCGGATGGTGAGGCCTTCCATGGGGGGGGGTCATTAGAGTCTATTGTATCTTTGGGATAGGGCCTAGGCCCACCCCCATGTGTCTTGGCTCAGGGAGTATTCCTCTATGTGGAATGGGCTCCCAAAGTCCATACCTATGCTAGGGATAAGTACTTCAGATAAGGAACTTCCACAGGAGGTCCCATAGATTTCCGAGGTTTCCTCACAGAAACCCATGTTCCTGGGTCTGGATCAGTCCCATGCTGGTATTCCAGCTATCAGTCTGAGGTGCAAGAGATCCCTGATGTTCAGGTCAGCTGTTCCTGTGGGTTTCACCAGCCTGGTCTGGACCCCTGTGCTCTTCACTCGTCATTCTCTGCATCTTGGTTCCAGTTCAGTTCGGTGATTAGTTGTGGGTGTCTGCTTCTACTTCCACCAGCTACTCGATGAAGGCTATAGGATGGCATATAAGTTAGTCATCAATCTCATTATCAGGCGAGGGCATTTAAGGTAGCCTCTCCTCTATTGCTTAGATTGTCAGCTGATGTCATCTTTGTAGATCTCCAGACATTTCCCTAGTGCCTGATTTCTCTGTAAACGAGAAATGTCTCCCTCTATTATATCTCCATTCTTGTTATCATCTATTCTTCCCCTGACTCAACCTTTCTGCTCCCTCATGTCCTCTGCATCCCTCCTCTTCTCTTCTTCTCATTCTCCTAGCTCCCTGCCCCCTCTTCCCATGCTCCCAATTTGCTCAGGAGATCTTGACCCTTTTCCCTTCTTCAGGGGACCATGTATGTCTCTCTTAGGGTCCTCCTTGTTTATTAGCTTCTTTGGCAGTGTGGATTGTAGGCTGGTAATCCTTTACTCTATGTCTAAAATCCGCATATGAGTGAGTACAAAAGGAAGTGACACCACCTTTTCATTGGTATTTTTGATTTTAGCCATTCTGACAGGAGTAAGATGGTATCTCAGAGTTTTTTTGATTTGCATTTCCCTGATGGCTAAGGATGTTGAACACTTTCTTATGTGTTTTTCAGCCATTTTAGATTCCTCTTTTGAGAATTCTCTATTTAGTTCTGTACCCCACTTTTTAATTGGATTGTTTGGTGTTTTGGAGACTAGCTTCTTGAGTTCTTTGTATATTTTGGAGATTAGCCCTCTGTCAGATGTGGGGTTGGTGAATATCTTTTCTGAGTCTGTGGGCTGCGGTTTTGTCTTGCTGACTGTGTCCTTTGCCTTACAGAAGCTTCTCAGTTTCAGGAGGTCCCATTTATCAATTGTTGATCTCAGTGTCTGTGCTAGTAGTGTAATGTTCAGGAAGCAGTCTCCTGTACCAATTAATTCAAGGGTATTTCCCACTTTGTCTTCTAATAAGTTCAGTGTGGCTGGATTTATGTTGAGCTCTTTGATCCATTTTGACTTAAGTTTTGGGCATGGCGATAGACATGGATCTATCTGCAATCTTCTACATGCTAGCATCCAGTTATGCCAGCATCATTTGTTGAAGATGCTTTCTTCATTCCATCATATAAATTTAGCTTCTTTGTCAAAAATCAGGTGTTGGTAGGTGTCTGCATTAATATCAGGGTTTTCAACTCTATTCCATTGGTCTACCTGTCTATTTTTGTGCCAAACCAAGCTGTTTTCAGGACTATAGCTCCTTAATAGAGCCTGAAGTGGGGGATGGTGATGCCTCCAGAAGTTCCTTCCAACAATAGTTTATATTGTAGAGTTTGTGGAGAAAAGGGAACACTCCTCCATTGCTGGTGGGAGTGCAAACTGGTACAGCCACTTTGGAAATAAGTACGGCAGTTTCTCAGGAAAATGGGAATTAGTCTCCTTCAAGATCCAGCAATTCCACCATTAGGTATACACCCAAAGGATGTACATTCATACCACAGGACATCTATTCAACTATGTTCATAGCAGCATTGTTTGTAATAGACAGAACCTGGAAGCAACCTAGATGCTCCTCAGGAGAGGAGAATGTTGGGGTGAAGTGAGTTTTAGAAGGGTTGTAGAGGCTGATAAATCCTTTCTCAACATTTGACTTCCCTCTATAGTATGAATTCATGTACCCAATACAGACAATTAAGTGAAATTCATTTCTGCAAGAACTGGAATGAAGGTGGGGGAAATAAAAGAAATGAGGGAGCGAGGAAGGAAGAGAGGAGGAAAAGGAGAATAATGGACAGAGATAGGGGAAAGAGAACACAAGAGGAGAAAGGACACACACACACACACACACACACACACACACACACACACACACACACACACACACACACACTGGGAGGGCTGTCTGACCAACCCATAGTCCACTGTGCTTCTATTAACAGAGGCCAAATGTTCAGCAAAATACAGTCAGGAAATCCTGCAGCTGCTGTCCAAATAGTCCCTTATCCTGTGAGGAGGAGTTCGTTTGCTAAGATCTCCCTTTCCTTGGCAGAAGCTGCAGTAAATGCTCATGGACAATGTGTCTGCAAGCCTTTCACTATGAGCCTTAATGTTTTATCAAGAAGCCACAGTTTCTTTTTAATAATCTATGAAGAATTTCTTCACCACTAGCTTCAGATACTTAAAGGGCCATGTCTAATAAAGTTGTTTCCCTAACAGCATTGTAGCAACCAACAAAATGCACAGTTGTATGATTTATCTTTGCAATGGATGATAGACATCGAAATAAGCATATGTGGGTGTGTGCAATTCTCTATATAGTTAATTTTAGTAAGCATTCTGAAAGACATGTCTTATTCTCATTCATAGATGGGAAAAGAGATACACAAGAAATAAGAAACTTTCTAAATATTACACGCTTAGAAAATGGGGCCTTCAATACATAGGACTCTAGAATTGAAACTTGTCACCTTTTGTTTGTTTTCTGACTAGCCAGCATGTACTCTATTAATTCTCTTGGTGTGGGAATAGTTTAATGCTGCTATGAAACTTAGCTCCATAGGAAAGAGGGAATCAGCAATGGCCAGCGTACAGCAATCGAGTAACCAAACACCACAAAGGAACTGGCTGAGCCCCAAAGCTAGAAGTGACTAATTTCTTGGATTAGATCACACTGCCGGACAAGTAGGTGCCACTTCCTCTGGCCTACCAGGGTGATGCCAGGGCCAGCACAACCCTTCCCCCCACATCTCAGAACCACAATTTTTCATATTGAAAGGAAACTAGGGCATTAAGAATGGAACAGAATTTGAACCTTAGCATCTGACACTGCTAGGTTTTGTATTCCAGACTGTGTTAATAAATAGCTGAAGTAATCAACCAGGTTCCTATTTTATGTAAAGTACATATGCATGTAAGAAAGTTCACACATGTTGACTTCAGGAGACAGTGTCACCTGCTTCTGCTGGAAAGAAACTAAAAGGTCTCAGACCAGATGGACCGGATACCTGATTGAGGAGAGATATAAATTCAAATTAACAATAATGGAAAATACCAGTATGATATGAAATAAAGACCTCTTCCTGTCACTTGCAAATGACCATGGATGAGAAGGTGGGAAGGAAAGTGCCACAGGGCAGGCTCTGTTGCTATTTGGTGGACTTCAGAATAGTGCCATGTCCTTTAACCAACTTCTGGTTCTTCTCCTTAAAGATAAATTTAGGCTCAAATAAGCAGGCTCTATCATTGGAACTGAAGCACTAGCTGATTGTGTGGAAACAGGAGGGTGATCCATGGACTAGAACAGCCAACCACAGGCAGAACTTTTCACCTATCCTACTCCTTCCTGAGGATACCAGAACCACTGTGTCTCTACTCCAAAATTTTATAGAGGGAAGTTATTTAAAGAGACATCTTTTGGTTATTAGCTACAGGACTCCAGTGCTTAGCTTAACCCAAAAGGCAGCTTCCCATATAATGAAAACAAGAGGCAGTATGGTAGAGACTGGAAGGATGTGGCATCTTCTCCAGCAGTCTAAACGTGTGAACAAATTCAGAATGTGGAGAATGGTTGAACACTTGCCCAAGTTGTCATCCCATCACCAATGCCATGGATTGTCCTGTGGTAAGTAAGCTTAGTAAGACACTGGATTAGAAAAAAAGGAGATTATGAGAATTGCCAAAATATAGGCTCAATACAGGTGGAATACTTGGAGATTCTGAGTTTCTAAAATGATTTTGAAATATTTGTGTGTATTTAATAAAACATGTTGGGGATAGGATTCTGGTCTAAACACAGCATTCACTTATGATTCATACATATGCTATACATGGAAGGCAATATTATGCAAAGATGAAAATGTTTTCCATGGAGTGTAATTGCATAATGTGGAATTTTGCGTCTGGGTCGTGATGCTGGGGCTTAACTTGTTTTGGACTCTGAGGTGCTCTGCATTTTTAGATGAGGGATGTTCAGCTTGTACTGTATAATGGCACAGGCTCTGTGTTAATTTTTTTAGTGGTACTGATGCTGTGGTTGTGGAAAAGGATGACTGTGTTCTTGGGAAATAACCATTAAGATATTCCACAGTGAGGCCTTACACTCACAACTTGCTGTCAAATTGTTCAGAGGGGAAAATAGCTTGGAGTCTGTAGAGAAACATAGCAAATATTAACAGTGGGTGAATCTAAGTGTAAAGAATGCTGGTGCATCATGGGACTGTTGGTTTAGTTTTATTAAAGGTTTGAAAAAATTCCAAATAAAAATTTGAAGAAACATATCTCTACAGCGGCACCTTTTTATGTTTCTTCTTCTTCTTCTTCTTCTTCTTCTTCTTCTTCTTCTTCTTCTTCTTCTTCTTCTTCTTCTTCTTCTTCTTTTTCTTCTCTCCTCCTCCTCCTCCTCCTCCTCCTCTTCCTTCTCCTCCTCCCCCTCCTCCTCCTTCTCCTCCTCCCCCTCCCTCTTCTGTAGCAGGCTAGAGGTTGACGCTGGGTAACTTCTTTGATTTCTTCCCACCTTGTTTTTTGAGATATAGTTTCTTACATAGGCCAAGGCCAGTGAACTGTAGGGTTCCAAACATCAGTGCTTCTCAGTGCTGGGGTCACAGCATGATCTTATAAGAGGGGCAAGTATCTGAACTCAGGACCTTATGCTTGGAAGGCGAGCCTTCTATGGACTAAGTCATTTCTTCAATTCCTATGCTTCTCAGTGTAATGCCAAATGCAAAGCTCATCTAACAGATCAGCAGGCATCCATTTATGTTTCAGGACAGGTGTCTAATCTTGCCATGTCCTAGCTTCTCTTCAGTTGAATTTTGTCTTGTTGTGAGAAATGGTTAGTCCACGTATACGCAGCACACTGCAACTGTTATATTTTTAAATAGTGAATTTGGCCGGGCGCACACCTCAGTACTCAGGAGGCAGAGGCAGGCAGATCTCTGTGAGTTCGAGGCTAGTCTGGTCTACAGAGCTAGTTACAGGACAACTAGGGCTGTTACAGAGAGAAACCCTTTCTCAAAAATAAAGTGAATTTGATTTTGAATGAATTTTAATTCATTTTGAATGAATTTTACTTTCATGCACCCAATTTTAAATGAAGTACACTTGGACAATTTATCCTTTAGAAGGTACAAACTTCCTCTCTTTGTCACACTCTCTTTTGAAACCTTGCATTTCCAAATTTCTTCTAAGGGATTGTGGTGTGTCTTGATGTGTGGTGCTCATGCTTTCCCTGCAAACAGCCACTAGATGGCAGTGCTTCAGAACGTTGATCAGTTGGGAAGGAAGAGCGCAACCCTGACCCTGGCAGAGAGGTTATTTGATATGATACCGTCTGTGCTTATTATTCAAAAGGTTTGGAATGAAAACTTGGAAGGCTGAGGAAATGGTGATTTGAATTGTCCTTGTTATAATCCCTCGCCTAGAACACCCAGTTTCTAGAAACTGTTGTCCATTGGAACTCTTATTTTCCTGCCTGTCAGGCACTTAGGTTGCTGTTTTTCTGAGTCTGTCCGTGCTGTCCCGCATGAGGCACTGACTTCACCTGACATATATGCCAGTTACCACGAGACATTAAATCAATTATTTATCAGATTTAAAGTCTATTCTAGCCTCTCTTTATGGCCTAAATTGTAAACACATGATGATACTTGTTCTTCCTTTTTATGTATCTATACAGTTGGAGATTTGTGGGTGTTTCTGTTATGCTTTGATTAACGCTAGAAATCAAAGAAAATGTTCTTTGTTTATAATCGTGAAGTATGTTTTAATATCCATAGCTATCGATGTTAATACTGAGCATTCACATTCTAAAAGAAAATATACGATCCCAGGGTGTCCGTCACAAAGCAAAGCAAAGTGGCTTCAGTCCCAAGTCCTCTCAAGACTGAATTCCAGAGGAATCTAATGGAAATAAAACTCGATGACTCTGTGGCTATCTTTGGATAATCTTCAAAGTGAGGCTATAGATCATCGTAAATGAGAGAGAGAGAGAGAGAGAGAGAGAGAGAGAGAGAGAGAGAGAGAGAGAGAGAGAGAGAGAGAGAGAGAGAGAGCCAAGCCAGTGCCCGAAGGCAGTTAGCAGGCAGTTAAGGGGCCTTCTCCTGAGTGTGGTCTCTTTCCCATCAATCTGCTCACATTCTTGACTCTGGTGTGGATTGGGAGCAGCTCTTTCCAAGTCCACACTACAAGCTCGATGTCAGGAAAAGCATGGTTTGGGTTTTCTTCCTTGGACAGCTTCCTGATAATTCTTTCCCAAATGGTCAGATCCTTGGGCAAGTCTACTTTTTAGCATCACATAACCCTTGCATTATCTATGGCTCAATGAATTGCCAATGTTTACCTTCCACTTGGTGAAACCACAGACTGAATTGACCCCTTGCTCACTCATCAGGTGACCTGAGAGAACAGCTTCCCACTATGTGAAAATGCAGTGGTGTGCATGGAAAATTTGGGCTTGGATTGCTTCTTATCTCATCACAACCAGCCATATAGGTTAGCTTGGGTCTTATCCTTTCAGAATTAGAGATTTTTAGGACAACAGATGAGGTGAAAACAGTGTTTTTAGTGGTCTGGAGAACGTGAAATACAGTGCAAATGCAGTTGCTTTCATTTCAGTGGGACTTGATGCTAACCCTGGTGATTGAGGTGAGTTCTGTTTTGTAAACCAGAGTGATTCCAAACTGCTTATAACTTCCCTGAACTGTGAGAGTCATGGGTCTTCAGTGCTGGCTGATAGATGGCTGTCTCATTCCCTTCTTAGCACGTTTACTGCTCTGTGTTTGTATATACAGCAACTCTGGGTACCGTCCTGTGTGTCCTTCTTGCAGTCTAGATGTCTACAGAGACAAGCCATTGGCACATTTCCATTAAGAACAGGGGTGTCTTAGAGTACCATTTGGGTGGTTTGGGGTGACTTGTGTCTGCGTATGTATTGCATCACTCATGACTCTGGAAACACAAGGGTGAATGTGTTTGTCTATAACAGACTTACAAAGGCCCAGGAAAATATGTTGGGAACTTTTCCCAAATGGGGTTCCATGAGCCTACTTCTAGATGTCATGGCATTTGATTCATGTCATGAAGAATATGCTACATTT
Source organism: Cricetulus griseus (assembly GCF_003668045.3). Taxonomy (NCBI): domain Eukaryota; kingdom Metazoa; phylum Chordata; class Mammalia; order Rodentia; family Cricetidae; genus Cricetulus; species Cricetulus griseus. The sequence continues at coordinate 357,954,868 of NC_048595.1, read as the reverse complement.
TAAAATGTGCCTTTGGGATGGTGGAAATTTAGCCAGAAGTAGCTGTAAGAGCATAAGACAGGAGATGAGATGGTGTGTGGGAAGTTTTGATTGCCAGTATTCCTGATGAATGCAGGTTAGAGGGTAGGGTGCCTGGGCTGGAAGTACAAGGTATGAAAAAAAAATCTCAGGGAATTAGTTTGAGGCTCATGTTAAGATGGCTAGGATGGATGTGCTAAGGGCTGTAATCAGCTGTCATTATCTGAAGAGTTTTAAGTGGACCTGCTTGAATAACTAGCAGTCGTGAGACACTCATTGCATTGCACACAGTGTACTAGTATGCTTATGCATTATTCGTTTCCTTTTCCAGTTCTGTGGAGCAGACAGGATCACTAGTCTTTCTTCAATAGAAATACAGGATTTGAGTAATTTACTAAAGGCCTCTCACATATATAGAACCAGAAACTCTGTGGAAGCCAAGCTCACACCCAGGAGACCAGGCTGCCAAAGGCAGGCTCTAAACCAGCACCCTATTTAGGGCCAATACTGAAGTAGAGAGGTCCTGAGGGGAGCAGACTAGCAATCTCTGAGAACTCAGGTGATAGGAAGTCCTCAAGATAGACATGGAAGTACAAGAAGCAGATGAAGAAGACCTATGTGGAGACAATAGCATCCAGACTTGATAGTGAAACAGGGGTCTACTAGTCACATGTCACTGTTACAGTTCCCCTTGTATCCCCTCTCCAACCTCCCTGGACCGCTCCTGTGTGTTAAGCTGGTCTCTTCAGGGATCTAGGTGAGGCCCCCCACACAAGCCAGAGTCAAGGGAGGATGTCATATTTCACATCTTAAACTTGTGGGTTGCTGTATCATTTCTCTGGAATCTGTATTATTCTACTAAATCTATTTCTTGTGATCATTACTTCATAATCGTTCTTTTGTACACCAGCTTTGCTTTTTAACCACAGGAGAGACTTCGTATGTATCCCAGAGTTCTAATGTTTTTATAAAAGACCTGAAAACCAGAAAGAAAATAAAAATGCTATTTTCTTTTAGCTTGGGAAGTTGATATTCTCTACTTAGAGCCATCAGTTTGTAATTTGTGGCTCATCCATCACCCAGGACCACACAGCTCCCTTCTTTGCCAAGGTTTGCTCTCATGTAATATAGTCACAGGAAAAGCACCTCTCAAGATAAATTTTTATGACAGAATTTCTGCTCAGAACATTTAATTATATGTTCATTTGTGTCTCACCTTATTGAATTTACCATAGTTTTGAAAATTGATATCATTATGACATTATTAATGATGATATATCATTGGTTTATAGGACTTTTTGCTAATTTTTTGTTTATATTTTTGAGATCATAATTTAATTACAAGTTCTTCCCCTTCTCTTTCCTCCCTCCAAACATTCCTATATATCTCTCCCCATTCTCCTTCAAATTCATGGCATATATATATATATATATATATATATATTAATATATATATTCCTGAATATGACCTGTTGAGTCTATATAATGTTGCTTATAGGTGTATTTTCAAGGCTGACTGTTAGGCACAGGACAACCAGTTGGTACATTCTTCCTGGGGAAGACTACATCTGCCATTCTCAGGTTTACTTAGTTGTCTGTAGATCTTTGTGTAAGGCTGAGGACTTGTGAGCTTTTCTCTGTCTACTTTGGCATGCTAGTTGGTGTCATCCTTGTTGAGCTCATGTTTGAGTGGCCATGTTGGGAATACTTTACATGCATAGCTTCTGATGCTACTATGAGACACAGTCTCACAGCAAATTTCCTGATGCTGTGGTTCTTACAGTGTTTCCATTCATTCTTCCAATGTTAGCAGATTCTTATGTACAGGATTTTTCTGAAGATGTATCCATTGGGATTGGGCCCCAAAACTCTGCATTTTGATTGGGGGTTTTCTGGGTGGTCTCCTGTTGTGAGGAGATGTTCCACACTTATCTGTGGGTATGAAGACAAATGTTTATAGAGAATTTTTAGAGACTTTCCAGGTATAATGTCTCTTCTAGTAATCATGATTTCACTGGCACTGAATAATTATGTATCAGTACCAAGCATGGTATCCCTCTTGCTGAGGGGCTCTTAAGTCTGTGAGAGAGCTATTGGATTTTTGCCCTCGAACTCATTGGAAACTATCCAGAGAAAACAGGAAGGCCAATAATGTAAATATACTTGACACCAATAATTTCTGAATTGTTACAGAGCCAACTGTGTAAGATAATAGAAAGTGTCATGAAATTCTATGGCCATATGGTGAGATGAAAAGGGGTTTCTAGTCACCAAGTATATAGACATAACTAGTCTTGTACCATAACCTGCTTGTAAGATATATTGATGTAATAGTGGCCCAAATGCTATGGAAGTAACCAGTAACTCTTTGATTGGATTTAAGGCCCAACCTATGATCTAAAACTCATATCTGACATTGCTAAAGTAGTCAAGGACTTGAGGCTAGATAGGTCATAGGCCTATGGGAAAACCTAATATTACTATTTTGTTAAAGGAACATAGCAATATAGTGACTCCTAATGACACTGCTATACCTGTACTTCAGGGCAACACTCAAGCCTCATTAGAGAAGTTTCTTCTTTTAGTAGATGATAATTAACACAGGGACTCACAATTGAACAATATGCAGAGAATGAGAGACTTTGGAGCAACCATTCCTAAATGGGAAGTCTTCAAATTCCTCTCCTCAAGGCTCAGGGATCTATGAGGAAGAGGAGTCCAAAGACTGTAAGAGCCAGAGCTGGTTATGACTCCAATGAAATAGCCTCGTCCAGATACAACAGGACTGATGGCCATACAAACTCACAGAGACCATGGCAGCATGCACAAGACTGACACAGATTCAAGTTACACAACATTACAGCACTGAGAAGGTTGGGTAGATATGCCATCCCACCTAACTAAGGATCTATTTGTAATTAATGCCCACTGAGAAAGGAAAAAAATAGTTTTCCTCAATAGAGTATCTCTAGATACTCGATAGAGTAAACCATACCCATGGCAGACCCCATGCCTATGAGTGACCACCACAAAACAAACTCCCATGTTTTGCTTTTTTGGGGGTGTATTTTAAAATTTTGTTTTGTTTTGGCACTTCTTGTTGCTTTGATTTGAACTTTATTTTTATTTTTCTGGGTTGTGTTTTGAAGGGGAGAGAGAGGCAGAGACATAGAGTTGGGTGGATAGGGAGATGCGGAGGCTATGGGAGGAGCTGTGGGAATGGAAGAACATGACCAAAATATATTTCATAAAAGTTTTAAACAACGATTTAAAAAAGAAAAGGCATTTACAGTGTTCTTGAACAGGCGTCTTCTGGAAAGTTGGGAAAAAAATAGAATTGGGGTTGGTTGGCAGTTAGCACTAGGCAAGCCCCCAGGTGAGTGGATTTATAAAGAATGTTAATTGAGCATATCTTTAGTGACAGTCATTCTGTCTCACTGCTGTTACATCTGTCTGTATGCTAGAAGAGAGATATTCCCCAGTTTTGAGAAATCATTGATGTTATTACACAATCAGTAAGGTCCTGATTTGGGTGCTATGGAGATGGCTCAGTGGATGAAGTGCTGTCTGTGCCAGCATGAGGACCCAAGTTTGATACCCAGCATGCATGTAAAGGCCAGTCAAGGTAATATGTATTTCAATCTGCAGATGGTGGAGCAAGGTAATCCTAGAGTTGGAGAGGCAGAGACAAAACCTTTCTGGCCAGTCAGTCTAGCTGAATTTATACATTCCATGTTTAGTGACAAACCTTGTCTTAGAATATAAGGTGGAGAATGACAGAGGAAGATACCCAACTTTGATCTCTGGCCACCATGTGTAGGCATGGACACCCACACATTCACATACATTTTTCTGCATGGTCATACACATTCACATGGAGACACAGGTTTTTTCTGTTTGTCACCAAGCTTTATTTCCTCAAGTGACTGACGGCAACACTCACCTTTACTAGCATAGCAAGGTCCTTAGATGTAGAAAGGGTTTTATCTCTCATTTTAACCCCACTGGCTCTCAGTGAAGCATAAGAAAATGATGTCACCATGCAGCTAGATAAATGTAAAGGTCAGAAAGCTCTGTAGGAATTGATGTTTGCCTTGGATTCTTCCTGAACCCTAAGACTGCTCACAGAACACAGGGAGTGATGGTCATGGTCTTGACAAGAGTGAACTGACATGCCTCACTCTTTCTACCTACCCCATAGAGAGTAAGCCATTTAGCCACTTATTTACAGAACTGTGTTATGAACATAGTCAACACTTTCCTTGGGTCATTGTAGTTGGCTTCCATCTCTGTGGGCTCTGAATTTATGGTTTCACTAACTGCGGGTCAAAAATGTGAACAGTATGTTGTGATTTTGAATGTGTACCATGTAATTAAATCCATTATAGTTGCACTGTACTGAGCATGTGTAGAAAAATTTTATTTCCTAGGGAATATAGTATGATACAGCATAACAGTCATTTGCATAGCATTTATATTTTGTCACTTATGATAGTCTAGAGACTAGTTAAAGTACACAGGAGAATTGCATAGTTTAGATGAAAATGCCCCTATTTTATGTAAGGGAGTCCAGCAACTGTGGATTTTGGTATCCTCTGGAAATTGAGGAGCAACTATCATGTAGAAATAATTGGGGTCAGAAAAAGTCAAATGCTGGAAACAGGACTGGGAGTCACAGAGCTCCTACTCATCATCAGCCAATTATCTAGAGCTGGTATCCTGGCCATTCACGGAGTACCTGTGTGTCAGGTAATACAGTACATACAGGTTAACTTCTGCATCCCCACTCTCCTCTCTGAGTAACAGCCATGACCCATTGTAATAGTTTTCCATCTGATAGGCTGGAAACTCGTTTTTCTGTTCCTCCCATTGATGGAGCTTCACCAAAGAGGAGGGACCTTTCCACGGACAGAGGTAAGACCTTTTCAATGTTTTCTGCTTTGCTGACCCACACGGTCTTTTCCTTTTTCTCAGTTGTTTCCTATTACTTTAGAAGTTGAGTGCAGTGTGACCCAATGTTGGCAGTGTTGATGGCTTCACAGAGGGAGATAGGGAGTCAGAAGTCGCTTGAAGAATACCACACAAAAGGAAAGCTGAGCCTGGAAGGGAATGGCTGCATGTAGAGATTAGTTTTCTCCTGTATTTATCTAACTTGCTAACGATGCAGGACAGTTGTGCACCGAGTCATCTCCCCTTTGCTCTGATACCGGTTTTCCTTTCTATCCTGTGAACATTACAGGAAAAGAGCATCATTTTAAGAATTTGTTATTCTTCCTACTTTCCATTTCAGAATAGCCACTTCTATCTCTGAGCCCCAAAGAATGGGCACTCACTCTGCTTGTAGTGACGCAGGTCAGTTGCTAAGCAATGCACAGTGTCAAAGTTATTACCAAGTGAAGGTACAGAGTCAAAGTCATAAGCTTTGACTGTGTTTGGAGCCTATGATGGTCACCGATAATGTATTACAACTCTGTATTAATGAATTGGAATTTCTCAGGTTTTCCCTGTAGGGGCCCTGTTACCTTTCTAAGTTAGGCTGACGATCTTGTAAAGAAACTTTTTTAAAAAAGCACCTTGAATTGCAACAAAATAAGGAATCTTAATAACAAGAGCTATAACAACAGCTTCATTTTGAGTTGTTGCATTTGGCTCTTTAGTGGGTTGCATAACTGATACAACAGAGGCAGAGCAATGTAAATGGTTTTGACTTTGGGGTTGTAGGAATGACAGGTGATGTACTCATAGTTTTGTTCCAGTTAAAAGGGTATTAGGATTGATCAGATATGCCACTAGGGTCTTTTAAAGTTATTATTCTAATTATTGCTATATATTAGTTATGCAAATAAATCCTCTTCTCCCGTCTCCTCAACACCCTGGAAAGCCTCACATTTCCTTTGTGCCCTGCCACCCCTGTTCTCTCCCTCCAGTGGCCATTATTCTGTACTTATAAAGGTTCACTTAGTGGCATCCATAAACAAGTGAGAACTTGCTGTGTGTCTCTTTTGGTACTTGACATGTTTCACTTAATATTATGTTCTCAAGTTGCATCCATGTTGCTGTAAATGACAGGATTTAGTTCTATTACACCAGGTGAATTTGCTGCATTTTAAAACCATTTATCTGCTACAGGGAATCTGGGTTGGCTCCATATTTTATGGGTTATAAACAGAACTATAGTAAATATGTGTGAGGATGCACCGTTTTAGTATAAAATTTTTATGTACATTAATTACATAGCTAGTAGTTGGGGTTGCTGGATCAAATAGCAGTTCTTTTCCCAGGTTTTCTATAATGGCTACATGTACTTACACTCCTACCAATAGCATTACCAGGAAATTTGCAATTTTCAACTTAGCTGATTTTTTTAAGAGTTGTCTTTTTTCCTCATTTCCCCCACTATTCAAAGAACACAATTTATTTCACCTTTGGAACAATTTTATTTAATGAAAACAAAGGGGACAATGAACAGTTCCACCCTAGCTGCCAAGTGTGCTTAGTTATCCAGAGTCATAGGTGTTATATATTGAGACTTTCCACATTCCCCCACTTCCTGTTATTCTCAGTGCAGCTTATAACTAGATATAGATGATTGATATTTAATATCAAGGCTTAATAAGCATTTATTATTATTCTGGAAATTAAATTGATAGATTAAAGATGTCCCCTAAATGTAAAACACTTGAAAGAAGCATTTCAGTAGGTGCCTTGGATCAGGATCTTGTGTTTATCACTAGTCTTGAGATGGGTATATATGTGTGTGTGTGTGTGTGTGTGTGTGTGTGTGTGTGTGTGTCTGTGTGTGTACAATTTCTTGAGTGTATTGGCTGAGAAAGTGCCTGATTATTGAGTTTGTAACATTTAAGTAAAGCTTTGGTCTTAGAAGTGTAAAATATGCAGATATCTGAGGGTTAGCATTTGTTTTATGTCAGTTTTATGTCAACTAGATACAAGCTAAAGTTATCTGAGCAGGGGGGTCTTATTTAAGAAAATGCCTCAATAAACTGCTATAGATAAACCTGCAGGTCATTTTCTTAATTAGGGACTCATGGGGGGAGAACCCAGCTCATTGTGGGCTGGTAGTCTTGGGTTCTATAAGAAAGCAGCTTGAACAGGCAGTGGGGAGCAAGCAAGTATGCAGCACCCCTCCATGGCCTCTATATCAGCTCCTGCTTCCAGGTTCCCACCTTGCTTGAGTTCATGCCCTCATTGCTTTTGATGATGAACTGTTATATGGAACTGTGGGTAGAATAAACCCTTTCCTCCCCACGTTGCTTTGGTCATGACATCTTATCACAACAATATCAACCCGGAGTAAGACAGCATTTACATTTGGGGGCTGGATTTCTCTCAGTATATTTAGTTCTGGCTAAGTTGTATGTTTTCTAAGAGGAAGTTGTGAGAGATTGATAGCTAAGCTTCCTGTCTCTTGTGTATGTACATATGGATGCCACATCTGGTTGGGTAAGGTATGTATATAGTTGGGCTACTTGTGATAGAGCCTTCACCATTCCAGAGCTATGAAATGAAAGAAGCTAAAGCTAGTAAAAAGCTTTGTGATGAAAAGTTTGAAATGTTTGCAAGTTAAATAATTGGTATTTCAGACAGATCCTCAACTGTGATGTACTGTGATTGTGTTACTCAAAAATAATCCTACAATTTATCTACAACACCAATTTATCACATGGTAGTTGATATAACTGAGTAATGGAATGGATACTGATAACAGCCAGATGAAAATATTCTTTCAAAGCTAAGATTATCTGTAGTTGCTTGTACTTAGTCATTTGGTGCAAAACCAACATTCTCAATTTCAGAACCTCCATTTACGTGAAGCCTGAGACTATTGACCTATCAGCCACTTCTTTATAGGTCCTTTGATGGGAGGTGCAACTGACAGACATTCCAATAAGCTCTTACTCAAAGGGGCTTTCCAGAGAAGCAAAGCCATGCATGATTACTGATGAGCTACAAAAGAAAGCCTAGATGGAGTTCAAGCTTAACGAGAAGAAACGAGATGGTCCACAGCACCTTGCACTGAAAAACTGCAACCATGTGTAGGCCATGTATAAGGACCACCTGGGGAACCTTGGCATATGTAATGCCCAAGCATCTCCCAGGTACATGAAATCTGTGGCTTTTGCATCAGTTGAACTCTTGCATTTTTACAAAGCTCTCCTGGTAATATTCTCCTACAGTGGGGTTCTAAGATATCCTCTGAGGTAATTCTAAAGGCTGCTCAGCTACCTCCATCCATCTTCATTGTACAGAAAGAGGTGTGACTTCTGTCTTATGGAGGCAAATAAGAAAGACAAATGTAAGAAAGTAGGGAAATACTAGAAAAAGTTCCATTTCCTGGTAGATTGGAACAATCATTTGGAAGTAAATGGGAAATCCATCAACCCTTTCAATGAGAAATGGATGTAGAAATGAAATTGTATTTTCTAAGTTCATTTCAGACCCACACATCCTATGTTCTTTGCTGTGGCTTGGGTGATTCCTGAACCTAAAGATGAGTGGTGACAGAAAGCAGCAAAAGAAGTGCTCCTCCCTGGTAATTAAAGAAGGCTGTATTGATGGCACTTCCATCTCACACTTGGTGGCTAAAAGGAGGCTACAGAAAGGCCTGGGTTGCCTGGGGATGCTGCCTGCTCCTGCAGCTTAAACTCCACTAGCTCAGATGACTGTAAAAGCAAAGCCAATCCCTGAACTTCTGCCTCCTCAAAGAGTTACATCATTACATTCAGTTATATCAATGTATCAGTTAGATTGCATCTGGAAAAAACAGGAGGGAAATCATAATATAACTAGAAAGTTTTTTGTTTTTCTCAGAATCTGTGGAAACTGAATTCAAAAATCTGCAGCATGTCTGTTGGTTAATACAGATGTATGTGTGTAGGTGGATGGGTGGGGGGCACAGGAACCTATTATGTCAAGCTCCTGGAGTTTTAATGTTGTAGCTACTGGAGACTAGATGAGAAGAATGTGTTCAGAGAGAAAGGAAGGGGATAATGAAGGATAAGGGAGGATAATATAATCACAGTATAGTGTACAGTATGAAACAAAGAAAAAGCAATATAGCTGAAAGTTTCCCTCTAATGAATGATGGATGCCTATACCTTCATATCTGACCTTTCATATACAACTTAAGCTAGGCCATGTTCCAATCCATATGTTCTTTCAGCTGATAAATTTTCAGAGCCCTACATGGGTGATAATATGATTTAGCTTCTTAAATTAGATGAGTCTTGGCATGTTCTGGGATGGCTGTAGACAATGTGTCAGCAAAGTTGTAACTAGTTTTCCTCAAGGTGGGCCGTTGCCTGTAATGCCTGCCCAATGGAGACACATTGCCATCCTATTCTGAAGTCCACAATGAGTACACAGAGTCTACCTGAGGCAAAGAAAAAGGGACGGGAGGATCATGGTTGGAAAGTTCTGATCTAACTTTTTAGTGTGGACACTTTTGTTTGAGGAAGCCCTTAGCCTTCTTGCTGATGTCCCTCACTCTTCTTCACAACTGTGTTTTCAGTCTTTCCCATTGCAAACTCAAGTCAGAAGAGCAAGGCTTGTGCTTCTCATATTCTTGACCTGGCATTATGCCTATAGAGTTTTCTCTAGATTCATGACTTGGGCAGACTGGGAAGATATCTATTGTCACATTCCCTTTTGTTGTCACTCTATGGGGGACATTGTGTGGACATTTGGTCTTTTCCAGATGAAACTGGCTTTTACCTGAATTTCTCTGTGGTCAGAATCTTGGTGTGTGAAGAGCAAATGGATCCTGTGCAAGGGCCTTCACCAAATAAAGGAATCCCTGTATTGCATAAGCATGTAACTGTGCCTAAAGTCTTGGGGCAGAAAAGTGCATTTTTCTGGTCAATGTTTGATACAACTTGAGTCACAGCTCCCATGACCTTTTTTAGTGCCACTGTGCACCCTATGCCAGGAGGTGGAGAGTTCAGGGAAGATGGGTGTGGGAAATTCTAGGTTACACTGTCTATCATCTTCTAGCCTCTCACTGTACCAATCTAAACCCTTATCTGCTCCCTCCCAAGTAAAATGCATTGTGTGTGTGTGTGTGTGTGTGTGTGTGTGTGTGTGTGTGTGTGCATGTGCCAATGAATACATAATGAGAGGAAGAAAATCTTAGAACTTTACAATAGTACCTTTGAAGAAATGTCAGTCATTGTGATGACATGTGTAGAAAATAGAAAATTCTGAACTTTTACTTCATAAATCATCACTTTTCAAAATAAGCATTCCATGGTTCTCTTCTGTCCTTGTTTATGAAGTTGCATTTTCTTAGTTTGTCCATCTCTGAACTCCTCCTCCTCTCCCTTTGGAAATAGTATTTCAACTCAAAAGTCAGCTTTTCGATTGCATTTTGCTAATAGGTCATCAGAGGAAGGGAACTGATGTGTATTGAATTTTTTTTTTCTTCCTTGCTCTCAAAGCAAATACGTTGAGGCAACCTAGGCTGCAGGGCACTTACAGCCCACATGCAACTCGTTAAGAATCCATTAAGAGACTTTTATATTGAAGTTGTTTGTGTAGCCAGTGTTTGTATTTCTCTAGCTGATGATTTATCACAAGCTACGGTAGCATTCCCCGGAAGATGCATGCAGGCTGTGGGTTGTGACTCAAGACTTAGCTGTGTTTCTTTATGTCCTGAGACTCAGGTCACCTGGATGTGGCCTATCTGATTTGCATGAAAGTTTCCTGGCTGCTGTTCCAGAAGGAAATGCCCTTGTAAAGGCAAAGTCTGTAACATAAGCAGTCCCAAGCACAAGAATTTAAGAGCAAATTAGTGGCTTGCTCTCTTTGTTGGAATAAGGGAGCTGAAATGCTATGCTATGCTTTCATTTGATGGGCTTAGCAGATTTAGAAAAATGCAGTTTACACACACCATTGCAGCTGTAAAGCTCTTATTCATGCACATCAATTCTAAGCTCACAGAACAGGGCTTTGAGAAAAGCAGAATGAAGACTGTCTCTGTATAAAATGTTCAAACTGGTTCCCTAAAATGAAGGGGCTGGGCCTTCATCCTTGTAGCAGTTGGCAACTTTTTAAATAGGTAAAGCAGAATTTGAATGTAACTCTTTTCCTTAAAGTTATATCTTATGTGATGTTCTTAGTTGCTGTTTCTAGAAGTTTGAATTCCCCTGGGAAATGGTGCACAAACCTCAAAGTGGATTTGGGAATGCAATTTACTTTTATCATGTTTAAATGTCCTGGTTTAAGACATTTCTCCTTATAATAATCTCCTGGATTTCAATGTAATTTAAAATCAGTATTAAAGTTTACAACTTGATGTGTGTCTTGGAGATGCAGTACTTACACTCCATAATTTGTTGTTTGGTTTTGGAAGCTATAATGCCTATTTTTTTTATTAGAATCCTTATCTCTTCTTATCCCTGGTTCTCAAAAGTGTAGCAAGCCAGATTCCCCCACCCTCTCTTGCTGATCAAACTGTTGGATTGCTCTCTGTTTTACTTCCCAGATTTGTATGGTTGGGGAATTACAGTAAAATTCTGAGATGCCTTTACAAATTGTTATTGATACATGGATATGGATAATGTCATAGTCACTTTTGAACTTTCCTAGACAAGGCCCAATCACCATTGTCTACGAGGGTGAACTGAATCATAGGTGCTGAAGGAAGTCAGAAGAAGGCAATGGATCTCCTGGAACTGGATTTACAGGTGGTTGTAAGTTGCCTGATGTAGGTGTTGGGAACTGAACCTGGGTTCTCTGCAGGAACATTAGTACTATTAACTGTTAAGCTGTCTTTCCAGACACTAAGATGGAAACTATTTTCCGATAAGAGAGAAAGTTACTGATAATCTTTTTGTTGATGACTACTATTGATACTTTAGTGTATTTCTTTCAGGTCTTTGTGTGTGTCATTCTCTCTCTCTGATTTTTCTCTGTGTTTGATTCCCTTTGATTTTCCTCCATTTTTTATCCAAATGCCAATACTACTTTGCTCTTTTCATTGTTTGTTCATTCCCTCTTATAAAATGAGCATTTCTTCTCGATTCTTAAATATTTTCTTGAAATTTTTTTTCTGGGGTGTCTTATTGTCTGATAGTTTAATTTTGGCAGATGGCTAAATTGATTGAGTTTTACACAGTATTGTGATGGACACCTTTGAATATTAATATGTAATTGAAGCTGTGTCTCCTCATCTGTGGCATTACAAGACAAAAAATAATACCTAATTTTTATTTCCCCTGGTAGCTTTTGCCAATTAATTCCTGTAGGGAGACTCTAGTCCCGCCCCATGTACCCGGACAGGTGTGCCTGAACACTCCCGTGAGGGTGGGGTAAGGGGAAGTCTTAGGCTGACATAGAAAGGCTTCTTAAGGGGTTGGCAGATGGGTGCACACTCTCTTCTGCTCCCCCAGCTACCGGCGCTGGTTCCAGCTCCCTCCCTCTCGCTTTGGCCTGCACTTGACTGGTGTATCTAAATAAAGAAAACCTTAGTTCTATTGGCTGCTGACTGATCACTCCACAAATTCCCTTTAACCTTCATGTTTTGGGTGAGTGATTCAAGTCTTTTGGATACATTTTCAAAATTATTTTTAAGTTTAATATATCTTGATCATATTCTTCGGCTTCCCCAAGTCCTTCCCTGTCCCCACTCACCCAACTTTAAGTTATCTCTTAAAAAAAGAAACAAAAACCCAACACAACAACAAAACCTCCCCAAACCAAGAAAACAAAATAAAACCACACCCCAAACAAACAAACTCACCAAACTAACTAAAAAAAGCACATATAAAAAACCTTGGGAGTCCACTATATGTTGGTCAACAACTATTGAACATGAGGCCAGGCCTGGAGTGATTCATGTGTGCAGTGACACCATACTGGAGAAAACTGATTTTTTCTTTTTCCCAGCAGGCATATGGACAGTTTAGCTGTTAACTTTTGGGGGGCATGTTTTGAAAGCATGCCATAGCAGCCTTTGATTTTTTCTGAGTTGTCACAGGATTCTTGGTGACTTGGAATTCTATTTGTGTAAGGGCCATGGGTATAGATCTGTCCACACAGCTTGCGTACTTTATTTACAGTGAACATGGAATGACCAAAAGCCAGTTTACAAATATTTAGCTTCTAAAATAATCTTAACAAAACTACCAGAGGTTTAAGTTTGTCATCATAGCAGGACATAAGACTCTCCAACTGTCTTTTGGTGTCTGATGTAGGATTGCTGTTCCAGTGACCAAAGGCTGCTGGTCTAAGATGCTCTGCATTAAGTGTCAGGGGTTTATTCATGATAAATGTTCCAAGAGACCTCTGAGATGAAAACAAGACTCCACAGAACCATTCTCCCCCTTTTAGACTCATAAGGTTGACAAAACCAGGGACAAATGAGTGATTTTTGTATTCATGTCTGTTTTTGAAAACTTGCCCATCATGGCCACCAGAAAGTGTAGCTGTGACCTCAGTGCTATTCTCTTGTCCAATCAGGGCCTCCCTGCTGATTCTTTGGAGAAGTGAGACATCCATAGCAATGACAGAATGCCCAAGACATTTTCAGTAAATCCATCCCAAGTATTTACATGGATTATAATCACACCACTGTGGTAGCAATGGTTATGCAAAGTGTGGGTGGCCAGTAGTTGGCCCACAGGCCACCACGTCCTCCTAGTGCCAGAGAAGGCATCTCAGTGATTCCCTGAGTCAGCCCCTGAGAATCTTCAGTGTGTGTGTGTGGGGGGGGGCAGAGCGGCCAACAAAGTGTGTTGGAAACTGTTTGCCATTTCTTCCCAAAAGAAGACGTAAACAAAGAGATTTTTGTTGATTTTTCAAACCATTTCAAGATTATATTTTTACCTACACAGTATATTTATTTATTCTTGTTTAATTTCATACATGTATGCAATGTAATTTGATCATATTCATCCCCATTCCCACTCTCCAACTCTTTCTGGGCCTCCTTTTCCAGTGTCCATTTCTCAATGTTGTTTCTTCTTCATTTTTAATCTTTCAAGCCACTGACTCCACTGTTGCTCATGTGTACATGTGTGTAGTCATCCACTGACTCCATTCTTGCCCATGTGTCCATGTGTGTAGTCATCCACTGGGGCAGGGACAGTCTACAAGGGGCCACATCACTGAACAAAACTGACTCTCCTTCTCCCACCAACCATTTAATAGCCATTAGGAGTGAACCCCTCCCCATTATTTTGGGAATGTATATAGAACAGAATTTGTTGAACCATATAGAATACCAGTTACTTTTCTCATGCATAGCTCAAGGGTAAAGTCCGTCATTGCAGAAAAGAATGATGGCAGGAGTATAAGGAGACAGGCCATGTGTCCTTAATCAAGAAGCAGAGATGGATGAATTCTGATGCTTATTTCACTTTCTCCTTTTTACTCAGTTCAGGACCCCAGCTTATGGAATAGTGCCACTAACATTTACAGTGACTCTTTCCATTCAATCCACTCAGTAGAAATTTTTGCAGAGGCCTGATCAGAGTTTATCTATCTGGTAATTCTAGAATCTGTCACAATGACAAACAACCAACGTTAACCATCACATGTGATAGTCTCATTTTTGTTGAAAAGCAAACACATTGTTTTCCATAGTGATGGCACATTTTTGTTTTTATTCTCACAAACAGTACACAAGAGTTCTTGAGTTTTTATATCCTTTACATGCTGGCTACTCTTATGTCAACTTGTCACAAGCTAGAGCCATCTGAAAGGAGTGAACCTCAATTGAGAAAATGCCTCAATCAGATCCAGTTGTAAGGCATCTTCTTAATTAGTGATCAGTGGGGAAGAGCCCAGTCCATGGTGGGTGCTGCTATCTCTAGGCTGGTGGTCCTGGGTTCTATAAAAAAGCAGACTGAGCAAACCATGAGGAGCAAGCCAATGAGCAGCTCCCCTCCGTGGCCTCTGCATCAGCTTCTGCCTCCAGGTTCCTGCCCTTCTTGGGTTCCTGTCCTGACTTTCTTCAATGAAGAACAGCAATATGGAAGTAGAAACTCAATAAACCCTTTCCTCCCCCAAGTTGCTTTGGTCATGGTGTTTTATCACAGCAATAGCAACCCTAAATAAGACACTTTAACTAATTTTTATTTTTTAGAGTCACCATCTGAATTTTTCAGTAGTATCATTGTGACTTTGATTTGCATTTTGTTAATCATTATTAATGTTGAGCATTCTATTTTCTGCACTTACTGTCCCATTAGTAAGACATGTCTTCTCAAGTGATTATTATTTTGGGGGTACTTTTGTTGTTGAATTGCAGGAGTTTTCTAAGTATTCAGACAAAGCTACTTACCAGACATATGCCTTGCAAACATTTCTTTCATTGTGTGGGGTGTGCTCTCTCTTGAGTGTTCCCTTGGCTCCACAGCTTTAAGCTTCATTCTGTCCCATTTGTCTGTTCTTGTTTCCATTGCTTGTGTTTCTTGGCACTATATTCAACAAACCATTGTATCTTAGTTGGGATTTCTATTGTGCGAAAACACTGACCAAAAGCAACTGGGGAAGGAAAAGGGTTAGTTTATTTCAGCTTAGACTTCCATACCACAGCCCATCACCAAGGAAGTCGGGAACTTAAGGCAGGAACCAGGAGGCAGGGATGATGCAAGACCATGGAGGAATTCTGCTTACTGCCTTGCTCTTTCATGGTTTGCTCAATCTGCTTTCTTATACTATCCAGGACCATCTGTCCAGGAGTGGCACTGCTCCCATCAAGCTGGGCCCTCCCATAACAATGGTTAATTAAGAAATGCCCTACAGACTTGTCCATAGGCAATCTTAAGGAGGTATTTTCTCAATTGGGAGTACCTCTTCCCCTATGACTTTAGCTTGTGTCAAGTTGACACAAAAGTCTATAGTATACATTGAAAAATCCAGAAGGTTTCTATTCTGGGTTTTATATTCTGTTCCACAGGATTATATTTTTTGCCTTTGCCAATACTACACAGTTTTGGTCATGTTAGTTTTATAATTGCTTTGTGTATGTGTACATGTATGTGTATATGCAAATATATGTATAGGTGAAGGCCAGAAGCTGACATCAGGTTTCCTCCTAAATTTCTACTGTTATCATCATCATCATCATCATCATCATCATCATCATCATCATTATTTGAGACAGTATTTTACTGAACTAGAATTCACTGACTCCTTTACACTAGCCAGCCCCAGGGATCTAGCTGTCTCTACCTCTCCAGTGCTTGGGTTGCAAGTATGTGCCACTAAGCCAGCTTTTTTAGGTGGTGCTGGACATTTCCCTCATGCCCTTAGGCTTATGTGGCAAGTTCTCTACTGGTTGAACCATATTTCTAGCCCTAGTAAGTCTTGGTTTTCAATGCTAAGATTGAACCAAGGGTTTGAGTAAGATACAACCCTACACCTCTAGGATGTCTGAAGTTATGGTTGTATGAGGTCTTTGCCTTTGTCCTTTGAAAGATAGTTTTAACTTTCACTATGTCAAAACCAGTCTGTTATGCACATAATCTTTATAATCTTGTTGATCATGATGTAAAAGCTCCATGTGCATGTAATCTATGGAATTTCTTCTTATTATGAGCAGAACTGAGAACCTCAAACATGAAGCAAGTACGGCTTGCAAGCTGTGGAGTGATACAGTGACCTCCCCCCTCCTCCTTCTAACCATTTCTCTTTAAACCTAACCCATAGAATGGCTCTTTTCCATCTCTAGATGCAATCTGAAGTGTTACAGTAGACCCAATCTCACCTGGATAAAGAATAGGCCTCATTGGTTGAAAACCCACATGACTCCACACATTCAGTTGACCCTAGAACTTCTGCTGTCCTCTTGCTCAGGCCAGCCTCCAAAGCTGAACCATGAGCTGGGTAAATACTCTCCCTTCTCTGTCAGAGAAGCAGCCAGCATTCCTCTCTCACTAGAGGCTGTTGGCAGCTGTGGGATTTGAAGGTGGTTAGGTTTCACTCTCCTGAGAGACTTGTAGTCTGATGCTGGCTCCCTCTGCTATGGCAGCTTCCAAATGATTGTCATATGTGTCCTCATCCCTGCAGACTCTGGATGTTCAGGCCATTACCTGCACAATCATGTCTTCTCATGTCATTATCTGTGTAATCACATCTGAGCTTCATCCAACATTGTTTTCAGGCTGTTTTTCTTCCATCTCCTAAACTCTAGTGAGGACGTAGCCAGGGCTTCCTTAATGTTCTCTTAGCTCCCTCTTCAAATGCCGTCTAAGGAATGGAAAACAACTGGAACAAATAAAAACCACATCTACAAAAAGGAGCCTTGCAACTTCACCCTACAAAATCCCAGTGAATAGTGTCTTCTGTTACACAAGAGGAGAGGAAGGGGCCACACTCTTCATGGCCTGTTTTATACTCTTGCTTTTCCAAGTGTACAACTTGTACATGAACACTGGCTTTACCTGGGGCTTGTTCATCATGAAACCATTGAGTGATTGACAGATGATTCTTATGCATGTTAAAATTTGAAAAATACATATCAAACACAGAATGGATGGCACCTATGAAATGTACCAGAAGTGTCTACTGAGGCCAGAAAAGCCACCACTTTCAGCACCCTGTTATGTACGTCCACAGTATAGGACTACAAACAATAAAACAGTAACGCAGAAAATGCAGGAAAATGAATGGAAAGCTCAGATGAGGTGGCAAGTTAACAGCAGGCTGGGCCAGATGGGGGACATTTGAGTGGCTGGGGGAGCAATGGCTGCATCTGATGGCATCATGTTGGCATTTGGAGGAGTTTTGGTTGCAGCTTGTTTTTCACTTTGAGTCCTGGTTGCATGTCGTTCTTTCCATCTTTCCCTAATTGCTTTTCCTACCCTGTCTTCGTCTCCACTCTCCTGACCTCTGGTGCTGTGTCAGCAGCTTGGGCTCTTTATTTGTTTAGTTCCTATGATTCAGGGACTTCTTTTTGTAAACTTGGTAAACTTTTCCATATTTCCAGTTATATTGTTAGTGGGTTTGGAGCATTTTTTCCATTTATAGAACCCTTGTTGAAACTGTGGAGTCTTGGACCTGTTAACTATCCAGCTATTTGGTTTAAAAATATGGCATATGTGTATGCATCTCTGTGTGTATGTGTTTGAGAGCAAGTTAAAATAATTACAAAAAAAAATTCCCTGAATTAGGATCTTGGTTGGGTGAGCTAAATAAAACTGCAATTTGTCGTCGGCTGATGCTCACTCGTTACCACATATTAAGAACATATGCATTCCAACACTTTTGTTTCCTTTAATTTTAACTGACTTATCTGAAAAACTTTGGGCTGGACTTCATTTCTGCGTACCATCTGTTACCACGGATTTTTGACCGCTCTGTTTGGCTCAGGCACAGAAAGCACAGTTAATTTCCCCATCACTCTTCGGAGCACAGCTATTCATATTGCGATTTGTCAAGTCAAAGTTGTTTCAATATGTTAACTTCTGGTTAAAAAATAATCCATTACCTTGGAAATTTTGGTACTCAGGGATGCCTAAAGAAAACAAATACCAACGACTTTTGTTCTGTACACTTAGCCATTGAGTGCTCATCTGTTTACATGAGGAGCTAGCGAGCACTGAAATGTCATGATTCCCACTTTGTATTTTCTTGTTATCTCATAGTATTGAAGACTAGTTTAAAGCGGAATTATGCAAGTGGTCTTTAGTAGTAGAGCTTCGTATTTTAAAATACTTGTAGATAATAGTGGCAGAGATTTCCCACATTTCCTTCACTGTTTTTTCTTATTGGTAACATTCTAAAATAATTTTGGCACAACACAGCACAGCACAGCTGCCACAGAACGGTTCCTCAATGTTATTGCTTCATCACAATACTGAACTCTTTTTATTTGGGATTCCACCTTGCAGACCTCCATTACACTGGAGTGCCATTCCCCCATAGCCTCCCCTGTCTTCAGCAACTTCTATGTGTTTTCTTGTTTTCACCACCTCTGTGGAACTCTGTGGAAAGCCTTCCATCTTGCATGCATCTGTTCTTTTTAATCACTCTTAGCTAAAAATTATGAATTGTTGAGAAGACTAGGATGAAGGTGAAATATCTTTATTGCATCCATAGGGCGGTTGAGTGAAATATTCTTATTGCATCCATAGGGCGGTTGATGGTATTTCATGAACCTCATCTCAAAGCAGGTAGCCTTGTTTTATTGCCTAAGGTGGTCCCTATCAGGGAGCATATCCTTTGTAATATTTGCCCCTTATAACCTACTATGCAGATCATGACCCCCTTCTTACTCAGAGTGGAGAATGGTCCCTGTTCCATTCCTGCTTTGATATAGGTCTCAGGTAAACTTCTGGGAGAATTATATGCAACTAAGAAAGCATGCCAATATTATTTCCTTTTGGAGGATACTGCAGAACTCAGCATCTTTGTTTCTTTGCTTCTATAGTGGAATATCTGAGAATGGATGATTTTTAGAAAACATAAGTGCCTCCCTAAGATCCAGTTGTAGGCAAGCTTTAGGGTATTTTCTTAATTAGTGATTGATGTGGGATCACCCAGTCCATTTTCTGTAAGAAAGCAGATTGAACAAGCCATATTGAGCAAGTCAGTAAGCTGCAGCCCCTGCCCAGCCTCGAAATTCCTGCCCTGCTTGAGTTTCTGCCCCACTCCCTCTGTGATGGACAACGTGGGAACCATAAGCTGAAATAAACTTGTCCTCATGGTGTTTTATCACAGCAACAGAAACCTCAACCAAGATAATGGTCAAGTGAATTTTGTTTGTCAATGACCTTGCTGTGTCATTTGTAGAAGAGTAAGTATGCCAGAGAGGAGAGAAGGGCAGGAGGTTCAACTTGTTCTTTCATGAGAAATTATTCTGTTGATAACTCACCCATTCTTCTGGTAACGGCATTAACTCTTTCAGAAGCATAGAACATTCATGAACACATTTTCTCTGACAGATCTCATCTCCCAACAATGCGGCACTGATAATTAGGTTTCCAACACGTGAAGTCTATGTGATGCATCCGAATGGCAGCACTAGCTGATGTCTAAGGACAATTATGGAAGAGGTAGCTATGCTTCCTGTTAAACTGATTTCAGCCATCAAGAAGACTGGCAGACAGCTCCGCAAAAGTCTAACCTTTTCTTTGGCTTCCAGAAAGGCCTGGGAGACAGGAAAAGAACAGGGAAGATGGTGCTTTGTTTTCCAGAACCATCAATGCCATTTCAAAGGGTGCCATCCTGCTACATCTAATATCTAATGCTTTGAAAACAATAAGCCATGGCTTGGGGCTTGGTCTCAGTAAAGTCAGCTTTCCATTTGAGAGAGAAGCAGGGTGGGATCCATGGGTGCAGGATCAAGTTTTCCAGCAGTGAAAGAACGTCTTGGAGATATCTGCCACACATCCATCTTGATGTTGAGGTAGCGACTCTTTTAGGCCCAGACAGTGCTTTGTGCCATGCACATGGCTGGTTGCTGAGGTGGCTGCTTGCTTTCTGCTGTCCTCCAACCCTTCCTCTTAATTAGTTGCATATCTTTCCCAATCTTGTCTCTCCTGACTTTTCTTTTGTCTGCCACTGTAGCAGATGGCTGGTGTCCCACACTATTCCTGAAGATACCCCAGAGTCATGTGCTACAAACATCCTACTTCATGCATTTCTCTGCCTGCAGGAACTCTTGGGCAGCAGGGATCAGCCAAAAGGCAAAGCAGTTGGTTCCTCATGATGTATTTCCAATAAAGAATTGGAGTTGATGGGTAACTGCCCTACTTTCATTGTCCCTCAGATGGCATAATCTCATGCCAAGATCTACTCTAGCATTAGCTAGTAGAATGTTCTTTAATACTGGAAATGTTCTATCAGCGTCCCTTTATAGGGTTCTCATACAATAACTTGTAGCTACATGTAGCCATGGAACAATTGACATGTGACTAGTGTAGATGAGATTGCAGTTGTTCAGAGGGTTCCCAGTAGGACTGAGCATCAGTTGCCCATTGTGGTCATCCATACATGGTTTCATTCCTCCTTGTAGACTTTGCTCCCCTATGTCTCACTTCCTGACTTATCTGTACTTCCAATTATTACTTCCCAAATAAACTGTGGGATTAGCACTCCACCCTCCTTTTCCCAGAGACTGCTTTGAGTGGAGCCCAACCCCCAAAGTGTGGTCACTTTCTCTTAGTTCTCGGTCTCTCATCTGGTATCTCTGACCTTTTGTGTCCCCTATTTTTTTATTCCAGTGTCACTGTTTATGTCAATCTCATCATGGAAGCTTTTCCCTTGAATAGAAGAGGCAAAAATATAGTGCTATGATGAGCAAAAACAATCCTCAACTGTCGGCTCACATCCTCAGAGGTAGCCGTCTGAAACTCTGGTGTACCCTAGAGAGGAAATACAGAGAAAATCCTTTTATCCTTCATATCCGGGGGCACTGATCAGGTTGTCCTTCTGTGATATGTTTCTCTTATTGGTTGATAAATAAAATACTGTGTGGCAGGAAGGATGGGCAGGGGTACCAAAGGAGGAGAATTCTAGGAAGTGTCGCCTTGTGAGAGGAGTCACCATGTGAGCCTTGGAAGAGAGGATGCATCAGGTGTTCTCCAGTAAGCCAAGACCATGTAGAAATACATAGTTTAATAGTAATGGGTTAATAATTAAGACAGAGCTAGCCAATAAGAAGCCCTAGTCATCAGCTAACAATTTCATAATTAATATAGCATCTTGTGTGTTTATTTGGAGTGAAACAGCTAAAGGAACCTCACGTTACAGTGACACAATCACTGAAATCCATAGAAATCAAATTATCTGCACCTTTGAGATTTTGCTGGAGGTCAGCTTTGTGTCTTAAAGGGAAAGAAAAGGATACGCAGAAATATAAATGGCTGTTGTATTTGTTTTTTCAGGAAAGACTAAAGTGGTTCACTTGTTCAGGAAGACATATTACTTTGTTTCTCATTATCCAGAACTCTCTATTGACTGAGTCTTGGAGCAGGGGAGATGCTCTCCCAAGTAGGTTTAGCAAAGTTAAGGGCAGGCAATGTGAGCTTCAAAGCCTCTTGAGGCTCTTCACCCATGTACCTGCCTTCTTGTCTGGCCTCACTGGACAAAAGCTTGGTGTTCTACCTGCAGTCATTTCTAGGACTATTGATTTTTTTCATTTTTATCTGATTTTCTAAAACAAAGACTTTCTGATTCAAAGCTTTCTATCAAGGTGCTACAGTGGTACAGGAAGCTTGAAGATCGGAGTGGAATGCCTGAATCCCACATGGGAAGCTTGGCCGGCCAATGAAAAACAACTCCCAGGAAGCATTTTGCTGTTGGCTAAAGGATAATAACAAAATGAACAAAAGATATGTTACTTTTGAATGAATCTGGGAGTTTCTTCCATATTCCTTATTTATTCTGACTCTAGGATTGGAAAGAAGTAAGCAAAGTAACTCATTATTCTAGGATATGACTTTACACACAGAAAATCCTCAAGAAGGTACAGACAAAATATAAGAATTAGTGAGTACATTCCCAGGTGCCTTTAATTCTGTGTATTTAAAAAAAAGCATGTTTTTCTGTACCTTGTTAAGAAGAAATTAGGAGATCAGATTTAAAGTGTGCATTCTATATTTGTTTCCTCTAAGCCAAAGTATTCTCTTAAAAGAAACAGGGCAGCTAGTGAAATTCAGAAAATTAGGAAACCCACAAGACTTGGGACATTCATTACAGTTACAGCAGCTGCAAGGCCCTTCCTATGGTTATATAAGAGGTAAACAGTTGCCAGGGAGAGCAAGCTTGCTGGTAGAACTGTCTGAAAATTGGGTGGGAGGTGTAGGAATGCAGTTACCTTTAAGTCGTCTATGTGCTTGGTAAGTAATGCTTCACCCATGCTTCTGTAAGAGACCTTATAGACTTAATAGTTTACCAACCTAGATATGAACTTGCCCTTTGGTCTGTTAGTGTCCCAGCTATGACAAACACAAATGCCCATGATTCCTCAGGAGAGTACATACAACATGCTTCATAGACACAGAAGCATCAAAAACAGCAAAGAAGATTTGACAAAATATATGAGAGACCTTTTCACTGAAACCTAAAATATTATGTAAAGAAGTTAAAGACTTTACACACAGAGAGTTCATCAATTTAATGGCCTGGAAAACTTAATATTATTAAGACATAATTTAATCTGGGATTTCCATAATATGTAATTTACATAACTCATTTTCACACACACACACACACACACACACACACACACACACACACACACACACAATTTGGCACTCATGTGATGGTTTAAATAGCAGGTCCATGGGCTTTCCTCACTGTGTGTGTGTGTGTGTGTGTGTGTGTGGACCAGAAGGGGATGTCTGGTTCCCTGGATTTGGGGTTATACAGACAATTGTGAGCTGCCTTAGTGTTCTTAAGTGCTGAGCTTTCTCCAGTCCCTACTAATCATTTTGAGACAGAATCTCGTGTAACCCAAGCTGACTTGAGCTTCTGATCTTTCTGCCTCAGCTTTCTGAATGCCGGGATTACAGATCCTTGTTAGCATACCCAGCTAGATCTCAATTTCTTCAGGTTAGACACTGTAGATTTGTTTTGTTTTCCTGGAAGTGAATAATGGGAGACAGAAAGGGAGCATGGGGTGGAGGGAGAGGGGGAGCAGAGAGGGGGACAGAGAGTGAAAGAGGAAATGAGAAAGGAAGGTTTTTTCTTATGAGGAATTTATGTTATGGATATAACATTGTTTTATTTTTGAACAAAATATTTTGAATTTGGTACTAAGTAGCACATCAAATGTATATGTCACTGAACTGAGTGAAAGGGAGAACAGATTCCTTTGTCAACTTTAAATCTCTGGCAGAGGCAAGGTTTGGAATAATGTCAGATTTAGTTCTCTCATCGTCTAAAGGGAAATATACACCCTATTTACCACTTCAGGGAAAATACGACTAACATATCCTTAGACATGACCCCTCCCCCCAAAATAGATACTACCACATTTTTATCTGTCAAAACAACACAATGTTTTGGAGATTTACTATACAATATTTACAATATTCTGTGATTTAATATGTCTGTTGAACACAGATCACACATATTCCTGAAATAGTCTGTAAACATTGAATGTTCTACATGAGAACTTCTGTATCTCTGGAGCAACATTCAGTGGACATTCATGAACAAAGTGCTGGGGATATCTATATTATTAACTTGTTTATTTAGAAAAATTTGTGGCTGGCCAGGCATGGCGGTGTATGCCTTTAAGTCCAGCATTGAGGAGGCTGAGGCAGGTGGATCCCTGTGAGTTTGAGTCAGCCTGTTCTACATAATGAGTTCCTGGATAGCCAGAAATATATAGTGAAACCCTGTCCAGAAGAAAATAAGAAAAAAATTGAGGATAAAACAATCAAATTAAGTCTATTTTACTACCATTTTTATTATTATATGCTCATTATATATGGTGATGGGTTTCATGAAGGCATTTTCATACAAGCATATCAGGTCATCTAATCATGTTCATCCTTGTCCTGTTTACCCCTGCCCTTTCAGTTATTAGCTGCATTCATTTACCAGACAGCTTCACTTCTGCTTTTGTGACATATATTCATAAATTATTTATTATATATAATATGTACACAGATGCACAGAAAGCATTCAACATTTGTCTTTCTGAGACTGACTTATTTTGCTTAATATGATGACCTGTTGTTGAATTGGTTTTTCTGCAAACATCATGATTTTATTCATTATGGCAGAATCTAACTCTACTGTTGTATCTATACCCCAGTCTCCTTCATTTGGACGTCTGCAATGGACATGTAGACTGCTTACATGACTTGGCTGTTGTGAACAGTGTTGCAATAAACAGGTATGTGGTGTGTTGTCTCAGAGTCCTTTGGGTTCAGATCCAGGAGAAGTATAAGTGTCCTAAGGTAGTGCTATAATTTAGTTCTCTGATGACCCTCAAGACTGATTTCTGTGGTAGCTACAGTAGCCCACCCATCATGTTTCCCCTTTCCTAGCCACTCTGGCTTGGGTAAAATGGGATCTTAATTCAGATTTTGTTTTCATTTCCTCATCCTTTCAGAATCACCTACACATTTCATTAGCTGATTCACCGCTTAGATTGGTTTTCTGATACTAATTTCTTATCTACTTTTAGGCAGTAGCCCTCTATCAGCAGATGTATTTGTAGGAGTGTCTTCTCCCTTTCCTTAGACTGTCTCCTCATCCAATTAACTGTATCCTTTGCTAAAAAGAAGTTCTTGAATTTCATGTAACCAGTTCACTTCATTTTATTTTCTCAGTTACTGGAGTCCTTTTTGGAAAGCCCTTGCCTTGACCTGTATTTAGAAGTGTTTTCTAACAGTTTCAGCCTTTCCAGTCTTTCATTAAGATCTCTGAGGTATTTTAAATTGGTACTTTTTTTAGACCAAAATGTAGGGCCCTTGAATGGTTCTGGACATTGCTCCTTTCCTTTGTGTCACAGGTAGAGTCTGTTGTCAGGGCCCAAGTTGTAGTCACAGCTTTCTCCAGTGTCCCTCCTTAGCTCTGCCTCAGCCAGTTATAGTGTATTTCTCAGAGCGTTTTCTCCCTGGTTTGTATTTCTTTTCTTTTTAAAATTAATTTTATTTTTAAATTAAAAACAATCTTATTTTACATACCAATATTGTTGTATTGCCAAGTTATTTGTAAAGTATTTATATTAGTCATTCATTGATTTATTTCAGGATCTATAAGAAAGTTTGGTTCTACTAACATTATTGGGACACTTTGAGGGAGCATTGTGATTGAAATGTGCCCCATGCCACATTTATCTTGCAGGCCCCATCCAGCCTGCATCACTGAGCTCTGGTATAGCCTGGTGAGTCCCCTCTTTTAACCCTAAATCTCCTGCATCCACTCCAATTCTCAGGCAGAGCCCAGATCCTACACCCAGTGCTTTGGTCCAGTCTAAGGAGCCCTGCCCACATTTTCTCATCTACCAGGCTGTATTATAGAAATGTTGAGAAATCTCAAACTAGTGTATGTTGCGATTAATGTGCAGCTCTGAAAATGAAATAAAAAGGCAATTCTGATCCCAGGAAATACATACTACCATTTGTGGTGTTTTGAATAAGAATGTTCCCCATAGGGTCATAGATTTAAATGTTTTGGCATCAGAGACAAGCCATCAGAGAGAAAGGACTAGAGGGTGTGACCTTATTGGAGGAAGTCTCTGGGGATGGGCTTTGAGGTTTTAGAAACCCATACCAATCCCAGAGTTTCTGTCTTCCTGCTGCCTATGCAGTTGGTTGTAGAACTTTAAGCTACTTCTCCAGCACCATGTCTGCTTATGTGCTACCATGCTTCCTGCCATGATGGTAATGGGCTTAATCTCTGAAACAGTGAGCCTCAATTAAATGCTTTCTTTTTCTTTTTTGGTTTTTCAAGACAGGGTTTCTCTGTGGCTTCGGAGGCTGCCCTGTAACTAGCTCTTGTAGACCAGGCTGGTGTCGAACTCACAGAGATCCGCCTGTCTCTGCCTCCCGAGTGCTGGGATTAAAGGTGTGTGCCACCACCACCAATTCAATGCTTTCTTTTATAAGATTTGCTGTGGTCATGGTATCTCTTCACAGCAGTAGAACATTAAGGCACTAATTTAGGCAAATAGGAGAATGACCAGCTCAAAACAATAGATTAAACAAATTACAGTTTGCTATAATCAAGTACACATTACTAGATGAGTATTTAAATGTCAATCCTGAACTGACTTTCTTCAGTAAAGATATTTATAAAGAGTTTGTGTTGCTTGTGTACAAAGGGACACTTGGTAGCATTAAGTAAGTTGAAAATCATAAATGACTGATAATGAATTGTCAAGTATCTGTCCAACTCTTGTTTTTTACATCCATTTGTTTCCAAACTCTGTTCTATACTGACAAGTGAACTTTACACCAAATCCTGCATTCTGCATGAACAACATGAGAACTGAAGATTTTCCAAGATTGCTTCAAAGTTTACATACACATAAACTGAGACAAAGACACACATGGTAACTCAAAATCATCCACACTTATTTTTGAGAATGTTCTCATTTAAAAAAGGAATAAATATGCAATTACATTGAATGACCGTTGCCCCTGTTTAAGAAACTCTGTGATTCCCAATTACTGTAGGCTACATGAACAAGAATAACTCTTTATTGGCTCAAGGGGCCATCATTTCTGCTTTAGATTGGGTAAATTGCAAAAACCGTCATGACTTTTGCATAGGTTTGACTTAAACTTTCTTGAACTCCACTTGTCTCTAAGCTTCAAAGTTTTTTGCTTTTAAATCTTGTTTACTTTCAACAAAATGTGACTACTTTCTTCAAAGTAAACAGGCAGGCTATAAAAAGCCTCATAAGTCATCCTTGGATTTAGCAAGCTCTCACAAAACAAAAACCCTAATGGGTTCAGCGTTCATGATTCAAGAACATGAAGATTGAATTTCCCTTAGAGTATACATGAGCTTAAAAGTGAAGGGTGAAAGTTGTTGGCCATTTGTCCTTGAGGTTTTGTGGGAACACAGACCTTTAGAAAGGTCCCAGAGATGACATTCAAGCCTCAGACTCAACTAATATTTCTGAGACAAAGCGAGCTCCTCAGTGTCACAACTGATGCATGTACTCAGCTTGAGATGTCCCTATGCATGTTGTACAAATCTCAGTAAAGGCCAAGGGCAAGTTTATGATGCAACCTAGATAATTGCTTTCTTTTCATGATGATATCAACAAACATTATGTATTGCCCAAGATGGGAAAGCTTAGTCTTTGATGTTGCTACAAGAATAACTAAATCATCATGACCTCCAAGTAGGCAAATCCAGTGCAGGTGACATGTATCCCTAGTTAAGAGGTTTCCCACAATCATACCATACATAGCTATTTTCGGAAGCAGTGATGCACATAAATAAGCCATTTTCCCAGAGTCCCAGCGTTACATAATTCTTTGAATGAGACTTTGTAATTTCCCTCAATAGTATACATACAGGATACCAAGACACACTTTGGCAAGAGGCTTATAGAACTGACCACATCTTCCTTTGAAGAAGGTCTTTTTTTGTAGACCAGGTAAATGTTGAATATACCATATAACTCAAACTGAACTTGAACTTGCCATCTTTCCACCTCAGACTTTGATATCACATATTTATTTATTTATTTATTTATCTATTTATTTTTAAGTTTCATTTTACATTCCAAGCTCAGTTCTCCCTCCCAGCCCCCCCCTCTCCCCCAAGCCCACCCCTTGTCCATTCCTCCTCGAGAGTAAGGGCTCCCATGAGGAGTCAACAAAGTCTGGCACATTAAGTTGGGGCAGGAGCAAGCCCCTCTCCTATGCATTTAAGGCTGAGCATGGTATCCCCTCATAGTGAATGGGCTCCAACAAGGTAGCTTATGTACCAGGGTTACATTCTGATCCTACTGCCAGGGTCCCTTCAGATTGGCCAGCTTCACAACTGTCTCCTACATATGGAGGGCCTAGTTCTATCCCATGGAGTCTCCACAGCTGTAAATCTAGACTTCATGAGTCTCCATGATCTTGGATCAGCTGTCTCTGTAGATTTCTCCATCATGATCTTGACCTCCCTTTTTCCTGTATTCACTCCTCCCTATCTTCGACTAGATTCCTGGCTCAGCCTGGTGCTTGGTTGGCAATGAATCTCTGAATGTGATTCCATAAATTACTCGATAAAGGCTCTATGGCAATATTTGGGATATTCATCAAGCTGCTAAGATCACATTTTTATGACCATCCTCAGTTCATGTTCAAGATGATGGATGGGAAGAATTGTCCAGTATACAGTATGTGTGGGTGTGTAAATTGTAGCCTTTAATGTTAAGATGCAATCATTTATCTAAGTGAAACGTTTAATGCAGTGATAGTTATTTTGACTCTGCAAACAGAGTTTTCTAGGTTAAATTCAGGTTGGAATAGAATTGTTAAATGAATGCGCCAAACCCTTTAGGTGTGACATATCCTACACTATCCATCCTGATAGGACACTGAGGAATCCCAGGATGTCTATTTAGGGAAAGAGAATAAATGGGGATATAAAGTATTGGGATGTACCAATGCAGTAAAATTATTATTTTAATGATACAGTCATTATAGTCAGCCACTTGTATCACTTTGTATATTTGTTAGAGTCTTGGCTGTTTAGAATATGGGGACCAGGGATAATTATCCAATCTGAGGCAACTGAGATGGCCTGATCTTTCTTTTAGTCCAGCTGCTACCAAGTGCATGGCTTGATGGTTTAAAGTCTAGAGAGTCTTTATAATTTTGGGTGAAAGTTTATTTTCAAATCCTCTTATGGCTTCACACCCTTGAGGAAAGATAAGAGATCGGCTTTGAGGATATGGAGAGAAACAAGAGATATTTTCATACAAAATACTTTTAGGTAATTTTTAAAATATAACTGGGTAAGTTTGTGCTGAGATGTAAAAGGCAAACCTCACATCTCTGTGGCTTAATGCTACTACTGTTTATTTTCTCCCCATTTGAGAATGGTCTAAGAGTCTGACTCCACATAGCCTTTGCCTCTACTGTTGTAGCTAGCCCACACTTGAAGACAATCATGGCAGAAGGAAGGAAAAAAGTGGTGAGAAACACACTGACTGGTCTGCTCAAATTTTGAGTCACAAGGCCAAAATGCCAGTAGAGTTGGTGCAGTTTTAAATGTGACCAGAGGAGGGAGCTGGGATAATTGTAATCCACCCCAATGGCTAACATACCTTTATAGGCTCACAATCCATTGGAACCAGTGTACTTTTCAATGTATTTTTTCATATTCTTTTGTCTGCCCAGAATATGTTATTATTAGAAGTGAAAAACTCTTTGAGATCAAATGCAAACATTATCCCTAGATATCACAAGTCTCACGGCTTGTCAGAAATGATGAAGTGAACAGAAGAAGCCATTCTCACCAGTAGAAAAGGCTTCCACTTCATTTCAATACTTACATTTTGATATTTGGTCCAGTACAGTGACATTGTCCTCAAAGAGAAAAAAATATTTCACGGGCAAATTAGAGCTTTCTGGCTGAAATATAAGTTGAAATGAAAATCATAAATATTTATTTTAGTGACTTGTGAAAGTATTGTTCTAGCCCCATAATATTACTTGAGATTAAATATTTATGTCAAATTAAATGTTTATATTTGATTACATATGATTAAAATGTTTATAAAATTCAACTTATATACACTGTAGAAATTTCCACTCTACACTCGATTTAATGCTACCTTAGCTAACTCCAGAGTCTGCAGACTCAATCACTTTGACTTGACTCTTTCTACCTTTTTGTTCACCTCTCCATTAACTAATAGCTACATTGTTTTCAAACTAAATGCCACAATGTCTAGAAGGATGCACAGATAACTCAATGTTCAATAGTAAGCACACCATTCAAATAGATGGTGATATAAAGTATTAGAATGTACCCGGTGCAGTGAAATTATTATTTAATGATATAGTCATTATAGTCAACCACTTGTACCACTTTGTATATTTGTTTGGTGCCTGTATTGTTATGATAGACCCAGTCAAAATATTTAAAAAGTAGAGTTATAACTGGTCTTGTGATGGAAATTTTCATAAATAATCAGCTGAAACCTGAGGTGAGAAAAAGGCAGTAGGTCTTTTTCAGTTTGGAAAAAAAACATCTGGTTATAAACTATAATGGAAGTACACAAAAATTTTATTAGGCGAAACACAGGGATAGTTCTAATACATTTCTGTAGCAATGAACAGCTGACATATATTTGAATAGTGGTTCTATTTGCATATCTGTTCTGGAATCCAATTAAAGTTTTGGGTCAGCAGACAGATTGTAGTGTACTCTTGACTTGTTTAAAATTCAAATGCCGAAACAGAACATGCTTTCATTTGCTACAACTAAAACAAACGTTTTCTGGGATTCTATAATGAAATTGATAAAGTCTAAGTCAAGAAGAAGCACAGTCTGTTCTCTGCTCCTGGCTCAACTGTCCACAGAGCAGTTGTCTTTTCTGTGGAGTAGAGCTCCTGCTTGGTAAAAACCGCTCAAATGTGCTGATGGCTGGAAGCACCCTCATCCACATTTGTTCTGCGTTCAGCGTGTGCACATGTGCAGGTGATGGAGGAGAGATTCACAAAGTGGCATTTGCAAGGAGTGGAGAAGTTGATAGCAAGTGAGTGAAGGAAACACAGAGTAGGCTTGTCTCCCGGCGGGAGTGAGAAGACAAGGAGCCGCTGTGGGGCTGTTCCCCTTGGAAATTGTGCAGTGACCACAGCAGCACACATTCATGATAGCCTGCTGCCTAAGAAAGAGGCAACTGGGCAAAGGAATCATAGTATGTGGCTTCCTGGTCTCAGCTGCTCCGCCGAGCAGCACCTTGTCTTCGCTAAACCATGCAGAAAACAGAGGGAAGGAGGGCTGTGTTGCTACCGTTCAAAAAGAGGCTCACAGCAGGGTCTGAGCACTGGACATGGCCATGGAGAGTAACTGATGGAATATTACATGGAATTTTTTTGTTCTTCTTGTTTGTTGTTTTGGGGGAGGGGATAAAGTCTCACTATGCAGCTCTGGCTGTCCTGGAACTCACTATGTAGGTCAGGCTGGCCTCAGACTCCACCTGCCTTGGCTTCCCAAGTGCTGAGATTAAAGGCATGCACCACCATGCCTGGTTTATTACATAGAATTCTAGTGTTGAGCATGTTTGTTCTTAGAATTCCTACTTTTCTTCACCTGTGAAAATATTCAATTTACAGCAATTCCTGTTTAGTCCTGTTGAGGATAACTACATTTTTTTAAAAAAGGCAAAGTTAGGAACTGGAAAGGTAAAGGAAGTTCAGGTCTCTCTCTCTCTCTCTCTCTCTCTCTCTCTCTCTCTCTCTCTCTCCTCTCTATCTCTCTATCTCTCTCTCTCTCCCACTTTTAAAATGAATCTTCCTGGTGAAACTACCCTACGTATGATTATAGAGGTCGCAGTGAGATTACAAAGATTCTTAGGTAGTGGATAATAACAAGCCTGGGCTGTGTACTTTTATATACCTTGGGGTTTTGAATTAAACAATTAGGCATAATCATGGGCATTGCAGGAAATTTTGATTCTAAATCACCATGTTAGATTCAGAACTAAACTGTGTCACTTCCTCTACATGGCGGGTCAGAGGCCCTGAGAAAAGAACAAGGCAGTCACCACCATGGTCTGTGCTGCCCACTTGGGCAGAAGCCCATCTCATCCTACCAGCATCAATACACATCACGCGTTCAGACTGCCATAATATTTATCTACAGCATCTGGAATGTGACAAAGAGTGAGGTTTGTGCCTTCTTTCTAATCGGATCCATGGCTTGGTTTATTTGAACTGGTACAGGGTAGGAAAAAACTTTATACAAAAGAACATCTGGGAAGAGAAGTACTTGCTTTCCAAGACACTAATGACACCATAAATCCATGGATTTCATGAAGGGCAGCAGATGTTTCATGGGAATGACATGAAGAAAAGAAGCTGAAAATGCAACTGAAGTTGAAGGACACAGAACTCAGGGTCATACCAGGCTCACATGTGTCTTTTAAAGGTTGAAATGAGTTCATGAGTTTCTCTTAGGTTCCCAGAGATAATAGGTTGCTACATACCCAGCCTAATGCCAGAGTGTCACCTGTTTAATTACTGTGATCCTATCCAAAAGTCAGATGATTAACATTTGGGGGTGGCTGGCTCAAGAGTGAGCCAGGGAGGGGACATCTTTCTTCTAAAATAGTTTACCAGGATTGCATGACTGGAAGATTTGGGTTATCTGAAAGTTCTGCAGGAGAGTAGTAGGGGTGGACCTGGAAATGTCTACTAAAGGCTGTAAGTGACTATAATGTTGCCCAAACCATTGGGATCATTTGTGTTTGTTCTAACCCTCACTGTTCATCCTCACCATTGCTTTTCTTCCTGGACTTGGAAAGACAAATGATTGGGGACAAAACCTGAGTCCCAGGATGTACTTACTCAGTGTCATCCACCCTTCTTGCTTTTTTTTTTTTTTAACAAAATACCTCTTAAGCAAATTGTATTTAAAAGTGTTAACTGAAATATTTTCATTTTCACATTTTTAAATTTCTGACTTTCTTCCAATTCAATCACTGACTTCTATCCCTTGATGGGGGTGGGAGTACGGGAGTGGGGGTGGCTAGAATTGTTATAGGAAAAAAGTGCAAAGAGGGAGAATTTATAGTTTGAAAATTCTAAAATAGACAAAACCTATATCTCTAAGTGTTATTTGAATGCTACAGTTAAAAGTGCTTGCCACCAAGTCTAAGGATCCAAGTTTGATTCCTGGGCCCCTCGTGGTGGAAGGAGAATACTGACTCTTGTTTTTCACCTCCACATGCACCTTCACCATGGAACATGTGGGACCCTCCCCCCCACACAAAATAATGTAGAAAAAGGAATCTACATTAAATGCTAATTTTTCTACTGTGGTTATTCCTTTTTAAGAAAAAGTAAATTAATAAAATAAAATTTAAACCGAATGTCTAAAATTTTTGAACTTTCTTTTTGAGAATTTCAAACATGTGTTTTCTGTGTTTATATCATTTTGCCCCTTCTTCTCCAAATCTTCCTGAGTCATTCTCTTCTGCATCCACCCCTCAAACTCACATCCTTTTCTGTAATTATTAATGGTACATACACATCTAGATAATACAACCTACCAAGTCTTATTAATGTCATCCATATGTATGTATGGAAATTTAAGGCTGATCACTTAGGCTTGTGTGACCAATCA
The DNA here is from genome assembly GCF_003668045.3 of Cricetulus griseus. Lineage (NCBI taxonomy): Eukaryota > Metazoa > Chordata > Mammalia > Rodentia > Cricetidae > Cricetulus > Cricetulus griseus. Next base: position 357,921,115 of record NC_048595.1, on the reverse strand, counting down.
GGGACTCACCCCTGTAGAAAACCAACTCTTTCTCCATCATCAGCCATTGGCTGCTTATAGCTCTTCAACTAAGGGTGGAGCATTTTGAACCCTCTTCTATGTTGGCATGCCAGCTGGTACAGCCTTACTGTGAAAACTCATGGCTGCAACAGTCTTATCATCTCCATAAGACATTAGCTCACAGCATTCCTCTTGGTCCTCTGGATCTAAGCATCTTTCAGCCCTGTCTTCCATGATGGCCTCTGAGCTTTGAGTGTAGATGTCCCATTTGTGGCTAGGCATTCCAGTTACTTAACTACTTTACTTTGATCAATAATGGTTCTGCATTTTCATCTTTATCTGCTGAACGCAAGAGGCTTCTTTGATGAGGGGGTGAGAGCTTCTTCACTATGGATATAAGGTTACACATATAGAAGGCAGTTGAGTATTCTATTAATGTAGAAAAGCAGTAGTAGTAGGTTATCCTCTGGGGCCCTTTTCAGTGACTGGGTCTTGGCTAGATTTACAGTACCAGGGGTGATTCCTTCCTATTGAGTATGTCTCACTTATATCACTTATTTACTACACTGTCCTGGCCCCTGAGAAGGGGTTTCAGGTTGAAATTCTAGGCCTAGAAGTAGCTACGATATTATTTTGAATCTTTAGAAAGTCTATAGTAGTGGCAAGATTACTTGCTTTTCAATGCACTAATTCTCTTATGCATCCATTCAAGGATGGCTAGTGAATGTCAGATCAGATACTGTCCTGGGGACCCCAGTAAGCATGACAATGATTCCTCCTTCCATGGAGCTTACTTTTAATAAAATGAATACTAAGTCTTACTGGAAAATTATTTTGAATATTTGAAGGTGATATATAGTATAGTAAAAGAGAAAGCATGGTGAGGGAGAAGTTGGGTTTGGAAATTTACTTTATTTTGTGTTAGCGGAGTCTGGCCTTGAACTTGCAATCCTCTTGCCTCAGCTCCCTACATCAGTTGTTGGGGTTATATGTAGGTGCCATAGCACTCTGCAGCATTGTAATTTTAAGTTGAAATGCCTCAATGATAGTCTAGGTGTTATTGAAAATGTATGTTTGAGCAAAAACCTGAAGGAAGTGAGGGTGATTATTTTAGGGATATGAAAACAAGGAAAGGAATCACTTCTATGGATTGAAACCCATTTTTATAAACAATGCTCCCCAAATATAGTGGATTTTTCTCTCTTTACTTAAATCTCTAATGTTCAGCCAAGGTGTCTGTCAACTGATAAAAGGGATTGAGAATAAAAATGATGGGATCCTGTTGCTTGCAATATTTTAGATAAAAATGGAGATCGCTATGTTAAATAGGATAAAGCCAGACACATGAAGACAAATGTGGAATGAGTTTAACTGTGCACAGAATCAACAAGAGTTGACCTCATGAAACTAGAGTTTCATGGAGTAGCTTGGGGACAGGAGGCCATGGAGAGACAATCAAGGGTACAGAGTTGTAGTTCCAGAAGAGGAATGAGCTGTGATACTCTTATTTCACCATGGGGTGGACTGTCATTGAAGATATTGTATTGTCTGTCTCCAAACATACAGGAGGGAAGAATTTGAATCTTTTCCTTCGAAGAAATGATAACTGTTCCAGGTGATGGATATACTAAATACATTTATTTGATCATGGCACAATGTACACCTGTACTGAAACAGCATTCTAATGTACAAAATTTTTATGCATCAATCAAAAATAAAGCAAATTGCAATACTACAAAAGTGTTCAGATCTTTCCCTTGTCTCTGAACTTTTCCGATAGTTCAGGTACTGGGTTTGGTTTTTTTCTATGGTTTCTGTGTATGTACTTTATCATTAGAGATGTGCAGTGGGATATGTGTTTTCTTTTGTATTTTAAGAGCAGAAGCTCCATAGTAGGGATAGGGGCTTGGGCTTCATTGTATTAGGAGGGTATTAATGGTTCTATAGTACAAAGAGCATATTCTTCCTCCATGGATGGCCTTCATGGAAAGTAGCTGGAGCAGAGCCACAGACAGGAAAAATTTATGTCAAAGGTAGAAGAAAAACCATCAGCAGTTTACTGAACCCCACTCACGTGTCATGACAGAGGTGGAACTTTCTCTAGAGAAGCTGAAAGTATGCATTATCAAAACAAATCTGATCCAGAACTTGGGATATCAAAGCTACAGAATTTGTTATGTTGGGGAAAAAATTTCCTTTCAGACAGCTATATTGTACTAAAATACCCCAGGGAGAGCTGATAAAGCATTTAATACCAAAACAGGGTATTCTTACCCAGACCCTGTGCCCTAACTCTTGGGAGTCAAAGAGGTGGCTTATAATGTTTATGCTTGGGAGAAGGAGGCAGTGAGAATGAACGGATCTTCTTTCAAAGATGCTGACTTTGGAGAAACAGCTCTGTATAAAAGCCTTTTTGTTTCTGTCCCTTAAGATGAAGTGGGACTGTCCAGCTCTTGCTAAATTATCTCGGGGACTGTTTTGTGTGCATTTTCTCTTTTTTACTTTTTTTCACAGTTGTCAACACCAAAGCAAACTATAAAGAAAGCCTTGTCACTCTGGTGGAATGTTGGAGAGAGGCTCGAAATGAACTTTTCCAGTCATGCTAACAGGCCTTGGGGTGAGGCTCTGCTGATTGCTTCCTAACAAATTGCTTTCTTTGACTCTTCTATTCCATGGAAAAGTGGATGTGTCAGCTGGGTGAAGGATTCTGCCCAGCACCAAACCACGGAGCATTAAATTTGGTTTCAGGTTTCCTTTGTAAGTGACACATAACCTCTTCCAGCAAAGAAAGGGAGTTGAAGACAGTGGTTGATATCCAGCTACTTTTAATAGGATGCCCGAAGAGCTTGGGGACAGTGTTTTCGGTCTCACCCAAAGTAGATCCTGCAATAAGAGTTACATAACATAAAAACAGAAGCAAAGATGTTGAGGAAAGGAATGGGAATAGCAATAGAGGGAAAGAGGATGAGGCGTAAGTGGGAAATGGGGGAGGGGATGTACTAAATATGCATGATAAGCTGGCTTGAAAATGTCTTTAAGAAGCTTAACACTATGTATAAGGAATATACACCAATCAAAATTTATATTAGCAAAAAAATCTCAAGCAAATTGTTGATGGACTAGGAAGTCAATAAAAAACAAAAACCTGGCCAGGATTTGGAGAATAAAGAGACTGCAGAATGCTCAGCTCTAAAGGGAACACACATATACCACACCCCCTCTCCTAAGACTCAGGGATCACTGTATAAGAGAGTGCAGAAAGTATGTAAGAGCCAGAAAGAATGGATAACTCCAAGGAAACATCTTCTTGACATAGCAAGGCAGCCGCATAGCACAGATGAACTCACAGTGGTTGGGACAGCAAATGCAAAACTGCAATCCCAAGCCAAAGCAAATCCCATATGGTGAGGGGGTTGAACACACAATCCCTTCTCTAGCTGGGGAGCTGTTGACAATCCTTAGTTCCTGGGGGAGGACATATTTAACCATGTAGGCAGCACAAATTAGTCCCGAGGAATAAAAAAAAAATGGAATATAAAGTTGGGTGAGTAGGAAGAGGGATGGGTCTCAGGAGAGATTTTCAGAAGGAGAATGAACCCAAAACATATATGAAACTTTCAAAGATTTGTTTTTAAATAAAAGCAATTTAATGATGTAGGTAATGCGAGTTTATTTCTTTGAGTGGTTCTGGGATATAGCATAGAACAATGCTAAGCCAGTGTTTTCTTTCAGTGCACTGAAGATACTCACAAATCAAATTATTATTTTTTGAGAGCCATTAAAGTCAGATACTCTACATGGTTTAGCCCAATAGTCAACATCTTTAAAGTGTATGTTCTTATGTAGATTTTGTTGTTGAAAGACAGAAATACAGAGGCAGGACAAATAATAAATCAAGCTCAGGTTTGCTCTCTTGAATTTTATAGCTTCTAGGTTCATGAGCTTATTGAGAATTTGAAACGTTCAAAATGAAAGTCTATGTTTCCCAATAAGGCACACATTGGGTTTTAGAGATATATCACTAGAAAATACTGTAAATGTTCTCATTCATTCATTTTAATTGAAAATATGATAAAGTAATTATGATAAGGGAATTAATGAACTGTATTACTTAACTTAAATTTGCCCATTATCTTATATTGTAGCTACTGGATAATTTTAAGTGAACACACACACCCTGTGCTAATGAAACCTGAAGAGACTTACTCCTTCCTGAATTACATTCCAGTAGTCTTAGCCACATGATGGTTAGAAATACAGGTTCTCTGACTGCACAGATCCAGACAGGTTTTGAGCAGAGGTAGGACATAATCTGACTTTATTTTAATAGAATATTCTGGCTGGGTTCTTGAAACAGCATGGTTATGGACTAGGAACAAAACGTGCTAGAGTGACAACCCTAATTAAGCAACAGGAAATGGGATCTGATTTCATTATCAGTTGTGTGAGAAAGAAGCTAGTGATGAAGATATACAGGAGGATATGGAAGGGGTGTGCATGGAAAGGGTGTGGCCTAAGCAGGCCTGGACCCTCAGCATGAGAATGGTGGAGCCGTGGATCTAAGCTGCAAGAATGAAGGCAGGGCATAGTGGTTCAAGAGTATAGGAGACAGATGGACTCAGTATGATAGCAAGGTTGCTATTGGCCTTAAAGACTCACTTAACATTAACGACTGTGGCAATGACTGTTAATTGTCAATCAAACTCTCTTTCATCCTTTCCTAGAGTCACAAAGGTAACTGGGCAGTTGGTTACCCAGCCTGTTTCACTGTCATGTGGCCATTTCATTAAATTCCTGAACCTACGAGAAGAGGCGTGTGCCACATCAATGCCTAGGTTGCAATGCTGGACATGGATGAGTCTGTGGTTTTTCTGTTTGGATTGTTGACTTCAAAATACAAAACACAGAAAACAAAACTAAAAGGAACCAACAAAAAGAACCACACAACAACAAAAAAGTAAACTGTCAAGACTCTGGCTCTACCCCAGCTTCCTTATACCTTGAAATGTTTTCAAAGTAAAAAAAGGTCCTTGGCATAAAAAGCCAGGCAAAATCTGTAAGACTTTCTCTTCACACCTTCTAGTGATCTTAGGGCTTAACATTTTAAAACAGAATCTTTGTTTTCTGTGTTTTCTCTGGGCCTCTAATCTTAAAGACACACCTGTCTCACAGATTCTTTCCCTTAAAATATAGCGCCTCCAAGAATCCTAGGGACATTGTCTAACTGCAACCAGTATCCTCAATGGGACTTGGAGAAGGCCTATCTAAAAAATTTTGTGGTTTTGGCTTTTGTCTAGTAGAGGAAACTCCAGTATGATTGATAGAAAATCCACAATGCTTCAGAGAATTATATGAAATAAATACTTCAAGAGCGGCCTAAAGATGGCAGACCTACTGCAAAATAAGAAGAGTGTTTTAGAAACCATGAAACATCTATTTATCAGGCTGAGAAAACCACCTACTGCAAACATGGGCTTGTTTTAGTGGAAAAAGAAAGACATCAGAAAGAAAGAGGAGCCAACATCTTTGGAAGATAACCCAGGGGATAGTATTTAGACATAACCAAGAAGCATATGCATTTACCAGGTTTCAGGATTGCTGGAGGTCTGTGACTTCCACGAGCCCCAGCTTTTATCATTTTTGAATGGAAATGTCTAGGGTGGCCATCATATGCCAGTTCCACCACTCCACAGAAGGTATATATTTGGAGGCAGTTGACAACTACTCACAAGAAGCCTTTGTCACACCTAAATTTGACTTAGGAGATGATATTCTACCAATTTAAGCCTAAAACTTATATTGTGGAATTTGAGGTCTTGATGAAGGTGTTGAATATACTACGCATTTGTGAGGGGTGTGACTCATGGGCACAGTCAGTATTTTAGCAGAATCCATGTGCCAAAGATGATATTGAAAAGTGTCCCTTCCTGTGTTATTTTTCAGAACTTTACCATCTTTCGTGGGGGGGGTGTGTGCAAATCTTCCCTCGATCTTTAATTCAGTGTTTGGGATTTTCTTGACTATGCTGGAGGTGATGATGTACTATGACTTCTTGAGTTTCTGCTTTATTATTCTGTGGTCCTTGTTATTGGTACCCCACCATACACGGGAGGGAAGTGAAACAGCCTGTGGTGACACCCACATCTGGAGCATGTGTTTCCCATCTGATTGGGCGATGCTATAGGAGGAGGAGATGAGAGCTCCCTGCCACACCCTGCCAACACCATAGACTCAAGTAATGGGAGATCACTGTAGTTTTAAGCCAGTAGGTTTTGATGTAGTTTGGTATCAAAGAAGAAATAGATGAAACTCAGTTATGCCAAGACATTACCCCACTCCATTCTAGTGTCCAGCATCATAAGTCAGTCTACTCCCTATTCTCTATCTGTGTGTCTGTGTGTGGGGTGTTTCTTTTAAGAGAGTATTTTACTTTTCATGGATTCCATTTTCCTACATCTAGGGTCAGTTTATTTGTAACTCACCAAATTTGGGATTTGCCAGCTTCCTTGAAACAGCTTTGATCTTCAGCCATATCTGGAAAACCTTTGAATATCGCCCATGCTCTAGCCTCTTTCTCTCACCACATAGAGCTCTAACTATTTTGATTCTGGTGAATATCTGTTACTTTATAACAATTGAATGGTTATAGTTTTGAGACAATATAATGACATCCAGGCAACATTTGAAAGACAATGGTTGAATTTTTCCAGATAGACTCAATTCAATTTGTACATCTCCTCAGTTGTGTCTCATATACTGCTAAGGTAGTTGTTGATTTTTTATTTTAACTTATGTTTTACATTTCCAAAAGTTTGTTTGCTTCCTGCACAAATGTATGTGATCATTCTTTGTCATTTCCTTTACTTGATGATATTTTCAAGTCTAGCTTTTAAGCTTAGAAGTAACTGTAGGAAGTCTTTTGAGGTATGGAATGAAGGCAAATTCTTCCAGATAGGATTGAGTTTTTTTTTCCCCTGCCAGGTGCCTGGGAACCATCCCAACCTGGATGTCTTTAAACTGAATAATGTACTATTTGAATGTGTTTATGTGAATTTGAGCAAAGGCCCTCTAAAGGAATTAGCTTGTCGTTACCATTTGTCCTTCTTTTAATTTTTTCTCCTCCTCTTTGTCTAATGCCAAAATGTTTCTTGAAGTCTTCAGAAAGGGTGTGTGCATGTGACAATTTTTCTTCCAATTAATCATTAGAATGAATGTGGAACCCTTTGGAGTCCTGGCTCTGTGAGAGTAAAGGTCTCTTATTAGACCACCCACATTGTCTCTGGTCTACATACCCTAATGAGGACTTGAAAATCACCACTCAAGTTCTCACTTTAGAAATGCCCTTAGGCCAAAATGGCTAAAGCATGCTGCTGTCTGCTGTAGCTTTCAGCTTGAGCTTTGATTTTGGTCTCAGATTTTTTTCTTTCCTCTATTGTTGTTGTTGGGATTATTACTATTATTTTCTGACTTTCACTTAATTGTGTTTTTAGGAAGATAACTTTTTTCTTTTGTTTTTCACTAGCAATTTCAATCATTTTCCACCCCTAGAAAACTGAGTTGTTTGCCTCATATTGTTCTAGCCAACCTCGTTACCAGAAATACCTCATTCCCTGTGGGGGCACAGTCCAGCCTTCTAAGTGCTTTCAGGCACTATGGAAAGCCTTTGGTCCCTGTTCCATGTAGATATTACAAACATGAGTTTAAGCCAATGGCCAGATATGGAACGCGGAATAAAGTCTCCCTCACCCACAGAGGAAACAGAGAGCTCTGCTTCTACCACCATCCTCCACAGGATGAACTCATTATGCAAAAAGAATTTTGGAAATGGAGAGAGTTCATAGCAGAATAATCAACATTATATCATTTTGCTTTATGTATGTAGTATGTTTTTTTCAGAAAATACAGTTTAAGTCTTATATTAGTGGCCTTTAACCGTTTTCATCTTCTGACTGTGGACTGCAAACAGAGTTCCCCTAACTGGCCATTCGTTCATTTATTTATATGTTTTCTGTATGCTTTTCAGGGCAACTGTTTGCCAATGACAGGATGGCCTCTGAAGAATAGAAATGGCTGGTAAATGGAGTCTGTTTAAATTCATAAAGGATTTCCAGAAGATAAGATACAAATAGCAATTTAAAGTACCGTAAAGGAAATGGGATTTGCTTCAGCATATGAATTCAAGGGTTATTTGAAGAAATAGCTAGGTATAATTTTACCTTAATTTCCCCCCTTTCTTCCTTACAATTTTACTTCATACTCTGAGGTCAGTATTCATGATTTTGAGAAAATGCTAATGTGTATTTTGCAGTCTTCAGTAATACTCAGAAGTTCCCAAGAGTATAATTTCACAAAAAAACACTGCCCACAAAATTAGAATTCACTAATATATAAAAGGAATCCTATAATGATATTTGGGAAGAATGGCTAATTGCTGTGAGGATAATTGTGGATGCTCTGGGCCGGAGACAAAAAGGAATCCACCAACTCTGTACTGTGCATCTCACCATTTGCAACCATTCTCATATGGGCAAAGAAACAATAGGCTGTCTTGTGTCTGGGTTTCCATATGTGGACACTAACCAAGGTAGATTTGGCTACTCCTGGTGGGACTGCAGTGAGAACTTTGAGCAAACACTGGACTAAAAAGAAGTGAAAATGAGCAGTTTGATAGGGAAAGGAGTGTGAACAAATTAAAGATGCTGAAGAAGAAGCAGCTGTGAGCAAAGCGGTTGGTGACAAATCAGTGATAATGGTTAAGGGTATTAGTGTGAGTTACAAGAAACATTGTGCTAGGTACTAAATCACAAGAAGTACTCACAGGGAAATGCCACACCCACAGAAAGCTCTAGGGTAGAACTCATTGGAAAAAGAAATTCAATTAAAAGGAGTGTGTCTAAAAGGTGTACTTGAAAAAGGGGGTACAGTGGTGGAGCTCCATTACAAGGTTATCCAGGGAAATGTCTCCCTAGTTTAGTTGTGTACTAGTCTTTGCAGGCCTCTGCATCAGTGCTGAAGAGAGGTCAGGCTATCATTAGCTGGTAACAGAGTGTCATTGCCTACATACTTGGGGTTTGCAGGCATGTAAGACACAAGAGCTATGGAGCCACTGAAGCATGCACCTAGGAAATCACCAAGGCCAGGCAGATTTTCTGTAGGGAGACCTTGACAAGCCAGTGTTTGAAGCTGTAAAGGTAAGTCCTAAGTTGCAATAGAGACTTCAGGATGTTGAAGATGCCAGAAATGTGTGATGACTACTTTGAGAACATACAAATACTGAGAGGGGTCTGTCCAGAGGAGAGGCCATAGGTGCTAAAGACAGCAGAGCTATGGGAACATGGTTCCCCAAGCTCAAATAATGCCATTATAATTCCTATGTATTTGACACAGAGCCACAGTGTTGTTTTCTCTGATGGCTTTTGGTCTGATATTTTCTGATATGCTCTCATTCTTTTGGAATTAGGGTGTTTACTCTGTGTCATTGTATCATGAACGTATGTAACTGGATTAAGATTTCAGTGTCTTAGAAGAGATTTTAGATACTGGGATTTGACATAGGATTGAGACTGGGAAGACTTTTTGAACTTTTGAAATTAGACTTGTAAGTTTTTTGCATTATGAGATTTCCATGAGCCTATGGGCCAGGGGTGGAATGGTATGGTTTGAATAATAAATGATACCTAACAGACTCATGCACACAAACAGGACACCCCCAGCTGGTAGCATTGGGAGCTGTTTGAAACTTAAGAAGTGAGTGCTGGCTTGACAAAGTAGACCAGTCAGATCAGGCCATGTACAGTGTAGTTACACATTTGTCTCATGTTTTCTTTTTACTTTTCTGCTAAGATAGAAGAAAGTAGCCTTATGCTCCTGCTGCCACAGCACAGGGTCATTATGAAGTCCATCATGAGAAACTGTGTCTTCTTAAACTTGGAGTCAGATACATGCTTCCTGTCCTAATGTGGGAAATTACCAATATGGAGCCAGGTAAAATTACAAGGAAATTGAATAGGGAAAAGCGTTACTTACAGAGCGACCTAGCCAGCTGGCATGGCAGGGCAGCAGTAAGTACAGCAAGCCGAAGATGAAACAGAAGAGGAGCCTCCACGTGAGCATCCTTCACTCTTAAACCTTTCCTACATCACCCTGACCACACCCTTGCAGGCATGGTCAGGCACACCTGTAGCCAGCTCCTAGCAGGTGTGGCTACAGCATCCCCTACAATTCCCCTTTTAGTCTAAAAGAGGATTAAAGCTTAATAGTGTAAAGTATCCAAAATTAACAATCATAAAGGTGAAATATAAGAAGATACAACAAGCTGGGCATTGGTGGCACACGCCTTTAATCCCAGCACTCGGGAGGCAGAGGCAGGTGGATCTCTGTGGGTTCAAGGCCAGCCTTGTCTCCAGAGCGAGTGGCAGGATAGGCTCCAAAGCTACACAGAGAAACCCTGTCTCGAAAAACCAAAAAAAAAAGAAGATACAACAATCTGTTTATGTCACGTCCTAACTATGTCTATTTTAATTAAACCCTAAAACCATCTGAAAGAGATGTCCAAGCCTTAACACTGCCTTCCAATCCCAACCATAAACAAAAGGACGCTATCCCTAACTAGGTATATATACACTATCCTAAGAGACAACAATGGGGGGAAGGGGGCATAGCATCTTCCAAGTTACTTCCTGCTGAAATGGGATGGCGATAGCCTCGTGGGGTCCTGTAGGAAGAAAATATTAGTATAATGAAAGTCTTGAATGGATTGTATCCAGTCCATGTTAGATGGGATTCGCTTGATTGAAGATCTCTCTTAAAATCCTCAACTTGATTGAAGTCAGTACCTGAAGCTCCGGCTGGAGTGTCAGTTGAAATGGAGCAAGTTGGATCCAGTGCAGTCAAGGAGGTGTTGTCCATTTTCTTTCCTGGGTGTCCAGGGATTGCTGTCAGGCAGGTCTTCATTGGATGCATGGGACTCAAACATAAATGTTAGCAGAGAAATGTTTGCTTGTGTAAGTATGTATACTGGAAAAGGCAACCATGGGAGAAGAAGAGTTATGACAGGGTGTATACCTTGAAAGAAAGCCAAGAAAAGACAAAGACAGTCCCCAAATTCTTCTCTTATTCTGTATTACATCGATTGGCTCCCTGATACAATACAGAAACTCTAAAGTCTAGTTAAACAATGTGCTTGGATTTTAGAGGAGGAAAGCCAAATCCAACTATAAATCCAGCATTGGTTTAATTGAATAGGGACTAGGAAATAAAGAGAAGTAGAGTTCTCTGAGAGACAGCTGTAAAGTTTACCATATGGCACGTTTCTTTTGTTTGATGGTTATAGCTACCTTCTCTTCTTAAGTATCTACCCATGCAGTGTCCTTTGACTTCTGGAGATGAGGATTCCTGTGAATATAAAAGCAAAACACTTCCCTTTCCTTTTGGAGGTTTCTATTCAGTTTATGAAATATACCTTAGTAGAATACCTGTCATTTCTCCTCGTCGAGAGTTTTTTCCTTTTCAACTGGAATCTTGATCAACTTTGATGGTATCCAAAGTTTTTCTTCTCCTGTGGAAATCAATGCAAAATCCCTACCCCATCATAACACATGTCCTGGTTTACATACAGAGGTTAGTACATCTTTGAAGTATACCAGCTGATTCAGTTCGGCAGTTTTTTCTGTTGTCCAGTGTCGTTCTGCAGCTGTTTGTCCTTTCTTATTGGCATTAAGAAAATTTAGTGTTAATAAAGCATTATGCAAACTATGTTTGGGTGGTTTAGTCTTCTAAGCCTATTTATGGAGCATCTCCTTTAGTGTTCTATTAGATCTCTCAATCACTGCTTGTCCTGTAGGATTGTGTGGTATACCGGTAACATGCTTTATGTTATAATATTTGAAAAAACAGTTCCAATTTTGTGGAAACATATGCTGGAGCATTGTCAGTTTTTATTTGTGCAGGTATACCCATAACTGCCATCACCTCTAGCAGGTGTATAATAACAGAATCAGCTTTTCCAGAGTTAAGAGCAGTAGCCCATTGGAACACTGAGAATCTGTCTATAGTATGATGCACATATTTCAAATTTCCAAATTCTGCAAAGTGAAAGACATCCATCTGCCAAACCTCATTTCTCTGAATGCCCTTAGGATTACAATGTGCTGGCAATGGAGTTTGATTACAAAGGAACAAGTAAGACAGTTGCTCACTATCTCCTTGGCTTGTTTCCAAGTAATGGAGAAGTCCTTTTTCAAACCTTTGCTATTTACATGATGTTTCTTATGAAATTCTGAGGCTTCTAGTATGCTTCCAATTAATAAATGATCAATCTCATCATAGCCTTGTGCTAGTGGGCCTGGCAGAACCCGTATGGGATCTGATATGTGTCATGTATATAGGATTACTTCTGTTTCTGATTGTTTCCTGTAATTGCATAAACAGTGAAGTTAATTCTGTATTATCAGGAAAGAATTCTGCAGTCTCAGTGTATAACATGACTTTCTCTGCATATTAAGAATCATTAACTATATTAAGAGGTTCTATAAAATCCATGAGTACCATGAGAATGGCATATAGTTCTGTATTCTGTACAGATGTATATGGACTTTGAACTACTTTACTTATCTCACCTGCTTTATAACCTGCCTTACCTTATTTGTTGGCATCAGTATAGAAGGTAAGAACTCCAGAAATGGGAATTTGTCTTACAATATGTGGAAGAATCCAGACTGTCTTTTTTATGAATTTAATTCTATCAGTTTGGGGAAAATTGTTGCTAATTGTTCCCAAAAGTCAGTAAGAGCTATTTGCCAATATTCATTATCCTTCCACAAGGAGGAAATTTCTTCATTAGTTAAAGGTACTATAATTTCTGCTGGATCTTTCCCAGTCAGTTGAACAAGTCTTAATTTGCCCTTTAAAATCAAAACAGAAATCTTTTCTATATATGTCTTTAATTTTTTATTCTATTTATATGGCAGAAATATCCAGTCCATTATGGTGTCTTTCCTCTGCATTAGAATCCCAAAAGGATATTCTCTGGATGACAAGATAACCGAATACAGTCTAAATTAAGGTTTATCTGATCTCCATGCACATCCAATATTCTGTTTTCTACCCATTGTAATTCTTTTTCTGCCTCAGGGGATAGTATTCTCAGACTGTTTAGGTCCTTATCACCTTTAATGGTGATTTTTAAATGCTTAAGTCATGTCCTTCTACACCAATGATCGTCTGTAATTGAAAAATTTCCCCTAGAAACTTCTGAAAACTATAAAGAGTTTGATAACTATCCTTTCTAATTTGTACCTTTTGAGGTCTGATTCTTTGTAAGCTTATTTTGTAACCTAAATAGTTAATAGAATCTCCTCTTTGTATCTTTTCTGGGGCAATCTGTAACCCCTGATGAGGCAGAACTTCCTTCACCATTTCAAGCATATGTTCCAAAGTCTCCTTATTAGAATCTGATAAAATAATGTCATCCATGTAATGATAAACAAGAGATTGTGAAAATTTCTTATGAATTATTTCCAAAGGTTGCTGTACAAAGTGTTGACACAACGTAGGACTATTTAGCATTCATTGTGGCAAAACCCTCCACTGATATCTGCTAACTGGCTGTGAATTATTAAGTAGGTACAGTAAACACAAATTTTTCTCTATCATTTTCCTGTAACGGTATAGTGAAAAAACATTCTTTCAGATCACTGACTATGATCTGCCATCCCTTAAGAATCAAGGAAAGCAATGGCATTCTAGGTTGCAGAGAGCCCATTGGTTGAATTACCTTACTTATGGATCTCAGGTCTGTCAGCATCCTCCACTTAGCTGAGTTCTTTTTGATAACAAATACAGGAGAATTCCAAGGGCTGGTAGATTCCTTTATATGTCCAACATCTAGCTGTTCCTGAACTAGTCTTTATAAAGCCTCTAGCTTCTCAGAGGTCATAGGCCACTGTCCTACCCAAACAAGTTCATCTGTAAGCCACTTCAATGGCAGGGCCTTTGGCTCCTCTGAAGGTCTGTCATTTGCACCTAGTTTCTGTACAGTCTGGATGGTTGGTAACCATTTTCCATAGTGTCTTACCAGATCTTTTCTACTATCTAAAGATTGTATATAATTTGTATCCAACACTGGGGGAATATTAATCTGAGTATTCCATTGCTGTAAGAGTTCATGACCCCAGCGATTTATAGCTATATCTGCCACGTATGGTTTCAGTCTCTCTTTCTGTCCTTCTGGTCCAATTCAGACCACTGAGTGAACACTCTGTCGAACTCTAGATGGAGTTCTAATCCCTAAAAACTGTACATTTACCTCTCTAAGAGGCCATTTCTGAGGCCAGGACTTTTGGGTAATAATAGTCACATCTGCCCCAGTGTCTACTAAGCCAATAATAACTTTATTATTAATTCTTACTTCTTGAGGCCCCTCTTGGGGTTTCCCGTTCTTAATGGGTTTCCTTGCATGTCCCAGATCTACATTCATTGGTCCAGTATCTGCCCTTACTACATTTTCTCCACATCCAGAAGGCAGTGGCCTTCCAATGAGTCATTGATAGAATTCCTTTGTCTCCAATTTCTCTTGATATGTCCCATTCTACCACAGCTGAAACATCTAGGTTCCTGGTGCCTTCGTGGTCTCCTGGGAAAGGCTCTTCCTACCCAACGTTCTGGTTCATAGTAGTAATAACCTCTGGCCTCTTGGTACCTATGTTGACTTCTATAAGGTGCTTCTCCTTTCCAAGCCATTGCATCCTCACCTCTAGAACTTTTAATTTCCTGTTGCCTTTTTAAACCTTTAAAGATGGCTTCTCCTACCCAAGCTCCAGTATCTTGCACATTATAGTCAATGTTGGCTGCATGCAAAACCCATTCTTCTAGTGGAGCTGATCTGATCTATAAAGGCAAAAGTATCCTTTTGCATATTGGGGTTGCATTTTCATAAACTATTGTACATACAATTGATTGTCTTATTTGCGGTAATCTGTTACCTGTAATTCTACTGCTGTAGTTAACCTTTGTAAGAAGTCCTAGAACTGTTCTGTGGGTTTCTGTTCTATTCTTGTATAAGCTTCTATGTGTTCTCCTGGCTCACAAACCTTATCCCAAGTGTTTAATGCTGCTTTCCTGCATAGGGACAGTATATCATCATCATATTCAGCCTGAGTCTCTGGGTTAGCATAAATACTCTCACCAAGAATCTTATCTAGGGGTGCTTCATAACCATCCTTTATGCCTTGATGCTCAAGGAGCTTCGCTTCTTCCCTGACCAATACCTCCCACTGGATTTGGCATGAATTCTCAAGTACAGCTGCCACTAGTCTTTCCCAGTCTGTGGGCATCACCATGTTAATGTTACCCATGAATATAATAGCTGTTTTATGTATGGGCTATGGAGAACATATGAGACAACTGATTCTTTAATATTCCTAATATCCTTCAGTTGTATAGGTTGCCATATATAAGCCATCTGTCCCTGAGGGTGTTTCTTCGAAGATGGCTTTTTTATCATGGTAGTTGGGTACACTAATGGTGTACGAGTAACAACCTTAGAAGAGTAGTCATGATACCTGGGTGGAGTAGGTGCCTCAGATTGGAGTGATTCTGTGTTTGAGGCATCCCAATGATCTTTAAGCCTAGTAATGATATCCTCATGAAAAGTTTCAATTTCCTCATCATAAAAGATTCCAAGCATGTTAGTGAATCTGTAAATTCCTGTAACTGTTCCTCTACATGTTTTTCTAGATCTTTAATATGCTCGTCCTTAGATAGCATCTGGGTGGTGTGGAAACTGCCTTCTAGGTATTGGAGTCTAGATTTGAGTTCATGATTTGCTGATTTTGAGTCCTCAGCAATCGACTGTATGGACCTATGTAATTTGTCAGCCCTGTTCTGTAAATTATCTTCCAAACATCTGAATTTAGACCCTCACTCTCTTCCACCTCTCATCTTAATACTTTTGAAGTTATTTGTAGTGCGCATTTTGTCATTTTCTAGTTACCCTTTAGAACACTCCAGCTGCCTCTTATCTGCTGAACTCATTGAGCCTCTTGTAGCCCTGGGTGTTATAAACTTGGGAAGTTCATTCTAAATGGTTAATAGCTGTTGTTTAGCACTTTGGTCTGGAAGCCCCAGATTTTATCTACTTTGTGTTTCCAGCTCAGCCTAATCCATTCATGATAAAGACCAGTAGGCAATAAAGGCCCATTTAGAAGAAGCATTCATTGAGGCCCTAACACTGCAGCACAGTGCACCAGAGTGAAGTTCATCTATATATTGAAGGCAGTGTGTCATGATTTCATTTAACTTGTTATTCTTCTTATAACAGCTTGAATGCACATATGTTCTACCTCTGCACATCATGCTGCTCACATCTGCATCAGTCACAGAACTCACACATGTGTCAATCATTGTTCTCAAGTATATCTGATTTCCTTTCTGTCAATTGTAAGGTGAGTTCCTAGGTTTCTCCTCATTCTCCTCTACTCGATTGGCAACTACAATCATTATGGCACCTATGGACTGATGTTTGGAGTGATTTCAGGAGGTCTCAGCTGTGGGTAATTACTGAATATTGTTGGGGTAGAGATGAAATCTCTTGAACGGAAGTCAAGAGTGGCTGTGGATGAACCAGGTCTCTCTCTCTCTCTCTCTCTCTCTCTCTCTCTCTCTCTCTCTCTCTGTGTGTGTGTGTGTTCATATACCGTGTTCTGCCTGTATATATGTCTGCAAGCCAGAAGAAAGCACCAGATCTCATTACAGATGGTTGTGAACCACCGTGTGGTTGCTGGGAATTGAACTCAGGACCTCTTGAAGAGCAGGCAGTGTTCTTAACTGCTGAATCATCTCTCCAGCCTTGAGGCATGTTTGCAGCTGATCTCCTCTCCATGATTACTGAGTGTTCAGTGTAGCCAGCCTGCCAGAGTTATAGTCTGTCTAGTTATTAAACAAAGATAGCTTTGTGCTCAAGCTAATGGGACTCAATGAAGGGTCTGATATCTATCAAATAACTGAGCATGGCAGCTTTAATAGTTTGAAGAGGGAAAATGTCACAGAGTACTTATAAAAGGACCTATTGTAGACTTAAGATCTCCATTGGTACTCAATTAGATGCCAATTCAGAAAGTTGGGTCCTTCTTATTGGTGTCACAGTGGGTCATATATAGGGCTCCCTCAGGAGACCGGTAATCCTTTACTGGGAAGGCAGTGAGGAAAGAATGGTAAGGTTCTGGAAAACTACCCTAATGTGTTAATTCCAGCTGGGAACTTAGACGGGGCAGATGGTGGAGGGGAAATCCAAAAGAGCATCCCTACCCCTCCCATGTTTCTTGGCTGATAAGCCTTAAACTGAGTCTCTCAGGCATGCCTTCAACTACAATAGACTGAACCCTTTGATGCTGAGAGAAAAAACAGTCCTTCCTTCTTTTAAGTTGTTTGTCAGGCAGTTCATCAAGGCAACACAAAAGTAACCAATACAGCATCATAGCCGTGAATTGGCTGGGGACTTGGCTTCTAACCCATTAAATGGGTCATGTTTCCATGACTAGTAACCCCTAGGGATTACTGGTACATTATCTGCATTTGTCTACCATCCTCACTTGAGGATGGTCTTGGCTTTGTAGACATTTTCATGCTTTCTCATGTCAAACATCACTGAGAGGTCAAGCTTGGTGTGCAGTGAAGTTCTCCAGGCAAACTTTCCAAAGCAAGAGCTGAGAGTAATGGATGTGGCATGGCTTCCAGGAAATCACATCTAAGATGCCTTGCCCTCAGTCCTCAGAGGTCTCAGCAGTTGCACCGTATCAGACCTGCTAGTTTCCTGTGACCAAATCTCCAAAGATTTCAAACACACACTGTCAGGGACACCGGTTCCTGTAGCTTGGCAAGAATTCAGAAGAGAGAGGAAAGAGGTAGTAATAGAGGAAAGAGGCAGTGAGAGAGAGAAACAGAGCACACTACTGTATATAAAGAGAGGAAACATCTCTGTTGCTAGTGAGTAACAATCGAAGAAATTAAACAGTCAATCCCTTCCTAAAGAGACACCATTGAGTAGTTGGAAATTCTTGGTGCAAAATCCAAATTTAATACTGACTGCTCAATCTTGAACAATTAAACTTAGTCTTAGTCCAGTTATCTGAAAACACTGGCAAGATAAGAATACCTAATCCACCAACTTGTCAAGAAGGTTAAGTTTCTTAGAGCATGTAAAATACTTATAAGAGTTTCTACTTGCAGCTGCAGAGATGGCTCAGTGGTTTAGAACATTTATTGTTCTTGTAGTGGGCCATGGTTTGACTCCTAGCACACAAATGGTGGCTCACAACTGTCCATTATTTTACCCAGGGAATCCAACATGCTCTTCTGACCCCAAAGGTAACTGGGATGATAGACATCTATATGAGCCAAACACCCATATACATAAACAGAATAAACAAATCTTTAAATTAAAAAAGTTCTTTTTGATAAATTTGGGATAATCATATCAAGAGCTCATAATTTATTATAGTAAATTTTGACATGAAAAGAAACACAAAAGGGAGCGAGTACAGTTACGTTAATTTGAAATATGTTTGGATTAACTTGAAAAAACAACTAACATGAATCAGCTTTTCAAATGCCATATCCACTTGCCATTGACAGAGTGTTTTATTTATTTTCATTGTTTGGTATTATTGATTGATTCGTTGATTGACTGATGTTTTTGAGACAGGGCATTCCCGTCTGGTCTAGTCTAGCCTTGTGTTCTAGCTGGTTCAGTCTCCTAAGTACAGGGATTATAGGTGTGCAATCCCCATGCTTGACTAAGTCATTCAAAGCAATAAAAGTTTATACTGGATTTCTAAGAGGCCCAACCTCAGAAGTGAAGATGTGGGCATGGCAATACTCACTCCAATGATGCTGGGGGAGACTCTGAATTTTTGCTTAGGCTAGTTTCGTAGATCAGTGGATCCAGATGTTACATGGATTGCAGCCTCATTGCTAAAGTCTCTGCCTCCCTGTTCATTCTTCCCTTCTTGATTCTGTATTTTTATCACTTTTTCCTTGGGTTTGGGACTAAATTGGAAAAATATATGTGCTGCACTCTTCTTCACAATATGCTTAATTTAATTACAGCTTTAAAACTCTTTATCAAACAAGACAATGTACACAGGTTCCCAGGGTTAAGAGAGGGATATGTTTTCTGCTGTGTGTGTGTGTGTGTGTGTGTGTGTGTGTGTGTGTGTGTGTGTGTGTGTTTTGTGATGACTAATCTTGGTTGTCAATTTGACACACACACTAAGAAAAAGGGAACCCCAATTAAAGAATTGCTTTAATTAGATTAACCTGTGGACATGTCTTTGCTGCATTTTCTTGATTGCTAAGTGATGTAGGAGGGCCTGACCCACTGAGAGCAAGTATGATCTCTAGACAGGTATATAAGGAATATGATTTGGAAGCAAGACTATATCTGAAATACAATCCTGTAAACAATCCAGTATCATTCTTCCACAGCTGCAGCTTTAGTTCCTGCCTCCAGGTTCCTGCGTTGAGATGTCCTGTCTTCCACCAATGATGGAATGTAATCTATAAGATAAAATATGCCCTCCTCCCCTGCCAAGTTGCTTTTGGCCATGGTGTTTATTATGGCAAAAGAAATTAAAAAAGAAACTAAAACACTTTTGTATGAGGTTTTACCATTCAACCTACTACATTTATATTTGAGTGTATGTACAGTGATACATTGCGTTATATCTTGCTCTAAAATAGATTATATTCACATGGACCCTATAAAATTACATGGGAATCAAAGATTCCTCTTTATTAATGACACAAAAGATAAAGTAATGTTATAGTCTTGCACATTACTTATATGCTTGTGGTGATGCTATAAATCTATTGCATTGCTGGTTGTATATCAGTATATCAGTAACCAAGAGGAAGCAATAACCTGTGTTTTGGGGTTCTCTGATACTTATTTGGCCAACATCAGAAAGGGTGGTTGTAGGTGACTTTTCTTTTCTGCCTGCCAGTTCCAAAATAACCAACACTGAGACATAATATTATTTGTAAATGATCAACCAATAGCTTAGGCTTATTACTAACTAGCTCTTACATTTTAAATTAATCCATTTCTATTCCTGTACTTGCTGTCACATGGCTCATGGATTATTACCTAATTTAGTAAATGCCCTGCTTCTTCTGCATCTGGCTGGTGACACCTGAGACTCCAGTGACTCTGCCATTCTCCCTCCTAGCATGTTCTTTGCCCCACCCCAAATCCTGCCTAACTATCAGTCAATCAGCTTTTTATTAACAATGAGAACAACACATTTTCACAGTATACAGAAGTATTATGACACAACAGGAGGTGTTCTGCATCCTACCTTCTTCTGAACCCTGAGGGAACACTGAGGCTGGTGCTCAGAGGCCCCCCATACACCTTTGTTTAAATTGCTTTAAGAGAACAATGCAACAATCTTTCTTGCCTTGGATTTCCCATGCATCAATTCTTATGACCTAAACTAGTGTGTAAATGTATTATTGGTTGATAAACAGTGGTATTTGTAATATTGTTTGTTATCTGGTCAGTTGGAGTTGGTGACTTAATCCCTTGATGTTTGTTAAAATTTCTGAAAAGTATCCCTCATTCCATCCCCAAGTGATGATTTCTGTGCTGTTCAATAAAAGAGAGAGCAAAGCCCCTTGTTAGGGACAGACACACAGAGACATACAGGGACAGACACAGACACCAGAACAGATACATAAGACAACTTTCAGTCAGGCACAGATCCAGACCCATCAACAGACAGAGAGAGCCTGAGGGAATGGGATAGTCAAGTTTGTAGAGGGTTGGAGAGGGAGAGCAATGAAAGAGATATCTTGAGAGAGCCATTATGGGGTTATGGAGAAACCTGATGCTGGGGAAGCTCCCAGGAATCCACAAGGATGACCCAGCTAATTGGGTCATCCCAATTAACAGCAGATACTATAGGAAGGGGTAAAGTTTGGTTTTGTAATATTGGTTTTGAATTTGAAACACTATTGTTAAACACAGACACAGAACCCAGAGTGTGTGTTCACAGGAGGAAGTGCAGAACTCTTGGAGAACAGTTTTGTTGTCAGGGTTTAGATGACTTTTAAGAGATAAAGCTCATCCACACTGCTTAGGTGCCAGACAGAAAACAAACAAACAAACAAACAAATAAAAAAACAAGGGAGTGAGCTGAGGATGTAGCCATGTGAAGTACACATGGCAGTTATGGCATTGAGTGTTATGGTTACAATGGAAAACATTCCCCCACTGTCTCATGTGTTCAAACAGCTGGTTACACTGAGTGGAGAGGTTATGGATGTTTAATGTGAGGGGGCCTGGTAGGCAGAAGTTGGGTACCAGTGTCAGGTTCTGGCAGTTTTCATCCAGCCCTGCTTCTGGTCTTGATCTCTGCTTGCTGTTTGGCCAATGTGAAAACAGCTGGTATACCTCACATTCCTGCTGTCACTGATGGATCATCCCTCAGCCATTCCCACTGCCTTGCCCTTCCAGCCATCATGAACTGTGTGCTCTGAAGCAAAGAACTCAAGTATACCTCTCCTCCCTTAGCTGGTTCTGTCGGATCTTCCATTAGACTGATGAGTAAATTAACTAGCAAATTTAACAAACTGGAAAATATAACATGCATGAAATAGTGCCTCAAGGAAAATCATTAGAAACTGCGTGAGGATTTCACATTGGTTCTTTTAAATTCATCGCCTTTGACAACATAGTGCCTCTTATAAACATGTTTTCAAACATGTAAAGTTCATTAGTGCAAACTGTATCTAGACTGTTCTCCTTATTGAACTCCACAAAATAGATTTCATTTTTACTTACGTTATGAACATGTCTTTTCCCTCTGCCCATAATATCCTGAAATGTCACCTCATATATATGTTTTGTATCTGAAATAGCTTTCAACTTGAGGTGTTATAAGAAATCTTCATTAGTTACAGACCTAATTCTGGACTTCATTAAGGCAACATTATGCTTTGAAAGTCTGATCAGATAGTATTTGGGGAATGGGTAACTTGTGTTTGACTTATTATATATTGTCTCACACAACTGCTATTCTAAAATATTATTGGTTAGGTATTCAATGAAGTGTTGTTGAATCAAATAGAGTTCACATTCCTTCTCAGTACAGTCATCGTGTGGGCTTAAATCTGTTCACCACCATAGCACAGTTGAAAAAGAAACTATAATAGACAGTGCCTTACTTCCCCCAGTGGAAAGAGTAAATCCCACAGCATAGCTTCTAGAATATTCAAATAGAAAAAGGTGTCAAAATCCAGCAATCTGAACCCCTTCAGTTCCGAGCTCAGTGGACTTACACTTGGAGAAGCTAAGTCCTAGGGGAGCTTTGATAGAGTAATGGTTCTCAACCTATGGGTCATGACCCCTTCCACAGGGTCACCTATCAGGTATCCACCTTACAATTCATAACAGTAGCAAAATTACAGTTATGAAGTAGCACTGAGATAATTTATGGTTGGGGTCACCACAACATGAGGAGCTGTGTTAAAGAGTCCAACATTAGGAAGGTTGAGAACCACTGGCTCAGAGCAATACAGCTGAATGCGGGATGCCCAGAACAGAAGGGCAAGCTTCTGACCCCCAGGTCTGGGTCACATCCGCAAGAGAACAGAGAGAAAAAAAAAGCTAGGTAGCTGCTTCTAACTGGTTCCCTCAAACAGCTGATATCACCTACAGTTAGAGAAAAATGGAAAAGAGAGGACTTGAAGAAAGTAACTTCCCTGCATATAATTTATTCTAAAAAGATTTCAATGTGCATTTGTAGGCAAAGCCCAGGAAGCAAGCGCCATCATTCCTACTTCAGGGATTCCATCCACTTCCCTGTTCCTCTTCTCTCAGATGGACATAGCATGTGTGTGTTCTTGAGTATTAAGTGTAATGACACACAGAAAGCATTCAAATAGTTCTTGGTACACAGCAGAGGCTTAGTTAATTACACACAGACAGACATACAGACAGACATACAGACACACACACACACACACACACACACACACACACACACACACACACACAGGTTCTGTTTGCAAGTCATCTTCTTGTTCTCTGAAAAGGAACTGTGCATCACTGCTATTCCTGAGAGGGTGCTGTGTAATTTCCCAGGCATGGTCACACTCAGACCTGGGCAGAATGTACTAGATCCACAGCCGTCAATGCCGCCTTCATCCTCCTTGACTTCCAATTATTCAGGCCCCAATGGCTCTAGGACTCAGTGGTGGATTCTGTGAAACCCTAACAATATCCAAAGTACTTGTGTGTATGCGGCCACCAGCCTTCAGACTCAGTTGTTTCATAAATTAAGCCATTATACACATTGAAAATACATTAAAAAAATACAACCAGGATGTGTTCAAACTAGAATTTTACAGGTAAACTTCACTGTAAGAAACACATCTTATACCCAAGTATGAAAACATGTAAATGCACATGGAAAAAAGTGCTTGGGACATTTGTTTCTAAATACTTAGTGAGAAGGCATAGGCTCCATTGTGGTTTGCTGGTAACTTGCTTAGAGATATTTCTTCTCTAATTTTTAAATATAGTTCCTGGAAGGATTAAACCTCTGCTTCTCTGGGAATTCTGCTTAATTTCAGCCATATATTTTTTCTCAAGCCTTTCTGATTTCTTGTGGAATTTGGTGTTCCAAGCAGGTGATACCTATATCACCATGATAAAGGCATCTTCTATGCAAGTCTGCTGCTTTGATTTTTTTTTTTTAAATGTATGAGCATTTCACCGTTTTCCTCTGTGAAAGAGGTTGGTATCTTATGAAAAAGACCACTGGATGTTGCGGAAAAGTGCTCTGTGATTCTTTCTCAGTTTCTCATGTCAGGTTGGAACTGTTGAGTCAACACAATGCTGACATCACAGGCAGCAGCATGGTCTGATGACATCGTCTTTCTGCATCTTCAGCCCTCATCTCCAGGAACGTCGCTTTTCTCATACTCTTCTCTTGTAACATGCTTCCTTACTATCACTTCATTATTTCCTACTGTTCCCATTCAAAATAAGCTCTTTTGGCTTCACAGTTTGCAGACAATTTAAGTATCCTTTCTTTTACAATACTGGTGATCCAGTTTAAGAGCTTAATACTGGTTCTGGTTCAGCTCTGGGAATTAGTGTGGTCTCAGTTTGCGCTTCTGGGCAGCCAGCTCCATGTGGCTGTGCTGCCAGGTCCCCTCCCTACCCTGCCCACCTGCACTTCTGGTTTCCAGTGTTTTTCAACATTCCTCTTCCTGCTTCCTGGTAGTATATATTCTCCCATTACCTATGCCTTTAAATGATTAACTCTGTATTCTTGGAACCCAATGCATTATTAACATCATCATCACTTTGAACTGTGATGTGCATCATTCTTTTTTTATATGTATAAAGTGGACAATGAAATTTGGAATATATATATATATATATATATATATATATATATATAGAGAGAGAGAGAGAGAGAGAGAGAGAGAGAATGTGGGCTGGGCTGTAGCTCTTGTACTATCCTTGATACATCAGAAAAGTCACTAAATAGTTCTGAACCTCAGTTTTTCACTATAAAATGGGACTACAATATTTTGCTTTTAGAGAAATAATAATCATCACCAATTTCAGAGTGCCAACTGAAAATTACCCTTGAAACTGAGAATGACTTTTGCCTAGTTGTTTCCATGTCCTACTTGTGTTATTCTTCCTTCTGATGTCTTGTGCAAACTCATCTTTAATCTTATTGCTAGCTTATGCATCCCTCTTTGTTACAGAAGGAAAGGGAAATATATGCCACTAGACATTCAATATCAGAAGTCTAAAGGATGTGACCTAACACTTCACTTTATATCAATGACATCTTCCTAAGGTAATTAGCTTAAAGTACTCATTGCACAGTGGGAAAGATAATAGATGTGTTATTTAAAAACTGTTGCATGGATTTTTGAGTATTAAATACTATCAGAACATAGACAGTGTGAAAATTTTCTGTAATTGATCCACCACTGAGACAGGAAATCATCTTTGTTAATTAGTGGAAAGGGGGTACCAAGGGCCATCAAGCTTGTTTCTATTCAGCTCTTTTAGGTACTTTCTTCACTATCTCATCTTCTTGGGAACTGTTGATTTTAGCTCTCCTGTCAGTAGTGTGTTGTTATGAAGTTTACCTTCTATTGGTTTCTTAGAGCTAGAAATAGAATATTAACCACTTTAAGACCACTACCCTTATGAAAATACTAATTTAACTGAACAAAGGAAACATGAATAAAATGATAAAATGCAGGAGATACTCTGGTATATATAATTTTATATATTTTAATTTTGCTTCTTCTCGTTATTTTCATTATATTTTTATGTAATCATTTCACTATTTAAATTTTAATTGATTTGTAAATCAAGCAACTTGGACTTAATGGAAAAATTCACATGGAAGTTTAGGGATTATAATTGTCTCCCCCTTGTCTAATATTAGACATATAAAATTTCTACACTAGTTTTTACTGAAACATATTCCAAAAGGTGTCCTGCAATTCATGGCAGGTTAAGTTGGCTGTTTACTGAATTGTTTTCAATATCAGTAGAGACATGAGTGAGGTGTCTCTGTACCTGACTATGCTCTGGGGTTGCTTCCCATTGTCTTGGGTCCTTTACTCCAGCTTTGACAAGCAGAACTTCTTTCTTCTCTGCCTCTGATCTTGCCCCCATTTCGTCAAAACGAAATGGGGGCAAGTGAAGTTTGATTCCAGACGTCTTTTCATGCAAACTGAAGCCACTGGAGCATCTCTACCATGTTTATTTGAATTAAAAATGTTATCAATAAATGTTGAAGAAAATGTCTTGGTAGCTTAACTTTTATTCTTAACATGTGGAAGAACCATATTTTAAAAATAGAAAATCCATTCAGCATGGAATGATTATGATGACTTGTGATGAACAGAGCCACAGTGAACCACCCTCCCATCACAATTCCAGTCCGTTCTAGGAGGATAGGAAGATACACATGAAGAATTTGACTTTGAGAATTGAGAAATCTCTCTCTCTCTCTCTCTCTCTCTCTCTCTCTCTCTCTCTCTCTCTGTGTGTGTGTGTGTGTGTATTTTATGCCTTACTTTTGCCATTATTTTCTTTCCTTGAGACTGAGTCTCACTAAATAGCCCAGGATAACCTTCAAGTTGCTGTTATAGTACAGGTTGACTGCAAACTCACAGGTCTCCTGACTCACTTTTCCCTAACACACTTACTCCTAGAAATATATTCATGTACCAGTGTCTTAGTTACTTTTTTATTGCTATGAGGAGACACTAACACAATGCTAACTTATAAAATAAGTCATTTAATTGGGCCTTGCTTACGGTTTCAGATCGGTTTGTGATCACCATGGTGGTGTGCACAGCAGCAGGCAAACAGGCATGGTACTGGAGAAGTACTTAAGAGCTTTACATTCTAATCTACAAGCAGGATGTAGAGAAAGCTAAGCTGGGCCTGGCATGGGCTTTTGCAGCATCAAGGCCTACTCCCAGTGACACACCTCCTCCAACAAGGCCACACCTCCTAATAATTGCCAAACAGTTCCACTAACTAGAGACCAAACATTCAAATGAGCCTATGAGGAGGCCACTCTCTTCAACAAACACACCATACCTACCTAAGATATAGTTCCCTTAAATTTTATCCTCTTTTAGACAGAAAACTATCAAGATATATATCTTCTTCGGTGCCCATTTTATTCAAAGAAGCCATTATGTATTTTACTTACATGCTTATTCTTTCTGGAGGCCAAGGAAGTAAGTTACATTTGTTTATTTAATGGAGAAGCATCCAGATCTTCTGTTAGCAGTATGGTTATTATCTCATCAAACATACTGTCTTTGATTATTGTAGTTCAACAAGAATAAAACACCACCTTACATAATGAATCATTGTTACAAAGTCAATTATAAAGAGTGAATTAATTATAAGAACACTTGGGATGTGTTCTCACTACTAGCTTAACTCTGCACCCTGGTACATACAAGGTATATTTCTATGGGGATGAGGAGCTTCTCCAAGAAAAAAGTCAGGCTCAGTGTTTTTCATTAAAGAAATTCTTAAAGATATCCTGAAAAACAAAACAAAAGAACCCCCCCCCACACATCAAACCCAAATGGTACAAAATTCTGGGCATTACAGTGTGTTCATCACATAATTACAAAATAGTCTAGTGAGAGAATCACAAACTGCATTAATGTTGGGTTATAAGTAGAATGCCTCTTTAAAGTAAGTATAAGGTTTAAAGATGATAACTTCAGGGTCTTCTTGTGAAAGAGATCAAATGGGGAAAAGATAAGATATGAATCTCTACTCAAGTCACCTTTGAATAACTAGCTCCTCTCATTGCCTACTGATGATGAACTATTGCCCTACCCAAGGAATATGTCAAGAGTATTAGTCTTTACTTGTTAGTGTATGAAAAATAATCACTCTGAATATGGTGGCACAAATTCTCTATGGATAACATGTCTTTTGGCTACATGAACAGATAGACTGTGTCTAAGTCTTGCTGTCAATCAAAAATATTTTAGACTTTATAGATACCAACTTAAGTGCAGGTACCATGACAGCTAATGGAACCTAACCTTTGAAATCCATCTGGATTCAAGGGACTTATTTTCTTTCTGCAGAACCTCAAAAGAATGCTTTCTTGGTTATCATATGCTGAAAAGAACTGGATTCTGCACAGCCCACAGC
Source organism: Cricetulus griseus (assembly GCF_003668045.3). NCBI lineage: Eukaryota > Metazoa > Chordata > Mammalia > Rodentia > Cricetidae > Cricetulus > Cricetulus griseus. Next base: position 357,893,376 of record NC_048595.1, on the reverse strand, counting down.
TTTATTTCCTCTTAATTGTTCTTGTTTGAAATTCTGTCTCTAGTACATGTTTATATTTTTGGTTTTGGTTTTGGATTTTCAAGACAGGGTTCTCTGTATGATAGCCCTGGGTGTCCAGTAACTTGCTTTGTAGAACAGCTGGAATCAAACTCACAGAGAATCACTTGCATCTGCCTCCTGAGTGCTGGGATTAAGGTCTATGCCAACATCTAGCTCTTGTACATCTTTAAGTACCCTGTAGTTTCAAGATATCCCATATTAGCATGACTAACTGAGAAATTCTGCCTCTTCATGGTTACAGAAATTTCTTCATGGGCTAAAAACAGAATGGGATGTGGGATTCAAAGAATATAGTTGATGTTAACATGAAATCTAAGAATCAATGATACTGGGAAAAGAATAGGGAGTTGATGTTATGCTTTGCCCATTTGATGATTCTCTAGGAATCACATTGTTGTAAAACTGCATCCCTACAGCATCAATGCAAAAATATTGCTCTCATCTCACCTGCTATAGTGTCTTAGGGTTTCTATTGCTATGAAGAGACATCATGACCATGACACGTTTTATAAAGGAAAAACATTTAACTGGGGAGGCTTACATTTTCAGAAGTTTAGTCCATTATCATCGTGATGTAACATGGTAGCATGCAGGCAGACATGGTTGTGGAGAAGGAGCTGAAAGTTTTATGTCTTGGCAAGCAGGCAACAGGAAGTGATCTACCTCACTGGGCATGGCCTGAGTATATATCATACCTTAAAGCCCACCTCCACAGTGACACACTTCCTCCAACAAGACCATACATACTGCAATGAGGTCACTTCTCCTAGTAGTGTCACTCCCTTCTTTAGGGGCCATTTTCTTTCAAATCACTACAGATAGTTTTTCTGGAGCCTAATATAAGTGAGCATAGCTCAGGAACATGGGTGTAGGCTACTCAAAATTTCATATTCTCTTGGGGTAAGAGTTTCATAAAGTTCTTATAGCAATGGAATGTCACACTTTGCCTGTCTCTAGGGATTGACCTAACTGTGATGGTGAGAGAATGAAGAAATGACAGACACACAGACACAGAAAAGCTTGGATCAGGTAGCTTGGGCTCTTTGATGTAGAGAATCTCAACGTGTTTATTATATACAGTTAAACAGGGAAGTATAGTTACTGTATATAGCTGAATAAGGAGGCAGGGTTATTACATATGAACAAGTTAGTGGGGTTATTACATGCAAAAAGCAAGAAGGCGGGGCTATCTAATCTCTGTAAGAGATGGCTCTGTAAGAGAACCATCTTTATTCACAAACATTCAGGAGGAGAAAGCTATGGCTGATATTTTCTGCATGCACTGTCAATATTCACACTTGGACCAGAGGAAGGCTTTGCCATCCCTCTGAGCCTCACTTGGGCTTTGCCAATTCTGGGTAGGTAAGGCATTAGTCCTTGACATGGCCATGCCATGTCAAACAAAAACACACTCACTCAGGACTTTGTTCACTCCCTAAAACAGAACAGAGAAAATCGTCAATTGAGCACTTTTCAAATCCACTGGTGAGTGCATTGGGTAGGGAGGTGGGTTGCAGCAAAGCAGGGGAATTTCAGCTTCAGATCTCAGATGCTACCGGGCAACATTCTTAGCTTTTGGTTGGTGGAAGGAAAGTATCTATCCATGTTTTCTAAAGGATGACTCACTTGATAATCATGGGGAAGTTAGCTTGTATACAAAGATGGACAATAAATGCTTACCTAAGATAGCTAACAATTGACCAGGATAATTTGTAATTAGGCTCCTTGCTTATAACATACCAACCTTTCTATAGTCACTAAAGTTTTAACCATCAGCCTGTGTCAGTGCATATCTTCCCAGGCACTCCATCCTCATCAGCATACATGTGGAGATGGATGTATCTTCCACTAAATACATACCCATACACTTTGTTCAGCATTTGTGATGTATGGTTGCCATTGTTTGAATGATACTAAAACTTTAATACCATTTACTAATATTATTTTCATATTTAACACATTTCTTCCTCTCAATATCACATAGTAGGCATGATACCTACCTAGCACACCTTATTTTGAAAAGCTACATTTGTTTTTCTGTCCCCAGACAGAGAAGACTTATACCACAGAAATGTTATTTTTTGAGTACAATTAGCCTCAAGATCCTAGTATCACTACTCATATAAAAATAATGTGGAGATTCACATTTGTAACTAAAGGATTCTCCTTCTGTTTTTATACTTTGAATTGATGTAGAAATAATGATTTGGCAAGAGCATTTCCAGGTGCAGAGCCATGAGGGAGATTTTTATCTCTTGATATTTGATTGCTAGGTAATTCAATTCAATTCCTTTCAACACTGGGTGACACATGAAAGAACAGGAAGATGTAGGAACCTGCATTCCATTTGTATCTTGAAATAATGAAGGATTATTGCTGTTTTTAAATCTTTTAGCTCTAGTGGATAAACCACAGTGGCAAGAAAAATGCAAGGACCTGATTTTTATCAGGGGTCAGTTCTGTTTAGTCCACAACCATGGCTAGGTCTTCTGGATGTGGAGACTTTTAAGCAGAGCAGAAAGATGACAAGGAGCAGAAGGTTTTTCTTTGCTAGGGTGCTGTTCACATGCTTTCAGAAAGGATATGATCAACTGTAATTTGTGTCACGAGATAATTTTGCTTTTATTTTTGTGCTGAGACGCTCCTCAAAGTGTTACAGGGGCCATTGTTACACTTTAATCAAGAGTTTCGTCAAAGTTCTTTAGACTTTCTTAATGGAGATCATCCCAGGTCACAACTCAAGAGCTTGACCAATAGCAGAAAATCAGAAGTCATGCTTTTCAAACAGCAGAAAAATTGTGGGAAATTTTATGACAGTCCACAGTGAGTCAACCCGGGTAGTATGAGTAGAGGCTGGACTTAGGATATCCTCAGGTAAGGGAAGAGATGGCACAGAGATAGAGATTACCAGGAATATCCCTGTCTCCCAGGAAAGAGAAGCTTACTGAGAAGGAAGAAGGCATTTATCTGCTCCCATTCCCCTAGAGGGCAGGGTCAGATGGAGGCTCACCACGTTCTTGAACAACTTCAGATGCTTAAGGTCTGTCCTCGATGGGGAGCACTTCTGATGCCTCTCTGCCATGTTTATCCCTGTTTTTTTTTTTTCACATTGCAAGGAAGACATACAATCTTTTTAAAATGTTATCTATCTTGTTATTTTAAGATAAGCTAGCATGCTCATTCATTTATTGTGTTTTCTTTTGAGGAAGAAGAGTCAGACTTGAGGCTTTTTTGTTACTAAAGAATTTTGTCTTCCTGTCATTCCCTGACATGCAGATGCTGATTTGCATACAACCTTTAATCACCCTGCAGGGCTTTGAGGTGGAGTGTGTGCCTGTTTTTCTGACAACACTATTCTAAAGGAAATTGCACTAAACCACTGAAGACTATAGTTCCACCGAGACTTCTAGAATATTCTAAGTGAGGGCATTTTCCTGGATATTAAATGCCAAACAAAATTTTATTCTCACCAAGATTTCTTTCAGCTCCATGTTTTAACAGGTTTCCTGGAATGCATTCAGTGTTTAAAATTCCATACTTTTCTTGCTTTTAAAATATTTTCAGAATTATATTATAGACTGAGTCATTGTAAAAGGCACAAAATGATAGGGATTGCATTTGCGTCTCTCAAATTGATAGGTTGAAGCTCTTGTCCCTAATATGACTGTGTCTGGAGACAGGGTCTTTATGACATAATTAAGGTGAGACAGATTTTTAGTGGGACCCTAATTCCATAAGACAATGATGAAAGGACTGGGAGTGGGTATTATAAGAGCCAAGGTCCTGTGGTGATGCAGCAGGCCACCTACAAGCCGTGGGGTGCAGCCACAGTAGAAATTTGCCCTGTGTAGACCCTGTTCTAGGACTTCCAGAATTGTGAGAAATAAATTTCTGTTGTTTAAGCCTCCAGTTTGTGATATTTTGCTGTGACAGCCTTGAGAACTGAATCTAAGTACTAACACAACTTTAAAAAGAGCACAGGAAACAGTAACACAATTTGGAGGTTTGTTGGTGAGTGTGGAAAATGGCCATACTTTTATGCAGTTCTACCATTTTTGTATCCTAGACATTGACCTGCATAAGTCATCTTCACCATCACGTCTCCTCCTTTTGACTTCTATAGCATTGATGAACAGGAAGTACCAGAAAGTGATGGAGAAAGATATGAAGGTGGTTGAAACATTACCTAATCAAGAAACATGATCATAGGTCACCTGGGTGGGTGTCCTCCTTTAGAGGAAGGGCGTGTGGTGCTAAACAGGTGGTCCTGTCTACTAGGCACCCACTTCTGAGTTTTCACATGTGCCAGCTTGCTCCATCTCATCAGGCAGGAAGGTGTGTAACAACATGCCCCGCCCCCCGGCAAAGTACCAGATTTTGCTATTTCTTTGCTTTAGATGCTTTCTAGATGCACCCCTTTTATTAAATTCTCCTCCAATTCTTCTCAGGTGAGAGTACTCCTATTTCACTGCTAGGATTCTGACAGAAGATACAACATGAAGTCCATTTCACAGCAGAGGAAAAATCAACTTATCATTCGTATCATCTGAGGTGGTGGTAGTGGAGGGGGAAGTATGTGCATTAATATTTATTTATTGCTTTTTAGGCTGGAATGAAAGGTTACTTCAGGGTCAGGCAGGACAATTTCATGTTTCGTGTGGCCTCAAATCTGTCCTCAGAAATAGAGCATGTATCTGACTTCTCAAAGTGTTTGTATCTACGAGGAGTTTTGTTGACTCTTAGTAATATGGTACAATGAAAATCATGGCCTATATCAGACAAGGAGTCTATTTTCCTATTACGGGAGCAGAATATTTCTGCACCCCATAATTCCATGTTGGTAGTGTGGCAATAGCATGTGACAAAAGTGATGATGGCTAAGCCCCCATGAGATTTTGCTGACTTATTCTGCTCTTTGCTGGAGTACAGACCACAGCAGAAATTTCCTATTGTCTCTGCTCATCCAAACAGGCTGGCAAACCACAGCTAATCCCAGCCAATCTAGGAGCTAAAGACCCAGTGAACACAATTAAGTTGAATTAACACTCACTTAGTTTAAAAGAGTCACGTAGATTAGCTCAGTCCAAATTGTCAGAGTGTATGAGTTGAGCTCAATAAGTGACTTTGTTAAACTATAGGCTTTTGGAGTGGTTTGTTATACATTTGACAGATTGTTATAGTTCATCAAGTCTAAAGCCCTTCCATTCTTACTGTAGGAGTTATATTTTTATTTTTACAAAAAGGTATCTGGAGTGCCTGAGACTATATCTACATTCCAGACAGGAGCTAGTGGAGGAATACTGAGGATTACAAATAGAATCCAAGATAAGTTATTAACTAGTAATCTATTGGGATAGTTTTACTCACATGAGGAAATCAGTAACTAGAATTGGTGCTCCTAGTAGCCCTGTCTTGAATGCTTCTCAATGCTGGCTCAAGCCTGAGAGAGAGCACCCCGGCTTTCTCTTGCATTTATCTACACCCTTCTACCTACTTGTGACCACGCAGAGGTAATCAGGGTCTCTCCCTACAATTCCCCTTTTAGTCTAAAAAGGATTTAAACTTGAGACAAAACTAAATTGTGTACAATGTCTTAACAAATTAAGAGCATACTTCATCCTAAGTAGAGAGAAGGCTATACAGAGTAAGACAATGTGTGACAAATTATACATGTTACATTATACAAGGATCTATAACAGTGTAAATTGCCAATAGTTAATAATCATTAAGGTGAATTACAAGAAGATATAATAATCTACCTATATCTCATCCTAACCATATATATTCTATCTAAACTCTAAAGTCATCTGAAAGTGTTGTCCAAGCCTGAACACCTGCTGCCAAATCCAACCCTAAAAAATAGGAAACTAGCCCTAACTAGGTATACATTATTCTTAGTGTCAAAATCGGGGAAAGGGGGCATAGTATTCTCAGAGGTACTTCCTGCTGAAATGGAACTATGATAGCCTCATGGGGTCCTGTAGGAAGAAAATGATAGAGTAGTGAAAGTCTTGAGTGAACTATCTGCAACATTTGTATCCAGTCTGTGTTTGGTGGGAGATGCTTGGTTGAAGGTCTTGGTTGAAGTCCTTATCTTGATTGAAGTCCTTGTTTTGATTGAAGTTATTATCTGAAGCTCTGGCCAGAGTGTAATTAGAATGTGCTCCATCTCAGCTAGCTGTTCTGGAGTTGTCTAGAGTGATGTAGTCCAAATGGAGTTGAGAGTGGTGATTGTTATTTCAAACACATCAAGTCAGATACAGTGGAATTGATGAGGTAGGGCTCCATTTTCTTTCTGGGGAGTTCAAAGATTGCTGTTAGGAAGTTCTTTATTCGCTTTGGGGAACTTAAACATTAATGTCAGCAGAAAAATATCAATTTTTATATGGATGCCTACCGGGAAGGGCAATGATAGGTAAGATAATAATTATGAGGGAATTTAGACTTTCAGAGAAAGAACCAAGAATAGACAAATGACAGTACCCAATTTTTTCTTTTTCTATATTACATCAATTCACTTCTTGATATAATACAGAAACTCTGAATTTTAACAACATGCTTGTTGTTAAATATGGAGAGGAGGAACTCCATAATGAGATGTACAAAGAATGTGGCCATCCCGAGAATGAGCAACTCCCTATTTGCTACATCTATCTGCAGAGGAGACTAAGAAATGTCTACAGCTGAGCATGTCACAGCTGCCTCTGCAAAAGAGAAACAGAAATGTTGGTGTAAGGTGGCATAAGGTGGCAATTTTAGCCCCTTGATTGGGATGAGCAGCCTGGGATATTAGGGCAGCTTGTTTCTGAGTCCTTTGAGAGTGCCTTTTTCTGTTACATAGAACTGATTGTATGACTAGGGTGTACACATCATATGACTTCTTAAAAGTGAGCCTAGTGACACATCTGGATTTGTTACTATTTGCCCTCACATCTGTCCGGGGGGATATGACTACGAAAACTGACTGAACTTTCAAAGTCTTTTCTATCCTGCTGGGCTTTACAACAAAGAAACAGGCAAATGCCACAGGCACGATTCTGAGAATAAGGCTGGTGGAGAGAGACAGTTTATGTGAGGGAAGAAGTCATCATTCGGTTCACTTGCGAAGTCTGGTGCATGATTGATCCAAAGAAAATATGGATATGAGTCCACCCAGGGATAAATTCATGTAAAGTATCAATGGCAGATAGGACTAGATGTATGTCTATTGTGCTGACTTCATGATTGTCCTGAGGTGTCTAAGAAAATAAGGTGATATTACATGGCAACCTCCATTCTATGCCCAGAACTATTTAAGATGATCTAGAAGAGCAATTTTGAAATTATACGTTGGGGAGGAAATTTCTCACAGTTTCCACTTGCCCATGTCTTGGACACTGTGTATATGACAATAGGAGCTAGTGTCCCTCCATGGACTCACTCAGCACAAGAATTCCATTGCTCTCAGACTCATTGCTACTAAAGACAAAGTACACCCTCCAAGCACAGACTTGGAAACATTGACAGTAGACTAGTTTTATGATGAAGTGAAAAGCCTCCCAATTCTGAATTTATCACATAGTTCACAGGTCTCTGGTTGAGGAGTTTGTTGCCCATTGGGCATTCTGGGGCATCCTCTCTTCCTTGGCCTCTTCGATTGTCCTGAAAAATTCTCCAAATGGAGTCACAGATCCCTATTCTTAAATGGTGTAGGAAAGGGGATATACCAGGATGATGGGAGGGAGTGGTCGGACCTACACCTGCTGATGCTGTGTATCATGTAAGTTAGCCCTGGAGAAAGCAGAGAATATGAAGGGGTTTTCAAAGAGTTTTGCATTGAAAGTTTACACTGACTACAGCTATAAAGGATGGGCACAAGTGGAACTTGAGAGAAGGGAACCCAGTGCTATATGTGAAGCTGGCAGAATCAGAAATGACACTGGAAGTCAGTTCCTGGGTTTTCAGAGCAAGACAGCCTGTCTGGAATAGAGAGCTCACAGTGTGTGGCTCTAGGAAGTTTCTTGCTTTTGATTTGAGATACATCATGAATGAACTATAAATAACAAAAATGGTAATTTCTGTTACACTGTGAACACTATTTATTTTTCAGAATAGTTTTATGTAACATATATAAAACTAGTCCATGGCTTTCAAATATATGAAATTTCAAGTGGAAATGTTTTTCTCTAGTGACTTAAACCGACTCTCCATTCAACTTGCTCAGCTGATGAGAAATTCTTTCTGATTAGTCCTGGGCTAGAATATTTGGATATAAGTACATTTATTCGCCTTGACTGTACTTTGATCTCCAAGCTCATGGGCTTTTTAGAAGCAACTATCTCTAATGTTCTGTTTCCAGCTTGGGCATAGGAATTTTTGTCCTGGTGAAAATATTTTGTAATTTTTCTCACTTAAGCCTCTGTAGCATCTTCAAGCTGACTGTGAAACCGTGGTCCAATCCCACTGTTTTTGCACCTGAAATGTCTCCATTCAACACCTTCTATGCCCCAGGCAGGATTCCCAGATTTCTCACTTCTACGATGGCACAGATTTTAGGGGATCTTGGAACTTTCTGCCTTTATCTCTAGGATTCAAAAATCTCAAAGCAAGAAACTCTAAAGTCAAATACTGTCAGGTCTGTCTTTATGCTATGAGCAAAAAAGTCTTAGCTGATGTTTCTAAACTATTTATCAGCATTCAAAGCAACAGGTTTCCTTAGGGCAGTTTTATGCATATTTAGTTTTGGTTAATTTTCTTCTACCCACTCCTCTGCCCCATCTACCTTAACCACACCCTTGTCTCTGCTGTACCCCTTTGCCCCAGTATTTTCCCTTCCATTTTTGTGTCACATGTGTTTTGTATCACGATTCTCTCCACTCAATCCCCTAACACATCTTTTATCCCCTGTCAAGGGCTCCTTTATAGTTTCTAGGCATGTATCCAAACTTATTCCCGCATAAGTGCATGTATAACAATTAGAACATAAGATTTTCATATGAGAGTCCATGAGCCATTTGTCTTTCTGTTCCTGGGTTATCTCAGTTAGTATGCTTTACAGTTCCATCCATGTTTCTGCAAGTTTCATTTTTTTGTGCCTGAGTAAAATTCCATTGTATGAACATGCCACATTTTTATTATTCATTGGTTAGTTGATGGTCACTAGGTTGGTTCCATTTCCTTATTATTGTAAAAAGAGCAGCAACAAATAAGGATGTGCAGAGTGTCTCTGTGTTGGATATAGAATCCTTTGGGTGTATGCCTAGGAGTGGAATAGCTTGATCCCATTGAGCTCTCGGGTTAGTTTTTCAAGATTTCCTTAGGGGCTGTACGAATCGACACTACCAATAGTAGTGAATAAACGTTTCTCTTTCCCCACGTCTTTACCAACATTTATTTTTTTAAAAAAATATAGTTATTCTGACTGGAATGAGATAGGATTTCAAAGTAATTTCACTGATGACTAAGGGTTTTGAACATTTAAAACTTTTTGGACATTTGCATTTCTTCTTTGGAGAGCTGTCTTTTGGGTTCATCAACCTATTTATTGATTGGCAATTTTGTTTTGGGAAAGTTTTCTTTTCGTGGTTCTTTATATAATCTAGGTATTAAACCTCAGTCTGAAGTGTCTCAGAACTAGAAAAAAATTAAATTCTTATGGAAATACAAAATAACACCGATAGTGTGATCCCAAGTAGAAAGAACACAGAAAAACTCTTTCTTCTTGTGAATTCAGATTATCTATCTATAGTAACAAAGATAGCACAGTGCTAGCATAAAAACACACTTGTAGACCAATGGACCATAGTAAAGGATCTATAGGTAAGTTCACATAGATATGGATACATATTTTTGACAATGTTGTCAGAAACATACACTGGAAAAATACAACCTATTCAATAAACGGTCCATCTTGCTCAGTGGCTTCTGGCTTTTAGGGACTGAGAAGCTGTTGGTTTCTTACCTCTCCAATCTGCAGATGGCCTCCAGTTTTACAATACAGGGCAATATATTCCCTCTTATAGTCATATATATTATATTGCTTCTGTTTCTCTAAACAACCTCAGCTAATTCTAATTAAACAGGTTAAGTGAGGATTTAGAATATATCTAAGAGTATAGTGTTTATTAGTTGCATGTTATCTACCTTTATGGTTATAATATCTAAAATAGTGGATGTAGTCATTTAAATTTGTATTGAATATAAACTGGAGGTCATTGCAGAACTTTCAGTATGATTAAGAAAACAGTCTTTCTTTCCTTTGATTTTTTCCCAATAAGACCTAATTAAATGTGTACTTTACACCGGTTTCCAACTCACAATACCACCTTATACTCCCAAGCACTGGGATTGAAGTAGTGAATCATCATGCTTAGCTGAGAAAGTAACATTTTGAATGTTATGCAATGTCAAGAAAATGGGGAAAGGATGAAGTTTCAAGAGGTTTGTTCAGTAATTTATAGATGAGACCATGAGCATGAAAACAGGAAGATGGCCTGGCAATGTAGCTCAGTTGGTAAAGTGCTTGCCTAGTGTTAGTTACTTTTCTATTGCTGTGACAGAACACCAAGACAAGGCAACTTAGAGAAGAAAACATTTATTGGATTTATAAATTTAAATTAGAAACAAGATTATTTTACATGTCAATCCCAGGTCCCTCTGTCTACCTCCTCCCCTGCCCCCCCCCAACTAACACCCATACCCTTTCTTCTCCCCAGGGAGGGTGAGGCCTTCCATAGGGGATCTTCAGAGTCTGTCATAGCCTTTGGGATAGGGCCTAGGCCCATCCCCTTGTGTCTAGGCTTAGGGAGTATCCCTCTGTGTGGAATGGGATTCCAAAGTCTATTCCTATGCTAAGGATAAGTACTGATCTACTACAGGAGGCCCCATAGAGTTCCGAGGTCTCTTCACTGACACCCACATTCATTGAGTCTGGATCAGTCCCATGCTGGTTTCCCAGCTATCAGTCTGGGAACCAAGAGTTCCCCCTTGTTTAGGTCAGCTGTTTCTGTGGATTTCACCAGCCTGGTCTTGACTCCTTTGCTCATTACTCCTCCTTGGATTTTATTGTTCCACAAGCTTAGAATCCATGGAGTGGAGGCAGTGAGCTGCAGGCGTGGTGACTGTAACAGAAGCTTAGGGCTCACATCTCAAAACACAGCAGGAAGCATAGGGCACACACTGGGAATGGCACAAGCATTTTACCCCTCAAAGCCTGTCTCCAGTGACATGCTTCATCTAACAAAATCACACCACCTAGACCCCCTGAACAGTGCAGTCACTTGGTGACCAAGAATTCAAATACCTGAGACCTGGAGAATACCTCATCCAAACTACCAAACCTAAACATGCACTGAGTCCTGTGTCCAGCCTCAGCACTTCATAAACCCATCACGGTAGCTCGCTCCTGTGATCCTAGAAATCAGGGGGCATAGGTAGGAGGACAGAAATTCAAGGGCATCCTCATCTGCGCAGTGAAGTCCAGACCATCATGGCATGTTAAGAAGAGACAAAGATAATATTAAACTTAAACATCACTCTTCCTATTCCCTGGATGATTCACAAATGTGTTTAAGTGTCTCCTCCAATAATTATCACACAAAATAATTCATGAAGCAGTGAAAATCCAGCAATCTTGGCATCACACTCTGAGCATTATATCCTTCTCATGGAGGTTAGGATCAAACAGCCAACAGCATGAACCCTTTGTAGTGTTGACTGAAATTACATTCAATTTAGTAGGTGTGCTTTAGATAAGTTTATGAATTTTAAGTTATTAATATTATCTGCATTAGAATATGATTAAAATAGTTGCATTTATATCAAGCTTGTCCATTTTTCATAAGGTTAATTTCTGTACATTTTATATTAACTATTTCTATTATAAATGGGACCATTCCACAGTGTTATTTAACTTGATATTGCTAATATAAAACACTATAAATTTGTATTTGTCGAATATTTGGTCATCTAATGTTAATAGATTTTGTGGATTTCCACAACTTTTACTGTTTCTAGATGGGTTTTCTAGATAGATAAAATATAGTTCATCATATTTGTAAATAATAATTATTTTAAAAACATAACTTTATTGCCCCAAGCCAGAAAACAGTGACTGGAAACAAAATGTTAAATATAACAATAGTTTAAAGCCTTAAACTTTTATAGCAAGTGCTACAGGTCTGATGGAACTTAAACAATTACTGATGTAATACTTGTTTATTGCTTTGGATTATTGTATTGAACTGAAGGACTATGGTTGTGTTTCTGAAATCATACTTCCAAGGCCAGCCACTTCTCTGAAAGAAAACTCACCATGGATGGGACGTGACTGAATTCCACAGGTCGTCAGTGTCTTCACAGGGGGATACTTCAGTTTCTGAAGCATCAGTGAATGACACATGGTTGAATGGTTCATTTCTAGGACCTTTGGCTCCTGAAGATGCAGCCCTGCTATATTTGAAAATGTCTCCTTTGAGAGAACAGCATACTGAGGAGTTTGCACTATCAAAGCAGCAGTAAATACATCATAGAATTGTCATTAAAGAGGTTTAGGAGTTTATTTGCAGTGTGTCCTTATTTCAAGCTTGGGTGTATGATTCATATGGTCCACTTTTATTTCTTGCCATGTACTCCATAAAATGACATCATCAAAGACCATCTGAGAATAATTAGGATTGTGTCACTACTTGGATTCTGAAAGGGAACAAATAGGCACATCGGCAGGAAATGCAATTGGAGGCAGTGCTGGGCAAACACCAAACATGGAAGATACAGTTCTTTACAGAGCACCTGAAGGGGAGCCACAGAGTACTCTGAGGGAGAATTGAGCCCACTGGGGAATACTAAGGCTTGCCTGGAAATGAAGCAGGTGTTCAAACTTTTCAAAAAAAAAAAGTTGATTGTTAGACTGGGGCTGGGATTTAAGCCCCATGATGCAGAGCAAGAGGATTTCATAATTTCTAATCAAAATCCCCAAGCTAATGTGGAATGGATAAGTGAAACACTTTTGGCTGATTGGTATCTGCTTTTATTTTGCCAAGGACACACTTTAGTGGTAATGCTGTACAATTGCAAAACCCAAGGCATCCAAGAATCCTTATACTGTGGATTCTAGCTCCTTAAATCTCTCCCTTGGCTTGAGATAGTATCCACTGACTAGGACAGTGACAACTGAGAACAGAGCTAAGGCTGTGAACCTACACAATACAGTCTCTGGAAGGAAAGGCAAAAGCACGCATCTGAGAGAAATTGGCAAGCCCAAGTTAAGATAAAAAGGTGGAAAATGTAGTAAAACAAACCAATGTGAAGAGAGAAGATAAGGAATGGAAATAAACAGAGCTGGTTAATGATACTATGCAGATTACAAGCTTACCAAGTCTCACACTAAGCAGGTATTCCCAAATATTTAGGTGGTGTTCGTAAAAATCTACTTTCCTCGTCTACAGGATCAAGTTGATGCCTTGCTTATGGGTAGACAACAAAATCTGTTGAGTGGATAGGGAACTCCATGCTCCTTGCAAATGCTTTTAGCATCTCTCCCTTGAAAGGTGCAATGGTTTGAATGCCTCCCCACCCCTAGTTCACTCATAGAAAACTGTGGTGATTTGAATGAGAAATACCCACCGTAGCCTTAAACATTTGAATACTTAGTCCTCAGTTGGCGGCACTGTTTGGGGGCTTTTAGATGGTGCAGCCACCTAAAGAACAAGAAGTTTGTCACTGGGGACAGACTTTGAGATTCGGAAGTCTTTCCTGCCTCCAGTTTGGTCTCTCTGCTTTGTACTTCAGACATGAGCTCTTAGCTTTGTGTCTTGACGCCATTCCTTCAGTCTAACATCATGCTGTTCCCACTTTTAGGGATTCCCACTCTTTGGAACCAAGACAAAATAAACTTCCTTTTGTAAGATGCATTGGTCATGGCATCTTATCCCAGCAACAGCAAAGTAAGTGAGACAGAAACGCACTGTTCAGTGTCAGTGTGTGGTGATGAGGCTTAAGCAGGGGTGGTTAAGATATAAAGGCTTTGGGCTCATGAATGGATTGTCATTACTGAGGGAGTGAGTTAGATAGCATGAGAATAGTTGGTCCCCTCTTGCCCTCTGTCTCATGCACACTCATTTGTCAGTCATATGTCAGTCATATGTCAGTCAGAAGGCTCTTACCAATGCCAGCATCATGTTTATGGGAGGCTTCCTGGATTCTAGAAATACCAGACAAATAAGTCTTATATTTTTCAGTGCTAGAGTTTGCAGAACTGCTTCACCTATAAGACACATTTCTAGTCCTTCCAATCATTTCCTTACCAATATTCCACTGTGTGGTGTTCTGTCATAGCAACAGAAAATGACTACAACAACCAGATATTCATTTGTCACTTTGAAGCAATACTTTTAATACTCTCCATATAATACTCATGGCAACACAGTGGAATTAGATATATTTAGATAAAACCTTAAAATCTTTGTTATCTAGATGTTAAGAAAGTATCTTCGGGTAAACCAACCATTTGTGCTATTTGTATATGTTGGCAAATCAAATGAAAAATTACATAGTAATATCTGATACTCCATAATAAGGGTCTATGTTTTCCAAGGGCTTTTTTTCAGTAATAGTGATTAAATAGTACTGCATATAAAATAAGGCCATAGTGAATTTGTTATAAATATTTAAATTTTAGATTCATACAAAATTTAATATTTAAGTCTTAATTTTCAGAGAATTAAGAAATGTCTGATTGAGGATGAAAGTTTCTTAAAAGATGTATATGATAAAGCACATATATAAATCATATATACACACATGTCACACATACATCTATATATGTATATACATACACACACATATATATGCATATATATACACACATGCAGTTCAAAGAAGTTACATGCCTCAGCAATGAATATTGCAACAGAGGGATATACTTTATGATCAGATCAATGAGATTTCTTTCAACCTTGAAAATTACAAGAAGAAAGTTGCATGGGGAGAGCAGGCTACTGGTTTCTGTGGCTTTCAAAATTTTTCCAGGCCTGTGTCTTCCAGTGAAACCTGTGTGTGTCTGGTACCAGGGAGTAAGAGAGACCAGATTCAATTTTGATGACATTAAGAGCATATTTTAGCAAAAATTAGTGATGATTATACAAGGTTCTAAACACTTACCACATACCAATCAACACCAGAGCTGAAAGAAGATATGTAATTAATGCCACTACAGCCAGATGACACTGCCAAGCTCTTTGTCACCCATTAAAGGAGTGCCGGCACTGCTGCGCTATTGTTGCTTGCTATGCTCTATGTAAATATTTGTTTTCCATAAAAAGACCCATATGGAGCAAAAATGCTCTATTTACTTTTGAAAGCCTTCTGGCATGCCTCTAGGATAAGCACTAAAGAGGGACTCTTCAAGCTAAAGTCACAGGGCATTTGTAAGGCAATTTTGTGGATGCCACAAATGGTGTTCATTTTCTAAGTGGACAGAACTGCTCATGACTGACATACTTCAATTTGGAAGTGTATGCTTTCAATTGAATTGCCCAGTACCCCTTCCTCCTAAAGGAAA
The DNA here is from genome assembly GCF_003668045.3 of Cricetulus griseus. Classification (NCBI taxonomy): domain Eukaryota; kingdom Metazoa; phylum Chordata; class Mammalia; order Rodentia; family Cricetidae; genus Cricetulus; species Cricetulus griseus. Next base: position 357,877,778 of record NC_048595.1, on the reverse strand, counting down.
AATTGGTTCTTTTCTGGAAACTATTTCTTGGTTAATGATCATCCTTCTCTACGAATTTATTTCTTCTCTGCCAGAGGCATGAGGGAGGGCAGAGAACACAAAGGAGACTCGTGCCTTTCCTTAGTCTTTTCCAGTGATAACCTAGAGAACCAAGGAGATCCCTGCCCAAGGACTACCCCAACCTTAGTATGATGGCTAAGCTGGCTGCAGGAATTAGCAAGGCTGGCAAGCTTGCAAAGCAGCAGTGAGCCAGGAGGGTGCCCCACCTCCTCTGGGCTCTGAGTACCGATACCTGCAACGCTAACTAGGGAGGAGTGTTGTGTATCTTCTGTTTGCCTAGGTTGGAATTTTGATCTTCCATCTAATTTAGTGATACAGCTTTATCATATTCTTCTCAATCTGGTTTACTCTGGTAAGCTTATTCAGTTTGTAGAGTTCTTTACACACATGTGGGCACACACACATCTATGAATGTTTATATAATTAATGACTATTAAAATTTTTTACATTTGTATTTTTGTTCTTTATGAAAAGCAGTATGTGTATTCTATCTAACATGTTAATTAGAGCTTTTAATTTATATATGTATACGTGTGTGTGTGTGTGTGTGTGTGTGTGTGTGTGTGTGTAGGTATAGATCATGAAACTAGAAAGGGAACCATGAAAAAGGAAAAGGGATTTTGAGGAAGACAGTGGGGCACTAGAACACAGGTGAAGTGGAAGTGGAAGGGTGCAAGGGATGCTGGGAATGGGAACAAAAATATGACTAGGTTTTGTATGACAATGTCACAATAAAACCGGTCAATTTTTATGCTAACTTAAAAATAAACTAACAAAACTGTTTTCCTCAGACATACACACACACTTTTCTGTGTAGCCTAGGCTGGCCTAGAATTCACTGTGATCTTCCTGCCTGAAGTCTCTCAAGTTATGGGATTACAGGGAAACGCCTCCCCTACCCTGCCCTCCACCAGAACACTGATTGATAAGTATACTGATTGATCCGAACTAAAGACCAAAACCAAAATCACATTTATGTATTTTACTATTCTGTGATGCTTGCAAATTTTTACTCATTCTTCAGGTCTCCATGTAAGTTCTCTCTCTCTCTCTCTCTCTCTCTCTCTCTCTCTCTCTCTCTCTCTTTCTCTCTCTGGTTTTTTTTTTTGAGATATGATTTCTCTGTGGCTTTGGAGGCTGTCCTGGAACTAGCTCTTATAGACCAGGCTGATCTTGAACTCACAGAGATTTACCTGCCTCTGCCTCCTGATTAAAGGTGTGTGCCACCACCTAGTGGCATTCTCTCTCTTTCATAACACTCATTGCTTCAAGGCATCTCTGGTTATGATTCCTGGGTGTTCCCCATGACCCTTACAAATATGTGGAATATGATGGACAGATAACTCCAGGATGCTGGCTGTGCAAGAATGAGGGCTCATGGAGAAACAGTGGACCTGACCTTCTGATAGAATGGAGACCCTAGTCATAAAGCTGGGGAAACAGCCAAACCGAGCCCTCTCAATGTGGGTTCCAGCTAGGAGTCCAAGACAGTCTACTGGTCCTCTAACAGCAGAGCCAGTCTTTATCCCTAGAGCACAAATAGACTTTGGGAGCCCATTCCCTATGGAGGGATACTATTGCAGCCCAGATACAGCAAGGAGGGCCTAGGCCCTCCCCCAAACAATATGACAGACTTTGAAGGTCCTTGGTGGAGGCCCTCATTATCCCTGGGGAGGAGTCAGGGGTTGGGTTGGGGTGGGTTGGGTGGGGAACATGGGAGGATGAGAGGTTGAGGGAAAGGGGGTGATGGATATGTAACTATGAGTAATTAAAAATAAAATTTAAAAAAAGCCATTAAAAAAAAAGAATGAGGGCTTGAGTTTGGATCCCTTGTACCCGTGCAAGGAATGCAAGGAACTGGGGTGGCAGTATTGCCTGGCGGCTCAGTGCTGTGGATGAAGACAGCTATATCTGCATTGCCCCCTGGACAGCTAGTATATCTAATCTGTGAGTGTTGGTTTCAGTGAGTGATTCAGTCTTACAACATCATATAGAGAACAATAAAAAAAGACACCTGGTCCTACTTGGTATCACCAACTTGATATGCCATGCTTTGTTGATACTCATGGGGGGCCTACCCTATCTCTGAACAGAAACAGAAGTAGCAGATACAGGGGGGCAGAGGGAGACAGAGGCAAGGAATGGGAGAAGAAGAGGGAGGGGAAACTGTGGGATGTAAAATAAATGAAAAAATTAATTACTAATAAAAAGACACCTGATATTCTCAAACTCTGGCCTCCATACACATATAGCACACAAGAATACAGATATGTATAAATTCCCCAGGCATAAGCATAATAAATTTAAAGATTAAATAAAGATAAGAGCAGAAATAAATGACAAGAGCATAAATTTGGAAGCAGATGGGTAGTGTAAATGGAGGGGTTGACCTTGATGGAAGTAAAGAGACATTCCCAAGAGGAGGTAGCAAGCCAAGTACATGGTATTGAGAAATTAGTACATTTGGGGAAGAAATGGAGGAGTTTCCATTGTTCTCACAGTGGTTGGTTGTTCTGTACTATGAAACAGAATGTTTAAGCAATTCTTACGAGTGTAAGAATTGGTGCTTAATTAAAAAGAGATTGTTATTTTACCATTTTAATAATGGGAGAATTTGAGAACCTTAGGGACAGTCAAGATCTTTACAAAGAATAGTTCGTTGAGCAGTTGAATTAATGTAGGTGCTTCAAGGGCTCAAGGGCTTTGAGGTTCAAGAATATACTGAGTTCAGGGATGTATCCTTTCAGAAGCAATATTTCTTCCAGCCCTGTGCTACCCCAGCCTGAGTCCCAGGGCCCCACCCCAGGATCCCCAGTAGAAATCTCAGGACAGCCTAAGCAAAGAGTTGAACAGATCGTAATTGACAGGCTGACTGATTAAGGAATTATATTAGGTATAGTTTTTAAAACATTTTATTCTTTTGCAAGCGTATAGAAAGCAGCTTTCCCAGAGTGCCCAGCACTGACACTTGGGCACATGCCCTAGGACTGTGTAATTAGCAACGAACTAGGGCTGCATGTAAATAATCCCAGTTCCCAGGGAACCAAAATTTTCAAGATCTGCTCTTGAGCTTTTGTCATTTCCCTTCATTACCGTTTGTAAAAATCTCCCAGACAAAGGAAGGAATTCTCCACCCAGTGATGTTTTCCTGGCTGATTTGGCCTCTGCTTTTTCACACATTCTCTCCCCACAGATTCTTGTTGGTCTTGAGCAAAGAATGACTTAACTGGACCACCTCCACAGCAGCAACAAGGCGAGCCTGTGTCTGAAGGAGATTAAGATCTAAGAAAGCTAGACAAAGACCCTGTGCTTCCTCAGGGGGAGGATCTTAGGGATTTTCACAGGGGACTTAGCATGAACTTCTGCCAGGGCACCCACCCAAGGAACATCTAGGAACGGGATATCGTCTGTGGAATAGAATACAGAGAGTAACTCTCCATCTTTTCAGATCTTCAAATTGCTCCAGATTTGTCAGTAACATTTACAATTTGGCTCTGGGTCCAGAGGGTGATTGTCTTGATTAGATCTTCTACTGAAGTGAAAAGACACCATGACCGGGGCAACTCTTATAAAGGAAAATGTTTCATTGGAGCTGGCTTGCATTTCAGAAGTATAGTCCATTATTGTCATGGTGGGAAGCATGGCGGCATGCAGGCAGACTTGGTGTGACAGGAGTCCAGAGTTCTTCATCTGGATCAGCAAGCAGCAGGAAGATAGAGACACTGGGCTTGGTCTGAACTGGCCACACCTACTTCAACAAGGCCACACCTCCTAATAGTGCCAGTCTCTACAAGCCCATAGGGGGCGGGCATTTTCATTCAAACAACATTGCCACTCAGTAAACCTTCTATCACCTGCTAATATACAGGTTATGTTTCTTAGTCTCTGATAACACACACCTACTTTCACTCTGTCTCCATAAGCATTTGATTAGGCTATCGCATACATACATGATCCCCCAACAAAGTTTCTCTTGGCCCTATGTACCCCTCCCATTCTCATTCTCCACTTCCAATGAGTAGTTCCAACATTATCTACATGGTCTTATCATCTCTCATATTTTAATCATCTTGAATCCCCCAGATTTAAGCATGTAACTAAGCAGTAAACATCTTCTAGTATCATAATTTGTTACTTAATCCCATATTTCGTTCTTCTAAACAGGACACAGAATTCTTAATCATAATCTGTTCCCCTGTCTATACTTGTCTGCACACTGTCATCTCCTTTACAGTGGGAGACACACATTCCATCACAACAGCCTCCTTGCCGAAAGCACACTTAACTTTTTGGCCTCTCTCCTTCCATTCATACTAAAAAGACAAAAACTAAACTAAAAATAAAATAGAGAAAAAGTACAACCCCCCATTTCTTCCCTAAATCAGAACAAAAGAATAGCACATATGTAGTACAAATGTGTCTACTGTCACTTTAAATTTAGTGTCATAAGTCACAACAGATAACATACCTACCTACCTACCTACCTATCTACCTACCTACCTCGTTTGCCTTGTGATTGATTGCCTAGGTATCCTTTGTCCTGCTCTTAGGAATTGGTTCTGTCCTTCCACCTGGGATCTGAGATCTGATTCAGTTCATCATGTTTGTTTGCCAAGCACTTCTAGCATCAGGGCTATCTTTCTACCCCTCTCTGTTTTGAAGGAAAACTTTCATATTTTATAAAGTTTTCTTCTGATCAGTTTGTTTCTTTCTGCACTTTACACTTATGTCCTTGCCTTCTGCTAAGAACACATTGTTAATGATGGATGGATGTTTGTTTTATGCTGCCGCTTTCTTCTGTGGCTTTTGTAGATCTCGCTCATAGTTTTTGAACACTCAGCAGAATGAAGACAGTTGCTGGGGCTTCCTCTCTGGAGTTCACTGAGATTTTAAATTTGCGTGTTCACATTTCCTCATACTTGAGGGTAATTATTTCTTTAAATAAATCCATTGCCTCTTCTTCTCTCCCCTAAGACTCACACAGCATGTGTATTGATACAGTTGACTATGTCCCACAAGTCAATTAAAATGATTTCTACTCATCTTTTTTGAAAAGTATATTTTAAATTAAACTAGATCACTTCCTATTTTCACTTCCCCCTCCAGTACCTCCTGTGTCCCCTTCTTCCAACCCTTCCCATGCTCCCCATGCTCAATAATAAAGCTTTTTCTTTATTATTGTTATAATACACATATATAATATACATAGCATATGTAATACATTCACAAATATATAAATGCAACTTGATGAGTCTGTTTTTGATTATGTGTATATGATTTCAGTGTTGAGAACATTATATTGGATAACAAATTGGGGCTCATCACTGGAAGGGGCTAATTCTCAGTAGATGACTGTAGTTCCTTTTCTATGGGTTGGACCCCCTTAGCACTCCCCCCCACCCTGCTTCCTCATTAACATGTTTGTTGATACTGTCACTGTCCAGAACTTGTTCAGGTAGCCATTTCTAGGAGAGACAGTCTCATAGTTGACTTCCTGGTCCCTCAGCTCTTACATACTGCCACGTACTCTGAGTGCAGGATTTTTGTTTTAGATATATTCACTGGGAGTGGGCTTCCGATGATCTATTGCTCTTTTCATTGCATTTAGTTGTGGCTTTTTGTACTAACCTCCATTTGCTGTAAAGAGATACTTCTTTGATGAGGGAGTGGAGCTATACTTACATGGAGGTATAAGAATAAGTTTTAGAATGTAGTTAGGAATTAATATGGTCCAGAAATGTGGTGATGATAGGTTCTCTTCTAAGATCAGTGACCTTACTAGTCCTGGGTCGTTGGCTAGATTTCTAGAACCAGTCATGATGTTTCTCCTGTTGAGTGTTATGTACAGTTAGACAGTACGGGGTTACCACCAATAGATGAGTGCCACTGTTGCAGTTTTGTGGACATGCTGCCATGGTGGCTAGGGCTGCATTTTATAGGCATTGCAGCTAGATAGGACTATGGATTACTCCTCTCTCTTGGCAGCTTGCATAGTGGTTTCTGGAACTATGGAAGCTGGACCACAGGAAGGAGACTTTCCGGTTAGATCAGACCAAAATCATGTAGGTCCTGTGTGGTATCTTCAGCAATAAGGATGTACCTTTAGCCTTGGAGACGCAATTGAGGGCAACAGCAATAGCCTGTATTGTTTTGGAGGTCACTTGGATTCCCCTGACCAACAACTTGAATGAAAGATTCTCAACCTGCTACTGGATTTTTTTTTATCATTTTTTTATTTGAATTAGAAACAAGATTGATTTATATGACAATCCCAGTTCCCTTCTCCCTCCCTTCCTCCCCTACCACCCTCACAACTAAAACCCTACCTATTATTTTACTAGATAGCTTATAGCTCTTATGGAATGTATTGATAGCCTACATGACATAATTTCATTTAATGTGTATATACATATACATGCATATACATGTATACATGTGTATATATGCACACATATGCATACACATATACACAGGTATATGTACCCACATACATATATATGCACATTTGCTTTTGAAAATTGGGCATTGAGAAAAGCTATCACTTTTTTTTTTTTTTTTTTTGGTTTTTCGAGACAGGGTTTCTCTGTGTAGCTTTGGAGCCTATCCTGGAACTCACTCTGGAGACCAGGCTGGCCTTGAACTCACAGAGCTCCGCCTGCCTCTGCCTCCCGAGTGCTGTGATTAAAGGCATGTGCCACCAACACCTGGCAAAAGCTATCACCTTTATAATCACTGTACACTGACTCTGACAGAGAATTTCTATGTATGTACCCAACCTGATGACACGGGCTTTTGAAATTATTTCAGGCAAACATCTTTCTTGAGTTTGTGCATGTACTTTCTCCAGTTTCTCTATGGAAGTGACTGCTATTTTCCCTAAAAAAGCCTCACTCATGGTTGTGTGTTTATGTGTGTGCCTTGTTGCTATATTTATTTTTCAACCAGTAATTTTGTATTGTAGGCATTTACAAGTTTATAATCTCTTTGCATTTTCCAAAAGCTATTCTTGGTGCTTCCTGTGGCCTTCCCTGGCTTGGGATTCAAGTCACTTTGGGGTGTCTTAAACTGTAAGTTAGAGCAAGCAGAATATTCCTTCTGGTAGATCACAAATGGGTTAAGACATTGCAACTTTGATCCATTTTGCTTTGCTAGAAGGTAATTAGAGGGCAAACCTCTAGGTTACCTAGACCTTAGCAGGGAGGAGCTGGGGCAAGGTCAATTATGTCATACATTTCCTGGTCATTTGAGTAAGGCTTTTCCTTGATTGGGAATTTGCATTTCGCTCTAGCTCTCTGACTGATTTCCAGAGCTCACAGAAAGTTGTTTCAGGCAGTTGCTAGCTGTTTATTTAATTTTTTTTTTCATTCGGGAAGGGGGCTAGAACCCTGTGCTTTATCATTTTGCTGACACCAACCAACCTCGCCCTCTTCCTAATACAATGAAAACATGGTCAAAGCCACACCGTGCTGCAGCTGACATGTGTGTCCTCTTGTCATGTAGTGCTGAGTTGTGCTAGGAACTGGGACTGATAAGCAGCACAGCAGTTGGACACCATGGTACCCGTTTTTGTTTATCTGCTATCCTGTGAGAGTCTCTGAGGGATCTCTGAGGTGATGTGTCTCAAGAAGCCTTCCTCTGCCAGACTTGCTATGTTCCCACTTAACATTTACTGCCGATTTTTTTTAAAGATGAAGAGATTAGACAAAATTGGCTGTCATTGTAATTGTCCCTTTGACCTTTCTGTGAACACAGGAAGTAGGTCCATCAGATCAGATTTATGTCAATTTACAAATGAGAGTGGATTTTGGCATTGCAGAGAAATTAACTTTTAATGACCAAATTCCTTTCATGTCAGTTCACTAGGAGGGTTCGGTTCAGGCATCCTTTATCCACCTCTGATGCTGGGGAGTAGAAGCAAGAGAAAGTGTAGACACTAATTAAACTGGTTTCTGTGGCAGGGAATTGAGAATGCTGTAAGCCTGCTAAGGAATGTCAGAAGTGGAAGGGAGAACTCCATGCTGTTAAATCATGGATCAACTAAGCAATTAAGCTCCTGACCTTGAGGTTTCCGTATTACAGAACAGTTCTTACTGCTAAGACTTATAAAATGACTGTGGACACAGGCTCGTTAGAGATGTTCGTCGTTGATAATGTTTGTTACAAGCCTGTGTCTCTCTGGTTTTAGACAGTTGGGTTACTCCTTTCTTGCATGTTCATATTCTGAAAATAATCAAGCCGGTAACTGGGGTAGCAAGATGGCTTAGCAGGTAAGGACATTTGCTACAAAGACTGATGGCTGGATTTGATCCCCAGGACTCTTACAGTGGAGGGGGAACTGACTATCACATTTTCCTCTGACCTCTGAATGTATATCTTCTCACTCCACTCACAAACAAGTAAACACATGTAAAACCAAACCAAACCTAGTCATTGTGGAGTTCATTTGAAAACTGATAGGTTAATTCAAACTTTTACATTTGTATTTTTTTTTTTTCTGTTCTTCTATATGTAGAGTACATTGTCAGGGCAGTCATGGGACTCTTTATTTTGGTGACTTAATGAAAAGTTTCACAGTGATTCTATAGTGATAATTTATAGTATGGGGTGTTTAGATAATGTTTGTGCTTAAAGAAGAGTAGGAATCATTACATCCAAAACATGGGCTAAGTTGTGAGGGTTTATTTAGATTCTACTGAGACTTATTCTCTGTGAGATTTACAGGAAGTGAAGGGACACACAAAATAACAGAAAGACAGCCTATGGGATGAAGCAGTAGATAGCATAATCCCTCAGCAAAACAAAACAAAACAAAAAGGTGCTAGACATTAATATCTGCAGGCTGCCCTTGTTTAGACATACTTCTAAATGGAACAAGGGTTTTCTTTTTCAATAAGCTGTTGGAATAGAAATTTTAGAGCTATGTTCTAGTCATTGTGAGAACATTATGAGTCATGAATATATATTTCTTTGGAAATGCTTTTTTTTTTAAAAAAACATTTCATGGATTAAAAAAATGTAAGTATCATTTCACATCAGCCATGGTGATGACCCAAGGTTAAAATAAAATTTTCTTCATTTGAAATGAATCTTGAACCACATGTAGGTGTTGGCAGATAGCAAGAGTTGGAGTTTCAGTTCCAGGATGAACCATGTTAACCTTACCCATCTTTTGAAAAGAAAATGTTTTATTTTCATATCCCAAAGAACAGACACTTTGTATTGGTGAACATGGTCATTATCATAATATTTAATCACACAGCACACATCAGAGTGGAATAATATTGAATCTCTAAGACTGTCTATTTCATTTTTTAAGTGATCTTTAGAGTGGGGTATTGCACTCCTGACTGTAAGTACTTTCTGCTAGCCTCATCGGGTAAACTTTCACGTTTGATGAAATCAATGCAAGTGTCCTTTAAAAGTCTGTTAGTGTCTTTGAAATTCAAGGTCATCAGAAGGCTTGATCATGAGAGACCTTTCCTCAGGCCTGGAAAGTGAAGCCTTCCTCACCTCCTTCATCAGGCAGCTCACTATATTGGAAATAAGAAAAAATTAAAAGACTAATGATGTGAACATAGATTTCACCCCAAAGTTTCTATACCAAGCTCTCCAAGCCCCAATGGATGTCATTATCAACTGATCTTCCACTAATAATTAGCTTTTATAATTTTCTATCTAGAGTTAAAACCATCTGCCCTACAGAGTTTTCCTGTTTCCTGTGTGAAGTCCCTCGTCGGCAGGAAAGCAGTGGAGGAAATTTCGGTGACATTTTACAGCTCCCAGGTGAGCTGTTTCAAAATGAGAAGGTTACACTCAGGAAACTCCCTGGTGAGAACCTTGACTTGGATGCTGTACAATCTTTGATCTCACTCCTCAGTGCTCAGTGTGAGGAGGGGCTGTTCCTGGCTCCCGCTGGCTCAGCTATGTTTTCAGCTATAGCTCTGTTTTCATACCCGTGCTTGACTCAGCCTCTCAGCTGCTCCCTCAGCCTTTAAGGCAAAGCCTTTGTGGCAGGAGATGTGTGAGGTGCAGGGGCAGACCTAAGAGGTTAGCTTGAGGTATGGGGCTGGAGGCGAAAATATCCATAAAATTCAGACCCCGGGTCCCAAACCTTTGTCTTCCAGCCAGCTCCAGGAGCTTTCTGTATACCTGCCTAGAGTTTGTCTTCTGAAGAATTTTGAGCTAAAATAAGCAAACCCCCACATCTCTATAAAGTAGAAAAGAAAACCTGGCAGCAGTGAACATGGTCTTAAGATAATAAATAATGAAATGTATTTAAATTGAAGAACTCCAGGACGTGTTTGAAATGATTGTAGGATGCCCACAGGTCTATTTGTGAAACCTAAACCTGTTTCAATGATATATTACTGAAATGTGAAAGAAAAGGTGGGATGGACTCTTAAAGTAATGCCAAGAAATGATATATTTTTAACAGCAAGTCAAGTAATGCCTTCAGCTCTTGTTTATATGTGGTTGACTTACAATAGCTTTGTCAGTATTGAAATATGAAGCTGCTGAGAGGTGCCAACTGGAGACAGAAACCCTGTCCAAGAGGAAAAGAGGTTAAATCGCTGTCAGTGCCCAAGCAGAGTCATGGACACCGGAGAATGGAAGGTCTGATGCTTAACCTCACATTAAGATGAATGATCTTTCGGAAATGGGGAGAAGGCTGTTTTGTGTGGGTTCATTGTTGTAAGTTAGTAGAAGAGCCAGAATGTTCTAAATGATACCCTATGCCTATGCAGTGATGTGTAGCAACCGCAGCTTCAGTTGGGCAGTTATCTTTTAAATACATTCATGGCTCTGCTGGTTTTAAAACTCTGAAAATTCTAACAAGAAAATATGCCTGATGGTGAGGGGAGAAAACTTCTAATGGAAGAAACTTCTAGAATGTTTTTAAATGTAACACGAAGAGAAGAATATGGTGTTTTTTGCCAAACCCATTTCTTCAGCTTCAGGGAATGTATTAATAGCATCTTACCATACCAATTTATGTTTCCTTCACTGATCTTAAACGGCACTGGCCTTTTAGGCTTAGTCTTAGAATTTCTACTGTCTGCTTTTGCATGTTCTTTAAATTGTTTTCTGTCTCGACACCTCGGCCAGCAAGGAAGACGCAACACTCGGACTCTTCTTTAGGCAGTTGACTCAGGAACCTTAAACAATCTTCTGACCCTGGGGAAAGCCCGCCCACAGCTTAAAAGCCTTTGGGTAGCCAACCCCAGTATGCCACGTGGTGAATGCAGACAGGTCCATATACTCGGAAGCAAGCCAGATCTTCAGCCCTAGCCAAATAAGGAGTTGTTTATGACAGAGAGGTTCACCATCGGGAAGGTGGAAGGCGGAAACCAGCGCCAGCTTTAAGGCACGGCACTTCGCAGCTCTATACAGTTCCCCCTTTTTTATTTAAAAGACACAACAGGCAAGAGTAGAGGTCCGATCTCTGATGCAAAGGGACTCTTGTACTGATCCTCATCCAGATGTCATCCAGCCGAATGAGTACCAGACCCGTCAGATACCTTTTTCTCAGAGGCGGGGCCTGGGGTATCAACCCGAATGCAATCAGACATACTCTTCTCAGAGTCGCTAGTGCTGACCCCGAGTGCAGTGCATTGCCTCGCATCCTGAGCGTGAAGTTTTTAGTTCTTCATGGTAGCTAACCATGCTTGGGGGGACTGTCCTGCTTCAATGGCTGTAAAGGCTTGAATGATCATAGCTGCATTACACTTCTGTGAGACTCTAGTCTCACCAAGACACCGCAGGCACCCCAAGGAGACTAACACCAAGAGGCCCGCAAGTGCTCCTATACCTGCCCACTCTTTCAGATGATCCATGGCGGAGTTCAACCAGGAAGTCAGGCCACTTGCAAGGGATAAATCAACTCAAGTGGAATTCACATGCACGATGGCCATCCTGAGTTCTCTCATAGTCCCTTCAAACTCGGATGACCAATTCTGTAATAAAAACTGAGACAATTTTTTAGGCAAATTTGCTGCATGGGTGAAGTTTTGATATTGTACCGAGGTAACACACAACCCAGCCATTCTCCATTCACATCCCAGTTGGGCCAACTGCCATAGAGTGTCAATCTGTTCTTATACTAAATCTATACGTTGATTGACAATCATTAAACCTCCTTTGATCTATGAATTGAATGAAGCTTGAATATCCAGAGCATCAGCTACAATGGCAGAAAGGTTATTTAGAGCACTTGCTGTCTGTACAATGCTCAATAAGTTTATAGCAATGTGATTAACTTGTTCAAATACTTGTAATGGGTATCCTGTCTGCTGGTTAGCAAAGCGTCCCTGTCCCAGTAGCATATCTCTGTCCCAGGCCGGGTTTCCTGCAGCCTGATTAGCGGCAGCCTGATCATTGGCATATTCAATTAAAAAGGCTTTCCAGTCCAGATACTGGCCTGGGGTCAGACATGCATGAGCTAGTCCTGTCCAATCACTAGGCGTCATGCAGTGTCTCTGCAACGCTTCCACTTGAGCCATAGTAAAAGAGGCTGAAATCACATACATTCTTTCAGATTCAGCCAGAGACTTAATCACCTTAAAATCTAATGGCTCTTCATATCTATTCCCTTGTGGATCTTGAAACACTGGATAGGCCAATCGCAGTTCTGTTCTCACTGCCTTCCAGATCTCAGGGCAGAAAGAGTGCCCCATACTGCCACTCCTTCCCTCCGCATACAGAGGGGGGGCAGACGGCATTGCTTTACCTGGGGGCTACCCGCAGCAATCTCCACTTTCGGGCCTATCCTTGTCTCTCTTCTCCCTCTTTCTTATTCTTGTCTTTTCTATCTGCTCTATGAGAGCTTGTAGTTCTTCCTCAGAATCTGTAGACTCTGAGTCTTCTGACTCTGTGAGGTCTGGGTACAATTTATTCTTTATCCTACCACCCTTTTCACTGTCTGCCTGTTCTGACCTTTCTTCCTGAAGCATCTCTAAGGGAGCCTGTCCATTCTCCACCGCCTCGCTGTATTGTTGGTCCTCAAGACAACTTCTCACTAATCTCCAGACAGGTCTTACTCCACCTTTAAGCGTTCCTTGATCGGCAGCAAAGTCAAGATCTCTCCCTAACTTTTCCCATGAAGGGAGTGTAAGGCTCCCGGAGATCTCAAACCAAGGAGCAATGGTATTGCATTCTCCCAAGAACCTCTGTAGGGTGCTTTTCTTAATCTTTAAATTCTTAGAACGAAGCAGATTATTCAGAGCCAAAAAAATTGGGTGCGATTGAGAAGTGCCCAAGGCTAAACTAGCAAAGCTTTCCTTTTAACCTTTTACTTTCGGTTCGCTTCGCCAAGAACTCTCCCCGCTCCCTCTCTATCTACAGCTAGGAGCAAAATACCCGTTTTGTCACGGATTCCCACCTTACCTGGGAACTTACCAGTGCATTGCCCTGACCGCAGAAAGTTCTGAGTCTTTCCATGAGAGGATCCCCGTATGGGCCACCACTTGTCTCGCTGCCACCTCGACCACCTCGACCAGCAAGGAAGACACAACACTGAAGACACAACACTGAAGACACAACACTGAAGACACAACACAACCATACAATTGCTAACACTGAAGACACAACATTCGGACTCTTCTTTAAGCAGTTGACTCAGGAACCTTAAACAATCTTCTGATCCTGGGGAAAGCCCGCCCACAGCTTAAAAGCCTTTGGGTAGCCAACACCAGTATGCCACGTAGTGAATGCAGACAGGTCCACATACTCAGAAGCAAGCCAGATCTTCAGCCCTAGCCAAATAAAGAGTTGTTTATGACAGAGAGGTTCACCATCGGGAAGGTGGAAGGCGGAAACCAGCGCCATCTTTAAGGCTCTCTTCGCAGCTCTCTACAGTTTTCAATGCTTTGTGTACCACTTCATGTATTCATTCCTTTGTTCTTTTCTGTCTGTCCTCAGACATACATATTACTGTGCTTGTACATGAAACAAAGATCATCCCAGACTATCCACTTGCTTAGGAGTTCAATACCATACAATTGCTAAAATGCATAGGAATAAAGTAGAGGAGGCTTTGCACTATAAACTCAGCACTAAGATGATTTCCCAGGAAATGAGAATGGGAATGAATCCTGTGACTAGGTTTAAAGATTTGGGGAGACGTAGAAAGGAAGGGAGGAGCAGGGGAAAGGAGGATGTGGTGGTGGTGGAGGAGGAGGGATATGTGGGAGGAGGAATGGAAGGGGAGAGGGGGGAGAAGGAGGGAGGGAAAAGAAAAAAATCTATTCTTAAGTCTTCCAAAGCAACACAACTGGTAGTTGCTCAACTGATAACTTGCTGAACAAATTCTACACAGTCACACTACAAAAGCTGCAGACTCTAAACCGGGGCGCTTGGGCTTGCAGTTGGGATGAACTGAACTCAGATTGTTTTGACAGAAGGTTGAGCCCAGTGTGAACTTCTCTTTCCACCCTCCACCCATTCTCAGTATCTTACCAGAAGCTCTCAAGGTCCTCCACCACTTCTGCTTTTGTTTCGTTTCCCCCACTCTGCACAGTGCTTTCTTAAGTCACTGTTTCTCCAGTAAGATTAATTTTCACATTTACCCCAGGTGGAGCCCTTAATTTGCTACACTGAGTGAGTAGAAAAATTCAGCAACATTGTGCAGACTGTTTTGAGTTTCAAGTCTTGGAGCCAGGTGGAAGTTTGACCAGAGGGAAAAAAGGCCACATTTACTTACATTCTTTTTCACACATGTGCACACTTAGCAGCCACACACGCACGCACGCACGCACGCACGCACGCATGCACGCACGCGCGTGCACGCGCACACCCCCCCCACACACACAAACGAAATGTTCTTTCACACATGCACACACTCAGCAGCCCCCCCCCAACACACAAACTATAATGCAGCTCACTCCCAAGTTTAACCTCACATCAGTTTGTATAAAGCTGAGTAAAGAAAGGAGGTCAAATTCTACAACTCTCAGTATCTTCGTCTTGTTTAAGTATTCCCTCCTGTCCTGGGCCTCAGTTTCTCTGCCTTATTCTCCAAAGAAGCATCTATTTTTTTTCTGGTAAGATAAAGTGACTTTTCCTCAGCACTGTTATGTTTAAAACTTGGCAAATGAACAGTTCTTTGGAGAAGGTTGTTGAAATTCATTCAAAAAGCATTTTAATTGACTCATCCTTGGAAAAGCAATTATTCCTCATAGTGTACTCAGTGACCTTAGGGTTTTATTGGATTTCTACTAAGTACGTCGTAATATGAAGGATTTAAATACAATACTTCATTCTATTTTCTCCTATTGAAGTCAACGGAAGATAATAGGAGGTGGCCAATCTTTTGCTATTAGATTAATTTAGGCACACTCTCACACACATACTTATACACATATGCATATTTATATACATACATGTGCTTATATGTAATTGCTATGTATTAGTTGCTATATCTCAACATAGCAGTTGAATCAGGGTTGGCAGCATGATTTAAAGGAGGGCATTTCTGTTCCAAGAGAGTTCTGCTTTGGCATCATTTTTACTTTGTTTCATGTTGCTGTGATAAAATATTCTGGCCAAAATAAACTTGGAAAAGGTTTATTTTAGCTTACAGGTTACAGTCCATCATCAAGAGAGTTCAGGGCAGGAACCTGGAAGCAGGAACTGAAACAGAGGTCATAGAGCACTGGTCTCTACTGGCTTGGTGTCTTGTTTGCTCAGCCTGCTTTCTTACACAGCCCAGGACCCCTTGCTTAGGGATGGCAAGGCCGGTGGTGTGCTGGGTCCTCCCATATCAACCAGCAATGGGGAATACGTCTCATAGAAATGTGTGTCTACACACCAGTCTGATGGAGGTATTCCTCAAGTTATTAATTCCTTCAGATAACTCTGGGCTAGGTCATGATGACACTTGAAGCTAACTAAGAGAGTCTTTTTAATCATGTTAGCATCCTCTTTCCCAGTCCAAAGGAGCTCACTATGTTATCTGTCATATTGTACCTTATCCGTCTTCAAGAATTCTTTAAACTCTCTGCTCTCTTGTCCTTTATTCACTATCAATTGTAGCTGAACTTTTGGTTACATTTTCCCACCAGCACACTGACTTCATCTCACCGACTTAACAGTTTTGAATTTTGAACTGTACTTTTGCACTAGTTTCAAGTTAAAGAGAAATGACTTGTTTTAACATAGGAAGAAGCCTGGGCACAAGGCATATACTCTGGATGCTAGCCTAGAGAGGGCCAAGAGGCACCACAGAGAAACAGCACGTTATTGGAGACTCTCAGGTTTCACTGGCAACACCTGGAAGAGAAGCAGTGAAGAGCGACCAGTTGATGGTTTGTTCATGGTGCTCGTCTAGTTGCTGCTTTTATTTTTTAACACTCTTATTCCCAACTCTTCATGACCATCACCTGGCCTTTCTTGTCACTGTCACTTGCTTTCTTAGGGCAGAGCCTGGAGGCTCTCTGCTCTTCTTCTCTTCATACTTCTTCATGGCTCTTCTTGTTTCACCCCACTCTTCAGACATGGGATTCACAAGGACAGGAAATTCCTTCTCTCTCTGCCATCGTATATACATTCTCAGTGTTAACTACTGCCAATGTGTGTTGGCATCCAATCATTCCTTTCATCTCTATCTCCCCACTATGCTCAACATCCACATGTCCAGTTTCCTAATGTCATATTGAACTTATGCTTTTCTCAGACAAATTATACTGATTTGCTTACTAACACTTTATTCTAATTTTAATTTTTTATTAATTATTTTTCCATTTATTTGCATCCCCCTTGCAGTTCCCCTCTTTCCTCCCCTCCAGTCCCTTCCTCTGTCTCCCCATTCCCATCCACTCCTCCTCTGTTCCTATTAAGAAAGGGACAGAGCTCAGTGACTAACCTGGGTTCATAGGAACTCAAAGACTGGACTGACAGCTAGGGAGCCTGCATGGGACAGACCTAGGCCCTCTACATATGTGTGGCAGTCGTGTAGCTTGCTGTTTGTGGGGCTCCCCACAATGAGATCAGGACCTGTACCTACTTCTTGAGCTGGTTTTTGGCAACCTACTTCCCATACTGGGTTGCCTTGCCCAGCCTTAATGCAAAGGGGGAGGGGGGGGAACGTAGTCTTACCTCAGCTTGATATGTCAGGGTCACTAGCATTTTACCCCTTCCTGTTCCTCCCCAAATCTGTGTGTCCACCCACTTTAACTATCTCAGATAATAGAGGTTTCCAAAATTTCCTTAATGTCCTTTTCTTAGATCTGCTACCTCATAGAGTTGGCCAGAAATTTCTTGGTTTAGTCTTTACGTCTTTTAAATATAGATCCATCATCTGCAACAAGAATAACTTCACTCCTCCCTTCTTTGTTTCCATTCCCTTTATTTGTTTTTCTCTCATTATTACCCTAGATGATAATTTAAGTCTCATATTGAGTTAGGTAGGATGGTGTCCGGTCATCCTGCCCCTGGTTTTAAAGGACATCTATTCAGCTTTTCCCTGTCCAGTACAATGTTCACCATGAATCTGTTGTATGTCGCCTCTGATATGTTGGAATACGCCCCCACCCCCTTATTTTCCTTGTTTCTCCACGGGTTTTCTTAAGAAGGGATTTGGGATTTTGTCAAATATTCTGTCTGTGTTGAGATGATCATGTAACTTTTGTCCTTGGTTCTATTTCTGTGCTGTTTTACATTTCCTGGTTTGTGTATTCAGGGCCATCCATGCAGCCTGTAAGTGGAAAACCAACTTTATCATAGGTATGTGACATGTTTTATGTGTTCAGTTTGGTTTGTATGTATTCCAATGAGAAATTTTGCCTTCAAATTTGCCAAGGAGATTGTTTTACAGCTTTCTTTTTGTTGTGCTTTTATTTGGCTATTAATAGCAGGGTAATTCTGATGATAGAATGAGTATGGATGGCTACTTCCCTTTATAGTTTATGGGACAATTTGAGACACATTGGAATTTGTCCTTTAAAAACATGACAATATTCAGTGAATTTGGGTGAAATCTGTCTGGTCATCAGATTTTGTTTGTTGCACAATTTTTTTTATGACTGCATCGTTCTTATATTTTTGGTTATGAGCCTAGCCTTTAATGGCTGAGCCATCCCACTAGCCTGTCTGCACTATTTTAGTTACTTGTTTTGTTAAGATTTTCTATGTCTTACAGATTTAATTTTGGCATATCATATATATCTAGAAAATTATCCAATCCTAGCTATTCTAATTTATAACAAAATATTCAAAACATTCTCTAATGATCCCTTGGATTTCAATGTTATCTGTTATAATATTTTCTTTTTGTCTCTAGTTCTTTTAATTTGGTTCTTCTCTCAATTTCTTTTGGTTAGCTTGTTTAAGGGTTTGCCAATCTTTTTAGAGAATCAAGTCTTTGTTTCCTAAGTTATTTTTAGGGTGTGTTGGTAATGGATAGAATCAAGATAGATTTCATACATGTATGAAATTATCAAAAAATAAATAAAAGTTATTTGTGCTATTTTAAAACTCGATTTTATTAACTTCAGTTTTGGCGCTAGTCTTTTTTTTCCCTGCTAATTTTGGTTAGCTTGTTCTTGTTTATTTAAGATCCTGAGATGGTTCATTGGGTTACATACTGGAGATCTGATTTTTTTTTATATGCAGATACTTATAGCATTAATTCTGTCCCTTAAGACTGTCTTTGCCACACTGTATAGTTTTGGGTAAATTGTATTTCCATTTTAATTTGTTTCCAGGAAGTTTCACCATCCCAGTTTCTTCCACGATCCACTTACTCAAAAGTGGATCAATCTATTTCTTTATTTCCAACATGTTTTTACCTTTTCTTGCTGTTGGAGTCTAGCTTCTCTCCATTATGATAAGATAAAATACAAGAAATTATTTCATTTTTTAATGTTTGTTAAGACTGACTTTTTAACCTAAAATGTGACCTATTTTGGAGAAAATTCTAATAGCTTGTGAAAAGGAAGTGTGTTATACAGTTGCTTAATAGTACATTCTGTAGCTATAGGCCTGTTAAGTTTATTTGACCTATAGTATAGCTTAACTATCAAGTGTATTCATTAATCTTTCGTCTGGATAACATATCCACTGGTGATAGTGAGATGTTAAAAGTCATCTGTTAATATTGTATTGGGGTTTCTTTGTCCTCTCATGTTAAGAAGTGATTGTTTTATGAAATTATGTGCACCAATTCTTGGTCCCATATATTTATAAAAATTATTATCCCTGTGAGACATTGTTTCATTTACCAACATGCAAGCCAGTTATGTGCATCTTCTGATTAATTTTGTTTTGAAGTTTGATTTATTGGAGAAGAGTATAGATATCCCTGCTTCTGGATTCTGTTTGCCTGGAATGTTTTGAATGTTTTTCACCCTTTCAGGCTCTGTGTAAGTTTGCTTGTGAGTTTTGTTTCTCATATGCAGCGAACAGCTGGGTCTTAATTCTCAAACCAATGAGCCATTGGAGAACTAAGGCCATTAATTCTAAAAATACATATTGCAAAAGTATACATTGAATCCTACCATTTGTTGTGTTTCTGATGTTTTATTCTTCACTGGTTTTTATTTGATCATCTAATTTCTGTGGTATTTCTTGTTTCCTGTGTTTTCACAGTGGCTATCCTTCTCTTCTGTGTGTAGGATCTAAGTATCTTGCAATGTTGGCTTAGTGGTGATGAATTGCTTTAGCTTGTGCTCTTTCCCAGAAGGTTTTATTTCTCCTTTGATTCTGAGAGACAGCCTTTCTGGGATAGTTATTGAGATTCATGATAATTTTTGTACAGGACTTAAAACACACCATTTCAAAACCTCCTGGCCCTTCTGGCTCATGTGGAGAAATCTGCTATTCTGAAGTGTTTGCCTTGAGGAGCGTGTTAGTACTTTCTTCTCTTGCAATTTTCAGTGTTCTTATGTTGCTTTACATCCTTGGCATTTTAATTCTAATATTCAATATTCCAACATTTACCTTCTGCTCAGGTCTATTTGAAGATCTAACTGTCTTCTGGACCTGGGTGTCCATACATGGGCATTTTTCTGCTATTATTTATGTTTAGTTTTTAAGCCTCAAGTCAGCCCGTCAGCAACTTGTACATTAAAGACATGCAAGTTTCGTCTTTTAACTATGCCTCACAGGTTTTGGAAGTTATGTTTATCAGCCCTATATTGTCTTTACTGCCATGAGAATGTTCAAATTTGTTAACTTTGCCTTCAAACCCTGAGATGCTCTCTTCCACTAGCATTTAATTCCTACTGAGATTTTTATTTCATGTATAGATTTTTTGTTTTATTTAGTTTTTAAAATCTGTATGCCTTTTGTGAACTTTTGATCTATATCATGTATTTTCTTCCTGATTTGCTTGTTTTTTGTCTTATTTTATTGGAAGGCATTGGCCTTTTTAGTATCACTGTTTAGCATTATTTACCCAGCTGTTAGTAAACTTCATTATCTTCGGAGTTAGTTTTTAGAGAATGATGAGATTTTGGAGGAGTCATGTTGCCTTGTTTCATTTGTCATATTTCTTCAAATTATATGCTGAATTTTCAGGTGTATTGGGATAGATACTGCTTTGACTTTTAGGGGAGAGCTATGTTGGAGTTCAGGATCCTCATGATGCTGTGTCCTGTCGTATTGATTGATGTGAAGTATTCAATTCATTTCCAGTCAGATTTTATTTAATATTTTCCCTGTTAGTATTTTTGATGGAGTTAGTATGTTTTGATACAATCTATACTGTGTAGCCGTCCAAGTTTTTCAATTTCTCTGTTGCCCCACACGAGTGGGATTCTTCTAGAAGATTGGGAACATGTACTGCGAGCAGAAAAGTATATGAAACATCCCTCTGCCCTCAGGTTTGTTCATTCTGGAGAAGGATGGGAGCAGCTTACGCTCCAGCTGCGCATAGCTGTGCTGTACCAGTCTTTCTGCTTTTCTCTCTGTTGTTGCTATAAGAATAGATATACCCTTCCTACATGCTAATTTGGAGCATGGTGGTTGGCTTGGGGTTTTTCCTCTTCTCTATTTTTTGAGTTGAGGTATTCATTGAAGTTTGTGTGGTTGTGGGTTGTATATAAAACTCTGTGTGCTGACTCTTAGTTGGGCTGGCAGTACAGCTCAGCAGCCAAATATCTGTACCGATGTCCTCAAAATGTTGTGCTCAACTCTAGTGCCATGCAACAAGGGGGAAAACAAACAAGCAATAGTCATTAACTGCAACAATAACAGCAAGCCTGATACAGAAATAAAGAAAAACCAGAAACAGCCACACATTCTGATACTCTAATGATAGTGGTGAGAAAAAATGGATGCAAGAAATAAAACAATAGTAAATTTTTAGAATGATGACCCAGAAAGAAAAGAAAATTTGGAGAGAAAACATGAGGAGTAAAAGTTGAGTGGCGGGCGGGGGGGTGGTCTAGTGAGGATCTGGGAGGTGTTAGTTGAGGTAAAAACATGATCAATATTTATCATATGAAAGGCATTTTAAATAATTAAAAAAGAATATAAGGAAAGTTCAAGTATTTAAAAGGTGAAGATATAGCAATTAGAAGAAATGTGGAAAGTGAAGGTCATAATCATGAAAGAATTTAACCTTGTGTCGTGATCCTTTTCTCTCACCTCTCATTTGATTTGTGAATGCTGAAGACCCGCCCATAAAGAGATTTGATCTTCTCCTTGGACCTCAGGGCTCTGTAGTGTAGTAGTGTTTTAGGTGCGACATATCTGACATATGCTGACTGAGGTGCTATGCTATTGTGTCTTCTGATGTTGGTACAACAAAGGACAAGGAGCAACTAGAAGTTAAGCAAGCATTCACTTGATTTGTTTTCACTCAATAAATGTCAGGCCAATTTTTAAGAATATCCTCTTTTTCTTCATTGGTTGTGGTGATGGTGATGATGATGATGGTAGTGGTGATGGTGATATGACAAACCTGTTCTAAACGGGTGATGTTACTGGTTGGAGAATCAGATTTGGTTATGCATTTAGCCTTTGAAAGTTCATACACTGTAAAATGATATGAACTTTTGCTTAGTGAGGATACACTTGAGTTTGAAGAGAGATTTAGGCTCTTTAAACCTGACAGAGTCTTATGTTTCTCTGATGATAAAGCAATCAGCAACAGCATCTTTCTCAAGGGATCACAGGAGCTGTTGTAGGCACGGGTCACAGTCCTTTAAGGTAAAGCAAGTTGTTTGTGAGGAAAAGTTGTTAGAAAATGTGCTAACCTCTTTCTCTTAAAAAAAAAAAGAAAAAAAAAACTTCAAAAATCAGACTCTAATTACAGATATCTTTTCCAGATTGAACCACCACTAATTTAACCAGAAACATGTGTGTGTAACAAAAGACCTCGTAAAAGGGACATTTGAGGTTTCACATGGATTTCTGCAAAAGACAAACACAGTAAAATCACAGAGTTGGCTGATGGACGCTTTGCCTTACTAAAGCTATAAAATTTTTATTGAATCCTTGGGGCTTATAAGATCCATTCATCCTTTAAGAGAAACTAAAGGTCTTAATCCACACAGGGTCTTTCCACTGCTTACCAGAGGAGTAAATCCTCCCACCTTGAACAGCAACATCTAGATTTCTGGAACTCCATGTGAGATCTCCACTGAACCCCCTGTAAAATGTGTTGTAGAAGTGTTTGTTATCTCTCTCTCATGGTTTATGACCTGAGATGATACTGAGGATGTAGAGGTAGAGTTATCTCATGGTACTTCCTGCTAGAAAATAATCAGTTTTCAACTCTTATCTCAGAAAGACATCTCACAATGCGAAGAATGATAAATAGGTATACACTAAGTCACCAAAACAGTTGACTCATATTTAGGGTAGATGAACTGAAGTTTGGACCCGGGAAAGCACTTATCACCAGGAGGTCGGACACACTGTGATACATTCCAAAGCCCTAGGGAAGATGCTTGTGTGGTGGAATGGTATTGAGGAAAATTAGTCAGTTAGTTGAATTCAATAAACACTTCTTTTTCCCTGGTGAAGTCTAGTCACACTTCCATTTCCTTTGTCTTTCCCCATAAACTGTTAACAAGAAACATTTCAGAGGTTGAGCAGACTGAGCCTCTAGACCAAGGCCTTACAGGCCATCATCTAGTAGAGACAGATAGGAGTGTCTTGTTATATTACCTATGGGAGGAGGATCATTGTCACGACAAATGTCTATAGGATGTTGAAACACTATAACTGGAAAGGTGAAGGGGAAGCCTATTGCCAAACAATCACTCAAGTCTTTTATATATTGTAGATGCCTAGAGAAAATACATAACCCTAGCCCTGAGCACAATGAATTCTTATGAGACAGAAAGGATGGAGTTGTGAAAGAACACTATCCTTTTGCTTTGTAACAGCTTTGTTGGAGTGTAATTGAAAAAGTGTGTATTTAAGGTACACAGTATGAGGCTGGACATGTATATACAATCCTAGTGTGAGTTCTTCAGTCAGGTTTACAGTACCAGGCATGGACTCCCAGCTGTGAATGGGGCCTCAAATCCAAACTTTTATGACCTGTAGTTCTCATGCTATACCTTTGATCCCCAGCAATGATTCATGTTATGAATACATGGCATTTGAGAGTTAATCAACACAATTTTCATTCTGACTCTTTTACGCTGATAATGAGAGTAAATGTGAACCTACTGTCTCATAACAACATTATCCACAAGTACAAATTAGTATGAAGGATAGGATCATTTGTGATAAATATTTTAGTAACAAGTAATTGAGAAATAGCCAAGCAAAGTTGACAGAATAATTCAGGGCCACAAATCTGTTTCCAATATTGTTTTTTTAAAACAAAAAGTCAAAGATTAACCAAAAAGCAGTAAGAACTTTTAATAGCAGGCCTTAAACCAGAAAGACTGTCCACTTTTTGGTTAAATATTTATAAAAGTGGTAGCTGGGGGAAAAATACCCATAGGTCGAAGCAAAATCTGGACCCCTAGCCAGAAACTGTGGAAAGAAAGGACTGCTGTCATCAAAAGATAATGAATACCTGAAGACATGTGGGCTAGTGACAGCAATAATTGTTTTCATTTGATCAGGAAACTGGACTAATGAAACCAGAGCAGATATTAAAAAGTAGTATATGAGGACATTTGGGGCTTTATCCCTCAAAAGTTCACTAATTTCACTCAATTGTCTGATATCTCTAGCTTGTGAATGTTTAACTCTTTACTGTATTTTTCTTATGTGATGTCACATTTTAAGAATATGCATTTCACTCAACTGCTTAGCCTGATCTTCCATGTTTTGTGGAGTTGTTGTTAGAATGTGAAAATTTTTTATTATTTTTATTATATTGTTTTGAGTCATGCATTTAGAATGTCCTTTTACATCTCTCAGGATTGAAAGCAGGATTACATTAGTTCTGTTTAGTATGAGTTTCTGATTCAATATCATCAGTAGCTATGAATGTGGTCATTAACATACTCACAGTTTGAACATTATTATGGTAGAAATTACAGCTGAATATGTGGTTAGTGTAGTAACAAGAGAAAGACACAGGGTGACAGAGCTCATGTGGAGGGTTTTTTTTGGTAGAAGAAAGTGAATGGGAAAAGGGGGCAGGGGAGGAAGACTGTCCCCTGAAGACAGGAGCCACAGAAGAGAAAAAAGAGGCAGTGGTGGAGTGAAGGAGAGACAGACAGGCAGAGAAGCAGAGAGAGAGAAGGATGGGAGGTGGGCAGGGCTCTTTTAAAAGGGAACGTAGTGAATGTGCACAGGTGGTGCTCTTAGTGGCTGCAGCTGAGGGTGTATCCTGTCAGAACCCCAAGGGTAGGCCAGTACAGATGCCTGAATACAAATAGTTGGAATTCATAAAAGAATCCATGTGGATGTGGTGAACATGTGCACTTTCTAATATGGACTGTCCTTTAGCTCAAGCTCTCCCTCTCACTTAGGTTTTTAGGTTTCCTTTCTTCTGTAGCTGTCTTTTATTTTTGTATGCATTATCAGTTACTTCCTAGGAGGTATGATAAAATTTCCTATTAAGCTATTCTTAGTTTTTCTTTAAGGGTTTGAATTTATTTTATTTGCTTGGTTTTTTTTGTGTGTGTATGTCTGTGCATGTGTGTATGTAGCTGAAGAGAATTTTAGCTATCCCAGCTTAAAAAATATCTCTTTAATTTCAGACATACAAGGAAGCACACTATGGTGGGATTTAAAAATACCAGAGCCTTGTTCAAGCTTCAGTGGTTGAGTGATCTTGAGTAAGTCTATATAGTATTTTGAGTCTCCATTTCTCAACTTGTAAAATTAAGAAGTGGTCTCAAAGTTTTCTTTAGGTTTCTGTAACTGCTCTACACTGTGTTGTAAAGAGTAGAGAAGGATGGTGACTTCTGAAAAATTCCCTCCCATTTTCATTCGTGACAGTCAAGAATGGTCTTTGCAAACAAATATTTGCACCAGGAATGACTTTATTTGTAAGTTTGGAAACCCAAATTTGTGTTTTTGACACACATTTTTTTTGTCTCTCCTGAGTCCTACCTAAATGCCCCAGGTCAAGGTCCATTTAAGTGGCTCACATATGTCATCAGGTCCCAGGATCCTTCCACACTTTTTCTTTGCCATCTATAAGAGGAAGTCTTTGTTCTCACTGTAACAAGATTGTAGCCATGCTTCTGAACATTTCCTGTCCATTGTAGGAAGAAGAGGAATGTTAAAGATGCAAAATGGGCCATAGCAACTGTGTCAAGCATTTACAAAAGGCTCATGGAACATTGTGCCTGTTTATTTCCTTGCACGCACGCACGCAGGTGTCTGAAACTGTCCTATCCATGCTATGGAAACTGGTATTTCATCTTTATGCATTTCTATCCAGGTAAGAGAGAACGTATTTGAATTGAAATAATTGGTAAACATGTGGTCTTCATCAGAAATAGACTGACATGTAAAGAGCTAAACTACAACAAAACATCCAACCAGAGTCAAAACAAGAGGCAAATTCAGAAAAGGAATTTCATAACTGACAGAAAAGTTGCGCTTTTTGGAGGTAATCTGAGTTTCTTTTGTCCTGCATTTTAATCAGCTCTGTTCTTTTGAGACAAAGCAATATGACCACATCTTTGTTCTGTGGATGTATATATGAGGGAAGATATATAGATAGATATAGATAAATACAGGTATAATATGGATTAGATGTAGTTAGGTAGATAGAGGATAGATAGCTAGAAAAATAAATGATAGAGGTGAGAAAGAGAGAGATTCATAGAGTTATTATGTTCATGTTCTATGTTTTAAGCAACTACTATTAGTATTCAGGCATCTGTACTGGCCTGCCCTTAGGGTTTTGACAGGACACCCTCAGCTGCTGCCAGGAAGAGCACCACCTGTGCACATTCACTATGTTCCCTTTTAAAAGGACCCTGCCCACCTCGCATCCCACTCTCTTTCTTTCTCTCCCTCTCTCTGTTCCCCCTGTCTCTCTGCCTCTCTTTCCTCTTTTCCACTGCTCCTGTCCCTGGAGGCTAGTCTTCCTCCTCCCTTTCCCCCTTCTTATGATCCTTTTCCCTTAATAAAAAAACCCTCTGTTTGAACTCTGTTGCATGACATCTTTCTCTCTGGAGAAGCTTTTAAAAAATGACAACAACTATCCTATTGACTTAGCAGTAATCAAATAGCTTTTATACATGGAATGGATGCTGTCTATAAACTGAGGTTATTCTTTAGACTTCCCTTTACATAGGTTAGCAGCTATATGAATTCTCTACCAACTGCTTTATTTTTTCTATGATATGCATTCCCATTTGTGCATTTGGCTCTAAATAATTAATAATTAAGGTATACTACTAGCTTGCCTATTAAATGCATCAACTATGGTATTATATAATAAAATTATTTGTGGTAGGTGATCACAAGGTTTGGACTCATACGTTTTCCTCTATTAATATTATTAACTTTATCATCTGTCAGTGTATTCTGGAGAATTTCATTTGCTACCTTCGTGAGTGTTCTAAGCAACACTGAAGTTCATCATAAGTTTCCTATATTTATGAGTATTAATATTGGTAAAGAAATAACTATATTATGCTCACTCTAATCTGGAAGTGATATACAAGTCCCTACAAAGACCATCTGTATCTGTGTAGGAGAGATAGAAAGGGCAACTCAGATAAGGTAATCCTTGAACAGGGGTATTTCAGGACATTTAAGATTCTCTAGGATAACAAGGGAGATAAGATGATGAAGAAGAATTATTAATTCAGGATTATAAACTTCAATGCATCAGGGGAGGTGTTATGTATAGAAAGAAGACTGAGCAAGGAAACACAGACTAAATCACCAAGACGTTTTTATGCATGGTCAAGGAGATACATTTTGCTCCATGAAGACACCTTGAAAGCTGAGCAAGGGGGAAAATAAAGAGATAAAAATATGCATGCTCTGATGTATCCATTGGGACAGGGCTCCACAACCTGCATTTTTTTGGTTGTGATTTTTGTGTGATGATTTCTTTCTGTTGCAAAAAGAAGTGTCCTTGATAAGGGGTAAGGACAACACTTATATGTGGGTATAACAACAAATATTTTGAATGCAGTTAAGGACTATGCTGGTTTAGTAAAGTGATAGTGTTTGGTAGAAGAAGGGTGGGAAGGAGGGGAGAGGTATGAAAAAGAAATTATTTTTAAAGGTGTGCATTCAATAGTATTCAATAGTGAGGAATGGACTGGAAGAGACATGGAGCCAGTGAACTTGGAACTGGACAACATGGAATGGTGAAGGCTGACACCATGGGTATCTGAGGGGAGGGTGAGAGCATGATTATCTGAGGAGTATGATGGGCTAGACCTTGATCAATTAGATGGGCAATGACATAGGAAAACAATTGATACTTAAGTTATGGGCTTAACATGATTAGCTGGATGACATCACTATATTTTAAGATATAGAATTTAAGATATAGTCAGACTGGGATAAATAATCAAGAGAGAAGCTTGAAGCACAGTGAACCTGACAGACAATGGAGTCAAAGGGAGGTAGATGATCTAAGTTGAGATGTTCACACAGGCCATAGGTTTTTTCTTATTCAGGCAATTGTTTATCAGATATTTAGTACTAATGAACCAAGCAAGCACTGGGACAGACAGAGAGAATATAAGAATCTAAGACTTCTTACACCTATGTATATTGAATGAAACCATAACTAGTCAAGATAAAGGTAAATGCAGAGCATAAACGATGAAATGTGAATTTAGTTTTTGGAAGGAAAGCCCAGAAATGTAGCTAGTTTGATTCAACATCACCGTGAAGATGACTGGTGAGTCCATGGTCACTGTTAAGATTGTACAGGAAAATAGGTAAAATTAGAAAAGAAGCAAATGCTATCCACCAGTCATCACACTTGAGATAGGAAAGTTGAGATAGGATGGTACTTAATGGTGGGGGAGGGGGTGGGTGTGTTTTACAGATGATTAGGATTCCTGTCTCCCCACTGACTATGATGTGTAAATGATCTGCTGGAACTTACTCGGCTTCCTTAAGGAAATCACTATGCTTTGGTTGTGTGGTATTCTCCAAAGATTCATGTAGTGGAGGAAGAGATGAGGGACCAATTTTAAAAGTATGATGATAAGGGTATCAGAATGGATTAGTGATGTGGGTTGAGTTACTTTTTATGATATCAGTTTGCTATGCAGTGACACTAAGTCATAAGCTGGACCCCTAGGAAGCTGGTTATTTTTCTGCTTCCCCACCAACATGTATCATAGCCAAGTAGCTGGTGTCATGTTGTTCAGACAACCTGTCAATAGCAATAGACTCATAAGCCAAATAAATCTTTCTAAAGTACAAAGCCTTGGATATCTTACTGTATCAGTGGCAAATGGACCAATATAGATATTTTATCATTTGAAAGCAGGATAACTGTATTAGACTTTGTATCACAGTATTGAAGGAATCAGCGAAATAGTGTTTACATCTAGAAAGCATTTGGTACACAGTGTTATTTATAAAATGTTTTAAAATTTCAATGATATTGGAAAAAGGAAGTTTCAAGATGTGAATAAACACAGTCCTGCCTTATAACCTAGGAAACAATTTTAAAATAGAAGTCAGCAGTTATCCGTGCCAGATATACAGATGGTTTAACATACAGAGGAACAAAAAATGCTGTGACTTGGGAAATGGGAGGCCTTTGGTGACTTTATTGGGAGTAGTTTCCAAGGTCTGCTGGGACCAGATTACAGTGGTTTTAAAAGTGGATGGTTAGTGACTTGGAGAGAGCAATATACAATTATTCATCATAAATGTTTGTGCTGTGAACAAAAAAGAAACACAATGCCTGCACTCTGTTTTCCTTTTGTGATGATAAAAGTTGTTTTCCTTGTGAAGAGCAGAGTCAAGCAAGAAACAAATGGTGGGGAGACAGGAAAGATGATATAGTGGCTGGATTGAGGTCTAGGGGAGTATGGGAGAGATGATTCCTGGAGCATCTGTGGCTGAGAGAGTTTAGAAGAGGATGTCAGTCACCCAGGTCGAAGACTTCACCACAGGTCACTCTACACACACTCTCAAGGGGTCACTCACGTGAGTGGCTCCTGCCTCCATGAAGTCAAGCAGGTGGTTCCCATGGATGAAGCTAGTTTGCCTTTAGTACATATGTAGTTGTTATGTAACAGATGGAACTTATCCAGAACTGAAATGCTTGGTTCCCTCACACCCAGCTGGTTGGACCATGTTGAATATAAAGGACAGGGTGGTGAGATGTTTCAATTCTTCAAAAGAAGCCAGAAGCTTGGATTTTGTGTGAGGCATCCTGGCTTTTATTTTGGTTCACATGGGGAAAGGATAAGCCATTGCTTAGCAAAAACCCATCTGTATGCCAGACTTGGTCTATGGACTACCAGATTGCAATCACTGTTATGAAAAAAGAAAGCGACTACAGAGGTGGAGATGGTAAACATCGTGCATGAAGTAGAAGCAGATACTGCATTAGGTTGGTCCAGAAAACTTCACTCACTGAATCAGGAAGGCAAATGCACAGGAACTCCTCCCAAAGATCAACAGAAGAAGGGTTAACAAGATGTCTTGGTGGATACAGGCTCCTATTACTAAAGCTGATGACTTTAGTTAGGTGCCTGGGACCTACATGGTGGAAGGAGAGAACACCCTTGCTCAGGTGGTCCTATTACCTCCACATGTGTGTTTGGCATTTATATCTTCATCTACACATGTGCACAATAAAAATAATTAAAAAGCAAAAGTCAATGACTGTCTATTTATTGTTCTATATGGGGACAACAAAAGAAAGAAGAGGGACAAGGGTATCCTTCAGGGGGTTGTTTCCAGTTTCCTTTTTTCCCTGATACCTGTGTGCCTGGATACCCTTGAAAATTCACATACCCCATACATTTCAGACACTCGTAGCATTTTCTTTCACCATTACTGTTTTGTTTTGTTCTTTCCCTTCTGTTTCCTTGGTCCAGTGCCTCAAGAGGAGCCTCAACAAATGGAGCTTGTTTGAATTCTAATGGAAAAAAGAGAATTCAATCCAAGTTCTTCTTGCTTCACTTTATCCTGTCCTACTGAAAAGGATGCTGGTCTTCTACATTTTAAAATGGAGTTTTATTTCACTCGTGTTGTAATCTCCTTGTCCCAGTGTCTGACCTGAAAATAATGGAAAGTTTACATATTGAATGAAGCATTTTTAGATTAGTTCATGTTTTGTTTGGAAAATGTATGGATCTGCCTGGAGATAGCACAGTAAGGCAGTTCCTTTATGGTGTGGCAGGAATATTGTGGCATTTCCTAAACAAAATAGCTTCATGGATTCTTGGATAGACTGTGTCTGAAGGAAACCTGCAAAAAGTTGTTTTGTAAACTTCACAGAAACTTGAGATAAAGAATGTCATTTTTGGCTTCAGCTGCAGCCCCCGACTTAGTGAGTACCATGTGTGCATTTAAAGAGATTTCGGAAGGAAACACTTAATCCTCTGTATGCTGAAGTTATGTGTAAATCTTTAGTAAGAAAAGGTTCAGTTTTAGCAGATTTTTGTCTTTGTAGGTCATTACAATTCCCTCTCTTTTGTGAGGTACTTCACATGCATCATTAGGAACAAAGATGAAAAGAATACATGGATGGCCCCACCAGGGGCCTCCCAAAGATCAGTGTATCACTCCTGCAGAGGCCCTCCTTGATTCTCTGTAGAATGACTACATGTAAGATGTGATGCACAGACATATTTTCTTACTTTTTCCTAAACTTTGTGTTATTCATCAATTAGATTTTATTAGGCAATTTTTATTTGTTTGCTTTTTGTTTTATGTGTGTGAGTATCTGAGTGTATATAAGTGCAGTTCATGCATGTGTGTTGGCAGAGTTCAGAAGAGGGTGAAAGATCCCCTGAAACTGGAGTTGCAGACAGTTAGGAGCCTCATGTGGGTGCTGGGAACTGAACTTGTGTCCTCTGCAAGAGTAGTAAGCACTCTTAATTCCTGAGTCATCTCTTCATCCTCTGTTTGACACTTTACAATACATCGATCTGAAGCACATTTGCAATTAATTGATAAGTTTCAGTTACTCCAAGTTTTTCTGCTTGCAAATAGTTGGGTCTGTTGTGTTTTCATTTGGCTGCTGAATTCCTTTAACTGTGAACATACACAAAAGTATTCTCCAGGAACTACAAGAAGAGACTTAAACCTCTTCTGCAATTTTCTTAGATGTTGTTCAATAGAACACTAATATAGCTCAAGATGTTAAGGTGGCCTGCCGAAAGTTTGAATAATCAAGTAAGCTGAGGAAATAGAGCATTTGGAGATCATGAATATGGGAGTATCTTAACAGATTGAGTTTTATTAAGGGCTTTGTGAGCAGTCTATCAAGAAAAGAAATGTGTTCAATTTAGTTTGTTAGAGCACTCCCCATATTTTGACTATGGGATCTCTTTCTGGTAGTATTAAGCGTTCTACACAAAACTCTTAGAAAATTCTTCCCTGCCATAGTGATAATTCTTAATATACTGTATGCAATAATTCTTAATATATTGTACATCAGATTGAACAATTATGTAGAGAGAAATGTAATAAGAAATTTGGATGTCACTTCCTTTATGACGAATGAAAGCCTTAAGTCTATTTCTCTAAAATATGCAATCATCTTTAAAGTATGTGAAACACATGAGGGTTAGTTGAATGACCTAACAGGACTCTTCCTAATGTTTAATTTTGTGAGCCAAAAGAGACATTGTGCACTTTGGAAAGTGAGGGAATAGATACAACTATTCCTTTGTTGGCCATATTCATGTTGTCTGTGCCAAATTAAAAGTTCCTAATGATGCATTGCCTTGTCTTCATACAGAATGGGTTTTACTTTTAACAAAAAAGTACAGACCTCAAGCATTGGCAGAAACTTGTCTCTTAACATGATTATACATGCCATAGAATAGTAAAGATTTATGACTTTCCTAGATTGGATACTCCCTATGCCAAATTAATATGGGCTAAACAATAGCAAGAGCCTCAAAATTCTGTTCATATTGGCTTCACATATACTGATCTACCATAGGGAAGTGAAATATACATAGAAAACACGTGACTAAATCAGTTGAGAACTGGCAGGTGTACTATATGCCTTTAAAGTATTGTGTTCTCAAAATGTAAAAGCTGAGCTGTTTAACCACAGACTAATGTACATAACTAGGAAATCAGCATTACATATACATTTTAATGGTAAATCACTTTAAAATCTATTCTATTCTGTTTTCTATGTGTATGGGTGCTTTGCCTTTGCATGTATGTCTGTGCACCATGGGCATGCAGTGCTTGTAGAAGCCAAAAGAGGGCTTCTAATCCCCCAGGACTGGAGTTACAGATGGCTGTGATCTGCGGGAGCTAGGAATTGAATCTGTGTCCTCTAGAAGGGCAACCAGTCAGCCACTGAGCTATCTCTCTAGCCCTCTAAGTCACTTCAGATGTGTTCTCTCAAGTTTGTAGAATTACTTTTGGGGTTCAGTTTCTCACTATAGGAATGGGAAAAACACAGGGCTGGATGTAGACCTCTAAGGGTAATCATGCCTTCTGCAAGCAAAAATTAAAACAAAAAGAAAATAAAACATTTTGGCTTCTTACCTTCTGCAGATGATGAGATCATCTTGATTTATTAAACTTGAAAAAAATTAAATTCCATAAGGCCACAAGGCCATGATTTTAATATCCGTAGAGTACCCAACATACAAATTCTAAAAGAATACAACTAAATGGACTGTGTGGGACTGCAATGATGACTTCATCGGTAAAGCTTTTTTCTGTACAAGTGAGGTAACAGAGTTTGATTTCCAGAATCCAGGTAAAAAGCTATGTTCCAGAGATAGAGAGATATCTCAGTGTTTAATAGCACTTGCTGCTCTTCCAGAGGTCCAGAGTTTGAATCCAAGAGCACTCACATGACGGATCACAACTCTGTAACTTCAGTAACTCTGGTTTCAGTATATCCAATGGTCTCTGCAGAAATAAAACCCATACATAAAATTTAAAAATAAGATTAAGAAGAAAATGTAGGCACAGTAGTTCCTGTAATCACAATGCTGGGAAAGCTGAGATAGGAGCTGAATTCTGGAGCTTGTTAGCCTTCTAATCTAGGCAAACCTGTGAGTCCCAAGTTTGGTGAGAGACCATGCCTCAAAACTTATAGTGGAAGTAGAGTGAAGAAGTACTAGAAGACTTTAAGTCTCCACATTCTCCACATTCACATGTATGAATGTATACCTGCACACACAAATGTGTGCTTAGATACACACACACACACACACACACACACACCACATACATACATACAGAGAGAGAGAGAGAGAGAGAGAGAGAGAGAGAGAGAGAGAGAGAGAGAGAGAGAGAGAGAGAAATACTAGAGGAGTTTCTAGGGGGAGAGGATTTCTGAGTTTATCCATTGGATAGTGTTGAGCATGAACAGGTTGTTGTGGAAATCCAGAGTTTCTTACATAATCATAGTTCCAAGTTATGGTCAGCTCATCAGTAATACTTCCATATAAGCACTCCTGTCAAGCTGTTCCACTCATCTTGTGTAGCCCTAGCTGGCTTTGAACTTAGAGAGATGAGCTTGCCTCTATTTCCTGAGAATGTTGGGATTAAAGGCATGCACTACTGTGACCAGCTTTTAAATTTTGTTTTGTTTTATTTATTCCACCCTTGAAATATGAAAGTATCAGGTTATTTAAGAATGTTATGTACACATATTTAAAGATATTGGAAGAAAAAACCCTTATTGGACTATGATATCAATACTAAGTCTGTAGAGGACAGATTCTCTGGGCTTCTTTCATTTGGTCCAATAACCTCTTCTACTAGTGTCTCTCCCGTTCTTTATCTTTATGCATGGGGACACCTGAGACTCTCAAGGGACTCTTCAACAGAGAAAGCTATATAAGTTTGGTAAATCTCTGTTTGTAGGGTTATAAAGTTTTTCTTACATTATAATCTTTACAGAGCAGAGTATTTGGTGACTTCTGAAATGATGTGGTTGGTGAGAAAACTGGAATGCTCAGAGCAATCTACGTTTCTAACATTCTTTCTTATCTTTTCATGGAAACACGGGGGGAAATCTACATTTTCCTGAGCATTTGATGTTTGGGGCTCTGAAACTGGATGAGGTCAATACATGGAAGTGATAGGTGTCACAGCTTAGCTCTCAATGACTTCTATCAGGAGTGGTTCAGGTTCCTGAAACATGCATCACAGATCCCCAAATTCCCTCACTGTCCTGAGTCATCCATTCACATGTTTATCTGTTGCAAAACCTGTGTTCATTATCTGGAATAGCGAACTCCAAAAACAATAAAATAAACTGGCAGTCAAGCATTTCCCTCAAGCCTGGTCCTTTTAAATATTTTCACATTGGTTGATTTTGTTCGTAATGGAACACAAGTGTTCACAGCCCCCTTGCACACTTACCAATAGTCTGGGAATGTGGTATCATATGGAAATGCTCATTAATGCTCAGAACAATTGTGCCAGTGGGCTAGGGGTTGTCACTCTGCTTATTGTAATGAAAATCTTACTCACAGACAGATTTTTCTTTCTATTTTTGTGCTTTGGCCTGAGGGGTTTTGCAAATGTACATTTTGTGTTGATGCCTGACACCTACAAGCCAGTACTGCAGAGATGATCACCTTGGACAATTTAGGCAATGATAGTGAACATTTTTGGGGTGGGGTGGGGTTCAAGACAGGGTTTCTCGTGGCTTTGGAGGCTGTCTTGAAACTAGCTCTTGTAGACCAGGCTGGTCTCGAACTCACAAAAATCCACCTGCCTCTGCCTCCGAGTGCTGGGATTAAAGGTGTGTGCCACTATCGCTTGGTGGATAGTGAACTTTTAGAGTTCCCAGGCACTCACTAGTAACGCACAACAAGTTCTGTCTTGAGCATCCATGTCAGTCAGCCTCATCTGGAGCTAGTCTGTTCGCCAATGTTTTTGTAGGACAAAAGAAAAATTGAGTCATATCACGATATTTAAAGATATGGGTAGGTTTCCTGCAGTGTAAATATGTGCTCTTGGGTCAAGTGGCCATGTGACCACTAGTGAACCTCACTAGTGACTGGTGGGAGAGTGGCCTGTGTGGAAGCTGCAGCAGCCTTGGGGCTGGCAAGTCTGATGCCAAATTTCTACCTAAAAGCTCATAGAACTGTGAGCAAGATTACCTTGGGAGTCTGTCTTTGAGGGCTCTGATACGGGTGATGGGGGATAAGAATTTCTGCCTTCCTCCATCACATGGTTGTGTTAAATTGTAAATAGAAAACACGCATGAACAGACTGATGATGTGTTATACCCGTGTGTTATTACAGTTAATTTAGGATCATTAGTGAAGTGCCATAAAACAAACTTGGGGGAAAAAAGCACAAATGTGCACATGTTTAATTTCTCCAGACAGAGACAACATAGCAAAGCTATAAAAACTGGAAAGTTCTCCACACCCTCACACCGGGGATCACCCTTCTTGACACTGTGGCATCCAACTCCCTTGGGGATTCTAACCTCCAAGTTGGAAGCACTAGTTTTGGGTCTGAATAAGCCAGCTCTTTTAGATTGAGAAAATCGATAGCTCCCCCCACTCTCCCGGAGAAACTTTCAAAGGAGGGAAAAACATCCCCTCTACAGACAGAAGTCACATGATACAGATCATACAGTTTCTCCTGAACTGGATTTAATTAGAAATTGCTGGAAGTATTTGGCATGCAGGCAGCTGCTGTCAGGTCTGCACAGTGTTCCCAGGCTTGGAACAGCTGTATGTAGTTTTATTTCTCTTTCCAACTAGACCTACGTAGAAACCTGTTATGTTCTGGCATGGCTTTGCAGTTATTCTCATGAGCTAATCAGATCAGCTTAGAGAATACATGAAAAAGACTTGAGTATTTTATATCTAAATAATCCCTTACCCTTATTTTGGTGATGCTTTCTGGGTGTGCTTTCAGTGTGAGCTTGTGAAAAGTTTGGTAGGAAGAATATTCCAAGGGCTGGGGAGACAGTTGAGCCCATAAAATACTAACTGCACAAGCAATGTGGACCTGAATTGGAGGGAGTCCCTGCTCCCCGTGTAGAAGGATGCAGTTGTGTGCCTCTGTAATGTTAGATAGACCTTCGGCGGTGGAGGTAGGAGGTCCACTGGGGTTCATAGGTCAGCTGGTCTTGCCCAATAGATAAGCTTCTGGCTCAGTGAGAGACCCTGTTTTTTAAAAAATAGGGTGCACAATGATAGAACAAAACACCTGAGATGAACTTCCGGTCTCCATTGTGCATGCTTACACACCTACATATATAGTACTTTCCCCATGTGCACTCACATGAACATGTGGATACAAAATCATCATACCTAAACACACACACACACACACACACACACACACACACACACACACACACACACCTTAATAAAAAGGGTAACTAAATACTTCAACATACTCTGGGAGTGGTGGAAGAGGTCTATTTAACTTTCAGTTGTAATATTTGGATGCACTTAGACTCATATGAGCCATTACATTCTTGTCTAGGTGTTTGGAATGTGATATTAAATATGATATAGCAGAGGAGGAAGGGGTCTTTGAATTTGTACTTACTGAAAATTCAGATGCCCACTGACATGACAGTTCTTGCCTTAGACCACCACCTTTCAAACCAATGGGTCATCATGGTTCTAAGAAGGGAATGGATGTTTCTCCACATTGCATAGTCACTAAGAGGGAAAACAAACTCTAAGCACATGCTTCACTAGTGATCAATAACGCCATACAGTCAAACACATGGAGATTCAGAATGTACACGTGTGTAAGAATAGGACCTTCTCTGAAGGTTTATGGCCACTATGCTCTGCTTCTATAGGAGTGGTACCAACTGTGGCCATTTAAGTCTTCTATCCCAAGAGCAACTCTAAACATGAATGAAAAAGTTAAAGAACCTTTTTTTTGCACTCTTAAATTTGGTCAAAGTATACAATCTCTTGAGAAAGGGTTTCTCAAGGAAACAAATGGGACTTTGTTCAGACATGTGAGTTTATGACCCTATTCTCAGGGCTATTCTTTTTGTTTGTCTGTTTCTTTCATCGTCCACCTTTGAGCAGGGTCCCCTGTAGTCCAGGCTGACATCAAACTTGCTATAGTTCAAAAGGTTCAAAGGTTTCCTTGAACCTTCAGTCTTTACAAATCTACCTTTATTTGGTGATGGGATCACAGGTGTGTAGTATGTCTGGTAATATTTTTGTGTTATTTTATTTTGGCATTGTTGGGGAATGGATCCAGGTGCTCACATATGCTAGGCCCTCACTCTACCACTCAGCTACTGTCCAAGCCTGACTAGGTGTTCTTCCTATCTCCCTCTTAATGTGGTAATTCACCCAGTACAGGCAGGTGATCATAAAATGCATCAGTGTGACTGTCCCTGAAGACAGAGTGTGTTCATTCATTCCGGCTGCTATATTAGGATATCATACATGAGTGGCTTATAAACCATACAAATTTACTTCCTACATTTACAGAGGTTGTGAGGTCCACAACCAAGGCAACTCAGTATACGGTGTCAGTATACGGTGAAGCACTGCTTTCTTTCTCAGAGTCCCGAAGGGTTCATTCAGGAGTGGAAGAGTGAGTAAGAAGAGACAGTATGGAAGAGAGCAACCAAAACTAATTATGTGTAAAAAGTTATATAGAAACCTACTAGGTTGTAAATTAGTTAAAGATCATGTTTTTTTGTTTTTGTTTTTGATTTTTGAGACAGGGTTTCTCTGTAGCTTTGGAGCCTGTCCTGGAACTCACTCTGTAGACCAAGCTGGCCTCGAACTCACAGAGATCTGCCTGCCTCTGCCTCCCAAGTGTTAGGATTAAAAGGCAGGTGCCACCACTGCCTGGCAAAAGAACATAACTTTAAAAGAATGGTTCAACAGAGATACCATATGTGGTAGATTGAATATAATTGGCTCCCATAATCTGATAGGGAGTGACACCATTAGGAGGTGTGGCTTTGTTGAAGTGGGGCTGGCCCTGTTGGAAGAACTATGTCACTGTGGGGGTGGGCTTCTGAGGCCAGGCATGTGTCAGGGGGTGTCCCTGAATGGAAGTTTAGTAGAACAGTGATTGTGTGAAGCTGTGAAGTTGAAGCCCAGATTGTTTTGGAGAACCCAAGATGTTGAAGATGCCAGAGTCAAGGGATACCTGCTGAGGAGAGCTGAAAACAGGGAGTGAAAACAGCCCAAGAGAAAGAATTGTGTTTCTGTCAACAAAGCTGGAAATCTGAAGAGCATTTTGACAACAGATGTGGAAATGCAGAGTTTGGAGTTTGCCCAGATGTTTTTCAGTCTTGCTTTGGTCTAGTATTATCCTTGTGGATAGAATGTAAAACCTGGAGGATGATGAAGAATGCTATGAAACTCTGCCTTCTGGACATGAAAAGCTATTGCACTTATGAACTCACAACAGATATGGTTACTCATACAAGATCTCGACAAGATGGGACCCATCAACATCCATCATGGATCTTCTGAGGTCCTAGTATTCTTCCCTGTTACAGGGTAAGTATTTGTAGACAATGCTTGTTAGAGGAGAAGAGCGGCTTAGCTACTGGTAAGTAGCTTATGCTCTGGTCAAGGACTCCTCACCCAAGGTCCTGGACACAACACTAGTTTAACAACAATAAAGACAAAACAAAAAAGACACAAAAATAGAAGAGGAACTTGATGGGAAGAAGATAGGGTTCATCTGGAGTGGGTTGGAATGAGAGAGGGTAACAGTGGAGAAAATGACCAAAATATATTATATACCTGCATGAAAAATTAATTCATTTTAAGGAAGTGTTTACTTGATCTGCAGTATTGTCAGTTGAAGGAGCAATTAGATGTCAAGTGAATAGGAGGAGTGAGCAACTGAAATTGCCTGAGACTGAGAACGGATTTGGGACAAGCACCATCAAGGAAATGAAGGAGAGATAATAGTATTTCCAGGGAAAATGACATTCTTGAGGGTTTGTCAGTCTTGCATATTCTGAGTTGGCTGGAGATTATATGTACACACAGTGGAGTTCGTGGCAATTCATGCTAGCACCCACACTTCTCTGGTAGAGGTACCTGGGCACAGGGACAAGGGAGTGGAAAGAGGCAGCCCCTGGCCACCTCCTTGAAGACTCTTATATACATTCTCCATGTCTGCAGACTCCATCCAGCAGGCAGTGTAGTGTTAGTGCTAAGGCTCAATAAGCATTGTTTTCTTTTGAAAGTTATTAGAATTAGAACAGGATATTGGTCAGGGAATAGCTTCCCATATAGATGAGTTTATAGATGATGGAGAAATACTCCACTCACAGAAAGGGATGTACTGGGTGCAGTCCCAGCTATTCTAGAGGTAGAAGCAGGAGAATCATTTGGGTCTAGAAGTATGCTGTGCCGATTGGATGGTTGCATAAAGTTAGGTATTAACAGGGTGATCTGTAAGGGGTGGGAACTTCCAGGTTAGCGAAGGTCAAATTTTCTTGATGATAACAAAAGCATGCACTCTCTTCATTATGAAATGAAAGTCATGTGCTTTAGACTGTGATTCCTTATCTGTTACCATACAAGCTGTCTGAATCTTTTGGGCAAGGGAAGAAGGGTATACAAAGTGGATATACTTGAGCTGGAGGTTAGACGTACTTATTAGGAGCCTCAAGTTTTGGACTCAGGAATTGAACCTTTCCAAAAGAATTGCAGGACAATGAGATGTATTCTGATCCTACAGATGAGGGTGCAGAGAATTAAGGTGCAGAATGCTCATCCAGGTGGGAAAATTTGAAATAAAGAAGAAAGGGATTGAGTAGTCAAACATGGAGGAAGTTTCCTAGTTCAGTTGCTTCAACTACAATATATAAAATGTTTGTGCATTTTGGTAGCAGCAGCTTCCACATTGCATGATTAAGTGTTTGGATGCAATTGTGAATTAGGTCTACATCATATGGATTACAATCGACAGGTATGATCATCAACATTTACAAAATGAGAAATTGTATCTTTTAATCACCACGAATGTGACTAGATGATTTATGATACAGATGCATTTTTAAAGTTTAAAGGAAACACTAATATAATTTTTAAGGTAATCATTTACTGAGCTGCATAATGATTTTATTCAACTAATAGACCTACATAGGGCCTTATTCACAACAATCTTTAAGAAGCAGAATATTGCACAGGAAAAAGTAATGTATAACCATGTGTATTGTATTTAAAAAGAAGACTTTTTATTAATCATCTGAAAATTAAAACTAACAGGAGTAGAATAGTTACTCTTGGAAAATCTCCCCACAACTCAATCATATTTTAGGGCACCTTTGTAACATCATCATCACACTGAAATTCTTCCAAAGAAACTTTTTATTTCATTATGGTATCACTTTCTATAAAATTATATGCACTCTGTAAAGTTATGGACTATCATTAGCAAGCTTATTGATATTGACATAACTAACATTTGTCCGTATACCATAATATTGTTGGTTTTTAAAAGTGTCTTTTTTTGAGAATTAAAGTATCTGAAAATTCAGGACAATTTGCTAAACAGATGACTTACCAATTTTTACCTTTGTCCATGCCAAAGTCTATAAATATTTTGACCCTTATATTTTAAGGAGCACTTCCCTTTTTTACTTACATTTAAGGTTTTTCTCTACTCCATTTTACATGAAAACCTCAAGTATTGTGTAAGTGTTTCATAATATAAGATGCTTCAAAATATAAACCTTACATAAACCTCCTGATTTTGTCTCTTTTAACAAAGAATAGATATGTGTATAATCAGAAAGCAAACTTCATTAAAATGTCAAAAGTTCAGAACTGAGTTATTCTGTAGCTCAACTATAGATAGCAGTAACCACTGCAAAAGTGAGGTGAGTGGCAAAATAGAATTTCCAAGCTCCTCCCCTTATAGAAAGAGTGATAATACAAGTTAGAATTACCAGTTCAAACAACAAGAAAGCAAACATAGGGCCACATAGGAAGGGGAGCTGGAGTATACACTGTGGATGGAAATATGAACTAGTTCTATACCACAATGAGGTAAACATAGCTAAGAATGGTATAATTGTCTTTACTATAGCTACAGGAAAGGACACAATGCCATTGGTAATTAAAACCTTCTTGATGGAGAGGAGCTGAAAGCCATAAGAGTGAAGCCTTCTGAGCTGCAGCCCATGGGGAGACCCATGGACATCAGGTACACTTTTCAGAAAAGATAGGATCATTTTAAATCTCTGGGGTTTGGGGTGTTATGACTTGAGTGGGAGGTGTTTCCCAAAGGTTTGTGTGGTAGGGCTATCTTAGGAAGTTGTGGAAGCTTTACAGAGTGAGGCTTAGCCAAAGGAACCGGGTCGCTGATGGGAGGCCTTACTTCTGACCTTGTCTCTCTGCATGGCTATGTTGAGGCATGGAGATTTAAGGCATAAGCTACACTACTAGCCACCATAAGTTGTTTGTGCCTTACCCTCCTTGTTAAAATGGATGGTGCACCTCTGAGAGACTATGTCTCCTTGTGAGCTAACAGGAAGTAACTCTTCCTTATGTTGCCTATTTTTTGCCAGACATTTGGTTACAGCCATAACAAAAGTAACCAATTTAGAAAACTGGTACTGAGAAGTGGGATCAGTTGCTGTGAGAATCTCACCATGCGGTTCTTAGGCTGCTAGAGAAAATGTGCAAGGGATTGTAGCTACAGGACAGGGACTCTCTCAAATGCTTTAAGCAGAGCATGTTGGGCTATTGTGCTCAGAAGAGCACAAAGTTGCTGAAGATGTTGATGGTGCAGTGTAGGTTCATGAGTTTGCACAGGAGAACCAGAATTCTTCTGGCCATTCATGTTAAAAGCTGGCAAAAATAACATGGCCATGTTCTGCCCATGTTCTAGAAGTTTAAATTAGGCTGAATTCAAAAGTATTCATCATTAGCACAGCTTTCCAAAATGCCATGATCCTCCTCCTCTGGATTCATAAATGTTCAGTTTCCAGCCGTGCGTGTTGTAGTGAGGCCCAAGGACCAGCAGTGGCCAATGAAGTGTGAACTGAACTATTTAATTCCAAGATCAATAGCTTTCACAATGCCTTTTCTCTCCCAAATATGCAACATTTAAAAACTAGTTGTGCCATCAGCCTGATTCACTGACCAATTTATACAGGGCCTGAGGCGATTGCCAACTTCTGTTCTACACAGGGTGAAGGAGAACTCTCCCTCCCCTCTCTCTGTCTCTCCTTCTCTCACCACCGTCTTCTGCACCTCTTCCCCATATTATAATTTGTGTGTGTTTGCTTTGGGACAGTAGATTTTGGAATTTCTTGTTACTAAATCATTTCTCACTGCAAACTGACAGTTTCTGCAGAGGTGAGCAAGCAGAACTCCCCACTTATGGAAACACATTATGCTCAGAAATCTTACTGGAAACAGGGGCAGAAGAGAATTTTTGGTTCATGCTTCATCAATTAGAGCAACATGCATCAGGTCAGAGAAATAAATATTTTATGTAAAATTAAATAGCAGTATTTGGATCCTGGCAGCTTTCTCACAAGGCTAACTTAGAGATTCTGCCAAATTCACACTC
Organism: Cricetulus griseus; assembly: GCF_003668045.3. NCBI lineage: Eukaryota > Metazoa > Chordata > Mammalia > Rodentia > Cricetidae > Cricetulus > Cricetulus griseus. Next base: position 357,834,692 of record NC_048595.1, on the reverse strand, counting down.
ATGGAATTAATTGACTGTATGACTTTCAACACAAGGTATCAAAGATGTCCACATTAGCAAGCCACGTTAGACAAGGGTAACACATGAGTTGTGGCTTTCACAAAGTTTTCTATGAAATGAACCACTTAAGATAAATTTACTGCAAGTGAGAGTAGAGGTGGAAAAACACACAAATTAGAACAGCTCTTGGTATTTATTTCTTCTAATTATATACCCAGGAATACAGAAAAACAGATTTTTGCTGTCCAGAAGCCAACATTAGAGGCACAATTTGCCTTCGTTTTCAAACTTTGTTTTTTCTCTCTTGAGATCTTGCTAAGTAACACAGGTTTTCCTTAAACTTGTTATTGGTGAACTTCATCTTTCCATATTCTCTGGTTGCAGGTGACCACCACCAGACCCCACATCAGAATTTGCTATTAATCCTAACTCTTGCCACCCAGTCCATCCCATAGTCAGGGGAGGGTGAATATCAGTATACCACCCTGTAGATGAAACTCAGCTTCCTGGCACTGGATTGGGGAAGCAGACTGTACAAGGCTGTCAGAGTCCTTGGCAAGTTGTCATTCTCCATGCCTGGCCAAAGATGCAGCAATGTCCCAGCCCTTGGGACTGCTTTTCTACACAGTTCAAAACAATGGACATTTCAGGGGAGGACTGAGTGACTCAGTGTCACACATTTGCCCCTTCTTCACCAAGATGACTTTGAATGGCCCCCAAGACATGGGGGACAGATTCACCAGTGAAAAACATAGACAGAGGTTACATAGAGAGACCCCCTTTGTCCCTCTCCCCTTCCTCCTCTCCCTCTCCTCCCTCTTTCTTCTTCTCATCATTTATAATTATTTGTGGATAATTGATAAATGAACAGAACACATGGCTACTACATGATAAACCATAAGGAAGATGAATTTGTATCCTGCCATTCTGCTGAAGTGAAGCTCAAAATGGAAATAAGACATAAAAATGGTTGTGAGTATACCTGTCATGTCAGTCCTTCATGCAAGGGCTTTACAGCTTGCCTTTACAGGGAAATACTTGCTCAGAGAAGCTGTCTAGAGATACTGCAAGTGTGTCAATAATTACTTGTAATCGTCCCAATGCATGCCCACACCCTTGACAAGTTATCTTTACATCCATCACGCCTGGGCATGGGAATCCAGGAAATATAGAGTTTATGACTGTATTCAGGACAAAAATTCTACTTGGAGCCTGCCAGACATAGTGTGAGGCAGGAAGCTTTACTTCTCCTTGCTGATTGGCACTGGCTGGCATCTGATCACAGTCCGGAACCCTTTAAGTGCTCTTCCTTAAGGAGAGCAATTTTAGCGCCAGCTGCAAAGGCTGAGTTTATCACTTTGAAGACAACAGCATTATGTCTCCTCTTTGCACATGTGGTGTATCGCAAGGCTTTGAAGGCAACCAGGCTTCAAGAAGCGGCAGATGGTGGATTGGAAGGAGACACAGGTGTCTCCTCATCCTGAAATGTGGCTGTCAGGTTTGCATTCATAACCACCTCTGCTCACTTTTACTTTGACTCTCTGACTAAGAAGAAAACAACTTTACTTAGTAGTTGTTTGATGTGACAGCCCCAGATAGGAGATATATTTTTTCATCCATAAACTTTTGTTTTAGTCTAAGAAGATATGATATAAGATATAAACATTTTGGCTGATAATCCAAAAGACTTTTTAAGGCCTAAATTTTGTTATTTCTTTTTTTTAAAGCCAAGAGTGATTAGGATTTCTGTTAGTGTGTTTCTGAGTCTGTAATTTCACTTGCAAAGTTGTGCAAATCTTTTGGGGTTTGTTTTTTATAATGATGGTATATTAATGACCTTTACTAAGTACTGATTCTTCAGCCTGCTCTTCAGAAAGTGATATTTATACAAAAGCAAACTCAAGCTACCCTCAGTCCAGAGTAAAGCCATTCTGGCCAACCACCAGACTTGTAACTGTAAAGGGTAAATGTTATATCACAAGCTGCTCCACTTGAAGGTCATTTGTTCCATGGTTTTAGCTGATAAATGGCTACCATACCTTGCTTCTTACAGCACTATGTGAACATTCATTTAAAAGTATATACATAGAGGAAAATCCCTAGCTTTTTGATTAATGACCCTACTCTGTTTACCAATAGTTGGGATAGGTACAGGAGATCCATCTTCAGCTCCTCTTGGGACTGGATTTTTTTTTTTTTTAGTTCAAATTAGGAACAAGCTTGTTTCACATGTGGATACCTTCCCCTCTCCCTCCCCTCACCCACATCCCTCCTCCACCATCGCTGACCTATCCCCCACCCCATCCATCCTCCAGTCCCCAGGCAGGGTGGGGCCTTCAACCCCTCAGGGCTCTGCAAAGTCCACCACCTCATCCTGGGCTAGGCCTAGGCCCTTCCCCCTGTGTCCAGGGCAAGAGTGCATCCCTTCACGTGTGATGGGCTCTCAAAATCACTTCTAACACCAGGGAAAAATACTAATCCACTACCAGGGGCCCCTGGAGTGCAGAGGCCTCCTTATTGACATGAATGTTCAGGGGTCTAGATCAGTCCTGTACTGGCCTCCCAGACAGCATCTGGGGTCGATGTGTTCCCCCTTGTTCAGGACAGCTGTTTCTGTGGGTTTCTCTAACCTGTTACTGACCCCTTCAATCTTCATTCCTCCCTCTCTTCAACTAAGTTCCAGAGTTCAGTTCAGAGTATATCTGTGGATGTCTGTCTCTGCTTCCATCAGCCACTGGATGAGGGCTCTAGGATGGCATAAAAGGTAGTCATCAATTTCATTTTAGGGGAAGGGCATTTAGTTTATCCTCTCCACCATTGCCTGGTGATGGGGAATGTACTGTGTATGTTTATCTTATTGATTGTTAAATAACATACTGTTTGGACAATGAGACAGCAAGTAGACAGGACTAGGAGTCAAAGAGGATTCTGGGAAATGTAGTAGAGACGTGCTGATCCAGGCAGGAAGTGACATAGCAAGGAGACTCATATTTAAACGAAGGAGAACCAGGAAGGGTCCTTTTTTCCCGTTTGCCTCCTCCAGCGGCAGGATGTGAGCTACCGGCAAGGAGGGATGCCAATAAGGTGTCCGATAAGCTAAGTCTTATAACATATATAGATTTATGATAGTTAAGACTGAGCTAACAGTTTAGGAATCCTAGTCATTGGCCAAGCTGCATTGAACCTAATACAAGTTTCTGTGTATTCATTTGGGCCTAACTTGGGCAGGCAGCTGGTGTAAAGCTCACACGAGGCGGTGGGGCTCAGCAGCTTTTGGCAGAAAGATTTATCTTAACAGCCTGGGTTCATGTCATCCTTGTAGGTCTCTGGAAATCTCCCTAGTGCCAAATCTCTCCTCGGACCTATAATGGTTCCCGCTAATATGCAATCTCTCATCCTGCTCTCTCTCCTCTATTCATCCCCAATTAAATATTTCTGCTCCTCCATTTCCTCACCTCCACTCCTCTTCTGCTCTCAATCTGGCATCTCCCTCTCCCCTACCCTCATGCTCCCAATTAGCTCAGGAGTTCCTGCCTCTTCCAATTCCTGGGGTCCATTCCTTTATCCCTTAGCGTCCTTCATGTTTCCTAGTTTCTTTGGTGAAGAGGATTATAAGCTGATTATCCTTTTCTCTATGTCTAAAATTTAAATATGAGTGAGTACATACCATGCTTGACTTTTTGTGACTGGGTTACCACACTCAGGATGGTTTCTTCTAGTTCCATCCATTTGCCTGCAAATTTCAAGATTCCATTGCTTTTTCTCTGCTGAGTAGTACTCCATTGTATAAATGTACCATATTTTCTCTATCCATTCTTCAGTTGAGGGGCATCGAGGTTGCTTCCAGATTCTGGCCATTACAAACAATGCTGCCATGAACATATGTCCTTGTTGTATGAACATGCATTATTTGGGTATATACCCAAGAGAGGAATGGCTGGATCTTGAGGTAGACTGATTCCCATTTTTCTGAGCAACCTCCATACTGATTTCCAGAGTGGTCTTACAAGTACACACTCCCACCAGCAATGGAGGAGTGTTTCTTTTTCTCCATATCATCTCCAGCATAGATTGTCATTGGTATTTTCGATTTTAGCCACTCTGACAGGTGTAAGGTGGTATCTCAGAGTTGTTTTGAGTTGCATTTCTCTGATGGCCAAGGATTTTGAGCACTTTCTTAAGTGTCTTTCAGCCATTTCAGATTCCTCTGTTGAGAATTCTCTATTTAGTTTTGCACCCCACTTTTTAATTTCATTGTTTGGTATTTTGGTGGCTAGCTTCTTGAGATCCTTGTATATTTTGGAAATCAGCCCTCTGTCAGATTTGTAGTTGGTGAAGATCTTTTCCCATTCTGTGGGCTGTCATTTTGTCTTACTGATTGTATCCTTTGCCTTGCAGAAGCTTCTCAGTTTCAGGAGGTCCAATTTATTAATTGCAGACCTCAGTGTCTGTGCTACTGGCATAATGTTCAGGAAGCCGTCTTTTGTGCCAATTTGTTCAAGGGTATCTCCCAATTTCTTTTCTAGAAGATTCAGTGTGGCTGGATTTATGTTGAGATCTTTGACCCATTTGCACTTAAGTTTTGTGCATGGTGACAGGTATGGATCTATCTGCAGTCTTCAGCATGTCTGAATCCAGTTGTGCCAGCACCATTTTTTGAAGATGCTATCTTTTTTTCCATTGTATAGATTTAGCATCTTTGTCAAAAATAAGGTGTTCGTAGGTGTGTGGGTTAATATCAGGGTTTTCAATTTGATTCCATTGGTCTATCTGTCTATTTTTTGCCAATACCAAGCTGTTTTCATAACTATGGCTCTATAATAGAGCTTGAAGTCAGGGATGGTGATGCCTCCAGAAGATCCTTTAGTGTACAGAGTTGTTTTGGCTATCCTGGGTTTTTTATTTTTCCATATAAAGTTGAATATTGTTCTTTCAAGGTCTGTGAAGAACTGTGTTGGGATTTTGATGGGGATTGTGTTGACTCTGTAGATTACTTTTGGCAATATTGCCATATTTACTATGTTGATTCTACCTATCCAAGAGCATGGGAGATCTTTCCATTTTCTGGTATCTCCTTTAATTTCTTTCTTTTAAGTCTCAAAGGTCTTACCGTACAGGTCTTTCACATTTTTGGATAATGTTACCCATGTATTTTATGTTGCTTGTGGATATTGTGAAAGGGTAATGTTTCCCTGATTCCTTTCTCATTGGATTTATCATCTGTCTATAGTAGGGCTATCATTTGTTAAAATCCAAAATCCAAAAGCAGTGAAATTATGAGGCAAGAACTTCAGGTGACCATTAGGCCCCAAAGATGGAACACTCAGAAACAACAGCAATGGCCATACAAAACAGGCCTCAGAGTGTAAAAAATGTAAATTACTACAGCCACTATTAAAATCAATAGGGAAAATATTCCAAAAACTACAAATAGCATTTCTTGTATGATCCAGCTATACCAAACCTTGGTATACAACTGAAGAAATCAAGTAGAAATACAGCAGAGATTCCCAAAAGCATACTGTATTTACAGTAGTCAAGTTATGGAACCAGTCTAAGTGCTCGCTAACAGATGGATAAAGAGAAAACATATGGCACGTATACACAATGGAGTATTACTCATCCATAAATAAGAACAAAATCTTATCATTTAAAGGAAAATAGATGGAACTGGAGATCATTCTGTTATGTCAAATAAGGCAAGTTTAGAAACACAACTCTCATGTTTTGTTTCCCATGTGAAATCTAGAAAAATGTAAAGACATAAAAGCAGAAGAGGGACTATTGGTGGCATAAGGGGATCTGTGAAAAGGGTGGCAAGACACTGAAGAGGAACTTGATCCAAGCCACATGTTTGATATTATAACGAAATTACCCATCTTGTAAAAGCCACATAAACTAATAAAAAAGGACAGGTCCCAGGGGCTCCTGCCTCTTCTCTCACATGAGGATGCAGTGAGAAGCTTTCAGTTTACAGACCACATGGGGCACTTACCCAAGCCTGACCACACAGGACCCTCATCCCATCTAGCCTTCAGAACTGTGAGAACTTCACCTCTATCCCTTACATGCTACCCGGTCTATTTTGTCACAGAAGCCTAAAGAAACTAAAATAGTGACTCGTTTGTAAGGAATACAGAGACAAAGAACCAATTAAAGCCTTAAAAACGATCTGTATTAGAACTTTGCCTCTTAATGTGACAAAGTACTCTGAAATCGCAAAAACCATTTAAGGAAGGAAGAACTTATTTTGGCTCATAGTTAGAGGGTCCAGTGCATCATGGAAGGGAAGCCTACAACCAGGAAGTAGATTGCAAGGAATACAGATGCTAGTCTACATGTCTCCTTTTTATGCAGAACAGCACTTAAGCCAAGGGAATGGTGTCACCTATAAATGAACATTTCCTATCCTGACTGCCAGTCCCAAATAACTGCACGGAGGCTTAATATCACTTATAAATGCCTAATCAATAGCTCAGGCTTGTTACTAGCTATTTCTTACACATAAATTAACCCATATTTCTATTTATGCTTTGCCATGTGGCTCATGGGTTGTTACCTTATTTTTTTTTACACGTCCTGTTTGCTCGGTGGCTAGCTGGCATCTCCCCCGACTCTGCCCTCCTGCCTAACTTCCTGGCCAGCTACCTGCCTGTCAGCTTTCTATTAACCAATGAAAGCAATACATATTCATAGTATAGAAAGGGATTGTTCCATAGCAGCCACCCACTTTTAGCATAAGCCTTCTCACTTCAGTTAACATAGTCTGGACAATCTGCAACAGTTCAGAAGCTTATCTCTTGGGTGTTTCTACATCCTGACCATTTGGTAACATTCAGTATCTCTTACTATGTCATAGAAACTCACATTCAGCACAGTCAGGTGCACATGAAGGACAAAGCACTGAGTCCTCTACCTCTTTAATGCTAAGACCTTTGCTGTCTGCCTGCCACATCTCCCCACCATTCATCCATGCTCCAGAAACTCCCCACCTCACCTCCTCTCTGCTTTCCCTGTCTCATTCCTCACAGTTTTCCTCAAGACAAAAACATCCCCTAATATCTCTTCTCCATTTCTTTGTGGTTTTTGTCTAAATGAGACTGGCATGGGACACTGAGCTCCTATTAAGTTGGTGACCTTTTCATGGATATATGAATCCAATTCTCCAATGCCCCTGAAGGTCTTAAGTGTGAGCCCTGTAACTACAGAGCTTACCTTGTAATTGATGTTTGAGTTCTAATGTTTTTTTTTTTCAGTAACTGCAATTTATAGGAGCACAGACATTCTGTATCAAATCGCTGTTCATAAGTAGTAAACATATGGACACCTGATTTTATTTGGAGAAAGCAAACTAAGTACCTGTGTGACTATAAAATATGGAGTAAGGTTGGGGTTATTTTTTTTGAGACAGGATTTCTCTGTGTGGCTTTGGAGGTTGTCCTGGAACTCACTCTGTAGACCAGGCTGGCCTTGAACTCACAGAGATCCATTGCCTCTGGTTCCCAAGTGCTGGGATTAAAGGTATGCACCACCAAATCTTACTCCAGGCTTGGAGTAAGATTTTAAGAGGGTACAATAATATGTTATAAAAAGAGTTCTCCTCACCACAGTTTGTTTGTAAGGTGACCCTATTGTGTCTCTGTATCTCACCTGAAGCACTACATGTAAAGACTTCCTCTCCATTGCTTCAGTTGTCTCAGGGTTGGGAAAGGCTTGTCCCTCACACTTCCTGTTACTGCTTTTCTGTCTTTACTGTTGAACTGTAGATTATTCTGTCGAAAGAGGGGACTGGGAGCACAGGAACAGGGTGGGTATGGGATCAGGTTTACTATGCATAGCAGAGAGGTAGGCTGTGGAGTTAGAGCATTGCTATGCAATAAGTCACAAGACACTGTGGGTCAGTATAGTGGTTTGAGTGAGAATGGTCCCCATAAGTTTATAGATTGGAATTGTTAATTGATGGAATTGTTTTGGAAGGAGTAGGAATTGTGACCTTTTTGGAGAAGGTGTGTCATGGGACATGGACTTTTATTCCCAGTGCTGTCCTAGTGCCTTGTGGTTGTAGATCAAGAGGTATGAACTCTTAGCTGTTCCTTCACTTTGCCATCATGGGTGTTAACCCTTTGAAATCGTCACACAAATTAGATTTTTTTTTTCATTTTGTTTTGATACAGGGCTTCCTTGTGTGTAGTCCTGGCTGTTCTGGAACTCAATATGTAGAGCAGGCTGGCCTTAAACTCACAGAAATTTGCCTGCCTCTTCTAGGATTAAAGGCATGTTCCATCATGCCCAGAGGTCACAGTGTTTTACAACAGCAGTAGAAAAGTAACTAAAACTGCCAGCAACACGAACAGATTGAATCTGCAGTTTCGATAAATGATTTTTAGCAGAGTATATAGGCTCTATGAGGCTGTCTCATAGGAAAGAGAGCAGTTATGATGCAATGGGCAGTCAAGTTCAAGCTACATGAGAGCACTCAAAAGATCTTGAGGTTGTTTAGGTAGCTGTTGCCCAAGATGTGTCCTAGAGAGTTTTTCAGTGCTCACCAAGATCCTTCCTGCCTTCAGAGATCATTCACGGGGGTCTAGCTTGGGAGAAGATTATGCATGCTAAAAACCAAACTCACATTTTCTGTAACTGGCATCCTGGCCCATTCTGACACGTTTTATTTGTCACTTTCTTCCCTCACAATATGCTTTCTAAGTCACTGATTGCACAGGGATAAATTACCATAATGCTTTGATAGTGAATCTCATATACAAAATATCGGCTGACTTTGAGGAAGAGGAAAGCATGTTTTTTTTTGTTTTTTTTTTTGTTTTTTCTGTTAAAGTCAAAAAAAACAGCAAGCTCTTTCTAACCAACAGACAGCGAGACACATCGGAGAGAATCTCCCAATTTAAACACTAAATGTAATATACCATGAAAATAATGGGGTAGTAATAATTCACTTCGGTTACATTGTTTATCTTACACGTGATCAGCAGAGTGGAAATTGCTGTGGTCCATAAATAGTCTCCATATGCTGTCAGACGATTCACTCCATCTAGCAGTCTGCGAATGATTTGCTCACATGAGGCCAAGTTTTAAACATTCTGAAGATTTGAGATTTATTCTAACACATGAATTTATCTACTTTTTTGAGATAATACACAGTTTGAATAATATTGTGAAAATCTGTGTATAGATTTGTCTGAAATTACACTTTGTTTAAAGAAAAGTAAGCTGTCTAACAACTAAGTGCAACTTTTATTCTCATTTTTTCTTAGTGAACTTCTTGATGCCACCAAAGTGGTAATGAAGGATTTACATATCACAAAGTTGAAGCAAGAAATTTAGTTGTAGGTAGATTATCCTAACTGGTCCTATTAAGGGATGAACATTTTCTTTCTGCTGATGAGAATTTTGTGGGAAATTTTGAGAAAAAAAATGAAGTTCAATTTGCATTCGTAAAACTTCCATATGGCTTCAAGAGGCATGTGCATGTGTGTGTTTTTAAAGTAGCTTGCTCTTTCCCACGATCATAGGAAGAAGATCATGCTTGAAGAATTTTAGTTCACGACAGCCATGCAGCTGTACTTTTAACAACACAAAAATATCACAAGGATTTTTGTGTGTGTGTGTGTGTGTGTGTGTGTGTGTGTGTGTAGTAATTATTGAAATGAAATAAGTCAAGGAAAAGATACAATTATGTGTAATAAAACAAAAACGTTGTGTCATTGTAACAGCAGAATTTCAGTGACTTCTCTACAACTCCAAGGCATGTGAAAGTCCTCCATGTAGGAAATTGTCACCCTTTTCTTCTTTTCAAACACCCCTTTTGTGAGTAGAATCAGGCTTTGGAACATCTATACTCCTTTTGTGTATTGTTCATTGTTTTTCATTTTTCTATCCACTTATTTTCATACCAACTATGTGAACCATCTGTGACACCAGGGATGAGATGGAGCCCATGAGGAACACATTCTAAGGCTTAGAATGAGTTAGTGAGGCACTTGCCTTTGGAGTCATGAGGGGATGAAGAGTTCCCTTTGGGAATATATGCCCAAATCTAACTGCAGGCATCCACGAGTGGGACATATTTGGCAGAAGTTATTTGCAAGTGTAAACAAGAACGTCAAGATGAGACTATCATGGATTTCAGGTGGTAGGTTTTCTCATTAAAGGGGTATAGAGGGAAACTTCATAGGCACACGGGGAGACCATGTAAAGATGGTAGCATGAATCAGAGTGCTGCTTGCATAAGCCAAGAAACAAGATCAGAGTATGCAAAGGCATATCTACTCCTAGAGATTCTGAAGGGATTGGACTCTGCTGACTCCAGTTAGACTTACAGCTTCAGAACCAAGAAGGATTATTTGTATTGTTTTAAGTCACCTTGTTTGTGCTAATTTGTTGTGGAAGTCCTAATAATGTGATATGGTACAGAATTTAAGAAGGCACAAAAACCCTAAGATATAAAAAAGAAATGTTTAGGACTTTGGGGAGCCCCCATGGGGGCCTTTCCCTCCCTGGGGAGCAGAGAGGTGATGAGGTGGGGGCTGGTGGGGGGGAGCTGGAGGGAGGGGAGGGCGAGGGAGAAGGGATTGACAGGTGACGCAAGCCTGTTTCTAATTTGAACTAATAAAAAAAGAAAAGAAATGTCTAATGCAGTACTTTGTTTTTGGTATCGAGGATGGAAGGCAGGGCATTCTATGCCAAAAGTTCTGTGCCACTCTGTCTGTTATCCTCCTGGGACTGATGCAATATTTTATAAAAACAAAAATAATTCCTCAAATCCAATTTATGATAAACAAAACATTAACATCTTCAAAGAAGGTAACATCAATGAAGTTCCAGCATGGTTGATGGATATCTGTTGAATAGAACCTAAATAAACTCATGTTTTCGAATTTTTTGGCTTTTTGTTTTATTTCTTTTTTTTCATTTTCTTTTATTTTTTATTTTAACCTTTAGTAGGGAGCCAATCCTATTAAGGGAGAACAAGAAAAACTATAGTAGTTTCATTTCCAAGATACAGCCAGTCACCCACCCGTGACACCCAGTATGCATGTCCTGCACCACAGGACAAAATTTCTGATGTGGAGTAAAATTACAGTGGAGGGCTGCTCATCTGTCCCTTGGATCTCACATTCTCTGAAAAAGTTTGCTAAGAGCCATTTTCTCAATCTGTCATCTATATTTCTCTCTCTTTTTTTTTATAGCTTTTTCAACTTCCTGTTTCCCTGGCTTTGCATATGTCCTTGCAGAACGTCATGTGCTTGGAGTCAGGACCTCCAAAGCAATCTGGGCACAAATTGAGGAACATCGAATTAGAGCCTAGTAAGTTGCTGGTAGTGGCTAGGAAGTCTGCTGTCCTTACTGAGATTGTGCCACTCCTGTTTGGGACTGTGTCTCCCATCTCTGTCAGACAGAGTCTCATGCAGGCCAGGTTGGCCTCAAACTCACTATGTAGCCCAGGAGGGTGTTGAACTTCTGATCCTTCTACTTCCACCTCTTGAGTACTGAAATTTTAGGTACTGGTTCATGAAGAAATGTGTATTGAACCTAGGTTTTTACTGAAATTTTAGGTACTGGTTCATGAAGAAATGTGGATTGAACCTAGGTTTTTACTGAAATTCTAGATAGTGGTTCATGAAGAAATGTGCATTGAACCTAGGTTTTTACTGAAATTCTAGATACTGGTTCATGAAGAAATATGGATTGAACCTAGGTTTTTACTGAAATTCTAGATACTGGTTCATGAAGAAATATGGATTGAACCTAGGTTTTTACTGAAATTCTAGGTACTGGTTCATGAAGAAGTGTGGATTAAACCTAGGTTTTTATGCATGGCATACATGCACTGTATTAGCTGAACTACCTCTCTAAGCTCTTGTCTTCATCTTTCTCACTAAAGAGAATTTGTGCTTTGTGGGAAACTCCTTAATGCTCAGAGGGAGACAGAGATGCCAGGGAGACCTTTCTTTAATCCAGTTGTAATACCAAATACCTACTGAACTCTTCCTGTGTATCAGGCAGTATGGTAATTTAAAACAACAAGGAGGCAGGGTAGAGGGGTGGAATAATGGCTACAAAGAAGCGAAAGTACACCAGATCTCCATGGTCAACAGACACACAAGATATGAGGAAAGGTATACAAGAGTGGTTCTGGGATGAGGCTTAAGTATCTACAGTTTATTTTCTGGGATTCTTCCCACAACTACAGCCTCCTGTACTCTTGATTATTCAAACCACACCAGGATTTTCTATGGACTCTCTTTCATGTATGGAGACAAAATTGAACAAGCAAACTGAGAAACACCTCTCTTATTTAACCTGGCTTATAGTGAAGTCAATATATAATCAGAAATACTGATGCTTATTTCCTACCAATAATCATAAGTATCATTCTGCTGCCTTCTTCTAATGTAGCTTCAGGGAAGATAGCGGGGCAGTTATTCTTTAATGCATAATGCAGAATTTTCAATTATTGGGGGTGGCTTAGTTAGAACTTATGAAAACCATGGGGATGCAGAGATTTGCCTGAACATTGAAGAATGCGAAGTAGATTACCCATGTATTTGAAAATAGCCTTCCTTTGAGCTGGTGTGACATCAACTGAGGTAGATGCAGTTCATGGGGTCCAGGCCGGGATGCCTCAAGGCAGTGGTATTCTGGGATGCTATGTGGGGGCAAGCTGTGTAGAAAACATCAGGATGTCTGTGCTTCTGCACAGTGTGGGGTTCACTTTCATCTTTCTCTTTGAGCAGGAAGTAACTTTTTTGCCAAGAGTTTAAAAGTCCATCCTATCACCACAGCCTGCAGAAGAATGATGGTCCTTGAGAAGCAACACAGCTGCCCGAGAGTGAGAGCAAGCACAGGTTCCCACAAAGAATCTTAAGGAAGCTGTTGGAAGATGCAGAGAGTGGGGTTCAGAGGGAAATGCCAGAGATCAGGCACAGCAGCTCCAGGACTCAGCACATAGTATAGGATGAAAGCAAACTCTTCCACTGACATAACTGGCAAAGGTTCAGCCCTTGAGTGATGTGCTTGGGGTGTATCTGGGGGATGCAGTCACTGAGATGTTAGATGCGCTCCAAGGGCTGATGGCATTCCCACACCACCTTAGAAGAGAATGGCTTAGAGTGCTCTGAGGAGGGCCCAGGCTCATCCAACACTGAAAAGGTTATGATTTTTTCTTTCATGATGAGAGTTACTTCAGAAGACTGAAAAATGGAATCTTTAATTAGGTGACTAGGGATGCCAAAACTCAGACTCCGGGGTTCTTTGATTTCCATTATTTAAACAAATCATTTCATTCTGTTTTCACCCTCATGCCCTTCATCATTCTACCAGAATGGGCATTTGAGCTTTGATAGTTCTCCAGTTTCAATTCTCTTCCCTAGACCTATGTTGCAATGATCTTGATGTTATACATGCTCTTCACTCTGCTTGGGGAAGAAGCCAGCTTTGCTAACCCTTGTTTGTCTTCCTATGTCTGGACCTTGGCTTCGCTGTCCTATCTGGATCTTGGAAAGGCACATTAGGCTGCCCCTGCCTCAGTCCTCACCATTAACACACAGCCCTAGCTCTGACCTTCATTATATCTGTGCCATTTCTGGTGTTCCACCATGGGACATTCTCTGAAGCTACCTACAAAGTCTCCCTTGAGGCTTCTTTGTCTGTTCATGCTTCAGCCTAGGCTAATGCTATCCTGTGTTTGTGTAGAACAGAGTCTTCCATGCTCTGAAGCTCTAACAGCAACCGTTACTGTCCTGTGCCTCTGCTGTTTGATCTCTCTGTGAAGTGGCAACTGAGAGTGTTAACTGATTAGAATGGTAGTGTTCCACGCTCAGAGTTTCATAGACACACAAGCATCTCATGCTGTCCTTTGGCTCCTCTGCTACCCTAAAGAGGATGAAGTTCCTTAGTCTGTGGTAAGGAAGAAGCTGAGAGCATAAAACAAAAGGTTTTACTTTGTTTTGTTGTGCTGTGGTTTGCTGTGTTTTTTGTTTTTCTCAACAGACATTCTCCTTGTATCTCCACTTTGAGTTTTGAATGTCTAAAGCAAGTACAGCTTCTTTTACATTTCTTGATTTTTTTCTGTAGCCCCCTTCTTCAGGGTGCTGGTGCAGAACACCAACTTTGTGAGATTACTTGAGCCAGTAATCAACAATATATTTGATAATATTCCAGAGAGTCACAGTGTCTTGAATCTATATTTAATCAACTGATTACAGTCTCTGCAGAATATGAGGTCAGTTGCTCTCAGCGGATCCCTTTGTTTACCTCTGAGAAGCTCCAGGTTTAGGCAACTTGTATAGTGTCATTATGTAAACATTTCTCTCTGCACACATTCTATTAGAATTGAGGCTCTTGTATGTTTACAGTAGGAAACAGAACAGTGTCTTAGGTAGAGTTATCCTTAGGAAGCTCTACTCTGTGTTCATAAAGTTCATGCAAGTGGAACGGAATTTCTCTGATACCTAATGTCTTTCAAATACCATGCCTCAGAAGCCATCTCTAAGATTAGTTACTGGGAACAATACCTAAACTCAAATCTTGAACCATAAAAAGCTGCTTTTATCCATACATGTCTAGATGCATCTTGATATTTTAGCTCAAAATTTAATACTGAGCCTGTGCAGTGCTTAGAGGCTGGCTAGCCCCTTTGCAGTTGTTTTTTGCTTCTTGAGGAAAACAACTTTATTATGGTGACCCCAATTTTTTAAATCGCTTTTAGGAAACTACACTTTTGAGTAAAATAACCTTTATGTTACAAATAAAAAACAAACAAAAAATCTTTAGAAGTGTCTCAGTGATCATTTCAAATTATCCTCTTGCAGGGTTTCCTTATCCTTACACATTGACTTAACATAAAACAGTTTCTAGAGCTGGAAATAGCATTCAAAGAAGGAGACAACAGAAACTTTGGGAAAAGGAAATAGCAACAAGTGTCAAGCCAAGGTTATATTTAATGCAGCTCCTCAATAAGTATGGAAGGCTTGATAGCTGAGCCCTTTATCTTGAATCTTTATGCCCATCTCCTTCTTCCTTTCAGAGAAACTGCCAAATAGCTCAATGAAGGATGGGCTGCTTATCATAGGCTGCTTAAATATTTGCACCTGTAAAGTCAAAACTGTCTCAGATAAAGGACAAGTGCTCTGATCCTATCTGCAAGACTAGGTCCTCAAATCAAAATCAGGACATCACACATTTGACCTGAATGTGTGACTGTTTTGCAAGGGGAATGTACTAAATTTGGAATAAAGCAGTTGATTGTTATGCTTTGCTACATAGGGAAGATAGAACTCTTGGTATGATGAACAACAGAATGCTGACTGGACATGGAAAACCACCTGCCCCACTTTTCTCTGGAGAGTCCATGTTGCTTAGCTGTCTACTTTCTGTGATGTTTAAATACATCGTATCAGTTGTCATTATGGGAGTGGAATCTGAGACTACATGGCTTGCTCAGGGCCATAGGGAATAATTGATATTCATCCACACCCTATGTTCTTTGTCCATTTCCTTTACTTGGTCACTCTTAGTTCAGGCTGCTGTAACAAGTACCACAAGGCAATGGCTTAAACAACAGACATTTATTGTCCATGGAGGCTGGAAATCCAAGATCAAGGTACTGGCAAATTGAGTTTCTGGTGAGGGCTCTTTTCCAAGCCAGAACAAATCTACCCTACTAGTTATGTCTTCACTTGGTAGAGACAAGAGCCTGGTCTCACCTTAAACTTGTGGTCCTTTCTTGATTACTGGCATGTGTAACCATGTCCATCTTTTATTCTCTTCTTCTAGACTTTAAGGAAGCCTCTCCACTATTTCCTAGATTGCCAGTTGGTGTCATCCTTGTAGATCTCTGGAATTCTCCCTAGTGCCAGATCTCTTCTTCTAGACTTTAACCACACGGTGAAACTTCGCCAATTGTCTTCATCTGACCCGGGTTATCTCTCAAAGGCCCCATCTAAAAATAAGCAGCACATTTGGGAGTTAGGGCATTGATGTTTTAATTCTAAGGAGACCTGAACTCGCAGTTTATCGATGCTGTATTCACAAGGCCAGGAAACAGCCTAGCTGTCCATCAAATGATGAATGGATAATGAAAATGTGGTTCATATACTCAACAGAATAATGTTCAGCTATAAAGATAAACGAAATTTCAGGAAAATAGATGGAACTGAAAATAAATTATACTCAACACGGTGATCCAGGCCCAAGTAGATAAATGCCACATTTTCTCTATGTGTGGATCCAACTTGAGATTCTTTTACTACTATTTTTGAAGTGCCCATAATGGCCAGAAAGATAGAACGGGGCTAGAAGAGCCCATGTGTAGGGGAAGCTGTAGCCACGCCTTCTTAGGGGCTGGCTACAGGTGTGCCTGACCATGCTTGTGAGGGCGTGGTCAGAGTGACGTAGTGTGACTGCGTTTGCGGTTTCGGTTTCTCTTTGCTTCTTGCTGGACAGACTGCTACTGTGCCGGCTGGCTAGGTTGCTCTGTAAGTAACCCTTATATTTCTACCTGACTCCGTATTGGTAATTTCCCACTATACCCATGTGATAGCAGAATGTGGAATACAGGGGAGAAGAAGTTTCAGAGGGATTAGGAATGGAAGAGAGGTGGAAATAGGGGTTGGGGAAAGTGTTAACCAAAATCAATGATGTATAGAAAAAGTCCCAGGGAAACCTACTATGTTGTAAGTCCATTAAAAGCACAATTTTAAAGAAAGGTTTGAGTGGAGGCATCTGACTTTGGTAGATAATGCCCCCACCAGATACCTAAAGTTAGCAAATGGAATTCCCAGTACCATGGAGGATAACTTTCTATGAGCTGTGGGTGAGGATGACCCCAGAAGTACCCCCAAAACACTACAGGATGTTGTCAATGCCCTTGATTTCCATCCAGTGCTAAATTTTAAGATTCTATTGCTGAAGACAACCTATTTTAGCTGTAGGACATCAAGAACTCAACCTGGGTGTGGGCTGTCAGTTTTGCACTTGTTGGCTAATTTTCACAGAGCCAGAAGATTCAAGCAAGTTGCTACATGAGAGGTATGTCATCAATGGTCTTACTCAGGTGTAGACCCCATGAGTTACAATGATAACCTTCCTTGCAAGATATATCCTCTGGGGCAAGTGACATGACTATTACAGAGATATTCAATGGCTTTCCATTTCTACATGAGGGAAATCATTCCTGGTATGGTAAATATGGTCAGGAACCCATGGCTGGGAGGTCATGGAGAATGTGCTACCATTGTTTCGATAAATGGTCAATGTAGTAAATTGCCTTCTAAATACTTACTTTCATACCCATAGATTAGTGATGCTTCCAGACTTCAAAGTTCTTTTTGAAGTTGATGTTAGTCAATGCAGAGACTTGCAAGTGGGCCAATATAGAGAATAAGTGACTATGGAGTGCTCTGATGTGAAAGAGACATTTCTATTATCCCCTCATTCAGGACAAATGCAGAAGAATGGAGGAGTCAGAGTTTAGGTGTGAATGTTTCAAAATAAAACTTTCCAGCTGTGATATAGTCATCACACTTATGAATTCACAGTGGTTACCTGCAAGAGATCTGTACAGGACTGGCCCCATCACCATTTCAGCATGCAGAAGGGAGCTCCTGAGGCCCCACCTCTCACTAGGGGCAGTTAATGGTGATTGGGAGAGATGGAGCCATGCATATGAGTGGAATAGTCACTAATATGTTTACCTAGTCGTCATTAAATTCTCCAGTGTTCAGTAATAAAACTTAACACTTACCCTGAAACCTGTCCCCCCTCTCTTTTTCAGGAAAGGGGCACACCTGAAATGATTCATTGATCAATTCAAAAAGTTTAGTTTCTTCTTCTCTCTAGAATCTACAGTCCACCATCAAACTATCACTCTCATAAGTTTAACTATAAAGTAATCTGCAGTAGTCAACTGATAAAAATGAAGTATTAAGTGATTCAAATGGCAGCGCATATTCTGTCTTGTGTTACAGCCAAACTTTTCAATGACTCCATCCTTTTGGGGGAATTGCCAACTTTTAGGTGCCTTGGTGTTTTATGTATCATAAATTTGAAATATGTTAGGCAATTTATGTAAATTAAATGAAGTTTATTAAATACTTATCAGTTATCTTTGGATACAGTGTTCTTGAGAGGCTCTTGTGGTGAAGGCTTTGTCCACAATGCAAAGAATGTTCAAGGATGAGACTTTTGGAAAGTGATTGGGATATGAGGGCTCTGACTTCTTCAAATGGACTGATCCAGTAATATATTTACAATTTAATAACTAGCTGGACATAGTGGAAACTGTAGCATGTGGGGCAAATTAAAGGATGCAGGACAGCATGTCTTTGAAAGGTAGATCTTCATCCTAGTTTCTTGCTAGCTTTTTTTGTTTACAGAGTGCCTGATATGAGCAACTTTGCCACATGATGCTCTTTTGGCATGAGTTTTTCCCTTGCCACATGCCTAAAGCAATAGAGCCAGCCAAATGTGAGCTAAAATATCTGAAACTATGAGATAAGTTCAACCTTTGTCCCTTTGTACTTTGAAACAGTGGTGGAAGCCCGATAACACACTTTCATTACCTAATTCTAAAGAAAAAAATTACTCAATAAAAGTATATACCTGGGTGGATATGGACTGCAAATCTATTAAATTAGCTACTTTAATTGTTTCTCTGCCAAAATATCTGATAGAAGCAACTTAAAGGCGAAGGAATATTCTAGTCCATGGTTAAAGGTACTACTAATCTGTTATGATAGTGAAGGCATAGTGGAGGTCATTGTGAAAGGAAATTGTGTTCCACTATTTTCATACATTGGTTAAGTCAGGAAGAAGAAAGAACTTAGGCTGAACATACAGCTAGGATATAACTCAAGAACCCACCTTCGGGGCTGGAGAGATGGATCAGAGGTTAAGAGCACTGGCTGCTCTTCCAGCAACCACATGATGGCTCACAACCATTCATAATGAGATCTGGTGCCCTCTTCTGGTCTGCAGGGATACATGCAGACAGAACATCATATACATAATAAATAAATAAATCTTTAAAAATAGAAGAAGAAGAAGAAGAAGAAGAAGAAGAAGAAGAAGAAGAAGAAGAAGAAGAAGAAGAAGAAGAAGAAGAAGAAGAAGGAAGAAGAAGAAGAAGAAGATGATGATGATGATGATGATGATGATGAAGAAGAAGAAGAAGAAGAAGAAGAAGAAGAAGAAGAAGAAGAAGAAGAAGAAGAAGAAGAAGAAGAACCCACCTTTAATGACCACCTCAATAGCCATGCCTCTTGCCTCCCAAACATTACTACCATCTGTGAACTAAATGCTCAGACGTGTGAGCCTGTGGGATACACTTCAAATTAAAGCTATGCCATTCTGTGACTGGCTCCATAGACTCATAGTCATCTCATAATACAAAATAGATTTAGTCCAGCTTCAAAAGTCCTCACAGTCTTAATAGTTCCCCAAACCTTCAAAGTTTCAAAGTATGTTCCAAGACTCAAATCAGTCTCTTAGCTTTCAGCCCCTGTAAAACAAAACTAAATTATAGCCTTCCAATATACAATGCCACAGAGTAAACATTCTCACCCCCCAATAACATAAGGATAGCAAGGACACGCTGAACAAAAGTAATGCTGAAATACAGCAAAGGAAACATTAACCCCTACATCTCTATGTCTGGCATGTGGGGCTCATGGTGGTGTCAGCTGTCTCTAATGGGCTTTGGTAGTCCTATCCATATGGCTCTTATTTGCAGCACACAAGGCCTTTGTTTTGTGTTGGCTTTACTCAATGCCTGTGTCTTTCCTAGCCAGACTCTTCATCTGACTCATGTGTTTCCATTGCAACTTACTCTTTACCTTCATGGATTCACAAATTGGCCTCTCAGCCTCCTTACAGCACTGTCATAAATTGGTTGATCTAAAAGATATTTCTCTAAGTGAAAGCCTCCATGACCCTTAAACTTGTGTGTCAGCCAAGTTGCTCTCCCGCAAAGTTCTGAGTCCTGCTTCCAGGGTGAGGTATAACTGGGTCCCTTTGGATCATAACTACAGCAGCCTCCAAGTGTCTCCATGGCTGAACCAGGGAAAACATTTCTCAAGGAGGCTCAGCTTTAACAAGGAACCTGTGCTGAAGAACTTTTGTTTTTCTGCTGACTGTTTCAAATGTGTTTGTTTTCCATAGACTGTTTATTAAGCCCTAATGATGTGACCTTCATGAAGTGAACAATGACCTTATGATGAAGGGATTCCAGAGAACTCCCACCCCTCTCTCTACTATGAGAGAACATAGTGAGAAGATTATGTCTAGGAACCAGGCAGGAAACTTATAGACATAATCTTTCTTGACCTTGTCTTTATCTACAACCATGAGAAATAAACGCTTGCTGTTATACAGCCTATGTTCATCTTTTATGGTAGCTAGAACTATGATGGTTGTCTAATGAGTTTACTTAAAATATAATGTGTAAATGTAAAAGTATACAAAGAGATTATCATGATCCAGTTTGACTCAGGACATCAAGAGAGGTCTAGACTTTTAAATCTAATTCAAAATTTTCAGCAGGATCCATGAGTAGTTGGTTAGGTTTTTTTCAGTACCAGGCATGGTTTCCCTCTTGTTTTGAAGATCCTAACTTCAGTTAGAGAGTTGTTGGTTACTGTACAGGTATGCATGCCACTATAACCCCCTTAGGGTTATGTGCCATGCTAATCATTGTTGTGGTTCATACACATAGTAGCTGGATAGGACTAATGGTTGCTTCCCTCATTTGAAAGCTTATGTGACACCTTTGGTACCATGAAAGTTAGTCCACAGGGATAAGGCTTTCAGGTCAATTCCAGATTCAGGAATATTTACATGTATGTATGTACAACAATTAATTAAAAAGAGGCCATGAATTTGAAAGTACAAGGAGGGCTATTTGAGGGAAGAAAGGCAATAGGGAAATTATGTAATTATATTGTGTCTCACTGAACTTAATTAGGGTCATGTCTGTGTGAACATGGATTTGGAACTGTAACATTGGAGCCAGGTGGGCTCACCAGTGGTGTATAACTGTATTCTCTTTTCCCAGACTCTGCTATTTGCTAATAGTTTATTTATGAGTAGTAGGGCCCTATAACCACTTCCCTCAGACACAGCTGACTATCAGCTAAGACATTTATTTTGTAGATTCGGGGTCATTTAAACACAACTGCTGTGAATTCATGATTGCTATGGCTGTATTATGTCAGAAGAGGGCAGTTCTGCAGCCCTTCTCTATGTCTTCTCGCTCTTTTCTTCTTTTGTCCTTCCATGTCGCTATAAGCCCTCAATCATCACTTAGTCTCAGCACCTTGAACATCCATGTGTCTTTTCATTCACTTTATCACAAAGAGAAGCTTCTCTGATTAATACCAGTAGCCCTTTTCTGTGGGTATAAACAGATCAACAGTCACACTAAAATACCAACCTGCCAGTCAAAATATGTCCTTTGATGTAATAATGGCTGAGATATTAAGGGGAAAGCAATTTGCCTCTAATTGAATTTGAGGTCCATTCCACAAAAGTAAATTCACATCTGGTACCATAAATATAATAAAAACAAAACAAAAACTATGACTGGCAATTCCTTAGCCTTAGGAAGAAGTCTGGTACTGTTGCTTAGCTAAAGTAACACAGCATCAAAATTCTTCTTAAGTATCTATGTTTATACCCACATAAAGGCAAATGACTGGGCACACCTGTGAGGTATTTCTTTTTAATTAGATTATTTGAAGTGGGAAGATCCACTTGTAGCCAAGATCTTTGAGGTGGGAAGATAAATTTTTATTTCAGACTTTCTGAGGTTCAAAGATGCACCTTTAATCTGCACAACACCCTCTGCTGGCAGCGTATATTAGGCCAAGGAAGAAGGGAGCCTCACTCTTTGCCTGCTTGTTCTCATTCTTTCTAGCAAGTGCTTTCCTTCATGGCCATTAGAGCCTACTACTTTGGGAATCTGGTGTGTACTGACAACCAGTTGAGACATGCAGACTTGTTGCCTGAACTGGATTCTTGGACTTTCTGTTTATAGGCAGCCATTGTTGGGTTAGCTGGACTATGGCCTGTAAGTCATTCTAATAAAGCTCCTTTCTCTATATAGAGAATCATTATATAGGTTGTGAAACTTTCAAGAACCCTGACAAATACAACTGGGTTGTATCACACTTACACGAATTAGAAGCTATTCAAACAAAGTATTTGGTGATAAGTTCTGGACGGGGCAGAACAAGGAACCAGAGGATTTGCTTATGGAATTGCAAAGCAGAGGTGATAAATGATTTGGAAGCCATGAAATATAACCCTAATAAATTTCAGACATTCCTGTGCTCTAATTCCCCCTACATATAAACTCATTATGTAGTATCTGATGCCTGATTTTGCACTGTAGACTTGTAAAATTCTCTTTACTTGCTTTTTTGGAAAATTTCTCTGTCAATGTTGTAAGGAAAATAAATAGTTTCTGTGAATGGGTATCTAGGCCCAGTACCTTTCCCTTACAGCTTGATGTCCTCAGGGTCAGAAGTCCATCATGGCAAGGAGGTATGGCAGCAGGTAGGCACAATGGCAGAAGTCAGAATCTGAGAGATCACATCTCCATCCATACACATGGATCAGAGAGAAAACTAGAAGTGGAGTGAGATTATGCAGTCTCAAAATCTGCTCCTGCTTCTAACAAGTATGTACCTCTGTGTAACTTCCCCCAATAGTACAAACAATTAGACTCAAAAGTGTTTAAACACAAGAGCCTATGGGGGTGCAGTTCTGGTTCAAACCAACAAGATGCTTACTAGTGTTCCACGGTGTATATAGTCTTTATCCATTTCTCCATCAACAAATAGTTAAGTGTGTTCATTTACTGAATATTGCAGATAGTATTGAAAAAGAAACCATAAGTATAGATACCTATTTGACAATGGGATTTCATATCTTTGAAGATGTATGAGAAGTGGCATTTCAGTCATAGGATATCTCTGCTTTTACTTTTTATGAAACTTCTACACAGTTTTCAATAACTTTCATTCTAATTTACATTAAATGATGGGTTTTATTATGGCATTTCCATAGGTGTATGTCATGTGCTTTGCCAATCTTCCTCCCCATTACCATCTAGCTTCCCTCTTCCCTCCCTCTGGTTCCCTTCTTCCTCCAACATAATCCCATTTCTACTTCTATGTCATATATGCAACATATACTGTAGATTCCTCATGAGAGAGAAAATGTGCAATATTTATCTTTTTAAATCTTCGTTGATTCATTCAACGCGATGATTTCTATTTTTAACCAGCCATTTTACTGAAAATGACACAATTGGTTCTTCTGTATAGTTGAACAGAAGGTGTGTGTGTGTGTGTGTGTGTGTGTGTGTGTGTGTGTGTGTGTATGTATGTGATCACATTTTATTTACTAACAAATCTGTTCGTGGACATCCAGGCTGACTCCATAAATTTGGTTTTGAATAGTTTTGAATAACTTGGATGTGAAGGTATCTATAGTGTACACTCTTTGATTCCTTCAGGTATATCTCTAAGAGTGAACTTTTATTTTCAATCATTCATCATGCTACTGAGCCAAAGGAAAAAGGATCATCAACACATGAGAGGCTATACTCTCATGATTTTTTTCTTACTTACTCTCCATTGTTTGCTTAGAACAGTGAGTTCTTTTGGGTCCCGTGAAGACAAAGATGATAGGGTTTCTACCCTTAAAGACATTGCCTTCTAGTGAAAGGGATTGAGTAATTCTAGGATAATAGAGCTACACTGAGCATCCCACATTGTCCTTTTGGTTAGGTTCTCTTAGGTAATGAATGAGGTCATGGGTTTATTCTTGATCAATAGGCTGCCTCAATGTAGGGGTCATTATAAAGCAGGATATAGTGGTGGCAAGAACATGTGACCTCTAGCAGGTTTCTCACCACATGAAGATCAAGAAGTGTGGGGTAAGGTCAGGAACAAGAGAGAGAAAGACTCAGTTAAAAAGCTAACCTCCAAAGCATGTTGCAGTGACTTACTTGCTTCAACCAGGTCCCACCTCTTATTATCTCTCTCAATAATGCCATTAAGTTATGAATCCATCAATGGATGGTGAACCCACGGCTTAGGTCAGTTGAGTAAGCGCTCTCATGATTCAGGCAGACTGTAATGATTAAATCCATCAGCTGAGGGAACAACCTTTAACACAATAGTCTAAGGAAGGATACTTTATACACAAATGATCACACCACGTTTGGAGTTTGACTTGAACTTGAATAGAATGTGGACACCTCCCTGCCACTCAAGTTTCATTGCCTCACTCAGAGATGGGACTGAAGGAACTTAGAGACCTATGTTCCAATCACTTGTTCAAAAAGTGTCTTCTTGTCTATACCAATAAATACAGGCAATTAGAAACATTTTTTTCACCTTTAAGAACAGTATAGCTTAGCTGACCCACTTCAGATACATGTGAGTTTTCTAGTGACTGTCATAATCTGTCATAATCTAACCCACATACCTTAATTGTAGCACAGACCCAAAGTATTTAGGTTGTCTCCTATATTGATAGTGTCATGATTGAAACTGGATGAGCAGGGTACAGATTGTTAGTATTCAGGCTTCTGTACTGTCCTGTACTTGGGGTTCTGACAGGATATACCCTCAACTTCAGCCACTAAGAGCTGTGCACAATCATTATGTTCCCTTTTAAAAGGGGCCTGCCCACCTCCCATCCTTCTCTCTTTGTTTCTCTCCCATTCTCTGTCTGTTCCCCCTCTGCCCCTCTCTCTCCCTCTTTCCTCTCTCCTTCTTTCCTCTCTCCCCCTTTTATTTCTCCTCTCTCCTGCTTCTCCTGTCCCTGGAGGCTGATCTCCCCTCCCCTTTCCTTCTTATGATCCCTTTCCCTAATAAAAAAACCCTGAGCTTGAACCCTGTTACATGGTGGCTTTCTCTCAAGAGCCACTTTTCTTAAATTACAGCACAGATAACACTTTAAAAGATCTGCTGAAGTACATGTAGGGCAAATTGTGGGAAATAATATCATTAAAATACCACTGTCTTGACATGTCAATGAGCTCTAGGATTGTGGAAATGTTATTTTTAAATGAGAAAAGCAATGTTTTCTGTTGCCTTCTCCTCCTAGTCTCTAAGGAAGAGATGCAGTTTTGAATTTTGGGAGGAATTTGGTTTGTAGAGAGAACTCCTACTATATTTCAGCATGCTGTTCTACCAGCCACTAAGAGTTCCTTAAAGCTGCCAGCCTTCCTCACCTTAACAGTCAGTAGTAGATGCAGGAATGCTATATGTAGTCACTGGCAAGCTTCAATAAGACACTCACTATGAATTCCTCAAGGATTTTGGCACACAACCAGGCCCTCTCTTGTCTGTATGTTTCTCCTTTTCTGGCTTCCTCTGAGTCCTGGTAGGAACTCTTGATCCTCTTGCCTCTTCCTCTCAAGTGCTTAGATTACAGGTGGTTGCTACTGTTGATTCAAGGAAATAATTTTATAATGTTAAAAGCTGTCCTGGTTGGAGAATGGTTTCATATAGTGAATAAAATGTGTATACAGCTATGGGACAATGATTTTCAGCATCTAAATCAAATGCCTTTGACTGTGAACATGATATGCCATTTTCTCCAACAGAGAAAAATCACAGGTCTTATGTACTCATGTTTCTCATACCCTTGGGTTCTAATTATTCTGAGATCTTATTTTCAGAGAAAGAAAAATTAAACCAGGAGGACATGGAAATCAGACTTCAGACTGTAAGTTGGACATATCTTACTTCCAGTGTCATTGAAATAACAAAGAAGGGACACTGAAGGGCACTTTTACTGACTGTGGGGTATAATCCTGACTACTGTGAGAAAATAAAACAGAGTTCATATTGTCATCTGGGATGGAGAAACATGCCAATAGCACAGAGGGGCTGGATTGTGCTGCTTATACTACTGCTGATGAAAATCAGTTACCTAATAGAGGCAAAAATACTTCTGGGTTTGACTTGGCACATGGAGGCTATGAAATGCTCAGAAGGAGTAAATTCCAACCCAGAGCCTCTTGATCAATTACAGAAAGGACATTAGGCATTCTGTTTGTGGTCTTCCTTCACACAGTTTAGATATAAATCACTTGGTTAGATTATTTTATCCCATCCTGGTGTACTAGCTTATAGAAGAAACAGTGCTAGTCCCCATGCTTCTAGAGTAATTGGTAGAGATAGAAACAATGGATATCTAGAGTAGAAACTGACATCAGGAGATTTGTGTTGACTTTGGTGGGGGTGGGGTATGTTGGACACATACTTGTCAGGTTGAGGAATAGTTCTGACAGTGTAGTCAAAAGCCTAACACTGTTTTTTTTGAATATTTAGTAGATGTGTCTGGAGTACTTAGTGTATTCCTACACATAGTATGGTCTTTATTGTCTTGAATTCTATCTTGAAACATGGGATTTTGCAATTTGGAAGAAACAATAACTGAGTTTACCAGCCAATGGTGATTTGGTATAAATTCTGCCAGTGAGTGGCATTTGCATGAGGTTTGGAGGTGGGGTCTGTAGAGAAGCCATCATCCTTTAGGGGCAGCTGACATCTGCAGATGGCAAATGTGAAATTGTGCCAGTGGCTTTCAAGGGTCCCCATGTGATGATGAATTCAGCATGGACTTGAAATAATTAGGTAAGATTACATTTCCCTGTGTTATAACTTTCTCCCTTGAAATTTCAGCATAATGCTTGTTTTTTTAAAATGAAATCCTGATACATTGATTGCATGCAGATCTCATCGTTTGTCTCTAAGCAACACATTTTGAAATTGTGTGATATAATCCCTGATAATATAGCCTTATAAAATATCTCAAAATAGGTGTCTAAGCAAGATTTATTTGTATCATTGTGTTAAAATACAACAAGACATTATTGGGTGTATGAAGCCGACAATATATTGTGAAGTATAGCTCAGTTGGTTCAGCTATTATCAAAACAGAGTGCATTTAATTGGAGGATTCAAATATTCTGCCAACACATTTATTGTGCTGGTGCTCCAAGATGTCATAGTGCTGAATTTTCTGCCAGTTTAACTCAGTGTGAGCTTGCCAACATAAATGGGTAAAGAACTGGTTTTGTTCCTTGAAAATTTTCACAGAGCCAGCCATATGTTTATACCTTTGGAAAACATTATTGTAAGCCTATTTCCTTCTCACCTGAACTCGATATCTTCTGTGTTCCAAAAGAAGAAAAAAATGGAAGTGACAGCTCTTTTCAGCAGGGAGACTGTGTTTATTTTCTTTCTTCTGGTTAGATAAACCAAGTTCTTTAACATCTTTTAGTCAAGCTGCCCAGAGAAGTGTTGCATTTCTAACAGTGTATAAGTGCAGTTGGCATGATATACAGATTTAAAGGAATAGAAAGACTGTTGCTGGGGTTTTCTTTCCTGCCAGGTCTCACCGCTTCATCCCCAAATGCACACACAGAGTCTATATTAATTATAAAACTGTTGGCTGATTGCTGGGGCTTCTTATTGGCTAGCTCTGTTTTAATTATTAACCCATTTCTATTAATCTAAATATTTCCAAGTGGTCTTATCTTTCGAGAGAAAGATCTGAACCTGATACTCCTTTCTCTGCTACATGGTGTCTCTTCAAAGTCTCCCTCTGCCTATCTTTCCCAGAATTCTCCTTGTCTCCTTGTCCCACCTATCTTCCTGCCTCTATTGTCCAAACAGTGTTTTATTTATCAACCAATAAAACATATATACAAAAGAACATCCCCCACCAAAAGACATTTGATTATAGATAGAAACCAAATGCAATCTTCCCCTACTGACTTTGTGGGTTAGATCCAGACCCCCTGTAGACCAAAATCCAAGGATACTCCTCATCCTTAGTAACATACTGAAGTATTGGCCTTTATTTGTGCATAGCATCCTTTATACTCAGACTCAACTATAGCCTACCTGTTACACTTAATCAAATTTGAGGTGTAGATAAACACTGTATTATTTAGAGAATACTGACAAGAAAAAGGCGTCAGTGTGTGTTCACACATATCAGGTTTTCTTATATGTTTTTTTTTAATCTTCAGTTAGTTGAGACAGAACAGCAGAACTCACAAACATGCAGAGCAATTATAAAATAATTTATAATACAGGATATTTCCAGATGAGTTTTTCTAAAACAGGTATGTTGAAAAAGAGGCAAAGAAATATTGATAATTCTGACTATAGGGAAGAAAAGTCCAAACTTCTAGGCATAGGAGACAAATCTGCATACTCCTTACCCCACTGCATCCACCTGATATAGCAAACCCCAGGGCTTCCTTCTGTATGTAACCGTCTTTTGTTCTGTGTGTTGTGTCAACTTGGCCCAAGCTAGAGTTATCATACAGGAGGTAGCCTCACTGAGAGAATACCCTCTATGATACTGGCCTATAGGCAAGCCTGTAGTGCATTTTCTTGTTTGATCATTGATATAGGAAGTGCCAGCTCACTATGAGTAGAGTCATTCCTTGACAGGTGGTCCTGGGTGTTATAAGAAAGCAAGCCATGTAGAGTAAGTCAGTAAGCAGCACTCCTCCATGGCCTCTGCATTAGCTCCTGACTCCAGGCTCCTGCCTTGCTTGAGATCCTGTCCCAACTTCCTTTAGTGATGAAAAGTAATGTGGAAACACAGCCAAAGAAACACTTTCATCTTTGAGTTGCCTTTGGCCATGGTGTTTCATCCCTGCAATAACAACCTTAAGACAGAAGTTGGTACCAGGATTGTGGAATATTGCTGAAAGACTTGAACATGTAGGTTTTGGGAGGACTGTGGAAAGATTTTGGAACTTTAAGCTAGAAAAACCATTGAGTGTCCAAAGATCTGTTCTGTGGAAATTTGGAAATTAATGTTGGGAGAAATGCAGACAGTGGAGGCTTGGCTTGTGAAGTTCCAGAGAGAAGTTTGAGAATCACTTAAAGACTTCCTCATGGCTGTTACATATTTTTATTAAGTATTTGTAGTTCAGGTCAGCTAGGGCTAAAGAGTCAGTTGTCATTAACAAGCGACCAGCATCACATAAATAAAATCTTTATTTTACTGGAACAATTGATGCTGATCAGGTGGAGCTGAGAAATTAGTAGTGATTAAGAAGAGACCAGCATCATTGAGGTGAAATATTCTGGGAAGTGTTTCCAAGAGTCAGATCATAGAAGCTGTGTTTCAGAGGTGGTCAAGGATGTATCTTATGCTGGCAACTGAACTTGTTGGTATAAGAGTCACCCAGGTGATTTTGAAGGCATGAAGGGGCCATGGAGAACAACTGAGGCTTGGCACTGTGTGGCAAGTATGGAATTCTTGAAGACAGTCTAGGTAGACTATTGATAAAAATGCAGGCCAGTTGTATCAAGAGACCTCAGAATTTTGGAGGTTTCAATACTATGGGACAATTGCCAAGAACAGCATCAGCAGGAGAGTAGAACCAGCCAGAGCCTAGAAGACTAGATGTGTGTGTTGCAGAGAACAGAGCCACAGAAGTAGCCCAAGCCATTTGAAGGTGTCCAGGAGATAAGTGAATCCCAGATATTAGACACTGAGTTATTTCAACTGTTGGAGTCTGGGTTTGTTTTGTTCCAATTGAAACTGTGCCCTGGTTCTTCCCTCTTGAAGTACAGACTTTAACTTAAACTTTCTTTAATAGGATCCCACCATCGATAAACTAATTTTTTTAAATTTAAATTACAATCTTATTTTACATATCAATCCCAGCTCCCTCTCCCTCCCATCATCCCATGCCCCCCACTGATCCCCTTTCAGCTCCCCAGGGAGGATGAGGCCTTCCATGGGGGAATCATCAAAGTCTGTCACATCATTTGGAGCAGGGCTTAGGCCCTTCCCCATGTGTCTAGGCTGAGAGAGTATCCCTCTATGGGGAGTGGGCTCCCAAAGTCCATTTATACACTAGGAATAAATACTGATCCACTACCAGAGGCCCCATGGTCTGCGCAGGCCTCCTAACTGACACCCACATTCAGTGGGCCTGGTTTGGTCCTATGCTGGTTTCCCAGCTGGCAGTCTGGGGTCCATGAGCTCCCCCTTGTTCAGGTCAGCTGTTTCTATGTGTTTCTCCAGTCTGGTCTTGACCCCATTACTCATCACTCCTCCCTCTCTGCAACTGGATTCCAGGAGTTTGGCTCAGTGCTTAGCTGTGGGTCTCTGCTTCTGCTTCCATCAGCTACTGGATGAAGGCTCTAGGATGGCATATAAGGTAGGCATCAATCTGATTATAAGGAAAGGGCATTTAAAGCAGCCTCTCCGCTATTGCATAGATTCTTAGTTGGGATTATCCCTGTAGATCTCTGGACATTTCCCTAATGTCAGATTTCTCTTTAAACCTATAATGGCTCCCTCTATTAAGGGAGCTTTTTCTTGCTTTCCTCTATTCTACCCCTGACTCCATCTTCTGGCTCCCTCATGTCTCTTCCTCCTCCTCTTCTCTCCTTCTCTATCTCCTAACTCCTTCTCCCCGGTCTCTCCCTGGTCCCCCTGCCCATGCTCCCAGTTTGCTCAGGAGATCTTGAAACTTAATTTTTAAAGAGATTTAGAATTTGACAAAGACTTTGGGTTTTAAAAGAGACTGGATATTTTAAAATGATTGAATTTTAAGCAGTTGAATTTTTAAAGACTATGGAACTTTTAAAATCTGGAATGTTTATATTTTAATGTCAATTTTTAATGTATGATCTTGGGGATGAAGAGAAAAAAAGAAGGTTGTGGCTTGACAGTAATGTATTCGTGTATCAGTTTGACAAAGGGTCAGTTTTGCTGGCAGGTTTTATGTCAAACACAAGTTAAGATCATCTAATAGGAGGGAACCTCAACTGAGAAAATAGTTCCATAAGTTCAGGCTATAGGCAAGTCCATCTTTCTTTCTTTCTTTCTTTCTTTCTTTCTTTCTTTCTTTCTTTCTTTCTCTGTTTTCCTTCCTTCCTTCCTTCCTTCCTTTCCTCTTTCCTTCCTTTCATTCTTCTTTCATATATTACATCCAGCCACAGTTTCCCCTCCCTCCACTCCTCCCAGTCCCACCCTTTACCTCCCCTCTATGCCAGATCCATTCTTCCTCTGTTGATTAATGGTTAATGTGTGAGGGCCCAGCTCACTGTGGGTGGTACCACCACTGGGCAGGTGGTCAGGTGCTATAAGAAAGCAGGCTAAGCAGGCCATGTGGAACAAGCCAGTAAGTAGTACTCCTTCATGACCTCTTCATCAGCTCCTGCCTCCAGGTTCCTGCCTTACGGAAGCAACCAAACAAACAATTTTCTCCCGAAGTTGCTTTTGGTCTTGGTGTTTCTGCACAGCAATAGAAACTCTAACTGAGACACTCTGGAATACATCAAGGACTTGAATTCCCACTTGGACAATACTTTCCTCTGAATTCCACTAATAGTTTAGAACTACTCTTACCTGCTTTGTGTATCTCTTCAACTAGAATTATTTAATAATATGTATATATGAATTCACATCTAGATTTTATGCTCTGATTATTATTTTCCAAGCTCATTCTTTCTTTCTTTCTAGTTTCATCTTTCTTATAGATCTTTAACTCAGAGGACACAGGTCTTATATTGTATTCCCTTTTTTCAAGATGCTGTTACTATTGCAAATCTTTAAATTTCCATATAAATTTTAGAATTGGCTTATAAAATTACAGCATGCAAGAGGAACCAGAGGAGACACTCAGGAGAAAAAGACAGCAGGAACTTCCAACTTGGCATTTGGAATTCAGCCTTGTATTTCATCAAGGTGGGCAAAATCAATATTGTTTCTTTTTTGTCTTTCAAATCATCTATGCAATTTTCTAGCCTAAATAAATCTCATTCAAGGTGCATATATTGCATGCTACTCTCTTCACAGCTGCTTTGCAGTGGCTGATCTGTGTCATTTCCCCAGGGATCAGCATCACCAAGGACCCTCAGGTGAGTGCCTACTTCAACCAAAGGCACGATCTGGGAGAAGCTTCACATAAGGCCCTTTCAGCATTGCTTCTGGGGAGTTTTCTCCCTTTTCTGGATAAGAAATGGGATAACAGGTTTCCACTGCATTCTGAAGAGTTCATTTGGGAAAGAGCCTGCACATTTCAAGATTCAGCTCGTGTTTAGAAGAATGACATTTCTAAGTTTGCCAAGACTATATATTGACTTCTCCTCCTCCATCTCGAGAAAAGGAAACATTGCATCTCCCCACTGAATCCCAAGGAGTGCAATTGAGTTGAAGAAACATTTCCACTCCTTAGAGAAGTGCCTTCAGAGTTCCTTATTTGTTGTTTGAAATGTCTGTTCAGGAAAACAACTGCTCTTGGGTCTGTTTATGTGAATGGACCCTACAATGGATGGAAGCTTCATGTTCTATGGAAAGCAGTTTGAGAAAAAAAAATGGCTTGGTTATTTCAAAACAACAGGAACATAAGATTAAAGTACACAAAGCCAAAAAACCTTTCAAGGCCTGAGGAGACTCTCTCACGATCTCCTCTGGAGAAAACTGTAGAAAAGGGTGGAACGGGAAGGACAGATGTGGAATGAAGTAGTTTGTACACACCACCAAAGAAAATGAAAATTGTTTTTGGTGACAATGCGTGTTGAATGAGAACTGGACATTTTAAAGAAAAAGTGTTGCAAACCAGAAGCCCATTACTTTCTTTTCACTATCTGTGGATCTTGGACTGCATCTTTCCATGATGCACTTTCAAAAGGCAGGTGCTCCAAGGAGAAAAAGCTTTTCAAAATGCAAAGTAGACTTGCTTGGTTTTCACTCTGTCATCGTTAAAAAAAAAAAAAAACAAAAACAAAAACAAGAACAACAGAGTTTTCTAGTAGCTGTGTTTGAATGGCCCTGAAACATGTTCCTGCACCTCTAATAGGTTTTAAGAATTCCCATTAGCTTGATATCAGAACTTCATATTATCTCTCCCAGTCAGTTTTGCATTTTTCGTTTCTGGTTTGAAATTGTCTTTTTTTCCCCTTAGTCCATGTTTCTACATCTTGAGTTCTCGTAAGGGAAGCAATCACCGCAAACAAGGAATGGGATAACACTCGATAAGTATGGCTCATCTTCAGAGACATTCACATTTAACATTTTCTTTTAAAAATGTTTTAAAACTCCATGCTTAATCTGTCTCTGTCTAGTTCATCTATCATGAAGATATTTTAAAGCACTAGTATTTGGCACAAGAAAGTAATCATAGAATTAAGAAATTTATATATATATATATATATATATGTTATTAATAGGTTGAAAATTTATATGTATTAGTTAGTAACATTTCTGATAATTTGAGTCAACAGTAATGCCCCAAGTAGTATAGGATTAAATTAAAATTTGAGTATACACTGACCTAGAAAAATTTATATCATCTATGTATAATCTAAACATATTCCTGTAGCTGAATATTTAATAACCCATGCTTGACTTTGCAATCTCCTTAATATTCAGTAAAGACAAAAAGTCATTTTAAAGAGGGAACTATTATATGAAAATCAGAAAAGCACTAAATGAATGTATTTGTAGAGAATACTGAGTGTGGAGTAAAATTTTGAAATAGAAAACTGTCAAATGGAAAAATGGTCACATTTTCTTGCATGTCATAAAATTAAAAACAACCATAAAATGTCATCTATTATATCTTATGAAGAAATATCATAATTGTGTAATCAGAGTATATATAAACTAATGTTGATGAATTTTTATTTCCTGTTAGTTCTTTTAAATGGAAAAGTAGTTTGAGTCTCTACTTCATGTTTTACCACACATGTTTTTGAAGTTTATTGCAGGGAGCATGGAGGTGGCTTAGTGTCTGGTTACAATAGCAGAATGAGTGAGTTTGGATTCTGAGCACTCACATTCAACAGCTGGACATGGTTGTGTGCATTTCTAACCTTAGCATAGGAATGAAATGGGGAAAAGGGGCTAAGAGATCTAAGAAGATGTTCAGAACTTGCTGGTAAGACAAACCAGCCAATCACTAAGCACCAAAATGATAGGGTGGAAAGTGATCAAGAAAGACATCCAACATTGACCTCTGACTTCTACCTGAACACCCAAAACTGCACCTGTATGGAGCACTGCTTCCTTCTCAGATGGTTGAAGTGACAACAAGGCTTAAATGTCACATACATTTACTGCTCAATGATATTTCAGTAGATTTTTATTAGACTTATTATGTTTGCTACATTCTGGTAGAGCAATTTTCCAAAAACATCAAACGTTTGATTTTTTTCTAGCTATTTTCAATGGCTATATTTCTTTCTTTGAGGAACAGTTCCACAGTGTTCTCCAGGCTACCAGTTGGGACCTAGTCCCTCACAATCCATTCTTTTTTATTTTAATTAGAAAGAAACTTATTTTACATGTCAATCCCAGATCCCTTTCCTTCCTCTTCTCCCCTGCTTCCTCAATTAACACCCTACCTATCCCATACCCTTTCTGCTCCCAAGGGAGGGTGAGGCCTTCCATAGGGGGTCTTAAAAGTCTGTCTTGGGGCCTAGGCCAACCCCCTTGTGTCTAGGCCCAGGCAGTATCCCTCCTCCATGTGGGATGGGCTCCCAAAGTCCATTCCTATGCTAGGGATAAGTATTGATCCACTACAAGAGGTCCCATAGATTTCCAAGGTCTCCTCACTGACACCCACAGTCAGGGGGTCTGAATCAGTCTCATGCTGGTTTCCCAGCTATCAGTCTGGGGACCAAGAGCTCTCCCTTGTTCAGGTCAGCTGTTCCTTTGGGTTTCACCAGCCTGGTGTGGACCCCTTTGCTCATCAGTTCTCCTTCTCTGCAACTGGATTCCAGTTCAGGTCAAGGTTTAGCCATGGGTGTCTGCTTCTACTTCCACCAGCTGTTGGATAAAGGCTATACGATGTCATATGAATTATTCATCTATCCCATTATCAGGAGAGGGCATTTAAGGTAGCCTCTCCTCTGTTGCTTAGATTGTTATTTGGGGTCATCTTTGTAGCTCTCCAGACATTTCCCTAGTTCCTGATTTCTCTTTAAACCTATAATGTCTCCCTCTGTTATATTATCTCTTATCTTGCTCTCTTCTGTTCTTCCCTCAACTCAACCTCCCTGCTCCATCATGTCTTCCTCACCCCTCCTGTTCTCCCCTTCTCATTCTCCTAGTTCCCTCTCCCCCACCCCCTGTGCTCCCAATTTTCTCAGGAGATCCTGTCCCTTTCCACTTCTCCAGGGGACCATGTATGTCTCTCTTAGGGTACTCCTTTTTTACTAGCTTCTCTGGCAGTATGGATTGTAGACTGGTAATCCTTTATGTCTAAAATTCACATATCAGTGAGTACATACCATGTTTGTCTTTTTGTGAATGGGTTACCCCACTTATAATGGTTTCTTCTAGTTCTATCCATTTGCCTGCAAATTTCAAGATTCCATTGGTTATTTTTTCCACTGAGTAGTACTCCATTGTGTAAATGTACCACGTTTTCTCTATCCATTCTTCAGTTGAGGGGCATCTTGGTTGTTTCCAGGTTCTGGCTATTACAGATAATGCTGTAATTAACATAGTTGAACAGATGTCCTTGTTGTATGAATGTGCTTCTTTTGGGTATATGTCTAAGAGTGGAATTGCTGGATATTGTGGTAGACTGAATCATAAGAATTTTGAGTCTTTAAAGAAAGAAATTAAAGAAGATACCAGAAAATGGAAGGACCTCCCATGTTCTTGGATAGGTAGGATCAACATAGTAAAAATGGCAATCTTTCCAAAAGCAATCTACACATTCAACGCAATCCCCATCAAAATCCCAGCACAGTTTTTCACAGACCTTGAAAAAACAATTCTCAACTTTATATGGAAAAACAAATGACCCAGGATAGCCAAAACAACCATGTACAATAACAGAACTTCTGGAGGCATCACCATCCCTGATTTCAAGCTCTATTATAGAGCTATAGTCCTGAAAACAGCTTGGTATTGGCACAAAAATAGACAGGTAAACCAATGGAATCAAGTTGAAAACCCTGATATTAACTCGCTCACCTAGGAACACCTGATTTTTGACAAAGGGACTAAAGCTATACAATGGAACAAAGAAAGCATCTTCAACAAATGGTGCTGGCATAACTGGATGCTGGCATGTAGAAGACTGCAGATAGATCCATGTCTATCTCCATGTACAAAACTTAAGTCAAAATGGATCAAAGACCTCAACATAAACCAGCCACACTGAACTTATTAGAAGAGAAAGTAGGAAATACCCTTGAACGAATTGGTACAGGAGACTTCTTCCTGAACATAACACCAGTAGCACAGACACTGAGAAAAACAATTAATAAATGGTACCTCCTGAAACTGAGAAGCTTCTGCAACGCAAAGGACCACAGTCAACAAGACAAAACAACAGTCCGCGGATTGGGAAAAGATATTCACCAACCCCACATCTGACAGAGGACTGATCTCCAAAATTTACAAAGAACTCAAGAAGCTAGTCTCCAAAAGACCAAACAATTCAATTAAAAAGTGGGTTACAGAACTAAATAGACAATTCTCAATAGAGGAATCTATAATGGCTGAAAGACACATAAAAAAGTGTTCAACATCCTTAACCATCAGGGAAATGCAAATCAAAACAACACTGAGATACTACCTCACACCTGTCAGAATGGCTAAAATCAAAAATACCAATGGCAGGTTATGCTGGCGAGGATGTGGAGAAAGGGGGACACTCCTCTACTGCTGGTGGGAGTGCCAACTTGTACAGCCACTTTGGAAATCTGTATGGCAATTTCTCAGGAAAATGGGAATCAGTCTATCACAATCCACTCTTACTCCCATCTAGTACTCTGGTAATTTGTAGTGTTTCTACTATGTCTTAAATCATTGCTCTGGTGACATTCCTATTGTTCTCTCATTATGTTTGTGTTTCAAGTCTTCAAACATAGTGATTGATTTTAGCACTTAATATCCCAATTCTGACATTGTTATCTGTTTCTGTTCATGGTTTTGTATCTTCTCTCCACCTTGCTGTGTTATTCTACTTTTCATTAACACATCTACTGTGTGGGTGTTCATGTGTGCATGACGATACAGAATAACAGGATGTATTGTAGAATGTCTGTTGACTGTCTTCTTGCATTAGAAAATGGTGTTTTTTGGAAAGCAAATTCCTTATTGCAGCACTGTCTTTGTCACATATTGGTTTACTGTTTTTCATCAGATGTGTATTTGGTTATCCTTTCCTTTAGACTTTATTTCTTTCTATAGGGCATGCTCCTTGTTTCCACAATGTTATCTGTCTTGGGTCCACACTGAACATGTGAGTTACTTACTCGTGTCTCTGAGATACCCTCGGGTTGGACTGGAATTCAGCTTTCAGCAGTGTGTGGATTTAGCATGCCTCTGTGGTGCTTAGACTACAGCACTTATGCTAAGTTAGTCACCGTTTGTCTTGCTATGGGCATGAGTGGTTCAGTCTCAGATGGGTCTCAAGTGAAAGCCCCTGTGAAGACTGTGCTCCATGTGCAGTGCTCCCTGTGTGCAGTGCTCTCCTTGTGCAGTGCTCTCGGTGTGCACCGCTCCCAGGGTACAGCACTCCCCGTGTGCATTGCTCTCTGTGTGCAGCGCTCCCCATGTGCAGTAGTGCTCCCTGTGTGCAGTGCTCTCCCCATGACATACTCTCCATGTGAAGTGCAGTAATCTCCATGTGTGCAGTGCTCTCTGTGTGCCATGCTCTTTTTGTTTAGTGCTCCCCATATTCCATACTCCCTGTGTACAGTGTTCTCTATGTGCTTCTTCCTAGACATTCCACAAGCCTTCACCTGAGTTAGCAACAGAAGATACCTCCTTTTTTGTAAACACATGGGACCTCCTTTATCACTTTGTATGAATGAGCATCACTCTTCTGAAAGCTGGAGCAAATGTTGGACTCACATCCCATGTTTGCATTAGTCAATATTATTGTACTTGTAGGCCAGTGTCCAATATCAGAAAATGATCTCAAAATGTATGTTGGTCTGCACTGTAACTGTTTATGTGGGAGGGTTAAATTTGACAACATTTTGTATTACCAACCAGAAGCAGAATCCATGTTAAAAGAACATATCCCCCACATTTATTTATGAATTATTTTATATTCAGATATGTTTCATGTGAATTATTTTATGTATTCAATTTGCATCTGTCTGGATCTGATTTGGATTCTAGAAATAGGCACTATTAGATCTGATAAACTCTCACTGGCCATGTCCCACCACTGGTGAGAAACAAGAGCAGTTTGTGACTAGGTGCTAAAATTTACAAGGATATTTCTGTAGATGATATCATTGGATTTGCAACTAAATTTCATTCTTTCTATAAAAATCAAGGGGTAGGCAAAGCCTGTATCACAGTTGTACCTAAAATATGTCTGAGGAACACACATTTTTTGAGAATTTTGAAGGTTTAAACTTTAATTCAGGAAGTTGGAAAGCTTAGAATAAAGAGACATTAAAATTATCTAAACAGATCCTGCAACCAAAGTTGGTTGGATTGTGTGTGTGTGTGTGTGTGTGTGTGTGTGTGTGTGTGTGTGTGTGTGTGTGTTCAGATATATAACATAATAAGTTTAATAC
Source organism: Cricetulus griseus (assembly GCF_003668045.3). Taxonomy (NCBI): domain Eukaryota; kingdom Metazoa; phylum Chordata; class Mammalia; order Rodentia; family Cricetidae; genus Cricetulus; species Cricetulus griseus. The sequence continues at coordinate 357,796,110 of NC_048595.1, read as the reverse complement.
AGTACAAATGAAGAGTGGTCAAAATATTTAGTTATTATAGCATCGCAGTGGGGTAACCCTATGTATTATTTCTGTTGACAAATTATGTTAGAACTGATTCTCTCCAGACATGCAAAATGCTGGGAAAATGTTAATACTATTATAACCTATGTGAATTAACTTAAAAAATGTGCTCACTTGTGTATATGTTATACATGCTGCTGAGAAAATGCCAAATCATTATGATCATTCTTTGTGTCTAGAGAACATTTTGGCATGAGTAATATCAACCCATTCTGGTACTTAATTTAAACGGAAAGGTTAAGACTGTCAAAATCAATTCACCTTTAAAAGAGGATTGTATCTGTGATATTGCTGAAACTGGAATACGCTGGAGGAAAAGCCCCCTTTTGTAAGAGAAAGTGGAAATGTCTAATATTGGTTTGTAATTCCAGCACATTTCTCATGTGAAAAAAGTAGTTTTGCCATGATCCAATAGGCTCAGAGTTCTATCCATGACTACATTTCTCCTGGTTTACAAATTCCATTGAGTGCTCATGTGGGTGAGGTACACCTAGAGACAGTGAAAAACAATCTTGCATTAATAATTTCAGAGCTGTGAAAATCTTTACTTTCTACTCATTATGTCAACAACATAGAATCTCTTTACTCTAAGCTAACAGATACTATGATGCAATGCTAGGAAACCCATCTGTGTATGACAGCAACAACTACAAATTGCTCATATAACACACTTAATAGTTGAGGAAGCTTATTTGAGATTTTCCAAGTGCCTTTCCTAGATAGGATGTAGACCATATTGTCTTAGACTTACAATGCATACTTTTACTGAGTAGAAGTGAATTAATTATGTGCTCAGCCTCTGAAATGTCTGTCACATAATAAAGTATGCATTTGGTGAGTTTTCTGCATGTTTTACAGATATTTAGTTTCCTTTTAATATTCCATTTGTTATCCCTTAAAAAGAAATCTATATTTTTTTAAAAAATTTGGGTCCTGAGGAAATATGTATCTCTGCCAAGGGCTTGAATTTTCTTCCTTTTAAAGACAAGAGTAGCATGGGTTTCATTTGCTTATTCACTTATTGGATGAATCAAAGACCAAAGAATGATATAGTTCATTTCATGTAGACATTTAATACTGAAAGAAAAGCAACTCATCAAGTTAAAGAAAAAAAAAACTGGTTCAAGGCTGCTGCTCCCAACATGATTTTGAATAAGCCACCTGTCCTTTTCAGCCTTAATTAATTTTTTAAATAAGCATTTGTTTTCTACTTTTGAGATTATAATTTAATTACAACATTTTTCCCTTTAAATCCTCATATCCCCTCCCTGTTCTCCTTCAAATTCATGGACTCTTTTTCACTAATTGTTACTGAATGCATGTCTATCTATCTGTCTGTCTATATTTCTATCTATTATCTATCTATCTATCTATCTATCTATCTATCTATCTATCTATCTATCTATCTATCTGCTTCTGCCTCTGTGTCTGTTTGTCTCTCTCTCTCTATACATATAATATATATATATATATATATATATATATATATGCATTCCTTAACATATCCTGTTCAATCTGTATTTTCTTGTCAGTTGTATGTGGATTATTATATTGAACCCATAGGTTATTGGAAAGTGAAAATGATCCACACATGGGTGAGAGATACTAAATGATATTAAAGGTGCCATTTTGTGATGGAAAACTATGTGATCCATGTTGTGCAATGTCAGTTATAGAATACTGAGCATTGCCATTCATCTCTTCCTCTGACCCATGTGCCTCTTCTACTCTACTGAAGTATAGACAAAAACAAATAAAAAAACAAAAATCAACAGTCATCTACATCTATGACCCAATGTGGTAGATATTTTCAAATTAGAATCTATGGTATGAAATGGGGCTTTTTAAGGGCTCTACATAATCATGTTTTGTCCTATCTCTCACCTGTATATAGCTGTCCTGCCTCTCACCTGGTCATAGCTGTGAATCCTGCCATGCAATTTGGGAACTTTCTAACAGAAATAAAAAGAAATAATAAAAGGGAGGACTGTAGTAGCACCAACTGCTGCCCTCCTCTGATACACTTTAAAACATTTCCTATGCATTTTTATGTTTGTGTATTTGTGTATTATGTGGAGGGTGGTATGTGTATGTCACGTGCACATATGGAGGTCAGCGCTTCATCGTGTGGTTTCTAGGGGTCGAGAGCTGGCTGTCAGACTTGATGGCAAGTACTCCTCCTCACTGACCCTCTTGCCAGAGCCCTCCTGCTCTGTTGTAATGTATGGAATAGAAGCCCCATGTTTAAAAGGCTGTGACTTTCTTACTCATCCCCCATATCCTTGAGCACCACAGAGGCTCCTTGGGGACTTGGCAAATTTTCAAAACTAAGTGCACCGCCCCCCTGTCAAATCTGAAACTTGTATAAGGAGTGAAGTTTGAAGAAGATGCCTCTGGGCTTATAGAATACAGACACGAAGGAAATCCTCTACTTTTCTTCTCTTTGGAGCACTGATATGTTATCATAAGGAAATATGCAAGATAATGTTCTCCTTTAGTAGCTTCAAAAAAATGTCTGAAGACCTCGGAAATCTATGGGGCCTCTAGTAGTGGATCGGTACTTATCGCTACTATAGGAATGGACTTTAGGAGCCCATTCCACATGGAGGGATACTCCCTGAGCCTAGACACAAGGGGGTTGGCCTTGGCCCTATCTCAAAGAATGGCAGACTTTGAAGAACCCCTTTGGAAAACCTCACCCTCCCTTGGGAGCAGAAAGGGTATGGGATAGGTAGGGCATTAGTTGGGGGTGGGCAGGGGAGGAGGGAGTGGGACCTGGGATTGACATGTAAAATAATTTTCTTTCTAATAAAAAAGGGAAAACAACAACAACAACAAAAATGTCTGCAGAGAAACAGGTATAAGGACTAATTTGGTCTCTCTTTTAGCTCCATCACCACCTCTGAAATTCTGTGAGTATTTCAGATACTCATCCAAACTCTTCCCCCAACATTGTGTTTCTACTATGGAATGTGCACAGTTCACCTCTGGTTGTGCCAAACATACATGTATCCAGCATGTGCTGAACCTACCTCTCAGAGATACAGGTATTCCTCAAAGTAGCATTTGAATGGTTAATAGATGTGTGTTGAAATGTTGGATTGCAGATGCTGGGATTAGCACAGAGCTCAGTTCTTAGTTTGTAATCTTGGTAGACTCCTCCAGGTCTCCAACTTTTGACAAACTGCTAGGTAGCAAGGTGATTTAAAGTACACTTTAAAAAGGAAGATGTAATTTAGCCCATATGTTGAAATAAAACAAGCAGGCATTCAGACACTTCATACAAACAGAAAAGAGACCCAGAATCTGCTGCAGGGCTTTCTTATGGCACTTTCAAAACATATTTTTTTTTTAGTATCAAAGGAGTATATTTAATATTAACAAAAGAAGTCCTAGGAAGTTTAGGATTCAATAGGTTAGAGGCTAGACCCTGAGAGACAGTAGGTTTCTACTTTGCAAATGTGACTCACGCAGAATTTGTATAGCCTTGAGAGGGTGTTTGGAAGGAGAATGGTGGTGTTAAGTTGCACTCAGAGTGTTCACTACCCTAGTCTCCTTCTCATTACATTGATAAAACATTCTGAGACCAAAAGGAATTTAGGAAAGCAAATGGTTTGTTTAGCTTATTCTTCTACATGTTAGTCCATAATTAAGGGCATTCAAGGCAAGAACTCAGGCAGGACCTTGAAGATGAAACAATAGAGGAACACTGCCTGTTGGCTCTCACACACTGGCTTTCTCACAGTGTCATGCTCACTTATTTCTTATAGAGTCCAAGACCATCTGACTAGGGATGGCACTGTCAGCTGTAGCCTCAACCATTCATATCTATCAACAATCAAGTGAGTTTGCAGACACAGCTATAGCCAATCTGATGTGGGCATTCTCACAACTGAGACTCCCCCAGATGATTCTAGGCTATGTCATCTGGACCATCCATTCCTTGTCAACTCAACAGACAAACACATCCCTTTAAGCCATCACTTTTCATTTCTTGTCTCCAGGAGCTCATGCTGGTATTATAGTATAAAAGGCAGTCCTACTTTAAAAGTCCTACCGTAGTCTTTTGAAATTTTAAAGCATTAAAAGTCAAGGTTATTTTTTTAAAAAATCCATAGTCTCTTGACTGTGGCCTCCTAGACAATTAGAAAAACAACTGAAACATGTCTTAGTTCAAAAAGAAAAGAGCGGAGGATTGGAAATCAGATCAAAGCAATACTAAAAGTCTAACTATGTAAATAAAATCCTACAGCTCAATGCTCAGCATTTGGACTCACTCATGATTTCTGGGTTCCAAAAAGTTTGGGCAGTCCCACCTCTCCAACTCTGCCATTTCTAACACACCCAGCTTGTTTTAGGCTTAAGTTGACTCCACTTTACATGTTTCGATGTCCTTGGCAGATGGCCCACTGTTCTGGCACTGAAATATTCTATGGTCTCTACTGCAATCGAGAGTGCACAATCACTCGAAGTCTCTCCTGGCCTCTTTTCAGGAACTCCAACCCTGCTACATAGTAACAAGCCTCAGATGCTCTCCATGACAACCTCAAACTCGAGCTTTTATGTCTTCAAAGCCAGTATCACATGGGTGACTGTTACACAGCAACAAGTTTGGTTTCAAGCTGAAGATACATCCTTGGTTTCCCTGGATCACAAGCTTTTGTGTGCTATTCCCACTGTTCCAAGGACACACAGATGTTTTCATTTTAGTGGTGTTTCTGTCTTACTAAACATAGATAATCACAAAGTGCCCAGAAAACACAGATTCTATTCCAAAATATCATATAAACGACCCTGATAATGTCTCTGCTTCCCTCTGAAATGTCACAAGTCAGGCTTTCATTGCTACATTTCTCTCAATATTCTTATCTTTCAAACTTCCATAAGAAAAACTCATTAAACACTGAGCATTGGATGGCTTTTCCAGTACAAGATGCCCAAATCTACACAATCCTACAACAACATGGCTCAAAGTTATAAAAATGGTACATGGTCAGGTCCATCATAGCAGCCCCCACTTTCCTGATCTCATTCTCTATCCCAGTTTTCTTTCTTTTGCTGTGATACAACACTCTGACCAAAAGCAACTTAGGGGAGCAAATGTCTATTTGTGTTACTCTTCGGTTGGTAGTCCATTATTATGGGCAACCAGGGCAGGAACCCAAGTAGGAACCATGGAGGAAGACTGCTTTTCAGCTCCCCACTGGCCTGCTAACACTCAGTTAACTTTCTTATAGATCACATGACCTCCTGCCTTGGGGTGGCACTGCCTGCAATGGTGTGGGGTCTCCTATATCTATCAGCAGCTAAGAGAGTCCCTTACAGACATAGCCATAGGCCAATCTTATTTGTACAGTTCCTCAAATGAGAGTCTGTCATAGACCTCAGGCTAACTAGGACCTGAAGACACTGTGTGTCTCTTCCACAAACAAAGTTAAGGAATGTAACAATTAGCCAAGGGTGGCTACAAAACATCTGTGATATAATTATGTGGTTATACATACATGTGTAGTTATACACATAACTTATTATTATTTATTTGTTTGGGGGGATAATGGTGTCTGTATATGCATGTTTAGAGGCCAGAAATCAACAATAGGATTCTGTCACTATTTCGATCTACCTTATTTTTGTAGTTAAAACACTCACTGCTCTTGGAGTTCACCATCTCAGCTATATTGTCTATCTAAAAGTCACCATTGTCTAGCAGTTTCCATCTCCCCAGCACTGGGGTTATAGCCCTATGTATGTTCCCATGCCTAGCTGTAGAATGAAAGCATGGTTAGAGGTACCATGGTCAGCGGTACCTCTAACTATGCTTTATCCCTACACCTAGCTTTTTATATTTTGGCTGGGGGTCCAAACACAGGTACTTGTGCATGTGAAGTTAGTACCTTAAAGACTGCTCAATCTCCTGAGCCTTGCAGTATTTCTTTTTGGAGTGCTACACAGAACACTAAACAGAGGGCCCCAATATATGCCTCTAGTTTGAGCAATAGAACTACCTCACTTTGTGCTATAAAAATACTTTCCAAATGCTCCGAGCCCCAGAAAATAATCTGAGCCTCTAAATTACAGGTAAAATATTTCAAACGTTTTTTTGAGATCATGGAATTTTGCATTTGATGTTGTGAGCTTCATAAATGAAAAACCAGAAAGGATGGTTGATAACAGAATGTCAACAATAACTATAATGTCTTCAAGTGTCTTACTGCTCAGCTGGTCAATGTTTCTATTATCTTAGGAAAGGTAACAAAAATACATTTAGAATCCTGGCTTTTAGAAAATAAAACTTGTTGTTTTACTAGAGAAATAATCTTCAGGGCTCACATAAAGAGGTCATCAAAGGCAAGATGGAAGTTTTATTAGACCAGGGCATATGTATGTGAGAGATGACAAAAGTTTCAACACATGTTAGATGGAGAATGATGTAATTTGTTGAAATATTTCTTAGTCTTATCTTTGTGTGGCTTGGGTATCAAAGTGATTGTAGCCTCGTAAAAAGAGTTTGGCAATATCCCATCTGCTTCTATTGTGCGGAACAGTTGTAATGGTGTTTAGGAAAGGCAATGGTTAAAAATTACTTTTAGGTGTAGGGCTGCAACAACTGAGTGGGCAGTAGTGTTCTGTTTTAATTGGATGAAGATTAGGCGTAGGAAAATGTGGCAGATGAATGGGGGCCTTATTAGGTACATTAATTTTGTCTTCAAATATTTAAGTAGAAATATAATTGAAATATTGCCCGTGAAATGCTTATTTTCAAGAATATGTTTCAAGGAGAGGGGTCAATAATGTCCAGTGCTGGTGAGATTCCAGTGTGATGAACCCATAATGGAACACAATTTCTACTCTAGAACATGCTCACAGATTTATAATATGTTCAGATAATAGGATTTTGTTCTCATTCATCAACATTAATTTATATGCAGATATCAAGTAAGATGGCAGTATTCTGAAACAGGTTTGTGCTGAACTACTTAAGTATATGAAAGGAAGCAAGGAGAAAGAAGTCTAAGAATTAGATTCAATTTTTAAATTAAAATAAAATTGTACCATCCTCATTCTCTTTCCTCCTCTCACCTCCTCTCATCCTCTATCCCCTTTTCAAAATCATGACCCTTTTCCTTAATTGTTCGTATCACACACACACACTACTATATAACTACAACCTTCTGAGTTAATTTAGTGTTGTTTGTTGTATACCACTTCAAAGATGTGCATTTGGTATTAGATAGCCAATGAAGGGGCTTACCCCTTGGGAATACTAATTCTCTCACTCTCAGGTTTGTTTAGTTGTTTATAGTTTTATGCTGTGGTATGGAGTTTCCTTGAGAGTTCCTCCTTCTATGTTAGTATGACTGTTGTTGTATTTGTTCATGTTATTTAGGTAGCAATATTTGTGCAATATCACAGATGAAGCTTCCTTGTCATTTCTTGGAGACACAATTTCCCCATAACAAATTTTCCAGTCATCTGGATCTTAAAATCTTTCTGTTCCTTTTCCCTTCAAGCTCTTTGAGCCTTAGGTACAGAGTTGTGGATGTATCCACTTAGACTAGGAACCCCACAATTTCTTGTTCTTTGAACTTCAAACAGTTGTTTTCTATGATGGTCTTTGTCCGTTGCAAACAGACATTTCTTTGGTAATGGTTGGCAACTATACTAGCTTGTGGATATAAGGGTAAGTAATAAGACTGTAGTTAAAAATTAGGCTGATCTAGTAAGGTGGTAGCAGTACACTTTTTCACTAAGACCCATGACCTTACTAGGTAATTGGCTAGGTTTCCAGTACCAGGCATGATTTCAATCTGTTTGATAAGTTCTTTTTTATTATTTTTTCTTTTTTTAATTTAAGTTAGAAACAAGCTTCTTTCACATATCAATCCCAGTTCCCTCTCCCTTCCCTCCTCCCCTGCCCCCCACTGAACCCCAATCCCATCCCCTTTCTGCTCCCCAGGGAGAGTGAGGCCTTCCATGGTGGATCTTCAAAGTCTGTCACATCATTTGGAGCAGGGCCTAGACCCCCCCCCCACACACACACATACACACAATGTGTCTAGGCTGAGAGAGTATCCTTCTATATGGAGTGGGCTCCCAAAATCCATTCTAGTACTAGGGATAAATACTGATCCACTACTAGAGGCCCCATGGACTGCCCAGGCCTCCTAACTGACACCCACATTCAGGGGGTCTGGAAAAGTCCTGTGCTGGTTTCCCAGCTATCAGTCTGGGATCCATGAGCTCCCCCTTTTTCTGTGAGTTTCTCCAGCCTGGTCTTGACCCCCTTTGCTCATCACTCCTCCCTCTCTGCAACTGGATTCTATAGTTCAGCTCAGTGTTTAGCTGTGGGTATCTGCTTCTGCTTCCATTAGCTACTGGATGAAGGCTCTAGGATGGCATATAAGGTAGTCATCAATCTCATTATTGGAGAACAGCATTTAAGGTAGCCTCTTAAGGTAGACTATTGCACTAGGTAAATATCCTCTACAATGTTTGATAAGTTCTTTATTCTAATTCTATAGCTCTTGGTTACCACTAAGATATGAATGCCACTATTGCACCTTTAGGAATATATTGCCATGCCGATCATTCTTGCAGTTAATTAGCATCCCAGCTGGCTGGGACTAGTAATTGATTTCCTCCTTTGGCTTCTTATATAGATTGAGTGCTAGTCCATATGGAGGGGGTTTTCAGTCAGATCCGGCTCAGATTCTCCAAACCCTGTGTTCAAAGTACATGGTGTCTTCAGCAATAGTTACTTATCTTCAACTTCTGGGAGATGGCTAAAACCAACAGCCATATCCTATATTGTTTCAGGATTCCCTTCGACTCCCCTGATCAAAAACTAGAAAGGGACTTTTTCATGCTGGGCACTATGGTTTTTGTTACATGCTCTATTGCTCTTGCGATGGGCATTAAGAACTCAAGTCATTTAAACTCTGTATGTATATGTATTATAAATAATTTTAGATAAAAATGATATGATTCATAAAGGCTCATGCAAACATCCTTAACATATACCTCCTTTGAGCATGTTTTGTAACCTGTTAATAGAGGAATCCAAAAAGGTACAAAGTTTAAGTAAGAACAAAATAATAGTGTCTGTGATATTCAAGTGCTCCTGAATACTTTTCTGATACTCTGTCTGTGGTTCATGGAATATTGCATGAAGCAGTCTGAAAAATTAGTCTGGATAAAGGCTGTCAGTGACTCTATTTCGTCTAATGTGCATACAAAGGGAATAGAATTACCCTAATACTGTCCAATAAAATATAATGTAACACCAACTTCTCAGGCAAACATAGGCAGGTTTGTTTGAAGTCCATTATTAAATAATTGGGGTTTCCAGATGTGGAATTCTCAGCTGTTATGCAAACCCATTACATGTACAATATTTGTCTTCGATGCTTTAAAATTTTCCTACTAGGGCCTAGAGCCAAAGGAAACCAACACAAACAGCACATTGAATTTTCTGTGTTGTGGGCTATAAGTATTCTTACCTATGACCCAGGAGACTCATGTCTTCTGCTAGAGCCCATGAGTCTATGGTAGGATAATGTATTTCTTTTCAAGTATTCTATGAACTCAGTTCATTCATAGTTGTAAAAAGGTTTTGCTGATGAAAAAGAGGTAGGAATGGAGACTTGACTTTTTTTGGAAGAAAAAAATGGGAAGGTGACTCTTATAAATCTGGCTAGAGAATTTTAGAAGATACAGCAGCAATGGATCCTTTTACAATGGGCAGCAAGACTCCTCTACTATCTTATTGAAGACTTTTGAGAGCCTGAGCTCATGCAGTAAAATTAAAATAGTCCTCTTGGATGTTGCTGTAGGATTTTTGTATTCTTTAAATATTCAAGAAGTGAGGAAGATCTATCATGACAGGGGGCAGTAAGTCATGAGACCTAAGCTAATGTGTCTCTAGCTACTCTACCATATCCTGCTGAGTAAAGGATTCTCCAAAGCAGAAATAAAACATGTGGGCCATGAAATCAAAGACTTTTGGGGTGGATCATACCCTTGTCTAATCAGGAGCATCCTCTAGATCACACAATAGAAAACAGTTCAGAGTCTGTCTCCTGTGACATTTGACCCTTTCTACTCTTTTTACACAGTTTCACAGTTTTTGAAAGTATCCTAACTAAGATTAGCTGAGGACTTCTTTGTTTTGAAACAGCTCTAAATACCACATGTCACCACCAACGTGTAAAGGAAAATTATGAAAGAGATAGAATACTGTGTACTGTATATGGAGCCTCTTGCCTTAACTCAATATGCTGTTGTTATTGTGTCTATATCTGTAAGTATAATGACAGTTATTGCATTGATATCCACAATAAGTAACTATCCCAACCAGGGTGTGACACAGTTGTGTAATGTCAACGCATGTTCACTCCCAGATACAGCACTGACAATAGACTAAAGAAATTACTCCACTCAAGCCCAGCATAGTCAAATAGTGACATTATTATAGGGTCATTTATAGGGATCGGAGTAAGTGGCTACTTAAGGAGACTGGACCATGATAAAACTCACACTGGAAGGAGCAAATGCTCATGAAAACTGTATTCCTGGGGCTCGCTGTACAACTTGTAGGCAGCTTAGCCACTCTGAGCATCTGCTTTCCCCAGCAGTGTTTGGGGCCTTGTGAGTCTTATAACTTTGGGGAGCATCCTGAGCTTTGTATATTTTATTTATTGTTTTAATTAATTTTTTTCATACAACATATTTTGATCATATTCTTTCCCTTTCACCAGTACTCCCAGATACTAACTACATTTTTATCCCATAATTTCATGTCCTCTCTCCTCTGTCTGTCTGTCTGTCTGTCTGTCTGTCTGTCTGTCTCTCTCTCTCTCTCTCTCTCTCTCTCTCTCTCTCTCTCTCTCTCTCTCTGCCCCCTCTCCCCGACTCCTTTCTCTCAAAAAGCAACAGCAAAAAAACATCAACATCAAGGCAATGGTGGAAACACACAAATCAGCAAAGACTCCTTGACATGGGGCCCATGCTGATGAGTGGTTGAAATAGCCAGAAGCCTTCACTGGAGAAACCTGATTTTCCATTTCCCAGAAGGTATCTATTGCAAGTAGCTTCTTTGTTATGGGCAGGACTTTGTGTGCACCTCTCTTTCCCACTGCTGGGCTTTTGTCTGGGTAGAGCCTGTGTAGGCCTTACGAGTGCTGCTACAATCTCTGTGAGTTCATATGTGCATCAGTCCTGTTGTATCTGGAAAAGTTTCCATTGAATTTTTTTCTTTTTTTCCATTTTTTATTTAAATTAGAAAAAAGATTGTTTTACATGAATTTGGAGGAAACAGCTGTACAACATGTAAGTAGGAAAATGTTAGTGAAAGAAAAGTTCGGGCTACTTTCCATTAGCATGATGGTCAGGGATAGAGAGTCTCTTTCTTCTGACATTCATATATTTTTGTTGTATCTGTCTTGTTAGTTAGCAACACAGAAGCATCAATCTGCATGGCATTACCATAATGGGATCTATAAGTCTATTAGCCAATGGGCACTGACAAACAGAACAGACAAAAATCTAGAGTCCTGCTTGACAGCTTTTCCCCTAGTCTATGGATGAATACACAATGCTTTATACTTTTTGAAGTCAAGGAGAATCCAAATCCGTCTTCACAACATCAAAAAGGATGCTCTATACCTTATAGGATCCTTTAGGTATTGGAACATGTGTAATTCCCTTGGCATTCTATTTTCTTATGCATACCAGTCAACTCATAAATCACCATGGTTGAGTGTCAGCCAAACCAACAGACTATGGGAGAAGTTATCCAGAAGCCTGTGGCATTTTCTTGGTACCTCTGGGACCCCATAACCCCAATGACCTCTTTGAACTGTAAGTCTCTGTAACTGATGATTGTACCATCTGGCATAAGGCAACCTCTCCCCACAGGGGCCTCTTAGAAAACCAAACTCTATATCTTCTTGACATGGCTACCATATCTTTCTCTAAAAGGTAATGATCTCATTGCTGTCCTTTATTTAGCAACAAACTACTGACCCATAAAGACCTTTCACCTTCCAGCATAATATTCTCACTTGGGAAGAGTTAACTAGGACTTAGTTACAAAGTCCTAGTTAGGAGGATAGGACCAAGTTAAACTCACATGTCAAGTGAAAATAGAATATAAGGAATTAAGTTGGTATGACCCAATGACTTCTGACTTTACATGCAATCATTGTATAAGTAGAATAATGCTTTATACTCTTCATGGCCCTCAGCAGTTGAAGCATGGCTTCTACTTTGCATAAAACAAAATGTCTGGCATCTATAGTCATTTGTATTTGCATGTCTTTTAAATATAGTGTAGAAATAGATCATCAGTAATTATGTTCACCAGAAGCTCAGAAATGCCAATACAAGCCAGTCATAAAGAACTGTCTTCCAACAGAATGCTGGCCCTGACTGTTACTTGAAAAACTAAGCAAAAGAAGCCCCTCCAGGGAAGTGAGACTGTGAGCAGTATCTGTTTATTTTTGTTGGAAGGAGAGGCCAGAACTTTGGATTTTTATTCATTCTTAAATAGTGGCTAAAAATTTCCTTGCATGGTCAATAACTTAGAAGGAAGATAATTATGTGAGTGCTGCAAAAGCCTGTGGAAGAGTTTTTAAAAGAATTTTCTAAATAGACAATTGACAAAGGTACTAATATTCTATGCACATGTTCAATACAAAACAATATAAGATCTTGGGTAATGTGTACAAGAAAATTTGTCCTGTATTCATTAAGTTCAAGGTCCCAGAATCTAGTGAAGGTCTTCATGTTGCATGTATCAAGAGGGAATATATCACATTGGTGAGACATTTGGCGGGGCAGCCAACTCATTGATATGAGGAACTTATATAACATTAATCTATTCCCATGGGCAGAGCATGTGTGACCCAATTACCTTCTAAAGAATACATTACACGGCAATGGAGATTGAATTTCTGACACATGAACTCCAGGTTTCATACTCAAACTATAGAGCTCTAACCTTGATCTCCAAATTGAATGTCCTTCTAACATGCAATTCCCAACAGCCTTCAAAGGTCTTAACCCGTTCCATACTCACCTCAGAAGTCAAAAGTCAAAAATCACACATAAAGTAAATCTGTGTGAGATTCAAGGCAGCATTCACCCTGATACAAACGCCCCCTAGCTATGAGCATGAACAAATGTTAACATATCCTTACAGCACTAAACAAGAATAAAGAAATGTAATACATCTTTACACAGTTAAAGTAATATTCAGCAGCATAAACAAATGTAATGTATCTTTACTTAGTTAAAATAATATTCCACAACAGGGTACCATTTTCTTTCAAACCAGCACACCTGCTCAGGCAAAGAGTTAGACATATATCCCAACACTCCAAAAGCAATGAAAATTTCCTTCTGAATCATACAATCCAGTTTAAATGAAGGTTTAATGGTTAAGTCAATATTCAAAGACACACCATTAGAAATCACTCACAGATGGCAAGAAAACATTGCACCAGGACAATTTTAAAAATAGTTGTCATTTCTTCCAGGACTAATCAAAACATTTTTAGTGGAAATTTCTTTACATTTTTGACAAGTTGAAGATGGAATCAATAAAATAAATGAAAGACATGAGGCCCAAAGACCTTTTTTTTCTTTAGTATTCTGTTACCTACTATTACATAAACTTGAAATAATTTCTTACAGTTACCATCCTTATAAATTGAGGATCATGCTATCTACTTAACAGGATTAAGCGAGGATTGAATGAGGTAATATGCATCAATAGGGTAGCACATTGTAAATACTTATTTATGTTCTACATTGAAGAATTCTAAAAATGTGACTATCTTTGGACCAATTAACACTGAAGTGCTGAATTAATGTGAGAGTATCATTAATCTGATGATTATGTATTAAAGAAACATCCAGATCCACATTTCTTCATGTTATTTTTCCACAAGTAGCCTTCCATTGAAATTAACAAGTTGCTATTTTGTATAACTGGTGCCATCATGGTGGTTATGCTTTTATGTCCTTCTCATCTTTAAATACAATGCAATTTCACAGCACTTTATGCACTTTAAGGGGTTTTTTATTTATCTATTATTATTTTTTATTTGAATAAGAAACAAGATTGTTTTACATGTCAATTCCACTTCCCTTCCCCACCCCCAAACTAACACCCTACCTATCCTATAACTTTTCTGCTCCTCAGGGAGGGTGAGGACTTCCATAGGGGTTCTTATGATTCTGTCATATCCTTTGGGATAGGGCCTAGGCCCATCCGGTGTTTCTAGGCTCAGGGAATATCCCTCTATGTGTGATTGGGCTCCCAAAGTCCATTCCTATGCTAGGGATAAGTACTGATCTACTACAAGGGACCCCATAGATTTTCCAGGTCTCCTCATTGACACCCACATTCATGGATTCTGGATCAGTCCCATGCTGGTTTCCCAACTATCAGTCTGGGGACCAAGAGTTCCTCCTTGTTCAGGTCAGCTGTTTCTGTGGGTTTCAACAGCCTGGTCTGGACCCCTTTGCTCAGTCCTCCTCCTCTGCAACTGGATTCCAGTTCAGTTCAAGGTTTACTGTGGGTGTCTGCTTCTACTTCCACCAGCTGCTGGATGAAGACTATAGGATGGCATATAAGTTAGTCTTCAATCTCATTATCAGGAGAGGGCATTTAAGGTAGCCTCTCCTTTGCTGCTTAGATTGTTAGGTGGTGTCATGTTTGTAGATCCCCAGACATTTTCGTAGTGCCTAAATTCTCTTTAAACGTATAATGTCTCCCTCTATTATGATATCTCTTATCTTGTTCTCTTCTATTCTTCGCCCAACTCAATCTTCCTGATCGCTCCTGTCCTCCTCACCCCTCCTCTTTGCCCCTTCTCATTCTCCTAGCTCCTTCTCCCCTACTCCGTATGTGTCTTCAACATCTTGAAATAAACAGGGCAGTCTCTGCAACTCCATATTCACCAACAGGAAGTAAGTTAAGATTACAGCAAATGACTTCTTGAAATTCCTCATCAACCAGAGACGCTAACATCTCCATTTGGTTCTGTGTTAAGTATCCAGTATTTTCACACCAACCAGCTAATGCCAGTTTGTACTTGTGGGAATGGACACCAGTTTTTGTTACTTTAAGTCTGTTTTTACCTGGCATTTCTCAGCTTGTTTTGGAGAGAACTTGTTTTGTTAAGGTTTCTTTAGACTCAGCATGGAGATGACAGATTTGGAGTTTTGACTCAAAATGAAAACTTGAGGTGTATACATTTTATTTAATTTTGAAAAACCACAAATGCCTGCTTTGGGCCTCTTACTTAGAGTAGCCAGTTACTTTTACTTTTTAAGGAAAGATCTTTTAAATACTCATAAAACCTTTTTGATATTAGATAACTATGAAATAAACTAATTTTCAGTGACTTACAGGTAAACAAATAAAAAAAGAATGGCAGAATTTTCACTAAAACACACATGGGCTTAACAAACATAATTTTCCCAGGTCCAGACACATCTGGGATTTTATTGAACCCAAGCATTTGGAAGGGAGTGTGTGGCCACCAGCAAACTGTTGATGCATCTCACTTCTAGTCTTCTTAAATATGCTTCCAGAGAAACCTAGACTAAGTGTGAGTTGCTATAAATGTGAGGTTAAGGACCTGCAATGTTAACTCTATGCCCCAAATACCCTTGGGCTGCCAAACTCCTGTGCTTGCCATTTTAGTTTTATAAGTACTTTATTGTCTAAGTAGTTAAGTTACCTAGAAAAACAAGAGCCCTGCTAAAAAGTAAGTAATGTTGGGGACGGAAATAAAACAATCAATAATTAAATAGTCCTCTGAAGTTACTAAACTCTTTATCATGTAAGTGCTTAGACATAATTTTTAGACATCACAAAATTCATTTATGGATTGTATCAAGACTCAGAAAGAGTTATGAGTGATGACTTATTCAAGGTATGTAGAGATTAAGTCGGGGTAAGAACTTAGAACTTCTGTGGTCACATCATCATCTTGCCAAACTCACATGTATCCTTTGCCCTACCCACTAGTTTCACTTCTTTGTTTCTTGCCTGCCTGCCATCTTGATAAGCATGAAATAGAACCCCCAATTTGGAGCTCTAACAGGAGCCATTCTGACTAGGAATAGAGTATGAGGGTGGACTGGCTAGGATTTGTGATGACAAACACCACATTCATAGCATTTGACATTTTAGAAATATTAGTGGCATATGTAGGAGCCATTAAGCACAGCAGTAACAGCCTTTTTATAGTTTTCAGAAAATGAGACACACACAAATAAAATTCCAATAATTTAAAGATATTTGTAATAAAAAATAAGATCAAAATTATACCCATGTACATTGGGCTCTAAATCCAACAAATGTTCACATCTGATGTAACTAATGTATTGTAAGTTTTAGCATTACAATGAGAGCCTTTAGAAGGAAAAGGGTTTGTTTGTTCTGTTTGTGGTTCTACTCTCAGATTTAACACTGCACTTGTTCATATTGACTGAATGAATATATAATATGAAATATGTAAAGTTCTTTAAAATTTTACAGACCTAATATTCTAGTGCCATATATACTTACAGGAACCTATTTCTTAATTATTTTTAAATATCTGTTTTTGGTCTTATTTTGCTGGCTTCCTGTATAACTCTAAATGTATACTTTCATAACTTTACAAAAGTATTTACTTATGTGTGTGTGTGTGTGTGCGCGCACACACACAAGTACTCACACATATAAGCAGGTACCCTCAGGGGATAGAAGAGGGTGTTAGATCCTCCGTAGTTACTGTGACAGGTGCTTGTGAGCCACCCAATGTGAGTTCTGGGAACTGCACTCCAGTCCTCTGCATGTATTTTTCTTTCTTTCTTTCTTTCTTTCTTTCTTTCTTTCTTTCTTTCTGTCTGTCTGTCTGTCTGTCTGTCTGTCTGTCTGTCTGTCTGTCTTTCCTTCCTTCCTTCCTTCCTTCCTTCTTTCTTATTTTTGTAAATTTTATTTAAATTAGAAGCAATCTTATTTTACATATTAATCCCAGTTCCCTCTCCCTCCCATCCTTCCCTGCCCCCCACAGAGCCTCCCATCCCATCCCCCATCAGGTCCCCACTGAGGGTGAGACCTTCCACGAGGGGATCATTAAAATCTATTAAGTCATTTGGGACATGGCCTGGGCCCTTCCCTGTGTATCTAGGCTAAGAGAGTATCCCTCCATGGGAAATGGGTTCCCGAAGCCCATTCATGCACTAGAGATACATCCTGGTCCCACTGCCAGAGGCCCCATAGACTGCCCAGTCCTTCTAGCTGACATTCACATTCAGGGGCCTGGTTTGGTCCTATGTTGGTTCCCCAGCTGTTAGACTGGGGTCCATGAGTTCCCACTTGCTCAGGTCAGCTGTTTCTGTGGGTTTTTCCAGAATGGTCTTGACCCTTTTGTTCATCACTCCTCCTTCTCTGAAACTGGATTCCCGGAGTTTGGCTCAGTGCTTAGCTGTGGATCTCTGCTTCTGCTTCCATCCGCTACTGGATGAAGGCTCTAGGATGGCATTCAAAGTGGTCATCATTATAGGGGATAGGCATTTAAGGTGGTGCCTCCACTATTGCTTAGGGTCCTAGTTGGAGTTATCCTTGCAGATCTCTATACAATTCCCTAGTGCCAAATTTCTCTTTAAACCTTTAATGGCTCCCTGTATTGATGCAGATCTTTTCCTGCTCTCCTTTATTCATCTCCCGACTCAATCTTCCTGATTCTCATATTCTCCTCCCCCATCCTCTTCTCCCCTCCTCTTTCTCCTACCTCACTCCCCCCATGCTCCCAATTTGTTCAGGAGCTCTTATCCCTTTTCCCTTCACCAGGGGACCATGTGTGTCTCTCTTACCATCCTCCCTGTTTCCTAGCTTCTCTGGAGGTGTGGATTGTAGTCTGGTAAACCTTTGCTCTATGTCTAATATTCATATATAAGTGAGTACATACTATGTTTGTCTTTCTGTGGATAGGTTACCTCATTTAGGATGGTATCTTCTAGTTCCACCCATTTGTCTGCAAATTTCAAGATTCCATTGTTTTTTTTTTTTTTTTTTTTTCTGCTGAGTAGTACTCCATTGTGTAAATGTACCACATTTTCTGGTTCCATTCTTCAGTTGAGGGGCATCTTGGTTGATTCAAGGTTCTGGCTATTATAAATAATTCTTCTATGAACATAGTTGAACAGATGTCCTTGTTGTATGAATTTGAATCCTTTGGGTATATACATAAGAGTGGAATTGCTGGATCTTTAGGTAGAATGATTCCCGTTTTCCTGAGAAACTTCCATACTGATTTCCAAAGTGATTGTACAAGTTTGCACTCTCACCAGCAACGAGGAAATTTCCCTTTCTCCACATCCTCTCCATCATAAACTGTCATTTGTGTCATTGATTTTAGCCATTCTGACAGGAGTAAGATGGTATCTCAGAGTGGTTTTGAGTTGTATTTCCTTGATGGCTAGGATGTTGATCACTTTCTTAAGTGTCTTTCAGCCATTTTAGATTCCTCTATTGAGAATTCTCTGTTTAGTTCTGTACCCCAATTTTAATTGGATTATTTGGTGTTTTGGTGACTAGCTTCTTGAGTTCTTTGTATATTTTGGAAATCAGTCCTCTATCAGATGTGGGTTGGCGAAGATCTTTTCCCATTCTGTGGGCTGCCATTCTGTCTTGTTGACTGTGTCTTGCTTTACAGAAGCTTCTCAGTTTCAGGAGGTCCCATTTATTGATTGTTGATCTCAGTGTCCGTGCTACTGGCTTTCTGTTCAGGAAGTGGCCTCCTGTGCCAATTCATTCAAGGCTACTGAGTTTTATGAGTTTATCTTGTATCCTGCCACTTTGCTGAAGGTGTTTATCAGCTGAGGGAGTTCCCCGGGTAGAATTCTTTGGGCCTCTTATGTAAACTATCATCTGAAAATAATGAATGTTTTACTTCTTCCTTTCCAGTTTGTATCCCTTTGATCTCCTTTTGTTGTCTTATTTCTCTAGCCAGAACTTTGAGTACAATATTAAAGAGATATGGAGAGGAGTGGACAACCTTGTGTTGTTTCTGACTTTAGAGGAATCACATTGTGTTTCTCTCCATCTTAGTTGGCTGTTGGCTGTTGGTTTATTGTATATTATCTTTATTATGTTTAAGTATGTTCCTGTTATCCCTTATTTCTCCTTTATCATGAAGGGGTGTTGAATTTTCAGAGCACTGTGTGTAATCCATTACCTTTGAGTTAAGCATTTGTGGAGTCAGAACTTTGGGTAGGGACATGCTACCTTGTTTTTCATGTTTCTTGTATGTATGTGTGGCAATCTTCACATCATATTGTTTGGATAGCTCCAGCATTTTCATCTAGGTGGATTTAGTGAGCAGTCTGCCTTTGATGGCTCTATCTGTAGACTAACTTAATAGGACAAATAAGAATGCTTCTGTTGCAACACCACCATTGATACATGACCAAAGGACAGAGACTGGCAAAACTAATTTGGAATGTGGTATAACATTTAAAAATATCTGGAGTAAATGTATAAGTAGCCCATGTAAAGGAGGTAAAGAGAGGACTAGATGATAGACAACAAAAAAGAAGCAAGTTCAGATAAAATAATGGAAAATTAAGTAGACATTTGAAGTGGGGTTTATGAAGGAACAACAGAGACAGCAAAATATTAGGTGAAGAAGAGATGGAAAAAGTTAAAATGCTACTAAAAGTAGGGCAGAAAAAATTACAAAAGGGGGAAAGCCAGGGATAAAAAGAGCAACAATGTAACAGCAAATCTTCTAGAAGCTCATTTGGGTACATGCTGCCATCTCACCTTATAGATGCATCTTTCTGGTGATTTATGTAGGTAGGAGGCTGAACAAATGTCAGATGCCTTGCATTGCTGTCTGACTTAAATAGCTCACCTCCTTTGTGTACCGGTGTCTCTGCTGGCCACATTTGCCTTTGCAGTGCGTGGTCCAGGCTAGTTCTCCTACCCCTCTGAACTCCCCAGTTTTTACATCCTGGGTAGGGCAACTGTTGTCCCAGTTGTGAGCATTCCACAGTGCACTGGGAGTTGGGGAACAACCACAACATTGAGAGTTGTACCGACAGATCTACTCTGTACTTTCAAAGCCCACTAAACATTATGCAGCTTGCCTCAGGGATACAGTTGTGGATGCCATGTTGTCTGCTGGAGTTTCAAAGTTGTTTTTTATCCATAACAGTGTCCCTCATGGCAGATAGGGCTTGTCAACATCCAGTCTTCCCATTTTTTTAAAACTGCCCCTGATGTTTCTCACGTTTGGATTATGGAGCTCGGTTTCTGTCTCCCTGATTTGTGATTTGGATTTGTGATTTGTGATTTGGATTTGGATTTCTGAGAGGTATTTATGTTTATATCTGAGGGAATTGGCAATTATTTTCTTTGACACTGAAGTGACCTTGGAGAACAAAAACTCTCATCTTTGGTTAGTTCTAGAAATTTCTCTTCTATTATTCTTGAGCATAAATTTCACTCCTCCCTAAGGATCTATTGGCATTTGTTTGTGGCTGGACAAGGGTAAGTGAGTTTTCTTCAGTGGAATCATTCCTGGTATATTGACTACATTCAAGGGTAGGCTGCATGCCCTGGAGTCAACACAAACCAGAACTTTGTGGATTAGAATTTGAGAGAGGGAGAGGAAGAGGGGGAGGGAGGGAGAGGGTAAAGGAGAAAAGATGAATAAAGTTTGGTGGGTAGAGAGGTGGAGGAGGATCTTGGAGAAGTTGAGGGAGAGGAATAAATATGATGAAGATATATTGTATAAAATTTTCAAAGAATGGATAAAAATGACTGTTTTAAGAAAGAAATGTCCTTTCATGCATACATTGTACATTTACTAAATATAGCTACTTAACTAAACTATATACATTACCTTGCATTATCATCCCCTTTGGTGAAAATTACTCTTGTGTTTCTCAAGAACAAAATGTGTTGTCATAAATCATTACACCAGCGCTTTTGATCTTATTTTTAACTGAAATTTTGTGTCCTTTGACCAACATCCTTCTAATTATCTTCCTTTCAACTCCCACTCCCTTAAAACCTTCATTCATTTTCCACTTTTACAAAAAGCAGTCCTTTCTTTGTTTCACATGTGTGTGAGGTCATACTGTATTTGTCTTTCTGTGTCTGACTTAACTCCTTAAAAAAATTCTTCTGTGTTGTCAAAAATGTCAGGCTTTCATTTTTCATGGCAGCATTCCACTTTGTCAATATGCCACCTTCCCTTATATATTCATCTATTGCTAGACATTAGATTGGTTCCAGATCTTAGCCAGTATGTCGTGTTCCTGTAAACATGGACATCAAAGATATCTCTTTGGTGTACTGATTTCATTTTTATCAATTGAATTTGTTCTTGGACAGTTTCACAGATGTAGTTATTGCATGTCCCTCAACTCTACACCACCACTTCTGCCTCCTTCCATTGTAGAAATCTTTCTGCATGCTTATTTATGCTACCTTTGCTTTGTGACACACTATAATTAACCAGAGACATCTCTGTCACCATGGGTTTGGAACTATCTATTGGGAGCCTGGTAGACTTATACTTATCAGTTAGTATA
Source organism: Cricetulus griseus (assembly GCF_003668045.3). Lineage (NCBI taxonomy): Eukaryota > Metazoa > Chordata > Mammalia > Rodentia > Cricetidae > Cricetulus > Cricetulus griseus. The sequence continues at coordinate 357,774,441 of NC_048595.1, read as the reverse complement.
CAACTAGAGATAGTATCCCTTGTCTCTCAGAATTTATCAATAGCCAACAGTTCAGAGGCAAATGGTGGGAACCCATGAGCTCCCCCTTCCTTGACTTATTTTTGATAGGGAAGGTCTTATGATAGCCTAATATAGGTTAACTATAGTTAGCTGTTGTAAGCTAGTTATTGAAGTAGTTGTGTTGAGTCTAGAAAACAGCATTTTGTAGTCCTTCACTCCAACTTCTAGCTCTTTCATCTTTGCTAGTCTAAAACATTCCCTTAACCATAGAGGGTAGTATAAATTTATTTAGGGATTGGCACAAAACTGTCACTTATTTTCTGCATCATGGGCAGCCACAATCTCTCTCTGTTTCCTACCATTCACTGTAAGATGAGGCATCTTTGACTAAGTTTAGAAACTGCTTTTGTCTGTGCATCTAAGATTACATGTTCATTTTAAAATATACAATCAGTATGCAATTGCTAGATCACATATGGTGATTCTACTGTTAATTTTTAAAGGAATCTTACTGATTTCCCTAATGGCTACATTAATTTTCATTTCCACCAAACTTGAACAAGACTTCACATTTCTCCAGATTTTGGCCCCAGTTTCCTTTTGAGATGAGCTCTTCTGGCAAGTATGAAGTGGCATTTCATTGGTTTTTAGTTAATATTTCCATGATAAGCAGGGATGCTGAGCATTGTTCATACACCTGCTGTCCATGTGTATGTCTTCTTTTGGGGGATGTCTAGTCTGTTCCTTTCCCCATTCTCTAAATATGACGTTTTGTTTTCTTAAACTCCTGAGCTGTTTGAGTTACTTACATATTTTAGCTGTTAACCCTTTCCAGATGTATAGCTTGCAAATATTTTCTCCCATTCTCTAGATTATCTCTTCTTTCTGAAAACCATTTGTTGAAAAGTCTATCCTTTTCCCCAGTGAGTGGCTTGGTATCTTAATTGAAAATCAACTGGGCACTTGAGCTCACTAGAGAAAAGTGCATTGTTTCTCAGAAGCAAGGAAAAGTCTAAGTTTCATGTGTTTTCCCAAAAGATCAAACGCGAAGTGGTAGTCATATAGAATTGGCATGAGTCCAGGAAGATCCTGGATCTAATAATATTTGAATCAAGGTTATAAGCATAGGGGTTGAGTTTTAATAGTTTCTAAAAATGTAAATATATGTTAATATGCTTGGGCTGTCATAACAGAATACATTAACCAGGTGACTTAAACAACGGAAGTCTGTCTTTAAAAATACTCCTAGAGATTAGACGTCTAAGATCAAAGTCCAGCAGGATCTGTGTCTGATGAGTGCCCTTTCCTTGATATTTGTCTTCAGAGAGAGTGAGAATGTGTCTTGTCCTCTTACTGAAAAGGCACCTATGACATCGGGGTTAGTGTTGTTAATTCTTAGTAATTTCATTTGGCTTTACTAACCTCAGAGGCTTATTCTCTAAACAGAGTAACAATGGGGACATTGGCAGTGGAATGAGAATTTGGAAGGTGTAGCCCTTGGTCCATAACAAACTAAGAGTGGTTACCATTCTGCATTCTTTAGCAATGCAAAAACTGACTTAGTACAAAACACATGGTGTGATGGCTAACATCGATTGTTGAATTGATAAGTTCCCAAATGAAGAAAGAGATAAGCCTTTGAGCATACTTCTGAGGGATTATCTAAAGTAGGTTAAATGAGTGGGAAGATACACCTTAAAGCAGGTAACATTCCTGGACATTTGCCCATACTACATAGAAAAGAGGAGCCTAAAGAGCATGAGGACTTACTTCTTTCTCCTTCTTGAGTATGGGTAAAATGTGACCAGCTGCTTTAAGCTCTTGTCACCATCACTTCTTTATCATGATGGACTGCACCCTGTAAGAGTGTGCCAACACAACCTCTTACATAAGATGCCTTTGCTGGGACATTTTCTTACAACAAGGACACACTGCTGTCAGGATTCAGAAACTTAGGAGTGCAATGGACCTCAAAGATGATCCAGTATTCCCATCCTGTCTCATTGGGTGGAGAGAATTTACAGTTGGGAAGCTAAGAATTTTTAAGATCACTCAGACCACAGCAAAGACTCAACTTGGAACCAAACCTTATAACCCTAAATATATTTTTCTTTCTAGACAGAAAGCATTTTTAAAAATTCCACATATCTTCCTTTTCCACTAGAGACTCTATGAAATTCTTTCTGCTGTAGTGGTATGTGGAGAAGAAAGAAACTTTGTGCTTCATCAAACCATGCTGTTTTTAAATGACTATTTCTCATAGATAGTATAGCTGCAGCCTGGTGAGTCTATCTTCTTCCTTGTAAGCAACAGGTTCAGAGTCTTGGCTTCCCACTGTCTATGAGCAGGCACCAGAACCAGTATTATCTTCAAGGGCAAGAAACCAACCAAATGCTGCCAATGCAAAAACATTGGGGAGTATTGTATTTCATAAGCTCCTTTTTTAAAAAATTCATGTCTGTAAACGTTGATATGCCACAGTGTTAATCTTTCTTTTCAATAACCATGTGTCTTTGAATTAGATGGAAGATTAGGGTCTGTGAAAGTTTTGTGTTTGGCAAGAGCCCAGAAGAAGGTGTTTGGCTCTCATCTTGTTTCCTGTACAGTACACACTTCAGGGGTCACTGAGCAAATTCAGAAAGTAGCAGAGAATAGTACAACATTGCTGAGGCACCAGTTGACAATGCAAATGCTTGACATGTTCCCCAGAACTTTATCTTTCTATCGATGGAAAATAATGAATAAATTCTCTAGCTAAGTTTGGACATTTTTGAAAAAGATTTTACTTAATTGGAGGCAAATACACAAGTCATCTGCTAGCTGGAGACAGTAAATTTGTCCATGTTTTCCTATGTATAACTGTCCCACTTTTTTCATCTTTCTGGCACACAGCAATTTGGAACCTTTGTAGTATGGGGCTGGGGATGGCTGATGTCATTCCAACACATTGGTGAAGCCCACTCAGCATACATTATGGAAAACAGCTTGGGTTAGTATTTAAATGCAACTTGTCTCCCTGCCAAAGAAAATGGAGGCCTCTAATAAGCCCCATGTGTTGGGGAAACTTGTTTGGAAGTTTGGAATTTGCCAGTCTCTGTAGAGGAATGCTGTAGCTGTATGAAAACGGTCCTGTGTGTCACTGTGCTGTCTATCACCTTGCCGTAACACAGACACATCAGGGAATGTGATAGTCCTTTAAGAATGTCTTACTTTTCACATTCATGTAGCATGCAGGGGAATATGAGTGTGTGTGTGTGTGTGTGTGTGTGTGTGTGTGTGTGTGTGTGTGTGAGAGAGAGAGAGAGAGAGAGAGAGAGAGAGAGAGAGAAAGAGAGAGAGAGAGAGAGAGAGAGAGAGAGTTTGTGTGCTGGAATCTGAACTAAGGTCCTGATGACTGAGAAGCAAGCACTCTTAACCACTGGATCATCTCTAGCTCTAGATTTCTCAATTCTTACTTGTTTATCCTTGAAACCTGGGCCACCTTCATCAGTTCATGATAGAACCCTGCCTCTCCTTTCTTCACTACTTGACTCCCTTTTTGAATCTGCTGATGTAGAACCCAGTGTCTGACTGCTGGTTCCATTAGGAATTTTCTCTTCTCTGATCCCCTCAACTTTCTAGAATTCACAACCTCTTTTTCCAAATAATACTTTTACTGTTCACAAACAACTGTACTTACCCTGAGAGTTTTTCAGGGAGAAAACTCATCAGTGTATAGAACCACTTTTAACACCTCCACAGTTTGGCAGACTTTATAAAACAGAGATGGGAGAATGAAGTGAACATAGTATAGCAAAGATAGTCAGTGTCTTAGGGTTACTATTGCTGTGGTAAAATACCATGACACCCCACAAAAACATGCAGAAGAAAGGGTTCATCTGGCTTTCAGTTCTATGTCACTGTCCATCATTGGAGGAAGTCAGGGCAGGAACTAAAACAGAACAGGAACCTGGAGGCAGGAGCTGATGCAGAGACCACAGAGGATTGCTATTCATTGTCTGGCTCCCCATGACTTGCTTATTCTGTTTTCTTATAGAACCCAGGACCACCAGCCCAGGGGTGATACTACCCACAATGGACTGGGCCTTCCCACATTAAACACTAATTAATAAAATGCTCTTTCATTATATAGGTTTGGCTATAGCCTGATCTTATGAGGCATTTTCTCAGTTGAGGTGCCCTCCTCTCAGATGACTGCATCCTGTATCAAGTTGACACAAAACTAGGCAGCAAGTCAGTAATGATTTATAGACAAAGGAAGCATTTCACAGAAAGCAGTTGGTGGTAGAAGACAGCCTTACTATTTTAGTGTTTCCTTACTTTCCTAAGAAAGTAATAATAGAGTGTATATATTGTTTACTATTTGCTATAGGTATATTTAGCATCAAATTAACAACCTATCATGTTATTTGTTTAGATTTAGGCATTACAGAGTAATCTTATCTTCATTAGCCTTTCAGATTACAAGCTTTTTAGATATCAATTTTTTTGGCACTCTCTCTGGAGACCAGGCTGGCCTCAAACTCACAGAGATCTGCCTGCCTCTGCCTCCCGAGTGCTGGGATTAAAGGCATGAGTCACCAATGCCTGGCTAGATATCAATTTTTAAATTTTATTACGAATTTGCTATGAACAAGGCACCATACTAATACCTTGTTAGTGGATATGGTTACTCATCCACCAGGCATATTAGACATGAGAACATCTTTAGGAAAATTATGAATTGCTTTATTAGTGTGTTGAGTATGAGACTTGATTGAGACAAATGCATGGAGTTATGTAATACATTGTGTTAATATGATAAAACTTGAAGAAGAGGCTGAGGAATCAGTTTGAAAGTAACTAGCATATAAGCATGGTTCAACTAAAAGTTGGGATTATAGTAGATTATTCAGGTAAGCCTGATAGGAAATAAAATGAAAGAAGCTTAAGAGATGAGCAATCTGTAAGAGGTACCCATAAAAGAAGCAGGAAAGCTTAACAACTCTGGAAAGAAACACAGACATTCTATCAGCTATTTCAAGATGCATGAAGGGCTATGTGATGTAATGTTCATTAGAGCATCTAATACCTGAGTCTACTGGGATTGTGGATTGGGACAATATATTAGTCAGTGAGAACATTTATGGCATAGAAGTAGATTCAACAACACATTGGGGCTAAGGATGGAGGAAGGTGATAGAGGGGCCATAGAAAGCATAGAACAACATCAAGAGTGGTTTTGATTCAAGCCATGTCTAATTGATACCTAGAAAATCAAGGGAGTTATTTTATTCTTAAGAGGAAGGAAATATTGCAGCAAATGTTTTGATCAATAATAACATGGTCCAGGCCATGATAATTAATATAATGAAGAGAGAAAGGTTTTTAGAATTGAGGAGGCAGGGTGTTATAACAAGAGTTCTAAATACCCTTCTTATATGGCATTTGAGTTCTAAAGGCCCCCTTTATACAGACATTGTCATTAGAGACTAGAAAGGAAGCAGAGAGAAAGATATTGGAAAAATTCTTAATGGCTGTAATACACAGGTAGTGTTAACCAGAAGTTAATAGGTAACAGTGTCACAGGACCCTAGACTGTGTGGTTCTGGCTACATGTCCTGGATTTTAGAGAAACAGGACTCTTGAATGAATGGAGACTGCTATGGTTTGGATGTATGCTTGAGTCTGATGTTGGATGTTTAATCCTAAGAGTCTTAAGTTTACACTGTTTGAAAGTTGGACCTTCGGGAAGTGTCCTAGAATTGCTATTGTGATGAACCACCATAGTCAAAAGCAACTTGGGGGAGGAAATGGTTTATTTGGCTTATATATACTAAACCTCACTCCACTGAAGGAAGCCCAGGCAGGAATTTAAACATGGCAGGAATGTGGAAACAGAAGTTAATGCAAAGGCTATGGAGGAGTGCTGCTTACTGGTCTGTTACCTATGGCTCGCTCAGCCTGCTTTCTTCTAGCACCCAGGACCACCAGACCAATGATGACATCATCCACAGTGGGCTGGAGCTTCCCCCATCAATCATTAATTAAGAAAACTATAGGTTTGCCTACAGCCTGGTATTATGGAAACATTTCTTCAGTTGTGGTTCCTTCCTTTCAGATGACTCCAGCTTCTGTTGAGTTGATATAAAACTAGCCAATATAGGAGATAATTGAGATCAGTGCAGTCTTCAGAGTGAGATTACCCATGGTGACATTCATGGCTTTAGAGGAAGGGGAAGGGGCCTGAACTAACATACTCACTCTGTCTCATCATGTGATGCCCTCTGTCTTGGTATGATACAGCAAGAGGACTTTATCAGGTAATCACCATACTCTTTGCTTTTAAAAGTCATAAGACTAATAAATCTCTATTATTTAAAAATTACTCAGTCTCAATAATTTTGTCGTTGCCACAGAAAACCAATTCAGAAGACCATTAGTAATAATGAGGAGACAGCAGACTACCAGAGATGCAGTGGCCCTAATGTCGTTTTCCTCCTACAACCATGCCTTTTGCATAAAAAGATTTGTGTCCTTCCTTGTCCAGGAAGGAAGCATGGTTGAGTAGAAGACAGGAATACTTCATTTATCATAATTTCTTGGAATCCATTTATAAAGCATTTCCAGGTTTACAGAAAAGAATTACCACGAGATCATTGTACAGTTTGGGGATAGCTTAAACTAAAATTTTTCTGCATTGTGAACTAGAAGGAGGGGGAGAGGAGAAAGGGAACAGGATGATTGAGATGGGGGAAGGACAGAGAGGGAGAACAAGGAAATAGATATGTTGATTGAGGGAGTCATTATAGTACTAGTGAGAAACCTGGCACTAAGGAAATTTCCAGGAATCCACAAGGATGACCTCAGCTAAGACCCCAAGCATCAGTGGAGAGCGTGCCTCCATTTGCCTTCCCCTGTTATCAGATTGATGACTACCTGAATTATCACCATAGAACCTCCATCTAGAAACTGATGGAAGCAGATGCAGAGATCCACAGCTAAGCACTGGGACAAGCTTCCAGAGTCCAGCCAAAGAGTGGGAGGAGTGATAATATGAGCAAAGGGGTCAAGACTATTTTGGAGATATCCACAGAAACAGCTGACCTGAGCTACTGAGAGCTCACTGACTTTGGACTGACAGCAGGGGAACCTGTATAGGACCAAACTAGGCCCTCTGAATGTGTTTGACAATTGCGTGGCTTTGGCAGTCTCTAGGGCCACTGGCAGTGGTACCAAGATTTATTCCTAGTACTCAAACCAAGTTTTGGAGCCCATTCTCTTTGGAGAGATACCTTGCTCAGCTTAGATATTTGGGGGAGGGCCTTGGTGGGGAGAACAGGAGGAGAAGAGGGAGTGGGAACTAGGATTGGTATGAGAAAAGATTGTTTTAAAATAAAAAAGTGAACGACCACCCACAGAATGGGAAAAGATCTTCACCGATCACACATCTGACAGAGGACTGATTTCCAAAATATATAAGGAGCTCAAGAAGCTAGCCACCAAAACACCAAACAACGAAATTAAAAAGTGGGGTGCAGAACTAAATAGGGAATTCTCAACAGAGGAATCTGAAATGGCTGAAAGACACTTAAAAAAGTGCTCAAAATCATTGGCCATCAGAGAAATGCAACTCAAAACAACTCTGAGATACCATCTCACGCCTGTCAGAATGGCTAAAATAAAAAACACCAATGACAATCTATGCTGGAGAGGATGTGGAGAAAAAGGAACACTCCTCCATTGCTGGTGGGAGTGCGATCTTGTAAGACCACTCTGGAAATCAGTATGGCGGTTGCTCAGAAAAATGGGAATCAGTGTACCTCAAGATCCAGCCATTCCTCTCTTGGGTATATACCCAAATAGGGCATGTACTTACAACAAGGACATATGTTCAACCATGTTCATAGCAGCATTGTTTGTAATAGCCAGAACCTGGAAACAACCTAGATGCCCCTCTATTGAAGAATGGATTGAGAAAATGTGGTACATTTATACAATGGAGTACTACTCAGCAGAAAAAAGCAATGGAATCTTGAAATTCGCAGGCAAATGGATGGAACTAGAGGAAACCATCCTGAGTGAGGTAACCCAGTCACAAAAAGACAAGCAAGGTATGTACTCACTGATATATGAATTTTAGACATAGAACAAAAGACTACCAGTATATAATGCTCTTCACCAAAGAAACTAGGAAACATGAAGGACTCTAAGGGTTAAATGGTCCCCAGGAATGGAAGTGGCATGAACTCCCGAACTAATTGGGGGCATGAGGGTGGGGGGGGGAAGGAGCTGCTACAATAAGAGCAAGAGAAGAGGAGAAGAGGAGAGGAAATGGAGGGGCAGAAACATTGAGTTGGGGGAAGAATAGAGGAAAGAGAGCAAGATGAGAGATACGATATCAGAGGGAGCCACTGTAGGCCCGAGAAGGGATCAGGAACCAGGGAGATCTCCAGAGACCTACAAGGATGACACGATCTGACAATCCAGGCAATGGTGGAGAGGATAACCTAAAAACCCTCCCCCTAAAATGAGATTGATGACTTCTCTTTATGCCATCCTAGAGCCCTCACCCAGTGGCTGATGGAAACAGAGACAGACATCCACAGATATACAATGAGCCGAAATCGGGAATTTAGTTGAAGAGAGGGAGGAATGAAGAACGAAGGGGTCTGTACTAGGATGGAGAAACCCACAGGAACTGTTGGCCTGAACAAGGGAGAGCACATCGACCCCAGATGCTGTCCAGGAGGCCTGTACAAGACTGATCCAGACCCCAGAACATGGATGTCAATAAGGAGGCCTCTGCACTCCAGGGAGCCTCTGGTAGTGGATTAGTATTTTTCCCTGGTGCAAGAAGGGACTTTGAGAGCCCATCCCATATGAAGGGTTACACTCTGGCCCTGGACACATGGGGAAGGGCCCAGGATCAGCATAGGAAGACTTGGTGGACTTTGCTGAGCTCCCGTTGAGGGCCCTACCCTGCCTGGGGAGTAGTGGGTGGATGGGGTTGGGGGGATGGGCTGGGGGTGGGGGAGAAAGTTTGGGGGTGAGGGGAGGGAGAGGGAGAAGGGACTTGAAATAAGCTTGTTCCCTAACTAGAACTAATAAAATAAAATAAAATTAAAAAAAAAAAACAACAAAAAAAATAAAAAAATAAAAATAAAAAAGTGATAAAAACACTTTTTATTCTTGTAGTCACCCTGAGTAAAAAGAACATGAATGGACTCTATTTTTAATTAAGACACCGGGAGCTTTTAATATACATTTCTCCCCCTCCACCCCCAGCGCCTTTCTGACAAAGGGAAAAGATCCTGTGATAATTGCCAACATAGTGTGAGTCCAACCTGATTTGAAGAAAGAATCACAAGACCCAAATTCAGTACAGCAAATTCTCAGAAAACGTTTAAATCTTGGAATAAAGGACTAGACTTAAAGTCTTCTCATTACTGCCATGGACCCTGCTTGTACATTTGTCTCAGCCATAAGCCCTATAAAATCAATGAGAAGTGCCCACTATTAACCTTTGTGCTTGGGTATTTTAGTTGAGAGGAAAAATAATAAGAGCCTGCTAGTTTTAGAAAAGTCAATAAAGCAGGTACTTCTAAAAGGAGGATTGATGGTGGAATTGTGTGGTTATAGGATCATTCTTGGAACTGACATGTCCCCAGGGATACAAGACAAAACAGCTCAGGAAAGAGAATTCTCCCATGGTAATTCTGCATGAATTACACGGCACCTTAAGTGTTCCTAAGGCATGAGAGAAAAAGCATTATTCATGCCTCCCTGACCATTTCAGCTGAACACTGTAAAGTATTACAAAGAAGAGCTATGGTGCCATGCTGCTGGCCTGGAAAGCTTTACAGAAATCCCCCCCCAAGAGACTGTCTAAGGGGAGTTGGGGTGGGCAAAGTTTTTGTATATTAATTGTGAAATGGTTCTAAGAATGAGAACTGGCATGCAGGCAAAGGGTGTTGAAGGACATAAAGAGTAGGTGGGGACAGGCTGGACTGGGAGGAGGAAAGAGGGAAAGGAAAGTATAAAAGCCAGGGTGTTGCAAAGGGTTCAGTGAGTTGCCAGGAGCTCTAGAAGTGAGAAAGGGATGCATCTCAAGTTAAAAAAAAAATCACTTACGCACTAAGAGCAAAGAATGTATGCCATGCAAGACTAAAGAGATGTGGACTGAGGTATGAAAAACCACCCTGGTACCCATTCAAAGCATGAGTGTGCAAGGTGAATAAACAAGGAGTCTCTTTTATCAACTGCTGGCTCTACAAATGCCTTTCAGACAGATCTGTTTCAACATCTCACCTTGTGCTTTCTCTGCAAGCTGTTTTTACTAATGCCTGATGCTCAGTCCACTTGCCTGTCAAACAGTGTGCTCTGAGATGATCTATTGTTTGGAATGAAACACAACTCTTTTTTATTTCTAAGAAAGATGTCTCTTGTATAGTGTTTTGTGCATTTCCAAAATAATTTTTATTCTCTGCAAAGCTATGGAGCCTAAAATAAAGTGCAGAATCAAATATGCTGATCATGAAATCAAAGAGGCTCTGTCTGGAGACCAAACACTCTTTAAGCTGACTGAGGGAAACTAGAATTTTCATATGTACTTATTAATATTCATAGAAAGATTAAACCTAAATACTTACACACACTTTGCATTAAATAAGATGGTAAAACATGGCACTTTAAACTTGAATTTAACTTTTGAGGAACAAAATTTCAAAACAGTAACACCTGAGAAATTCTCATTTGTGTTTTCCTTCCTGAGAATGTCCTCGCTCTTTTTCCTATGCATCTCAGTTCTTAGTGCTTTAACTTCTCTCCTTCTCTAAGAAACTCTTCTTTATGATGCTTTACTGCAGCAACCCCTCACAGCTACAGGATTCATTTTCTCGTGTGGCCACTTAATATTTTTAAAAATAAATGCTCTTGTTTTCATAGCTAGAAAAAGCTCTTTCTGGAAAGGGGACCATTTGAAATAGTGGTTATTTATAACTTGAGGTATACTCATTAATGGAATTTTAAAAATGTAGTCACTGAGTGCTGACAAAATTGCTTCAACAAGATATGTGGAACCCATGGTTTATTCTCTGCCAAGATATATGTTTTGATCTATATGATTCATTTTGTGGGCGAGGTTACAAAGTCTCCCCTCCCCCAGGGAAGTCACTCAATAGCATGGATTTTATAAAATCTTACCAGCATGTGGTTTCATGTCTGTCTCTTCTGCTGTAAATATTGGAGAGGTTTCATGTGATCCACTTGTTTGAGAAACATAGCTCTACACTCTTTCCTATACAAAGAAACAGCATGAGTACAATGCTGACCAGAGGCAGTAACATGGTACTGTTTAATCTGTAAATTTAATTTTCCCATTCCTCCATGTGTTACAGGACTTCGTCCTCTTTACTGAGGGAGGGAGCAAACCAACTATACCCACAATAGAGCTATCCTCAAAACCCACAAATCCTGATCATACAGATAAAATGCTATTTGGTCCTGCACTGCTTTGATGTCACATGTCATCCAATAATGTCACGATTTGTTCTTCTTGTGTGCCAGGCACATCTGATAGAGTGTTTGTCTTAGTTAGAATTTTATTGCTACAAAGAGACACCGTGACCATGGAAACTCTTATTTTTGCTGTTCTTTTTTATTATTATTTTTAATTACTCATATTTATATATCCATCCCCCCTTCCCTTGCCCTCCCCTTCTCCCATGTTAAGGAGGCAGAGGCAGGAGGATCATGAGTTCAAGGCCAGCATGGAAACTCTTATAAAAGAAAACATTTACAATGACCTTTCTTATAAAGGAAAACATTTAACTGGGGATGATTTACAGTTTCGTAGATTTAGACATGGCAAGATGCATGGTGGCATGCAGGCAGACATGGTGCTGGAGAGGTAGCTGAGAGTTTTCCATCTTGACTGTGGGCATCGGAAGGAGACTGCATGCTACACCAGGCATAACTTGAACATGTAAGACCTTAAAGCCTGCCCCCACCTTGACACAATTCCTCCAACAAGGCCACACCTCCTAATGATGCAACTTCCTGTGGGCCAAGCATACACATAAGTCAGTCTATGTGGATTCTTCCTATTCAAACCACCACAGGGTTCCAAATAAATATATAAGCATTATACAAACAATTTTGGCAACATTACAAATTTCCAAATGACTCAGAATTTCACTGAGTCTTTGAACATTGTTAGAATAAATATAATTCAACACCTTGCTTACAAAGATCAGAAAAAATAAATCTACTTGGATTGAATGTCTGTATTTTAATGAGTAAACTTAGGTTAGAAATAAATTATAAGAACATTCTCCAGTCACATGCCTTTAATCCCAGTACTCAGGAGGCAAAGGCAGATGGATTTCTGTGAGTTTGAGGCTAGTGGTCTACAAAGCAAGTTCAAGGACAGCCAGAGCTACACAGAGAAACACTGTCTCAAAAGAAAGAAAGAAAGAAAGAAAGAAAGAAAGAAAGAAAGAGGAATATTCATTTACAATTTGGAAGCCATAAAGGAATCTTGGAAACAGAAAAAAAGTAGGACAATTAATCACACTCCAAGATGCACTACTCAAAGAAGGAGGATTCAATAGGGAGGGCCAGAGTAACAGCAGAGTATATAGGATGAAAGGGGATATGGGATTAATAAGTAACACCCAAGTCCTTTTGAAAAGCCACATGGAAATCTACTGCTCTAGAAACTTCTTACCATATAACATGTATTATGAAAGGAATCCAAATGGAGTCACCAATAACAGGGGAGACAATACCCCATCTAGACATCTTATATCACAAAATAAAATCTTCACTGCCAGGAAGGGGTTACATCTTCCGAGAGTTATTAACAAAATGAGTCCCATAGACCTCTCAAATATCACAAGCCATTGCCACAGCTATTTGTTACTTGTCATAACCTGACAGAAAGGCTGTATTGATGAAAACACAACTTACTTAAGTCATTGAACTTGGAGAAATTGAGCTGGTGTTCAACTAGCACCTTCACCCCTACTGGCTAGCCTTCATAGTCCTGGAACTATTTTTCATGCAATTGGAAGAGAAATGTAATCATCATTATCACCCAGATATAAACCCTGAGACTTACAAAGGTGATCTGCTTGTAAGATATACTGGTGGGGTAGGGACACAAATATTTTAAGGGTATCTAACCACTGCTTGATTGGACTTAAGTCTACTACATGAGATAGAACCCTTACCGGACACTGGTAAAGTACCTAGGGGAAAAACTACTACTATTATTCTGCTAAAGTAGCATAACAATAAAGTGACTCCTAATGACTTACTGCTATACCCATAAGTCAGTGCATTGATCCAACATCATTGGATTAGCTGATTCTTGCAATATATGGTATGCACCACAGAGATCCACAGTAGACAGTGTTCAAAGAGCAAGAGACTTCACAACACTCAGCCCTAAATGAGATGTCTTCATGAAACTGCTTGCTTTAAGGCTCAGGGATCTGCAAAAGAGAAGGCATAAAGACTGATCTAAGCAGTGGTGGAGAAAATCCCATTGATGCCCTTCCTTTATAATGAGATTGGTGTCTACCTTGGTTACCATTCCTAGAGCCTTCATCCAGTAGCTGTTCGAAGCAGAAACAGGCACCCACAGGTAAGCACTGAATACCCCTGGAATCCAATTGTGGAGAGGGAGGAGGGATGAGCAAAGGAGCCAAGATGGTGCTGCAGAAACCCGCAGAAACAGTTGACCTGACCTAGTGAGAGCATGGAGACCCTAGTCATAAAGCTTCGGAAACAGCATTGGACAGAACCAAGCCCTCTGAGTGTGGATGCCAGCTAGGAGGCTAAGACAGTCTATGAGACCTCTAACAGTGGAGCCAGTCTTTAACCCTAGAGCACAAATGGACTTTGGGAGCCCATTCCCTATGGAGGGATACTATTGCAGCCCAGATACAGCAAGGAGGGCCTAGGCTCTCCCCCAAATGATATGACAGACATTGACGGTCCCTGGTGGAGGGCCTCACTATCCCTGGGGAGGAGTTTGGGGATGGTTTGGGCGACGGTTGATGGGGAACATGGGGGATGGGAGGGCAAGGGAATGGGAAGGATGGATATGTGAATATGGGTAGCAATTAAAGAATTTAAATAAAAAGAATATGATCAAAATACATTGTACACAAAACTTAAATAAAGTCATTAACTAAAAAAACCCAGTAGCATAAATAGTGTTAAGTGTTTAATAGAGAAGTTCCTTTTCCATTTTCCTATAATTTAGGGAGAAAGATTCTACCAGGCAACCTTCTATATATGAGATAATTTCAATCCCAGGACAGCCAGAGCTTTACACAGGGAAGCCCTGTCTCTAAAAACCAATTAACCAACCGACCAAAGAAAAAAACAAACAATGCAAAAAACACTTCATGATAAGAAACCATCAATAGTGGTTGGAGACTGGACTGGTCAGTGTTTGATCACCTCCCCTATGCTGTTCCTGTGGGGACCATGCATTAGTGAGATACAGTTCAGATGGACAACTAGGGGAGAAGAAGCTAAGCTGTCCTTCTCATTTTCATTGCTGAGAAGCATGGAGCAGAGCCTGATGCCTGCTGGTCAGGACACGGCTAGACACAGAGATGCTGGGAAGGACCTGGGTTTAGTGAGCCTCAGTGTCTATCACCAACTAATTAAAGTTCATGGAAAGTCTGAAACAACGGCTATGTACAGTAGGTTTTATTATCATCCAATGATGGTAAATGTTAATAACTGTGGGACTGGGGAGATGGCTCCATGGTTGAGAGCACTTGCTATTCTTGCAAGGGACCTAGGTTTGGTACACAGTGCTTACAAAGTGGCTCACAAGTGGCCTTTTTAGTCCCATTCCAGGGAATTCAGCTTCTTCTTCTTCTTCTTTTCTTCTTCTTCTTCTTCTTCTTCTTCTTCTTCTTCTTCTTCTTCTTCTCCTCCTCCCTCCTCCTCCTCCTCCTCTTCCTCCTCCTCCTCCTCCTCCGCCGCCGCTGCTGCTGCTTCTGCTTCTGCTTCTGCTTCTGCTTCTGTTAGAAGTCACCAGGCATGCTCACAGTTCACAGTGCACAACATGTTCATATACATAAAATGAAAATAAATATTTTTTTTAAAAAACAAGTTTTTGGAAAATAAAAGTGCTTGTGGGGGGAGTTTATTTGAGCTGTTCAAACTACTGGTCTGTGACCATCAAGTCTAACAACAAAGAAAGATGCTGAAAGGATATTTTTAACCCTCTTATCTCAGACTGTCCCTCTGAGCCTGAAATGTCCATCGCACACATGGCTAACACTGAGACAGGAGATAGGTAACAGCATATTATCTACACAGGAAATCATGACACACCACAAGCTGAAGGTATTTCCAATCCAGGGAACAGCTGCCCTGGGAAAGAAGACATCTGAACCTTGGCTGACCCATTTCAACAGCAATCTGCAAGCTTGGTGATGAGTGGAACGGGAGACTACTGGAGGGTAGAGGAAGCTTGCACCTGAGGTCACCTGGCTTCCTGAGATAGTCAGTGGGTCTGGCCACATACTATGCTGGCCAAGTGTGTTAAGAATTCTAAAAGGAAAGACAAGTCAGCTGTCTCTCAAGGGCTGGCCTGTACAATGTTTTAGAAAATGATTCTCTTACAAAATCAGCAGAAGATACTTTGTTGTTGGACTACCCTCAGCAAATGTCTAAAGAACAGACACACTAATGAGACCCTTTCCTGAGCTCCCCACAGCTAAAAGAAAATCTTAGACCTTGGGCAGGAACTGGGCTGTGACTTAGCAATTCTGAACATTGGCTCAGTTCTGAACTTGAAAAGGTCCTTAATCGTTAGCAGATTCACTGGCCTACCACAAAAAGAAATATTTATGACGATTGCTGGGGATTTGGGGAACTAAGAGAGGACGTTTTATTGTCACACTTCTGAGGAAGGTGGCTGTTTTCCTTATAACCTACTCAGGGGAAAATGTGGTATTAATGGTGGACATGCTAAAATAGGCCTAAACCTTCAGAACACCAAGCAAACGTGTCTTGCTTTATCAAATGATTTGTCTCTTCAGTGGAGCTGGTCCATGGTTTACAATGATTTGACTTAAGCTTTTCCCCAGCATTACTAAGGTCAAAAACAAAGGTGCATTCACATATGTTCAGAATTCTGATCTTTCCTTAGGCTAGTCATCTGTGGTGCTGTACTATGTCTCCATGCCAAATGCTGGTTAATGGTAGCTTTAGATCATCCTCACATCAAAACCTTTCTCAGTATCAGGGAAATCCAGAAAAGAAATTAAGCCTTTCAGAGCTGGAGAAGGAAGAGGACAGGAGGAGAAGGATAACGAGGAGAGAGGATGAACAGGGAAGGCAATAGAGGAGGATACTGATGGGGAGATAGAGGAGGAGAAAAGGAGAGAGAAGTGGGAAAATAACTTGGAGGATGCTACGCCCCCTTTCCCCATTGTTGTCACTTAGGATAGTGTATATACCTAGTTAGGGATAGCTTCCTATTGTTTATGGTTGGGATTGGAAGGAGGTGTTCAGGCTTGGACACCTCTTTCAGATGACTTTAGGGTTTAGTTAAAATAGATAGTTAGGATGTGACATAAGCAGATTGTTGTATCTTCTTATATTTTACTTTATGATTGTTAATTTTGGATACTTTACATTAAGTTTTAATCCTCTTTTAGACTAAAAGGAGAATTGCAGGGGATGCTGTAGCCACGCCTACTTAGGGGTTGGCTACAGGTGTGCCTGACCACGCTTGCAAAGGCGTGGTCAGGGTAACGTAGAGTGAGACTTTCAGGGGACTGCATTTTCTCTGTCTGTTTCACTTTGGTACTTGCTGGACAGACCACTGCCATGCTGACTGGCTAGGTCGCTCTGTAAGTAAGGCTTTTCCCTATTAAATACCCTTGTATTTCTACTTGACTCCATATTGATAATTTTCCACTATAGAGAAAGAATGCAATGAGGAGGAGGGTGAAGGGGGTAGGAGAGAAAGAGAAAGGGGAAAGATACAGAGGAGGAAGAGGAGGCACAGCTGAGCTTGGGGAAGATGTCTGGCAGGCTGTCACCCTGGAGAGCTGTATAATACACTCTATGATCACTAGCAAAGTTGTTTAGGTGATTCCAAAAGTGAGGTCAGATACTGCTGCATCCATGAAAAGTTCCCTGGTGACACAGCTGAAGACTTCCTACTTTGCAAACAACCTAGCCATATACAAAAAGTGCACATTAAGACTGCATTCTGTAAGAGTTATATACTTTCCTCCAAGTTTATCCCAAAGCCAAGCCTTTTATCTTTCAAATCAGTCTTCAGAATCAGCACCACATATCCAAAGCCTAGTATTATGTTGTGGTGTACTTACTCTGCTCTGTAAAACATAGAAATCCTCAGCAAACTGCACCACTCATTTCCCCCAAGAGACCTGCCTTTGTACCAAGTGCCTCCAACAAGCTGGCTCTCTAGGAGTGGGAGAGGGAGGGGTCTTTAAATAGACACATGAGGCTCTGGAGTGAGGAGGAGGAGACATTAGGTAATGTGTTTGGAGGGACAAGAAGTAGAGGATCCATTTAAGATTTCCAAGTGACACATGCTGCTCTAAAACACATTTAGTTAAGTCAACATTAAAGTGATGTGACCCGAACTCAGATGGAGAAAACCTCCACGTTATCTCTCAAATGCAGACCCTAGCCTGTAATGTATACATACACAAATACATGCAAGCAGGTGTAAGTGTGAGTAATCCTAAAAACCTGGAAGTGAAACCAGCAGAGGGTGACAGGAAGTGATGAGAGTGATAAAGAAGGGAGGTGGCGGTGGGAGTCAGGTAATGAAAGGCATGGGGCAGCAGAGAGGAGAAGAATCTATGGGAGAAGCCTACATGGGAAGGACAAGGGGCTGGTCATAATGATACCTAACACATTATATGCTTATTTTTAAAAATAATAAAATCTATATTATAATATTTTTATTTATCATGTGAGAATTTTATACAATCTACCTTGACCATATTCTTTCCTCTCCCCCACAGCTCTACCTACTTTCAATCTCCCTACCCTCTAAATTTCATGTTCTTTATCTTAAAAAAAGGAAAACAAAAGCATGAGGTCGAATTTTTGTTAGACAACTAACCCTTGAGTATGAGGCTGCACTGGAGAGTGGTTGACACACCCACTCATTGTTCCTCCATTGTAGAAAAATAGATTTCCTGTCTCCCAGCAGCTAACAACTGGAGTAACTTCTTGGCTGGGGATGAGACTTTGTGTCTATTTTCCCTCCTCTGTGCAGAGATTTTTGTCTGACTTGAGTGTGTATAGCTCTTGTGATTGCTGCCATGATCTCTGTAAGTTTGTATGTGTACTTTCCCTGATTTATTTAGAAAATTCTGCGTCCTTGGAATCACCCACCATTGCTGGATATTACAATCTCTCTGCCTCCTTTTGCACATAGATATCTGAGCCATGGTGGAGGGTTTTGATAAAGGCATTCATGTAGGGCTGAACACTCCAGTCTCTCACTCTCTGCACATTATCAATTTTGAGTCTCTGTGTTAATTTCTATCTGCTGCAACAAGAAGCTTCTGTGATAGGGGTTGAGTGATGTGCTGATTTATAGGTATAGTAAGATGTCATTAGGAGTCGTGTGATTGCTGTGCTTATTTAACAGAATAAAGGTAGTCAGTTTCCCCAAGCCCATGACCTATCTATTATAAGGTTATTGGCCTTCTTATCAGTGTCAGATGAGAGATACATCTCATGGAACAGTCATTAAATCCAATCATCAAGTGGCTACTTTTACTCCCGTGACATTTGTATCACTATTGAACCAATAGGCATATTTTGCAGGTAGGTCATTATTAAACTTGAAGGTGAGAATGATGATAATGCTTTATCCTACAGTATCATTCTATGAACACTAACCAGAGGAGTAAGGCTTCCAGTTGAGTAAATGCTAGTTTTTCTGTGTTCCATTATATAAGTATGTAGTGTCTTCAGCAATAGGGTCTGACCATTAAGTTCAAGAGGGTAACAAACAGCATTGGCAATAGCCTGTAATGTTTGGGGAGGTTATCTATGAGTCTTTGTTAAAGTTCTATTGCTGTGAAGAGACACTATGACCACAACAGCTTTTATAAAGTAAGCCATTTACTTGGGTCTTGCTTACAGTTTCAGAGTTTTAGTCCATTATCAGCATGGTGGCAGGCAGGCAGATACGGTGAAGAAGGAGCTGAGGGTTGTACATTTGGATCTAAGACAGCAGGAAGAGACTCTGAGCTTGGCATGGGCTTCTGAATCCTCAAAACACACAGTGTCACACTTCCTCCAACAAAGCCTTACCTACTCCAACAAGACCTTACCTCCTAATCCCTGCTAGTATCACCACTCCCCAAAGACCAAGCATTCAAATATATGAGTCTATGGGGGCCATTCCTACTTGAATTACAAGATTCCACTCCCTGGTCCTCATAGGCTTATAGCTCTCTTAGGCTCTTCCATATCTTGTCTGCAGCTTTCTTCAGCAGGTATCCAATGACTCTGGCATCTCCAACATCTTAGTGTCTCCAAGGCAATACAGACATTACATTCCCAGTTTCATGAAAAAGCCTCTCCCTGTGCAGGGGTATCTCTGACACAGCCTGGCCTCTACAGCTATCCTTAGTTGTGGAGGCTGATTCCATAACACCTTTCTTCTATTCTTCACTCTGTTAAGATAAATCTTTCCGCCATAAGCTGCCTGAGCCCCACTGCCATGGGTGCGCTTTACACCAGCCGCCTGCCTGAGTTAGGGCCCAAATTAATACACAAAGAGACTTATATTAGGTTTAAAGCTGCTTGGCCAATGACTAGGATTCTCATCTGTTAGCTCAGTATTAATTATCATAAATCTATATATTTTATAAGACTTATAGAGGATGCCTTTCTCTGGCACCCTCTCTTGCCGGTGGCTCACATCCTGCCGCTGGAGGAGTAGAAGAGAAAAAGAGGGACCCTTCCTATTTCTCCTTCCTCAAATATGAGTCTCCTTGCTATGTCACTTCTGGCCTGGATCACCACTTCTCTACTACATTTCCCAGAATCCTCTTTGGCTCCTAGTCCTGTCTACTTGCTGTCTCATTGGCCAAACAGTATTTTATTTATCATCCAGTAAAACACATACACAGTACATTCCGCATCATTTCCTCTTTTCTATCTAAATAAAAAGAAGGATAACTTATCTTCTATAATAACTGAAGAAAACTATAACCATAGCTATCTGTCTGCAACTCTATCAAAGACCACAGAAGGATAATATGTAAATGCTATAGTATTTTATTTATCATCCAGTAAAACACATACACAGTACATTCCCCATTATCACTCTAAAGCCAGAACCACATGACTGAAGCTGCTGAATTCTGCTGGTTGTGGGACTAGAACTTGCCCCCCTTGTTCAAATATATTTTTGTCAGGTTTCTGTTTTTGATGGTTTTCCTTATACCCCCCCAAGCTTTTCTTTAATTCCTTTTCACAATTTGGAAGCTTTGCTGGGTGGGGTCTTGTTTTCAAGATAACCCCTTCCTTTTTCCATTTAGTGTCAGGCTTTTCTTTCACCTTATCCTCTTGAGCACTGGATTTACCTTTGTTATGCTTTCTGGTGCTCCTTTTCTCCTCAAACTGTACATTTTATATTTTTCCTTGCTCAGCTTGTTCCTTTTCATTATAAATCTGCATAAGAATAAGCACTAATAGTCGCTGTATAGATAAAGCTGGGGGATATTATGTCAAGTGAAATAAGCTACATATAGAAGACAAACATTGCAAAAATCTCACAAATGTAAAATTTGAAAATGTTCATCTCCTGGGAGACTGGCTCAAGGTTAAAGCATGCCACCCATAATTGTGAAGATTGGAGTTCAGACCCCCAGATCCCATATAACATCTGGGAAGACATGGCTGAATCTATACCTTTCAGCCCTTGGGAGGCAGAGACAGAGATCCCTGGGGCAACCTGGCTACACAGAGCAGTTGAAGTGAAACTCTGCAGTCATCGAGAGACTAAAGAGAGTAGAGAGCCACTGAGGAAGACACCCAACATCAATTTTGGGTCTCTATATGCATATATGAGCATGCATGCACACAGACATCCACACCACGCATGCATAATGGATGTAAAACTGAAATTAGGTGCTCTAATTTATGGCATAATGGCTATAGATAAAACAGTGTTCTTTGCTGGAAACTTGGTGAAGGGGATTTTTAGTATTTTTTTCCCTTCAAACCTCACGCTGTCTCACTTGGTGATGAATGTGTTGGTTAACTTGATTGTGGTAATCAGTGCACCCTAAATACATATAGAAATCACCACTCTGTGCACTTTCAGTAAATGCAGCTTTTACTTACCAATTACAGTGCACTAAGGTTGAAAATAGTAATATGTAAATCCCCAAGTGTTTATTTACTTATCTGAATTGTGCAAGAATTCAGCACTGAGGAAGTTTAAAAAAAAAATCCTCTGGATTTGTTTTAAACTGATCCTCAGTCAGGCAGTACAAGTACAGCATAACTTCCCATGCAGATCTGTGCTATGGGGCCAACATTACTTTAATGCTGAGAAGCCAAGGCTTAGGTCAAAGTCCCTTATTGTTTCCTGTTGCACACGTGAATGGATTAGTCTAGACAGACATCCCTGTTTTCAAACTTCAGGGCTTATGTCTATGCTAATAACTGAATGAAACATTTGCTATATGAGCTGAGTAGGTCTGCTTTGTGACTTAGAAGCCACACTGTGCGTGGTGTGTAAACCTTGCATCCTCCCCAGATGCCAGTATCCCTTCAACAAATAGCATCTTAACACATATCACCACCAAACTGTTTTCATTTTATAAGAGATGGAGAAAGGCAGAGCTACTCCCCAAGGAAAAATCATAAAGCGACTTAAGAAAAAAATCCCGTAACACAAGTATTATGAGATAAAATCCAAAAAGGAAGGAAATTCAAAACCCAGATCACCCCTCCCCTTTTTAGCCCCAGAAGTGGCATAACTGCTTCAACATCCAGGAGTTAAAAACCAATATAAAAATAACCATGCATAGAATGCTGCCATTTCCCCCTAAGTTCTCATAGCAATTTATTCAAGTCATAGCTTGAAATCTTGGCTCCTGACACTGGCAGAACTCAAGTTTACAGGATGAGAAATCTAATTGCAAAACTTACTTGCACAAGAAACCAAAAAATGAGCAAAAACACATGGGGGTCTGAAGTGCACGGATTTGACTGGACCAGTTGAGGTTTCTAACGACAAAAGGCTGGGTTTAAATAAATTATACTTTGGACTACACTGACTAATGCAGAGAATTTCAATTTGTTCTTGGGGGACACCTCAAATGATCCAAGAGCCTGCCCAAGTCAACCAGCTGTCTCTGACTTTGTAACCCTGGAAGACAAAAGCTTCTCTTGAGAGTGCTGACAGAAACGGAAAGTTTGCAACAGAAGTATGTCCTGAGAGTGGCCATGGCTATTTGCTACTTAAATCATTTGTGTATCAGGGCCACCACATGCAATGGAGGATGAAGATTTTTGCAGTGTCTCTGGAGGTGAGGGTTCAGGACAGCATGGAAGCTTTCCTGCATGATGCATGTTTCAGCCTTTTCTGCATGAAAAGGACTTTGGTGGATGGATGTTCTGTGTGAGAAAGGAGAGATTAAGAGACACAGCCAATTTCAAGAAATTTACCCAGTAATGTGGTTGTGTGTACACACACACATTTATTACAAGGACCACAGAATTGAAACCAAACACCCTGTGAATTCAGTAAAATCCTCTTTTCCTAGATACAATAATTTCTTTCTCTTCTAAATTCTCATGGTATTTTGTGCCTTTCTGTGTCACCTTGATTTAGAAGAGAGAAAATAGCAATACATGGTATATCAGATGATGAAGATAATGTCTGTACATGGAGAACTGTAAAATGTAAATTATTTGGTTGAGATATATAGTCAATTTCAGTTTAACAAGGCCGGCATTTATCAATTGCCTCTGAGGCACTGTCCCAAGTACTAGACACAATCTAGATTTTCTTGTGCACCTTGAAATGATCTCCTAAAGAATAATTTGAATCTCCATAGTTAATCCAAGTTATGAATAGGAATAAGCACTTAATTAGGAAATAATATTCATCTTATAAAAGTGAATAGTGTCATTTCTGAGAGTGGGACCTTCCTGTCACAGCTCATGTTTACAGCCTGAGTTTTCATTTTCTTAAAGTATGAGAAACAGAAATGATAGTAGGAAAAATATTTTCTGAATCTGAAAATATCTAGGATTATATATTTATCTACTTTAATGGAACTCTACTGACAAGCTTTTCTCTCGCCTATAAAAGTTAGGAGGGCTGGTGGATCCATAGTCATATGTCAGAGTGAGTTGTTTCCAAATGCAATTGTGTTGACCACACATGTAAACCACCATGACTATGGAGGCCATCGTGTCTAAATGGGTGTTGGGTAAGGGCAGAAGCAAGAATTCAAGGCTATAAATTTTCTTGGGTGCTATGATACATTATCAGCAAACTCAGTGTTTTGAAACAAGAGAAATTTACACTTTTCCTGTTTTATATACCAGAAGCCTCAAGTCAAGATGGTGTTATTGCCCCCGCCCAGGCTCTAGAAAAGAAAAAAATTGTTCATTCTTCCAAGTTCAGGTCACTATTGTTATTACTTGAATTATGGCCACACCACTTCTTCCCCTCCCCCACACCACAATCTCTACCTCCTTCATGCAGTGTCTTTTCCACATCACACTTTTTTGTTTTAAAGATTTCCAATCATTGGATTTGAGTCCTGCCAAGATAATCAATGATGATGCCCTTTTGATGTAATTTAATTACATCTGTAAAATATTTTAAAATAAAGTCACATTCTTAATGTCTGGAGGCCACGGCATAAACATTTGTATTGTGGGGCTACTACTCAACTCTCTATAGACACCAAAGAATCCTTAGAAGTAACTCTTTGAGAAGGAAGAGTTCAGGCTACTATGTTTAGCTTCAAAGCAGTGTGCCAGGGATACAGGTCATCCAATAACAGCAAATTATGTTAATTTAATTAACCTTTGTTTCTATGGTGCTAGATCATTAAAATTTCTGTAATGGCATTTAAAAAAATCTCATTACAGATTGAAGGGTATCAGCCTTTTGTGGGACTCGAATGCTTGGAGTCAGCTTGCTCCAGCTAAAACAAAGGGAAAGGACATAGAATATCAACTGAAGCTCTCAGGCCTCTACTTGGATCTCAGAGGTAGAAGTGACAGGTGTGTACATTGACAGAATATCTCCTAAGCAATACTATACTCAGGTAGCAGAGATATTTTGGAGCCCTTGGAACAGAGTAAATTCCTTGGTAAGTGACAAAGCTGGAGCTAACAATTATTGTCCATTAGTAGATCTTGTCAAGTCCAGGATATTACTTCATGAGAATGTTCCTGGGTAATGTCTTACTTTCCTGTTGCAGGGATGAGCTGGGTGATAAGAAACCTAGTCAAATGCATTTTTAGCCATGTTATTTTGAGAAAACCAGGTGTCAACAGGGGTTCATTGATCCCTACATAAGACAAATACATTGGAGACCTTTC
Organism: Cricetulus griseus; assembly: GCF_003668045.3. Lineage (NCBI taxonomy): Eukaryota > Metazoa > Chordata > Mammalia > Rodentia > Cricetidae > Cricetulus > Cricetulus griseus. Next base: position 357,749,841 of record NC_048595.1, on the reverse strand, counting down.
ATTTGCACATTCTAACAGTAGAGCCATGCAACTTGTCTTCTGTGCTACTTCTTTGTGTTTTTCTGTTTTTTTTTTTGACTCCTAAGATAAGTGTCTAGCCATGGAAAGGGGGACTGGTAGCTTAGTAGACTCCAGTCTGACAAGTCATGAACTGCAGAGATGTTGTTCAATGTACAGTGCAGTTATGTTCCATTATTTGCTTAAACCACTGCATACTAAAAGCACATTTAGTGAACCTGGGTTGCCCAACATCATAGCTTATCCTATCCTACATTTAATGTGCTCAAATAGCATGTAGCATCACAAGAGAGTATAGCATTGCATATAGGCTGCACTAGCCCAGGAAAAGATCAAACCTCAAAAATAGAAAATTACACATGGATAGCTGAGTGCCTTTTCTCATTGAATGGCATGGTTATTCTGTTTCTTACTTTCTGAACAGGGGCTAACCTTGTTCTGTGGCAGTATAATCAGTTTAGAAGTCAAAATATCTATATGTTGGTTAAATGATAGGCAGCTACCATGTGTGTCCTAAGGTACCATCCCTGACCACTCCATCATGGGAGATCTTGTTCCCACTAGATCTCTTCATTAGTATTGGCTGAAGCTTGGGAGCATCTGGAATCCACTCTTTCTGTGTAGCCAATATCTGTTGTGTCTGACCAATGATTGTTCCATAATAATTGCTAATGTTTTGAATGTCATCCTTGCACCTGTGATCTCTGGTCGAATTCCTCTTCCTAGATTCCAAGAGGTGCTATTGTTGGCACAGTTTTCTTCTTGCTGGGAAGAGAAAAGATGACACACACACACACACACACACACACACACACACACACACACACCAGTTAAACTTTTATTCTACTTTTTATTTTAGACTTCTTTTTTTCTTTTGTGAGACAGAAGCTCATGAATCCAAGAATGGCCTCTTACAGACTTTTGTAGCTGAGGATGACCTTGAACTTCTGGTCTTCCTGCTTCTACCTCCTGAATACTGGAATTGCAGGTATGTTTTACCTGTTCATGTCTTTCTAGCGATTGTAGCTAAAACTTCATGCATGCAAAACAAAGCACTTTACAAATTGTGATTCCCCAGTGCCAATTTCAGTTTTTAAGTGTATTTTTAGGTCTGTAGTAGAGTTGATGTATAATCTCAAAATCTTTTCTAATGCTGAAATTCTATGATCCCATACTCATTCAAGAAAAATTACTGGTATTTAAAAACAAATCACGAATGACTATCAATAATCAGTACAAAAATTTGGCTGTGAATTGATTTCTATCACCCAATCTTGGAAGCAGTGAGCAGTAGAATTCTGACCATAGAGATCAATGATCTAACCATAGTATTTTCTCTCATGTTCCTCCAATGAACAGGAGTAAAGCTGTGGAGTCAGAAAACATTTCTCATTTGTACCACACAACACCTTTAGTAGGCCAGGTCCTGACAGAGTCAATCAAAAAGCACTAAGAGACTGTTCTGTGTGATGCTATATCAGCTATTGTTTGGCAATTCCTGGGTTTGTCTCTATTTACTGCCCCCTCCCCTTTACTCACAGCTGCAATTATAGGATCACAAAATGTCCATGTGACAAATGATGGAAGATCATCATTAGGTGTGAGGTAAATGAAAGGCTTGGAGCATCTCCTACCACCTGTAGCTCCCCTCCACTTCTGCAGCAGTTCTGGCTTTACAGAGGCTTTTTGTGTTTACATTGGAAGTGTCAATGCTTGTGGAAATGGAAAACCTGTTATTATGGTTGGTGTGTCCATTGACAGGTTCTCACTGAGATGTCATAGATCTAGAAATTTCTATTACTTAACTGGTTCAGAGTGATGAGGAAAATAAAGTGCACAAGACCTTACAATAAGAAACAAATACTCCTCAGCTTCCCTCTTCTGTTAACTTTGCAGCTCCTAAGTCCCCACCTAGGAAGGGAGGCTGGTAAGTTGCTGTCTTTTTTTTTTTTTTTTGAATGGCATGAATAGGTGCATTCTTTAATTTTTTATTTTGAATTTTTAATTTATTTTACATACCAACCACAGTTCTCTCTCTGCCCTCTCCCAGTCCCGTTACCTCCCCCCACTTTCCTCCATTTCCCCATCCCCTCCTCAGAGAGAGTAAGGCTTCTCACGGGGAGTCAACTAAGCCTAGCATAATCAAGTTGAGGCAGGATCAAGCTTCTCCCCACCCTGAATCCAGGCTGAGCAAGGTATCCCACCATAGGGAATGGGCTCCAAATAGCCAGTTCATGCACCAGGGATAAATCCTGGTCCTATTAGCCAGTTCATGCACCAGGGATAAATCCTGGTCCTATTGTCAGGGGTCCCACAAGTAGACCAAGCCACACAACTGTCACTCACATTCAGAGGGCCTAGTTTGGTCCCATGCAGGCTCCCTAGCTGTCATTGTCCTAGGAAGGGAGATAAGATCTCCTGGGCAAACTGGAGTGGGAGAAGGGAGGCAGTGGGAGATGAGAACATGAGGTAATGTGATCATGGTTGAGTTAGGGGAGGGACTGAGGTGGAGAGATATCTTGATAGAGGGACCCATTATGGGGTTATGGAGAAACCCAGTGCAGGGAAATTCCCAGGAATCCACAAGGATGACACCACCTAAGACTTCTAGCAATAGTGGAGAGGATGTCTGAAACAGCCTTCTCCTGTAATCAGATTGGTGACTACCATAATTGTCTTCATAGACCTTCATCTAGTAACTGATGGAAGCAGATGCAGAGATTCACAGCCAAGCACTGGGTAGAGGTCCTGGAATTCAGTAGAAGAGAGGGATTATATATGCAAGGGAGGGGGTCAAGATCATGATGGGGAAACCCACAGAGACAGATGACCTGAGCAGTGGAAGCTCATGGACACTGGAGTGCTGTCCTTATCTTATAGGCCTTCCATGTGATTGCTTCCCTGTGCTTTGGGTTATGAAGAAAGAACTGAAGAAATGTGCCAATACCAGGTGTAAGGTTTTCATGTACAGCTTTGCCGGCCTTGGAGTATGACAAACAGTTCACTGATTTAAAGTATTTCCATATATACATTGAACTAATGTGTTAGTCATGGATTTGAGTTATTAACATAATTAATGTCTTTAAAATGACTGACTTGGAATTAAAATATCTTAAGTTATAGGTTCATTAGGTCAGACTTTTCTAAGCAGTCTGGCTCAACCTGCACCTTGAGAAAGGGTGTTGTAGAAATCATTGCAGATAAAACAATGTTGACAAGTGACAAATGCCCAACATCCATCAAAAGGACAAAGAAGACGCTTGCTCATATTTTAAAATGGAGACCAAATCACTCAGTCCAGATGAAGGTGGTATTTAGCAATAGCATAGTAGCACTGGGAATGTTCTCTCCACTTTGAGTGGAGAGGTGGAGAGAGCTGAGGATGAAGAGGCCCAGAGAAAAGAGTGATGGGGTTGTTACCAAGAAGTGGAGTGCATTTTACATATTGCATAAGTCAGTATGTGAGTAAGTCAAGGCATGTTTAGGTTAGTATAAGGTGTGAGTGGCATTCATTGACCCCATTGCTGAATGTCCCCATCATTTCAATGTGCTGGGGAAGGAGTCACTTTTCTTTCTTCATTAGGCAATTCTTGGAACTGGTCCTCAGTGGTCAAGTTTTGACATTTATGACTTCAGACATCCCAGTTATTATTTCTGTCTTTTGAGTCCCAGGACAAACACTAGCTTACAAAGGGTTAAGTTGGTGTGTTGATTTTCCCTGGTAATAGTGAGCTCAATAGCCTATGATAGGTCACTTGTAGGAGAAAGATGTGTCTATTTGTTTTAGGAACATGAACATTTCTTATAGGTGAAAAAGAGAAGTGTTATGATTTTTGTTTTCAATTGGTGAGTAATAACTGTATACATTTATGGAATTCAGTGTGATGCTTTGTTGTATGTCAAGTGGTGGGACTAATTATTAAATCAAGATAATGCTCATATCATCTTACTGGTTTCACTTTTGTATTGAGAGCATTTGTAATTTAGACTTCTAGTAATTTTGAAATATATAATATCAATAGCGTTGCCATGCTGGCTAAGAGGACACTAAAAATAAATTTATCCCATCTGACTGAAAAACTGTACCCAGTTTCTTCCATTTCCCCTTGCTTATGTCCCTCTGTCTCAACCTCTACTTTATGCTTTTAGGTGTTTAACTTGTTTTAGATTCTACATACAATGGACAATGTGAAACATTTCCCTTACCATGCTTCACTTATTTTATTTAGTGTGATATACATATGTTGTAAAAAATGGCAGTATGCTTTCTTTGAAAGTCTAGCATTCTATCACATACATATATTTCTTATATAACATATTTCTATGATTTTAGTATATGCAGGAAAATACTCACTGACTTCAGTATTTTCTATAACTGAGGCATCTTTTTTTCTGACTTCCAGACTTTTAAAGATTTTATGATTCAGAATTCTCAATATTAAATAGCCTCCCTCCCCATTAAAGCCATCTTTTTAAATAAAATCTCTCATCACCCATATAACCAGATTGTTTCTCACAGGTTTCTGGCTAAAAAGAAAGGAAATGAGGAGACAGAGGAGAGGAGAGGAAGCAAACGGAAGACGAGCTTTTTCAAGAATCAGCCACAACCTCCAATTCTAACAGGCACGTTGGGGGTTTCCTGCCCATGAGTCAGAAGAAAGTTTTCCAAAGCCCCTGAGAAAAACTGCTAGAAGGAACAAATTTTTTCCCCAAACTATTTTTCCTCTCAGCTTACAGATGTCAATAATGTCTCTTACCGAGGGCAGCACAACAGCATCTCTTATACTTGCATTACAGTAACAGTGCAGGGGCAGCATCACTTTGAGGACAGCCATTTAGAGATTAAAGAAAAAATAATGGATTATTCCAAATATATATATATATATATATATATATATATATATATATATATATATATGAGCTCTCTAGCCGCTAAACATGTTTCATCTATTCAACTAAGAAATAAAATTCACCAACACATCCCATACCTTTTCCTTACATTGACAGTTATACACTTGCATATATCCAGGGCAGTTTCATTCACCTTTGTGACCTTATCTCACCCCTTCCTACTCCCGCTGACAGCCGGCCCCTTCCTCCCTGCCTTCCTTCTTTTAATTAAAAAAAAATTGCTTATTTTTTGATATTGTAATTACATCATTTCCCCTTCCCTTTCCTCTCTCCAAACCTTCTCATATACCCCTCCTTGTTCTCTTTCAAATCCATGACCTCTTTTTCATTATTTATTATGATATATAATACATATTATATATTCCTAAACACATAAATACAACCCACTGATCTATATAAATTTGCTTTTATTTTTGGTTCAGCACCCATGGCAGGCAGTCACATGTTACATGCTCATGACTGTACTGGCCATGTCATATTCATAAGACAGCTATGCATCACACTCCTTCACATCCTTAGCTCCCCACAGTTCTTTTTATCTATTTTCTACAATGTTACCTGGGCTTCAGAGGTGTGGCATAGATGTTCTATTTAGGGCTAAGCACACAGCATGCATGTCTTACCAGCACTTTTATCAGTTAAAGGCCCTCACTGTGACTGTTACCCACTGTGACCAAGGAAGAGAGCTGCCCTAGTACATGGGTATACACACAAATGTTTAGAAAGTCACTTTAACTGTATGTTCATTTAGCAAAACGTCAAGAGTAGATTTCCTGCACAGAACCTGTAGCATCCATAGTTGTAGGCTTTTGTCAGGAATGAATTTCCTCTGATGGAGCAGGCATCAAATCCAATCAAGAAACTGTTAGAGACCCCAAGAACATCCATGCTACTGTTGTAGTAGCAGTCCTGTCTTGTCAGATAGTTCAGCATGGTGATGTGCAAGGTTTTCACTGGGGAGTGGTTGTTGATATGTGTTCTTCCTCATCAGCCTGCATGGCACCTTTGGCCCTTATGAACACTGGCCAACAGGAAAAAATTCTAGCTCAATTCCAGTTTGGTGTCCCTATGTCCTGTATCCAGAGCATGTGTTGTTCAGCAATAGTGTGTTCATCCAGTTGTAGTGGATAATTCAGAGCATTGACAATAGATGGTTTTTTTTAATGCATCTGGGTGCTACATAGGCAACTAACTTGTAGAAAGCTATTCTACACCCAGCACTGGTGTGTTTGGAAACCTTTGACATCTGGGAGCAGAGTTAACCCAAATACAGAGTCTTTATGCTCAAGTTCCCTTTAAAAAATGATATTTTAAATTATAAACTTAAAATTAGTGTTTCTATATGGCTTTTTTCATATATTCAAAGATTTTGTTGACCTTCCCTGTCCACCCTTTCCATATTGGCCCGTCTATCTCCCTTTAAACATTTCTTCCTCTAGTGTTTCCCCATTATACTTTCATATTACATATATTTTCAATTTTTTGTACTAAGATAAATGTTAATAATAGTCCTTTGGTAAATGTGGAGGTTTATTCAGACATAGGCAAAATAGTTATAAAGCAGTTCAATAATTTCCCCAAACACATTTATTTTGATAACTACAAATTTTACTTTTTATTTTTAAGATTTATTTGATGCATTTTTTAACAAATCAGTCGCCTTGTCATCAGATATGCAATTTTATATTGATTCACAAATAGCTGGGATGTTCAGTACATTTTAATTTTCTATTTACTTTTCTAGTTATTTCCTTTTTAATTTTGACAGTTTCATACATGTATACAGTGTGTTGTTCTCATATGCACACAGCTGTTACAGTCTTTCATCCCCTTCTCACTCTCTTCAACTTTCTTCTTTCCAACCAATTCCTCTAGTACTTACCTCTTCTTTGTATGAGTGAATTTTAGAAGTAAGATTCTCGCTACCAAAATATGATAGCAAATTATACTAAGAAACAACCCTACCTGTTGTGTAGTCATGTCTTCTGAATTAAAATATCCATCACTATAGGGACGAGGGAGCCTGAAAAGATCCAGGCAGCATGAAACACAAGACTGAAGAACCTGAGACTCATAAACCCCCTTCGTTTTAATAGGTGTTTGTTCATATCTCCCTGGGAAAAGCTATATGATATGTGAGCTTCTTTATATGACTTCATAAGGAGCCAGTCCCTGGCTGGGATTCTAAAGGCAATGTCATCCCTTCATTAGACAGTATCTTGTTCCAGAAGCTTGTTGTTAGGTGCCTTTGATCAAATTATGCTTCATCTATCAGTTTTTTAAAACTATATTTTATGTCCCCATTTCAGTCTGTCCATTCATTTTTTAAGTTTTATTAATTTGTTTCTATCATTCTACATAATCATCACCTAATCCCATGACAGTGATACAGTGATGTCCATCTCTCTTTTTCCCCCTGTCTCTGTCTCTGTCTCTGTCTCTGTCTCTGTCTCTCTCTCTCTCTTTCTCTCTCCCTCTCTCTCATTAGTATTTGCTCTAGTCACCCTTCCATGTGGTGGACACAGACAAGACAAGGCTCTCAGATACACTAATGGCCATGTGGGTGAGTTGACTATTGGTTGTCTATGGGTCTCTTCTGTATCCCTCACTGATGGCATTTCTATTTCTGTCCTTGAGAAGTCCTGGAGAGAGTCATTCACAGAGGTAGCCCCTTTTACTCTATGAGTTGATCATTTTGATATGATGACTTTTGTTTTTTATTACTTAACTCCTTAGTTTAACCCAGTCCTAGATATCACATCTGCTCCTAGCCACAGCTATGCTGTTGGGTTCTCTTAACTGTAATGCTCTAGTTCTCCATGATGACCATGCAGTCCTCTTCACCACACCTGTAAACAGTCCAGTGTCGGAGGAAGGGACACCAGGACATTGAACACAGTGACCCATCTCTTGGATTCAGTTTCTTCTCTAGATAAAAATGATAATCAAGAGCTGTTGGAAGGGAGAGATATTCATAGTGTGATCTGTATCTTAAGTACCACAGCCAATAAATTGCCATGCCAATTAGGCAATGCTTACTGTCTATAGATAATGATGTGGTTAAGAACATCAAAGAGATTTAGGAAAACATTGAAAGTGTAATTCTCAGGACTTTGTGTTTGTGTAATGGAGAGTCAAGAGGAGCTCTTAGTTAACCAAGAATAGAGTAGATGAGGAGGAGTGTGATAAATACCAAATTTTAAAGGAAAACAAGCCTTCAGCTTAGGACAGGTTAAAGTTGAAAAGATTGTGGATACCCACCGTGACAACAGTAGGATATGTGACTGTATGTGGAGGAGGGGAGAGCTGAAGGGAAGACTTGGAGATACCAGTCTGGTAAAGTACTTAAAGCCACAGTTGAGAGAAGGACCCTAATAGGAGAAGGGAAATGGGGAATAAAGAGGACTCCAAGAGGAGTACAACTTGTGCAGTCAAGGGAAAGAAAGAGTGAAGGTACAAGGAGTAAGGAAGGAAACATTCGGTGTGGGTTGATGGGCTCTGGCTGCAAAAGAGATAGATTCAGGGTCTAAAGGGTTCAAAGGTCAATTCAGAGCAGTAGTGCATAGAAGAGGCAGGTGCAGGAAGTTCAGTTTCTACAGGAGGAAGGGGAGACCTCTCTGTTCTGTGAAAAGGAGAAAAGAGAATGGTCTAAATCTTAGACAAGCAGACCTATAAAAGGCTAGAGAATAAATATTTTAAATTTGGGAAAAATTCTTTTTAGTTTCCAGTTATTAAAAATGTGAAAATTATTATAAGCTGGCAGGATATACAAAAACAGAGGACTAGAGATGGCTCTTGGGCCAGTGTGTGTGTGTGTGTGTGTGTGTGTGTGTGTGTGTGTGTGTGTGTGTGTGTGTGTGTGTGGAGGTATGTATCTCCTGGTCTAGATGTTGGAAGGAATGAAGACATTTTTATAAAAATTGTGCATGGGGTTGCTGTGGGTGGAGGGCTGATGCAACATGCCTGGCCATAGAACTTTGTTCTTATGAGAAATACAAGGTAACATCCTTAGCTAAGAAGGGGCTCGACTTGCTTCATGGCATTCCAGAGGCGAACAGAGGTCTGGTTTATAGGAAAAAAAACATCGGCATGTAGAGCAAAGCAGGACTTGCACAGAGGCAGGATGGTGTTCACTCTTGGATGGAATGAGGCTTCCTGGGGCCTCTGACATGTGGGTGGGTCCTGTAGGATACAGAGGGTACATCCATTCACAGATGGGAAACACAGCCAAAGCACTAAGAGATGAAGAAGGAAGAAGCGGTGATGACATGCCACAGTGTAGATGTTTTCAAGTGACAACAATCACATTTGGTAATTCCTGTTTGTAGTAAATTACCTCAAAGTCATCCTAAAGCAGAGACTGTCTATAGTGTAAATGTCCAGACGGCCTCTAAGAGGCCAACGGGCTATAGCACACACACATCTGGTCTGCATCTGGCATTCACACAGGAGAAAAATCCATCATATTTTCTGTGCATGTTGAAGTCAGTTGTAGCCAGAGAAGTTCATGTTCATTTCAGGTTAGGCAGATGTGGTCAGTTTGGGAACGGCACATATAAAACCTAAAATAGCGAGGCCTGTTTATAGTTTCTGTGGAGTCTAGGGCAAGCTCCTGGAGTGTGAGCCCACCTTCAATTCAGCTCAGTGTCATTCCTTCTGAACAGTGCAGGGAGAGGAATTCACACTTCAAGCAAATAAAGTTGTCATTGCAGAGTAGTTTTAAGGATTTTGTTTTCTCCTTCCACTCCTCCCCCATCTCCCATCTGCTCCTCTGAGAGGGTAAGGCCTCCCACCCCTAGGAAGTCTACTAAGTCTGTCCCATCATCTCCTTGAGACAGGACCAAGGCACCTCTCCACCCTCACACCCCTGTGTCTAGGCTGGGCAAGGTATCTCTCTATAGAATGGGCTCCACTAAGTCAGTTTGTGCATTAGTGTTAGATCTTGGACCCACTGCCAGTGGCCTCGTATATTGACCTAGTCACACCATTGTTACCTACATTAAGGGAGTCTAGTTCAGTCTTATTCAGGTTCCCCATTTGTCAGACCTGAGTCAGTGATCTCTAACTAGCTTGGATCAGCTGATTCTGTGGGTTTCTCCATCATGGCCTTGACTCCTTTGTTCATATTATCACTCCTCCCTCACTTTGATTGTACTCCAGGAGTTTGGTCCAATGATTAGTTGTGGATTTCCCCATCTGCTTCCATCTTTTTCTGGAAGAGGGCTCTAGCTTCTGTTTTCTTCTGTATTTAGTCTCACAGTTCAGGGTGTTTGTAATTATCTAGAGCTTTAAGATGACTTATGTGAATCCCATCTAGTTGGGTTTATTTAAGGTCATAAATGGAAAGACATTCATCCCCATCTTTAGGAGGAAGTGGAAGCTTTTCAGTAAAAGGTGTTCTGTATGGGAAAAGAAACAAATATCAAAGGCAAGGGATGAGTTGAGAATCATCTGCTCCTCTTAGTTCATTATCCAAAAAAACAAAAAAACCCAAAACAAACAAACAAACAAAAAAACGAATGCTTGCCTTTAACTCAGCAGTTCTCAACCTGTGGGTCACGATCCCTTTGGGGACAAACAAACCACTGGACTCACATATCAGATATCCTGCATATCAGATATTTACATTATGGTTCATAACAGTAGCAAAATTTCTTGAGCTCAAGAAGCTAGTCACCAAAACACCAAACAATGAAATTAAAAAGTGGGGTGCAGAGCTAAACAGAGAATTTTCAACAGAGGAATCTGAAATGGCTGAAAGACACTTAAGAAAGTGCTCAAAATCCTTGGCCATCAGAGAAATGCAACTCAAAACAACTCTGAGATACCACCTCACACTTGTCAGAATGGCTAAAATCAAAAATACCAATGACAATCTATGCTGGAGAGGATGTGGAGAAGAAGGAACACTCCTCCATTGCTGGTGGGAGTGAGAACTTGTAAGACCACTCTGGAAATCAGTTTGGCCGTTGCTCAGAAAAATGGGAATCAATCTACCTCAAGATCCAGCCATTCCTCTCTTGGGTATATACCCAAATAATGCATGTTCATTGTTAAATATATACAACAAGGATATATGTTTAACCATGTTCATAGTAGCATTGTTTGTAATAGCCAGAACCTGGAAGCAACCTAGATGCCCCTCAACTGAAGAATGGATAGAGAAAATGTGGTACATTTATACAATGGAGTACTACTCAGCAGAAAAAAGCAATGGAATCTTGAAATTTGCAGGCAAATAGATAGAACTAGAAGAAACCATCCTGAGTGAGGTAACCCAGTCACAAAAAGACAAACGTGGTATGTACTCACTCATATATGAATTTTAGACATAGAGCAAAGGATTATCAGCCTATAATCCTCTTCACCAAAGAAACTAGGAAACATGAAGGACTCTAAGGGATAAATAGACTCCAGGAATGGGAAGAGGCATGAACTCCTGAGCTAATTGGGAGCATGAGGGTAGGGGAGAGGGTGCTGCCACAATAAGAGCATGAGAAGAGGAGTAGAGGAGAGGAAATGGAGGACCAGAGATATTGAGTAGGGGGAAGAATAGAGGAGAGAGAGCAGGATGAGAGATACCATATTAGAGGGAGCCACTATAGATTTGAGGAGAGATCTGGAACCAGGGAGATCTCCAGAGACCTACAAGGATGACATGATCTGACAATCCAGGCAATGGTGGAGAGGATAACCTAAAAGCTCTTCCCCTAAAATGAGATTGATGACTACTCTTTATGCCATCCTAGAGCCCTCATCCAGTGGCTGATGGAAGCAGAGACAGACATCTTGGTCCTGGAACATGGGAGTAGCATGTGTTCATTCTTCCTGGTGGACAAGCTGCTTTGGCTGAAGAATTAATTTCACAGACATTGCATGTCCCTGTGTATAGGATTTGCCTTTTAGTCCATGCTAAATAAGATGTCAGATAATTTTAGTTTTGGAATTATCTTCCATGAGGTAAATCCATATTTCTCTTTAAAAAGGCTATAGTTGTTAAAAGATGTGTTTAAGAGCATTGATACTCCATAACCTCACATCCAAAAAAAAAACTTAAGCAGTAAGACATCTAAGAAGTGACCCTTTTCCTTGTTATCACTTCATAAAACATTATAGCCTGTGTAACCTATGGTCTTCTTTTGGGGACTTTACACTGTCTCCTTTTGGTATTTTTTTTCTCATCCATGAGCTCTTGCTTCTGCAGTCTAGTGCTCTGTGTTCAGTACTCCTGGGAAACTCCTTCTGATGTGATCTGCACACCATCAACCTCCAGGTACTACTGACTGACTTAGAGCACAAAGCCAAACAGCCATAGAACTTAGATTCTTTGCACATCATACAGATCCATCCATGTTATGACCTTCCTTGACTAAGAAGCCCTAAAATAGAGGCTGGGATAAGGACTTAGCAGTTCCCAGCACTGATTGCTATTCCAGAGGCCCCAAGTTCAGTTCTTAGCCCCCACCCAGGGCTGCTGATAACTGTAGCTTCAGCACCAGTGGAGCTGACATCATCTTCCAGTGTTCTCAGTCACCACCCCTAGCACAAATAAAAAAATGTACATCTAAAATGAACAGCAAAGAAATCACAGAATTAAGAGCAGTTTTCATCTTGGGGCCAGTTAAAGTGAGTGGAGACAAAGAGATAGTAGATGTTCTCTCAAAATTTGCATGTATCAGTTACTTTTCCACTGCCATGATAAAATGCTATGACTAAAATCCACTTATGGAAGTGTTTATTTTGGCTTATGGTTCAGGAGTGGGAATCCATAGTTGTCAGGAAGGTGTGGCGGTGAGAGGCCAGAGCAGTGAACCAGCTGACCCCATTTCAGCCATAAAAAGGAATGGGAGAGAGTGAACTAGATGTGGATAAGACTATAAATTCTCAAAACCTGGAAACCAGGGATATCTTTCTTCCATCAAGTCTGCACCTCCTGCAGGTTCTACAACTTCACTAGACAACACCACCCACTGGAGAACAAGTATTTAAATACTCAAGCCTATGTGGAATTTCTCATTCAAACCACCATATGGCATTTCTTTGCCTTTTTAGATGAGGTATAAAGGGAGAAATGGGGCCGAAGCACCCTTTGAATAAACATAATAAATCCCCATCTAATGATCCTAACACTTCAGTGTCTTCTGTTAGAACTGCACTAGATAAACCTTCCTGATTATAAGGTAGAATAATCTATTGTCTACTTTCATGTGTAGTTAAATATGTAATCAGATATTTTAGCAGTTTTATCTGAGTGGCAAACACAGTGAACTTTCTTTTTTCTAATTTTATATTAGTTCAAATTAGGAACAAGCTTGTTTCACATGTCAATTCCTTCACCCTCTCCCTCCCCCCGCACCCTCCACTCCCCAGTCAGGCTCCTGGGGGCTCCCCAAAGTCCACCACATCATGCTGGGCAGGGCCTAGGCCCTCCCCCATGTGTCTAGGCCTAGAGTGCATCCCTAAACTTGGGATGGGCTCTCAAAGTCCCTTCTTACACCAGGGAAAAATACTAATCCACTACCAGGGGCCCCCTAGAGTGCGGAGGCCTCCTAATTGACATCTATGTTCAGGGGTCTGGATCAGTTCTGTACTGGCCTCCCAGACAGCAGCCTTGTTCAAGCCAGCTGTTACTTTGGGTTTCACCAGCCTGGTACTGACCCCTTTGATCTTCATTCCTCCCTCTCTGCAACTAAGTTCCAGAGTTCAGTTCAGTGTATATCTGTGGGTGTCTGCCTCTGTTTCCATCAGCCACTGGATGAGGGCTCTGAGGCTCAGGCGCCCACCGAAGGATCTACAGTGAACTTTCACTTGAGTGAGTGAATCATTTTGGAAAGGGAGAAGCCAGGGGCATACCTCATGCTATTTTACCCTTGATAAAACCAGGTGGTAGATTTAGGGAAGGACTGAGTATCTTAGAATAACACACTTCTGACTTTCTCTAAATACCAGGGGGGTCTTTCATTGCCCTTTCCTGCCAGGGCAGAGCCAACTCCCTTAGAGGCAACACTCCTTGAAGAGATGAAACATTTTATATTGAAAGAATCAACACCAAGTGTTTCCATTACTGTGTTTCTGTAGCATGCTTTTCCTTTTCTTAAAAGCTATTTTTCCTTGGTTATTTAGCCAGACTTTCAGCCAGGCAAACCTACAATCAATGAAGGAAAATGACTTATTTAAAAAAAATGTTTAACTGACCTGATTTTCCTGACATGCTGAGAAAGAATGAAAGAAACAGAAGAAAAGAAAGAAAAGAAAAAGAAAACAAGAAGAGGAGTACCAGCAAGCATGGCTGGGCTGTTTCTCAGAGATAGTTTCTCACTTTCGTGTTTCTCTTGGCAGCCTGAAGTCTGAGGGGCTACAGGCTGCTCAGGCCTGCAGGAGTGGAGAATAAACATGACTTTAGCATTCTTTGGGAGAATCCCTGGTGCTGGGAATTCTTTAGGCAACATTATTACAATCCTGACTTTTGAACCATGCATCTGGAAGATGCTTTCTAACTCGTTTCTCATCCCAAAAAACCCAAGATAGTGGTGGGACGTGCAGCAATGTCAGAGAGAGTCAGAGGATGGATGCTATCATGTTATTTTTAGGAAGTACTGATTTCATATTTCCGCTCAGAAACAGTACAGATAAAGGAAGCCCCCTCTATCTATGCCTCTCAAGCCGAAGAATTGAAACAGCTCTCAATACCTCTACTGATGACACTGTTCTGAGCCACCACTAGGAAGGCCTTTTAAAACTGAATGATAGAAAAATTTACTCTCTGCGGACAATTCAGAAAGGCACAATTTAAAACATGTTTGCAAGTGATTTAATCAGCTTGATAATTACTAATAAAACAAATTTCATTGGAGCAATCACCCAATCCAGTTTATTTGCTGATATAGCCAGCCTCAGCACCCATAGCAGTGACTTTTATAAGTATTTTTGTCTATAAACAAATATAGGAGTCAGTGTTGCTTGAGGACAGAGTCACAGGCTCCATGGTCATTTGTTTCAGAATAACTCAGTTTTAGCATCATCAGACCATGTGTGTATTACTATTGTGCACTGTAAGACCCCACTTTTGTGTTAGATGAAGATGTCCACCACACAATTGCTCACAAAGCACTGTGGTCTTTGACTTGCTTAAGCTGGGTTCTGGTCTTGTTTCATTTCTTATGCTTTGTTTTGCCTGGCTAGTTTCTCATGGTGTGGTGACTCTTCTGGTGGTTTTTTTTTTTTTTTTTTTTTTTTTTTTTGTGTGTGTGTATGTATGTATGTATGTGTGTGTGTCTGATATTTGTGTGGGCATGGGTGTCATGGCTTCTTTAGGGACAACTTTTTGGAGCCATTTCCTAACTTCCTTTCACCTTTACATGGTTTCTGAACAATAAACTGAGGGTAGTTAGATTTGTGTGACAAGAGCCTTTATGCATGGAGCCAGCCTGCCCTTTGTTTTGAAATACATTTTATCTTTGTTTTTTTATTTTTATTTTTATTTAGATTAGAAACAATCTTATTTTACATATAAATCCCAGGTCCCTCTCCCTCCCATCCTCCCATGCCTCCCATGCCTCCCACACACCTACAAACACCAGATTTTGGAAAAAGAAGCTAAAACTATACAATGGAAAAAAGAATGCATCGTCAACAAATGGTGCTGGTATAACTGGATGCTGACATGTAGAGGACTGCAGATAGATCCATATCTATGGCCATGCACAAAGCTTATATCCAAATGGATCAAAGACCTCAACATAAATCCAGCCACACTAAACCTCCTAGAAGAGAAAATGGGAGCTAGCTACCCTTGAACGAATTGGTACAGGAGACCACTTCCTGAACATTATGCAGTAGCACAGACACTGAGATTGACAATTAATAAATGGGACCTTCTGAAACTCAGAAGCTTCTATAAGGCAAAGGACACAGTCAACAAGACAAAATGGCAGTCCACAGACTGGGAAAAGATATTCACCAACCCCACATCTGACAGAGGGCTGATCTCCAAAATATATAAAGAACTCAAGAAGCTAGTCACTAAAACACCAAATAATACAATTAAAAAGTGAGGTACAGAACTAAATAGACAATTCTCAATAGAGGAATCTAAAATGACTGAAAGACACTTAAGAAATTGCTCAACATCCTTAGCCATCAGGGAAATGAAAATCAAAACAACTCTGAGATACTATCTCGCACCTGTTAGAATGGCTAAAGTCAAAAACACCAATGACAGTTTGTGCTGGAGAGGATGTGGAGAAGGGGGAACACTTCCCCATTGCTGGTGGGAGTTCAAACTTGCATAGTCACTTTGGAAATCAGTATGGTGGTTTCTCAGGAAAATGGGAATCAGTCTACCTTAAGATCCAGAAATTCCACTCTTAGGCATATACCCAAATAAGCACATTCATACAAGGACATCTGTTCAACTATGGTCATAGCATTGTTATTAGTAATAGCCAGAACCTAAAAACACTTTATCTTTGTTAATTTGACATTATCCTCATTTTTCTTTCTTATATTGAGATAAGGACTTATAGAGCCTACAAATTTCTATGTAGCTAAGGATGACTTTTAACTCCTGATCCCCTGCCTCACGTCCTAAGTTCGAGAATTACAGGTGTGCACATCCCTAGCTTTTTGTTCTCTCCTGAATCTGTTTTCTAACTTTTAATCATTTTGCTTATAACTTTCACTTCTATTTTTATAAAGACACACACAACATACTATTTCAGGATAAATGAAAGTCTCCAAAAGCAAAAAAAATGTGTTCATTTTTAAACTCTAATATGTCTAAGACTGCTTTTTATTTCATGTATTATGATGAATAGTTAAACTTTTCTGTTTTTTGATACAGACATGCAGTTCTTGTTTGCATTTGTGTCTGTGTTCTTTTCCATAGCTCTTTCCTGGGGCATTTCTGTCTCTCTTTCTTTCTTTCTTTCTTTTTTTTTTTTTGATGCAAAAAGCAAGAGGCCTTATTGCTGTTGTTTAATGAGCTAACCCCATTAGCTCGGGCCTTTCATCCATCCACCATTGTGGATGGCTGGGAAAAGGCCCCGAGAAACCATGGGACAAAGATCTTATAGGGCAGGGTAGGGGAGTGTCTAAGGGTACACATAGGCTCAGGATTAGTGTTCCTCCAGGCTTGGAGGACTTGCCCTGTGTTGATTGGTCAACTGATTATTATGGCTTATAGGCCCTCCCAGAGTGGTTGTTATGCTCTGCCCGTCGTTGCCTTGCACTTGTCCATAAGGCACACTCAAAGCTGTAAAGCATAGCACCACAAGCTAACTTCTGATTGATTCCTTGCCACAAGGCAGGCATCTGACCTTCTAGTGACCAAGCAACGTCAGACAGGCACGTGTTAGGCTGTTATGGCTGCTGAAATGGGGAGCTGGTCCCTTCATTCCCCTATTTTCTTTTTTGGAGATTCTAATCATGGAATTGCTGTCTCTCTGATGTTCCCATCAGGGAGTGAGTGATATTGGCAACCCCTATATAAGGGAGTTTATTTTGACTTAGCATTTCAACCAGGGAAAATGGGTGATGTATTCTTTTCCATGCTACTTCCTGCTGACTTTGGGACAAAGTTAGGGACCCAAGAAGGCTGAAATGCTAGCCAAAAGCAAAAGGGGAATTCAGGCAATCAGAAAGCAGCTGGTTGGCAGACTCTGTTGAAGAGACAGGGATGTCCACATCAGTTGGACTGGTTCACATCCCCAGCAAGTCCAGGGCTCGCAGTTCTTTAGGGGCAAGCTGTAGTCAGCAACTGATACTCAGATGTGTCTGCCAGAAGCAGAAACCTGTTTAAGACATATTTAAACTGGGAACAGAAGTTAAAACTTATTTATTGAAATCCACAGTGCAGAAAAAACAGATATCTGTTCAAACAGAAGGAACATATATTTTGAGTCCTAGCAAAAACTATAAATTTGGTCTAGAACCATGTACATTTGTCTTCTGTCCAGAAAGCAGGTATGGATTGGACAGAGGTGCCTTTGGCCTGATGAAAAAGTCCTTTAAGTTTATACTTAGATGACAACTAAAATAAACCTAAAAAGCTTGAGCTTGTGACTGAACAGTAGGTAGTCACTACATTATCAGCTACCCAGCTGACTATAGTCTTGTGGATCTGACTGCCTGATGCTGACAATAATTAATATTTCAGATATCTGAGAATGGTAAATTTTATACAGTTTCCAAATCTATGAAAAAGTGACAGGAGCCAATCCATATACAATTATCCATACCCAAGTCTCTCCATTAGCGTTGGAGGCAGAAATCTCAAATAACAGTGATCTTTGCCAGGCCTATAAGGTGAGAGGTTTCTTCTCTCTGTGGAAGAGGGACATGGAAAAGACTGACCTTGTTTTATCTAGGAAAAGGGGGTACAATAAATTTTCCAATATCCAGCGGTTTTGTTCACAGTCTTGATCAGGTCCTGGCAGACAGCAGCTGTCATATTTGAGCATCTTGCTCACTGGTCAGCATCGTCATCAACCAGGTGCAGAAAGTGGGGTGCCTCATAATCATCTTTGGAGACTTTGGGTCACTGTCAGGATCTGGCAGTCTGTCTGATATTACAAACTTTTAAAATATCATTTTAAATGTCATATTCTGCAGGTCTCTGAAGCATTAGAGTTCTGTCTGTTTGTTTTAGTTACTTGCCTTAAGCGCATAGGTGGCTAGGTAAGGCCTTATTTCTGTAATTAATTTTTAGTCTGACTGTAACAGGTTTTAACTTAGTAAAATAGTTGAAACTTAGCACAGTTGAATTTAAACAGTAGCTACATGTACACATTTTAGTTGCTTGCTTAAGCTTAACTTCTGAAAACATAAACTATATTAATTTGTATTTTTAAAATCTTAGATTAGCAGCTTTTATAAAACTAGAACTTTACATTGTCAGGCTTTGCTTAAAAATGATTCTAAATTGAAACATTAATAAAAACATTTTAAAGGCACAAACATTAATGTCTTTTTGTAATATATAGAAGCATTAACATTTTAAATCTTAATTGAAAAATTTGCTTATAAGATGGTACCTCTTAATTTCTATGTGGTCACCTTTAGTCAAGATGGCGGTCCAATTATCTTTTTCAACTTCAGCAAAATGGTTACCAGCCAGCCATGTGACCAGCTTGTCATGTGACTGAATGCAAAATGGTGGTAACCTGCACCATTTGTTTTAGCTGTATGCTTGTAACAGAACTTAGGTTATTCCAGGAAACAGATAGAACTTTTTAAAACAAGCATACATAATTTACTTGAGAAATAAACAGAACTTTTTAAATAGAATTAACTTAATATGGTTAAATTTTTAGCTTATATTACCAATTTTTGAAATTTAGTATTTGTAAGTATGAGAAACCATAACAAACATAGTTTACATTTTTCTCTGACTTTTAACAACCTTTTATCTGACCTTTGATGACTTTCCTCTGACCTTCTATGATTTTCCTCTGACCTTCTAAAACTTTTCTCTGACTATCTACGACTTTCCTCTAACCTTTTACGACTTCTGTGACCCTCTATAACTTTCTATATAACTTCAGTTCATTCCTCTGATTCCCTTAGAAATTCTTAGACAAATTTCTCTTTCACTTTCCCTCTTTATTACTTTACTCTCCTACATTTTTCTCATTTCTCAGTCAACATAAAAACTTACCAAAACTCTTACCAAAGTCCTTCTTTGTAGTTTTTAATAACTTTAAGGCCATTTCTTTAGAACGTCCAGATCAGGCCATATGTTCACCTGCCCCAGATCCATATGCTCAGGGCAGAGACCTGGGGGTGCTGCTAGTAATTCCAGACCCTCTGCCAATACAGGGGTGGGAAAGAGACCCCCACGGTTTCTGGGGCATTTCTTTACATAAGAAGTTTTTATTGAAATACAGTTTACAAAATAAACTGAATGTTATTATTTTTCCTGAAAGTTCTTGAACTGTGTGCAATTTGATACATTTTGAAACACAGTAACAGTAATTAACATATTCACAATCTTTATAATTTATTTTTGTGACCCCTGTAGCCTCTTGGTTGGCAGGTTTTGATACAACCAACCTCACCCTTAGGTGACAACTGCTTTTCTTTCTGTTACTATAGTTTGGTTAGCATGTCCTAGAATTCTATTTAAGTCTGACCATTCAATCTGTCCTCTATTCTCTCTCTGACTTTTCTCACTTAACATACTTACTTTGAGATTCACCTGAGAGAGGACATCAATAATTCATTTTTATTATTGAGTGGCATCCCACTGCAGAGATGTAGCATACTTGTGTATATTCAGCCACTAATGGACATTTGAGTTGTTTTCAGGTTTGGATTGCTGTAAGTCATTTACAGCCCAGTCTTTCTCAATCAACAAGACTTTCCTTTCCTTAAATTCTAGTGAGTACAATATTCAATTCAAACAAGACATACATTATTATTTCTAAAGGAACTACAGAATTGTTACTCAAAGGATGAGCAAAAGTTTACATTTATACCAGCTTGTTTGAAAATTCTGGGTCCTAAATAATTGCTAATATTAGCAGTATGGGTCTTGGTGTTAACAGTTAGTGAGTTTGCTGTGGTATCACGGTGTGGTCTTGATTTATATTTCATAAGTAACTAATTATGTTTTACTTCTAACTAATTATGTTGCACGTCACTAACATGTTTATATGACTCACACACCTTCTTTATTGAAATGGCTCGTCAAATTGGTTGCATTTTTATTGACTTACTGCATTTTCTAATGTTCAATTTGGAAAGTTCTTTACATTTTCTGAAAACAAATTTGTTATAAGGAGAAATGTTTGCCAAGAAGTCCCCAGTCTCATGCAGTTAACTATGATGTTTGAAAATCAGCACTTCTCCCTTCTGCATACTACACTCAGTGTCTTGTGGATCACAATTTCTCAACAATATGGAAGAACATGCCATCACAAAGTGAAAACAAACAGATGAAAGGAAAAGTATTTCTTTTTCTCACTTCTTTTTTGTCTGGTTGCCACTGGAATGTGCTGCTAACTTTTAGGGTATGTCTTCCTAGTTCAATGAACCAAGCAAGAAAATTCCTCACAGATCCATTCAAGTTGGCAGTCATGACTAACCAGCACACCCTGGAAAAGGAAAAAGAATGTCAAATTCCTGCTTTGCTCTCCTCTGCTCTCTCCCAACTTCTCTTCTCCTCTCCTCTCTCCCCTTATATCCCCTTCTCTCTCCCCTGCTCTTCTCTGTCCTTATCTCCTCCTCTTTATCTGTCTCTCTCTCTCTCTCTCTCTCTCTCTCTCCTTCTTCTCTCTCTCTCTCTCTCTCTCTCTCTCTCTCTCTCTCTCTCTCTCTCTCTCTCTCTTTCTTTGATGGCACAGTAGAATGCAACCTATTCCTTTTCATCTTCTTTACCTCATCACAGATGATATTATTCAGGATGGTACGCGAAGTTACACTTGACAAAATGTGTGAGGAGGAAATCAGAGAAGTAGGAGAAAAGGAAAGGGCAGAAACTGGGACAGAGTTCATTCCCCTTCCCCACCCTTTGTATTAGCCCCAGAGTCTCAGCATGTAATATAAGCAGTGTTGGCCTGCCATAGCATTGCTAACTCAAGGCAATCTCTCTTTAATGTGATCAGAAGGAAAGATGGTAGAGGGGTCACATCAAGAAGACATGAAAGTCCTAGTAAAACATTCTACATACCACGATAAACAGAACCATAGATGTTATCCATCTTGATTCATAATGGGCAGAACTGGAATAATGCTGAGAAAACAGTTCAGTAAAAGCCACTCTGCATGATTCGGGAGCATCTGCTGCAGACCTGCTTCTTCTGACTCCCACACAGTGCCACGGGATAGATTTGCTGCTTTTCAAAGGATGGTCAATTGACAGATAGCCTCTGCATCTTCTTCCACTACTGCCTTCCCAACACTTAGGAAGAACCAGGGAGAAGGAAGTGTGAGCAAATTGAGAGAACAGGAAGAGGGGAGGGAGCTAGGAGAATGAGAAGGGGAGATGAGGAGGGATGCAGAGGACATGCAGGAGCAGAAAGGTGAGCCAGGGGAAGAATAGAAGATAACAAGAATGGAGATACCATAATAGAGGGAGACATTTTAGGTTTACAGAGAGATCAGGCACTAGGGAAATATCTGGAGATCTACAAAGATGACACAGCTAACAATCTAAGCAACAGAGGAGAGGCTACCTTAAATGGCCCCCCTCTGATAATGAGATTGATGACTGCCTTATATGCCATCGTGCAGCCTTCATCCAGCAGCTGGTGGAAGTAGAAGCCAACACCCACAACTTATCACTGAACTGAACTGGAATCCAGATGTAGAGAAGGACGAGTGAAGAACAAAGGGGTCCAGACCAGGCTAGTGAAACCCACAGAAACAACTGACCAGAACATCAGGGAACTCTTGCTCCCCAGACTGATAGCTGGGATACCAGGATGGGACTGATCCAGACCCCAAGAACATGGATTTCATTGAGGTAACCTCGGAAATCTACAGGACCTCCTGTAGTAGTTCAGTACTTATCCCTAGCATAGGTGTGGACTTTGGGATCCCATTCCACATAGAGGAATACTCCCTGAGCCAAGACACATGGGGGTGGGCCTAGACCCTATCCCAAAGGATATGATAGACTCTGATGACACCCTATGGAAGGCCTCACCATCCACGGGGAGCAGAAAGGATATGTGATAGGTAGGGCTTTAGTTGGGGGGTTGGTAAGGGAGGATGGGAGGGAGAGGGAACTGGGATTGCCATGTAAAACAATCTTGATTCTAATTCAAATAAAAAAATCTGAAAAAAAACATAAAAAGACATAAACATGACCAGAAAACAAAGTTTAAATAATGAAAGAAAAAAAGCACAAGAAAACCATTATATTAATATGTTACAAGTCAAGCAAAAGAAAAAATAAAAGAAACATGAATAATTAAAAATATTACCATATTCTAGACTCAGGACTGGATACAAATATCTATGTAGATGTTACAGAAGCACAAGAATTTGTGTTGGCACTGTGATGTTATAATTCACTCCAGACTATTTTGTTTAGCAAGTCAGTTGCCAAATTGGCACCTACAAGACCTCATAGCATAATTGAATATGTAATCCAAACTATATATGTAAAATAATATTTAAGTAGCTTAGTAATATCATTGTGTTTTAATGCAAGGTTCAACGTGGGTGTGTGTACATGTATGTGTATATGTATGTACATGTATGCGTATAAATGTATTCAACATTTTATGCTGAAAACTCTAACTTTCATCAAGACATGAAGTCTGTGAAAAAGCAAGCAAGAAAAAAGTTTATTACTTTGTTCGAAGAGTTATTTTATACTTCACATGAGAAACTGATTTTAAGTAAGTGTACAAGAATTGCAGTAATCAGTGTGAAGGTGATGCACTTAGCATCAGTGAATTAACGGATTCTTTATGTGGGCAGTTACTTAATTCATGGTGTTTGGTATTTTCATTCCTTTTCTTTGATGGGAAATGTGTCTATTAGGACCAGGCCATGCTTAGTAGGTACAAACAAGCCCAACTACATACCATACTGGCTCATTTTGTTTTGCCCTCACAGAGGCTTGGTTATTGGGTTTTCAATACTCTTTGAATAACTGGTCAGAAATGTGAAACTGAAAAGTTAGGACCATCTTTTCCTCCACACTAAAACTAGACCTTATGAGGCTGTATAAGTATCTCAATGCCTAAAGCCTTGGCCATGCAAACATGAAGATGATAGTTTGAATCTTCATCACTCATGTAAATGTGAGGCAGAAGATTGAGATGCATCATGATTTCTGGATGGATAAGTCAAAGAAGCCAAGGATAGAATAGAAGTCTCATGCAAATTTGGATCTCACTTAAAATGAGAAATAGTACTAATATTTCCACATTGAATGAGTGATAGTTTGCATATTTTGCTATGTGGATAAATCCAGCCCATAAGTTTGGGAAACCAGTGAATGGGGCCACAGTCCATAACTAAATTTTATATTTTTTAAAAGAAAGAGGGAAAGATCACGTAGAAGAATTGCCAAGGTCTTGGGAAGCATTGTGAAATCACCAGCAGGCAAACACAGGGTCTGGTCATTTATTCAGACACAGGCTATCAAAAAATGAGGACCAGTCTGTCAAAATTTGCATCGAGGCTAGGTGAAGGTTGAACTTACCCAGGCAATAACATTTGATTAGTGTCAAATGATAAAGTTGAAAAGCATCCAACATGTTGATGTGAAAGTCTCATCTGATAAAAATAGTTTTGAAAACACAAAGACAATATTTGGGCTTTGTTTTTAACTTTATTCTACTTCAGGGATGGGCAAGTTTATTTTGTAAAATCTAGAAGAAATATTTTCCACTTTCCCAGGTTGTCCCTGCCAAAATGATCCAGCCGTGCCATTGTTGCATGGAGAGCAGTTGTAGTTGATTTTCTAAACCAGTGGGCATGCTGTGTTCCAATGCCACTGTTACTGCTTTTCCGTTTTTTCTGTTTTTCTGCAAAAACTACCCTCAGGCTACATTTAACCTCCAGACTACAGATTTCCAACTTTAGTTTCAAGTGGTAGCAAGCTGAATTGCTATCAGAGGCTGATCAAGTATGATAATGAGCACTTACCTTCAGTAAAGTCAAGAAATGTCACAATTACTTACACAAGGGGCAGAGTTTCCTTACTTCGTGGAGAAAAGGCAATACAGGATTTTAGCACCTACGTAGCAGCCTGTATCTGTACTCTCCAATAAGGTAACCCTAGGTGGTGGTGGTGTACACTTAAATATAAATCAATTAAAGTTACATAAACATTGGGTTTCCCAGCATTTTAAGTGCTGAATAGATGTATATAACTACTTGATTAGTCTGCAAAGAACATGAAGCCTTCCATTATTGTTAGAGTTGTATTGGCTAGTGATGCTATAGATTATGATCCCAGATTTAAAAGGAAATGACAGCAGACTTTGAGGCAGTTTCTCAGTGTGAATTATGGACCAGCACTGGTTGCAGAGCTCAGCTCTGCCTGTGTTGCCTGACACACAACAGGAGACAGCAAGCCAACAAAGGTCCAAAAACACATTACAGATGGAGAGGTCACCTCCATTCAGATGGCATCATTTCAGAAGCCACTGACAACACTGACTTATTCTCTTGATGTTCCAAAGTCTTGGTGTCACTTGTAATGCTGCAAATACCTCTTTCTATCAAGGCAAGGCACAGCTTTTCAACACAGAACTTCATAAACTATAGAACAATGAACTGGAAACCCCGGTTTAAATAATAATCCATTGCCTCCCAAATATATTTCTGTGTGTGTGTGTGTGTGTGTGTGTGTGTGTGTGTGTGTGTGTGTGTGTGTGTGTGTGTGTGTGTGTCTCTCTACAAGCATTTCTTCAGGAAGAATAGTAACTATCACACTATGGGCTAGACAGACAGGGTTGTCTTTGATTTACTTTAAAAGTTCAGGTCTCCCTTTCCTGGCTAATTGTCTTCTTTCACATTCCCTCCATGTTCAGCTACTAAAAACTTTGTGGCTCTCCTATGATGCTCTCAGGGTGCAGACCCTTACTAATGACCAACCTTTCCTGAACTTAACCTAGATATGGCTTTCAGCACCTTCTCCTTCAATAGTCCCGCATTATGAGCTAAAATAAGCACAGTGTTGTTTTTCTTTCTTTTATTGTTTTTCTTTTTTGGTGTGGTGAGAATTGAGACAGGGTCTCTCTATGTAATTCTGGCTGTACTGCAACTCATTATGTAGACCAGGCCAGCCTTGAACTCACAGAGATCCTCCAGCCTCTGGTTCCCAAGTACTGGGATTAAAGACATGTGTCACCACACCTGGCTTCTTTCTTTAAAAAGACAAAACAAACAAAATAGAATTACAGCACTCCCCCCTTTCCTAATCCCAGTTTCTCCCACCTACCTTTGTTTAGACCCATTCCATAGCCCCTCTCAAGCTGATAGCCTTTTTTCCTTTGCTTATATTTGTTATACATATGTTTCCAAATATCTTTATGTATGCATATAAATAGAAACTGCTGAGTCCCTTCTGGTTATCTGTGTGTGCATGATTTCAAGGCTGAACACTCTGCATTGAACAACCAGTGAAGGGGCTAATCCCTTGGAGAAGATAAATTCTCCCTCTTGCCGAAGTCAATAGTTACCTCTAGTTATTTCTCTAGGGGTGGAATCCTTCAGCATTTCCACCCTTCCACACTGACATGCCCATTGATATTGCTATTGTTCCAGTTTTGTTTATGCAGACATTTCTAAGAGAGATTGCTTCATACTAGACTTCCTGGTCCTCTAGGTCTTGCAATATTTCTGGGCTTTCTTCTGTCATCTTACAGTGAGTCATTAATGCAGGAGCTATGACATTTCATTTCTTTCATTCTATTGTTTCTTATCATTCTGAAGATGACAGTATTCTATCAGTCTCTGTCCATCTTTGTAGAAATACTTCTTTTCAACTCTATTGAAACCAAATGGGAAACCATCTGGCATTATAGCACTTTCCAGAGAGCCCTGTCTATATATGAGAAGGGTCCTGGTTTTAATAGCTCTGTGTTAAATTTCCATTAAAATTTTAAATTAAAAGCCCGGTGAGACAGTTCACTTCCTATTACCTTCTGTTCAAGATGTAGTGCATGCATGTCTGCCTACACATTACCATGTCCCACCATGATGGTAATGTACTAAACCTCTGAAACTGTAAGCCACCCCAATTAATTGTTTCCCTTTATCAGAATTACCACGGTCATGGTGCCTCTTCACAGCAATAGGAACCCTAATCAACATGTTTTGTGTTTTGTGTATGAGAGGATGCTGGCAATATTTGGGTGAAAATGAAGAAGACAGTATGTCCCAAAGGGAGATAGTGAAATGAGATGGAAGAGAAGCCCTAGAAGGTCCCACAAAGAACTCTTCAGAGTTAGGTGATTATTCAACACTATCATAACCTGAGGCAATGCAGACAGGTCTTTGGTTTCATAGTTACATTAGAAGGGAGATGTGATTTGAGGTGAGTTCCTTTGGTAAAGGTGAGCTTCTATAGATTAAATAATTTTCCTAGGAGGTGGAGGCACAAATGTCTTAGTCCCAAAGGTCATCTGTGCAGGGCCCACAGTGTCCAGAAGAATGGGGTACTTTAAACAATTGCAAGCATCAAGCCTGGTACAAAACTAGATTCTCACAACTGTTTGTTTACAGTGTTTGAATTAAGTCTTTGTGATTTTTTTTTTCCTGTTTGGGGATAATCTCAAGTCATAGACACTTAGATTAGATGATACTAGAGATGATTCATTCCAGTGGTCTGAGAAAGCTTTCACTAACTTGCCCTAGGCCCTGCAGATTTGGGTTTATAAAATAAATATTACAAAGGTATGTAGATGAATATCAAGTCTCCATTGGGTTTGTTCAAAAGGGAAAAAGTCTATGTACATGATGCTAAGTCTAATATTCAACATTTGAGTGAAATTAGAAAAATTTGGTTTAACTACAGATTTGGTAGTTACATGCTGTTATCATTTCTTTTGCTGTTATCATTAGTTTGTTTGAGACAGGGTTACCCTGTGTAGCACTAGCAGTCCTAGAACTTGATTTGTAGAACAGGCTGACCTTGAACTCATAGAAATCCACCTGTCTTTGCCTCCTGAGTGCTGAAATTATTAAAGGCGAGTACCACCACACCTGGCTGACTACGGTTTATATGTCTGAAATATATAGCACCACACATCATTTGTCATTCCTGTGACATTTGGTTGTTTCATTTTAGTATGTGTAGTGACAGCTTTCAAGTTTCTTTTAAGGGTGTATAAAGTCAGGCTATAAAAATTTTACCTCTCTTTTGTGCCTAGCATTATAAACATTAATGCCTATTTATGCCTAACAGGCTGTCTAAGCTACATTGCAGAATCTGAGTATCATTTACATAAGCCTATCAGCCTACTTTGGGACATTAAAATGGCATATATTATAAATCAAAGTCATTGGAGATTCCTAAAGACACAGGAAGACCACTCAGTAAACTGTGTCTATGTTTTTGTACTATGCTTTAAGAATAACTGGTGCTGATTATTTTAAAACAGTAGTTTCTTGAGTTCATACATATGGTAAAAATGTAGGAGCTTTTTTGCAAATAAAAAACATGATTAATTGAGAGAAAACAGGCTAAATTTAAAATCTTTTAAAAGAAATGTATTTACTTGGGCTTAAAATAAATACAAAAAAGGCCCCTTTCAACATAGAAATAGAGCAATCTTCTTATTTTCTTAGAACCACCTTGAATTCATGAGAGATTAAGAAAATGCTGTAAAATATGGCTTTGGAAGAGTCAAGGAGTCAAACTCATGCATATGGATTGAGGGCTCCACATGCCTGTGCAAGAAACAGCTAACACTGCTGTGTTAGCAGGATGGCCTGCTGGTTGGCTGAAAGATAAATAGATGCTTTATTATTTTTTTCTTTTTATTAGAAAGAAAATTATTTTATATGCCAATCCCAGGTCCCTCTCCCTCCCCTCTTCCCCTGCTCCCCCAACTAAACCCTACCTATCCCATACCATTTCTGCTCCCCAGGGAGGGTGAGGCCCTCCATAGGGGGTCTTCAAAGTCTGCCATATTCTTTGGGATAGGGCCTAGGCCAACCGCCTTGTGTCTAGGCTCAGGGAGTATCCCTCCATGTGGGATGGGCTCCCAAAGTCCATTCCATTGCTAGGTGTAAGTACTGATCCACTACAAGAGGCCCCATAGATTTCCAAGGTCTCCTCACTGACACCCACATTCATTTTTCATTCTGCAGAGCTGTGCTTCTTCCAGTCATCCTGTTTCTCAGTTCATTCTCATGAGTTGTTTCACAGTCTTTTCATATGTACATCATCTGTCCCTGGGTTTAACTTTGTGAAGAGTTGGAGTGAGGAACAAAATCAGTTTTAGAAATAATGCCTTATGGCCCAAAGTAGTTAATAGTTGGAGCATAATTTACCATTTTTCTGGGCTGGCTCAAAAATCAGCTCATTGTCTCACTTGGTACTGTATCATATAATTACAGTGGATCAGGTCTGTGTTGAATATTGATGCAGAAGTAATTGAATCTGATGTTCAAAACACTGGCCAATCAACATGATTAAGCCACTGGCCATTCTGGGTATTTGTCAACCAGAATCCAGATAAGTGCTTGTATTACTACAGTAGAGGAGATAGCAGCCTTATATTTGTACTTTACTTAGGTAGACTCCATCTTTCCTGGTTCAGCTGCCCCCCTATACCATTCAAAGACCTCATTTCCTAGTTATTGCATTAGGGACATGATTTCAACTTATAAATCTTTGTGGTGAGTGGGCACAAGTATTTAGTCTACAATAACCAGACAATATCAAATTTTCTGCTTACAGCTTTTGTAATCATATATGTTAAAGCACAGATTCTTACTTTAGTATAAGTCCCCATTTTCCCCATAATGTTTATGGATGAATACAGAGGAGTTACAGGGGAGTCTGTGATATTGATTGAAAATGAGTTCTTCAGAGGCTAAAATAATTTAACGTTTTAGTGTACCAATGCTGGGAACACCGAGGGAATGAGGTAGGTCACACTGTTCTTAAGTGGACACTGTGCATTCTGGGCATTGGTAAAGGGTTTCACTGCTGCTTTCCATACTGTTCTTGCCGCCACATGAACTGGGAGGCATTTAAATCTATGACAGGCTGACATAAACCAACCAGGAACCATTATGCACAGGTCATATCATCTTATACAGCAATCCAAGTGGTCTTGGTCCACCTCTTCCCCCATTTCCATTGATAACGTTCTTTTCATTTGTTCCCAAATTGCCATTCAAAACTTCCAACTTGACCTTAAACAGGTAAGACACCCAAACATGTCACCCTCAGGATGATTGACTGTTGAGGCATGCTGGGTAAAGGAGGGCATGGAGCTCCACAAGCCAAGGAAGTTAGATGAGCTGCTGTTGCCTTTAACCAGAGAGAAGTAAAACTCGGAAAACATTTTAGTAACTCAAATGCTATCCATATACCTGCCTCAATTCCACCTTTTGATTCTGGGTTCACAAAAATGATGTGAATCAGAAAGAGGAAGGATGATGAACCAAAGGGAAGACAAAAAAGCAGGAGGTGGATGTGAAATAATACAAAATAGGGTCACCAGAATGCCACAGTAATTACGATAGTGATAAATATGCATTCCAGAGGTCTCCAAAGGATTAATTTTTGACACAATTAATTTTGTTTGCTTTAGGAATCTGAAGTGGATTTGGCCCTCATCTGGATGCAATTGAGTCTTCCCAATTCTAGGCTACATGGTTATTTTTTTTCTAACTTTAATATGCTGCCAGTGCCAAAAGTCCTCTTATATCAGATATATAAAAATGCCCAACAAAATCAAATTAACCAAACATCGCTGAATGAATGACTCACAAAATGTGACATTTTCACTGAACAAATAATTTTTGCTCTCCATTATATTAAGCTAAGAAAAAAACAAAGAAAAAGGTTTAGATAGCTCTAAATATCCTAGTGTGTTTATTACAAACATGTGTGAAATTTAGTATCCTACTTCAAACACAGGTAGGTGAAAGGTGGTGCATATTATCTGAAGGGCTCTCAAAATATCCCATTTTGAGATCTCAGTATTCCCACACACTATGTAAGCCAATGCTCTTGAGGTTTCAATGTTACATGATTTGGGTAAGAAAAGGCTATGTAACTGCCAGGCTGTAGAAAGAGCTCCATAAAACAAACTACGACGCAAATTCGGCGTCCAGGAGCCCTTAAAATAGATCCTTTTGAAAAGTGTTCACATGTGTGAAGAAAATCCATCCCTTTCTTGGAAAGAATCAGAAAGTGAGACCTGATATGGGGGGCCACTTTAAGAGTCAGCTCAGAAACTGCTTATCAAGCTTATGTGTAAATGACTCATAACCATTCTTTATGTTGACTGACACAGTATAGTGCCTCAATACATGCATACATTGTTGTGGTGGTTTGAAAGAGAATGGCTCCCATATATTTGAATACCTGGTCCTCCAGCTAGTGGAACTATTTGGGAAGGATTAGAGGGTGTGAGGGTGTTGTCTTTATGAAGGAGGTGTGTCCCTGGGTGCAGGCTTATGGTTTCAAAAGTGAAGCCATTCCCAGTTCTCTCTCTCTCTCTCTCTCTCCCTCCTCTCCTCCCCCTGCCTCATGGTTGCTATGGATCAAGATATAAACTTTCACATATTGCTATAGCACCATGCCTACCTGCTTGCCTGCTGCCATGCTTCCTACCACGATACTCAGAAATTCTAACTCTGAAAGGGTAAGACAATTAAAAGCACTTTCTTTTATAGGTTGCCTTGGTCATGGTATTTTAGCACAATAATATAAAAATAACTTTAAAAAATAATTAAAATAATTAAACCTGGTTAGCATGATGTTCACCTCCAACAGTGTGTCATTCAGGGAAACAGTTCTATCAACAGTACCTAAATGAGGTGTTAATTTTATTTCTGATTAAACATTCATGGTCTATATCAACCACTTGATTCTCTGTGTGTATCTTTATGATAACAGATGTTGTGTTAGAAGAAACTCGGTAAAATCTTGAGGACCCATGGGGCTGTGACAAATAGAGAAGGGCTAGACAGGGCTGGGGTGATGACCCAGTAGGGAAAGAGCTTCTTCTGTCATAAGTTGCCTTGGTCACAGTAAATTTCATGTGTGATGGCTTGAGTTTGGAGTCTCAGAATCCACATAAAAGCCAAGAGTAGCAATGGCCATCAGTAATGCTAGCACATGGAGTTGGCCAAGGCAGGCAGATTCTAGGAGATACCAGTAAGTTATCCCAGACAGCCTGTGATTTCCATGTTCAGTGAGAGACACTGTCTCAAAAAGAAAAAAGTGGCAATGAAAGGAGGATACACTCCCTGCTAAGCTGTGGCCTCCACATGTACACTCACACAGATGTACACACACCTACTCACTCAGATGTGCACACACCTACTCACATACACCTACTCACACAGATGTGCACACACCTACTCACACAGATGTGCACACACCTACTCACATACACCTACTCACACAGATGTGCACACACCTACTCACACAGATGTACACACACCTTCTTGCATACGCCTACTCACTACACATAAGTAGTTGTGCATACACTTACTCACATACACCTACTCACACAGATGTACTCACACCTTCTCACATATACCTACTCACATGTACACACACCTACTCACATGCACCTACTCACACAGATGTGCACAAACTTGCTTACATACACCTACTCACACAGATGTGCACACACCTACTCACATACACACAAACACATATCATACACTGCATACTACACACAGAAACAAAGGAAGGAAGGAAGGAAGGAAGGAAGGAAGGAAGGAAGGAAGGAAGGAAGGAAGGAAGAGGTCACATAGCACAAGAGCTGTCTAGGGACAACGAATAATCTTTGAGCATTACTTGGGTTTATCACTAGACTGATGATATCCACCAGATAGATACATTGAAAAAGTGCCTAGCAACACTGAAGAGGTTCTGCTTTGCTCCTCTGGAAAGTTTTTATTTTCTTTAAAATAGTTATTAAACATAAGGAAAATCAGGAAGGATCTAAAAATAGTCACACCAGATTCTTTACTACCATCACTTTTTATCGGGAAATTTTCTTAAGTCCCAAAGACTTCGACCCTTTACAAAGAACTACAGGCCACTAGGGAATGCTGAGATCATGAGAAATAGTCTTCCACAGAGAAGAACACACTAACTGGTTATCCAGTACCAAATGGTCAGCCCTGAAGACATACATACAAGCAACACCACACATATTGAGCTGGTTGTATTGATGTATTTAAGAATATGTATGGATATGGATATACATATTTGTATGTAACAACAATTAATGAAAAAGGCCATGAATTTCAAAGACAGCAAGGAGGAGTATATTTGAGGCTTTGGAAGGAAGAATGGAAAGGAAAAAATATATAATTACAATTTCAAAAAAAAAATAATTTTTTTTAAAGTTTATTGGAGACATTTGCAAATAACAAAAATGTCAGAGTTGACTGTGAAAATATGTACTCTAGTCTCTCTTCAGAAGTGGTTAGGAAGTATGCTATTCTAATCTGATAAAATATATAACTCGTACTTTTATTCCCATCAATTAATTTATTTTATAACTTGTTAATTGTCAGTATGTATAATTTATTTTTATGTTAGCTGAAATCGATTATTCATTTTAGTGATTAATCAACTTCATATTTGGCCAAAAGCCATTGGCCATTTCTTGTACTAGTCAGTTTCTTATCACCCTAACAAAATATCTGAGAAAATTAACTTCAGGAAGTAGAGATTTCTTTTGGCTCCGAGCTTCAGAACTTTCAGTCTCCTTGGCTGGACCCATTGCTTTGGCCTGAGGCAAGACAGAAAATCGTGGCAGCAATGCTGTGTGGCAGATAAGGCAGCCAGCCCATCTCCTGGAAGCCTGGAAGCAGAACATGAAGGAAAAAGAAAGTCCTCATAGACTTCCCAGTGCTCCTAGCTGACACCCACATTAAGGGGGCCTGCTTGGGTCCTATGTTGGTCCCCAGCTGTCACATTGGGGTCCATGAGTTCCCACTTGCTCAGGTCAGCAAGTGGGTTTCTGTGGGTTTTTCCAACATGGTCTTGATCCTTTTGTTTGTCAATGCTCCTTCTCTGAAACTGGATTCCAGGAGTTTGGCTTAGTGTTTAAATGTGGGTCTCTGGTTCTGCTTCCATCAGCTACAGGATGAAGGCTCTAGAGTGGTATTTAAGGTAGTCATCCTTCTTATTATGGGGAAAGGGCATTTAAGGTAGCCTTTCCAATATTGCTTGGATTCCTAGTTGAGGTCATCCTTGTGGAACTCTGTACAATTCCCTAGTGCCAGATTTCTCTTTAAACCTATAGTGGCCCCTCTATTGATGTGTTTCTTTTCTTGCTCTCCTCTATTTATCTCCCAACGCAATCTTCCTGATCCTTCTTGTTCTCCTACCCCCTCTTCTTCTCCCCTCCTCTTTCTCTTCCCTATCCCATCCCCACGCTCCCCATTTGTTTAGGGGCTCTTGTCACTTTCCTCTTCACTGGGGGACCGTGTATGTCTCTCTTATAGATATCCTTGTTTCCTAGCTTCTCTGGAAATGTGGATTGTAATCTGGTAAACCTTTGGTCTATGTCTAATATCTGTATATGAGTAAGTATATACCATGTTTGTCTTTCTGTGGCTGGGTTACCTCATGTAGGACGGTATCTTCTAGTTCCATCCATTTACCTGCAAATTTCAATATTTCATTGTGTTTTTTTCCCACTGAATAGTACTCCATTGTGTAAGTGTACCACATTTTCTCTATCCATTCTTCAGTTGAGGGGCATCTAGGTTGCTTCCAGGTTTTGGCTATTACAAATAATGCTACTATGAACATAGTTGAACAGATGTCCTTGTTGTATGAATGTGCATCCTTTGGGTATATACCTAAGAGTGGAATTTCTGGATATTTAGATAGACTGGTTTCTGTTTTCCAGAGAAACTGCCATACTGATTTTCCAAATTGGTCTTTCAAGTTTGCACTCCTACTAGCAATGGAGAAGCATTCTCCTTTATCCACATCTTCTCCAGCATAAACTGTCATTGGTGTTTTTGATTTTAGCCATTCTGGCAGGAATAAGATCATATCTCACAGTTGTTTTGATTTGCAATTCCCTGATGGCTAATGATTTTGAGCACTTAAGTGTCTTTCAGTCATTTTATATTACTCTAATGAGAATTCTCTATTTAGTTCTGTACTCCACTTTTTAATTTCATTGATTGGTATTTTGGTGACTAGCTTCTTGAGTTCTTTGTATATTTTGGAAATAAGCCTCTGTCAGATATGGGGTTGGTGAAGATCTTTTCCCATTCTGTGGGCTGCTGTTTTGTCTTTTTGACTGTGTCTTTTGCCTTACAGAAGCTTCTCAGTTTCAGGAGGTTAGATTTATTAATTGTTGATCTCAGTATCTGTGCTACTGGCATTATGTTCAGGAGGTGGTCTCCTGTGCTAATTTGTTCAAGGGTACCTCCCACTTTCTCTTCTAAGAGGTTCAGTGTGGCTGGATTTATGCTGATATCTTTGATCCAGTTGGATGTAAGTTTTGTGCATGGTGATAGATATGGATCTATCTGAAATAGATTTTAACAAAATCAGAAATGAAAAGGGGGACATAACAACAGACACTGGGGAAATCCAGAGAATCTTCAGGTCATACTTTGAAAACCTGTAAACTCCACAAAATTGGAAAATTTAAAGGAAATGGACAATTTTCTGGATGGATATCACTTAACAAATATTTTTAAAGATTTATTTTATTATTGTGTTATGTGTGCAAGTGGCTGTCTCTATGTGGGTTTGTACATATGTACAGGTACTACCATCATCAGGAAGAGGATATTGTATCCCCTGGAGCTTGAATTAAAGCCAATTATTGATGCCTGGCATTTGTGCAATCAAATTAATCCAATGGATTAATTCATTGATGAAATAAAGGTCTTTGTTATCCAATCACTTCCCTCAAAGCCACGTCTCTGAACACTGCTTTGAGTCTTCGACACACGGGTATATTTTATATTCCAACAATAGCACTGTTCCTTTGAAAAATGTGGTCATCTAGGTAATGTATCACCTCATAATTATATTTTGCCTTTTTTCTTGTGTTTCATGTCTTTTCCTTCTCCTTGTTGCAAAACTTGAGAAAGTGTGAGCATATAAACTCTTCCTCAAGCTCATTTTCTACAGCCTCAGCTGAAACAGTCTCCAAAAGTTCTTTTCTATTTAATGTCTCCCTAGACCCTTTTCAATTCCAATCCACTAGCCCAAGGCCAGATTGCAAGAACAGAGTGAAACTTGGCCAAACCAATCTGTCTTTCCACTATCACCACCTTCCCATTAACCGGAGATTTACCCCAGGCATCTATTTTTGCCTGCCTTAGTCTCACTGCATGAAGGCTTTCTTTCGAAATTAATTAAAAACTAAGAAAGACAAAAAGAACTCCGGAACCTTTTCTCTTGAATAGCTATGAGCAAAACTTATTTTGTTCTTCTACCCATGTAGCAGACACTCTGAAGTTCCTGAGAACAAATAGAAATCATACAAGAGAACGTTGCCTGACACCTTCCTAATTTAAATTTTCCTCTCTAATCTGCCATCTTGTCATCTTCCCTAACCACATGTAACTAATGTTTTCACCTACCTTACTGCTTAATTTCTAATCTAACTCTATGCATTCAATACCATCTCTAAGCACATTTTTGGAAGTGCTCTGCATCTGTGTTTCTCTCAAATCTCTTTAAAGTGTCTATCCTAAATAGAAGACCAGGCAGGCAATTTTTGACCATTTAAATCACAGTAGGATCCTACTGTGTGAGAAAGCATAGTGGTCCTGGATGTTGACCATGGACTTATTTTGGTGGGAGCATTTGGGAGTGTGGTTCCTGTTTACTTCACTCCAACTATCAAGCGTTCCTTTAACTCATGTCTCCTGAACTATGCATGAACTTAGATCTAGACACCAGGTAAAACGTTAGGATTTCCTTTTTCTATGTTGGCACCATCTCATAGCTCCTCTTACTTTGACATTTTACTGCTCAAACAAGGAAAATTTCAGTCATCTAAGGATTTCTTTATCTTGCTGGTTCTCTTAAACACGATCACCATGGATTTCTACAGATCAAACAACAAACCCACTCCTGCTCCTGTTTTGCCATTTCTGCTCATAAATCGATCTCTTTTCCCTTAGACGATTAAGTCCTTTGCTTCAGTAAAATGGAGTTACAGTGGGGGGCTGTGAGCAGGAACTCTGGGAGAAATTGGTAAGATATGTTGAGAGGCACCTCCACTCAGGTCCTCATGCAGTTTTTAGGCAAAGTAAGTTTTTCTCCTTCATTACTCTGAGGAGATTCATTTGCAGGTTGGCAGAATTCTGTGATCTGGGGGAGGGAGATTGTCAGTCCCCTTTCCTATATTATTCCTGTTAGATTTGAACTTACTTACACAATACCTACACATCACCTCAACAACTCTACCACCCCAATGATCAAATACAGGACCTGGTTTTCAATACAGTGTATTTTTTATGTCTGAAGAAAGAGAACCTTCATAGAGGCCCCCATGCTTTAAAATTCTTATTTAAGTCTCATTTCTTACAAGTGTCTGATGTGAAGAAGGAAATACCCAGTTTTCTCCACCATCTTTGCTGTCACGATGTTCTTTACACCCATCAGTCATATCAGTCAGTTTACTTTCTGGGGTTCCTGGTCTCCAGCTGCCTGATATCTCTGTTTTCAATACATGAAGCTTTGGTGACGGTTGCTCTCACATCCATATCCCCATTGTCTCCAAACAGGTGGGGGCATGCTATTCCAAATGATGTCTTCCTATTATTGATTATCTCATCCAAGATGCCTAGCATTTCTTTACAACAAACTTTGCAATCTTAGTGAAGTAAGACTAGAGGGAAAACCAAGTCTAGCAGTGGGAGAAATAAAATCCAAGTGTTTATGTCACCAAGCTGATGACAGCTTCACTGGAAAACTCAGCTGGTTATGTAGATACACAGGATGTCCCCCGAAAGGCTGCATGGAACATTGCTTCCCAGAACATTCTTTCTGGGGCAGTATATTCAGTAAATTCATCCTTTTTTCTCTTTGGTTGTTCAGCTATCTATGTAGCTGCTGAGGAAGAGAGATGTCTATGGTATCAGAAGAATAAAATCTACACACAAGAGCTTTGCCTCTCTGCTGCTGTACATCCTTGTTCCTGACACAGACCATCAGAATCAATACTGTTAAGACACAGGATGACACGACAAGAGGCAGGGGTGGGGGGATTGCCATCATATGAGAAACCCGGAATGTTTCAATGGACCTAAAAGCAGGGCAGATTTCCAAGGCTTTGAAACAGCCAGTTCTAAGTAGATCTGTGAAGGTGCTTGAACTGTGTCCAGTAGCTAAGTGTAGCACTCCCTTTTCTAAGCCTGAATTATAGTTATTCAGATGTTGCTCTTTGTGAGTTGGGACACACTTCGCCAATATTTCCTTGTTACCTTGTAGTCAATGCCACTTAACTAATAACTTAAACTCCAACCGCTTGGCAATTCCTGATAGTCCTGAAACTATTAGAGAACAGTAGACAATACTAAATGTCTGTCCATGTAGAGGAATATTCCAGAGGGCAAGACAGTGAAGAAAGAGAGATGGCAAACCATGTTCTGGCCTTTGTAGAATTAAAAAGTCACTGGGTAAATAATGGAACCTGGAATTCCAGGAAATTTCCTTGAAGAAACTACACTGAGCAGATGTGTAGGAAGTCAAAACTACTTCCACCTTCACAGGTATAAAGGACCTGTAGATACTATCAACTCACTATGGAAGGGACATTTGGCAGTGCTGTCTGAGAACTTACAGCGTAGGACTCAGCAGGATAAAGGAGAAAATAAGCGTGGGTGTGGTTTGAAATGATGTCAAGGCTTTGGCAGGATAATTTCAAATTTGTGATAGATGTGGAAGCATCTATCTTTTGTAACCTCATTTGATTATATCATGCAGAAGAATTACCTTCCAGTAGCAATGACATTTGGATGCCCAGAGATGTTAACATGTAGCAGGGATAGAGAGATGCTTAAGATTAACTCACCTTAGTGATTCTTAGGCTCTTAAATTTAACAAGGGAGATAGTGTGAAAAACTTTCTCCTTTGTTTCTGAGAATACTATTTCCTTTAAAATAATGCTTAATGTGTTACAGCAGCTTTTACACAAGGTGGCCTTGCTTTGTGTTCTAAAATATCCTAAGTATTGGTAGTTCTGTACCTGGGTACTTGACTGGCTGTTTTTTCCAATACAAGGATAACTGCACTTAATGAGAAGTACTGTAATTAACAAACATATAATGGATGGAAAAAACAGCTGTATTTTGGTTTATGAAATGTCTTGCTTTATTATTCAAATATTTTGGAATAGATAAAACACAACTATGTTTTGCCAAGAACATTTCCCCCTTAATTTTTGAAATTGTGTGTAATTTTGCAAAAATTTGCTCCATATGTTTCTGTTTCATTTACATTAAATCCTCAAAATACTGCTTTGTGCATTTGATGTCCAAGAACCCATTTGAATTAGCCTGGTATACTTTTCTTTAAACTGCAATGCCAGTTACATACTGTAACCCCCCTACCCTTTTAAGGTAAAACTCAGTACGTCTCAGGATCTTCTCAGGGTCATACCCATTGCTGCCATCTAATTCCATAATCAGTTTATTGATGCTCCTGCTCAGAAATGCATATGAGTTTGTGTTCCAGTCCTGATGCCACACTCATAAATCACAGTGATCTCCAGTTCGTCCGGAGTGGCTGCAGACTCAGGGATTATCACAAGAGTGAGTTTCTTTGCTGTGAGTAATACATTTCTACAGCCCAAGTGGAACACCCTATGGCTGTCCTCTGCAGACCCATTCCCCTCCAGATGACATTTTTGATGTTTTTTTGACCTGGAAAGTTCAAGTCCACTGGGTTCTGATCACACAAGTTTTGGCAGGAAAGTTCCTCTCATTCTTTCTATCCCATCCAACCAAGCCATTGCCAAACAATGAAAGTGAATAAAGCTGACTCTGAAGGTAGTGTCCCCAA
The DNA here is from genome assembly GCF_003668045.3 of Cricetulus griseus. Classification (NCBI taxonomy): domain Eukaryota; kingdom Metazoa; phylum Chordata; class Mammalia; order Rodentia; family Cricetidae; genus Cricetulus; species Cricetulus griseus. Next base: position 357,710,246 of record NC_048595.1, on the reverse strand, counting down.
TGGCCTCTGTGTGCATCCTTTGGAGCTGTACACCTAAGAAGGAATATGACAGTGAGTCATGAAACTTACTATATTATCTCCCTCAGTCATATCAGATGGCCAGTAAGGACACTTCTGTCAGGCTCTTCATGGATAATAATATCTGTTCTCATCAAATATTAGTAACTCCTTTCCCCAGAGTTGACTCTCATTTAGGTCTACTTGGTTTAGAACATGGAATAATAGTGATAAATGTGAAGTCAAATGAAATAGAATAGTAGTGTGTATAACTATAATTCCCAGATTTTTAGGAACTGTGATATCCATTTTCTGAAATTTATTATTTAAAGATATCCCATTCAAAATAAGGTCTATTAAATAAATACTTCTGCTAAGCACCATAGAACTTGTAGAAATGACCATTTTGTGAGACATTGGTAAGTTTCTTCGTTCATCTTCATGACCCAGTTCTGTATCTGTGAACTAGGAGTAGCAATTACTAGTAAACATATTTTGTGTAAGTAAACCAATAGGCTGATTGTGAAAAAGAAATGAATGCAGCTACTTGCTCTCTGGTTGTGAATAATTACTGACTTTGTCCTGGTAAGTCAACTTACTGTTAGACAACTAGAATTAATTTCCGCTTTTGTCCTTGCAGAAAACAAATTGGCATGGAGGAATCACTGTCCTTTTCTGTAAACACACCATCTCATTTGAAAACACAGCCTCAAATAAAAAGTGGTTGTGTGTTTTTATGAAGTGCCTCTTAACATGCCCATGATTTATTAAGATAACTATGAAACTGTGAAATGATTCTTGTAATATGACTTAAGAGTTTTCAGAAATTGATTCGGCACACTATCTTGTCTCCCTTTCCCACATCAGACTTAGGAACAATCCCATCACATTCTTTAAATCAGGCAAGTTTTGCTCTGTTGTGTGTTTTACATTTTTTAGATTGTTTTTTCCTTTGTCTTAACTTGGCAGTGATTTTTGTCCACATGACAGCAAAGTGTCTGGATGAAAAGTGCAGTATTCAATCATCTGAATGTTTTGTCTACACAGAGCTTACATGTTTTGATGTTGTGTAGACAAAACATCCAGATAATTGATTTTCTTCCTTTTCATCCAGATGTTTCAGCATTATTTACACATATCTTGTGTCTGATTTGCTCAACATTGAAACAGGATGGAAACACAAATCTAAGTGGTGACTTCTAATGACACGATGGGAGTATGCAGATTATCTGACAGAAGTTAGTTATTGCTCTGTGTTGAAATGATATGCTGATGAATATCTATTGTGTCCTCTTTGCCTCTGGTACCTTTACTCATATAAGGCAATAAGTATGTAGGAAAACATGGCTGGGTACAGTGGCTATTTAAGGTAGTAGTTTAAATTATTTAGGATGGAGAGAGGGGGAAGTAAGAAAATCTTGAGTGGAATGAATTTTTTTTTTTTGCAGCGTTGAATACAGAAGACATCAATGACTGCTTACAAAAGCCATTATGAAACCATTCCTCTCTTTGTCCCTTTCATATTGAGACTGAAAACTAAGACTCTAATTTGCTATCTTAAGTTATATGTAGATGCCAAGGAAACTAGATTATGAAAACAAAGCTGAAAGGGAAGGTGAGCTTTCTAAAAAATGTAATTTGTTTACAGGTGAAAAGATTAAGGGGTGAGCACCACTGCCAATAGCTGAGAAACAGAACCAGCCTAAATGTACATCAACAGATGAACGGATAGAGAAAATGTGCTACTTAGACACAATGGAATGTTATTTAGTTCCATCAAAGAAAAGTAAAATTACCACATTTACAAGAAAATGGATTAAACTGCAGATCATTATGTTAAGTGAAATAATCTAGAGTCAGGAAGATGGATGTCATATTGTCTGTATTATTCAGAATCTAGATTTAAATTGTATATGTGCTATGTCATCCTGGGCAGGGCATAGGTCGTCCCCCATGTGTCCAGGCTGAGAGAGCATCCCTCCATGTAGGATGGGCTCCCAAAGTCCTTTCGTACCCTAGGGATAAATACTGATCTACTATCAGGGGCCCCATAGAGTGCCGAGGCCTCCTCACTGACATCCATGTTCAGGGGTCTGGATCAGTTCCATGCTGGCCTCCCAGCCATCAGTCTGGGGTCCATGCCCTCCCCCTTCTTCAGGTCCGCTGTTTCTGTGGGTTTCCTCAGCATGGTCTTGGCCTCTTTGCTCATCATTCCTCCCTCTCTGCAACTGGGTTACAGGTTTCAGTTCAGTGTTTAGCTGTGGGTGTCTGCCTCTGTTTCCACCAGCCATTGGATGAAGGCTCTAGGAGGGCCTTAACCTCCCTGGGAGCAGAGGAGAGATGGGGTGGGGGGTTGGTGAAGGTTGGGGGAGGAGGGGAGAGAGAGTAAACAGGGATTGACATGTGAAGTAGGCTTGGTCTAATTTGAACTAATAAAAAATAATCAAAAAATTGTGTATGTGCTTAAGTATATGTGTGTCTCTCTGTAGACTGTTAAATGGGAAAGAGGAGCAAGAAGGAGAAGGAAGTGATTTGGGGAGGGAGAAGAGGGGAAGGTGTCACAAAGCATGACATGAAAGCAGAAACAGGGGAGATTAGGAGAAGAGTTTATGTAAGAAAGTCCTGGGTATAGGAGTAGGCAGCAAAGAAGAGAGGTGGCTGAGAACAAATGGACATGCACACTATTGAAGTGTAGCCATATTGAAATTAGTCTGGAAGGTCTTCAGAAAAATGGAAAAAGACTTTCAACTGTGGTGGTTCATGATGTACTAGGAGTTCAATGTCATTTTGGCTATAGTGGGCGGTACTTCCCTTGGATAAAACTGACAAAAACAATGCCTATGACACAAATACCCTAGCTTCTGTCTCCAGAACATATTCAGTTCTGAAGACAACATGTGTGGTCAGACAAATGATTGAAGCTTAATTTAGAGAAGGAATTATCAAAAGCTACCAGCCCCAAAAGAATGTCCTGAGCAACATACAAAGAAACTCATGCCACCAGGTGGATTCACCTTCTATGCTATATGGAATAGTTTGTAAGGATAGCTTCAGAGGGCTTAAAATGTACCAGCATCCTGACACTGTCCCAAAGCAACATTCCCTTTGTCCCCTGAGGATTGAACTCTTTGGTGACATGGGCTCAGTAGGAGAATGAGCATGAGTATTAAGAGGCGAAATTCAATGCCAGTCTCCTCATAAGTTAGCACAGATGCAATCTCAGAGCAGGCTACACACCAGTTACAAATGGGTCATGGGATATAGATACAATGTCTCTCTCCCCAGTGAGCATTGAATAACATAATACCTGCAGAACCTGGCTAGTGGCTGATACTTAGTTGTAATTCAATAAATACTACCCAATATTATGATGGGCTAGACTCTTCTGTACCCAAGGTGCTTTCTCAAGTCTAGCCATGAGGAAATTAGATAGGAAGGTCTTGATAGAAGCAGTGACATAACACGATGGTGGCCTATAATGTAGCAGAAGTTCAGTGATGTGCAGGATGTAGTCTGTGGCACTTCCATTAGTTAAAACTGTAGTTCAGTTGCATGTGGGAAATTACCAATATGGAGACAGGTAGAAATACAAGGGATTTTAATAGGGAAAAAGCCTTACTTACAGAGCAACCTAGCCAGCCTGTGCGGCAGCAGTCTGTACAACAAGCTGAAAGTGAAACCAAAACCAAAACCAGCCACCTGAAAGCCTCTCACTCTACATCACCCTGACCACGCCCTCGAAGGCATGGTCAGGCACACCTGTAGCCAGCCCCTAAGTAGGCGTGGCTACAGCATCCCCTACAGTTGCACATCGGAGATTATCTGAATTGTAACCAGAGTCCTCTGGTTACAAGTTGGCCATCAAGCTGCCTGGAAGCTAACTTTTGCTTTTTCATAGGTAAGCTTTCCATAGTGAATGAGTTAGTTCCATTCCACATTCATAAGTCATTTGTCTTATAAGCTGTTGGTAGCTTAAGAGAAGAAATTAACGTAATAATGGATACCCAAAGGAAGGTTCACACTCCAGTCTCTAGATTCAAGTGGAGTCTCATGGCAGTGACATTAGCTTACTGTGTGATTGCACAACACAGCTACCCAGGAGGTCCTTTATGTTCTGAATTCTCAAATACTATTATCTTGAGCTCTTGGCTGAAAGGTGGAATCTGCCATTCAATTCCCAACTTAAGGAAAGCAGCTAGAGTGAAGGAACAAGAAGCCCAGGTCTTTTATTTGTGCAGTGGATAATGCTCTCTACAAGCCTGCCAAAGGGCCACAAAAGCAAGAAAGTTGGTTTCTAGGAACTGGCCTTGGTGTTTCTGCCTGGGACAGTGAATATCAGGAATCCATCCCTAATGCAAAGCAAACAGAAGATCTCTGCTTTCTCCTGTGCATTCCTTGCATATTTGTATTTGAATGGATTCTGTAGAGACTCTCCCCGGACCCCCTCCCTGAACATTTTACATTCAGAGAGAACACACAGGAAAACCTTATCTGACTGCTGGGCATAGAAGAGCCATCAGGAAGTTCACGCTGGCCATTTCTTGTTCTTGATCCTACAGCTCCTCTGCATTCTAGGGGGCTTAGTGTCCAGCTGCATGTTCAGTTATCAGTGAGTTGCATTTGCTTTGCTTCTCTGGGGATGGAAAGTCACCTTGCTCCTGAACTCTTAACACCTAATCTGTGAGGATGCAGTTTCTCTAGCGATCCTGGGGATTCACAGCTAATCCATCCTCTTATATGGTGATATAAATTCTTTGATTTCCAAGTTGACTATTTGAAATAAAAATCTCAAGAAAGCTTCATTGCCATTTGTCCAACTACATTCATGCCAGCTAACTTCCTGAAGGTCCAGTACAGGAGAGCAGCAGTGACTTCCCAACACATAACAAAGCTGCCTTGAGGGATTCATGGTGTGTGTGTGTGTGTGTGTGTGTGTGTGTGTGTGTGTGTGTGTGTGTGTGTTTGTCTATGTATGTATGTATTTGTGTGCATACATGTGTATGTGTGTATGTTTGTATATGTGTGTATTGTGTACATACATGTGTGTTTGTATATGTATGCATGTGTTTATGTATGTGTGTGTTTGTGTGCACACATGTGAATGTGTGTATGTTTGTATATGTGTGTACATATGTGTGTGTTTGTATATGTGTGTATGTGTTTGTCTATGTATGTGTGTGTTTGTGTGCATGCATGTGCATGTGTGTATGCTTGTATATGTGTATATGTGTATATGTATATGTGTACGTGGTATGTATGTGTGATGCACCACATGAGTAAGGCCTCTTGCCTAATGCCATACCAATGCATCTCAAAGAACCTTCTAAACTAGAACATTTCTGAAACAAAAAAAGAATACTCTTTTCAGTGAAACATTTTGAAAATATTTGTTTTTCATGGGAGGGAAGAAGTGTACTTGGGCTCAGTATATGCTCTATACAGTTTCTCCCTGACTTAGTCCACTCTGCCCACCATAACTAAATTCCATGAACTGGGCTGACTAATCCCAATTAGTCTTAATAATAAAAACCCAGAGTCAGATATCAGGATAAAAGCTGAATGATCAGAGAAGTTATCAATACAAGGGTGGATTTTGAATCTACATTTAAACCAAAAAAAAACTTTGCTTTATAGGTTGTTTCTTGATTTTTCTTTATTAGAAATAATCTTCTTTTACATGTGAATCCCAGTTCCCTCTCCCTCCAATCCTCCTCTGATCGCCCCCCCCCATCCCAACCCCTTTCTGCTCTTCACGGAGGATGAGGCTTTCCATGGGGAAACATCTGTTATATCTGTTATATCTTTTGGAGAAGAGCCTAAGCCCTCCCCTGTGTGTCTAGGTTGAGAGAGTATCCCTCTATGTGGAGAGGGCTCCCAAAGTCCATTCGTATATTAGGGATAAATACTGATCCACTACCAGAGGCCCCATAGATTGCCCAGACCTCCAAACTGACACCCACAAGCAGGAGTTCTCCCAGGTATCAGTCTGGGGTCCATGAGCAACCTCTTGTTCAGGTCAGCTATCCCTGTGGGTTTTTCCATCTGATCTGACCCCTTTGCTCGTCACTCCTCCCTCTCTGCAACTGGATTCCAGAGTTCATCTCAGGGTTTAGCTGTGCGTGTCTGTGTCTGCTTCCATCACCTACTGGATGAAGGCTCTAGGATGTTATATAAGGTAGTCATCAATCTCATTATTGGAGAAGGGCAATTAAGGTAGCCTCTCAACCACTGGTTAGATTGTTAATTGGGGTCAACCTTGTAGATCTCTGTACATTTTCCTAGTGCCAGAATTCTCTTCAAACCTATAATGGCTCCCTCTGTTGTGGTATCTCTTTTCTTGTTCTCCTCAATTCTTCCCCTAAATCTTCTTGCTCACTCATGTGCTCATCTCCCCTCCTCTTCTCCCCCTTTCTTACTTCTAGCTCCCTCTCCCATCCCCCATGCTCCAATTAGCTCAGGAGATTTTTGCCCCTTTCCACTTCTCCAGAGGACCATGCATGTCTCTCTTAAGACCTTCCTTGTTTCCTAGCTTCTCTGGCATGTGGATTATAGTCTGGTATTCTTTGCTCTATGCCTAAAATTCATATATGAGTGAGTACAAACTAGTTTTGTCTTTTTTGTGACTGGGTTACCTCACTCAGGATGGTTTCTTCTAGTTTCATCCATTTGCCTGCAAATTTCAAGATTCCATTGTTTTTCCCCTGCTGAGTAGTATTCCATTCTGTAAATGTACCACATTTTCTCCATCCATTCTTCAGTTGAGGGGCATCTAGGTTGCTTCCAGGTTCTGGCTATTACAAATATAATGCTGCTATGAACATGATTGAACAGATGTCCTTATTGTATGAATGTGCATCTTTTGGATATATATGCCTAAGAGTGGAATTGCTGGATCTTATGGTAGTTGATTCCCATTTTCCTGAGGAACTGCCATACTGATTTCCAAAGTAGCTGTACAAGTTGGCCCTCCCAACAGTAGTGGAGGAGTTTTCCCCTTTCTCCACATCCTCTCCAGTGTAAGCTATCATTGGTGTTTTTGATTTTAGCCATTCTGATACCAGCAAGATGGTGTTTCAGAGTTGTTTTGATTTGCGTTTCCCTGATGGCTAAAGATGTTCAGCACTTTCTTATGTGTCTTTTATCCATTTTAGATTCCTCCATTGAGAATTCTCTATTTAGTTCTGTACCCCACTTTTTAATTGGATTATTTGGTAATTTGTTGACTAGCTTCTTGAGTTCTTTGTATATTTTGGAAATAAGCCCTCTGTCAGATGTGGGGTTGGTGAAGATCTTTTCCCATTCTGTGGGCTGACATTTTGTTTTATTGACTGTGTCCTTTGCCTTACAAAAGCTTCTCAGTTTCAGGAGGTACCATTTATTAATTGTCCAACTCATTGTCTGTGATTCTGGTGTGATATTCAGGAAGTGGTCTCGTGTACCAATTTGTTCAAGGATACCACCTACTTTCTCTTCTAGAGGTTCAGTGTGGAGGATTTATGTTGAGGTCTTTGAACCATTTGAACTAAAGTTTTGTGATTGGCCATAGATAGGGATCTATCTTCAGTCTTCTACCTGCCAGCATACAATTACACCAGCACCATTTGTTGAAGATACTTTCTTTTTTCCATTGTATAATTTTAGCTTCTTTGTCAAAAATCAGGTGTTTGTAGGTGTGTGGGTTAATATCAGGGTTTTCAACTCTATTCCATTTGTCTACCTGTCTATTTTTGTGCCAATATCAAGCTGTTTTGGGGATTATAGCTCTATAATAGAGCTTGAAATCAAGGATGGTGATGCCTCCGGATGTTCCTGTATTGTACAGGGTTGTTTTGGCTATCCTTGATCTTTTGTTTTTCTATATAAAATTGAGTATTGTTCTTTCAAGGTCTGTGAAAAGTTGTACTGGGATTTTGATGGGGATTGCATTGAATCTGTAGATTGCTTTAGGCAAGATTGCCATTTTTACTATGTTGATTCTACCTATCCAAGAGCATGGGAGATCTTTCATTTTCTGGTATCTTCTTTAATTTCTTTTTTTAAAGACTCAAAGTTCTTGCACCAAGGTATTTTATGTTGTTTGTGACAACTTTAAAGGGTGATGTTTCTCTGATTTCTTTCTCTGCCCATTTATAGTCTATATATAGTAGGGCTACTGATTTCTTTGAGTTAATCTTGTATCCTGCCACTTTGCCGAACGTGTTTATCTACCGTAGGAGTTCCCTGGTAGAGTTTTTAGGGTCACTTATGTAAACTATCATATCTGAAAATAGTGGAAGTTTGACTTCTTCATTTCCAATTTGTATCCCCTTGACTTAAGAAATACTATACAATAGGGAAATGTCCAGATATCTACAAGAATGACACCACCTAACCATCTAAGCAACAGTGGATAGGCTACCTTAAATGCCCTCCCCTGATAAAGAGATTGAAAACTAACTTATATGCCATCCTAGAGCCTTCATTCAATAGATGATGGAAGCAGAAGCAGACACCCACAGATAAACACTGAACTGAACTCCTGGAATCCAGTTGCAGAGAAGGAGGAGTGATGAGCACAGGGGTCAAGACCAGGTTGGAGAAACCCACAGAAACAGCTGATCTGAACAAGGGGAAACTCATGGACCCCAGACTGAAAGCTGGGAAACCAGCATAGGACTGTTCCAGACCCCCTGACAGAGCATGTCAGGGAGGAGACCTCCAAAATCTAAGTGGCCTCTGGTAGTAGATTAGTACTTATCCCTAGCATAGGAATGGACTTTGGGAGCCCACTTCACATAGAGGGATATTCTATCAGCCTAGACCCATGGGAGAGGGCCTAGGCCTTGCTCCAAATGATATGACAGACTCTTAAGATTCCCCCATGGAAGGCCTCACCCTCCCTGGGGAACAGAAAGGGTATGGGATAGGGTGTTGATGGGGGGGGGCTGAGGAGGAGGAGAGAGAGGGGGAACTGGGATTGACATGTAAAACAAGTTTGTTTCTAATTTAAATAAAAATGGAAGAAAAAACAAACCAAAAAAATTCAAGTATAATATTGAAGAGATATGGAGAGAGTGGACAGCCTTGTCCTGTTCCTGATTTTAGAGGAATCGCATTGACTTTCTCTACTTTTTGTTTGATGCTGGTTGTTGGATTAGTGTATATTGCTTTTATTATTTAGGTATGTTCCTGTTATTCCTGATCTCTCCAAGATCTTTATCATGAAGGGGTGTTGGATTTTGTCAAAGGCTTTTTCAGTATCTAGTGGGATGATCATTTGGTTTTTCTTTTTCAGTTTGTTTATATGGTGGATTACATTGATGGATTTTCATCTGTTGAACCATCCCTGATCCCTGGGATAAAGCCTACATGATCATGGTGGATGATTTTTCTGATGTGTTCTTGGATTTGATTTGTCAGTATTTTAATGAGTATTTTTGCATCAATGTTCATGAGGGATATTGGTCTGTAGTTCTCTTTCTTTGTTATGTCTTTGTGTGGCTTGGGTACCAAGGTTATTGAAGCCTCATAAAAGGAGTTTGCAATGACTCTCTGCTTCTATTGTGTGGAACACTTTGAGGAGAATTGATATTAGCTGTTGTTTGAATTTCTGGTAGAATTTTTTACTGAAGTCCTCTTGCCCTGGGCTTTTCTTGATTAGAAGACTTTTGATAACTGCTTCTATTTCATTAGGCCTGATAAGTCTATTTAAATTGCTTATCTGTTCTTCATTTAATTTTGATAACCAATATCTACCCAGAAAATTGTCCATTTCCTTTAGATTTTCAAATTTTGAGGAGCACAGATTTTCAAAGTATGACCTGATGATTCTCTGTATTTCCTCTTTGTCTGTCTTTATATCCCCCTTTTCATTTCTGATTTTATTATTTTGCAGGTTCATTCTCTGACGTTTTAGTAAGTTTGGATAATGGTTTGTCTATCTTGTTGATTTTCTTGAAGAACCAACTCTTTGTTACATTGATTCTTTGGATTGTTTTCCTAGTTTCTACTTTATTGATTTCAGCCCTCAATTTGATTATTTCCTGGCATCATTCCTCCAGGGTGAGTTTGCTTCTTTTTGTTCTAGAGCTTTCAGTTGTGCTGTCAATTCTCTAGTGTGACTATTCTCCAGTTTGTTCATGTGGGCACTTCGTGTTATGAACTTTCCTCTTAGCACTGCTTTCAAAGTGTCCCATAAGTTTGAGTATGTTGTGTCTTCATCTTAATTCATAACTGCCAGTGACAGGTCTTTGTAGTGACATGAGTTTACTCTGAGTTTCATTCATCTTCCTGGATCATGTTTTAATGATTTTTCCCAATGTTTCCCCCCATTATTTCTCTTTTAGCTCTACCTGTTTTCTTCTATCAATTTGAGACTCAGACATAAAGGTTGTCTTTACCTTTACAGTACATACACTGGTAATATACAAGGAAAGAAAATCAATGGGATACACACACACACACACACACACACACACACACACACACACACACGTATGATATTTGAGGAATCATTTTAAGCAATTATAGATGTTTTTATAGATGTTTGACAAGACAAAATGGGCTACACTTGGCCCAATGTACTAATGAATGACTCAGGAGAGCTTTGGATTAAGAGAAGTCCTTGCCTGGAAGCTAGTCTTCTACTGATTAGATGAGTTTAACTCATTCTGGAGAATAATTTGTCTTATTCAAAGTCTACAAATGTTAATCTTAGTCTCTTCTAGAAATATTTTTATAGAAACATCTGACATAGTTTCTGTTCAAATATCAGAATGCTGTTGTATAACCAAATAAAATTAATCACCATGATGCTATTGGTCCCTAGTATACATTTTGTATTTTGTCTGTGCTGTTTGGATGGAATAATTCCAGTTGTTCTGCTTTCCATTGACTCTGTTTTCTCTACTCTGTTCTTTTGAACTTGTCCTTAAGTTTATATTTTATTGCTGTATTTTTTAGCTCATTCATTCTCTTTGGTTCTCTTTCATCTCTGATGAAAAAGTGTCTCTTTGCTTTGGGTCTCTGTCTTTCATTGGTCTCAAGCATCTTCCTAAGCTCTGGATAAGGCCCATTGATGCAAAACATTGTAATATGATTGTCTCTCTGTGAGCCTCTATCTATCCACTCATTTATTATGTAGCTTGGCATCTTCCCACTTTCTTTGAAATCCGGTCATTTGGGTCTTATGTTATTAGTCTCCAGATGATTTAATTCTCCTCTTCCGGCTCCATCCCAAGAGGAGAGGTGGATATGTTTGTGGAGATGCTTCAGCATGTTCACAAAGAAGTACATGCCAAAGTTTCTCACCATATATCCTTTAATAGTGATGAGATTAAAAGTGATCATTTCTGAGCAGATGTTGGGGTTCCCTCTCCTACAGTGGTGTCTCAACCTGGTTGCAGAATGTAAATTTCTCATTACTATCCCCCACTCAGTCTCTGATAACACTATGGTACATGAGTAGCCTTGTTGTTGATCAGTGGTAAAGTTTCTGACTATCTACTTTGCCACCTGTGACATGACTCCAAACTTGGAGGTAGACAACCATTTTATAGTCAGTCTCTATGAAATTGCCCTAGTTCAAGTTTGGGCATTTTAATGCATTCAGGGTAGGAGAGAATCTGGCTATCCATTTTGTCCTTCAGTTAAAGAAAATGGTACTTCTAATAAAAGAGAGAATGGGATTACATTAAACCTTTTTGGTCTAACGCTTGCTATTTCTAAAGGTGATCGCTGGCTCCTTTGGCTTCAAGACTGGGATAAGTAAAACAGACAGAAAAAGAAGATCAAGAAAATTCATCACTTTATCATAAGATACTTGCTTGGGTTTTGTCATCTCTCTACATTTCAAACTATTTTCATGCTTGCTCTGTAATTAATGTCTATGTGTGTAATCTATACGTAATAGAAAGAATGGGCACAAATGTCCCTACCCATTATTCCAAGAAGCCATTGTTTACAAAAGCTCATTTTTATTGAGAGAAGGTAAGAAGGCAAACAGAACTAATGGTTTGCTATTATAACTACATAAGGGATTTGCTTTACCACTAAGCTGGAAATCATAACAGTAGCTCCTAACTAAATTTTCCTTATACAATAATACTTTTACTTTGGGATCCTCTTAAATCCCACTGCAGTTCTTTTTCCACAAATACTTTCCATGTTTTATAGTAATTTTATCTTTAGTTTATAGTGACATTTAGATTTATGCATTCTTCAACTGGAGCACAGGAAATGGAAACTATTTAATGCTGAACCCATTCTTTCAATAGAGGAAAGCAAGATATTTGACTTTCTTCTGCATTCTTGGCCACTTCCCAGATTTGTCACCCACATATTCAAGTAAAAGACTTTAAATTGCATTTACTATTTCTTTTCAGTGAATTTCTAACCCACATGAAAACCTCCCCTTTCCATTATTGTTACATTCAAATATTAAGGAGACTTTAAATTTTTCTATTAAAAACTGACATCAATCTAGGAAATACTTTCCACATTCCAAGTTCCTAGAATTATTTAAGTAGTAAATATATTATAAATTATATTAAAACTCACCTGCTTATTATTTAATTAATAAAATAATTAGATACAAATATGTCAGTCTGCATGGTTAGCAGTGTAAGGTTGTTGGCAAAGCATGTTGATGAGAGTCCCACATTTGAAACTCTTTCATCTTGACATTAGTGTATTTCATCAATCTTGTGTTTAGTCAGTTATCTCATAAGTGACATTATAAAGATAGTATGACAATTATTTTGGGAGGGAAGCATGGGTTAGGATTATTAGCCAATGCCAGCACTCATTCATTCTAATTTCAATGATAACATGTATAGTAGGACTTTGACTCCAAAGTTAGTATTATTTTTAACTTAAAAGCTATGTATATGTGAGTAGGAGTGTTATGCAGGTGAGTATGGGCAACGGCGCCCCTAGAGCTCTAGTTACAGACAGTTATGAGCATCTGACATGGGTCCTTGGAGCCATCAATCTCTCTTAGATTTTGGTATAGAGTAATACTATCTTCATAGAAGGAGTTTGGAAGCATTCCTTCTGTTTTAATTTTTTAAGAAAATTCAAAAGTATTGGTTGTAGACTTTCTTTGAAAGGCTGCTAGAATTCTGCTGTGAATCTATCTAGGAAAAAATAATTTTCTTTTCACAGAGAGAGTAGTTGAGGCTTTGTAGATTGAGCAGGGAGATGAATGGATTATGGGATGGAACAGGAACCCACACTCTGGATTCTGCTTTAAGTTTCTTGCTGGCTGTAGTCAAGTGAAGATTCCCTTATATAGACAATACTCACATTTTAGTAGTGATATATCAGAGATAAGAATTTTAAAATAGCAATAACAAGCTCTAATTGATGAGTTTAGCTTGACATTGTTCTCATTTGTAAAACTCTAAGGATCTCACAAATATTACAAACCACATTAGTCAAACTATGTGCCGTAACTTCCTTTTTGCACATGTATAGTTAAGAGTTCCTTTGACTAGTTTGACCTATGTTTTCATCACATCAACCTGTGACTCTATATAGTGCATCTTAAAGCCTACTTTGCTATCTTACTTACTAAAAAACATTTCCTTAGGTAAAATATATACCAAGACATTAAAAAGTACAACAAAATGTCTTAACATTACTTTTAGTAATTAATGAAAAAATCAATAGGTGTATATGACCTTAACTTAAGCTAGTTGACATTAATAGAACCTGTAAAATATAAAGTCCTCATTGCCTCTCTATATTACTAGAGTGCAGTCAGGTCATTAAAACATCCTGCATAAAAAGACCACAACAATTGTAATTATACTCTTCAGTCACAATGGAACTAAATTAGAAATCAATGAGAAAAGGATACCTAGACAATCCTACAATATTTGGAAATTACAGCATACACATGTCAGAATACACATTTAGTCAAATAAGCCATGTGTAAAGAAGTTATTAGGGAATATTTCTAACTAAAAACAATATAACATAATTCATGAGGATGTATAAGAACATTAAAATGAAATGCTTTGGAGGAAATATATACAATGAAATGATTGTGTAGAAAAATGAAAGTTTGGATTTTTAGTCCTGCTTTACAACTTAAGTAAAAGGAAATTAAAATCAGAACTAGCAGGAGAAATGTAAGTTGAAATAGCAATCAGATAATCAATGATATCTGGAGCTGGTTCTATGAAGACCATCTATGAAACTAATAATTTTTCACCAGGTTGATGTACATATTTGATGTGCAGTATATTGGTTAGTAAAACAAATTATCTGTGTGTGGAAATGTAGGGAACCACCACAGACTTCACAAACATTGCAAAAACTGGCAAGAACTCTACAAATGAAACACTTGACATAGTTTTAATAAATTGGGCAGTCTGTATAATATTACTTCTGTTTTCAGGATTGACCATTTGGTATTGGATAACCAAATGGTTTATTCTTCTCTGAAGAAGATTTTCCCCCCCATTCTTTAGTGCCTGTAGTTCTTTGTGTAGGATTATGGTCTCTCAGGGGCTGGGTCTTTCCCTCACCTACTTTAACATGTTCATTGTCCTTGTTCAGTAGGAGGGTGAAGCCTTCCCTGGGGGATCATTAAAGTCTGTCACATCATTTTGGGGGAGGGCCTAGGCCCTCCTCCATGTATCTGGGTGGAGAGAGTATCCCTCCTTGGGGAATGGGCTCCCAAAGTCCATTTGTACACTAGGGATAAACACTGATTTCGCTGTCAGAGGTCCCATAGACTGCCCAGGCCTCCCAACTGGCACCCACATTCAGAGGGTTTGGTTCGGCTTTGAAAACTTTTACTCCACAAAGTTTCTTGTATTCTGTTGGCTATGCTTGCATCTGTAGTTAGTCCCAAATGACGTGACAGACTTTGATGATTCCTCCATTGGAGGCCTCACCATCCCTGAGGAATGGGATGGGGAGATGGTTGGGAGAGTGGGAGAACTGGAGGGAGAGGGAACTGGAATTTGTATGTAAAATAAGATTGTTTTTATTTAAATAAAAATAATTTAGAGTGCAGCTAAGGATTGTGCTGGTTTAGTAAAGTGATAGATATGTAGACTGAGCAGAATACATACATATATTTAATGAAAATAAAAGTATTTTGAAATGTCATTCATTCACACACTTTAGAAATTGAAGATAAGAATCTAAAAGTTTAACAAGACTTTGGCAAGAGTTTCCATCAAAAGAGCCAATTATTTCTGGAAGAGTGAGACAAAGCAGTATAGGGAAATGTTCTATGTTCCTGGTTTAGGAGATCTGATGTCATCAAGGTTTCATTTCTCCTCATATTGCTATGTAATTTGAATGAGATCTAAGCCCCAAAACCCCATGATTTTTAATTTTTATTTTGATATTGAAATCAAAAAGAGCCACTTACAGACCATGAAAATGATCATCCAAAATAATTTTGAAATAGCAGAAATCTTTGGAGGATTTTCACAACCTGTTCTAAGGCTTTCTACCAAACTTCAGTGATAAAACTGTGATATTCGTGTGAGATCTGGATCAACACAACAGCACAGAGACTCCAGAGAGTTAGATGCATGTAATTGGCTTTTGGCAAGGACACCAAGACAAGGAAAGCATAATCTTTTAACAAAGGATACTGGAAGCATCAGCTCACCAGCATTAAGCATGCACACATATACATACACATGCAGAGAATTTTAAACTTGGTTATATACCATATATAAAATGGATTTCAGGACAACTAAAAACCCATGCAGGATAGCCAATGCTCTTACAATTTTAAAATTACACCTATAATGAAATTTAGAGACATATAAAATATTTATCAGTTTAAATAATAGGCTAATATTTTAAACAGGACAAAAAAAGTATTGAACAATGAAGGGAAAAATGGACTTTGTTAAGGTAAAAAACTTTTCCTTTCTAAAATCACTGAAAAGAAGGTAAAACAAAACCACAGACCAGGATGAAATGCTTGCACAGAGTTTGTCCAAATTTGCAATTCATATGAGCTTGGATACCTGCCTATTAGTAAGTGTGTTTCTTGAGGAATATTTCTATTCAAGTATTGTAATGTTCACAGCAGTTCAGTGCATTGTAGCCACAAACTAAAGATAGCCCACGTCTTCATCAGCTAATGAATGGAAAATCAAATATGATTTAGTCTTTTAAAACTATACAACTTTGTAGTAAAAGAAACACACACACAAACACATAATATTGACCCACAAAACCTTTTTTCTACAGAAAGGCTATGTGATAAACAAAAGATATTAGTCACAAATGACTATAATACTGCATGCTTCATGCTTCCTTTTGCATGAAATTTTAGAAAATGCAAATCTAAAAATGGAGACCATATTCCTGGTTAATGGACTTCAGGGAGAGGATTGACTAACAAGGGCATTTAGCATCATGAAGGGCATGCTCTATCACCAGTGGGTAAGAGGTTTGAAGCCCAATGCATTCCTTAAAGCATCTTATGCTTTAGAATTGATGAGTAATTTGTCTTCACATTATGTTATGCAGATGATTCTAATATGTAATTCAAACAACAACTCAAAAAAATCTGGAGCAGACCCACCAAGCCAGAGAGGAGATC
Organism: Cricetulus griseus; assembly: GCF_003668045.3. NCBI lineage: Eukaryota > Metazoa > Chordata > Mammalia > Rodentia > Cricetidae > Cricetulus > Cricetulus griseus. The sequence goes on along the minus strand of NC_048595.1, from coordinate 357,693,685 downwards.
CCTGTGTCTGGAAACACCTCACTCTTCCTTCCCCTTCTGCTGACCTGACCCCTACAGAGCCCCATTTACCCTGATCTCTCTGGGCCTGAGCCTGCTTGGAGTGACCCGCCTGACCAGGGAAGAGCTCCCTGAATCTGGAATCACCTCACTCTTCCTTTCCCCTCCACCTACCTGTCCCATACAAAGACCCACCCAGCATGGGAGGAGCTCCCTGAGTCTGGAAACACCTCAGGCTTCCTTCCCACTCCACCGACCTGACCCCTACTGAGGCCTAACCCCTTCAGAGTGAGGAGACTTCCAGGAGAGGCAAGACCATCCAGAGCTGCGGACATTGAAATTCTGGCCCCCACACACCACCAGGTCAAAAGAGGAGATAGAGAGACCACACCTGCACCCACTGGAAGAAGATATGGGAAGAATATAGAATAAGAACTCACTCAACAACAGAAAGACCAATAGGACACCACCAGAATCTAGGGACTCCACACCAGCAAGATCTGAAAAGCTTGACACAAAAGATGGAGAAGAGATGGACCTCAAAAATCATCTCAGGAAGATGATAGAGACCTTTAAAGAGGAAACAACAAAATCCCTTAAAGAAATAGAAGAAAAAGCAAGCAAAAATTACATGAAATGGTGGAAAAGACAATCCAAAAAATTCAAGAAATAAACAAATCTCTGAAAGAATCTAAAGAAACCGAAGAAAAAACAACCAAACAAGTGAAGGAAGCACTTAAAACAGTTCAAGGCATGAAAGCTGAAATAGACAAAATAAAGAAAACACAGAATGAGGTGATGCTGGAAATGGAAAGGCTGGATAAATAATCAGGAACTAAAGATGTGGGTATAACTAATAGAATTCAAGAGCTGGAAGAGATAATTTCAGTTATTGAAGACTCTCTAGAGGATATACATTCATCGACCAAAGAAAATCTGAAGTCTAACAAATCCCTAACACAAAATATCCAGGAAATATGTGACACCGTGAAAAGACCAAACCTAAGAATAGTAGGTATAGAAGAAGGTGAAGAACCACTACTCAAAGGTACAGAAAACATATTCAACAAAATCATAGAAGAAAACTACCCCAACGTACAGAAGTATGTGCCTATGAAAGTACAAGAAGCTTACACAAAATCAAACAGACGGGACCACCAAAAGAAGACACCACCCCTCGACACATAATAATCAAAACACCAAATCTACAGAATAAAGAGAAAATATTAAGAGCATCAAAGGAAAAAGGCCAAGTAACATATAAAGGCAGACCTATCAGAATCACCCCCAACTTCTCAATGGAAAAATCTGAAAGCCAGAAGGTCTTGGATAGATATCCTGCAAGCACAAAGGGAGCATGGATGTCAACCCAGACTACTGTACCCAGCAAAACTTTCAATCACTATAGATGGAGAAAACAAAATATTCCTTGACAAAAACAGATTTAAACAATACATATCCACAAATCCAGCATTACAGAAGGTTCTGGAAGGAAAATTCCAACCCAATGAACATAACTACACTCACAAAAACATAGGAAATCGATAATCCAATTTTACCAACACAAAAAGAAACAGGGGGGCGAAATCCACACACAATGACACCACCAACAATAAATCAAAAACAAACAAGAACCAACAATCAATGGTCATTAATATCCCTAAATGCCAATGGTCTTAACTTACGATAAAAAGATATAGGCTAACATAATGGATACAAAGACAGAATCCATCCTTCTGCTGTTTACAAGAAACACACCTCAACTTCAAAGACAGGCGATACCTCAGAGTAAAAGGATGGGAAAAAATTTTCCAATCAAATGGGCTCAAGAAACAAGCTGGGGTAGCAATCCTAATATCTAACAAATTAGACTTTAAACTGAAAGCAATCAAAAGAGATGAAGAAGGGCATTTCATACTCATCACAGGAAAAGTCCATCAAGATGAAGTCTCAATCCTGAACATCTATGCCCCTAATACGAAAGCAACCACATTTGTAAAAGAAGCATTACTAAAGCTCAAACCACACATAAAACCACACACACTTATAGTAGGAGACTTCAACACCCCCCCTTACACCATTGGACAGAACCACCAGACACAAATTTAACAAAGAAACAAAGGATCTGACAGAAATTATGATCCAACTGGTTTTAACAGATATCTATAGAACATTCCATCCAAACACAAAAGAATATACCTTCTTCTTAGCACCACATGGAACCTTCTCTAAAATTGGCCACATAGTTGGCCGCAAAGCAAACCTCCACAGTTACAAAAGAATTAAAATAACCCCCTGTATCTTATCAGATCACCATGCTTTAAAGTTAGAATTCAACAGCAATTCAAATTGCAGAAAACATACATATTGGTGGAAATTGAATAACACCCAATTGCATCATTTCTGGGAAATAAAAAAAAAGAAATTAAAGACTTTCTAGAATTTAATGAGAATGTAGACACAACATACCCAAACTTATAGGATATGTTGAAAGCAGTGCTAAGAGGAAAGTTCATAGCATTAAGTGCCCACATGAAGAAACTGGAGAAAAGTCACGTTAGAGAATTGACAGAACAACTGAAAGCTTTAGAGCAAAAAGAAGCAAACTCACCAAGGAGGAGAAGACACCAGGAAATAATCAAACTGAGGACTGAAATCAAAAAAGTAGAAACTAGGAAAACATTACAAAGAATCAATGAAACAAAGAGTTGGAACTTTGAGAAGATCAACAAGATAGACAAAACTCTAGTCAAACTAACAAGAAGTCAGAGGGAGAGCATGCTAATTAACAAAATCAGAAATGGACACTGAAGAAATCCAGAGAATCTTCAGATCATACTTTGAAAACCTGTATTCCACAAAATTTGAAAATCTAAAGGAAATGGATAGATATCACTTACCAAAATTAAACCAAGAACAGATAAGCAGTTTAAATCGACCTATAAACTCTAATGAAATAGAAACAGTCATCAAAAACCTCCAAACCATAAAAAGCCCAGGGCCAGATGGCTTCACTTCAGAATTCTACCAGAAATTCAAACAAGAGCTAATACCAGTACTCCTCAAACTGTTCCACACAACAGAAGCAGAAAGGACATTGCCAGTCTCTTTTTACGAGGCTGCAATCACTTTGATACCAAAGCCTCACAAAGATACAACTAAGAAAGAGTACTACTGACCAATATCTCTCATGAACATCTATGCAAAAATACTCAATAAAATATTGGTGAATCAAATCCAGGAACATATCAGAAAAAATCATACACCATGATCAAGTAGGCTTCATCCCAGGGATGCAAGGATGTTTCAACATATGAAAATCCATCAATGTAATCCACCATATAAACAAACTGAAAAACCACATGATCATCTCATAAGATGCTGAAAAGGCCTTTGACAAAATCCAACATCCCTTCATGATAAAGATCTTGGAGAGAACAGGAATAAAAGGAACATATCTAAACATGACAAACACAATATATATCAAACCACTAGACAACATCAAACTAAATGGAGAGAAACTCAAGGCATTTCCTCTAAAATCAGGAACAAGACAAGGCTGTCCACTCTCTCCATATCTCTTCAATATTGTACTTGAAGTTCTAGCTAGAGCAATAAGACAAGAAAAGGGGATCAAAGGGATACAAATTGGAAAGGAAGAAGTCAAAGTTTCACTATTTGCAGATCATATGATAGTCTACATTAGTGACCCAAAAAACTACCAGGGAACTCCTATAGCTGATAAACACCTTCTGCAAGGTAGCAGGAAACAAAATTAACTCAAAAAAATCAGTAGCCCTACTATATACAGATGATAAATTCAATGAGAAAGAAATCAGGGAAACATCACTCTTCACAATATCCACAAGCAACATAAAATGTCTTGGGATAACACTAACAAAAAAAAGTGAAAGACCTGTACAGTAAGAACTTTGAGACTTTAAAGGAAGAAATTAAAGAAGATACCAGAAAATGGAAAGATCTTCCATGCTCTTGGATAGGTAGAATCAACATAGTAAAAATGGCAATATTGCCAAAAGTAATCTACAGAGACAAGTCAATCCCGATCAAAATCCCAACACAGTTCTTCACAGACCTTGAAAGAATAATACTCAACTTTATATGGAAAAATAAAAACCCCAGGATAGCCAAAACAACTCTGTACAATAAAGGATCTTCTGGAGGTATCACCATCCTTGACTTCAAGCTCTATTATGGAGACATAGTTCTGAAAACAGCTTGGTATTGGCACAAAAATAGACAGATAGACCAATGGAATCGAATTGAAAACCCTGATATTTCTGGCAAATCCTGCCCTGGGATCTGCAGGCAGACTGAATCAGTCCCTGAGGACCAGGGGATCCTGACTCTGCTGAGATTGCTGGGCTATTCTGGCCCCCAGAGATTGCAGAGAGAGGAGAGGTGAACTGCTTCAGCCCCCGCCTTGGGCCCAACTTCTGTCTGCCCACCCTGGCAAACCCTGCCCCTGAATCTTCGACAGGATGACTCCACCCATGAGGACCAAGCAACCCAGAGTCTGTTGAAATCGCTGCACCAGTGCTGCTCTCACCCACATGGAGAGTGAGTACCTCAGACCTGCCTGCACCCAACTTGAAACCCATCAGAGTATCAAAGTCAATTGCACACACCTGAAGAGAACACCAGACCCATACACAACAGGAAAGGAAGTGACACCAACTGTACCCACTGGAAGAAGAGATGGGAAGACGACAATATAAGAACACTTCCAACAACAGGAAAACCAATATGACAGCACCAGAGTCTAGGAACTCTACACCAGCAAGACATGAACATCCCAACACAGAAGAAGCAGAAGAGAGCAACCTTAAAAACAATTTCATGCAGATGATAGAGAACCTAAGAGAGGAAATCAGAAATTCTTTCAGAGAAATGGAAGAAAAGACAAACCAAAAGATGCAAGAAATCAAGGAAATCCAAAAAAAGCCAAGAAAATACAATTAAACAGCTGAAGAAAACAGTTCAGGACCTGAAAACTGAATTAGAGACAATAAAGAAAACACAAACTGAGGGAATGCTGGAAGTGGAAAAGCTGAGTAAATAATCAGGAACCACAGATGCAAGCATAACCAATAGAACACAAGAGATGGAAGACAGAATCTCAGACGCTGAAGACAAACTAGAGGAAATAAACTCATCAAGCAAAGAAAATCTGAAGTCTAACAAATCCATAACACAAAACATCCAGGAAATATGGGACACCGTGAAAAGACCAAACCTAAGGATAATAGGTATAGAAGAAGGTGAAGAAACACAACTCAAGGGTGCACAAAACATTCAACAAAATCATAGAAGAAAACTTTCCCAACCTAAAGAAAGACATTCCAATGAAAGTACAAGAAGCCTATAGAATGCCAAATAGAGTGGACCACAAAAGCAAGTCCCCTCATCACATAATAATTAAAACACCACATGTACAGAATAAAGAAAAATATTGAGAGCAGCAAGGGAAAAAGGCCAAGTAACATATAAAGGCAAACCTATCAGAATTACAGCAGACTTCTCCATGGAAACTCTGAAAGCTAGAAGGACCTAGATATTCTACCAACTCTGAGAGAACATGGATGCCAGCCCAGACTACTATACCCAGCAAAGCTTTCAATCACTATAAATGGAGAAAACAAGATATTCCACGACAAAACCAGATTTAAACAATATGTAACCACTAATCCAGCCATACAGAAAGTACTGGAAAAAAAACTCCAACCTAAGGAAATTAACTACACTTGCATAAACATAGGCAATAGATAATCTCACTCTACAAAAAACACAAAATAAAAGACAGGGTAAATCCACATACAATATCAGTACCAACAACAAACCAAAAACAAACAAGAATAAACACTGAATGGAACTTAATTTCCCTCAATATTAATGGTCTTAACTTGCCTATAAAAAGACACAGACTAACAGATTGGATACGAAGACAGAATCCATCCTTCTGCTGCATACAAGAAACACACCTCGAATTCAAAGACAGACATTACCTCAGAGTAAAGGGTTGGGATAAGATACTCCAATCAAATGGACCCAAGAAACAAGCTGGGGTAGCTATCCTTGTATCTAACAAGATAAACTTCAAACTAAAATTAATCAAAAGAGATGAAGAAGGTCATTTCATATTCATCACAGTAAAAATCCATCAGGAAGAAGTCTCAATTCTAAACATCTATGCCCTAAATACAAAGGCAACAACATTCGTAAAAAAACATTATTAAAACTCAAATCACAAATAAGGCTTCACACAGTTATAGTGGGAGATTTCAACACCCCACTCTCACCACTGGACAGGACCACCAGACAGAAACTTAACAAAGAAACAAAGGAACCAACAGAATTTATGACCCAATTGGGATTAACAGACATTTATAGAACTTTCTATCCAAACACAAAAGAATATACCTTCTTTTCAGCATCACATGGAACCTTCTCAAAAATCGACCACATTCTCGGCAACATAGCAAACCTCAACAGATACAAAAAAAATGGAATAATGCCCTGTGTCTTATCAGACCACCATGCTTTAAAGATAGAAATCAAAAACAAATCAAAGTGCAAAAACCCTACCAACTCATGGAAATTGAACAACAAGCATTTGCAACATTTCTGGGTCAAGGAAGAAATAAAGAAATAAATTAAAGACTTCCTAGAAATCAATGAAAATGTTGACACAACATACCCAAACTCATGGGACACTTTGAAAGCAGTACTAAGGGGAAAGTTCATAGCTCTAAGTGCTCACATGAAGAAACTAGAGAATAGCCACACCAGAGATTTGACATCACAGCTGAAATCTCTAGAAAAAATGGAAGCAAATTCACCCTGGAGGAGCAGATGCCAGGAAATAATCAAACTGAGGGCAGAAATCAATAAAGTTGAAACAAAGGAAACAATTCAAAGAATCAATATAACAAAGAGTTGGTTCTTCGAGAAAATCAACAAGATAGACAAACGTTATCCAAACTAACCAAAAGGCAGAGAGAGAACCAAAAAAAAAAAAACAAACAAAACAAAACAAAACAACAACAACAAAAACAGATGCCGAGCGGTGGCGCACGCCTTTAATGCTAGCATTCAGGAGGCAGAGGCAGGTGGATCCCTGTGAGTTCGAGACCAGCCTGGTCTACAAGAGCTAGTTCTAGGACAGCCTCCAAAGCCACAGAGAAACCCTGTCTCCAAAAACCAAAAAAAAAAAAAAAGACAGAGAGAGATCATGAAAATTAACAAAAGCAGAAATGAAAAGGGGGACATAACAATGGACACTGAGGAAATCCAGAAAATCTTCATGTCATACTTTGAAAACCTGTACTCCACAAAATTTGAAAATTTAAAGGAAATGGACAATTTTCTGGACAGTTATCACTTACCAAAATTGAATCAAGAACAGATAAGCAACTTAAACAGACCTATAACATCTAAGGAAATAGAAGCAGTCATCAAAAGTCTCCCAACCAAAAATGAGCCAGATGGATTCACTGCAGAATTCTACCAGAAATTCACAGAAGTGCTAATACCAATGCTCCTCAAATTGTTCCACAAAATAGATATTGCCAAACTCTTTTTATGAAGCTACAATAACCGTGATACCCAAGCCACACAAAGACACAACTAAGAAAGAGAACTACAAACCAATATCCCTCATGAACATTGATGCAAAAATTCTCAATAAAATCCTAGCAAATCGAATACAAGATCATATCAGAGAAATCATCCAGCATGATCAAGTAGGCTTCATCCCAGGGATGCCAGGATGGTTCAACATATGAAAATCCATCAATGTAATCCACCATATAAACAGACTGAGGAAAAAAACCCCACATGATCATCTCATAAGATGCTGAAAAAGCCTTTGGCAAAATCCAACACCCCTTCATGATAAAGGTCTTGGAGAAATCAGGGATACCAGGAACATACCTCAACATAATAAAAGCAATATACAGCAAGCCAACAGCCAACATCAAATTAAATGGAGAGAAACTCGATCCAATTCCTCTAAAATCTGGGACAAGGCAAGGCTGTCCACTCTCTCCATACCTCTTCAATATTGTCCTTGAAGTCCTAGTTAGAGCAATAAGACAACCAAGGGAGATCAAGGGAATACAAATCAGAAAGGAGGAAGTCAAACTCTCACTATTTGCAGACGATATGATAGTCTAATTAGTGACCCAAAAAACTCTACCAGGGAATTCCTACAGTTGATAAACACCTGCAGCAAAGTGGCAGGATACAAGATTAACTAAAAAAAAATCCATAACCCTACTATATACCGATCACACATTGGTGGAGAAAGAAATCAGAGAAACATCACCCTTTACAATTGCCACAAACAACATAAAATACTTTGGGGTAACAATAACCAAAAATGTGAAAGACCTGTACCATAAGAATTTTGAGTGTCTATAGAAAGAAATTAAAGAAGATACCAGAAAATGGAAAGATATCCCATGCTCTTGGATAGGTAGGCTCAGCATAGTAAAAATGGCAATCTTGCCAAAAGCAATCTACAGATTCAGTGGAATCCCCATCAAAATCCAAACACAATACTCACAGAGCTTGAAAGAACAATTTTCAACTTTATATGGAGAAACATAAGAGCCAGAAACATAAGCCAAAACATCCCTGTACAATAAAGGAACTTCTGGAGGCATCATCATCCGTGACTTCAAGCTCTATTACAGAGCTATAGTCCTGAAAACAGCTTGGTATTGGCACAAAAATAGATAGGTTGACCAATGGAATAGAATTGAAAACCCTGATATTAAAGCACACACCTATGAACATCTGATTTTGACAAACAATCCAAATTTATATGATGGAACAAAGAGACCATCTTCAACAAATGGTGCTGGCATAACTGGTTGCAGACATGTAGAAGACTGCAGTTAGACCCAAGCCTATCATCTTGCACAAAACTTCAGTCAAAATGGATCAAAGATCTCAACATAAATCCAGCTACACTGAACCTATTAGAAGACAAAGTGGGTAATACCCTTGAATTAATTGGTACAGGAGATCACTTCCTGAACATTACACCGGTAGCATAGACACTGAGATCAACAATTGATAAATGGGACCTCCTGAAACTGAGAAGCTTCTGTAAAGCAAAGAAGACAGTCAACAAGACAAAACGGCAGCCTACAGACTGGGAAAAGATATTCACCAACCCCACATCTGAGAGAGGGCTGATCTCCAAAATATACAAAAAACTCAAGAAGCTAGTCTCCAAAACAGCAAACAACCCAATTATAAAGTGGGGTACAGAACTAAATAGGCAATTCTCAATAGAGGAATCAAAAATGGCTGAAAGACACATAAGAAAGTGCTCAATATCTTTAGCCATCAAGGAAATGCTAATCAAAGCAACTCTGAGATACCATCTTACTCCTGTCAGAATGGCCAAAATCAAAAACACCAATGACAGTTCATGTTGGAGAGGATGTGGAGAAAGGGGAAAACTCCACTGCTTGTGGGAGTGCCAACTTGTATAGCCACTTTTGAAATCAGAATGGCGACTCCTCAAAAAATAGGAATCAGTCTACCCAGCCTACAAGATACAGCAATTCCACTCTTAGGCATATACACAAAAGAAGCACATTCATACCACAAGGACATATGTTCAATGATGTTCATAGCAGCACTATTTGTAAAAGCCAGAAACTGGAAGCAGCCTAGATGCCCCTCAACTGAAGAATGAATAGAGAAAATGTTGTACATTTACACAATGGAGTACTACTCAGCGGAAAAATACAATGGAATCTTGAAATTTGCAGGAAAATCGATGGATCTAGAAGAACCCATTCTGAGCAAGGTAACCCAATCACAAAAAGACAAACATGGTATGTACTCACTCATATGCAGATTTTAGACATAGAGTAAGGATTACCAGCCTACAATCCACACTGCCAAAGAAGCTAATAAGCAAGGAGGTCCCTAAGAGAGACATATATGATCCCCTGGAGAAGGGGAGAAGTTCAAGATCTGATGAGCAAATTGGGAGCATGGGAAGAGGGGGGAGGGAGCTAGGAGAATGAGAAGGGGAGAAGAAGAGGGATGCTGAGGACATGAGGGAGCAGAAAGTATGAGTCAGGGGAAGAATACATGATAACAAGAATGGAGATATCATAATAGAGGGAGACATTTTTGGTTTACAGGGAAATCAGGCACTAGGGATATGTCTGGAGATCTACAAAGATGACACCAGCTAACTATCTCAGCAACGGAGGAGAGGCTGCCTTAAATGCCCTCCCCTGATTATGAGATTGATAACTGACTTATATGCCATCCTATAGCCTTCATCCAGCATCTGGTGGAAGTAGAAGCAGACACCCATAATTAATCACCAAACTGAACTGGAGCCTGAATGCAGAGAAGGACCAGAGAAGAGCACAGAGGTCCAGACCAGGCTGGTGAAACCCACAGAAACTCCAGACCTGAACATCCGGGAATACTTGCTCCCCAGTCTGATAGCTGGAATATCAGCATGGGACTGTTCCAGACCCCAGGAACATGGGTTTCTGTGAGGAAACTTCAGAATCTGTGGGACCTCCTGTAGAAGCCCAGTATTTATCCCTAGCATAGTTGTGGACTTTAGGAGCCCATTCCATATAGAGGAATACTCCCTGAGCCAAGACACATGGGTGTGGGCCTAGGCCCTATCACAAGGGATACAATAGACACTGATGACACTCTATGGAAGGACTCACCATCTAGGGGGATCAGAAAAGATATGTGACAGATAAGGTTTTAGGTGGGGGGGTTAGGGGAGGACAGGTGGGAGAAGGGAACTGGGATTGTCATGTAAAACAATCCTGTTTCTAATTCAAACAAAAAGTTGGAAAAAAAAACCTGATATTAACCCACACACCTATGAACACCTTATTTTTGACAAAGATGCTAAATCTATACAATGGAAAAAAGATAGCATCTTCAAAAAATGGTGCTGGCACAACTGGATTCAGACATGCTGAAGATTGCAGATAGATCCATACCTGTCACCATGCACAAAAAATAAGTGCAAATGGATCAAAGATATCAACATAAATCCAGCCACACTGAATCTTCTAGAAGAGAAAGTGGGAGATACCCTTGAACAAATTGGTACAGGAGACTACTTCCTGAACATTACACCAGTAGCACAGACACTGAGGTCTGCAATTGATAAATAGGACCTCCTGAAACTGAGAAGCTTCTCTAAGGCAAAGGACACCATCAGCAAGACAAAAGGGCAGACCACAGAATGGGAAAAGATATTCACCAACTCCCACATCTGACAAAGGACTAATCACCAAAATATACAAGGGGCTCAAGAAACTAGCCACCAAAATACCAAACAATGAAATTAAAAAGTGGGATGCAGAACTAAACAGAGAATTTTCAACAGAGGAATCTGAAATGGCTGAAAGACACTTAAGAAAGTGCTCAAAATCCTTGGCCATCAGAGAAATGCAACTCAAAACAACTCTGAGATACCACCTCACACCTGTCAGAATGGCTAAAATCAAAAATACCAATGACAATCTATGCCAGAGAGGATGTAGAGAAAAAGGAACACTTATGGAGTACTACTCAGCAGAGAAAAAGCAATGGAATCTTGAAATTCTCAGGCAAATGGATGGAACTAGAAGAAACCATCCAGAGTGAGGTAACCCAGTCACAAAAAGACAAACATGGTATGTACTCACTCATATATGAATTTTAAACATAGAGCAAAGGATTATCAGCCCATAATCCTCTTCACCAAAGAAACTAGGAAACATGAAGGACTCTAAGGAATAAAGGAATGGACCCCAGGAATGGGAAGAGGCAGGAACTCCTGAGATAATTGGGAGCATGAGGGTAGGGGAGAGGGAGCTGCCAGATTACGAGCAGGAGAAGAGGAGTGGAGGTGAGGAAATGGAGGAGCAGATATTGAGTTGGGAGATGAATAGACGAGAGAGAGCAGGATGAGAGATAGCATATTGGAGGGAGCCATTATAGGTCCAAGGAGAGATCTGGCACTAGTGAGATTTCCAGAGACCTACAAGGATGACACAAACTGAAAATCCAGGCAATGGTGGAGAGGATAAACTAAATGCCCTTCCCCTAAAATGAGATTGATGACTACTTTTTATGCCATCCTAGAGCCCTCATCCAGTGGCTGATGGAAGCAGAGACAGACATCCACAGATATACTCTGAACTGAACTCTGGAACTTAGTTGAATTGAGGGGAGAATGAAGATCAAAGGGGTTGGTACCAGGTTGGAGAAACCCACAGAAACAGCTGGCCTGAACAAAGGGGAGCACATTGACCCCAGATGCTGTCTGGGAGCCCAGTACAGGACTGATCCAGACCCTTGAACATGGATGTCAATGAGGAGGCCTCTGCACTTCAGGGGGCCCCTGACAGTGGATTAGTATTTTTCCCTGGTGTAAGAAGGGACTTTGAGAGACCATCCCACATGAAGGGATACACTCTTGTCCTAGACACATGGGGAAGGGCCCCGTCCAGCCCAGGATTATGTGGTGGACTTTGAGGAGCCCTGGTTGAGGGCCCTACCCTTCCTGGGGAGTGGAGGGTGGCTGGGGTGGGGGTAAATCTGGGGATGAGGGAGGAGGGAGACAAGGTGAGGTCTGATATCATTGGAATAAAGAGAGAGGTGTCCCCAGGAAAAGATACCACTGGACTAAGCTTCCAATGTCTGGAAAAGGACAAAAGAATAATTTCTTCACATAAAAAGAAACAATAAACAAAAGCTGCTGCAAATGTGATTCAAGGGGACCAGACCTTGTACTAAATGAACCACCAAATCTGTCAGTTTTACCCATGTGGTTCTGGCTTTAGAGTCATGAAGGATACACAAGAAATGGGTTGTATAATCTTTTTCCACTATTAGTGACAGCCACTGAGACCAGGCAGGGTGTGGCTGGGCAGTTTTTATGTGAACTCATGAGGATAACAAAAAGCCTTGAGAGGCCATTTTGTGAAAATGGGAAATGAAGTCTGGATTGCTTTGAGTACCACAAGATGCTGGACACGCTAGAGCCATGAGATGTTACCATGGAGAGCTATACACAGGTGTGGAGCCAGCTCAAGAGAAATATGACTCGAAGGTAGTAAAGCTGGAAGGACAGAGTCATTTATACCTTTTGGCTTTGGATAGGGAACTAGAAGACTTGTAGGTGGCTGTGCTGGGTTTGATGTTTCCTCCCTATTCTCTGATTCCTCCCTTTAGAATGGTAATGTACACTCTGTGTCACTACATATTTTAAGTCTTGTGATTTGCTTTTGATTTTATAGGGGGTTACAGTTAAGAACTGTATTGCCTGAAGTCTCAAAAGAAACTTTGGATTTTGAACTTCTAAATAGCTTTGAGACTAAAATATTGGAACTTTGGAAGTTGGACTAAATGCATTTTGAACTATGATATGACTACAAGCCTATGGCAGCCAGGAAGTATAATGTAGTTGGTGGTTTGAATAAGAATGGCCCTCATAAGTTCATATGGTTTTGAATATTATGGCACCCTATTGGTGGATTTGTTTAGGAGGTATGAGGTGTAGCCTTGGTGGTAGTGTTGAGTCACTGGGGGCAGGCTTTGTGGTTTCAAAGTCTGACTTGTTTTATGTTAAGTTGAACTAAGCTAGAGTCATCAGAGAGGAGGCAGCCTAAGTTAAGAAAATGCCTCTGTAAGATCTGACTGTGGGGAAACTTGTAGGGTATTTTTCTAATTAGTGCTTGACATGGGAGGGTCTATCATATTGTGAATGGTCCGACATCCTATAAGAAAGAAGGCTGAGTAAGCCATGATTAGAAAGCCAGTAAGCAGCACCCCTTTATGGCCTCAGCATCAGCTCCTACCTTTAGGTGCCTGCCTTGTTTATGTTCCTATCCTCAGTCCCTTCAATGATGAACTGTGATGTGGATGCATTCCAACTCAAGTAGGTTCAGGAAAGCGAAAAGGAATCATGTCAGGTGGGAAGACGAGACCAGGAACTTTGTTTAATCATCTCAAATTCACTGTTCACAGACTAGGTCTTCAGCAAGTGCTTTAGGAGATCACCATCCTCAGTCATCCTCCTTGTCTTCAATATCTTCATTTCCCTTCCAAACTCATTGTCTTCAAACCCAAATGCCTCATTATATCTACCTACAAAGGGAGTCCTGGCTCCTTCCACTATTGGGTTTTGTGAGCTCATTCTGCAGGAAGTACTTGCTGCTTCCCTGTCACTAGCTTTAAGTTCTCCCAAGTATTGTCCTGTGTGTCTTAACATGGAGAGAAAGGTGGATACTTTGTGCTCACTTTGGTCTCCTGGACAACACAGTTATGTCAGATACTTCCCAAGTGATCAGTGAGCAAAATGCTCCTACTCAAGTTTGTTTTCTCCTAATGAGCATTTGATCTGAGTTTTGTGGGGGAAATTCTTCCAACCACAAACTTTGAAACTTCTCCCTGATGTAAGATATCACTAGGGTATCTATGGAAGGAGGTTAGGGATCCCTTGCCATAATTTCTGACCCCTGCATTAGCAGAGAGCAACCCAAATCCTACCAACACTGCCCTGTCTCTCTTTCTGAGACAATCCAAGATCTAACTAGTATCCCAGATTGGCCTTGAACTCATATTAATTCTCCTGTCTCAACCTCCAAAGTCCTGGGGTTATAGGAGTAGGTAACTTTCTGTAGATGCCTTCTTGTCCTCAGCTTTCCTTTCCAGTAGAGAACAGATGTCTCTGGTGGCCATCTGGAGAAGTGACAGAATTTAGAATTAAGAGTCCTTCAATTTATCATGGACTCCAGAGGAACAGGAGTAAGCATGCCTATAAAACACGCCAGCTAATGAGGTGAGGAGCTAATTGAGAAGAATGAAGTCTACATTTTTTGCAATTCTGTGGGTGCAGCCTGAATCACAAGAAAACATCTTGAGGCTGCTCTTTCCAAATTGTTTTTGGTCCAGGCTGCTGGAATCTGGGGAAGCACGTTAAGTATGCTATTTTTTCTTGTTAAACAGGTAAATATAATTGCCTGCATTATTTTTGTTTTTAAATTTTTCCTGAAAGGTTTAATCCATAGTGATAATGCATAGTGAAAATATAGCATTCATAAATGAAGATAATTATTCAGAAATCTGCTGATGAAAACAAGTGATTTTATTTTTTGTATTTTCTTGCAGGAATTATCCACGTGCTGGAGACTCCATTGTAATAGCATGTCCCAGAATGGAACATCTGGAAGGAAGACAGAGTTCAGCTCTAGACTACTACAGCACATTGACCACATTACTTAAGATGAGAAAATTAGACTAGTTAATTTTTAAAAAATGACTCCTTACAGTCCTCAAATTAGTTATACTTCTCAACTTGAAACAGAATGAGTCTTACTTGGAAGCATCACATTTGGGAAACTGGAAAAATTTTTAAAAGCTGAGAGAATGGTATTGGCATGAGAGAATGGCAATTAGCAATACCACAAACAATAGACAGGGGCAAAAATCTGAAACTCAATAGCAACCTCTTGATAAACATAGTTTAAAATAGCTACTTCTTTTGTTCTAATTCTGCAATCTTGCAAACTTCTTTGCATAACTTGAAGTTTTTTGAACTTCTGGTTGGCCTTCTGTCATGACATCTGCCCATCATTAACCACAGAAATATCATATTAATGTCATTATACATCCATGGATTGATGTTCCCTCTTCTAATACTTTGTGGCTGAGTACTGTGGGCTCTGGAATGTTGATAAACTGAAAGGGCTGTTGCCCCTTTTCTAGACTGTTTTGCAAGCCGTATTTCTTTCTGAATGTTTTTGTCATGACTTTGAACCAAGATAGTTTGGCCATAAGTATGTGATGTTATTTTAAAACGATGAAAATAACAGTTGGTTCAAATCTTCTAAAAGCTTTTATAGGCAGCAGAGTATTTCCTCCCTTCAGCAGTTTCAAGAGAATCTACACAAATGGATGTATTGCAGGCTTATAGAGTATCAGTCAGTAACTTGGTCCTAAAATCCATGTGCTGCAAGACTTTCTGCATGGAAACAGGAATCTTGGAAGGCAGTGAGTCAAATTAATACTCTGCTGCTATGATCATTAATGAGTTAAGTACACATTAGTACATTATTCCTTGTGAATTTAAATGCATCTATATCACAATGATATAGTTCTTTCCTTGGTTTACTATTAATGTACATTACTGTAACAGGGCAAAGAGTTCCTCCAACTCTTATTTTTGCTAAGGCCATTTTAGATTTAACTAAAATTTGATCTCTTGATGGAGAATCCCATTGAAAATTCTCCAACTGTTCTCTGAACCTGAGGTCAAGATGCTCCAGCTAATTTAACTTGTGTTAAACTCTCTGCTTGTGCAGAACCCACTTTAGCTAACTGCTTATTTTAGCTTCTGTTACACTGCTTGCTTGAGGAAAACCTCTTCTTAGTTGTAGAGCAAGATGCCAAGATGTGGTTTTTGCCTTTGAAAGCCTCTTACTCTAAATGTTTGGTACTACACTTATGTTCAGAATACCTGGGTATAGTCCCAGATGGCTAGAACAAATTCTTTCAATTGGCTATAAACTGTGTCTTAATTATCCTCTCTGGTGGCTTTCTTGTAATGTAAGTTTTCATTGACTGTAGAATTGTGCAGAGTGAGGAAATAGGCACAATATGCATATTTTTTAGTTTACATGATACTATATAAAGAGGGGGGAATGTCTATTTTACCATCTGTTCTCCCAGATTCTATTTCAACCATGTGGACTTGTAGGCCTTGTGTATAAACCACATTTAGCAGTGTTATCAGTCATTGCTCTGTTCAGAAATGGTTTGCCAATAGTACTAATAGCAATGGGAAGTTCCTATTCCTGCATATCTTCTGAGCTTTGGCAATTTCTCAAATGCTCTACTGCTTATGGAGTTCATGATGGAATACTTTGTGACTGAGCAAATGAGGTGACATAATTAAATAAGAAAAGATACTTTACCACACAAGGTAAGATAGAGTATAACATTAATACCAATTTGGAGCACTATCTTCAGAAGCCATTGAGTATCTATCTGAAGGTCCTGGATAGTGTTTTACAACTTGAAAGTTGCATATCCATTTTTCTGAAGAACACAGCAGTAGAGAATGTGTGACATATATTTACTGCTCTCACAAAAGTAATACAAATATGTAATTATACATAATAAAGCTTAAGACAAGCCTGGAATGCAGGCACCACCATCCTATGGACTGGGATTCCATGCTGGATTAAAAAGGTAAAAGTGAACATTGCCCTATCTTCTATCTCTCTGCTTCCAGACTACAGATCCAGTGTGGCCAGCTAACTCTAGCTCCCATCATTTTGTCTTATCAGTTGTGATAGCACCTTCAAACTGTTAGTCATAGCAAATTGCCTTTATTGAGTATTTTTGTCACAACAATGAGAAAAATAATTAAGGCACTAAGATCTCTACATGACTTTCATGAGCACAAAGAGTCATTAGAAAATGGTTGCGGCATTGAAATTGTCTAATTGACAGTATTTTAAGGACTGACAGACAATATTGATTTTTCCTTCAAGTACTGTGGTGTAATGTCACACCGAAACAAACTGAGGCATCTCACCAGTGGGTCTGCATCTTTGGATATTTGAGTAACACAGAGATACCAAGGTCAAGAAGCCATGAGCTTCAGAGCTGCACTGTGAGATCCCTAATGCTGAGTGGTCTCCACAATGGAAATAAGAAGGAACAGGAAGGCTTCTAATGTCTCTCACCACATTGGCTATTTTTGTTTGAAACTATAAGTTTGTGGGGGAGTAGATATGCACCTTAAATTATGTCACCATGCAGACTGCATGGGATCCCTTGTCTCATGTTTTAGGTTTTCATACTTATCTTCGAAATTAGAAAAATTGAATCAACTGTTAGTGTGGCTCATGTGTTTCTGGAAGACACATGCAACTCTTGGGTTAAATTACAGTGTTGAACAAAACCGAACAGTGAAATCAAAATAGGTGGTTTTCGATTACTCATAGCTACTCAGAACTACTTCTTGTGATCTTATCTTCATCTCAGAGCTTGGTGATATTTATCCACATCTATGCCTATTATGTGTAGCTCAGGGGAAGCATTGTATGCATTATGAAAGTTAGCTACTGATTACATATGCTGGGATTGAGATGTTCTCTGACAAAAGCACTGTAGGAGCTATCATCACCTGATTTCATTAACTCAAGTTAAGATAGATACCTCACAGCTGTTGATTAGTTAATATACAGTATTTCCATTGCTCACTATACCTCTTTATATTGAAAGTGAAGTCAGCCAGGCTGAAATAACAACAGGCCAGGGTCTCAGATGTATTTTTATTCTCCTCAGTTTTGATATGAGAAAAAAAAAAATATATATATATATATATATATATATATATATCCCATTATGCCACATGTGAACAGGGTTTTTGTGAGCTGTAATTCACAAAATATACATCTACTCATGTAATATACACAAAGTAAATTATACTGCTGGCATTGTAAGTCGTTACAGTTTGAATTTTGAGAAAATGGACCAACAGCTAAAAAGTTCCTGTAATCATAATCTATCCAGAAAAAAAGATGTTTTATCAGGTTTCAGAGCATCACTTTACTCAATCATGTTGACACCCAGAATTACTCATCATTTCACATTATTTACATAATTACAGAGAAAACACAGTCAACTTTTCCAAGTCTTCTTCCATTTTTCCATTTTCCCCAGTTTATACTCTCCTACCTCTCTAATGTAACATCAGGGGTATGTCATCCTGGCTGTGTTGAGTGATGCTTTGGTAGCCAAGAAAACATTGTTCAGGTCTTTCTGTGATAATATTTCTTCACCAATGTAGAATGGGTGTCAACCAACCCACTGAGGACTTCAAAGATTAAAAGATAAACTTTTACACACCTTCCCTCTCCTCTCCTTTTTTTTTACCTTCCCTCCCTCTCTCCTCCAACTGTTTCCCTTGTTTTCCTTTCTCTTCTCTGCTTTTTTCCTTTGCTCTTCTTGTACTTTTTCCTCTATGCTTTTCTGGCTTTAACATTGGGGTGTATGGTTCTCTAGCCTTTGGACTCTGGGACTCATAACCACTTGGAAATGGGTCTTGAAAGTATTGTAGATTTTCTTGGCATTCTAAAAGAGCTCAGCTAATTACCATAATAAATTTATGCATAGATAAGAAAAATAGATGGTAGATATATAGCCTGTTGGTTCCCCTTTTCAGGAAACCCCAATTGGGTCAATGACACTTTTCCCCTTGTCATAAAAAGTCATGGCCATTTGGCAAGGTCAATACCATTCTTGAGCCTTATATATGGTATAAGCATGTATAAAACAGTAATGTTGTTGTACTTTATGTTGAAGTGTAACAGAAAATAGTTCCTGTGGTAAATGCTGTAGTTCCAAGTATTCTTACAGTTTTTCCCTTAACTAAAATAGCAGAAACATCTGTGTCTCCTCCCTCAATCAGCACAACACTTTATGAGTCCCAGATTTACAAACAGTATCCATTACATGAAGCAAACCTCATTTTTGGTCTTATTAATTACTTTCCACCAACTTCTCCCTCAGGCACATTTAGTAAAAAGCTGTGATCAGCAGTAATGTTTTAAGTTAGTTATTTCATAAGTAAGTCCTTTTCAAAGAGTTAAATTAATTATTTAAGGACTCCATGCCATGGGAAGGCATTACTGATCACCAGTAAAACATGTATCCATTTGTCCATGTCTTTTCCTCTGTCTTTTCTTTTCTCACTTCTCCATCAATTTTTAGACATCTAAGTTCTATACACTGTAAAGTGAATTCTCATTTTCTAACACCTTGTCTGACATATTCACTCCAGGTCTGATCAGCAGATACCACATTTCTCTGACATTATATAAAAGGAGAAGAGCATAGAACATGTTTTCATGGATCTCTCAGATTGTTTTCTCCTCTATCTCAGTTTCTGGGTATGATGATGATTAATGGTTCATTAAAATGCATGTGATCTGAAGTTCACAGGGGAAAAGGTAAATTGGGAAACCATTTCTTCAAAGGTTGTGGGCAAATGATGTGTGAAATTGTTGACAAATTGCCTTCATTAAGGTTTTGAAGTGGGCATTTTTTTCATGGACTTGGCTTCATTTCAGATATAGCTGTGCAAAGCTTTTTAAGACACTCATTGTTGAGTGGAAATCTGTCTTGATGGTTGACCTTGAAAATGAAAACCTTCACTCTTGGAGAAAATATTACAAGGTTTACAGTAGTGTTCTCCCTACTAGTGTTTGCATGAACAACATTCATTTGGGGGGAAATCTGTATTAAAATGCAGCCTGGGTATCATTGGGTGTACACAGGGTGAGTCAAAGGATACAATCAAAAGAGCAAATTTTCCTCTCTCAAAAACTAATATTCATGTTGACCTTTAAACTATAATACATTGCAATACCCATGTCTCTTTGGGGCAGGGTATTGAGTAAAGTGTATGTGACTGTGGACTTTTAGTCTCACAATTATGAGCTCCAGCCTTAACTCAATAAACATTGAGGATTACTTTATTAGGATTACTTTATCTAATTTGCTTAACTTCTCTGTGTTTCACTCTCCTCATCTTGGAAATAACAATGCTTAGGTGTCATGATTACACAAAGAATTAATTTTTATGTCATTCACAGATGTCTAAAAGGTCATCCTGCAAATATTTTCTCATCTTCCTCAGATAATGCTGAAGTTTATACAAGCCAAGCAATCATTGCCCCATTGTAGGTATGAAATACATAAATGCATCCTTTTGTTCCAGGAAAGGAAACCAAAAACTACAGGGAAGTCGAGTGATATGGCTAGTGCCACATCCTGCACATATCTAAGTGCATTTATCAGTCAGTAAATACAGCTAGTGCAGATGCTCCAGTAAGTACCTTTATCCAACAGAACACGTGTTTCTCAACAGTTCACAATCTGAAAGACTTAAAACTATGACTCAAATCTTTAACAAACAATCTGATATCATTTCCTGTAATAGGCTGCATATTCCAACTCATCAGGTTTTCGGCTGAACGACCTGTAATCTGAGATGTGGGAATAAATATTGACTGAATTTGTAAGTGAAATGCCTATTCCTTTGTAATCCATGTTAATAAAGTGCTCCTTGGTGGTCACTGTCCATTTTGTTATCTGCATGCAGTTTGGCAATTTGCTTCTTTTGTGTTGTATATAATTATCAAGGGTGTTGTCTTGGGGGCTTACATTTAATTCAGAGTTGTAGCTCCAATGATTGACTCCGAGTGTGTTCTTCACTGTACTTGCTGTGTTTAAGTAGGAGGGGAAGTGGCAAGAGCTGGAAAGCTAAAACAGGAAACTCCAGGAAAGTCACTCTTTAACCCATGTGGCACAAGGATCTAATGCTCCCATCAAACATCTTCTAAATTCAGTGATTTGGCGTTTGGAGTGGACAACAGTTCTCAAATCTGCAGAATTCCTTTGCTTCTGGATTAATATCAAGAAAGTGTGTGTGTGTGTGTGTGTGTGTGTGTGTGTGTGTGTGTGTGTGTGTGTGTGTGTCTGTCTGTCTGTCTGTCTGTCTGTCTGTCTGTCTGTACATCAGTATTCAGTAAAAAAAAGAAACTCATTCTAGTTTGACTTCATTACCTTAAATGCAATAGTCATAGCTGTAGCATATAAACTCTTAGTTAAGATGAGAGATTAAGCTTACATACATATATTTAGGATAATAAAACAGTATTTATACTGTTTAGGGTACAGTAAGAGACACTGAATAGATCTTCTAGATGGAGGTTTCAATTACTTTTCTGTTGTTTTGATGAAAGACCAAGGCCAAAATCAATTTATGGAAGGAACAGTTTATTTTAGCTTACAGTTCCAAGGAGTTGAGTCCATCTGGTGGGAAGGCATGGCATCAGGCATCTGGAACAGGAAGATGTCTGACTGCATTTCATTCATACACAAGAAGTATAGAGAGCAATCATGGGGCAGGAGTTGAGGCTACAAACATTCAATGTGAGCCAGCAACATACTTCCTCCATCAAGCCTGTTCTTCTGAACCAGGAACTGGGGACCAGCAACAGGTTCAAAATTATACAACTGCATAGGAGTAGCTTTCAACTCTTGGCTACAATCCCAATAATTATTTCTTTTTAAAATTGTAATAATTCTTTGAAAACTTTATACAGACACACAATGTACCCTTGTTCCCTTCACAGTCCTCTCCCAGTTCCTTCCAGACCTACCCCACAACACATATCCCAAGTTAATGTGCCATCATTTTTTATATAAGCTGCTGAGTTAAATTTGTGTTCCTTATGTATTTAGGAGCTTGAGATCACACACTGGAGCTGAGTCAGTATACCAAGGGCTACACCCTTAGAGAAAACTAACTCTACCTTTCCCAACATTCCTCAATTGCCAATAGTTCCTTAGCTAGTAGTGGGAGTTTGTGAATGCCTTGTTTGTGAGTGCTGGAATGTTGTCAGACTTGATCCTGTACAGGACTTCTGCAGGCAAACATAGCTACTGTTGAGTTCACAAATTCAGGGTCCTGTTGTGTTCAGAAAACATGGTTTCCCAGCAGTCCTTCCAACATCTTGCTTTTATAATCCACCTTTTTTCCTTCTGTCATGGTCTCTGAGTATTGGAGGAGAATAGTGGTATGCTATGATGTTACACTGGTGGCTAAGAACTCCATTGAGACTTATTCTGTACACTTTGATCAGTTGTGGGTTTCTATATCAATCAGTATCCATGACACAAAGAAACTTCTTTGATGAAGTCTGTGAGTTACCCCAATTTATATATAGAGGTTTATGATTTTAGAGGATAGTTTGATACTAAGTCTATTCAGCAAAATAATAACAGAAGGGTCATCACTGATGCTTATGAGTTTACCAGATGGCTGCTTGGCCAGATTTATATTAAAAAGCAAGTAATTCTTCTATGAAGTGTGCTTTTTAAATCCATGAGAAAGGAATTGATTTTTCCCATAATATTCATGTTATTATCTCACCCATGGGCATATATTGCTACACCAGTTATTGTATTTTATTTTATTTTTTATTATTTGAGATGTGGTTTCTCTGTATAGCTTTGTAGACTGGGCTGGCCTCGAACTCACAGAGATCCACCTGACTCTGCCTCCCAGGTGCTGGGATTAAAGGCATGCACCACCACTGCCCAGCTACCAGTTATCATTGTAGCTCATAGGATTAACAGTTGGGTAAGACTCTTGACTGCCCTCCTGCTGCCTGCCCCAAGCAGCCTGCATAGTACCTCCTGGTACTATGAAAGCTAGCCAGCAAGAAGGAAGTTTACTGGTCTGTACCAATTGTTTTTTTCTGTGGCCTTTGACCAAAGTGTGTGGCATCTTCATCAGTAGTATCTTATCATCAAATTCTGGTGGGTATTCAATAGCAACAACCGGCTATATCATTTTGGTGGTTTGGAGGATGCCTTGGAATAATGATTGGAGGGAAATTACACCACACTTGGCAACTGAAATCTATGGCTTCTGAGAGAGGGAGAAGCATTATTTTCCATGTAGCATAAAACTCTTAAATGTCTATGTATATATTTATGGATGCACAAGTAGCTATCATAAGCTTTATATACATAAGTTACTTATATAGAAGTTATATAAACAACATATGTATGGTTATATGTATAGTTTCTATTTATAGTATACAAAGTCCAATTACATAGATGGTTATGAGTGTTAGGTTTCCATATGGCCTTTTGAAATAAACTTAGAATATCATTAGAATGATCATTTCCACTCATAAAATATGCATAAAAACTCTTTTTTATTTTGTCCACATATTTTCACATCATTTAAAAACTGTGTATGTGCAAGTTGGGAACTCTAACTTTTAAGAAATAAGAAGCCTTTATAAAGGACATGGAAGAAGGAAGCTTTTCTCTCATTCCTGTTTGTTCTTGCTCTCACCAGCTTTTCCGTTCCTTTATTGACACTAGAGTCTTCGTCTTTGGTATCCAAGTGTATAAAGACCATCTGAGACATCCATTCTCGTGAACTGAACAACTACTGGATTGTAAACCAGTGTAAATCTTGGATACAACTCTTCATAATTTGTATTAATTTTAAAACTATTCATTATTGTGCAGAATGTACTTCCTAAAATACATGGTTTTCCTGATTTCTAGGCTTAGCTGAGAGGTGACAAGAGAGTGTAATTGAAACCCACATAATGATGAATAATCTTACCAAGCTCACTAGATCTGCAATCAACTAAAATAAAGCTACCTGGCATTACACACACACACACACACACACACACACACACACACACACACACACACACACACACACACGCACTGTACCCAGTAGCTTTATATATATTCATTCTTCCAGTTTCTTCCCTCTAGAGAGCCTGCTTAACATACCCACCTTGAGTGAACTGTCTCCCATACTATTGCCTTGCTACTTTTGAAATTAATTCAAATAATGAATAGTGACATCCAAACCTAAGCTTAGTTTTTTGAATTAAATGCTTGTTTACTTCATAAGCATCACTTAAGTCATGATGTAGTAGTAGATGGTCAAGGTATCACATGCTTGGAGAAATGCATCCCTGCCTTTGCAGTCTTTCAAGCTGTAACAGTCCACATTTGTGGAGAAACTTGTCCAATCCATGGTCTATCAGGTAAGAATAGACTTTCATATCATTTTCATTAAAGGTATTTCCCTGGTTTACACATGGGGTTGATTAATTTTTTCCAGAGACTTTAAAACATCTGCTAATGTCTAAAAACTCTCATTGATTTTTGGATTGCTTGTTTGGTTGTGTAATACTTAGACTAAAGATACCAGGCTGCTTTCCAGCTTACTCCCAGATATAATTTAAGGGCTGATGCTAATCTGTAAAAGCACATGGGATTTAGAGCTTTGGCAGCCCTAAAGGCAGCTCTCCTCACAACACACTGTCTTGATGGCTGATGTAAGCCAATGAGGACTGAGTTTTTACCTCCTGCAAACTGGCAATTCCTAACTGATTAACATCAACTCTGGATTTGGCTTCTACCCTTGGTGTGGTGAAGCCAATGTCTGCTCTTCTTAAGGTCATGATCTTGAGCATCTGACATCATTAAACGTTGTGCTGTGGGAGATGTTTTCTGTATTTGACAGTAGAGGTTCCTTGCTACAAAAGCCTGCATTCACCATTATGAAGAAGCTGATTTTTCTAAAGGATAATCAAACTGGCAGTATAAACCTAAGACCTTAGTGGAAGGAAAAGAGTAATGAATGTTTTCAGAGTTTCTTTCATTATAAAAGACTGATAAGTGGTCTTTAAAACATATGATAGAGTTGCAACTAATATTTTAGACCAGGTTAGCCTTTTTTGGAGGCTCCAAGTCTGACAAAAGCAGCATTTTATGAACTTTTCTTTGTGTTAAACAGTTTACAAAATAGAACAAACTTCTGGAAAATGTGAAATAATTTTGAAATGGATTCGAAGTAATAAAAACACTTTTCTGCTTAAGGTTCAATTAAAATATTCAAAATATCCAAAGTCACTTTCAATCCTGAATAGCTTTAATACAAATCAAGTGTTTTAAAATATTTATGATATAGAAAATGATTCCATCTGGGCAGGGAATTTTTTACTGGAACATCATACCAATTTGAATTGAAGCTACTGTGAGATTAATTACTTCTCTACTGTTAGAATATAATGTGTTCCGATGGCTGCTTTCTGTAGCTGAAGTGTCCTTATTTGCATGCAGTATTCTCTACTCAGTAAAATCACATCTATAAAGAGGAAATTTGAATGGATTAAGCAACAAACAAAGATTGATTATCAATGTAAATACCAGCCAGGGATTTAGTATAAGTAGCTAAATATTGGCAAGCCCTGTTTTGGAATCAACACTAGTTATTTGGAGCTTTCCAGGAGAAAATGGTGAATTTCAGAAGACCTTGATGATGTTAAAATATAAATAATAATAGAAAAAGGCAAGATAACCTGGCATAAATGTCTTTTGAGTTCATAACTGATTAGCACCTTGGGCACTTGCTTGTGAATTGCATTCTCATCAGCCATGGCTCAAAACTAACAAGAGGACATGTTATCCCAGTAACATGTTCTGAACAATATGTAGCAATGTAGACATCTATGTAATATTAGTGGAGCCTGCATACTCACAGTTATCTATAACTTAGGCATTGATGGTGAAAGGAAAGGGTTTTGAAGTTGAAAGCTAATTGTGTCATGCTTTTATCCCCCATGGAGACTACATAACAGGAAAGCCATAAACATAAATACTAAATTGTAGAAATCAGTGTAGGTTAGGGCCAGCTTCCTTCAGAAGACAATAAAGACAAACTCTGTTTAAATAAAAACTGATTCAGAAAATAAATAATTTGTAAACAGAATGACACTATATCAAACCCTCACTTTAAGTCTAAAAATCATTTTGGTTTTATCTCACAATTTTTAAAATATGTTATTGGAATGGTAGGATCTTGGGTTTACTCTGGCAGAAGCAACACCCTTTGTTTGCCAACCAGTGCTATGGGCAGTTTTATTTCTCTAAACCTCTCTCTGATTTTTGTTTTTGTAAGGCATACATTGATCCTTCTTTGGACATATGGACCTGTTTAGAAGCTTTTAATGGATGCATCACATCTCTCACAAGGAAGAAGTACACAGTGAGTCCTTTGGTCACTATTCACTCTACTTCCTTTGCCAAATAGCTGCAGATTTTCTTGCAATTGTCAATCATGTTTGTTTGTTCTGACCCTCAGTAAGTTCAGAATTTACTAGCAAGTAGAAAATTGGAACATTTAAGAATTGGGGTGCACAGATTTTAAGTAAGAAGAGAATAGAATAATAGTAGAATTGTAGATTTAGTGATCTCTTTCTATCTCTTCTTTTGAACTTAAGGGAGAAATTAAACAGAGAGACACCTTTAAATTTATGGGCTACTATTTGGGAAATTATAATTCCCATTTCATGTCGTACTTTTAGTTGACAGAATAAAAATGCGGAATAATGCCTATTCTAGCTCTACTCTGTTTCTTAAGAACTATGAACTCTTTTGAAGTTATTTTTGTTTCCAGTGCTTGTTTGTAGCTCTATTTATGCAGCCTTTTGTTTAGACAAGAATTGGGGGATTCAGATATAAGTTCTAAAGAAATCCTCCAGACACTAAAGGACAAACTTACCAAACTCAGTATACAGATTAATACATGTTATTGCTATCCTCTACTTCTATAAGGACCCTCCAAATATTACTCAAACCATAGCAACATGTGCTAATGACTGACTTGTAACAACATGTTCATGTATTTTCCTATGTAAAAAGCTACTGTGAAACCATGCACAGTGAGTCTTACAGTGGAGGGTGAAACCATGCACAGTGAGGACAGCAGAGGGGAACCATGCACAGTGAGTCTCAGGACAGAGAGGGGAAACATGCACAGTTATCCTCAGGACAGAGAGGGAAACAACACACAGTGAAGAAAAGGAAACTATGAATTCGATATTTTGAACATTATGGAAGGAAACTTCACATTTGTTATAAATTTTAAGATTTTAGGGGTGATTTTCCTTGTTTTTAGGCAAGGTCTCACTATGCATCCTAGGCCAGTCTCGAACTGTGTTCCTATTGCCTTGCTTTCTGAGTGCTATTTGACAGGTACATGCCACCAACCTTACCTGGTTTAGTTTTAAGCACATCTAAGGTGCCTAGCACAAGAACCCTAATTATCTATTTAGAGTATCATTTTAAAGTAAAACACACTTAAGTATATAAAATAATAAGCCAAAGATAGTTTTCTGTAGGGAACAGGTAAAGTAGACTGCTAACTCTTTACAATATTTATTAGTGTTAAATATCCTGTTAAGAAGAAAAAATAAATTATGCAATTAAACCAGCATTTTTCCTCAAAGTTTGGGTATTTAATATGTTCCACTTCAAAATACATTATCTGGAATAGTGATTTCCAACATTGTTTATTCCTGTGTCCTTGGACATGTTCCTAACTTCTGTGGGCATCAGCCTTCTTATTTTCGGAAAGAAAATGATTGCAGATAAAAGATAAACTATCAAATGACTTAGAAATCTTAAAAGTTTATGTTTCTACGTTTATCCTGAAAATGGTGTCCTAAGAATGAGTTATTAGTAAAGTGGATTTATTAGCTGGTCTAAGTTCTTCAAATGATATATGAGGTCTCAGGAATGAAGGCATTGAGGTGATGAGAGAAAACTTCTCTGACCAAATGTCAGATGTCCCCACTGCTTAGTCCAAATGAGAGGAAATAAACCAGGGACCCAAGGACAGCTGATGGTTGGTTTCAAAAGATGTTACAAGTTGGCATCCTTTGAATGTTTTATGGGGGAAATGGCAGTGCTTTTGGAAGAAAAATCACAAAGTCATGTTGTTGCTAGCCTGCAAATGGGAACACAGGGATGCCAGGTCTCCTGACATGTTCTCTAATAGGTTAACTATATTAAAATTATTCTCAGGGCTGATGAGGTAGCTCAGTAGTTGAAGGCATCTGCCACCAAGCCTGATGACCTGAGTTCAATAACAGAACCCATATGGTGGAGGAAAAGAACCAACTCTACATGTTATCCTCCAAATTCCACATGCATGCTACAGCATGCACATGTGCATATATACACACAGGTACACACATAAATATAATTCAAAACAAGCTAGCTTTTCTATCTATATCCTCTGTCCTCAATAGGAGAAGCTGTAATCAGCTTCAAGATCAGCTACAATTGACGGTTATATTCTTGGAAGATGTGCTGATCAGCTAACATGAATTTCCAGTAAGTGAGGGCTGTGGCCTTCTAGATGACATTCGAAGTCAACTTTTAGTTTTTGTTGATGGATCAAATGAACATCAATGACACTGCTGGGGGTATTGAAGATGATTCTAGGGGAATGACTGCCTGAATTAATGGGCTAAGAAATCCTGTAGAGTAATATCTTCTGTAACCCAATGCTTGAAACTATCTTGTCATAGATTCCCTTTGCTTCAATTTTGTGCTATATTTTATAGTTTTGCAACTAATTTTGAGAAACACTTGTCTGGGATTTCTTGTTATAAAAGCCAGGAAAGTTTTAACTAACATCAGTTGGCAGTTCTTACCATGCTAAGTTGTGAGTTCAGACAGGAAATAATTTAGAATCTAAGAATCTTGAGAACACTTAGGGTGATGTCCGGCTATTGAGGAAAAGCCCAGGAAATTCAATAGCCAAAATTCCCTTGATAATGAATATTTTTAAAAACTCAAGAAGACTATTTCTTAGCCATTTATTTTTTCTGAGCACTCTTTGGTCAGTTCCACAACCCACTTTTAAATTGATGTTCAGTTCAAAAGTGATTGTATATGTGTGTGTACTAGAGCATATTTACGAGAACCGTGTGTGTACAGGAGTCCATTGAAATCAGAAGAGGCACTGGATTCCCTTGAACTGGAGTTATAGATGACTGTGAGCCATCATGTGAGTGCTGGAAATCGAATCTAGGTTCTACATGTGGGTGCTAAACTCACTTAACCAAGGAGCTGTCACTACTTTTCCTGGTATTTAGTTTTCTTAGTTCTTCATATATTCCAGGTACTTCTGACAGACGTGTTCTGGAAAGGTATTTTTCTATTTTACCCCTTCCATTTGTTCATATTTCTTTTGCAATATGAATTGTCTTTTAATTCATGAAGTCCCATTTGTCCTTAGCCATCAGAAAAATGTAAATTAAGTCTACTTTGAGATTTCATCTTATACCCCATTCATGCACTTTTGATCGGAGTGCAAATTGGTGCAATTACTATGGAAATCAGTTTAGTGTTTGCTCAATAAACTAGATACAGATTTGGCATATGTCCCAGCTACACCACCCAGGGCATTTATATAAAAGACTATCTCCTGTTGCAGAGGCAAATGATCATGTATGTTCATAGCTATACTATTTATTTTAGGTAGGATACACAAATGAGTTAGATGCCTATCAACCAATGAATGGCTAACACAAATGTGTTACCTACACACAATGTAATTTTATCTGCCCATTATGAAATTTGCAGGTAAATTCACAGAACTGAAAAAATTTCACTGACTGTGGTAACACAGATCCAGAAAGACAAACATTGCATGGTCTCAGTCATGTGGATCTTAGCCTTGGGTCTTTAGATTCTTGGGTTTAACTTGTTATGCTTGTAGAAGTCAGGAAACTAAAAAGGGATTGTTGGTGAAATGGGGATATATGATCTTAAGAGAGGGAGGCTATGAGAACACAAGTGAGATAAAGGAGAAAAGAGGATAATGGGAGATTTAGGTGAGGAGGGGGATATGAGAGTACAGAGGCTAAGAGGATGGGAACAGGTTTAACTAATGTTAAGGGCATTTTAGTAGCCGAAATTCTATTAAAAATGGAAGTCTACTATTTATAAGCTTATAAATGAAAAAAAGCTTATAAACGAGTTGAATTGGGGTTATCCTATACAGGGATTGTCTCCTTTCAGAAGTGATAATTGGCCACATATAAACCCTGATGATTGGTATTGGTCAGGTATGTCCCCAAAATAGTAACAAAGGCTACTGTCACTGATCTTAGCTTCCTACCAAAATTTGATGGAAGAAATTATTGCTGAGGACATCACATGCATTAGTTATATGTGGAGAAATCAAGTTAGTACTAACTGGGAAGCTTGCTTCCCAACTTTGGCTAACTTTCATAGTATCAGAAGGTGCTATCCAGGCTACTGAGGAGAAAAAGTCACTAATAGTCATATCCATCCCTGAATCTTCTGAATTACAATAATGACCAGTATGACAAGATACAGCAATGGGGTCCAATAGTGGCACAAATGATACGGCAGTAACATATTGCTTTTTGGCTAAAATTAAGGTTCACTCCACAGGAGGAAACACATGTCTTGTACTGTAAATCTAGTCAAGAAGCCATAGCTAGGGAGCTCAAAGGTACCAGGGTACAGATAGTGGCCAAATGAATATCTGTGCCTAAGTCCATCCCCTGCCTTCTTAGACTATACTGCAGTTGTTTGACTTCCTTTAGGGTGGTTGTGAGCCTGTTCTAACACCAGAGCTTATTCGATTTTCTGTTTTCCATGTTCTTTTATCTGTATTCTGATGCTAGATGAACTTGTTGGTTCCTAATATGACTTCACTTATTGAGAACAAGAGAAATTGCTCAACATACATTCTCTTTGACCTTTGGTCACAGTTACCTACATTTACCTATCCGAAAATAAAGTCATCATGAGACAGGGTTTTCTCAGGAGTTTGCAATGCCATTTTGCACTTTGGTTACCAACCTTTTTATATGAAGTCAAAGAAATTGTTCTTGGCAAGATAGAATTAATGTAGCATTTCTTCCTCACCACCAAAGCTCCCATATCTTTACAGTTGATTTCTCTCAATCATATTTGATTTCCTCTTCATTGGTCAGCAAAACTTACTTCACCAGTTAGCATATCACCAATGTTTACCAAAATTATTGTATAACAAATACAAACCACTGTGTTCCACAGAAAATGTCTAATCTTTGCTCTCAGGTTACTGAGGAGAATCTCAGTGTGCACAAAGTTTATATGTACCTGCCAGTGAAAATGGTAAGCAGAAACATTGCTGCACACACAGAGGCCAATGTGCACCAGAGAATACATGCCCTAGTATAAAAGGGAGGAAGAGAATTTACCGAAGACAGCAGTTCAGTTGTTATTGATATATAAGCCAAAATTTGGAAATTAAGTTGAAATTAAGGGGTAAAAGTAAAGTAAGGAGACAGCTATCTTTGGTTATGATCTATACTGCTTGTCCTTTTTTAAACTTTTATGTATACTCATATGCATGTATGTGTGTACATGTGTGTGCTACAACATACACATGGAAGTCAGAGAATGACTTGGGACTGTCATTTCTCTCCTTCCACTGTGCTTATGATGTTTCTGGGGATTAAACTCAGGTCATCAGTCTTGGCAGCAAACACCTTTAGACAATGAGCCATCCCACGGTCCCACTAGACAAAAGCAAAATGCTGAGTTTTTCTTGATGTGAAAACTCCTTCCTAAAACTCCTCTGTGGTGGTTTGTCTTTATTCTGCATATCATGATGTATTGAAAAAGAAGATACAAGAACTCATAAGAAAATCCTTTTACAATGTGGAAAATAGTATTTCATTAAGAGTAGGAGTAGCCATTTCCCCAAAAAATACACCAACAGTAACTCTTTTTTAACAAAACCAGTTAGTTCGTCAGTGTGGCTCCACTGTCACTTAGAGTCTTGCTGAATTGGAAAGCCCACAGCTGTAATGGAGCCAAATGACACTAAAACATTTATTGGAGCATTTGTTTTGTTTACAAAAAGCAAATGTTTAGTGTATGTTACATTAAAAAGTAGCAACAAATGTTGGTGGAATGGGTGGGACCAAAACTGATGTGAATATAAGAATGCTTTTGCAGTTTAAAAACTGGCTACACTCACATTTAAGGCTTGGGAGTCCTCGAAGATATTAAGAGCTTGTCAATCAAACTTGCTTTGTGTATGTTATCAGAAACAAGTGAAGAATTAACATAGGCAAACTGCCAGTGTTTATGAACTATTAGAGAAGAGCCAAATAAATTCACAATCAAAGTGTGACTTTCAGTGTCTGGCTTTGTAAGTTACCATTGATATGCTAACTAAATGATCTGATAATTGGCCAAAGAAGCCTAAAGAAACACATAATTGGACAGGACCATTAAGCTAAGTGCCTAGGAATATATTTTTGAGAGACTTCACTGAAGGCCGGGTTGAGACAGTAATTTCAGTTCTTTGGAACCCCAAACACATTACTCAGGAGAGGTTTCTGGGAAAGATTTTACCCTTTTCATACTAATCAATGAGATGAGAATTCATGAGGTCTTCTACCCTGAAGTCTGCAAATTTTAGGAAGACTTACTAGATAAAGCCACTAAAGTCTGCAAGCCACTAAATAAAACTGCCTTAAAATTGGAGGCTCAGATCTTCTAGGTAAGTCAGAGTTGAAATAAGAATAAAACCAGTTGCAAGTGACAGTAAAGGACAGGATGACGTTGGGACAGACAGAATGGGCTGGCAACCTCTGTAGCCTCAGAGGCTGAACACAATCATGAGGAAAGCTCTGGAAGTCATCAAGACATGAAGGAGGTGGCTCTAGACTAGGAAGGGTCCAATATTCAGAAGGTAGCAGTAATCAGTCAGGTATCAGGGTTCAGGGAAAGCAGGCAATGCAGAGTCCAAGCATCCTGTTAAGAGTCTAGACTCAGGCTGAGATCCTGGGATCAAGGCAAGCAAAGAGAACATACCAGAAAAAAAAGAAATGACCCAATGACTGTGAGGACTTCAGCTGCTATTCTGAAAGTGATAGGAGACAGTGGATACCTCAGGACAGTGGAAACAATGGCCCAACTTTCTAAAAAAGCATCACCCTGGAATATGTTGAAAAATAAATACCAAAAGTCATAACAGAGGGACCTCATAACAAATCCTGGTGTAACAAACGGAGAAAATCATAGCACATGCAGATTGAATGTTTTTTGAAGGAAGAGCTTGCACAGTATTCTTTTTTGTTTTAAGGTTGATGACAACAAAAAAGATTTTTGGCCTGATCAAATATAAAGTTGAAGTCTCTGTTTACTAAGACTCGGGGGGATGAAATGAGTTTATTTTGAGACTTACTAAGCTTGTGATATTTACATTTACAATCCAAGTGAGCATGCCAGGGACAGAGTAAGAGATATTGATCTTTAATTTTAAGGGAGAGATCTGAGCTGGAGATTTTGTAGATGGATAACACTCCATGTGACGTCACTAGGAGAATGAAAGCAGACAAAGAAGGAAAGCCAAGTCTGAGCAGCCTTGGACTCATTACTAAAAAAGCTGAGAGGCAGAGAGATGAGAGAAAAACACAAAGGAGATGCAGAATGCGCTCAGTAGGGGAGTTAGAAAAGAAATGTGTGGCTCTGAATTCCAAAACACAATCTCAGGAGGAAGGGGTGGATCCACTGAGCTGAACAGAGCTGACAGTGGGGAAGAGGAAACTGAGGCTGGGCATGGTAAGCATGGAGGACAATGTCAAGAGCTACTTAGCACAAGTGCAGGGAACACTTGTCTGGGACAGGTCAAGAGAATTTACAAGGAGGAGTGGAAAATGGAAAGCAGCCATGAGTGTAACTGAACAAAAGAGCTTTGGAATCATAGCATAGAGGGAAAATTGTGCAGTAATTAAAAAAAAAAATCAGACTATAAAGGCGAAGGAGGGACATTAATGTCTCAATTTATGGTTCTCTGGAAGGCCTCAAAACAAGGATTTGAGTTCACAGTAATTCATTTGTAAGCATATGAAATACCAAGGAATGGTAGAGTTGGAAATGGGGGAAATTTGCTTTAGAAATCAGCTACTATTCCGGATGCCTATGACCAATTTTAGGATATACATTGCTTATTTTTTTTTTAACTTGAGTTTTTGTTTAATCAGTAAAACATATTGATGACAATTACTTATGTGATAAGATAAAAAGTTGATATATTTGGATATTTGTAGTTTAATAACCAACACTTTTGTAAATGGTTCCCATAACACAGAATATTTTTGTAAATTGAAGTTGGGCATTTGTATATCAATGACTTACTGAGACAGTGTCTTTGTAATTAGTAACAAGTAAGTCTCAGTGTAAACAGACTTCCTGTATAGAAGTTTGAGAAGCAGGATTGGTGAGAAGTTGAATGTGATGTGACTTCAACAGGACCCAATCAAACTGTAAGTTTGGAATAGCTCTCCAGGGGTGTCCCAGACTGGAACAAGAAGATCAGGCATTCATATACCAAGCTGGATATAGGCTGTTCCACTGCTCTTTTTGTCCTCCTGTCCCATCCCAAGGGGGGCAATATCTAGTGATTACCTACCTTCAGCTTTCCATGGTCCTTCTCCACTCATCAAATAGCTCTACTACTGACTGATTTCATGGATCTTGTAATCATTTTTCATCCAGTCCATGCTACTCTGCCTAAGTGGCTTATTAGAGCTTCCCAGACAGCTGACAGTGCTCACCTGCTGCCAAGTCCTGCCAAATAGCCAGCAGCATTTGACACACTGAACCACTTCCTCCTTCTGGAAGTATTTTTATCTTAGCTTGCCTCATACCCTTATCTTCTGTGTTTTCATTTGACATTGACATTATCATTCACACGGCAGTCTCCTTTGCCAGTTGTTTTTCACTCTGTGGGATGAAATACTGACACATGTTAAAGTCTAGTCCTACCTTTCCACAATATTTATACTTTCTTTCTAATATCCACCATCTAGGTCTATGTGGTTAAGAGTTCTTGCAGGCTAAAGACTCCTATGATGTCGTTTACCCTAATACCAGAATCATTAACACAAATGATGGCATGTGTCCAATTGCTGCCTCAAGTTTAATGTGCAATATAGATTTCTGAATGCCAGGATCCCCTTCCAGACAGCTATTCCCAAATTTCTCTCCTTCACCCTCCTAACCACCCTCTATGTTCCTGACAAGGCAAAATCCTGGTCACCATTTCTAATTGTCCTCTTCTCATAAACCATAGTCAGGTGAGTTTTGTCAGTATTGTCCCCAAAGTACACCCTGAGTCTGATGCTTTCACCTGCTAAACTATTCATGTTGTACTGATCAAAGTTAACTTTGGCTCATCTGTTCCAGGTCAGAGGGCTATGATTATGTCTTTGCTGTCCTAAGAGCCTGTCCATTTTCCATGCATGGGCATAGTGTACGACAGTTTCAAATTCCAATCAGGTCAATTCAGATCTCTACCTAAAAATCTCGCCACAGTTCATTATAAGAACAATTCAGAGTGTTTATGCTCACAGCACCTTATACAATCTGGCCTTTGACCCATTTCCACCCAGGATCTACCCTTGTGCTGGGTTCAGTAATTAATTTTTCTTAATTTATTCTTCCCTTTTCTCATGTGACATTGTAAGGTATAAAAGTGGGCCACACATGTTTGCTTATGATGCTTGTGAAGGTGTCAGGTGTGTTTGTGATGTTTGCTTCGGATTTCTTTTTTTAGTCATCTGAACATCACAAACAACACATGATCTAGGAACAACCTCTTTCTTAGTCTAGACTGTAGAGGACTTGTAGGGAAATATGAACCAAAGATGGATTCTGGTACCAAAGCTACTCTACCAATATGCCTGAAGCAAATTAGCTCCAGTTGGCCATAGCAGCTTAGAAAGGGCAAACCATGCACCACATGCATGCCTGGTACCCACAGAGGTCATAAGAGAGCACTGGAACCCCTGGAACTAGAATTACAGATGATTGTGAGCTGCTAGATAGGTGCTCAGAGCTTAATCTAGGTCTTCTGCAAAAGCAACTAATGTTGTTAACCATTGAGCCAGCTCTCTAGTACCTCCATTTTATGCTTTGAGACAGGGTCTCTTTTTGAACTCGGAGTTCAACAATCCATGTATTTCAGCTTCTGGGCTAATGTACCTGTCTCAACACTTGTACCCCAGATCTGGAGTTCAGAGGTACCACTGGGCTCACTTGTAAGTCAGTGCTGGGGATCTAACTCAGTGCCAGGGATCTAACTCAGGCCCTCATATTTGTGCCTCCTGCACTTTGATAACTAAGTCATCTGCCCAGCCTCAAAAGCTATTATGTTCTGTGCTGACTTTCAGTAGTTGTTTGTTCCTTTTAAAGAGGGGTTCTACCTTTGAGTGACTCACAAGATGGGTTTCCAAGGTGTATCGGCGTCTGCTTATCTATGGTGCCCTTTGTTGAATCATGGTTAGCATTCTATTTCTTTGCAGGCCTGGAAGCCAAGGACCAGATTAAGAGAGGAGGCAAACTGGACACCTGGGGTAACAACTGCCTGCAGGTGGCTCTGACTGCCTATCACCAGTGTCAAGTTCAGATTAACTTAAAGCTCCATGGCTCTACCCTCAGAGAACACAAGGACTCTTGAGTTTTATGGACTCTACTAGGTGATACTTGTGTAATAAATCAGGCTGGCATCTAACTTTAATATGATAAATAACACGCACTCCTAAGAAAGAGCACATTTTTAC
The DNA here is from genome assembly GCF_003668045.3 of Cricetulus griseus. Lineage (NCBI taxonomy): Eukaryota > Metazoa > Chordata > Mammalia > Rodentia > Cricetidae > Cricetulus > Cricetulus griseus. Next base: position 357,656,594 of record NC_048595.1, on the reverse strand, counting down.
TAATCAGAGAGTTGACATGTTTATTAAAATGCCAATGCTGAGTCTCAAAACAAAAATAAAAACCAGACACAAAACTAAAACATTCAACCAAAACGTGGATTTTTTTCTGCCTGAATGTTATTTTTTGTATTGGGTTCACCCAGGATGAAGTAGTGTTTGTTATCTTATAAGTGTATGAGATAGGACCCCTCCCAGAGCATGGGTAGTCTTTCAGGGAACACACCCAAGCAGAGAACCAACTCTCCATCCCCTACCAGCTATCCAGGGAGGGTTAAAAAATTCTTGGATGGGTTGGGACTTCATGAGCCTCTTCCTCTGCCCATGCTGGGAGTTTTGCTGGCTTCATCTTGTGCAGATCTTGCATATGCAGTCATAGCTGCTGTGAGTCATGTGTGCAAAGACCCTGCCTTGTCTGGCAAATACTGTTTCCCTGCAGATGTCTCCATGTACCACCAATGGCTCTTCAGTCTTTCCATCTGTTTTGTGGTTATCCCAGATCCCCAGGGAAGGAGGGATGATTTAATGTCCCAGTTAGACCTGAGCAACCCAATCTCCTACTCTCTGTACACTGACCACTTGAGGGTCTCTGTACTATTTGTCACCTGGTATATCATATACCAAGAATATCTGATAGACACACTAGGTATAATGCTGAGAACTTAGGGGTGATTTAATACTAGGTCGATGTAGCAGAATAATAGTATTCTGTTTTCCCCTAGGGCCTATGACCTAGCCAGTCGGGTTTTTGGCCCAGTAAACAGCATTAGGCACAGGTCCCTTCCTGAAGAGCAAGGGTTCTCACTCCCTTTTGTGTGACATAGAATGTTCACTTATATTCGTGTTTCAGTGATTTGGCCCCTTTAAATGGGCATAGAGAGAGAAGATGGAATATTGTACCAGCCCCTGTTATTCCTTTGCTCAGCTTTCATCCACTCTGAAAGTGATGGATGAGTGATTCCTTGTGTTAGGAGCTGGGCTGGAAAGTCGAGTATGTTGGTGAAAAACACATTATACTTGTCTCAAGAGGCTTGTAAATTGGTGATGAAAATTTGGGGTTTAGAAACTATGCAAAAACATTGAAATTTCCAGTTGTGTAAAAATATTTATGCAATATCTTAATTTTGAAAAACAGTGTGTGTTCACATATGAATATACCTTGATGTTTAATGAAAATAAAACTTTTTTGATTACTGTTTTTAAGCTTTCACAGAGAGTAGGGCAACATACATTTGTATCAACTTCTATATACTGAATGGTGCTAAGCATATATTTTTCTATTTTGTTTTAAGTTGTACACAATTATGGCAGGTAGCAGGAACACAGACTTTAATTTCAAGGAAGATAGATAAAATTTGTCACTACAATGTGTTTGTCACATGTAACTTTACTTGGATATCAAAGATCTTGATGGATGACCTGCCCAAAAGACCAGTTCATTGACTCCAAGTTCAATAATGACTCCAAGTCAAGGACCAAGCAGGTTTGAGAGGACAAAACCTGAATGTTTCTGGCACTTACCTTTTGAGCCTCCATTTTTGTTTCTCATCATTTTCATACTTTATGCACTACAATGGGGGGGGGGATGGAAGGATCTGGGAGATTTAAGCAGAACAAATTGCAAATTCCACACCTAACATGAGAGGAGCCTCATTGGCTTTTTCCTCAATTATTGTTGATCTGTCTTCAGCCAAGTGGCCAAAATGATAAAGTTCAGACACTTTCTTATGTGGAGACACCAAATCACCTAGAATGAAGGTTGGGGATCATCTCAGTGGGTAGACTGCTTGCCTATCGAGAATGAAGTCCTGGGTTTGACTTTCAAAACTGTATAAACTTAGCTATGGAGAAAAATGCCTTTAACCACAGTAATTTGGCGGGTGGAGGCAGGCTGGTCAGATGTTCAAAGTCACCCCAAGAATCAGACAGGGCCCTGCTTTTTTGCAAGAAGGTAACCATGATATCCACTTAGTTTTAGATTGACTTTATGTTTTCTAGGAGGATCTTATGGAAAGCCCATATTACAGGTTTTTAATTTCATTTAATTAAACAGATATGGGGGGGGTTACACATTATTATCCAGATACTGTGCCATATACAAGATACTTTAAAAGTTATTAAAATATCCTTTCATGCCTTTGGACTAGGAAACAAGAAATGATATTAATACAACATGGAACTGTCCCATTCTACCTTTGAGCATTTATACGTTTATCATTTCATTTTAGAATATGGTATGTGCATGGTAATTATAGATTTTAAACTCTGAAACATGATGTTTTATCTTTAACAAAGAACATTGTTGGAAATTATCTAAAGAGAATTTGCAAGAAGTCAATTCATCTCACCAGAAGCCTTTAGAAGAAATACAAGATCACTAATCCCCTGGGGTTTCTGTTCAAGAATGTCATATATATATATATATATATATATATATATATATATATATCACTAAACTTTAATTTAATTTACAACATCTGTAAGGAGAATCTGCTGCTCCTTTGTCTCACTACAAAGAAACCAGCCTGATGAATAATCTGTTCTTCACTGGGACTTTGTAGGTACTTACATGGAAATGGGGTAGAACATTAAGAACTTCCTTTTGTATTTAATGGAAGGAATACCAAAGGGACATAAAAAAAGAGAGAGCTTTACAAATGCCACATAAATCTCGAAACGAGGGAGTGAGGTACTAAACAAAGGGGGGCACCAACTACAAGAAAATAAAGTAGAAATGAGGGGTGGAGGTGTCTCAGAAGCTTTTAAAACTTCTGAGCCAGGAAACCTCCTTCTCCGGGGCAGGGCGGGGAATGTCTTTGCACTCCAGAGACCACTCCCAGCTAAGTTCGTCTCAAGTTTTCCCTACCCCTCCTCCATTCCTCTCTTTAGCCCCCAAACACCGGGAGCCACCGCAGATTGCTAGCACAGGTACCTGATGTGTGTCACAACCGGACCTTGATGGCGTGTTTATTTTAAACGCCACACATCCCAGATAGGCTGTATTTGTAGACAACTCTCTGGGAATTCGAAGGACGACTTGCAGCTCACAGTCTATAAAAGAACAACAGTAAAACGCAGCGCGCCGCACGTTCTTTTGCGCCCAAGGGTTCGCGAGTGGCGCCGCGAGCCAGAGTCCTGGAGGGGACCGGGAGCTGGAGCCGGGAAAAGGCGCGCTGCCCCTTTAAAAGGCCGCGCATCTCCAGGCCGGCCTTCCTCCCCGGGGCTCCAGCTGTGATTGACGCTGGGCGGCGAGAGGAGGCGCCTGGCGCTAACAAAAGTCCGGCCCGCAGGCGAGCAGCGCCGGGCCACAAGTCTCCGCTCACTCGGGGCACCGCAACAAGTGGCCGCCGCGCCCTCCCGGGGGAAGCCGCGGGCGCACGGAGGTGCAGGGAGGAGGCGGCGGAGTGGGACAGCCCGGGGCAGGCGCGGCTCAGCGCGCACGACTGGGGACCAACCGCGGAGGCGCATGGGGACCCCGCGGCGGCGGAGGCGCGGCGAGCCTAGGGGCGGCACCTGGGCGCGGGCTCTGCGTCGCGCAGCTCCCTCTCGCCTGGAGCGCCGATTCTGAGATCTCCGGTGGCTGCCCTGGACCCGGCCTGCCTCCCCCGGGGGTGCCTGGAGTGGACCGAGCACTCCCCCTCCCGCCGCAGGGCAGGGTCGTCCCCCGCCCAGATCGGCCCACCGAAGGGGCATGTGCAGCTAACGGTCCGGTCCTCCCCGCTTTCCTCTGCCCCGCCGCCTGGGAGGTGCGCCCCAGCTATGCAGTGTCCAGGGAGACGACGGGCATGACGGCGACAGGATGGGCGCGAACAATGGCAAACAGTATGGCAGTGAGGGTGAGTGGGCCGAACGTCCCCCGACTCCAAGATCGCGCCCCCTCCCTTTCCCTTCGCTCACAGCTCAGGCACACCGTACTTTGGTGCGGAGGGGGTTGTCGTCTTCTCTTTGGGCTCTGTGTGATCAATCTCTGGTACCTCGAGGATGCCTTATCACCACCGGGGTCTCTTAAGCAATTTTCCAGGTTGTCTCTAGGACTGCTCAAGTTGCATTTCTGCTGTGTTTCTTTCTGAACACGTGTGCCTCAGCTTTTCCTTCCCTGTGCAGCACCTTGGTGTAGGTGACGGTTTGGCAGAGAATTGAAGCAGTGAAACTTTCCCAGGCCTTTGTGTTTCAGTCCTCTTGACTTCCTCGTACCAGGAAAAAAAAAAAAAAAAAAGAAAGAAAGGAAAAGAAAACTTCTGGAAGAAGTTAAGCTTCCATTCTCTGCTAACTGCCCTGGTCTGACAGCTCCGTGAAACTAACCACCTATGGGTCCCGCGAGGCACGGAGTGGCTGGGAGCTTTGTCTGGGCTCTCTCGAGGTTCAGGACAGGCAGAGCACCATCTGTTACTCAGGGCTGGAAATTGCACAGAAATATTGCCTGTCAAGTGAGAACTTGGAAGTTGGGGAAACTTTAAACTCCGCCTACTCCTAAAGGGATGATGGATGTGTGGGTTGCCTTCTCAGTCCCGCCTCCCCCGCTTTGCATAATACCGGTAGTGTTTTAACTCCAGTGATTAACAACATGTCCCCGATAGGCACACAGAAAAGACATTTTCTGCAGTTCAAGAGTTAAGGTCTGTATCTAGTGAATCTGGTTGGAGGGAGTGAAGAGACTGGGTTGGCTTAACAGACTTCCCCCCAGAGCACAGGCGATTACAAAGGAGGGGCTAGCCCTAGAAGATGAGTAGGAATGCAGAACAGCATGTGGTGTTAAGGAACCTCTTATCAGCCTGTTCAAAACTTGGGGTCTCTGTATCTTTGTTTGTTTCTGAGCAACTTCGTTAAATCGTGCTAAAATCAAGCCCTAAAAGAAAAATCCACACGATGAAAAAAAAAATCATTTCCAAGCCATCATGTTTTGTATTTCATATTTATGTATGTGTTTCTATATACACAGATGTACTTGTGATGATATATATATATATATTACTCTTGTCGTGGGCGGAAACGTGAGAGAGAAATATTTTGAAAAAGAAAATGTTAGTCGTTTTATATAGCAAGTGTGAAAGTGTGCCAGAAAAGATTATTGGAGAATCTTGGCCACTCACTCTCCAAAGGTATTCAAGTTAATGCTTTTAAAATGTGCGGAGAGATGAATGAACAATGGAGTCTCTTAACCTCGAGTCATCAAAAGGTGTTCAGTAACTGTCAGTGTACCTGTCAGTGCTGGCTTTGACGCTGGAGAAGGGAGCATGGCCTGAGTCCTTACTCTGCTTCTCAAACTACACCACTGCAGGGCTCTCCTAACCCTCTGTAATGTGTTCTTACATCTCAGGGTATCCTATTGTACAGTGTGTGGTATATGACGACTTCCTGTCTGAACAGCAGAATTTTCAACCCTTGGGACAAAAAGGGATAGACAGGGAACTAATGTTCTCCAGCTGTTACCCGTAAATGCTACCTCTGCGTTTTCACTTTGGTTCAAGTCAAATTTTACTGGGATCAGATTTAGATACACTGTAGACTTCTTATGGGGGAGGGGGGTAGAAAAAAAAACCCTCTTGTGCTCAGCTGATCAGAGGAGACCAATCGGAACGTTTGTGAGTTTTGGCTGGAAAGCCACACTGTGTTTAGTTTTCATCAAGTCATTTCAGATGAGTCAAGATTCCTGTGTGATAGATGAGAAAGAAAACAGAGAAACCCAAGTAACATGACCTCAGACCTACCCCCCCCTTTTTCTTCCTCTCTGTTATACTGTAGCCCCTTCTAAATAAGTTTTTTATATATAATATATATACAAATAGTAAATATAGCTGTATTTTGGCCTGATACAAATCCACACAGAATTGCCTTATATAATACAAGGTGCCATCTTTCTTATCCAAAGTTACAAATGCAAAAGAAAACCAAAGCTATACCTACTAATTTTATCTGTTAGTCAAAGACGACTCAGAATCAAGGTAGTTTTCTGGATTGAATGCAATTTAGGCATAGTATATGTCAAACACTAAAGAGGGACTTATCCATGAGTGTTTATACATAGACTGTGTCAAGTTTGTTCAAATATGTGTCAGTGGTGTGTGTGTGTGTGTGTGTGTGTGTGTGTGTGTGTGTGTGTGTGTGTGTGCTTCAAAACTACAAGTTTATATTTCTATAATTCCTGGCAGTTGACAATATATGCACAACATCTGGAGATTGCAAATATCATTGAATTATTAAAATTTTTAACTGTGAGTATTTTATGGATAATCTTACTTTCTCTTGGGAAATACATTATACAATCTTTAAAAAGGTCTTTGTAAGACTACCTTAGCAGGTGGGACAGCACCTTCCACTTTGCTGTGATCCCAGGACAGGAGGGGTTCACATTGCCTAGAAGACTGTCAGAAACTGGAGTTTTGGGTTCCTCCTGGAACTACACACTTGTCATATGTTGTGTGCATTACAGTTTTTAGATCTTCTTGTGAGAAAATAAGAGTATCCCCTCGAGAATTTGGAACTGAATTCCAACTTCATCTCCTGGGGACTTTCTTTTCCAAAGTGAAGAGAGAGTTTCTCCGTGGCATTTGCCATTATCACGTTGCTAACTGTGTGGCTATTCATTTCCTTTTGCTGTCTTAGTGTCTATTTTAATGGACCACTTGGAGAAGTTTAGCCTTGTGAAGACCTGTTAGAATTAATGGGCAAGTGAAGACTTAACAGCTAAGAAATCAATAAATACCAGCCCCCCTTTTCCTGTATTTTGCTCACTCATTCCCACTTTTGGTACCTCTATCTTTTCTTCTTTTTGAGATCAAAGATATCTATGAATCCACAATGAGTGATTCCAGAGTGTCTTATTTCCTTAAGTTCTTAGTGAATGTTCAGATTAATACTCTGTCTTTAGGCTGGCCTTGGATTTTGCTCCAGGGGGAAAAACTTACATTCTTAATCTTTAGCTTTCTAGAAACATAAGCCAATGTCTAAATGATTAGTATGTTCTGGTAAATTCTTTCATGAGAGAACATTATTTTTGGTCTTTATCTGGTTTCAGAAAGTATAAGTTACAGCCTATGCAGAGAAATATGAAGAATGAGTTGGGGGATTCAAAGGCATTAGAACCATTAGCTTTGATTTCAGTTAAGCCAAATAAACAAATCTTGCTTCAAGTAGGAAGAGGGGAGCTGCTTTCTCTGCCTTTTAAGGCTTCAGTGTTATGTTTATTCTACTCCTACAGGTCAGAGGCAGTAGCACTCACACTGTTAACAGCTCCTTTGCAAAGTCTTGTTGAATTGGAGCTGGAGAGGCCACAGCCAGGGGGTTTGACCCCTGGTAGCTTTGGGGTCTAGTAGGGCCCTTTCACCATCTCAGATGAGGGGAGCTGGTTGCTGGAGAGTGTAAGTCATCACAAATCCATCACCACCCAGGAAATCTTGTAATAACAATAATGGTGATTAACACTTGCCAAAGTCTACTGTATCTGTTCATGATTTTAAGCACCTGGCATGCACTGTCTCACTTCACCCACAAAGTAATCCTACAGGGCAGGGTCTCCTGTGTGCCTCATTTTACCAACAGAGAAACTCAGGGACAGGAAAGATAGTCTAGTCTCTTTCCAACACTAATACTGGACAATTCCAGAGCCATTGCTTTTGTCAGAAAATGGACATTTTACTTCACTCTGTTTGTCAGGAACTTTTATGACCCTGTGGGTGTTGTTGTGAAGGACATGAAGAAGGACAGGTAACAGAGAAACCACGTGGTACCCTGTAAGGAGCTGAAGTGTCTTATGAGAAATGTGGCAGGCTAAGGTAAGATATAGTTTTAGTTAGTCACTGTGTGGCCTCATTAAAAAGCTGGAATTTATACCAAGACTTACAGGAAGGTGTGTGTAGAGCTTTTGGAGATCCAGGTAGACGTTGCTCTTTAAAATTACTGCCTTGTCTCCATCAGCTGAAACACTCTTACCAAACGTCATGCCCTAGGTGGACTATAAGCTGTAGACAGTCATTTCTCAAAATTTTAGAGCCTGTAAGTCAAAGAGCAACCAGCATATCTGCACACCTAGGTTCTGGAGAGAACCCCTTGTCCAGGCTATAGATGCTGACTTCTACCTGTATCCTGGGAAGGCCATTGAGGAAACAAGCTTAGCTAGCTATCTGGCCTCTTAAAAGTACACAGTACTGTCCATGAGAGTTCACACATACACACTGGATTCATTTTCTAATACTAACATATTGCAATTAAAATGTCAACAAATGTATTTTGGGGGTCTACAGGTATCATTATCTTTCAGTGAGAGTACAATATTGCTGGTCTTCTGTAGTAGCTGCTACAGTTTGACCACTTGATAGAGAATTTCTCTAGATTAGTGGCTTAATGCATTTCATCTACTTGTGCATTCCTCAACAGTTCTGTCTTATTTTTCTTTGGTTGCATATCAGAATTCTGAATGTTGGCCTGGACATACTGTAAATATCACCATAACTCTGAGATAGAAGTAGGTTTTCATCTTTTGCCTGCAGCAAATACTTCCATCGTGATGCAAATCAGAAGATAAAGAATAGTGTTCCAGTGTTTGGTTAAAATAAAAGCATTTGTACCGTGCTGCTGGCAATACCATGTTTGGTCTGATGGGGAGCAGTAATTTCAGAGAATTGGAGATCTTTTTTGAATGTTTAAAATAAAGGTTTGGAAAGAGAGGTGGCTTCTTTTCCATGCTGGGAACCAAGTCTTAGCTCTGTTTTAAATCTTGCTACTGCTTGGGCAGAATGAATTTTCAATTGGTTTTGAGTAATTAAGAATTTCCACTGAGTGGGAGCTCATGGACTACAGACTGACAGCTGGGGGACCTGCATGGGACTGACCTAGACCCTCTGAATATGGGTGACAGTTATGTGGCTTGACTTTTTTTTCTTGGTGGGGGGTGCTGGCAGTAGGACCAGAACCTAACCCAGGTGCATGAACTGGCTTTTTGGAGCCCATTCCCTATGGTGGGATACCTTGCTTAGCCTTGTTACAGGGAGGAGAGGCTTGGTCCTGCCTCAACTTAGTATGCCAGACTTTGTTGACTCCCCAAGGAAGTTATTACCCCCTCTGAGGAATGGATGAAAGTTAGGAAAGGGGGGAGGTGGAGGGGTGGGAGAAGGGAGGGAGGGAGAACTAGGGTTGGTATGTAAAATGAAAAATAAAGTTTTTAAAATAAAAGGATTTCATAATTAAAAAATGTCCTGCCTTTATCCCATATGTGCTGCTATTGCTGGGTTTGGTTGGCTGTTTAGGTAATGAAAACTTAGTGTGGTCCACCATAATATGTCACAGGACTAAAATCTCAGGTGAATAAAATCTTCCAGTGTAAGAAAAGAGGAGTAAATGCAGTTCAGAATCCTCACACCTTAAATGTAATGTTTGAAGAGCTTCCAGAGTGTTCACAATGTTTGCATGTTGCAGGAAGTTCGGTTTGGCTCTGATGGAAGAAGCCCCATGTAATACTTGAAGCTGTTCTGCCTAAGAAGTTGGAGGATCCTCACCTTGCACAGTGAAGGGTGTAGTACTGAGAGTTTTGAGTCAGTTCCTTAGCAAGCACTCTGCCACACGTGTTCATGTCTGATGGAGCTGGGTGTGTGAAGCAGGAGCTGCCTTACTGGTTGTCCAGTACAGTGTGGTCAGTGCTGAAACTATATTCACAGAAACAATACAGATTGACTTATTATAGGTTATAATTATGCATATGTATGTATATGTATGTATACATATGTAATAATAATAATAATAATAACAAAAGACTATCAACTTGTGGAAGCGTGAGAGGGCTATGTGGGAGGGGCTGGAGGGGGGAAGTGATATAACTGTATCAATTAACATACTTTTAAAAAAGCATTCCTTTCACATTTTCTGGGTACATTTTCACCCCACTCTGCCTGTGTATCATACATCATACATATATACATGCACACACACACACACACACACACACACACACACACACACACACACATATATATATATATATATATATATATATATATATATATACAAACCAGTAAGTGTAGCTATCAAAAATATACATATTATTTTACTGATTTTTTTCCTGTGCATTCTCTGGCATCTAACCTCCTACATGGATATTGGGTTTGATAAATGACTTCTTATTCTCAGGGCAATAATGGATCCTGACTCCTTCTCCTTATTGTGTTACTGTTACTTTTTTTTATTACCACAGGACACAGGGAACTTCTAAATGTAAGCCATACCTTTTGATTGCATTCATGTTGAATATATCCAGTCAGTGTTTGCCCTTGTATATGTGACTTTAAAGTTGGTATTAACAGTTGCTAGCATGCTCTTCCAGAAGCTGTGAGAAGCTTCATCCTGGTGACTTCTGAGAGACACCAGGGCAGCCCTTCTTCCTCCAGCATGGTAGTAAAATCAGCATCAGTCGAACTTGCCCTGGAGTGTAGCTTGTTTTTTCTTGTTTAGCTTAGAAATTCCAACCTCTTGCTGATCTTACTGATCTCTTAGTGGGATAAGACTTGGTCCAAGGAAGTTTGTATTCTAATCGAGAAGATAGAAACAGGGGTCAGGTTTTTTTTTTTTTTTTTTTTTTTTTTTTTTTTCTCACATTTGGATAGTAAATGAAATACCTGTGGCTAGGTGCTTATGAGGAGAGGAAGTGTATCTGAGTTCACAGTTGTGGTCTAAAGGCCCAAATCTAATGCCGATCCTTTTGCAAAGTTCCTAACAACAAGAACTAAGTGATGCAGAGTGAGAACTTGCTCATGTCTCTCTCGGAAAGCCTCTAAGACTTATGTATAGGAACCTAATGGACCAATCTGTTCTCATTGCTTCCCATAGGCTTCACCTTTAAATAACATAGGCAGATTAAACTTCTACTCTCTTAATACCTAGTAATAGGATCAGATTTCAACACATGACACCTTCAGGGGACACAGTACGTTGTTTAAAATTTCTCTAAACTAGTAGCCAAACGGGAGAGCAAGGGCAGATTCACAGACAGACTTCATCTTTCAAATACACCAGATGTAAGCAATAAGTTGGATGGACACTTAGGAATTAAGTTACTCTCTTAATTGTGGCAGCCTTTACATGTGTCTGTAACCCCTGAAATGTGGAAAAGACGTGTATTTTCTAAAATTGAATGTCAAAACTGCTTGCTTGGAGGAGTGGTACTATGGTTTCAATTCAAAAGTAAGGTTTTTTTTTTTTATGAAAAGTTTGTGTGCGTGTGCGTGTGCGTGTGCATGCGTGCGTGCGTGCGTGCGTGCGTGCGTGCGTGCGTGCGTGCGTGTGTGTGTGTCGTGTCTGTTTGTCTGTGTGCACATGCATACCATGCCCCTGGACACCCAAGCAGGGCATCAGATCTCCTGGAGCTGGAGTTACTGGCAGTTTAGAGACACCTGACACCGTTTTTTGGGAACTCAACTTGGGTTCTCCGAAAGAGCAACTTTTATTCTTGAACATCATTCCATCTTCCCCAGTTTTCCTCCCCCAAATCATCTTGTTCCTTTTCTCAAATGACTTGGTTCACAGTCAGTGATTCCTCTGGATTCCGATAAGTGAGAATCTTGATATGCTTCAGTGATGGGGCAGAGCTGCTTGGCCAGTCTGGGAGCTTTCCAAGCCCTGTGCTTCAAGGAAGGCACAGGGAAGCCTTAGAGTAGAGACTTTCAAAATGCACTAGTTAATACCCCAAAGAGGTAGAGCTGTAAAACCCTTGACATGAGTCATCACTAACCATCTCTGAATTTTCCTCAGTAGTGAAATATAAACACATGGTCAACATTTTGTCTGCTCCACGGCTGAAGTATCGTGGACTGTTTCTGGAGTTGTAAATCTCTATTAGGTTGTGCATTTGATGGGATCATTCTATCAATTCCTATTTAAATTCCTCAACCGGTAACAAATGAGAAACAGTTGTTCACACTGCATGAACTCATAATTGTAACATTAGAAGCCTTGAGCAATGTGTAGAAATGTTATTAAAACCTTTTTTTTTTTTTTTTTTGGCTACCCTTTCTGTAGCAAATTCCTGTGCTGCATTTTCTGAGCAACTGTAGCAGTGGAAAGACAACCAGAATTTCTAAAAAAACAAAAAACAAAAAACTCAAGCATTGCTCTTATACTTGTGGTTTGACCTGTTTGCTGCATGTAAGCCACTTTTTGGCAAGGTGGTGAAGTCAGGGTAGTTGGCTTACATGTGTACTTGAACCTTTTGGTTTAGCTGGGTTCTTGGGTCATATCCGGGGAACAGCTTAGCCAAGTCCATGATCAAGGAAAAGCCTTTTCCATTCCAACTGTCAGTTGTGTTCACTGTTGATAGGAAGAGAAATACATATTGAGAAGAGGAAAAACCATTTTTAAAAAACGAGACAAAAAAAGACAATAAAGGTTGTGAGGAAACAGCATTATTTGCTTCTAATATTATGCTCACTTAGTTTTTCTTAGAAAAAGCATTGCTTACAAAACAAAATGATTACTAATAAATATCTGATGGGTTTGAGTATTGCTAAGTTCATTATAGTTCTCGTCATTGTATTAATAGTCTTTGAAATCTGAACATGGTGTTGCCTACCTGTAATCCCGGGACTTGATAAGTTTAAGCAGAAGAACTGACATGAGTTCAAGGCTAGCCTGGGCTCCATGGTAAATTCCAGGCTAGTACTGACTATGGAGCAAGATCCTTTCTCAAAAATAAGTAAGTAAATAAATAGATAATTAAATAAACTAGATAACAGGTATCGGGTACTTAGTAGTCACCATGACCTCCTCTAAGCACATTATTGTGGTGATATGTTTATGATCTGATAAAGCTTGCCTGGAGATCAGAATGCAAAGCTAGCCACAACTGTAGAGGCCAAGCAGTGGTAATCCCAGCAGCCATACAAGTTATCCATAGAAACTGGGCAGCGGTGGCACACACCTTTAGTCCCAGGACTTAGGAGACAGAAGCAGATGGATCTCTGTGAGTTCAAGGCCACCCAAGGCTAAATGAGAGTAAATCAGTCAAAAAGAGAAATAGGGCTCATACCTTTAATCCAAGCACTAGAGAGGTCTACAAGACAGGAACAGGGTCTCAGAGCTGGCAATTAGACTCCAGCCATGCTGAGGATTCATGGAAACCACCCTTTTAGTCTGAGGTAGAGGTAAGAGCTAGTGGTGGCTGCTTTGCTTCTCTGACCTTCAGCTTGAACCCAATGTCTGTCTCTGGGTTTTTATTTTTCATCTTACACATTATGCAACCATTCTTTGGTTCTCAGGACAGCCAAAGAGTAGATACTCACATTCCCACTTCATAGTTGCAACATAACAGGCTTGGAAGTTGTCTGTTCCGAGCACACAGCAGGTGATGGATTGGCGGTGCTATGCCTGAAACCCATGGCTGCTTTAGAGCCCCTGTTTACTTCACTGTGCTCATGGTCTTGCCATTTGGGTGTCAGCCAAAACCCTTTTCAGGCTTTGTTTTACTTATTGTTTCAAAGACTCAGTGACTAAGAAGTAGCTGAGTGGGAAAAAAGAGTAATCGTTTTTTGGAGTAGCTGATCAAAAATGAAAGGCACATTCTGAAGGAAGTGTCTATCCAACTCTGTGTGGTTCTCCAAAGGGCAGATTAACTGCTCATTAGGTAACAATCTGCTGACGAATTGGCAGGCTATCTAGTATCTAATAATGTTAGCATATAAAATAATTAGCCTGTTCCTTGGAGCCTGCAGAGTGTAAAGCAGAGAGGCTGTTCTCTGCTTCCCCAGAGCGTGATTATTTTTAATTTGATCTTTGTTCTGAGATAGCCCTTTACTCAGGATGACCTTTGTATCTGCTTATAAAGTAACAGCCAACAGAAGACTAAGAAATGTGCATAATTTTCCTTCCTCTGTAAATACTTCAGAATCCATCTCTTATATTTCCCTCTTGCTTAAATGTTACAAACTCTAAGCAGTATTTAATATGGGGATTTATCCTGACATATATTTGAGAGCTTGCCCTTCTGTTTTGCCAGCCCTGGGAGGCTTCTTCATCATTATGTCTGTGAAATTTCTTTGTAAACTGTAAAGGATTTCAGAAGTTAATCCATTTTACATCACAGGGAGTGTGTCTACCATGATCTCTAGGTTACAGGCAAGGAAACGAAGGCCTTAGATTAAATACTTTGCCTTCATTTGGCAGTGAAGATTATATGGGGGGGGCATTCTGATGCTAAATTTAGTATACTGTTCTTTATACCACTGCTTTCCTTTAGTTTCTATAAGCAAAACAGGCTGTAACCATACCGGAAGTTTACTGCTTCACTGACCTCTAGCTTAAATTCTGTTTTCCTGGGGTTTTGTTTTTTGTTTTGTTTTTGTCTCTTGAGTCTATCCTTTGTTCATGCCACCCTGCCCTTAATCACAGGCGAACACACCCCTACTCACAAAGTAGGTCTTCTTAATAGTTTGTTCAGTGAATAAATGAGGATAAATCTAGAGCAATAGTCCATCTGCATTGGCTCCCAAAACACCATGAAGAGTCCTGTCACATTTTGGGAACCTTTCTTTACCTTGGACATTTTGGCCTTAAGAAGTAAATTGTACCACCTATGTAGTTCAGCATCATAACCTTTGCCTAGTATGTGCAAGGCTCCCAGTTCAATCCCTCATACCACACATAAAAAAAGAGTCCTTTCAACATAACATTTTCTTTGATAATATCTTTGAAGATATTATATAATATCTGTATTAGAATTTCATACTTTACCTTTTTATTGAAAATAGATTCTTCTCTCATATAACACATCTCACCCACAGTTTCCCCTCCCTCCCACTCCTCCTAGCTCCCTCCCACTCCCTTCTCCCTGACCATCAACTCTCCTTCTATTTCCCCTTCAGAAAAGAGGGGGCCCCCAAGATACTGTAGCAAAATAGGACAAGCAAGATACAGTAAGACAAAGAGAAAGCCTCATATCAAAGCTGGACAAGGAAACTGGATAAGAGGAAAAGAGTCTTAAGAGCAGGCAAAAGAGTCAGAGATATAACTGTTCCCTCTTTTAGGAGACCCACAGAAACACCAAGCTAACAGCCATAACATATACACAGAGGACCTGGTGAAGGGCCATGCAGGCCCAGTGGGGCTAGCCCATGTGAACCCTGCTTAGTTCACTTGATAGGCCATGTTCTCCTGGTGTTAAAAACTGACTAAATATTTTATGTTTGATCATATTCTTTCCTCTCATCAGATCCTATTCACTTAAATGTTCTCTCTCTCTCTCTCTCTCTCTCTCTCTCTCTCTCTCTCTCTCTCTCTCTCTCTCTCTCCCACAAAATCCACACAGACAAGGGTCAAAACAAACAAACACCAATAAGCCAACCAACTAACCAACCAAGAAAAAAATACCCATGGTATTTGTTTTTATACTGGCCAACCACTCTTGGGATCAGTCTGCACTGGAGTCTAATTGACATACCCTGTGACACTCTATTCTAGAAAACTGATTATCCCTTTCCCACAAGCTCTCAGTTGCAAACAGCTTTCTTGGTTATGGTGGGACTTTGTGTCCGTCTCCCCTTCTTTGTGCTGGGATTTTATCTGATCTGAATTTATGTAGGTCTTGTTACAGTGACTGTGAATATATGCATATATATATATATATATATATATATATATATATATATCTTGTTCTCTTTCTCTCTCTTTCTCACTCTCTTGTCAATAAGATACTGTTTCCTTGGAGTTGTCCACAGTCTTGAGCTTTGAAGGGAGCATTCCCTTTTAAGGCTGAGTGCTCCTAAGTTTCTCACTTCACACATTTCCCAGTTGTGGGTCACAGTATTAATTACCACTGCTGCATGAAGAAACTCCTCTGATGAGGTTTGAACAATGCTGTGATCTATGAGGACATATGCCATTAGAAGTCATTTTATTGCTATGTTCCTTTAGCAAAATAATATAAGTGGTGGATGAGTGTCTGGTATGGGTTCAATCTCACAGAGTGGGCCATAACTCTAATAAGAACTTCATGTTTTAATAATGCAATTATATATTCTTATGGGGAAGATAACCCAACTATGATTTTAAAGGAAAATATGTTTAAATATGTAATTTAAACACTGTTATAAAGCAACTGCTGATGATTTCAACCTCACCAATTTGTAGTATTAACCATGTTAAATGATTACTCTGTATAGAATGTTATTATGTACATTTTTATTGGGAATTATATCATTTTTCATATTTGTTTCAATTGACTTGGGAGTTGAGTTTACCCAGTGATCTGAATAATTCATGGAACATCTTATGAACTAGATCTTTAAATACACAAGCCATTTCTATTGGCTATGGTCTCTCCTTTCATTAAAGGGTCTAATGCATCTTGGGGTTTGGTGTCTTTCCTTCTGTTTTTTTTTTTTTTCAAAATATAGAAGTTGTGTTCACATTTATGGTGATCAGAATAGCTTCCAAACTCACCTCTTGCTGTTCACACTGCTAAGTGTCAGTATGAGGGAATAAATGGGGATGGTATTGACCTGTGATATGTATGGGCATGCATATATTCACAAAGTTATGTGTGCTTACTTCATTTCTACAAATTATACAAACTCCATTTCCTTGTCATTAGAAACACCATCCTTCTGCATGGAATTTGAGAACTATAATTAAAGTTGCTGTTTGTTTCTTTAATCATATAACATCTATTAGAGGGATGTCTTTAGTGCCATTAAAAGCAATATTAAAGGATAATGAAATGGCTCAGCACATGAGCCTTGAACAAAGAATCCTGAGGTAAAGGATATGTATTGTTACATTAGGATAGTTTTCTGTGCTATGGAGGCCAGACTTCTACTCTGACCAGTCTGACTTTGTTTACTGAATGTTGAACAGCACATAGGGTCTCAGTACTGAGAGGGGAGGGTTTATTATGCATGACATTGAGCCTGGCTGACATTTGATTTGAAACGCTGATACATACATATATTTGTATTCATAGAGAGATGTTTAATGCTCACTGCTGTTCTCCATTTCATTTAATCTTTTGCAAGTGCAAGCATATACATTTGTGTATGTCTATTTACATGGGTATGGATGCCCCTGTGTGTAAGTGTGTTCCTATGCATACACCTGGAAGCTGGAAGTTGATTTTGGCATTTCCTTCTGGGGCTCTCCACCTCATGTATTGAGGCAGGATGTCTCATTTGAACTCAGAGCCCATCTATTTCGTTGGTTTATTGAGCCAGCTTTCTCTATGTTTCCGTCTACTGTGCTCTGTAACTACAGATGGGGCATTATGCTACTCTCACATTTATGTGTGAGCTGGGGAGCTGAGTTCTGGCCTTTAGAATTGCAGAACAAAATCTTACCCACTAAGCCATCTCCCTACTCCCCCACCATGTTTTAATTAAAATTATTTTTACATTTATTTATTTATTTGTGTGTGTGTGTGTGTGCATGAGAGAGAGAGAGAGAGAGAGAGAGAGAGAGAGAGAGAGAGAGAGAGTGCTCACACACACCTGCTTTGTATATGTGGGGGTAAACAACCTGTTGGAATTGGTTTTCTTTTCCTACCATGTGGATTCTGGGGATCAAACTCAGATATGTTTTAGGCTTGGCAGCAAGCACCTTTACCCACTGAGCTCATTCATCCCTTGGGTGTTGACTTTAAAGATTAGCAGCTGTTAAAAATTGATCAGAAAAAATGGCATAGGCCCCTTGGAATAATGTATATTCTACATATTATTCTAGAATTATTTTTAAGCAATGTCATTTCTGTCTTGAACAGCTTCTTTTTTGAGTTTTATTTTTCTTGTTCTTTGCTTATTTAATTATGTTTTGATATTCTTCTCTGTTTCCTTCCCTTTGAAAGACTTTTCCTGTTGATTACCCAGAAAGTGTGTTTTGAGAGACAGTATTTCCTTGGGGAGTCTTTTCTCCACTCCTAAAGCTGTAACAATGTGAACTAAGCAATAAAAAACCAATTCCCTCCTGTTGGTTGTGCCTCAAATAGTTATTTCTTTGATACCAGCTAATAAAAGCAGGAAAAGGATAATTTTTAAGTGCTTTGGTTGAGATTGCTTTACTTCCAATAAGGAAAATTGCCTCACAAGGGGGAGCATGGGTAATAAAGATACAACTAAGTGAATAATTGTATTCATTGTAAATGTCGAAGTCCCCATGTTGCTGCTTGCAAATCTCATTTAATCATGCGGTTGCTGAGCGCAGAGCACCCACTTCAGTATGGAGATGAGAATTTTCTGCTGTGAAAAATGGGCCTTCATACTTAATGAAGGTGGTTTTACAAATGCCACAGGGGATTTCCCATGTCCTTTCCCTTCTGGGTATATGAAGGCCATGGGGTAGGTGATTGGAGAGTCTCAGACAATGATCACAAATGAAGTATGTAAGGCTCCTGGGTATCTCAGGAGTGACAGCATGTCAGAGGGTGTTACACAAAAGAGTTGCATTCCAAAGACAACAAACAGCCATGCCATGGTCACACAGATGGTCAGAACTCAGCATGCTGAGATAAATATTCCAACCCCAGCCATTTCTGTCTCATCCACTTCTCTCTTCCTCACCACGCCTCCGCTCTGTTCTTTTTATTGATTTTGGGGTTAATAGTTCCTTTTCTAGTTCTCTGACCAAGTCCCTCAGAACGGGCATGATTATATGCCCTCACAGGGTATGGGTCTCCAGTAGCTCACAGCCATATTTATTGACTGCCTGAAGTAGGTCTACAGTTTGGGACAACCCTGCAAGGCCATCTTGGGTCCACCCTTCTTCATAGAAGTGGCCGAATCCTACCTCCTGGCTCTATCAAATGTCCGCTTCTTTCTTTGTCTAATCTGCCTTTTCCTCTTGCCTGCCATTTGTCAAGGTGCTTCCCAATTAACCTGCACTCCAGTCACCTTGGAGGCTGTTTACTGATGACTCAACACAAGATAACAAAGACAGCCCCCTAAAGCATGCATATGAGTAACATTTTACAGACTGAGCATGTTGCATTTATATATTTAGAAATATATTACATACCTATGCTTATACCTATACATATACATGTGTAGCAACAATTTAAGTAAAAGAGGCCATGCATTTGAAAGAGAGTAGTGTGTGTGTCTGTTTGTGTCTGTGTCTGTGTCTGTGTGTGTGTGTGTGAGAGAGAGAGAGAGAGAGAGAGAGAGAGAGAGAGAGAGAGAGAGAGATGGAGGGAGTGTAGGAAGGAAATGGAAGGAGGAAATGATATAATTATATTATAATCCCCAAATTTTATAATTATGAAAAAATACAATGTGAAATAGGGTGTTCCATGGCTGGTCTCAGCCAGGTGCTAGTGTGGTGTAACTAATTCCTAGTAATTTTAGCTTCCCTTAGAAAGGAATCTTTAGCTGATAGTTCAGAGGCATGTTCTGGCTTTCTTCTCGGGTCTGTGTTTCCCTTTCCTCAAGCTCTGTACACTAAAGTGGCTTGACTAATGTCCATAGCTAACTGACAAAGTGGCGATGGGGGAGGGGGGGAAGTTTCTTAGAATTTGTGTAGACTTCACTTCCTGCTGTATCTCAGAACCAACTGCAGATGGGACCAGAGAACATCATCTGTGTCATCCATTTGTTCAACTTGAGCACTGAAGTCAGACCACTCAGGAACTTCTGGGTAGCTCTGCTTTGCTGGTCATGTACTTTGAAGGCTGATGTATGGAGCGCACCATAGTTAGTAATAGAGTAATTAGGGACAGTTAGTGAAGAAGCAGATGGCCAAGGTTGCTATTTCCTGGAATCAACATTTTGTATTCCTGGTCATTAAGAGAATTTGGGATCTATTTAATATTTGTTACACGAGGGACCAGTGGCAAATACGGATTCATTAGACAGATGAGACATGCAGGGCTTAAAAACCTAAGCAAGATGAAATATATTCTATTTTTAAAATTCTATTAATTAATATGTAGTCTCATGATCATTCTAGTTTGTTAGTCATTTTATTATGCTCATGGAGATTATCAAATTATTTTGAACTCAGGGTCATTATGATCCTGAGAAATTTAGAATTAATTGAAAAATAAAAAAATTATTAGTTTGTTAGTATTGCTACTACAAAGATCCATACTTTAGCTTCCAAAGCTTTAGAGATGTTCCTCAACCCTTCTTGTCTCTTATTCTTTAGTCTGGTACTCAAGGCTGCATGTATAGTATTATGTAGCCTGAATGGTTTTTTGAGTGTTCTTTCAGGAAGCCTCCCCCCCCCCCACAGTTTCCTGGCCCAAGCAAGGGAAATAGTGTTCAATATACACTTATCTTGTTTTCCTAGACCTTGCCTCTGGCATACTGTACTTCCCAAGTGATTATTCATTACAAACTGGTCACATTGGACTCAATTAAGTGCTCATTTTTCAATGATATCTTCCTTAAAATCTCTTAGCTTTTTGTGTGTAACACTTGACCCTCCACTTTGAAGAAGCATGTTAGGCACTTCCTGTGCGTTTTCTGTATCTGCCCTCTGAGCCACCATGGTGTTTCAAATGTACAGAATGGGCACACATCATGGAAGACTGGAGCCTGGCTGTGAGCCCTCAAGCTGTGGATGTTCACAAGGTCTCCGTTGTTTGATGTGGCTATGAATTGACGGTGGAGGTTGAGCAAGAGTTTGGCAGGTGTGGGTGAGAAGGGAGTAAGGGACAGCATCAGGCCCAACAACAAAGCAGGGACCAGCATGTGGGCTACAAGGGAAAGGAAAGGTGATGTGAGGTGAGTCTCACCCTTGGAGGATTAGACAGAGTCATGTGATCAAAAACAATATAAAGACAGGTGAATGGCTGCAGAACAAATGGCCGCTATTTAATAAGGGCTGCTTTGCATTGCTGAGAAAGATCACAACAGAAGCCTGCAGATCACGGGCTTTATGGTAGACTTATTTCCTCTGCTTGCTTCCTTCCACATGGAAAGAAATCATCACTAATTTAATTCTCAGCTTGGAGTTCTTACCTGATTGGTAGCTTTGGGAGGAATGAGGTCAATATTTCAACTCCATCTATCTGGGTGGTGGGAACTACCCTTAGCATACACTTCTGCCCATTGTGGGACAGCATTGTACCCTAGTTGGCTGATGCCTGGGTCTTTATTAGCCTTAGCACCATCATCTTCCTCTTGGAATCATAATAACCTGAAGTTTTATCTTCCTTTCCAACTGCTGATCTTACTATTATCCTTTTTCTGAATCTTCGTGGGATGCAGGAATGGAAATCAAGACTCCCCCTCCCCAACAAGCCCCCCCCCTGATTTGTGGAGGCAATTGGGGAGAGCAGCAAGGTGAGAGCCCAGCGTGGAGTTAGGGAGGCAAGAGAGGTTGGGTTATGGAGGTGGGTTTGAAGTTGTGACTTGTTGGCTAGAGGGAAGGAGCACATGGGAGACTTCAGCAGGACTTGGAGGACTGGGCACTACTGTAGCTCTTACAGCTTTATTCATTTCTGATTGGCCCAGACTTCCCTTGAGTTGAATGTTGAGAGAATGACGGTTACTCAGGCCTTTCGTCTCCTGTAGTACTACTCCTGAGATGAAAGCATTTGTCAAGAATTGATGCACAAAGCATTTGTCAAGCATTGATGCACTGGACATTTGTTTATCTGAGTAACTAATTCCCAGCTTGGTCAGCTAATTAGTGTATATTTATTAAGCTCCTTCCATGGGTCAGCACTTTTTGCTACATCCATTCGGGTTACAAAGAATCAGATACTAACATGTCCTCTAGGAACCCCTACTCCACCTAGGAAACTAGAGAAGGTTACACTTGGTCAAATGTGCTGCTGCTTAAACACCTGTGTAGCCAAAGGGCCTGGGTTAGAATCTGGACTCTGCTGGCAGGCAGCCTCATCAGGACTCTTGTTTGTAGGGAGGTTAGCCAAAAATTGCCTTAGATGCTCCCCTTATAATATCTTAAAGTTCTCCTGCTTTAGTCACTAAGTTAGTGGATGGACCCTGAATACTTTATGCTGGAATCTTGGGAGAGTGAGAGAGGAAACCAAAGAGTTTTTGGAAGTCAGTTTTGAAAGAGGAAACTCGTTGTTAGTAGCAGACACGGTCACACTTGAGCCTGAGTTCCTGTCTAGTTCTGCCTCTTGAGGAGAACCCCTGCAGGTTGGCTTTGATTGAAGGGAAGGTTGAATGCAGTTTGTTTCAGTGGGTTTTCCTTTGCAAGCACTGATGTCATGGCAAGTTTGAGAAACAGTCCTAGCTACCCTCTTATGATGGCATGTCTAAATACCCTTGGGAAGCAGAGGGGTGCAGGATTGGTATTATTTGAAGATACAGGTGTATTCTGGGAGTCTGCCTGGTAATTTTCTATGCCCTTTTGAAAGTGTATTAATGGACTGTTCTGTAGTTCTGAAGTTCTGAGGAAAATGCTGTCCTCATGAGAGTCCTCAGGTCAATGGAATATACTATTATATTTTGATTGTATGCAACAGGTACATTCACTGTTCCTATTTTGGTAGCCATAAGATTGAATTACATGCCACGTGCATATTTACTTAGAATGACTTTGGTTTTTTGAAGCAGTAAATATATAAACCCTGACACATAACAAACACTACCAGACATGCATTTTATCAAGCTGAAGCTGCGCCAATGTTGATGCTACTTGTTTACTTGCTTGCTTATTTTAATGTTTCTGTTTAAGAAAGTTTTTGTTGTGAGGGAGATTTTCACTGCGTAGGTCAGGCTGGCTTGAGATCATTATCCTCTGGCCTTAGCCTCCTGAGAGTTGGGGATACATGTGTGCACCACCATGCCAAGCTAATGCTGCTTGTTTCTGGACCTTAGAGGCACAGAGGAAGGTTTCACACAATTATAGTGTGTCACAGTAACTTAATAATTATACTGATCAAAAAGAAGGTACTAAAAGGGTAAACACTGCTATTATTGGCATCCTGATATAGGATCCTGATAGAATCCTTATCAACACCTTAATATAGGGTAGGGCAGGATGAGTTCAATAGGATGTTATTCTCAATAGCTAGCATTGTATAGCTGACTTTTAGCACAACTGAAGGAGATGCGGCAGATTGTGCTCCAGCCCTTGGTCCATTGTTGTGAGTCAGTGTTTTCTATAGACTGCAGCTTCGCTTTGGGAATTGGGAACACTATCTCTATGTATTACAATGACAGGGAAACTAGCAAGACTACCTATGTTTTGTGAGGACAGAGGTTTGCTTCTTTCTGGATCATCATCTTCTCACTCAAAACTTTTTAAACAATTAGGTTCTGTAGCTCTAAGTTTCAAAAACATCAGTAATGTGGTGCTTCTGTTGTGAGAGGCAGGAGAATAAAGCAAGGCCCATGTGCCCATGCAGAGATGCAGCTCTTCTGTCTGCCAGCACTCTGAAGCACATGGGAGATGATGTGCTCCTCAGCTGGCCTCTTCCTTGTTGTTGTTTATGACAAGTGTTAACCATGTGAACATTGGAACTTCCTTAATATAACTACTTAGACCAATGTGGAGCTTAGAATAAGAACTAGAAAACGCTGCTTTGACATTAAAGTACTTTCAGAGTGGAGATTACATCGTACAAGTTGAGGTCACTCATAAACTCACTTTGGGATTAAAAACCCTGTAAATTTTACGTGTCTTTGCCAATTCCTCATGGGAATTCTTTGGCGAGGGTGTTTGTGAACATATCTCTGGTGCTGGACATTATCTGGTTTCTCCTCTATTCCTGCTGATTATCTTTCTGCCTTTGCTACCCTTTTCTGCCCTTCCCTCATCACCCTCTGGAACTCCCCTTCACTCCTGCCTTATTCCCCTCTCGCCCCTTTATTTTCTGTTTGTCAGTCTCACTCTGAAGTCTGCCTCTGACTCTGATTTCTGGGCATTCTTCCCAGCTTGGATTATTTGCTTCTTATAATTACATTGAGAACTCAGATACATGATTTTGAGAGCTGTTTCAAATGGCATTGCTCTCCTTCCTAACACCCGTGTTTTCCTGGAATGTTATAGTGTTTTCACATAGAAGCACAAATGACCCCTCCAAAGTGGAATTGTATATGACATATGCCCAAATTGTTTAGAAAGTGCTCCAGATACCCTTCAATTGGCTTTGATTATCCCAGATCTCTGGTAGAATAAAACAGTAACTTTTTGTTTAGATCAATTGTTGCTGGTTACATTGCATTTCTCTTTTTTTATTTTATTTTATTAGTTCAAATTAGGAACATGCTTGAATAATCAGCCGAGATTTGCTTTATGGAAGACAATGTATTGATGGTGGTACAAAAGAATTTCATACATCCTCCTTGTTCAAAGGGAAGCTTTGATCACCTTTGAAATGGCAGCTCTGAAGCTGTAAGGATGGTTAAGGGTTCTTGTTGCTCTTACAGAGGCACATGGTTCCCAGAATACACGTGGTGGCTCACAGCTATCCATAATGTTAGTTTTAGGAACTCTAATGGCTCCTTTTGACATCCATAGGCATCAGACACACACGAGGTGCATATACATATAGGAAAACCCTCAAACACATAGAGTAAAATGATTTAATCTAAAATTAAACACTATCACACCTTTAAATACTTCTGATTTAATTTCAACCCAGTACCTACATCTGTTTTGAAACAGTTCTGGAGTGAAACCTTCTTTTACTCTGGGACATGATGGCAGAGAGTTTAACTTTGAAACACAGGTCACTTTGTGATGATAATGGATTTTCCTGTTTGTTATACATTAATCATGGTAGACATTCAAGACACTAAACTACTTGATAAAAAAATCAACTTGAAACTTTTTTTTCCCCCGAGACAGGGTTTCTCTGTGGCTTTGGAGACTGTCCTGGAACTAGCTCTTGTAGACCAGGCTGTTCTCAAACTCACAGAGATCCACCTGCCTCTGCCTCCCCAAGTGCTGGGATTAAAGATGTGCACCACCACATGTGCTGAAACATGTTTCTTTTAAGTGTACATTAGCTATTATAAGTAAACGAAATTAAAACTCAGTTCTCATACATGCTAACACCTGTCCAGAGGCCCCAGCTCCTTAAGTGACTGTCCGACTAAGAAGCACATGTTCATCACCAAGAAGTTATTATTGAAGATGGAGTAAGTGACATCAGTCAGTAGGTTTCATGCTTATTAATTAGGACAAATGTAAACTTCTTTAAGATGACAATGTACAAGTGCAGATACTGGACAGGAGCAGAGCATCAGTTTTCCTGGGTGATACTTAACGTAGGTTACGCAGGAGCTGGTTCTTTTCTGTCTTTCTGGTCCATTGTTCCCCCATGATGTCACCACACATCTGGGCTCTGGTTTACAAGAAGGACAAACATGACCCAGACATAGACATAGCTTCCATGTGCATCCTGTTGCCCCAAATAGAGTCCCATGGTCAGACCCAGCTGTAAGTGGGGCTGAGAAATGTGGCCCTTTTCATGGTGACCCCTATAGTTTATAGTATTCCTGTGAGAGAATGAAGATGGGCGATACCAACAAGTTTTGTCACAAATAAGCTGATGTTTAATGTAGAAATAGGATACTCCAGGTGACAAGTTAGAGGAACACAATTAATTTAGGGAGTTCCTAGCTCACAGGTTTTTGTTTTTTATGTTGTGATGTAAGTACACACGGGGCATAAAGCTCCAATGAACAATTGTATATTGCTTTGTAGACCTGGCCTGCTCTTCAGATCACTAAGCAGCCCCTGTGTGTAGAGCCCTTCATCTGGTTCTCCTGCAGAGCCATGGGCTATGACTCCTGATTGCTTTCTGGCATTAGATCTATTTGAGGATTGAAAACATTGGCATTCTTGCTACTCTAAGAAATCAGCCTGATGAAGGCAGCCAAATACAGTTAACAGAGAGAATTTTATGGTCCATTTGTGGGAGTAAATGACACGTTCTTCTTGGGAGGGAGCTTGAAGGGCTCATTTTTGTAATGAACAGATAAATCTCTCCTTGAGAAACTTAGGACGTCCTTTTCAAATTAGCACAATTATATGTAATTCTGCTTTTTCTCTTTTGCCTCAACATGGTAAGTGTCTGGGTATCTCTCTGTGTGTAATTTCCTGGCTACAGGCTGCCACCACCTCTTTCTTTCTTAATACAAACATAGCTGAATTAGGAAGCACTGGGGTATGTTTGGTGGACTAACAATATTATCCCTTGATGATACTTAGAGCAATAAGTCACACAGTTACATTAACTGCTTTGGGTCAGTAATTTCCTCCTTATTTGTATTGTTACTAATGAATTTCATCTCCTTTCAAAAGATTTGTTAGACTATATGCAGTTATCATAGGAGATTGAAGTGTATAGTATAGCTAACCAACAATTTGCCTGCATAAATCCATCTATCCCAAATGTACCCCATTTGATTCAGTTTCCCCATTTTAAAGTGTTAAAGTGTCTAGTATATAGTCATATCTTATAAAAAATTTACTCCTTGAGAATTTCATATGTGAGTACTGTATTTACATCACTCCCCATTCCCTCCCTCTCTCCAGTAACTCCCATGTCTTTTCCATACCTTCTCAGATCGCCTGTACTTTCTAACTATTGTTGTTATGTATACATATGTAAATACATTTATACATATGAATTATTGTGATCATTTAGTGTTGCTCAAGTGTGTTTAGGTCTCCTTTCATTTCCTAGCTCTTGTGAATGGAGTGGTGATGAACATGACTGAGCAAGTCTATGGAATAAGATGATGGGTTTCACATTGTGTGTGTGTGTGTGTGTGTGTGTGTGTGTTGGTTAAGTTTTATTTTCAACTTGACATAACAAAGTGACACCTTGAAAGAGGAAACCTCAATTGAAGAATTACCTAAATTGGATTGGGCTGTAGCATGTCTATGGGGCATTTTCTTCATTGCTAATGGATGGTGGCTATGGGCAGGCAGTACCATTCCCAACTAAGTCAGCCTGGGTGGTACAAGAAACAGAAAAGTGTGAGCCAGAGGACAAGCCAGGGAGCATGTCAGAGGAGCCAAGCAGTAGCATTCCTCTGGAGTTACTGCTTTCTACTCCTGCCTTGAGTTCCTGCTCTGAATGCCCTCCATGGTGGATTCTGCCCAAATAAGACCTTTCATTAAGTTGCTTTTCACCAGAGTGTTATCACAGCAACAAAGTGGAAACTAATTAGACCAGGGAGATCTGAGAATAGCTCAGCAGAGACTACTGTAGGTACATGTGATGTCTCGCTGTGTCTATTTAAAATTCCCTAGCAAACTCCTTTATTTCATCTTGGTGATCTAGAACCAGGTACTACCCCCTCTATAGTGCCCTTCTACTGAGTTTCTGTTTGCACATTAGGATCCAAAAGCTGGAGGGGTCACTCATCCACACAAAGCCTGGTGCTGTACATTGCTGACTATATCTTAGCCCAGTTCTCTTGCTTCACAGGATGGTGGTTTCCATTTACATATCTCTCTCTCTCTCTCTCTCTCTCTCTCTCTCTCTCTGTGTGTGTGTGTGTGTGTGTGTGTGTGTTCACATATATACATATACACAAGCCTATGTAAATGCATCAGTGGCCCAAAGCTCTAGTGTTTAATAGAACGAAGAAGGGACAAAAAAAATATGACATTCAGACACTGGCATATACAGAACACCATAGAAGGAGATGTTTGAACTGTTTCAGTTTTGGCAACCTGGGTTCCATTTTATAGATTACAGCCTTCTAATACCCTCTATTTGCCTTGAAAGTGAAGTCTCTTCTTTTTAGATTTGACTTGACTCATAAAGGCCTTAGAGTATATATATTCCCTGTTGTTTAAGAACTCACAGTTCTGTAGAGTAGTGTACACACAGAGACATAAGTAAACATGTGATCAAGTATGTGGCATTGCCACTAAGAAGTAATATAGCATTCCAAGTGCATGCTGAGGATTGTGGGGAAGAAAGCTGGAAGAGGGAATGAGATCAACTACAATGGTGGACTCAAAGGGAGACTTCTGGGGAATGCTTGGCTTTGAGTCAGCGTGGAGGGTCAAAGGGAGTTGTTCGCTAGAGAAGATGGGCAGCATTTCCCACCCTCAGAGAGTTGGTGATGAGGAGGGCAAACCCGAGCAAGTTCCATGTGCAGGGAATGACAAGGCTGATGAACTGACACTGTTCTCCTGGGAGTGGAGTACAAGAGGAGCCCACAGAGATTACCCCTTTTGACATATAAAACTTGTCCTGAAGATCCCACATTGTGTGCTCTAGGCACACACACCTTGTTTTGGGAGAGAGGCAGTCCTGTTTGTGGCAACAAGAATTCCAGAGTCATCTTTTGGTTGCCTCTCAGGCTGTGGTTGACATCTAGTCTTCAGAGGAATGAAAAGGATGACCCTTGATCAGTGTGAAACAACCAGTATCTCATGTCAGAATTTCAGACTCATTATGGCCTTTTTTCAAAACAGACCTGGACACTCAAAGGAA
This sequence comes from Cricetulus griseus, assembly GCF_003668045.3. Lineage (NCBI taxonomy): Eukaryota > Metazoa > Chordata > Mammalia > Rodentia > Cricetidae > Cricetulus > Cricetulus griseus. The sequence goes on along the minus strand of NC_048595.1, from coordinate 357,628,252 downwards.
CGAGGCAAGAGCTTGTTTTTCACTAGAAGAAGCCTGCCTATAAAAAAGTAAGATGAAATCCATAAACAGAAGAGCAGCATTCCTTCATAAATTCAAACTCCAACCAAATGAAGAGAATGGGAAACCTCATAATCAAATGTAAATCAAAGGACAGGGCATAAAAGTTCATGCTCCGTGTCTGACTGTTCTAAATACAGTTGGTTGCTCTCTGGTGCCCTCAGAGGATTGCCCACGCTGAGGAAGAGTTTTTAACCTTCCTAGAAAGTCCTCCAGGCTGTTGGAAACTCCAGGAGTGCTTCAGATGCTGGGTTCTCACCAGCGTTTCGCCACTATTTCACGAGGAATGTGCTTTCAAGATTGGCTGGAGCAATGCTCAGCCTTGGCAGCTCTTCCAATCACAGTGGTTCAGTTGGCTTCTTGACCTTGATCCTGGGGATTTATGTGTTCAGACTGTCCTTAGCTTGAGTGAAAAATGTATGAGAAAAAAGAGTTTTGCTTTTTCCCATTTTTCAGCTTTTGTTTTTAAATGGCTTTGAGCTTAAGGAAAGTGGTAAAGCAATATGAAATTCTTGGGAAATAAACAATCATCAGAAATGTAATGTATAATAGGACTATTAGGTGTCTTCATTGGCCTACATTTTATCATTATTTTCTAATGCTACAATGTCTAAATTAACTTAAAACTTGTCAAGAAATCAAAACAGGTAGAAAATTAAACATCCATGGTAGTTAAATTTTGTGCTATCATTGAAACAAATAATGAAATATTTTCTCCGAGTTAGCAGAGGCCAGAAATTCCCCTGTAAATATTAATGCCAAAATAATTTTAAAAATTCAATGCCTTAGAAATTGAAGCCAATTTGTTTTTTAAAGACAAGAGAATTATCTACTGCAATCTTCTGGTGTATGGCTAGAAGAAATTTCTCTCTCTACTTTGAAGAGTTTTATTTTGGCTAAAGACTTCAGGGCTATTCACTGTTGGGGCTGGTGGTTAAGAGCAACTGCTTTACACAGGACCTGAGTTTTGGTTCCCAGCTCAACCACCTGTAACTCCAATTCTAGGAAATCTAGTGCCCTTTTTTGGCCTCTGCAGGCACCTAGCAAGTACACACTAACCTTGCATAAACACATGCAGACAAACACTTTTACACATTTCTTTTTAAATCAGAACTAAGCATTTTGGGGTGGGGGATGGGTATACAAAAGGATACAATTATGATCTGAATACTTTCTCCATTCCATGGTTATCATTGTGAATACTTTAATTCATTACCTTCCAATTATAAGGTTTATATACTTCATGCAAGGGTTTCTGGAATATAATATAAAGAAGCACCATAGAATTTTGGTGTTGCAAGGAACTGCAGTTTGTCATACACAATGTATTATCCATGAAAACACTACCCATTCCATACCTAAGAGAACATTACCATTGGTACATCACTGATATATATGTAGTATGATATGGTATATCACTGATATATATGTGGTATGATCGTGGTACATCACTGATACATATGAAGTATGATCTTAGTACATCACTGACATATGTAGCATGATCATGGTACATCACTGATATATATGTAGTATGATAGTGACTCTCATATTTCTCCGGTTTCACTTGTGAACACAGACACATGACAGACATTGGTAGGAGCATTACATACAGACTTGCCATACTCCACATTAGTCATCTATGGGAGAAACATCTTTACAGACACAAGAGTTTATTTTCTGCTCATTCCTCACAACAGTCATTGCCTAGAGACTTTTGTGGAATCTGGTGCAAGTCTTATGACCCATGATATGGTGTGTTTCTCCTGCTGGCATATGAATTCTCCCATACAAAACATTGGAATCTGAAGGCTGGGGGTTTCTTTTTAGAGCTACTCATTTCATTTAATTGGACAGTTAAATTGCATTTATTAGTGATATAGGCCATGATGTTTAAAAATATCAATATATAACAGAATGACAAAATTAAGCTAATAAATATGGACATTATCATACAGTTTGGGGGCCAGCATTGAAGTTTATCCTCTCAGCAAGAATATAACTTGTTGCCACTAATGGCAGCTACTGTGCCATACAATAGAACTCTTGATAATACCAGTGTACTGACATCTTCCCTACCTCCACCTCCCTAGCTGTTGTTCTGCTTTTTTCTGTGACTTCCACTTTCCTACGTGAGGCCCATCGTGCCTTTTCTTTCTGCACTGGGCTCATTTCGTTTACTATATGTCATCCATGCTGCCAAAATAGCAAAACTGTACTCTTTTAAAAAAGACAGAAATCTCTCCCTCCCCCTCCCCCTTCTTTTCTCCCATCCTCCATCTTTCTCCCTCTCCCAATCTCTCCTTCCCTTTCTCATACAGGCACGGTCACACACACATACACACACACACACACACACACACACACACACACACACACACACACACACCTTTAAAAAATCCACTTATCAGTGAACACCAGTTGATTATACATGTTGGCTCTTGAGAGTAATGAAATCTAAGTGTCTAGATGTTTTTACTTGATTGACTTTATTTCTTAATATGTTTTAGGAATTATTTCCTATTTCATGTTGTCTTCCTTCTTTTTCCTCACTTTCCCCTTTCTTATTTGCATCAGTGTGTTGAATTATCCACTTCACAGATGGGATGATGTATTATGGGATGCCTATATCAGCCATCTCTCTATCATCTTGCTAATAGAACCTCAAAGCAGTACATTAACCTGCCAAGCAAAACAGTTTGCCAGACTCCCATGTCTGCCCTGGTTGAGAAATCACACATTGCTGTCTTTTGGGGTTCTGACAAAACTGAGCTGAACCTTTGATGCTGGAGTGGTAGCTGGCATCTTAGGTTATATCGTGTCCTTTTGATGGAACTCAACACATTGCAGAAGGTGGAATAGAATATAATAACCTTGAACAAATGTCATCAAGTCTTTGTCTCCATTCTTACAGCAAGAAAATGAATATGTATTAGTTGAAGCCACTTTCATTGACATTTTTCTGTATATTCTACCAGATACAGGTGGCTTATAAAACCATCAACTATCCTATTTACCTTTCTCTCTACAAACTCCATATTGCTAATGTTTTTCTTGGTATGTAAAGATAAATAAAACATGAAATTATAGGATCTCTTCTTGCCTGGCACCCACTGAGACTAGATAAATAGTTGGATAATGGATTAGTAAGCAAATCTTCCATGTCAATTAATGGATCCAGGATTTTGTTCACTGCACATTTTTATTTAGTCCTATTTAGTTGATATTACATCTTCACTGACTAGGACTTCCAGATTTCTTAGTCAATGTCTCAGAAATCTGTAAAATAATATCACCACAGGTATGGTGATACAGTAAGACTTCCAGGTTTTGAAAAAGGTATTCTCATGGTCAAATTTCTCTGTAAAGAAAGGTCATAGAATGCAAATGAGAAAATATACAGGAGAACAAGGTATGAGAATTTTTGGGGGGTGAGGCTTCCAGTGGTGTTGTAGGGGGATGTTTTAGTTTTATCCAGTGTTGTATGATGACATGTGTGGTGTGCAGACAACCAGGAAGCTACCCAGGCCTTTGTAGGTTGATGGAATGCCTCTAACCCTTTGAATGGAATCAATCATAAAGGAACATGACACTCACATCACTTAGGTCAAGTATCAGCACTCCCAAAGTAAACCAAACACACTAATTATACATAAATCTGACTATGACAATCAGCTTATCTGATTGTATTAATGTAGTAAGCTGAACTCAAGCCTATAACTTGTATTTAGCAGATGACGATGTTCTTTTATAATGTACGCGAGAGCACGCACGTGTTTTGTGTGTGTGTGTGTGTGTGTGTGTGTGTGTGTGTGTGTGTGTGTGTACATGTATCTTAATTAGGGCTTCTGTTGTTGGGATGGAACACCATGACAAAAAAGCAAATTGGGGAGGGGGAAGAAAGAGTTTATTTGCTTACACTTCAGCACTGCTGTTCATCAATGAAGGAAGTAAGGACAGGAACTCAAACAGGGCAGGATACCAGAGGCAGGAACTGATGCAGAGGCCATGGAAAGAAGCTGCTTACTGACTTGCTTCCCATGGCTTGCTCAGCCCACCTTCTTATAGAATGCAGGATCACCAGCCCAGGGAAGGTACTCCCACCATGGACTCTAGCTTGTGTCAAGCTGATACGCAAAACCAGCCAGTACATGTTACAGGAATAGCGGTCCTCAGTTGCTTTCTACATTATACATTGAAGAATAACCGCCCAGGTGAACCCAGAGCTAGCCAGTTTAGCTAATCTGGCTGCACCCTTGGGCTTTATGTGGATTCTGTCGATCTGCATGACAAGGGCTCTAACTGCTGAGCTATCTTCCCAGCCCTGGATAATGATCTTTTTACTAGGGAGACCAACCTGAACTCTTAGATTTTTTTCTAGCAGCCACTCAGAAAGCAGTCACAGTTTATAGTGAATACAGAAAGTACAGGAAATAACCCTAAGCAAATTTTTTTTTTTAAAAAAAAGAAAGAACAATCTATTGGGAGGAATCTCTAAATTTGGAGGTATGAGACATATACTTGCTGATTACACTTTTTAACTACATTTGTTATTTGACATTTTCACGAATATATACATTGAATTCTGGGTGCTCTCAACCTTTACCCTCCCTTGTCTATTTCCTGCTCCCATCAATCCACTCTTCTCCCCCACAAATCTAATTTCTGTATTCATCTATTTTTGTTTTCAGACTTAGTGAGTTTAACCAGGTCCATCTGTGTGATGAGTTTCAATTACATTTTTTTTTTTTTTTGGTTTTTCGAGACAGGGTTTCTCTGTGTAGCTTTGGAGCCTATCTTGGCACTTGCTCTGGAGACCAGGCTGGCCTTGAACTCACAGATATCCGCCTGCCTCTGCCTTATGAGTGCTGAGATTAAAGGCGTGTGACACCAATACACTTTTTATAATTCATAAAAGTCATGAAAGTAAACAATTCACGATAAAACTATCCTGTATAATTTAGGTTGATAATCAGACTTTACATTGACATAAAATACAACTCAGACATTTGCTAATGGAACTATGGTGGGGCAAGCTAACTGTTTGGGGAAGAACTGTTTGGAGCTGTGGTGTGGAGATGATTAGCTGGGATGAAGGAAGATTGTACCCCGCCAGATGAGGGCTTGTGGGAAGTGTAAGTGGTCATGTGTGAATAAATTTTATTTATTCTGAGTGTTTTCTTATAATTTTCATTTCAGTTTTGTAAATATTTCATTCAAGATTTTACCTCATTTAACCCAATTTTCTTTGATTATACATTCAGTTTAGTCATCATTTAACTAAGCCTGCTGTGTACCTAGCACTAAAGTAGCCATTGTACATGATCATTTTTCCCTCCCCCTGCTTTCCAGAACAGCAGCTGTGTCCGATTTAATTCATATGAATCTTCATGCTGTTTCTCTACAGTATGGTGTTACTTTGAAAGAAAGTCTTGGTTGGTACTGTGGGTACAAGTTGAAGTTTGATCTTTGGTTACACTAAACCTTAATGTCTTTTCTAAATTGGCAGTGATTTTAGTAAGAATATTATATGCATCCTTGATGATGACACCTGCTGTGCATAAAATGTAAGGTCAGTGCTTGGTACATGCTCACTGTTAGATAAGCCATTTCTTTTTTAATTTAAATTAGAAACAATCTTATTTTACATATCAATCCCGGTTCTCTCTCCCTCCAATCCTTCCATGCCCCCCATGCCATGCCTCTTCTGCTCCCCAGGGAGGGCGAGGCCTTCCATAGGGTATCATCAATGTCTGTCACATCATTTGGGGCAGGGCCTAGATCCTCCCCACAGTGTGTCTAGGTTGAGAGAGTATCCCTCTATGTGGAATGGGCTGCCATAGTCCATTCATTTACTAGGGATAAATACTGACGCACTACCAGTGGCCCCATGGACTGCCCAGGACTCCTAACTGACACTCACATTCAGGGGGCCTGGTTCAGTCCTATGCTGGTTTCCCAGTTGTCAGTGTGGGATCCCTGAGCTCCCCCTTGTTCAGTCAGCTGTTTGGCCCCTTTGCTCATTACTCCTCCCTCTCTACAACTGTATTCCAGGAGTTCAGCTGAGTATTTAGCTTTGGGTGTCTGCTTCTGCTTCCATCAGCTATTGGATGAATGCTCTAAGGTGGCATATAAGTTAATCATCAATCTCACTATAGAGGAAGGGCATTTTAGCCTCTCCATTATTGATAAGTCATTTCTTATTGCCTTATCATTCCACAATCACACACACAAAGAAGTAATTACATGTTAATTCAGCCATGATGACCTATGAAACTCCTGACACGTGGTTCCTCTCATGTGGTATGATACCATCTCAAGGAAGAAGACCAGAGCCTGTGGTCTTTCGGTGATAAGGTGATTTTTCTGGCACTCTTAGTTAATCTGACATGATTTCTGTGTAATGGGAGCCTGACCCACAGTGTGATGATGTGGGCATGCTGCAAACTTCAAATTGTGGCTGTGATATAGGTAGGGAACAACAGCAAAGAAAAAATGGGTATCAGTGGAGGGAGTGTGGTTAAGTCACTGTGAGGGCTGCCCTTGACAAAGGTTAGTGCTGTTCTCCTAGGAGGCTGAGTAGTTCCCATAAAAGTGAACTGTTATATAAAAGAACAAGCTGCGGGCCTAAGTCTCTTCTGCCTCCTGGATTGCCACTCAAGCGCTGCCTACATCAGCATATCAGGCTGTATCACCTAGCATATTGGAAGGGCCCTTAGCCAAGCCAAGTTCCACTGGTTACCATACTGAATCCCTTCACAACTCAATCACTTCTTCCCTTGACAAATTGCCATCCACTGAGTAGTTTTTTATACCAACAGAAAAAGGATTAATTCAAAGATGTATCTAGCTACATCATGCTGAACAGAGGGCCACCAAGTGAATTCATTCCCACATGGTTTGAGCTGGTCATCAATTGTAGAACGTCCTGGCATCCCATAGAATCCAGAAAGGTGCATCAAACATTAGCCATTCCTAATTTTTGTCAGCACTACTCACACAAGAGCTCTTTTGTTCATCCTGTTCCTCATAGCATATAGTTTGCTTGATTTTTGTCCAGGAACACGGGACAATCCCCCTGCCCCTTGAATACATTGGAAAATAGCTGAAGACCAGAATAACTTATTCCCCTAAGTCCTGATTATTGAATCTGCCAGCTACACATTAAGAGGGTGGTTCCATGACAAAACAGTTTGAAGGTTGAAACCACCTACTGCTAATATTCTTGATCCTTTTTAACACAGAAAGCACAGTTTTCTTGTAAAAAACAGTCCCTGCTTTCCTCATAATAGTGAACAGAAACAGCCCATGCTGTACTTTTCGATGTGTTTGTTATTCTTAGAAGATTGAGTGAAGAATAACATGGCTAGGGGGTTATCAGAAGAGGTCTATTATCCCCACCCCTGCCCTTTGTACTATATGATTGCATTGGTAGGATTGGAGAAAGTAGGATCATCCCCCCACATCCCCAATTTTCTTTTCCTCCTTAAAGTATTGGAGAGAAATCAGCAGATTGAAGTTGACATCCAAAGTCAAGTTCTCAAGAAATTACTGGCATTCAGATGCTCAGAATATTAATGGCAAATGTGTCTCGGGAACTTGATACTCTCTCTTCATGCATCTGGCAGAGCCTTCTATTTAAATCTATTTAAATGTATCCACTTTGATTATAAAGACCCCAACCAGACCAGGGTGCACTTGGAGAAACTGGTCAGAGGCAGTGGGGTCAGAGGGATTGCGTTGATTTCATTCCAGCACAAGCACAGGGGAAATCAGTGTTTTTGCTTGTTCCAGGGCTTACACAAAATCAGAAACCATGTTTGGGGAATTTATCGGTACAGCTTGAGAGATGGTTAGGTTAGAAAAGAGCTGGTGGGAAAAGGTTGGTGGAGGAGGGAATAAAAAAATGTATTCTTGTAAGGGGTAGACAAAAGAAAAACCTATAGAGGATAAACAGGAGGAAAAGGCACATGCTTTTTTATTAGCTTACGGAACTAAAACGATTTGCAGGTGGTTGGCTGAAGGACTCACATAAAATATACTTATATACATGGGCTTTTCCCCCTCACTTATTTTAATGGCCAAAGCATCCTTCTCTAGTGAACAATTTGTTCTAATGGCAGAGAAAAAAAATAAAAAAAAACCAAATGCAACAGCACCGTCTAATTACACCCAACAACAAATGACTTCTGTGGCGTCTCCTCAGGGTCTGCAGAGCTAAGCTCTGCTGACTTATGGCAGCCACTTCTAGCCAGCTGCTGGCCTGTAGGAACCAATGTAAATAAGGTCCATAGAAAAGTAGCACACCTTTTGAAGTATTTCTGTTTTCCAGTTTCTCCTCACCTACCTACAGACCAACTTCTGAACATGGACATTAGAATGCCTCCTTCTTCACATGGAGTGTTTGTTGACTAAGTCATTCCTGTTTGTTGGAGCACTTGGTTTACAGATTTGACTGTGAGTCAGCTCCCAGGTTAATCCTTGGGGTGTGACGCTCCTCATGTTATATAGAGACTTCTATTGAGACAGACTGTTTAGTCTCCTGGAAGAGAGATTTTACTAGGTAGTCTGTAATTTATTTTATGAGGGTTTGTGTGGGACTTCCTCCCAGAGGTGATACCTTGAGGCTCCTCTTCAAGAGTGTATTTGTGACAGGAGCCATTCTCAACTGATTCTCCTAGGCTTCCCTTTGCTAATCAACAAACACAGTGCAATAACACTTTAATTATTTTGTAAGGCAGAAGCAGTCTTCCTGTAACCAAGGGCATTCTCTTTAAAAAACAAACCTGAAAGAAAAAAAAGAAGATAATACACCTCCAGCGGTTTTCTTATGTTTGTATCTTTTCCAGAAATGCAGATCCAGCAGAGAATCTGATTTCAAGTCATATTTATGATGTTTTAAAACCTAGTACCCTCTTCAGGAAGACTTCATCATGCATCTGACAGATGTCAAGATGCCGGTAATGAATTCTGCTTGATTCAGCAGTAGCCCCTAGAGGACACTGTAGAAGAACAGACTGGGGGGGGGGGGGGTTGGGGGGGCAAGGCAGAGTAGAATTCTCCTCTTTAATTGACAAAAATGCACTAAATGAGCTCATGAGTCAGGGTTGGTGCAAACTTTCTCTCTTGCCGGTCCATTGAAATGTTTGTTTATGCAGGAGGAAGAAAATCTTTTAAAAATAAAATGCCAAGAGTACATTTTATTAACCAATTGTGTGATCTCTTCTGTCATCATTAGCTATGACTTTATATCTGCTTACATTTTATTATATTGTTTTCAAATTTTATATTTGAAATATTTGCATATATGCTGACAAAGGTCTTTTCCCATCCCACAACTTTTACTAAGCCATTTTAGTAGCAATTTGATCTGCATGGACACCCTTTCAAACTGTTTGATCAGTTTTATGGGACTGAGTCTTTATACTTCTTGCTATTTGAAGTGTCTACCATCTTTGGATCACCCAGTCACCTTCCCACTGTCCACCAAAGAGGGTAGCCAGCACTAGGAGCTCTCCCAGGTTCAGGGGTAAAGTGGAGGAGGATGAAGAATGAAGACTAAGGATTTTCCATCACCTTCACTTGCATTAGCATTTAAAACATAAGAAGAACCACAGATGAGATAAAGCATGATATTTGTCTTTACGAGCCATGGCTTAATTGGCTTGAAATCTTTTGCTCTTCCTATAACTAACTCCCTGTATGATGCAGGTGAGTGAATGAAAACCTCCATCCTTACAACATAAGAAAATTACCAGAAATGTTTTTGCCACCACCCATCAAGGCTTTCTGTGCACATTCTTCTACAGCTCTGCAGTGATAGATGTGTTTCGGTCACAGACAGTTGCATACTCCATCATCTAATATTTTTCCAATATGACCAGTGCACATCTTCCATGTGCCGTATGATCAAATATCTTGCCCCTTTTGGAACTGTGTTGATCATTATTTTCCTTTGGCACAAGTTCAACAGTGTTAAGTAACTTTTCACTTCTCGAATCACATTCAACCCTTTGTGGACCTGGAACAGGTCCACAAACTTCCATAAACTTCAGAATCCACTGGGCACTTCACATATTTTGATTGAGACAAATCTAAAATATTCAAAGATGCCATTTTCCATTCAGCTTTTTGAATCATAATGTGCACTGAAATATACACACAAGGTTATTCGGTTCTGTGTTAATGTCCCTGTGATTTTTATGTCCCTTTTCCAAACAGGACTTGTACTCTGTTTTTAGAGCATGTAAGCGCTAGTTTTCCTGAGCTGGGAGCAGTGTAGGGATCTGATATGGTTGGGTATTCTACCAGTTCCACTTCCTTACAGAAAGCAATTTTCTGTTTTCAGAGTGATGGCATCTAAATAGAGGTTCAGTGGATATCTACTTCTGGGTAATACAGAGGAGAGTTGCCCTTGGAAATGAGTCATTTGCTTCCAGGCCTTCCAAAAGAAAGTCAGCAGTCCCAATTTGATTCAGTATCATTTATGCTGTTTTTAATATATGACAGGCTTCTATCTGTGCTCTACAGATAGAATAAATCACACTCCCTTCTGTTGTAAAGAAGTCACAAAAGCTAAATTAATCACTGAGAGCTGTATTTTCATGAAACTGGAAGCATATAGGATGAGATGGCTGGTGGGTAACTAGAATTTGTTAAGTCTGAGTCTTGTCAGTCATGTACACAGAAGAGCCAAAAAGAAAAGAATTAAGATGACTTTGTTGGGAAGGTCTTTTCAGAAGAAAGGTCATGTGGTTGTTCTACATTGAACTCTAGATGTGGTGGGGATTTCCTTCAAAATTTTCCAATTGCTGTGAAATCATTCTTGTTCTTCAATAGGCCCAGGGAATGAATGCAGTGGCTCTTCCAAGTTTGCATTTTCTCTGGCTGCTGCTCACAGCCAGTCTGCCCTCACATGCTTATCCATCCCATCCACCCTCCCACATATCCATCCATCCATCCATCCATCCATCCATCCATCCATCCATCCTCTGTTGTAAGGTAAAGGGAACTTCAAGTGAGCCTTCACTAGCAATGTGCTCACATTCTTTTAGCCATTATAGGTGACCTGTAAAAACATCTTTTAGTAATTTATTACTGTCCCTCTAGTTATCCCATAAGGCTATCTTGTCAATTGTTGTTTTTTGTTCTCCAGTTGTTTCTGATGTCATTCAGATTCATAAATGTTAAACCAAACATTTTTGGCCTGGCTGTTAAGTACAATGCATAGACACATATCTTAAATGCCACCAGAGGTGAGCAGAAAAGGAGGGAAAGAGATGCTACATTCACACATTTTAGGTTTTGATTTAAATTCCTGCTCATAATTCATGTCGCAGTAGGATGGAGCCAAAACTTTGCTCATGAGAATGGAAATTAAATGGCTTACCGGAAGTCACTTTTAGCCTAAAAGTGTTTGTATGTCTCTTTATTAGTTAAGAACATACTGAATGTTAAATGTTTAACAGACTTTGGCTTCCTCTGTAAGACATGTGACCAGTGCCCTCATCTGACCTCAGTTTTAAAAAGCCTATGTTACTTGTTGAGTCCCCCTCACCCCCTTGGGCCATCTTTGTATATCTCTTTCAGTCTGTTAAGGTAAGGTAATTCGACATTTACTTCAAAGGATTCTTGTAATTATTTACTTACAGAGAAAGAAGTCTTTCTGAAGATACAGCTATTCAAATCTGCATATCCTCCAGAGCTTAAGGTGGTATTTCCCTGCTTCATTACTTCTGATCAGTGGGAAGGCCTAAGTTTACTTTTTCCTAATTTCATTCTGTGTGCTTACACTGGCTCTGCATGCCCTATCCCACAGGTCATCCTCTTATCTTACTCAGCATGCCATATGCTGTCTACATGTGGCTGTTGAATGCTTGAAATATGACCATTTATTTTCACTAGATTAAATGCAGAGCCTTTAACTAAGTACACTACCTCTGAGCTACATCCTCAGCCAAATACTCCTACCTTAAATCAAAATGGATTTTGAGTATCCAAACTTCATTTGAAAACTTAGCACAAAAAGGTAATCTAAGATATTACCTTGATCGTTTAGCTTGATTATATATTTTAGTTATAACATTAAAGCTATACTGCATTAAATAAAATATATCAAAATTTATTTTGCTTTGTAATGTTTTAAATGTGTGTTTTTAGAAAATTTAGAGTCACAGGTGAGGCTTCTTGTTTGTGACTTATATAGCCAGTGAGGAATGACAGAAGCCCAGGCTACACTATGAGCTGCTCCCTAATGCTCAGGAAAGGTGCTCTAGCTTGGAGAGAGTCTAATCTGTGTGTACCCCATTGGCATTGTTGTTTAAGGAACCCAGAAGGCAACAACCTATCCTGGTTTGCACCACAAGTCATTGAATTAAATGTGAAGCATCATTCTACTTATAAAAGATACTGGAACAGAGCCAGGAATGTCTGGCTTCTTATCTCAGTATGTCACATTCCCAGTTCATCCCATGGCTATCCACAGACAAGAAAGAAAAGCTGGAAGAAAACTGGGTAGCTTCAGGCTTCTTGGATAACTGTCTTAAGCCAGGAGTCCTGACGTGACACAGTGAGCTGACCCACCTGGAGTCACAGTTGGCTCCTGGCCATAGCTGCCTAGTGCTGCAGGATTATGGGAGAAGCAGTGATTGCAGATGAAGAGGCCAGCAGAGCAGATTCTGATGGACTGGGAAGTTTCCCATATCAGTGCTGTTAGTTTCCTGTCCCCTGTGAAAAGATGCAAGGCACTCTTTGGTTTTTGTTTATTTTTAAGTCAAGAACAGACTGCTTTAGGAGACTATCTAATACTCGATTAACTGATGTATCATCTTATAATTTACAGACAAAATTTTGGCAATGGAGTCATGATAAAGAAAGCCTGTCACCAAGTTAGCAAACTGAATTTCTGAAGGATCTTTAGATCAATGTTGCACTGCTTGGGATATGCGTGCATACTGAGGTGAAATTCTGTGAAGGACATAACTCATTTTGTTGCCTGTGCTCTGAACCACATGGAAAATCTATCCTACTTAATAAGAGGAAAGGCAAGAATAGCCATCGTCCCTCACACACAACACATAGGTATGGGGTGGGAAGGAGGTGCCATCTGTGTGCATCTTTCTGTATTGTGGCATGACACCGGGGGAGATTTACTCTGCCTCTGACTCCTCTATGACATGAGTCAAAAAAAAAAAGACAACTATTTTGTAAGAATTCTTTGATTGCCCAGTGAGATAATATGCATGAATCACAAAGCACAAAATCCTAGCATACAACCTGGGTTTGATTGCTATTTGTGCAAGGAACTGTCATCAAAAGAGGAAATTTCACATGAAAGTGAAACCCAAAGCTGGAGAGCTGGTTGTAGAGTCTGCATTCAATTCTTCTTAGCCAGAATCTCAACCCATGAGAATTTTGCACTACACCATGTTAATAAGCTATTTGTATCCAGATCCTGCCCCTTAGCCTAATAGCTAAGATTATTTGAGAGATGCATATTGCAATCCTCAATATTAATGCCAGCAAACAGTAACCTTCAACTGCATTTAGAGAAAAGTCTCTCTCTCTCTCTCTCTCTCTCTCTCTCTCTCTCTCTCTCTCACACACACACACACACACACACACACACACACACACACACCACATCTCATTACATTTCTATTACAAACATTTGTGGTCATTTGTTATTGTATTTTGGACTTCATGAATAAAAATTGCAGAGCTTTTTCTCTTTTGTTGTATAAGGATCAACATGACATAAGGATTCCGAGTCTATCAGCATGATTTTGCAAGCAAAGACTGGAAGACTTACTCTGGTCATTGACAGACAATGCTTACACACTCTCCATTTCCATTAGATGTTGGAGTGGTTCCACTGGGGAAAGCCAGGAATGTATTCACTGTGAAGTGTGTATGAAGGGTACAGATGCTAGCTGGGTTTTCAAGGAAAGTGGGGAGATGCTTACAGAGGCAAGGTTTCGAGTAGCTTCGGGCCACAGCTGGCAACTACCTGTGGAGAGTTTGGCAAAAGACGGGGCCCTGCAGCTTCCGTGCAAAAGGCCTCAGAGAATAGGGTTCCAGGAGTTTTTTCTTTTCAAGAATATTGGCTAAATTTTTTGGAATAAGAAGATTCTACAGGACTATACTTTTCTTTCCACATCTTAGGTACTCTAAATAAAAAATATCCTCAAAACATATAAGCCTGGAAGCTTGGCCAAACTTTTCAAAAGCAGCTTTGGGCAATTTTATTTTTCCTTCAAGGAAGCTTGGAAAACCGACATGTCACTAAGTCATTGGAAGATGGAATGAAGGTTATGTTAGCACGTGGCTTCTGGTGTCTAATTGATGCTGGTAACTGAAATTTTGGGATTGGTAACAGGGAGTGATGGTGGTACTGGGTTTTTCAAAGGAAATGAGACCAAATGATATCTTGCTTGTACAAATAAAGCCTGTTTGAAGAACAGAGAATGGAGCTTGCCTAAGCCACACCTTACCTCCTAGCCTCTCAGCAGATAAGAGAGCAAGTTACTGTTTCTTCCATGTTATATCCTCTCTCTGCCCAGCCATCTCACTTCCTGTCTATGCCCAGCCATTTCACTTCCTGTCTGTCTGAACATACCTCTAGACCTCTATGGTTAGCTAGTGGCTGACTCCACTCTGTGATCTTCAGATAGGCTTTGTACAATCAAGATATCACCATAGACTTCTGGAAGGTGATGTCCTGGCAGTTGGTATTTTAGCCTAAGAGGGTTCCAAAGAACTTTAAGTTCTGACATTCTCTTTTGTGTCAGATTCAGATGGAAACTCGGAGCATTCCAGTAGACCCAGCCAGCTGAATGCCCAGAGTCAGATGTCAGATGCAGAGTCCTTACAAATGTGCTTGTTTACTTATGCACATGCACACGCACATGTGCACACACACACACACACACACACACACACACACACACACACACACACACATTTGTGTGCATGTGAAGGCCATAAGACAATGTCATGTGTCTTTCTCAGTTGCTTTTTAGTTTAGTTTTCAGATAGGGTCTCCCACTGAAACTGATTTGGACAGAGTGAATGGCCTTCAGTGAGACCTAGAGATTTCTTGCCTTGGCTTCCCAAGGGCTGGGATCTCAGGCACACAGCATGCTGAGCTTTTGTACATGGGTCAGGGAAACCAAACATGTCCTCATGCTTACTTAGCAAGTGTTTTACTGATTGAGCCACCTCCCTAGTCTCTCCATGGTTTTTTGAAACTATATCACTCAGTAGCTTAGAGTTTACCAAGTAGGCTAGCTAGCTAGCTCATGAACTCAATATTTATTTGTTTGTTCATTTAACATTATATGATCATTTAAAATATATTTTAATTGAAATAGAATTATATACCTTTATTCCTTCCCTTTCTTCCCTCTATCCCTTCCCATGCCCCCCTTATTATTTGTCTGTTACAAAACTTAACATTTAGATCGAGTCTCTTTGGGATTGACCCAAATTCTCTTGAGCTCTGAAGAAAATATATGGCTGTTAGACAGTGCCCTGAGTTTACTGTGTTTTGCCGCTCACCTTATCCAGAATCAACACTATCCAATCTAGAAATCACCCACCCACCCACTCACTCACTCACTCATCCAACATCTTGACTTCCCCTTTCAAGCAGCTGAAACAGTTCAAGACATGACTTAAACAGTAGCATATGAACAAATGTTGCAATTTAAATCTGGGCTTTGGTCCACATTAAACAGGGTGGGAGTTATATTTTATTTTCAAATTTTAAGTAAAATGAACATCCATGTTTTAGGTCTGGGGAAATGGTGCAGAAATACCCTTCCTAGGAAGACCCTGCTCCTCACCCCCACAATGTTTGTGTTATGCTCAGCATGACTGTGGCATTGTTGTATTACCGCAGGACAAGGGCTTGATTAGCGTAAACACCGCCTGTGTAGGCTATGGGCTATGGTGTTGCGCTCATTTGTATGCTGCTTGCTTTCTTAGAACATGTACTTGACCCAAAGCATCTATGTTGCCATGGACGCCTTTCTCTTGAGCTATTGTTGGGCACCAACTTTGAATAGTTGTCCTTTCAAGGCAGAAAGCCCCTGCTCCTTACAAAGTTTTCTCAACAAAAGATGGGGACGGTACATTATTGATGCGTAATTATCCAACTGGCACTAACACTAGGAGTCCATCATGTATTCATCATGCTGGATATCATCGAGGACAAGAATTATTCATTCAGACTTGGAAGGGATTTTTAGCCAGAACAAGAGGAGGCTGGTGCCTCAAGTAGTTAAGCCGTTGCTGTATCTCCTAGTGTGTATTTATGCCAGGATGGGAATTGAGGTTCCTGCTGATGGTAACTTACTTATTTACATACTTTGAACTTACTTTTGGCACAGGATATTGTGGTAGTCATCAATTAAAAAGAAAGAACATTCCCATTTCCATCTTTGAGGGTCTGTGTTGAGTGCTTTCTGATGTGGACTGTTTAGCTTCATGCCCACAAAAATCTGTGTGCTTCTATAATATTTATCATTTTTTCCTGTGTACACTATGCAATAACTTTTCTTGTCTCAGAGGCTTGTCTGAGGCTCAGGTAAATTTCTTTAGCTCTCTCACCTGATGAATGGCTGCCTATGTTGCAACAGTCCCTTATTCTTGCCTCTTTCCGCCCTAAGGACATCCTCCTATGAGGCAACCACTCACCATGGCACAGACTGCTGGGACTCTCCTTTTTATGCTCTTCTTGCTGTTGCCAAACACACTGTGATTGCGTCCTCTATGCAGACCTCAGATTGGTCTGATTGAGTCACAGAATTTTTTCCCTGGTCTGTGTTTCTCTGGCAGCTTCTCTCCTGAAATGAGATGTACCTGACACCCACATAGTGAGCCAGGGGATGCTGAGTTCAGGCCCTCTGTTACAGTTTTGTTGCTTTTTCTCTCTACAATATCTCTGCCCATGTGTGTTTTTGTGAACCTTGATATTATCCATGCCTCTTCTCTCTAGGCATCAATGCATTAATGGTCCCATTCTCAAAATGCTTTTGTGGTTTGTTCTTTGCCTTGTTAATCTCTGTTGTATTTCTTTCATAGCCTTCTTGTTCAGTCAGCCCTCCTTGAATGTATTCTCATTGTGTGATCTACTTCTAAAATGTGGCACACTTAATGTGACTTACTGCCCTGATTAATCTGGTCATGTCATTTACTCTATCTTAACCATTGTGAAAACATTATCAAGAATTTCCAATCATTGATAGCCACAGTATTTTGTTGGTGATTGGCACACAGTGGACTCTCAGTGGTATTTGTTGAAGAAATCAATAAATCCCTATTTTATAGATTAAAGTTTGAAGTTTAAAAAGGTTAATTGAGCGTTCACATTTCTTAAACATACATCAATGGCTTTAAGTATCAGAACACTTTCCCAATTTATCCATAAAAGAAATAAAAGAAAAAAGATAAGGGAATGTGCATTATCTTAATGTAAGGGTGGAAATTCTAGCCAAGGTTTTGAAGGAACTTGAAATGAGGACGGAAACCTTTCAGCACCCTGTGGGGTGGTAGGAGTGTGGCTTGTGAGCTTTCAAGGTGTGATTGTCACTTTGCTATCTACTCCATTGAAATGGCCAGACAGCCTACACGGTCATCACTGATCACATGGTCATAGGGTGTAGGGTAGGAAAGGTTGGTTTGAATTGGATTTCCGTGAGGGAAGCAGAATTGGCTTGGTCTTATCTACAACTTGTTTTGGCCTATCCTAAAAGATTCCCTCTGTGTCCACATGAATCTAGGTGATCCAGAGTAATTTGGTTCCTATTCTAAGGACTCTGAAAGAAGGAGGAATATGGCAAGTATTTACCTCTATGGTCTCATCTACCACAGAATAGGGAAAGCTATTTGAGAATGTCTTTATTTTTATTTTATGTGTGTGTTTGCCCACATGTATTCTGGGTGTGTACCATATACATGTCCTCCCCAATTCGTACTGGAACTTTTTTTTCTGGCTTTATGTGGTGCAGGTGTCATACATTCACTCACAGTTACTTTGAGATTCTGTGTCTAAAGGCCCTGTCATGCACAGAAAACACTGCTTGGCTTTGGACACCCATTGCAACCTTCCTGCCCTCTATTCTGTGACAATTCCTGAGAATTAAGGAGAGGGGTGTGATTTAGAACTGAACACCCCACAATGTCTTATTCTCCGCATATTGATGAGTCGTAGACCTCAGTGTTAAGTTCTACTTAATGCCGGAGTAAAAAAAAAAAAAAGCTTACCTGATGGGGAATAAGATGTGAGCAATGCACTAATCTAGGGGCTAAAAAGAAGAGTTTAGAGGTAAATTTAACAATGTGTTCATTTAGCAGAATGATATTATTAGGGTCTCCCCTAAGGCCTATGCTTTGTTTTATATATATAGATCATTTATAATTCAGAGTGATGGAGTCATTCAGCTATTTTGACCATCTCATATTCTTGCTTGTGAGAGGAAACAGAGTTCTGGAATATTGACATTGAAATATGAAATCTGTCCAGATTATAATAAAATTTCTACCAGTGTTCTTGAAACTTACAGACACAACACACACACACACACACACACACACACACACACACACACACACACACACACCACACAAAAATCCAGTTAATGTAGGAAATTAAAATGTTCATTCCTGGTACCAAAGCCTCCTGTGTTTCTCAGAAGCTAAAGACTCTTCTTGTTGACCTGGTTATACAGCAAAGGAAAGCTGTCCAGTGATGTGAGCCATGTGGGAAGCAGTTGTCAGACAACAGCTATGTGACAACTGAAATCAGTAGATGGACTTGGAAAGTCCAATGCACTGGGAAGCTTACCAGGCACCCTCAAGTCAGTGAATGTTGAAAATAATTTAGAACACAGGGATAGCCTGCATGAGGAAGTCTCTCCAGGATTTATTGGATTCTCCACTACAGTTGTTTTCACTCAGTTGTCTTCATGAGGTAGACCCGAGAAGGAAATTTATTTCTATGAGTCTTCTATTAGGAAGAAAATATCTTTGTACTCCCTTCCTTGTAGTGTGTTCCTCAGAAACAGCCATAGCTCTCAGTCCTGGGATCTTTTGTGTCATATGACAAATGAAGGCTTAGATCACTGCGAAGAATGGGTTGATGGACAGCCAGTGTACCAGATATGGCACAACTGTCTAGATGCATTCACCAGGAGACTACCAAGAAGTAGAACCAACTTGTATATGGGGTCTAATATATAGAAATTATTTATCGTGAGGAATTGTCCATGTTACAGTGTAGCTTGAGGAAATCCCCACACTGTAAACTGGAGATCTAGAGGGGCCTGTGGTCTACGTCCAGAAGTCTGAGAGCTAGGAGGCCCATTGGTGTGTTTTTCATCCAATGTTAGACAGATTTGCACACAATCAGGCAAAGAGCTCAGAAAATTCAGTCTTCTTCCACCTGCTTATTCTGTTGAGGCCCTGAGCAAGTTGGATAAAGATGCCCATTAACATTTTTACTAATCTCTTCCAGAAACACCTTTATAGATCACATTGAAATAGTATTTAACTAGCTGATCTGGGAAACTCTAACCCATTTATATTCACACATACCTAATTACCTAATCATCACTCAAGACTTGGGTTACCTCAGACATAGAATAAATGACAATACATTTTCTGATTATCTTTGTTAGACACAGGGGTGCTAAGAACAGTTATTTTATAAGTAATTCAGACTTGAACCTTAGGATTGAAGGTTGGGGAGGCTGTGTCCATGACAAAGAAGGTGAAGGTTTTAGAGGTAATTGAGTTAAATTTGCCAGAGAACCTGCCCTTCAGCCAGTGAAGTAGGCTTTAGGGGCTGCTTCCTTGTCCAGTTAATGTTAATGCACTTCAATGGGAAGTGCAGATTCATTCCAGTAAGATTACTTCCTGGGTGTCCAGTGAAGGACCTACCTTCTATTCTCTTGGACATCCAATGAATGGCATTTGAGGCTAGCTGTGCTGCAAAGAGACCTGCTTAAAACCTTACAACTCTACAACACCAAAGAATGAAGAAAGTGTAAGTGTTTGTATGAAGTGTAGAGGATAGGCAAGTTCATATAGGGCAAGAGTGAACATTGCAGCAGAAGGACTAAGAGGGAGACGGTGGGTTAATGGTCTGTGTACACAGAGCTTCTTTTGGGGGTAAGAGCACATTGCAGACAGATAATGGTGATGATTGTATGACATTGTAAATGTAATTAATGGCTTTAGTTGGTTAAACTGACAAATTTCATTACGCCTTGAATGTAGCCCAGTTGTACAGTGCATACCTATCAAATGTGAGGCTCTTGGTTCAAGCCTCACCAAGTCAAAGAGAAAATAAAACAAACTCAGCAAACTAGTGCAGTGCATGTGTGCAGAGTACATAAAGCAGAAACCCACAGATATAGATCCCTTGCTGTGACAATGGTTTTATTTGCATCGGTCTGTCACAGGCTTCAGCTAGTCTGTCTTGAAGCCAGAGGGATTTGTGTTGACTTTGTTTCTGCTTTCCAAGAGAATACATCTCCACTTCCCACTTCTGCAACACAAAGAGAATCACTGCTTAAGCCTAATTACTCTCTTAAACCTTAGAATGCAGAGCACGGATTCTGGCTTTTGCCCTGTTATTTATTGCTACCAGGCCAAGTGGAGCCAGCCAAGGGAATCACACAGGTGCCAGGCCGGATTTGACTCTAAGTGGCACGTGTGGTTATGAGTACTCAGTTTGCTGTGCCCCAGGGATTTAATATGGAAATAGCCAGTTCTCTGCCTGTGGATTCCAAAAATAACCCCAAGGTTCCTGAATCAACAAGAGCTGCTAGTCAAGATCCAGGAGATGCTACCTCCATACAGGTAAGGACATTAAGTATTAATCTGAATGCCTGGAATTCAACCCACATGAATGGTGTCCAAATTGGATTTATTTTAGAGGAGGTTATTTTTTGTCTGTCTTGTACCAAGGTTGTTTTATTTTTAAATAAATTTTTTCCTGTGCTGTAGAACTTCAGATGTAGATCAGCTTAGGGTGTGTGTATGAAAGCCTTTATAGTTCTGGCAATCACAGAAGTGAGTGAAGAGCTTGCTCTCCAGTGGATGTAAACAGGGAAGTCCTGCGTGTTCCATATGGGCACCTTGATAGTTTTAAAAGGCTACTGACTTCTCCTGAATGGTATAGGAATTAAGTGAGTTAACGAGGACTCCAGTCACTACTTGGCAGAGAAAAAGTACACAGCTGTTGGACGCATTGTATCCATCAGTATTAGCCTTGTATTTGTTTGTGTCGACTCTGCATAGGAAGCAATGCCTATTGTCAAAGGAGAATGCACAGGAAGATTAAGTTGGGAATTAGAAGGTATAAGAAGATGAAACACATTTTCTAGAATTCTGAGAAAGGAGACACATGTAGAAAAACTGAAGCTCATTCTCCAGTTTCTATACAGTTTAATCCAAAGGCATATTTTGACAGGACTTTGTTGACATTGCTGTGAGTTTTATATAGACACCGTAATAGCTTGAAGACTACAGGGGCATGGCTTAGCAATACCAATATCAATGTGATTGAAGATACATGAATATGTGTGCATAAGTTTCATTTAAAGACGTCTTTGCAATGCAGTCTTTCTCAATTGGCTCAGAACTTGAGTAAAGATCATTTTTATCATTACAAATTTCCCGTTCTTTGTTGTTCTATTTATCAAGATTTCAATTAACTTATTTCCTTTCTTCCTTCCTCCCTCCTTCTCTCCCTCCTTCTCTCTTTCCTTTCCTTTTTTTTGTTTCTTCCTTCCCCATTTATTGAATACTTTTAACCTACACCCAGTTCTAGACTCTGGATAGCCAATGCAGTGAATAAAATAAAATCACAGTTCTTGCCCAAATAGAGCTTAAATTCCAGTGGACTTATAGTTAAATGACATAAGTTGTTCTAACATTTATATGTTATATGTTACTAACTGTTATATAGAAAAGGCATCATTGAAGTGGCTAGGGGCTTGACTAACAGGCTGCTTTCCATTTTTAAAGAGGATGGTGAGAGGCCACTTACTTATTCTCCTTATGGACACATGGTCTCAAACCCATGTACACTTACTTATTTGTGTCTCATTTTTCAAATCTGAACAAGTATCACTGAGGGGTAGAACTAATGGGTTTCTAGGGAAAATAACCCTCAAATTACCTGCTGATAATGACTTGTTCATCTTTCCATCTTCAGGACTTAGCCTAGGGTTGTGCTGGCATTGGAGTGTGCACAATTGCACTGCAGAAGCAAAAACTGCAGGGGCCAGTGCTCTAGACCTACTGTACCCTTTACTTTGTTTTTAGATGTATGCAGTGATCAAGTATCAAGTATGCAAATCCCAAACCAGGTTTCATTTATTTTCCCTGCTAAATTACTCTCAGGGGTTATCTCTTGACACTTGGTGAGTTTATGCTAGCTGTGAGGATAATTTGAGACACTGAAGCCCTTTTAACAGTAAGGGGAGGCTGCAAGGCAGTTCTCACTGCTTACTGGGGGTATTTCCATACCTGTGAATCATTCCTGGAAGCCACATTTTCTTTATAGCATGCCCTCCCTCCTTTCTCCTGTCCTCCAGGCTGCAGCCTGCCCAAAGAGGACATTCTCTCCAGATTTCTCCTGGAGTCAGAAGTTGCCACTTGAACTTGCCCCTTGGAATGTTTCTGTCAGGCTGATGTTTTGGCGAGGAGAGTGTTGCACTTAAAAACTAATCCACCCCTGTTTGCAGAATAGGAATCTATAGTTTGTGGTGAATTATTTTAACTTGAATAACTATGTACAGCCTTAGACTTGTGTGTTTACTCTTAAATATTTTAACAAAAAGTGAAATAGGTACTTATATTTATGCATTTGGTGTCTGAGTGTCTCACCATTTGGTATCTTAAGATGTCCCCTGTCAGCATTTGAAATAAGTTCATTTCTTATGAAGCTCTGTGAAATGTATTCGCTGAAGGCTGGCTTCCTTCCTGTATAGCACATTTAACAAATGAAATTCAAAGGCTTTTCTTATAGTCCCATTCTTTTGGAGGATATATTGGACTATTTAGTGACCTTAGGAAAAGTCAGTAATAATACATTATTCTCTATATCAAGGGTATTTGGAATATAACTTACAAGATTTCTGCCTACATACCTCTTTCCTTCATTATAAAAACTCCTAATATATATTATGATATTACTGATGCAAAACAACATGGCATGGCTCATATAGTTTTTAAATTTAGTACTAAACAACCATTTTTTTATTATTTTTATTCTTCTCTCATACATTACATCCTGACTGCAAATTCCCCTTTGTCTACTCCTGTCCCCCCCAACCTCCTCTTTCTCAGACCAAATCCTCCTTAATTTCCCTTTTAAAAAAGGAAAGATAGATAGAACGATAGAGAGAAGGAAAGAAAGGAAGAAAGAAAGAAAGAAAGAAAGAAAGAAAGAAAGAAAGAAAGAAAGATCAGGCCTTCTAGGGATATCAACCAAACATGGCATAACAAGTTACAATAAGATGGCAAAAACCCTCATATCAAGGCTGGAAGATGCAACCCAGTTGGAGGAAAGGGGTCCCAAGAGCAGGCAAAAAAGCCAGAGACATCCCCACTGTTAGGAGTCCCACAAGAACACCAAGCTACCATACAATAAAAAGTATGCAGAGGATCTAGATTAGACCAATACAGGGTCCATTGTTGTTGCTTCAATCTCTGTGAGCCCTGCTTCACTGATTCTGTAGGTCATGTTCTCTTCATGTCCTCAACTCCTCTAGCTCCCACAATCCTTCCTCCCACTTGGATCCTAGGAAGGGAAAAGAGAATAAATTTTTATGGATAGAATGTAGGCATGTTGAGATGGGAACAGGTGAGGAAAGAGTAGGGATGGAGGGAGAAAGTAAAGAGCCATTCTAAAAATTTGGTTTTCTAGAATAATTTTACCCTCAGTTCAGTGGCAAGGAAGTGTGTGTGTGTGTGTGTGTGTGTGTGTGTGTGTGTGTGTGTGTGTGTGTGTGTGTTAGTTGGTAAATCCCACTGTGGGTTCTTTCAGAATAAGTGGAAAAGAAATGCCAATGTGTCTAAGATTCATTTAATAAACTAATACAATCAGCTAAAGCATGAAATCAAAGAAAAAAAAAAACGCAAAAATCCTTAAACCCTGAACTGTAAATTGAACCTCTTTGTCATCATTTACACTGGTTGCTTGTAAGCTGTGGTATCACTGTCTTTTTGTAGTTTGACTGTAGTCCAGTATGCTGGGTGCCAAATGGCTTTAAGAAGCATTTCCGACACTCAACCCACACAAATCTGTTTAGGTGGAGTTGTATGTGTGGATATGCCATTTGGTGAGCATATGGCTGAAATACATGTAAAACATCAGGAAGCTTATTTTTTCCGATTCTGTGCTTTTGTTCTGTAGTGCTGATATTAAAAGGCACAGTAATATTATACATGCTTTATAACATAAGCATTGAAGATCTCCTAACATACAAAATGCTCCAGTATATTAATATATTCTCCCCCACCTCTCTCTTTAATTCCTCTGATGGGTGAGATCCTTCTGTGTATATGTTTGTCTTATTGGTTGCTAAATAAAGAACTGTTGGCCAATAGGGAAGCAAGTTAGGTGGGACTAGGAGAGAAGGAGGATTCTGGGAAATGTAGGAAAGGGAGATTCCAGGAAGAGAGGACACATAAGGCTGATGTCCTTGGTAGGAGAAGTCCATATATATATGGACTTCTCCTGTCCTCATCCCAGGTGTTGGGGTTACAAATACAAACAAGTATCCCAAGCTTTTATAAGGTTCTGGGGAATTGAACTTAGGTCCTTATGGTTGTATACAGCAAGTACTATACCTACTGAGCTATCTCCCATCCTCTATCTTCTTTTGTAAATTAAAGATAAAGATTAGTAATAATAAGTAATAACATACTTAAAGAAATTTCTAATATGCCACTAAAACACAGTAGAGTATATATATATATAGTTATGGTTGATAATTAGACTGAGCTAGCAAATAAGAAATCCTAGTCATTGGCCAGCAGTATTGTAACTAATATAAGACTCTGTGTATTATTTGGGGGCCCTAAAGCAGAGGCAGAACCCAGGCACCTGGTGGAAAGAGTTATCGTTACAGGTACATTCAAGCATGTGTGGCCATATTGAGGCCAGAAATTGATATGTTGGGATATCTCCTGCTATTTCTGTCCACTGTAGTTGTTTAGATAGGATCTCTCTCATCACACCTGGTACTTGTCATTTCAATTAGCTAGGCCTCTCATAAACTCTTAGGATTTGCCTGTCCTCATCCCAGGTGTTGGGGTTACAAATACAAACAAGTATCCCAAGCTTTTATAAGGTTCTGGGGAATTGAACTTAGGTCCTTATGGTTGTATACAGCAAGTACTATACCTACTGAGCTATCTCCCATCCTCTATCTTCTTTTGTAAATTAAAGATAAAGATTAGTAATAATAAGTAATAACATACTTAAAGAAATTTCTAATATGCCACTAAAACACAGTAGAGTATGTTTTCCCATTTTAGAGCAAAAGGCATGCAATCTTTCTCATTAAAGTGCTTGACAGTTGGCTATAGTTTCCTGACTTTCTGATATAGTTTTTCCATGCCATAAAACTATGATTAACCTGTTCTTCTAAAAGTTTTATCATGTGTACATAGAGAAAATGTGCATTGAAATCTAAACTGTTCTAACATAACACTGTGCTTTTCCAGTCAGCATGTGAGACCAAGAAAGGAAATACTCAAATGGATGGAAGCCCTCTTCTCCACTCAGCCACACTAGCTCATGGTTTGGTTATAAGTATGTATAAAAGGAGAGAAAAGAAAATATGGTCTTTGTTAGAGCCCCTCCATGTCATGTTGTATTAGTCAGGGTTCTCCAGAGAAACAGAACCAACTGGATATATTTGTGTGTGTGTGTGTGTGTGTGTGTGTGTGTGTGTAGAGTCACACAAAGAGATTTATTATAAGAAGTTGGCTCACATAATTATGGAAGCTGACAAGTCCCTAGATCTGTAATTGGCAGACTGGAGACCCAGGAGAGCCAGTAGTTTTGTTCTAGTATGAAGGCTGGCAGGCTTAAGACGTCACATTTCAGTTCAAGCTCAAGGCCATGAAACAACTGATATCTAACTCCAATCACTCAGGCAGGAGGAAGTTGGTCTCATTAATAGGAGACTCACTCTTTTTGTTCTACTAAACTCACTGCCTGGATGAGGCTCAACCACATCATCAAGGACAATTAGCTTTATATAGTCTATAAGTTCAATTGCTAGCTTACTTAGTGGTAACCAAAAATTCATGTTCCCATTTATAAAGACTGGCACTTTATTCAGGCAGTTTGATGTTATGTTAATTTAATTAAACAATATTATTATTATTATCCCTCCTCCAACCCCCTATCTAGGACTTCTGACTTTTTAAAATCAGATTACAACACCAGAAATGGATTTCCCCCTGTGGAACAGGCCTCAAATCCAGTCAGGGAGTACTGGTTACCACTATAACGGTTGTGCCACTATGTGTACAAGTGAGCTTGCATGGGAATTTAACCTAATTGTGTATGGCTTTCTGGGGCTGTGTTCCAATTCCTTTTATGGGAACCTTTGTAATAAAAGTGGCTACCATTCTCATTTTATTAGAGAAGTGACTTAGAAATATCAAGCAAGGATTGAAGAGCTTCTCCTAAGGCTGTCTATAAAAACTTAGTTCAGTTTGGTTGAGTTGAATAATTTCCATGTGTGCTGCTCTGAGCTTGTGTGCTTATATAGCTGTGACTCAGGGCAAATATTTTGAGTTGTAAAGTCGTTTATTTTAAATGGGAACATGAATTTTGGGAACTAGACACTATTTACAACTCCTTTTGTAAGGTTTTCCTTTTCTTTTCAAGACAGGTAGCCATAGCTGTCTTGGTACTGTTTTCACAGACCAGACTGACCTTGAACTCACAGAGATCTGCTTTCCTGTGCCTCCCCACTTTGGGGGATTAAGAGTGTGTGTCATCATGCTTGACTTTTTTCTGTATACTATATGGATGCCTGGTGCCATTGAAGGTCAGAAGAGGAAATGGAGTTAACAGACAGTTGTGAGCCTGCCATGTAAGTGTGAAGAATTGAACCCAGGTTCTCTGCAAGAGTAACAAGTACTCTTAACCTCTGAGCCATCTCTTCAGGTATATTGTAAGTTTTATAAAGTATACAAAAGGTTCAAGAAACATGTTACAGATGACTAAGTATTATAAGCTTTTGTAAAAGTAAGAGGCCAAATTCCTGTAGTCTCCAGAGTGGATTAGATAGTGTAGATGTCTTAGCAAGGTCCTGTGTTCAGTCTTCTTTCCTAACTTCTCTCTGGTGCTTTTTGGACCATTATGTTGTAGTTACACATATAGAAAAAATTATTAGTGATTTGATACCTATATCATGTGTTTTCCCAAAGTTAGACAATGAGTTGCATAGCCTTTGTCAAGAATCTGGGAGAACAATGATTTTTATCAAAGATAGTATCTCCTGATGAACTGCCTTCTAGGATATTGTTGTACAAAAACATTTGTGCCAGTAGCACTGGCAGGACACCAACACACTTAATTTTGACTGCTCCAGCAGCTCATCTGCTTCATTTGGGGGCATACTTTCCTACAAACCTAGAGATGTTTTTAGATGTATTTCATTTATATTCGGGCAAGCCACCCAATTTTCCTGGCCTCAGTTTCTCAGAATGTTAAGATGAACAAGTTTAATTCAATACTCACCAACTTCCCTTCCAATCTGATTTTATAATTTTGTAGATTATTAATGACTGTCTTACTTCTACATTTCTATTTATTAAAAATGGTTTAGTAATATAAGCAGATTTGTCTCTCCTGGCTATATATTGGATACTCTTTGAAGGTTTGCATTTCCTTGCCCTTATTTTTCTTTACAGCAAAATGGTGTCAGTTAATGTGACTTGGTAATTAACAGGCATAAGTGTCTTGCAGGCAGCTTACATTGCCTGTTCATTAAAGAGCCCACATAGTTTCATAAGAGACTTTTGCCCTTTCCTTAGTCCTCTCTGCTGTTATTACTGAAATTATGCATCTCTGCTGGGCATTTAGTGTGTAAGTCCAGATAAACGAGGTGACAGATCTACAGCTGTATAGCTCCACTCTTGATACCAACCACAACTACCACCTTCTATAGCATCACTGTTTTTGCTAACTCAAAAAAAATGCCTCTTGGGATCTGCTGCTCCCTGAAACTCCTGGGCTTAGAAATGAGCTACCAGTTGCCCCAATCTGACTGTAAGTCTGTGGGTTTGTTCTTTTTGAGCTTCTGTGAAGGTGTGGAAATTATGGATTCACTAGACCCAGTGGAGTTTTATTTGGGAATAGAACTTACACAGAAAACAATAAATGACTGTCTAGGTGTTCCTGCTCCAAGAATGCAGACCCTGCCTCCCCAGTGCTCTCCAAGAACCAAAGGGGGCCCTGATTTCCAATCCCCTCCCTTTAACCAGTCACGTCCAAATCGTTAACCACACCCAAAAGGCATGGCCACAAGCACATGCACAGGCAAGTAGATCCCTACACTTCTGATTTGTAATTGTGCTTTCAAATGCAATTTTAATATGTCATTGGTCTTATCAGCCCCAAGATTGGCTTTTCACAATTACATTCAAAGGGGTTTGGAATGATAAAACCTACGAGTTTTTAATGCCAATATTCTTCTACCCCCTCCCAGTTAGCCGAGGAGATCTTAACTATTTTTCTTTCATGCAGCCCTCCATTCAGCTCTTTGAAGAATACCATCAGAGCTATTAAAAACATGGTGGGCTTGAGGTTACCTTAGCATATTCCAATGAGGGAATTAGGCATTTAATAGTGAAACCATTATGAAGGAAAAGATGAAATTCAGGTAGAGAATTTCCAGACTAAACACACAGAGATGTATATGAAATAGGCAATTCTGAGGTCACTGGTAGTACAGGAAAAAAAATAAAACAGTACAAGACTACTAGGTCTATTATTCTGACACTGCATGTTATGTGACATACTGTGGATATAGATAATCTTGACACATCAGGGTACATCATGAGTGTCCCTGTAGAGACCAAGAGATGCCAGGGCACCAGTTGGATTATATTGATATAGAAGTGACATTAAATTTTATCTTTTCACAATTTTCCCCCAAACTCTTAATGGATTTGGGGAGTTTGTTATTTTTAAGTATAGTTTTATTCTTCTCAGTAACACTGAGTGGCAGGTACTCTCATCCTCCAATTTCTTGTTCTTACACATGACCTTCCTTAGGTCTTGTGAATGAATGTTTTATGTGTATAAGTCCTTGTTTTCTACAATGACAATTCTTCACTTATATTTTGTATATTCATAAATTGCATTGTTTCATACTTCTGTCTACTGAGTTCCTATGAGCCTTTCTGATTTAGTGAGATGGCTTTTAGAAATGCCCAGATACTCAAATGCTTATGCAATTGAGCAGAGTATGAGTGTGGTTGTGGTGGTGTGACAAAGCACCCCAGACTCTTTGAATCAATCAGTCTTTCAAATGGCTAGTATATCTGTCTTCCTTGGGTGCCTAAACTCCTTAAAATGATGACATCTGTTTCTCTTTTGTCTTTGTTTTTTGCTCCTTGAATCATTGCAACCATGTAATGTAAGTAATAGTAATTTATCTTTCTAAAATCTTTGATTACTTGGGTTTTTAGCTGTCTGATTATTTTATATGTCTATTAAATATTTTCCCTTCCTCTATTTTTCCTGTTTCTAGTTACTATAGATTATGTTCATTTGAATATTTGTCAAATATTGTAATTTTACATATGTAGTCTTCCTTAAGCCTCTGCATTAAAATGGAAAATATATCCTATAGAAAAGATACTTCAGTGCCACTTTTTTGAAAGAGGGGAGATTGTTTTACCTCTGTGAAGGAGGTTCCCAGTGCATTAATTTTGTGGTCATTAGAAATGGCCTTCTTGTCTGATAGAGTATCCTTCTATGTGGAGTTGGCTCCCAAAGTCCATTCATGTACTAGGGATAAATACCAATCCACTACCTGGGGCCTCATAGATTAACCAGACCTCCAAACCAACATTCACATTCAGGGGGTCTGGAGCAGCTCTATGCTGGTTTGTCAGATATCAATTTTGGGTCCATGAACTCCCCCTTGTTCAGGCCAGCTGTTTTTGTGGGAAGGTCTAGGCCCTGCTCCAAATGATATGACAGACTTTGAAGATCCCACATGGAAGGTCTCACGCTCCCTGGGGAGCAGAATGAGGATGGGATGGGGGTTGGTGGGGGGCATGGGAGGAGGAGAGAGAGAGGGAACTGGGATTGATATGTAAAACAAGCTTGCTTCTAATTTAAATTTTAAAAAGGAAAAAAAAATGGCCTTTTTAATCTCATGTAGTTGTACACTTGATCACCACTTGGTGGCAATGTTTGTAGAAGTTATGTAATTTTTGGTTTGTTTGCTTTTTGTTTGTCCAGAAAGGGTTTCTCTGTAGCTTCAGAGACTGTCCTGGAACTTGCTCTGTAGACCTCGAACTCACAGAGATCCACCTGCCTCTGCCTCCTGAGTGCTGCGCTTAAAGGCATGTGCCACTGCTGCCCGGCAAAGTTATGGAATTTTTAAGATTTGGAACCTTCTTATCCAAATCAAGTACATCATGGAAGACAGACTTTCAAATTTATAAGCCTCACTACCCACCTAATGTGCTCTGTCTGCTCTCATGAATGGTTGAGATGTTATATCTTACTTTTCGGGTATGCTGTTGTGGTACCCTTTTTTATCCTCTATATCTATCCTCTGCAACTGTAAGCTAAAATAAATTCTACCTTCAGTTGCTTTTGATCATGGTATTTTATTGCTGAAAGACTAATACAAAAATTGGGATCAAGAAGTGGGATGATTGCTGTAATTGTTTTTGATGGATTGTGGAGACTTTGGGAGTGTGGACAAAAAAGAATATAAAATACAAGATGATGTAAGCTGAGCTAAATGGACCATTCTATTGTGAGGGGTTGGGTTGGGTGTGTAGAAGATCACAGAGAGTTCTATAGACTGTGGAACTTTTTACAGGGAAGCAAGAACTTTGCTAGCAACTGGGATTGAAGGCATTTAGGTGATGTTTTGACACAGAATCTGGCTGTTTTTTTGCCCTATATCCTGAGATATATGTGAGGTTCAATGAAAAACTAATGGACTAATTTCTTTGGTGGAAGAAATTCCAAAATAGCATAACACCGAGTCTGTGGCATGGTTATTACTCATTACTCTTAGACAGGTTTGCAATTAAAAGGAGCAAGTGTAGCAGAAACAATACAACATGTGCAGCTTGGAGCAGAAAAGAACACTAGGAAACCAAAGTTTCCTCCAACATATGTGCAGCAGCATTCTGCACTGGAACACAATTCCACCTGTGAGAGAGGAAAGGGCTTCAGGAGTTTTCTGCTTCTAGAAAACATTAACATAGAAAATCTGTTGCAAATATAGTCAGTGTTGGCCACAACCAATAATAGATTGGCAGCCAAACTTGACTGTGTTTTCCACATGGTTCTGGGTTTGGTGGCATGAGAGATGGAAGATTGTCCATGGGGAGGGATCATGGGTTCTTCTCAATAGGATCTAGGAGCCACTGAAGCTAGGTAGTGTGTTCCTGGGAATCCCTGAGCAAAGGCCATTGTGGGTAGGAGGTGGTCACCGAGTAAAGGCTTGAAAGTGAGTCCAGTAAAGACCCCAAGATGTCACAGATACCAGAGCTGTGTACTGTGGGTCATCAGCCAAGGAAAGCTGCATACAGGGAGTGGATCCAGCCAAAAAGAAGACTTATATACAGGCATCAAAATGAAAAGCAGCATCACCTACGTCCTTTGAAACAGAAATCCCTCATACCACTCATAGCTGCAGGTTCTGTAATGGTTCTCCCAGGTTTTGGTCTTGCTTTTGTGCCATGGGTTTTCATTCATCCCTCATTCTTCTCTTTAGGAATGCAAATGTATATTCTATGACATTGTACTTTTGAATCACATACTTTTTTCATTTTATTTTGCAGAGGTTCACCATTTCATAGTTGCCGTGAGTCTAAGAAGTGACTTTGGACTTTTGAACAGTGTTGAAACTGTTAAAGACTATGGGACCTCTTGAAGTTGAATTAGTTGCCTTTTGCATGATGACATGGTCATGAACCTATGAAGGACAGGGACTCAGTGCTGTGGCTTGAATGACAGTTGTCCATTACAGGTCTACATATTTGAACACTTGGTGCCCAGTCTGTGTTGTTATTTAGGAAGACTATGGAACCTTCCAGATGCAGAGCCCAGCTAAAGGAAGTGTGTTGTCAGGGGTGGGATTTGACAGTGTGTAGGCATGCCTCACTTGAGGTTTGCTCTCTGCTTGCTGTGTGTGGTTGAGATGTGATCTCAACTTCATGCTCCTGCTGACATGCTTTCCTCTCCTTTATGCACATTTAGCCCTCAGAAGTTAAAGCATATAAACTCATCTTTAATACTTTTGGCCATGGTATATTATCAAAGTGACAGAAAGATAACTAATACAGTTACCAACTTGCCTGAGCCCAGTGAGACTGAATTTACTCATATATAACAATTTATGAAACAGTCACCATATGAATATGTGTGACATCATTAGGCAGCAAAGGATGAAAAATGCCTAGAATGTGTTATGAGCTTGTCACTAAAGATGCACTAAAGCAGGAAATGTCCCAACAAGCCTGTGCTCCTTGCACCATAATGAAGGCATTATAGAAAACAACCTTCCTTTCAAGGTGCACAATAAAGCATTGATCACTGTCTTCCTAAAGGATACTAGAAGGGATCCAGAACATTCTGCCTTAACATCTCAAGATTTTGTACCTCTAGCATATTGTATAGTTATTTTTGAGAACTACAAGTGAAAAGGAGAAGATAGCTAGCTTGGTTATTGTAGCCTGGGAAAGTAATCTGTATTTTGCTCTCTGCATTGGCCTTCCTATTGCTTCATAAGCAGAGAACACACTGAGTTGACCTGAACATTTCAGACTATTGTCATTTATAGGATCCGCCTGGCTTTGGTTTCCCAAGGATTAGGATTCACTTTGACATCATTGCATTAGAATAGTAGCTGTCAACTAGAGCAAGTTTGTCTCTAATGGGCTATTTAGTCATCTAGAGTCATGTTTTTAATTGTCTTAACTATAAAAATGAGTGTGTAAATCAGTGTCTAGAAGGAAGAACATGTACATTATGCCAAACATTCAACATAATACTAGTATATTATCTAGCCCCAAATGTAACCACAGTAAAATTGAGAAGTCTTGGTTTAGAAAAAGGTAGCCCCTTGAAATAACACTTTTTGGTTTCTCTTAGCCTGAATCATGGACTAGTTCAGAATTGCCTATGATATTTTGACACATAAACTTCCTTCACACACCTATTATTTATTATTATCTGCTTGCATTACTCTTTACTTGAAATAGGAAACAAATGTAGAATTTGATTGTTGGATGACCCCAATGGAGGTTTGAAAATCACAAGACTGTGAGTACGTCCTTGTCTCTTTTCTGTTCTAATAGCTTTCTGTTTATAGTGGTTGATTACAAAACACATATTCATCTGAATCTTTGTGTCAGAGGCATGTGTGGCTGGCTATATTATTTTAGACCAGACTTTTTTGTCTGGTGGCTTAGTATTTTAAGCCTGTGGTAATAAAAGAGTAGTTCTTGAAAAATGTTTTTGTTTCTTTGTCCTTTGTTATTAGACTGCTTACCAGAACATTTCATTTCCTGTGAAGCATGGCTGGTAACTCTATACTTTTCTTATATCTTACTTCAACTATTTAAAGTTGGCATGTAATATCATAAGTAGAATCCAATGTATTAAATGCTTGCCTATGTCCTTGGGGAAATATGGTGTAATCTGTAGCTACTTTTTCCTTTTTTACTTTAATAGACCAGTCTAAGAACCAAAAGATTGTAGTTTAAAAAGAACAACAAAAAGCCTATAAATGCAGTTAAATTATTGGCAATGGATATTTTGTCTCTTAATTTTATTTTCTCCATTCCCCAATTTACTCTTCATTATGGTCTCTCTCTCTCTCTCTCTCTCTCTCTCTCTCTCTCTCTCTCTCTCTTCTGTGTGTGTGTGTGTGTGTGTGTGTGGTGTGTGTGTGTGTGTGTGTGTGTGTGTTTGATTTCTGGGTTTTGGTGAAAGCTACTGAATGATGAGTGACTAAATACCAGAAATACAATTATTTTCCTTTTAAAGATTCATGTTTTTATTAAGAGCATGTGTGTGTCTGCATGTATACCTGTGTATGTGTAGGTGCCCACTGAGGGCAGAAGAGGATGTCAGATCTCCTGAAGTTGGGGTTAGAGGCAGTTGTAAGCTACCCATTTTGAGTACTGGCAATCTAATTCCAGGCCTTTGCAAGAACAGCAAGTACTTGTAACTTCTGAGCTATTTCTCTAGCTTCAGGATACTATTGCTAGTCTTACCCTTTGTTGTGTTAAATTGGCTTTATAATTTATGACTTTCACAGACTATGAGAAGTGATAACATGTGAACCTAATAGCTAATGTTTCAGAGTAGAATGATAACATTTAAGTAGCTGGACTTTATAAACCAGTATAAGCTGCATCTTTGGAAGTAAGAATGCCATTATCAGTACTCAGTATGTCCCAACATTCACCAGACAAACATACAGTTTTCTTAAAAATCCTGTTTAACTTTGTGGCTGGTTTGTATCACTGCTGTAAGACACCTTTCCATAGATTGCTTTTCCCTTGTCTCTGATAATGGCATGCAGCCATGACCTTCAGATGAAGGAGTTGGCCCTTTGAGGTCCATGCCCTCAGTTTGAATTGTGATTCCCAAGTGTTCATCTGGGTCATAACAGTAGTCAGCAGCATAGGCTGACACTGTGATGAGCTGTTTTTCTGTTTGTCTTTCCAGATCAATCTTTGCAGGTCTGCTGTAACTTCCCTAGGGTCAGAAGACATCTACCGATTATCATTGTATTTGGGAAATTCTTAAAGCAACGTGAATATAGCAAATACTAAAATTGTTAGGTTTTTTGTTTTGAGTAAAAATTGAGCTTAACTAAAAAACAAACAGTATCAGTGATTTTTTTGCCATAAAGTTTTTTGTTAAACATAAGACTCTAATGTCATGAGATTGTATGAGAAATATTTTGAGACTCAGACTAGATGACAGTCTTCTGGGAGACTTGCTTCATTTTATTCTGCTTACCATGAAACTATGTTTGACAGGCATGGCTCAATTGCTCATTTCTTAATCCAGTAAGTCTCTTCTTCCTATCCCTAGACCTCCAGCTCAATGTGGTCTTTGTTGACGTCATTCGTGTAGCATTTATTATCTACAGGCCAGCATGTGGGATCTTTAGAGACTGCCTTCCATTGTCCCGGTGGCATTGGGCACTTGTCTCCCTCCATGGGCTTGAGAGCACACATGCATCACTTGTTTTATGGGGAAAGTCAGGCAATATGGAAATATGTATGTGGCAAGGAGAACTTGGTTCCCCATGTAGCTGGCTGTCTTGAATTTTCATTCCATGAAGACTTCATGATGGTTTAACAATTTTTAAATAAATCTTAGTGGTTAGTTTTCTTTTTTATGTACTTATTCATGCAATGAAACATTATCATCATCACCATCATTATTATTTTAGACCATCCCTCTGTGTGTGTGTGTGTGTGTGTGTGTGTGTGTGTGTGTGTGTGTGTGTGTGTCTTTATTTATGGACATAAGGGTATATTAGTTTGGGAACCTTGGGTCTAAAGAATCTTTGGGGTAAATTTTTGTTCTGAGGTTGTTCAGAAAATAGAAACCAAAGTCTTACTAACTCTGGTGTGTTGCATCTGTCAACTGCTATCTATCTCATGAGAACTCTGTTTCATGCTTTATGATCTATGTTCATGTTTAGTTCCAGCTCCATACGTTATACAAATAATTAGAGCTATTGGGGTTGATGTTTCTTAGCTCTAGCTACACATGAATAGTCTTGTTTGTTTTGAAAGGTTGTTGCATATTGCAGATTTATATGGAGCTATTTTCCCACAGCACCTGTGTTTTTTTGTCCTTTGGATTCGAATTCCATGTTTATGGGATGTGTGGTCATGGATATACTGCAGGAACACAGAGCTACACAGGTGTTTCCCTTGGCTGATAACGCTGTAGTTCATCCAGACAAACATGGATCTTAACTGGCCATCACCCATAACATAAAACACTTCTTTCGTATATGAAGAATGTGCCTAGAGATACTCTTTTGGGAACAGAGGCATTTCTGGAATGTCCTGCCTTTCCTCTCATATTATAGGAAGAGGTCAGGTAGAGAAGAGCATGAAGGACGTGTTTTGATGATTTCCTGATATGAGGCACAAAAATAGATTGGGGAAAAATTCCCCTTGAGTAACAATTAAGATGTTGTTTCCAGTAGTAAGAGACTAGATCTCCATGGAAAACAGTTCTGCTTCTGGCATGGCACCACATACCAAAAAGCATCAGTGCGTCTTACTCTTGGCCTTCAGAACACTTGTCTGGAAGCTCAGTGGGGTTCAAGATGATGTATCCTCGGGCTAATCCAAATAAATGAGCTCTGATGTCATTCTGAAGGTCTGAAGAGATCTGTCTCCCCTAGCCAATGTTTACAGTGATCGGCTCTTTAGTGAGATGTCCACACTTACCACCCATGGTGATGGTACAAGAAATACAAAATACTTCTAGAACTTGAGTTGGAAGCAACACACTTGCTATATGTTTAAAAAGGAAAATTGACATAATTTGGGTCCCATCTGAAGTAAACACAGATGTTCTCATTCTATAAAACAAAATATTAACCCTTTCTTGTCTATGCCCCATGCAGAGGAAGTGGCATGGGGGTTAGATTCAATTTAAGAAGGAATGTTTTTTGATCAGCCCTCTGGAAGTCTTCATGAAATGAAAATGCAAGATAGCCAGCTCCATGAGGAACCTAGTTCTCTTTGCCACATAGATAGTTCTGCATTGCCCTTCTTTAGGACAAATTTCCAAATTGTCTCTTGGGACAAGTGATACACATGTGACCTTAAGAACAGAAGGGAGACAACAGATGTTTACATATAACTTTCTCACTATGACATGGGACATCCTCATGAGAAGTAAATAACCAGCTGTTTCAGTCATTTACAGTTTCTCTGTTTAGCCCATGTTTGTCATCAAATAGATACATATATGGTTTTATTATTATTATTATTATTTTGTAACAATGCATGGCTTTTGGGTTGGAATTGATGCGTCATTCTGGTGAGATTTAATAGTGTCCTGCTTTTTGATATTTCCATAGTTTCAGATCATTTGGTTTAAATACTTTTAGACATCCAGGTTACTCACTGCGTGTAGGATGTTGACAGTGTTAGAGAGGAGAGCTGTTGTGGTCCTGGAATTCATAAATATACATGGGAGGAGGCCTTACACCTTGTACAGTGGCTTGAATAAGAATGACCACCATGGGCTCATATAACTGAATACTTGGTCTCCAAATTGATGGAACTGTTGTGGAAAGAATTAGTTGATGTGGCCTTATTGAAGGAGGTATGTCACTGGAGGTGACTTTGAGGTTTCAAAACCTCAGGCCATTTTCAGTATTCTGCTTCTGCCATCTACTTGTAAATCAAGATATGAGCTCTCAGCTGTTCTGATGATAATACCTCTTTTCTGCCACCATGGGTGTTATTCCTCTGAAACAATATGCCAAATTAAACACTTTCTTGTATAAATTGTCTTGATGATGGTGTTGTGTCACAATAGAAAAGCAACTAATACATTTTGTGTTTTCCTTGTAAACACATTGAAGTTCAGACTTGCTTCCACAGAAAGTACTTGTTTATATACAGGATGGACAGTGGACTCCCGGAGGGGAAATTGGGTGTATTGTTGGCTCTGTGAATAATTGGCATGCTGGAGAGACACAGGATCCTAGGAGCCTGCTTCTCTTACATGCTGTAATTTGCCCAGTAGAATGTGGGTTTGGAATACACTTCATAATTCTCTATCCAGAAAACTAGCAAGTCAGAAGGTAAATCATGAACATTGTAAAACACAGTTTCCTCTTTCAGCCAAACAAAATGACTTTACAAAAGTGCACATAATCGTATTTCACCATAACTCAGCTCTGCTGCCTTATTTTTGTGTGACTATAGGTTCTAGTTTCTGTGGATGCATTAAAGAAGTCTTAAAACTTACTGCCTTCAGTGGTGCTTACCATTTTATAGTCTTCTAGTGATCATGAAGCAGAGCGTCTGAGAAAAACTTAGTGGGGACAGTTGTGGGGTTAATTAATGTCCAAATCAGGAATATCAGAAACAATAGAGCTGGGCACTCGGGACAGGAGAAACCAATATTCCTTCTTTCCCTTTCCGTGGGTCCATAGGACCCCGTGAGGTCTGATTGGTAGAATGGGAATCTCAGGACAATCAAACTGCCACTAAACAAGATAACATCCAGGAATGGCTTGTCCCATTGACTCAGCAGAAGCCTCACCAGTTTTTATGATGACTGAAGATTTGGCATCTTCTGGATGTCCTGCTGGTCAGTATTCACTGTTTATTCTCCTGATTTTCTGTTTCAGTCATTGAAACAAAACTCATTTGCCTTTTACTTTTTAAAATTTGGCATATTCATTGTATATACTGATGTGTTCCATATAACAGTTGCAACTGGATTCTATTCACCATCCATATCCCATATATTTCTCTTTTTTCTCTCCATGTCATCTTACCACTGGCATCCATCCCTTCCAAGTTGGTCTTACTTCTTTCATGCTATATGAAGCCAGGACTCCTAACAGGGTGGTATTAGTAAGTAGCATATTTTCGGGTGTGATTGTGGTTGTATGAGTTCACTAAGTAGAGCTGAGAACTAATCCCAATTCCTGGATTAGTGTCCTTTCAAACTGATGAAGAGGACAGATTTCTACTTTCTCTGGCTTGTAAGCATAGAGCTGGAAGACAGAAGGTAGCCTTATGAATCAGGGAGAGGGCTCTCACTCGGAACCTTGATCTTCACCTGCAAACCTCAGAGCCATAGGGAATCTGTGTCTGTTTTTGTAAGCACCCTGCCTGTGGCG
The DNA here is from genome assembly GCF_003668045.3 of Cricetulus griseus. NCBI lineage: Eukaryota > Metazoa > Chordata > Mammalia > Rodentia > Cricetidae > Cricetulus > Cricetulus griseus. The sequence goes on along the minus strand of NC_048595.1, from coordinate 357,589,046 downwards.
TTTTGTTATAGCCAAGGCACTTGTCAAAAGTGAATCACAAACTAATGTTAAGTCCAAGGGGAAGAGAATTAGACTTCATTTCTTGTTAAACTTATGACCAGGGATGGGTGCCTTGTGGAGTACAGCACAATGGACAGTCACTTTTGAAAAAAATTCGATGACTTTCTTGTAGTTTTACAATTACTTGCAGAGTTTTAATCTCAGTGCTTGGATAGACTCACAGAGAAGCTAAGTGTGCAGATAGGTCTTTGCTCATTTCTTTTCTTTCTTTGATAACTGGTGTACTCCCAGGAAGTATATTCTTGTGGAAAACATAACAAAAGCTATGTGAAAATCAGCCTCAAGGTCAGGGAGTGCTGGAGTACTGGGACAGGAATGGGCTGTGATGGCCATGAAGAATCTTACCTCCCTGTGTGAGCTCAGGCTACAGGGTATGTCTCAGTTGTCCAGCTGAGCAGGCTTTGGTATAGAGAAAGTCACAGTCCTGGATGTATCACTGTATTGGAAAGATAAAAGAGGGCACCAGGGCAGATATGAGGCAGAAACCCTGTAGCACTGACTCCACTCAGTTGGCAAGATTGCTCAGCAGAGTCATCACTCAGATGCAGGATTTCAAGGTAAACCAACGGTTAGTCACAAGTGAATAGTTCCAGGGCCCAGAGATAGCAGCTGCCACTGGTTGGTGAGCAGCGCCCACTTGCTCCCTCTAACAGTAAAATCAGAGCTGTACCTAAATGGTTATTGCATTTTCAGGTCTATAAAAGTCATACTGGAGGTCCATTGAATGTATGGATCTATTTTATCCCCTTCCTCACTCCCTGGGGACTTTTGTTCTCTCAACAGTACTTCTACTTTCATGTATTCTTTCTGTGTGTGCCCTACTGAGTTTAGTTTCTTGCCAGAGCATTAGCAGGAATTCGTTTACTAGAACAAGGGTAAGTTAGCAGTGGCCATACCACGAGAACATAACTCTCATTCCCTAATAACCATTAGCAGTCAATAGTCCCTCAATGAAGAGTCTGATCTCATGGGCACCTTTCCTATCCACAATGAAATGCTGATAGTTCAGTCTTATTCAGGTAATCACAGATTCATTGAGTCAATGGGTGCAATGGCTATGCCCTGTCCAGAAGACATCTTTTGCTACACATCTCTCTATCCTCTGGTTCTTGAAATTCTTTCTGTTCTTTGTTGTTGTTTAAACCATAAAAGTGGCGATAGGGCAAAACATTTAGGGCAGAACACTCTACTGTCATGCATTCTCAGCACTTTGACTAGTTATGGGTGTCAGCATTCCACTGACCACTGTAACAGGAAACTTATTTCATCAAGGGTGGGCACAGTGCTGATTTATAGGTACCAACAGGAGCGTTAAAGGTAGTTTGGCAGAATGACACTTTAGCAAGCAGTGGTAATAGGTTCCCATTAGGATCACTGACCTCCCCAGCTGTGGGTTTTAGCTATTCCTATAATGTTTATTAATTAACTTCATTCTAATAAACCCTTCATTGTCTTTGAAATCTTTAATTTTATTATTTTATAGGTATGGGTGTTTGGCCTGCATGAATGTCTGCTCTGCATGTGTGCCTGGTGCCCATAGAGGCCGGAAGTCAGGTTCCATGGAACTGGAGTCACAGATATTTGTGAGCCACCATGTAGGTTCTGGGAGTTGACCCTTAGTTCTTTGGAAGAGTTCCCAGTGTTCTTAACTGCTGAGTCATCTCTCCAGTGAGGCCCCCTACCATCTTTGCAGATTCATGAGAGATGTAACTCAAACAACTATCAGCTAGTCCCACCCACCCGTCATCCTCCAACCCTAGCTGCTACTCCAAGTTCTTACCAGGCTAGTTTTGCCCCAGCACTATGATTCTAAAGAATAGTGGAGTTAATATTGTTGTTGTTAAAGCCTCCAGGAATCTTCTCTGTTGGATCTAATATGCTTTGTTTGGAACAGAAAATAATCACCAGGACCCTAATGCTAGGAATGGGTATTAAACTGTAGAAATTTTGACAGCTTTCAAGGCCCTTCTGTTCTTATACACATTTCCTGATGAAACACTTATGGCTATTTACTCAACAGTTTGTCCTGCTGTGACTTAGATGTTCAGATTTAGTTTTATAAGTTCAAATCTCCATTGCCTGGGTATGTGCCTTCCTTTCCCGTCTTTTGCTCTCTCTGTTTGCATATGTGTTTTGTGAGGTTTGTGAGAATTTCTGAGCCAGGGAGCAGGGGTGATGGCAGAAAAGCAAGCTCCTTCCCTGAGGCCTCATCTCAAAGTCCAGACAGAAGCCAGACTTGCTTTTCCCTCTTATCTTTCACTGAAATATATTCCAGAGACAAAAGATTAAAATTCACATACTGAAAATGGAAAGGGTATGAGCAGGACATACTATTCTGGAAATTCATTTAATGGTAATATGATCTGTTGAGGTCATATGGGAAATAGTGAATAGATTTGATCTTCTGTGTTCTCCCGTGTAGGGAGGGATAAAAGAGAAGTATTCTGTATTTTGTACAAAGAGAAAAGTATGTGCAACACTCTCCACTTGTGACTTTTTTATCAGATGACAACCCATAGCCTCATTTCATTCATTGGTGTCATAGAGGTATTATCCTGTCTATAAATGTACCAAATGCTCTGGTTTCTTCAATGTGTTTTTCCCCCAGTCCGTGACAATTTATTTAACCAGTTAGATATTCTAGATTCTTCATGTAACATGTCAGGTAAATGTCCATGGCTTGACCTTAGAATCCTTTTTGAGTTGAACTTTCTGTGTATTTACATTGAATAGATGTTCTCTAATTGCCCTCCTCAGCTATAGGCCAATTTCTATGCTATGGATGGCTACAGGTTGCCATAGTCCCTCACCTTGCTAGTAGCAGTTGGTGCCTATGAAATTTTTAGTTCTTTTCAGAGTCTTATGTTTTCGTTATTACCATGGGGATAACCCATTTCCCCACACTTGTTGACCATGCTCATGTTTTCTCCCAAGGTTGCTGTTGTGTTTTTTTGAATTTATAGATTGGGATTATTATTCTATAGAATTGAGTAATAACCATTATTTGCTCAGAAGATGTGTTACTAATAATATTTTATTCACATGTGTTTTTTATTGTTTCCTCAATGAGATCATTTTGGATAATTTTCTTTCTCTGTCCCCTCATTTTTGCTACACAGGAATTACGCTTTTTTAGGTCATGTTTTATATCATTTCCTATATGATTTCAGCATTTCCTGATATGGCTAAAATATTTCTCTAGTTCATATTATCGAACAAGTATTTAAAGCTTCTAATATTCTTTCAATATGCAGCTTATACTTTTGTCTCATTCATTTATCAGAAGTATATTTCAGGTAGAGTATGAAATAAGATTTATCCTTATTACAATTTTTGAAATTGTTTACCAGTTTTCTTCAAATCCATTTTTTATGTATTGTACAATTGTGTTCTCTCAATAGATTACTAAAGTTTATCTTTAAGCATTTGGGTAATTCTTACTGCTTTTGATCAAAGACCCCTGTCCTTCATGTGCTTTGTGACTCTTATATCTTCTTTCTGTTTGTGCTATGTCCTGTCTTTGATGTCCCAGCTCATGAACCTTCTTAAATATTATGATCACTCTATCTTGGTACTTCTACATGGACTGTTCTTCCTGCTTGTCACTCTTTTCCAAACGCCTTGCCATTAAGCTTCCTACTTCGTCAGCACAGGTTACCATCCCTTATTTCCAACCTTTACAACAATCTCTCCTTTTTCTTCCTCTACCTCCTTTGTTTTCTTCCTGTCCCTCCCTCCCTCCTTCCATTCCTGCTTCCTTCTTTCTTGCTTCCTTCCTTCCCTCCTTCCTTTTCTTGTACTCACAGAAAACTACATGCGTATTTTAAAGTCCTTAGTTATATATTATACATTTATTAATGTGATTATTTGGCTAATTTATCCATTACTCAGTAAACTGGATATTCTACTCTATCACAGATTCTGCTTTTGCTTATAAGGATCTCTCTTTCACTGACCATGTGGCTGAAATTTATTGGAAAATGTTAAATGTCCACTGAATAAATTAGTGAATGGACAGTCTTCCCACTGCACTTATTTGAGTATTAGATACTGTTGCCTATGCATGTGTTAAGACACACTAACATGAACTGGTCTGAGATACCCCTGAGATATCTGTGAAGAAGATTTGTGGTGTTGAAGTTTTTTTTTTTTTTTTTTCATCTACAATTTTGAGTCAAGTTAAGATTCTTCTGTATGAAGGAACAGCCATTGCTATGAAGTATCCATAGACCTGTGGATACTCAATGGTGGAATATGAGGACCACCAGTGCCAGCTGGTCTTACTTGGTACACTCATTTCTTGAGGTCTCTATTCTGGGCTTATGCCCTGTTTGTTGGTATTGACGATTGCTGGTCTGGACCTACACCCAGTGTAGTGAACTCCCTCGTCCTTTGGTTTTCTTGGGAAATCACAGAAAGAGTCATCATCAGAGGATCTGTTCTTATCTGATCATGAAGCTTCAATGGACCGGACCCTCTGACTATAAAACAGAGCATGAAAACCATGCTCCTGGGAACATATTTAATGCCCTCGTGAAGAATACTGCTGTTGAAAGATGCAAAATGTTGCAGAGAGGTGCAGAAAAGCTTCCTTTGGAATCCTACTCAGCAATTTTTGGTGGAGTTTCTGAAGCTAATAAAGTACATCTCCTAAAGTATTCTGTGACTTTCAGTTCATTTTGTAACCACTAACTTTTCACAAACTTGCACGGTCTGTGTTTAGCAGTGAGTATAGAGAGAAGAAGGGCTACCAGGTAGTGTTTGAGAACTTCTAGCACATTCTGTAAGGAAGGACATATTTGTGTAAGTGTATGATAAAAAGAAATAGGGAAATGTTTGATAAAGCCAGCCACTGACTAATGCATTGTCCATACTTATAGAGGCATGGGACTACTTAGGTAAGTCATAGCAAGGCAAGTCATAAAAATGATGAAAACGTGGATTGCTTAATCTTCTAAATTATGTATGAGATATATTTCAGAAAGGAAAAACAACAAAATGATCAACATTAAAACATGTTAAAAATTACTAGTTGCCATTGTTAGGTAATTCACCATACTGTAAACGTAATAAGCAGGTCAGACTTGCAATCCTGTTTTTCTTTGGGATGTTATTAGTAGAGAATGTTATTGTATGACTACAGGAAGAGGAAAATTTAGAATAATTTTCTCCCATCAAAGGCTCATATAGCATTAAGCATAACTCCACCAAGTTGCTAAGCTCTGGTTAATAAATCCTGATGAGTAGTTAAAACTGATTTAGTTTTATGTTAGGATTGTATTATGTTAAATATTTCTTTTCAGCCTCCTTGCTATGCATTACACACATGCATGTATCATATTAAATCTTAATCAAATTCTTCTTCAATACTCATCCCCAAAGTGTGATCTAGTTTTAAATTGTGAGATGCCAATGAGTGGCTATTCCTGGAGGAAGCTTCCCTTTGGCTTATTTTAAGGCAGATGATTTAAAAATGATTAATTTAGGAATCAAGAAAATATGTGAAACTATAAGGCTTGGAGCCAGTCTCCTTAGTTAGATCCCAATAAGCCCTTAAAATATGTGCTGTCATTGCAAAGCTCATTTTTCCAAGCTGGACTCCAATGTTTGGCTAAGAACTTTCTTTTCTTACTGTGGTTGCTCTACATAGAATCTGGGGGGTATTAAGATTGATGAGGGAGTCTGAGTTTGAGGTTTCGGAGCCAGCATTAGCACTTCTGGGTGATGACAAATTGCACCCCACTTCCCCTCCCCCTTTTGCTCTCCACTTCCCTGTCATTACTTCCCAGTATCCCTCTTCTTCCTTTAAATTATTTTTAATTAGTTATTTAGAAGTTTCATACATATTATTTTTACTACTCCTCTTTCTTCTACCCTTCCTGCCAGATTCCTTCCTCCCTACAATCTCTTTTCCACATTCCTTTCTTTCTGCTTTATTTGTGACCCGCTGTGCTGGATAACTTTATGTCAGCTTTACACAAGCTCACAAGCCATGGTGAGGAGGGGATATCAATTGAGAAAAGCCTCCATAAGATTGGGCTGTAGGTAAAAAACGTTGGGCATTTTCTTAATTAGTGATTGATGTTTGAAGGCCCAGCCCATTGTGGGCAGTGCTACCCCTCAACTGGTGGTTCTTGGTTCTCTGTGAAAGCAAACTGAGGAAGCTAGAAGGAAGCCAGTAAGCAGCACTCTTCTGAGGCCTCTGCCTCAGCTTCTGCCTGTTTGAGTTCCTGTCTTGATTTCCTTCAGTGATAAACAGTGATGTGGAAGCATAAGCCAATTAAACCCTTTTCTCTCTCAGTTTCTTTGGCTAGTGTTTCCTGACGCAACAGTAGCTTCAACCAGGACACCCACTGAGTTTAACCAGGGCCATTTGTGTGACCATAAGTTTGGCTAAACTTTTTAGTCTGGTGAGCTCACCTGTGGCTACACAACTGAAGATAATGACTTCCTCTCTGCCAGAATCTGTCAGTAGCCATTAATTCAGCTGGAAGGAATTGGGCTCCATGAGCCCTCCCCAACCCATCTGTTGTTGCTGACAGTGCTAGTTACTGTGGCTGCTGCGTCCATGCTTACAATGGATGTGTCCCTCCTAGAAGTTGGCTTAAAGAGGCACTTATCCCCAGCTTTACTCTATGTTCTTCCAGCCTTTACTTATTGTCTTACTTATTTCTGGGTAGCTATGATTCGCTGCCATTTGCTGCAAAGAGATTAAGGATGAGAGTAGCCTTTGTCTATGCATATAAACATAGATATTTAGGGTACTATTTGATGCTGAGTTAATTCAGCTAAGCAAAACTAGTAAATTCCCTTCTTAGGCCTGTGACCTCACCAAGCTTGGTTGTTGACTGAATTTACAATATCAGACATGTATTTCCTCCTGCAAAAAGAGCCTCAAATTCAATCAGAGAGCTTTTGGCTACTCCCATGGCATTTATGTCACTAAAGCATGTAGACACATTTTACCTAGCAGGTTGATATTACGCTGCAAAAGGTCCCTAGCTGTGTAAGACCACCAGTGATTTTTCTTAATCAGCAGCCTGCATAGCTCCTCCTGGCTATTTGTAAGCTAGCTAGCAGGAATGAAGTTCCCAGCTCAGTTCCTACTTGATTTCTTTATACCTTGCAACCAAGTTAGAAACAAGTGACAACTTCAAATGGAAACTAAGTTGAAAAGTTCTGTTTTTATTTTATGTGGTTGATTGTGCATGGATGTACTGCACTCCTGAGGGGCCAGAAGAGAACATCAGATCTGCTGGTGCCTTGCCATATGCTAGGGACCAATCCGGGGTCCTCTGCAAGAGCAGCAAGTGCTCTTAACTGTCTTAACTGCTGGCCCATGTCTCTAACCCTATTTTTGCATCTGTGTGTAAAGTTGAAAGTGGGATTATTCCTTATGGAAGCTTTACCAGGGTTGATGGTCAAGAAAGATCTCACTAGTCCTGCTCAGTGCCAAGTTTATGTTCCAAAGCCTTTTCTTCCTGTATGGCTTATTTTACCTCAAAGACTTGAGGTCAGTGGTCTCCAGCTCTGCATAGCCTTCTCTGAATCCTCCCTCTAGGGAGCTCTGCTTTTATTGAGTAGGACCATATACTCTTCTCTAACCCCTCTGCTGATGAAATGATGAAGGCAGGATGTCGTTTGCTTTACAACTGTATCTTCAGCATCAGCATGTTGTATGGTATTGACTGTAATGGTCATGGTTAAAGTGTCCTATGGGTTATATGCAAAGGTCCTTCTCATTTCAAACATTCAGAAATTGAGCTACAGAAAACTTAAATAATTTTCAGGGTGGCAGAGATAGTAAGAGAAGAGACATTCGTTGAATTTTAATTGGGTGGATGAAAGAGTAAATGTATCTTCATTCACCCAATGTATATCTGCCTGGGAGATAATAAGTTCAGAGAATAAAACAAAATTTTTGGGATTGGTTGAGTCAAAGGAGTCGCCAAAGTGTTCTCCAAGCTGAGGTGAAAGCTCTCTCTCTGATTTCTCCATCTCCAGCTGTGCAGCATATGTTTTTGTTTTCAGCCTTCTTCTTTTTGTTGTTGTTGTTGTTCTTAAAAATTCTAAATTCTGGGCTCCTTGACAAAGCCTCAGTGTTATGCCAGGTTGAAACTCAGCCACCCATATTTGCTCATTTTGCATCAGATTTACTGTCCAGCAGAGGCAAGACGGAGGTCACTGAGTTAAAACTAGACTTGCATTTTATAGCATTGTGCCTGGGGTAGGGCTGGATTCAAAGATTTATTGCTCAGTGTTGGTAGTTTGTTCAAGGACTGTTGCATGATTTATTTACTGTCAGAAATGAATGGCTACATTTTAAAAGTGAACGCTGTTATTCCCCAAATAAGTCATCACTTTAAAAAGTACTTTAGGCTGATATTACAACACATTTGAAGTATTGATGTGTAAATCAGTGCCTGGTCATTGCCTAAAAGAACGCTGGCAAGAGACACAAGTCATGATATCTTCTTTTCTCAATAACAGGCTATGTGCACCTAGGGTATATCAAGTTACTCTTCCTCCTGCTTGTGATATTCCCTCTTGCCTCTGTCCACACCAAGCTTTAATCCTAGTGGTGGGATGATTACTAAATAATGAAAAGTTGAAGAATAACAACTTTAGAAATGTGCTTTGTGTGGTGATTTGAATAAGAGGACTCCCATAGGCTCATATACTTAAATGCTTAGTCACCAGTGCATGGACCTCTTTGATAGGAATAGAAGGATTAGGAGGTATGGCCTTGTTGGAGGAAGTGTGTCACTCAGGGGTGGGCTTTGGGGTTTCAAAAGCTCATGCCAGGCCAAGTCTCAAGTCTCTCTCTCTCTCCCTCTCTCTCTCCCTCTCTCTCTCTCTCTCTCTCTCTCTCTCTCTCTGTCTCTGTCTCTCTCCTATTGCAGTACCTGCCTGCCTACCAAGGTGATAGTGGAGTAAAGCTTTACAATTGTTAAGCAAGCCCCCAGTTAAATGCTTTCTTTCATAATTTGCCTTGGTCATGCTGTCTCTTCACAGCAACAGAACAGTGATGAAAACACTGGTTTGAATTTAAAGATTTTAGTTCACTCTCTTAAAAAAAAAAGAAAAACAAAACTCAGTTATATATATTGCTTTAGCTACTGCCAATCAACTTTCTTTGTTTCCTTGCTTTATGCATATATAACTTATTTATTAGTTTATTGTGAAATAGAAGTCAGATTTTATTTTTTTAATGTTTTACTTTAACTTGAATTTTATCACTTTCCTCTCTGTGCTTTCCTCCAACCCTTCCCAGCTGCCCTCTTTCCTACTCCCTATGCTTCCCACCCAAGCTGCTAGCCTGCTTTTCTTTGATTATTATTATATATGGTTATGCATCAATATGTAAATATAATATGCTGAATCCATCTTATTGTGCGCATATGATTTCAGAGCTGACCACTTCTCGATGGACAACCATTAAGGGAGTTCATTCCTGGGAGAGGCTAATTCTCCTTCTGACAATGAGCCCCACAAGAACTATAGCAGTTTTTAGTTGTCTTTGTCTAGGCAAGGGGCTCCATGAAAATTTCCCTTCTGCTCTGATGCATCAATTGTTATTGTCATTGTTCTGGTCTTGTAGTTCTAGTCTTCAGTAAGTTCTAGTAGAGACTGTTTTACTGTTCACTTCCTGTTATTCTGGTTCTTACAATCTTTCTGTCCTTCCTTTCTCAATAGTTACTGAGTCATAGATATAAGAAACACGATATAGAAGCATCTATTGGGACTGGGATCTATTAGTGTCTACATTGTCTCCAGTCGTGGTTTTCTGTGATGGTCTTCAAAGAGAGGCTTCTCCGATGAGGTGTGGTAGCCACACTTGTCTGTGAATATAAGGATAACTTTAGGTTGTACTAAGGAGTCATACCAGTCTAGAAAAGTGGTGGTAGTTGATTCTTTTCTTCTGTCCATGGCATCACTAGAGGTTTTCAGTAGCAGGCATGATTTCCCTACTGCTGAGCTGTTGGTACTGCTGATATGTGCCACTTACTGCACTTTTATGGGTATCTTGTAACGTTGGTCATTGTCCTGGTTCAGCTGAATAGAGCTGTTCCATTGCCCATCTCTCTTGGCAGCTTTCAGAATATTTTCAGGAACTACTATGGAAGCTAGATTGTAGGAAAGAAGCTTTCAGATTAGTTTCATCTCGAATCACCATTGTCCTGTTTCTAAGCATGTGGTGTCTTCAGCAATAGGGGTGTTCAGCCCCTGAAAGGGGATCTGGGACTTCATAAATCATCTACATTGTTTAAGGAATTCACTTGCACTATTCTGATCAACCATTGGAAAGGTGGTTTCTGGTGCCTGGCACTGGGGCTTTTGTTAGTCTATGGTTATTGTGGGACATATTGTTAGTGTGTAGTAGTTCTTGTGGGGCTCATTGTCAGCCCATGTGGCTTCATTTCCTTTAAGAAATTTTTATGTAATCCATTCATCCCCTTTCCCTAGTTCTCCCATCTATGAGTTGGTGTGAATCAAAACAGCCCTTTTCTAAAAGAATTTAAGGGGCATTTTGTGATAATAATCAATAGAATTACTTGTACAGTATATTCGATAAAAATAAGATAAAAATACAAGGAATAAAGAGACTACACAACTCTGACCAGAGCATACTTGGACATCAGTAGGCTTCTGTAGAGACACTAATGTGTACAGTGAGACATACTCCATGTTTTATATTTATAAGTGATGGTCTGCTTAGCATCCATGAGCCCTGGGCTCAATCCCCATATTGCAGCAAACAAACAAACAAACAAGTGAAACGAACAGTCTGAGTAAATTGTGTTATTTATTTTCCAAATGCTTTAAATCCTTTGAGGAAACAGAACTAGATGAGGCTTAGTGAGGACAGCCAGGCAACATGTGGCCTAAGAGGCTGCTTTTGTGCTCTGTTGAGTTTTCAGCCCCGCTGTGGCCTCAGCCAGTCAACCTGCAGTGTGATGATGCAAATGAGAGTCAGGCAGCAGATGTGGACACTGTGGGTTTTGATGCACATGTTTCAGTGGCCTCTCCAATCATCTCCATAGCTAATGTGTCTTGTTGTGAATTCTTGACTTAAATGAGATCCTTGATGCTTTTAAACATTTTAGAGATTCTTACTTTACTCCTATCCTTGTCTATATTTTGTGTTTTCTTAGATACACGGGGGAGGGCCTAGGCCATGCCCCAAATGAGGTGACAGACTTTGGTGATCCCCCATGGACGGCCCCACCCTCTCTGGGGAGTGGAGGGGAATAGGTAGGTGGGGAATGGGAGAATGGGAGTGAGAGGGAATTGGGATTGATATATAAAATAATATTGTTTCTAGTTTTAAAAATTAACATAAAAAGAAGACTGAGCTCTTAATTTTTTTTTTTCTTTTGCTATCATTGGCCTTAAAAGTCAACTGCAATATGAAGATAGGTGTTGAAGAGGAGACAATCATAGGAAGAGAGCTACTGAGTCTTAGGGGTGGTTTGAACATTTTTTTTTTACATAGTCTTATTGCTTCCAGTTTTACCCTCTCCACCCTCCAATCTGACAGGATAGCCCTTCAAAATTTCTGTACATCTCTCTGGATGTAGCCTAAGTGGTCCTTGCTACTGTCTGTAAGACTTGAAGTTCTGAGAGACTCTCCTATCTCCTTCCCTTCCTTCATCTGCATTCTCTAGTCAGTGTTCAGCTTTTCCTTTAGTTGTTGTGCCCTACAATCTGTTGGGCCTTGTCTCATTTTTCAGAACACCCAGTGCTGCTTGCTATATCTGAGCTAGGTAGAACTGCTGGGAGCACCTAATCTTTATTAATGGGACTTGCAGAGGTTATGGCCATTTCCACTTTAGTCCCATCCTAACTGCATATGGCTTGAGGGAAGAAGTGATACTATGTTAGATTTCTGGCTCTTCATACCTGATCATGTTATCAGGAAGCATATCAATACTCAATGATTATATTAGAGACGTGTAGCTGTGCTTGGGGAAATACTTCTAGTAAGTTCACATTATATTGTTTTATTATCTTTTCATTTCTAACATAGAAATAAGGATTCTATATTAAGAGGGTTGAGTTTTGTTGTTGTTGTTGTTGTCGATCTGTACATAACACATCTTAGACTCTCGATTAGTCTCTTAGTGTTATAAGAAATCAAACGAGCTTCTTTTTGGAGCATAGGATTTCCCTGGGCCTAAAAATTGCAACATCACTTTAACCTGTGGTAATGACAGATTGTGGCAGCTCTCCATGAAGACAGGGAGATTTACAGGGGACAGGCTGAAAGCATCAATTTTGGAATTTCACCTTGTAAGATGAAAGTGATTTTCTTATTATAGGGTAGGACAATGGAGAAGGGGATGATTGAAGGGCTTAGGGATAGACATATGCTTGATTCTATGAGTACTAGCTAGTATATTTCTTTTAGTTCTTAGGGATATGAGTTCAGTGGCATCAGCCCTGATCTTATGCTGTGAGTCTATTTCAGCTCTTGTGAGGGATAAGGTTGGGTCTGTATGGGTATTTATTTAGTGTGGCACATGTGCCATTCTGAAGACTGCTATACTAAAGAGATCCATGGGAATCTTTGGTCTTCGTAAATACTTGCCAAACAGTAACTCAGTCTGTGTTCTAAATATACTGGTGCTCATATCACTTAAGTCACTTAGCTAGAAAATCCTAGAGCTGAATGTTAGCTCTTCTGTCCAATTTGGTATTCTCTACCCCCAAACTGGACAGCTGTCAGTTTAATTTATGAAGTCACTTCCTAAGGGAGAAGCAGCTCAGTGACCTGGGTTCTAGTGTAAATGGTGATTCCCAGCTACCTTATCCTGAAGACTGTGGTAATAAGGCTGAACTCCACAAGTTTTTAGGAAGATTGGATGAGGTTATACATGCTCAGTGTCAACTGCACTGCTTCACATCACCACAGTATACTTTTCTTCTATGTGTGAAATGCTTAAAATCCCTACTACTTAGCCATTTAAGCTTAGGCACCCTACCTAATACATAGGTATCCACAAAAGCTTGATGGGGGTGTTAAATCATCAGCCCTTTGTGTTTGGTAGAACATGAATAGGAGACCATTGTCATCAGTAAGAGGAGGGTATTTATCTGAGTATCTAGTCCAAGCTGCTATTTTTTTTTCTGTAAAGACTACAAGAAAAAAATATATTTTTGAAATTTAGCTCAGCACAACCACATGGAGGAAAGAAGTGTTACTAGTGAGATGTCCCTTTTGGGATTTGGAGACATGTACAGGTGAGACTGTGCTCACCTTAGATTTCAGCCTAGAGACAAAATCATGTTTGTGTTTGAAAATAAAATACAGAGTGGATGAAGGGTCAATTTCAGGATAAGATATGCTCATTCAAGCACAGGGCTAGTGTGATCCTATGTGATCCAACACTGCATGAATCATTGACTAGCATTTAAGGGGAAGAAGTAAAGCCATTCTCATTGTACAGTAACACTCCTTTGCAAACATTTAACATTTTAGAGCCCTTAAAATGAAGGGCCAGGATCAAAAGGATAGGGAGCTGCAGTGGCTACAGCTGGAAGCCATTGACTACCTTTCTCTTGCTTCCTTGCATTTTTTCTTCCTCTTGCCTATTCTTTAAAAATAAGCAGTCCTTAGTCTTCCCTTGCATGGTATGGGAGTCTCATATTGATTTAGGTTAGAAATTAATAGCCTGATTTTTCCCGTGGGCTTCCTAAGAAGTTAAATAATGTAAGAGATAGTCATAAAAACATGTCGGTTTCATCGTCATTGTTATTGTTTATTTGATCAATTACTATGATAGATGTTTTTCATCCCTTTTCCTAGAATTTTCTCTCAACGTCAAATGTATATTATTTCTCTAAATATGTTTATTAGCAACTCATTCTGACACTGTATCCTGAGAAGAGTTTATGGCTCTATCTAATGGATTTTTTTTTAAAATTTTTGTACTGATTAACAACCACAGAGTTTCACCCCAAAGGAAATGTTTAAAATAGATTGTGCTATATAACAGTACTGATCCTGGCTCATCTTACCCACAGAAATGGCCATTTCTTTTGGTTCCTCATAATATTAAAGATTAATTTTATTAATTTATTTCTTTAGGCAAATTACTCTTTCTAATGCCAGTAATATGTTCTATTGACACTGGGCATTAAATATTTATTTGTCAACATACTGTGTGTTAATGTGAGCGATACTAATTGGGGAGGTTTTTGAAACATTTGCCTTTGCTTTGAAACCCTACAGTGAAAGTAAAATATTTTTCTTTCAAATGAATTTGAGAAAGCAAGCAAGAGATTTGGTGCCTTGGTTGTCCAGGATTTTCATAGCATGTAGAGGGAGAACATATGCTGGGTCAAAGAGGTCAAGAATTTGGTAAGGTATGTGGAAAGTAAACAGTTGAAAAGGTTAAAAGTGTATCTGTCCCAATCCTGGGCGGTCCAGGCCAGTAAACTTCATTACTCTTTGAACTGGTGTTTCTGTTCCTTTCTTGGTAGTGGAGGAGTTGTATTCTGCAGGAATGATGGGAGCACTCCTTAGCCACTCACCAGACAGACTGAACTCCTGATGTATGAAGTTCAAGGGCAGGAAAAGGGACATGAACTGAGTTTTCTAGCTTACACTATCGAGGGAAGTGAACAACACTGTGAGCCTGAGAGCCAGGAGAATGAAATTGAATATGGTTCCATGGATTTGATCTGTCTGATGCTGCAGAGGAGGAGGGTCCAAAATTGAAAGTCATGGATAGCTTTAGAAATGTCTCAAAATTCCTTCTTTCACAACCTTTCCTGGGATAATAGCCTGGGATAGTGACAAGAAATCTTAGCTACTGTTCTCAAAGTAGTTACACTCCATCCTAGCTACTGTTGACAAAGGTGCCAGGATGGGTCTATTTTGCATACCATAAATACTCTTGATCACAGTAGAAATGCTTTCCTTCCCCCATTCTTGTTGCCCATTGCTATTACAACATGGGTGGCTCATTGATAATTCTCTGTACATGTGTGTACAGCCATACAAAACATACCTGTGTGGAATGAGGTTTATCATGTCTTTCTTGTTTTCATCTCCAGATATTCGGAGCATGGTAGTCTTCAGCAATAATCTGTTTCCAGGGACTCCATGGTGTAGTGTTATTGCCAACTGTAGTGGCATGTGATGCCAGGACGTGTAAGAAGATAGGAATGCAATGTAGTGAGAAAATATACATGAGAACACATGGGTGTATCCACCAGCATGCTATAAAGGTCTGCTATGATTTTTTTTAACCATAGTAAGTGCCAAATGACTGTAAATGGTACCAACACTCCAATAAGGAAGGGTCTCTGAGACCAAAGGGAGTTTATTCTGAGAGAGTTGAAAAAGAAATGAAATTTTATTTATAAGAAACACTATTTTACTCTAGCAAGAGATACATCAGGGGTGTGGGGCAGTGCTGTGTGTGATGAGTTTGGGGCAGTGTCAAGCAGAGTAGACTGGCACAAGGTTGAAAGAACAACCTACAGAGGTGGTATAAATTTATCAATCTGATTAAGATTCCAAATCTTAATGTTAGAATCCTTGGTTTAAGTTAAATAATTACCTAAATTTTAATTTTAGCTACTACTTGTTTATCCTACTGTGCAGTCTTTGGGGTAGAGAGAGCTCAGATAGAAAAGCACTTGCTTTTGAAGAGTAAAGACCTGAATCCCCATCTCTAGAACCAAAGTGAAAGGCTGAATATGATGGCAGGCACCTGTAATCCCAGCACTTGGGAGACTGAGACAAAATCTTCAATAACTGTTCAGTGGGAGGCTCTATCTCAAAGCATCAGGTACAGATAGGTTGAACAAAACAACAAACATCAGCCTCTGACCACCAGAAATATGTGTGCATGAGTGCACGCATGCACACAAAACACACACACACACACACACACACACACACACACACACACACACACCACACAACACACTGACATACACACTAAATCAATCAATCAATAAGTAAACAAACACAGTCCAAGTCTGGAACAGCATTGGCCTGTAATGCTCTCTGAGCACTGACTGTGGACCAACCATTGAAGTCTGGCATTATCTGAGGTAATTAAAAGAAGATCAACTGTATTGTGTTGTAAGTATTAATACTAAATCTGAGAGTTAAGTGTCTTCCCCAGACAAACAGATAGATTACAAAACTATCTTTCACCTGAGCACCCTCACAGAGACAATGGTAAGAACCTAAGGGGGTGACAACAGGTGGAAGCCCAGGGATCACAAGGCCATGCTTTTACTTAAAAACTGAGGGGATGCACCCAATCAACACTTTAGCTTGCCTGGGAAGACAGTGAGTGTAGAAGTAATGGCCCTATGCCATGAGCTTGCTCTGAGGGCTTGTGAAGCAGAGGTTACAATGCTTGCTGAGTAGTGGTTACCTGTTGTCAGAGCTCAGGGGAACCCTCAGCCTACATCCCCAGTGAGGCAGAAGGAAAATATGGTGGCATAGAACTATCAGATTGCTTGTTTGGTTAATTACAAAGTAGAGTTTAAAGTCAAGCTTTCTTGTCTATAAAAGTAAGAGCTCTTGTGTCTACAGCAGGCTGTAAGATAAATCACAATGTAGGGTTATATTAGAACTGGGCTGAGCTTTGCTTTGAAAATAACAATAAGAAAACCATCTATTTAAAATACGCTAAAAACTTTTTTGGTAGAATTTGGTTTTGAGTAATACAGAGTGTGAATGTATATCTCGTTTTCAGTAGACAAATAATTATTATGAACCCAGCAATTTCTGCCAACTATGTACCACTTTCTATTGCTGACTACAATGCCATCATATTATGAATTCATCAGATGACTGTTCTGAATTAGTCCATTGCATTCAGGATCCAGTAACTTCCTAGATGTCTATCAACAGAAACCAACCCCCTAACTCATGAGCTTGTAAGAGACTTCATATTCAAATGGTACAATATAGAGAGTATATTTCTCTAACTACTACTCAATTCATTGAACAAACGGTTGTAAATACCTTGCACCATGCCTTACTATTACCCAGATGGTAGGAACTCACTTTTGACATCATCAAAATATGCCCAGAGGAAGGCAACAACAGCTTATTGGTCAAAATAGACTTTTGAGCTTAAGCCAAAATCCAGCAGGAAACTTTTAGGGCTATCAACACAGATAGTGGCATGATAGGTATCTTCAAAACATAGGAGGGAGGGTATGGTGAAAAAAGTATTTGTCCCTTGTCCAGTTTCCTGATACATTTAGCTTCTAAAACCCTTCAATATTCAGAAGTGCAAGCATGTCTTTTACATGTTAAGGAGATACCTGATTTTGATAGCTTCTGAAGGATCCTGTCACCTGAGGCACCAGTATAACATGATAGAAGTTTGAGCTCTACCCTTCCATCAATATACAGAGAGGAAAGGGTTTTAAAGTTGAACCTATCATCAATGGCCTTGGGTAAAGATATTTCTACCTATGAAATGAAGCCTTCATAAAACATGAAAAGGATAAGAATTTGGAGAGTTTCTCTGTAAGTGAACACATGGAAGGTTCTGGAAGATGGTGTCAAATCAATTGCCCAACAACCTTTCTCCCATATCCCTTTAGCTATATTGTTTCTAATACCTTTTAAATAACCCAATTAGCTTAATGACATCTTCCCTAGAGTTCTCTGAGTCATCCTAGAAAATTAATCAACCCAAGGAGGAGATCATGAGGTCTCTAGATTGTACGTAGTTCATTTCTCAGAAAAATGGGTGGTGTGTAATTGTGAGAGAAATCCACCATATACTGTAACTAATGTTCCAGTCATATAATTATATGGTTGACTCTTCCTGCAAACAGACCACTCCCTATTCAGGAGAAGTGGACCCTCACCTTACCTTTTCAGATGTTGAAACAAGGGATACACAAATGAAGAATTTTATGGCTTGCCACAAAAATGATATCTTGCTTTCTGGTTTCTATGGAGAAAATCCCATATTCCATTCACATTGGTCACACAGGCACACACACACACACACACATACACACACACACACACACACAAAAAAAAAAAACATTACAGTGCATTTATCTTTGCTCCATATCATCTCTCATGTGTTAGAATGAGTGAGAAGAGCATGAGGGAAAACCAGCCAAAATATTCCTTTTTATATTTGATTCCCTCTCATATCTATAAGAGATAAATAAATCTTCAAGGCAGTAAGATTATTCTGCCTGTCTCAAACTGCATATTTAAAAACATCTCCCTAGATACTATCATATTGAGGAAGAAAAAATACCATCTCAGATGCCTGAAATTCTTAGTTTATATTTAAATGAGCCAAAAAACCTATAAATTACATTCCACTCAAATCTTTATGAACAAATATATATAGCATAAGCATACTCTAAAATTTCTAACTGGGTTCCCCAGCTTATTCATCAAATACAGCTTGCTTTTAACTTGAGAATACTAAGTTTGACAAGACAATGGAGAGGAAGGCCTAGAATGGAGGGGCAGGTTAACATGCATGTTTTGTGCTTCAATCCTTGGTTCATTCTCATCCTTCAGATGGGAGAGTAGTCCACAGGTTCCGGACACCTTTATGGTTGATGTGCTGCCTTTGAGCTAGAAGTGTGTGGGGTAAGAATGCTGCGGAACTTTATGTTTATTAATCAAAGAGCCAGTACATCAGAGTGAGGGAACAACAGCTGTCCTTGGGGTATTTGGTCTTTTCTGGCCAAAGAAAAATTATTGTATTTTCAAGAGAGACGAGATTAGCTCCAAAGTGCTATGTTTGAGAACAATTCCAGGTTGAAGCAAGATTTATTTTGCTTGATGTATCTGTTTTACAGCAGAAAGCCCTTTCCCTCCAGTGGCCCCTGAAAACCTCCACATAGGTTAGGACCACAATTTATATGATAAAAGGGCTGTAAATGCAAAATTTATGGAGAGTGATTTTTTTAATGTATAAAGCTTTGAAAAATACAACATAGATTATAAATGGAAGTTGAATTGAAGTTTTTAGGAGAAGAACGACCTATGGAGTCATCTGTTCCTTGCACAGAGAAAATTAGACTATTTGTTAGGGTCTGGAAGTCATACTGGATTTATCTTTTGGCTAAGCATACTACTTTTGCTTTTTACTTGGTTGTGCTTATTTAAGACATTAAAATTCATCACTGTCCCCATTATTGCTTTATATTTACTCTGCCTTTTGTAGTGTCAGCATCTGAAATTTAGAAGTGCATGGGTACATATTTATGTCACATATTTTTTCTTCCCCCATTCCAGCTACAGTTTTATTTATCAAAAAAAAAAAAAAACATCCTGCCGGGTGTTGGTGGTGCTCGCCTTTAATTCCAGCACTCGGGAGGCAGAGGCAGGCAGATCTCTGAGAGCCTGGTCTACAGAGCGAGTGCCTGGATAGGCTCCAAAGCTACACAGAGAAACCCTGTCTCGAAAAACCAAAAAAATAAAACAACACACACAAAAAACTTCCAACATTTACCACCTGGCATAGTGGACAGGCTCTTCTGCCTTTCATTGCTTCACCCTATGGAGAAGTCTAGTAGCAATTTCAACTAATAACATGTCACTGATGCCTTTACCTGATTACATTCTATCTTCCTGTTTTGCAACATGTATCTTCATTAGACATTGGGCCCTTGTGAGGCTTAGTCTTGGTTGACAACAAGTTGAGACGGGTGTCTAGACATACCTATGACAGATAATCTTAATCAGGTTAAGTGGATGGGAAGACCTACTGTCCCACTGTGGGTGACATTGTTTCATGGGCTGGGGCCTATACTTTGTCAAAGGGAGAAAGTGAGCCAAGCACAAGCATTCATTGCTCTCTGCCTCCTGACTGCAGGTGTGATGTGATCAGCTGCCTTAACCTGCGAGTCAAAACCATCTCTCTCCCCCTTGAGTTGCTTTTTGGTGGACATTTTGTCATAGCAGCAAAAAAGGAAACAAGATAGCCCTCATTTTCTCTTACTCCATTTTATGTTGCTATAACATCCAGACTGAATAACTCAAATGAAAAAGAAGTTCATTTAGCTTATGATTCTGGGGAATCCAGCCCCATAATCTTGCTGGTGTCTGGTGAAGGCCTTTGTGATGTCCTTTGTCATGGGAGATGTGAAAGGGAGAATGAGATCCTAGTAAACAAAAACAGGAGGTATGACCCTAGTTTTTAACAGTTACTCTTATGATAGCTAGAAGTGCCCACATGATCCCACTGTCTCTCATTAGGCCTCTATCTCCAGTACTAGTGCACTGGAGGTCAAGCTTCCACCTTTGACCCAGTCAAACCATGGCTCCTTTTGATATAGTATGGATACTATTGACAGCTGCTGCTGTTGATATGTAATATTTATATACTCTCTATCTATAATTTACATATTATATAATACATATGCACATAAAGAGGGAGAGAGTCAAAGAGAGGAGACCTATCCTTTAGCAGTGAACAGTTTTGGCCATCTCTCTGCCTTTCCTCCAGGGGGCAGGGAGGATAGGCCTGCATTGATTGCTTAGGGCAGGCTGTATCATCTGCTGACACTGGAGGTGACATGTGGCAGCTATGGTATATAGGATGGAGCAGACTTAGAGTGGGGCAGGTCTTCCTTGCAGCATACCCCTGTTGCCCTTTCTCCCTTGAGGCTTCAGTAGTGGGAGTGTCCCCTTGTTGCCATTCACCTGTAGGTTCTCAGAGATCACTCCATTCCTGTGGAATGGGATTCCAGTTTCCCTCTCTTGAACTGAAGAAAATCTTTCCCTTGCAAGGAAAGAGGAAGAGATGAGAGATGAGTAAGAATGATCTTAAGAGGCAGGAAAATGTGGACTGTCACTTGGAAACTAAGATGGTCCTGCTAGGTTGGCATCTCCAAAAGTCAGAAGTTCAAAGACAGAACATTGAAACATTCTACCTGTGCTTTTCCTATACACACACACACACACACACACACACACACACACACACACACACACATATATATATATAATTTATGTTATGACTTGGATGTAAATTTCCCTCACTGGCTTGATCCTCAGATGGTGGTGTTATTTAGAGAGGTTTAGATAAGAGATGGGAACTAGTTGCAGAAGGTTCTTTGTAAGGGCTTGTCTTTGAAGGTTAGCTCAGTATAGTCCCTTTCTCCCTCTCAGCTTTCTGTTTGCTATAAGATAAACAGCATCTCTCTCTAATGTTCTATCATGAAGCTCTCTCCACGTGCTTGTTGCTAATATACCATGGACTGGAATCCCTGAAACCATGAAAACTATGTTTAACTCTTCCTCCAGAATTTTTTTTCATGCAGATTGTCTCATCAATGAGAATCACAACTAATACAACATGTATGTATGTGTCTTTTCTGTGTCGGTATAGGTATATATGTGTAAATTTATACATGTTTTAGGTATGCATATATATGTGTGTGTGCATGTATGCATGTGTGAGTGTGTATGTGTGTGTGTGTACACGTGTGCATATGTACATGACATTGTTGTTATAGGGAGAAGGATGTTCCTTTCCTTAGTTCTGCAGCTTGTCTCCTGCTAGTGAAATAGTTTACAGTTTTCTTCAAGAGTAGAATCAGTTTTAAGTGGAGGCTTATAAAGAACATGTAAGCAGAAAGCTGAGAAGACTCTCCAAGTCATCTCCTTCAGCATAACCTTCCCTTCCCCAGATAGAGGTGGGGGATGGGTATCAGAAGCATTGGGCAGCCAACTCAGACCTGCTGCTGCTCAGTGAGAAAGTGTGGCTCTAAGCTGGGGATTCCCATGCATTTGGTTCCCAAATCTTCTCTGTGGTAGGAGACTGTGTGTTATAAACCTCTTATGCAATCAAGGCTGCTTTTGTGGATTGTTTGTCAAAGAATTCCGTGAAAAGAATTTTCATGATATGTTATTGCCTGTGTTTTGTTTTGTTTTTGATTTTTTACTGACTAGCCCATGTATGGTTGGCAATGATGAGTTACTCATTGTGTTACATTTGATGTAAATGTGAAGACTCTATCCCTCCTTCCCATTTAACTCGATTGCTGCTATGCGTGAGGGGAAGACAACAGGGAGACTGTAGGCATTGTAAAGAATTTTCATGTGTTTAGATTGATCATCAGTGATAATTAAGGAAAACGCATGAGAAGGTATTTTGCAAAAAAATCCTGGAGTCAGCAAGCAGCAGCAATGCCCTAACATCTATAACTGTCTAACTGTAGCCTGGGACAAGCACACAGACAGCCTCAGACTCAGAGGTAAATACTCACTGTTCCCTTCACACTGATGAAAGGTCGTGGTGTGTTGTTCTGCTGTTTCCCTACCTCAAAATCCTGTAGAAGATCGATTCATCACCCTGCATCTAGGGCTGGGCAGCTGCAGGGTTGGTCAGTCTGCCAGTTCTCCCCTGTCCTCACCACTAGGGTGAGCTCTCTAAAATACCCTTGATAATTCACACATGCATCAGTGAGTAAGGGGCAGGGCCAGTTCTTCTGCTTTCCTGTCCTCAGGGTTGGCTTTCCCCCACCTATACCAATTGGCTTGCCCCAACATCTACCCATCTATGCTCTGCTGGAGCACATGAAGGAGCCTGACCTGCAGCCCCAAAGCTGCAGGATCTCCACAACACAGGGCAACAACAGAATATCCAAGAAGAGTCCTAGTGAGGACTCAGCATCAATGATGTAGTAGAAACCAGAGGCCTGGAAGCAGACCAATGACTCTTAGCAATGAACACTTCCAAGTAAGGATATATGGACAAAGGGTTTTACTGCAATGTGACACTATAGCTTCCATGATAAGATTTTAAATTTTTTCTTGTTTTTCTTTTAAATTTTGTTTTATATTTTGGAGGAGGAGGTTTCAGGGGCTAAGTGTGGATGTGAACACACAGGGAAATGAATGGGATCAAGATTTCGTGATGTGAAAGACACATTGAATAAATAAAAAGAAATTAAAAAAAGCTCCGTAGAAGAAAACCTCATGGCTGTACGATTCTTGAAATTATGTGTGTCACAGGGGTGAAATGAATAAGTGAATCATAATAGTCCATCATGGACTTATCCAAACTTATACAAACCTGGCTCAATGCCAGGAAGGAGTACATGGCTTCGAAGGTACTCTCAGGTCACACTGAAGTGTACTCTCCCTTGCACACACGTTTCTTTTTATTTTTCCATTTTTTATTTAAATTAGAAACAAGATTGTTTTACATGTCAATCCCAGTTCCCTCTCCCTTCCCTCCTCCCCTGCCCCCCACTAACACCCTACCTATCCCATACCCTTTCTGCTCCCCAGGGAGAGTGAGGCCTTCCATGGGGGATCTTAAAAGTCTGTCAAATCCTTTGGGGTAGGGCCTAGGCTCTCTCCCCCGTGTCTATGCTAAGTGAGTATCCCTCTCTGTGGAATGGGCTTCCAAAGTCAATTCCTGTGCTAAGGATAAGTACTGATCTACTACAAGAGGCCCCATGGATTTCTGAGGCCTCCTCACTGACACCCACATTCACTGGGCCTGGATCAGTCCTGTGCTGGTTTCCCAGTTATCAGTCTGGGGACTATAAGCTTCCCATTGTTCAGGTCAGTTGTCTCTGTGGGTTTCACCAGCTTTGTCTTGGCCCCTTTGCTCATCACTCCTCCCTCTCTGCAACTGGGTTCCAGTTCAGTTCAGTGTTTTAGTTGTAAGTGTCTGCTTCTGCTTCTGCCTCCATCAGCTGCTGGATGAAGGCTCTAGGATGGCATATAAGTTAGTCATCAATCTCATTATCATGGTAGCCTCTCCACTGTTGCTTAGATTGTTAGTTGGTGTCATCCTTACGGAGGCCCATAGGTTTCTTATGGTGCATGAGCCAAAGTAGCTCTTTAGAACTTGGGTGCTTGTGAGGAAATTAATTACTGGAATAAATTGTAGTGCTGCTATTAGCATAAGAATGACTTTGCAGTGACTTACATTACAATGAAAGTTCTGCACTCATGCATGAAGCCTCTAGCCTGTCCATGGTTCCGATCCTCTCATTACTCTGTTCTGAACACCAGCTGTGAAACACCATCTGTCAGTGGCAGCAGCAGCAGCAGCAGCAGCAACAGCAGCAGCATCTGTCTGTGTCAGCTGGCATCTGCATTAACTCTCAGTGAATTGCCTGAAGGCCAGGAGGTGGGTGTATGGCTCAGGGAAGAGGGCTTGGTCCTGATGACAGTAGTGGAAAGATACCTCCCTTTTCACCATCAAACAATCTAGCCTGGGTGCTAAGTGCTGCCTTTTTTCAAACAGTGCATCTCAAACTTCTTGAATCCAGTGACACTCTAAATTTTATTTGCTCATCTTGCTTTCCCACCGGCAATAAGGGTGAAACATGAGCAAGTGCCCATGCAGCAGTTTGGAATGGGATTTTCTGTTTGATTTCTCAGAAAATGATGATTGATTTTACACTGGAGTGAACTGTGTTCTCTCTCTTCTGTGGTCCATGCCCTTTCTGGACCATGTCATTAGGACCTTGCTTTGAGAATGAAGTGGTTGCAGGGGCAGATAGCTACAATGAGGGCCATGAGAGTGGAGTGGCCTCTGATGCATATGACTGGTGTTCCTACAAGAGACAGAGGCCACAGAGAGAAGGAAGTTACTTGAAAGAAGATGAGAACTAGGTTGCCACCAACCACAGAACTTCAGAGGTTGCTGGTAACCTTCTGAAGCTAGGAAAGAAGCCTGCATCAGATTCCCCATAGAGCCCTTCAGGGAGACATGGTCTTGTCAATACTTTGCTTTCAAACTTGTAGCTTTCACAACTGTGAAACAATACACTTTTTTGTTATTTTAAGTCATCCAGCTAGAATTAATTTATTGTGATGGTTCCAGGAAACTAATGCAGACTGCTATACTTGTATGTCCCCACTGGGAATCTGTACATGTTTTGAAAGTTATGTTTTGCAAGCTCTAAGCACAATGCTTATATAGACTTTGTTGAGTGAGCATGAGTTTGTATGGTGCTTCTTAGAAAGTATCTCGGGACCAGTGCTAACAGAATAGGATAAATCTCCATTCCATCCTCCATTCCATCCTTCCACCAAAAGCCGCCCGAGCCCCACAGCGATGTGTCCAACAGCTTGAGTTCTGCCCACAGCATGGATGGACAAAATAATATGGAGATTTATATTATGTACAAATGCTGCTTGGCCAATGACTAGGATTTCTCATCTCTAGGTCAGTCTTAATTATCATAAATCTATATATTTTATAAGACTTGTATTGGATGACTTCCACTGGCATCCTCTCTTGCCGGTGGATCACATGGCACCACTGGAGGAAGCAAAGGGGAAAGGGGGGACACTTCCTGTTTGTCCTTGCTTAAATATGAGTCTCCCTGCTATGTCATTTCCTGCCTGGATCACCACTTATCTACTACATTTCCCAGAATCCTCTTCGAATCCTAGTCCTGTCTAACTTGCTGCCTCTTTGGCCAAACAGTACTTTATTCAACAATCAATAAGATGAACATACACAGTACATTCCCCAACAATGCCCCGACTTATGCAAACCATTTAATACAGGTACCAAGTTTCCACCATGTAGACCATGCAGCACAGAGATACAGATGTGAAGGAAAGAGATGTAGAACCTGCCTGCCGGGAGCTGGTAATCCAATGGAAAAGACAAATGGTTTTCAATCACTGTGTCAGGATGATCATTATTAAAAAAAAGAAAACAAACAGCTATATAATGGGCTTGGATTAGTGTTAGAAATTAAAGAAGAAAATGCAATTTGTGAGTTTGACAGTGTTCAAATACTGACCATTCCTTTGCCTTTGAACAAGCTGATTGAGAAACTCAATCCTCTCTCACGCCTTGGTAAAGAGCAATAAATTCAATAAAATGTTTTTAGAAAGGAGAAGAATTTCAGAATACCAGCTAAAAAGATTTGAAACATTCATACTCCTATTCATATCTAGTTATATTCAGGTACCTGTGATTTCCTGCAGTGCACTCTGTTTTCATTTTTCTAGTGCTGACCATAGTATGCCATGTGCAATTTACTAACCGTGTATCTGCTGGATTGCAAACTAAGAATAATAGGGAGAGTAAGGGCAAGCCAATGTCATGTTTGCTCTTTATTGCATGTGTCATCATAAACACCTTAGCTTACTTACCAACTTACCATTTTTCATTGCATTTCTGCGAGATTTCTCTGTGTGTGCTAGTAATCAATTATTCAAACGAAGAAACTGAAGTGTTAGGAAAACAAGGACCATCCCTGCAACCATGCAGCTAAGTTATTGGCCAAGCCAAGATTCCAATGCCTGTATTTCTACTCTAGCCCCGAACCCTCTTTGGTAGCACATTTTGTGTTCTGTAGGCTTTTGTCAGGCTGTGGCCTTCTATGTATTTTAGGGTGTGGTGTGGAAATCACATCCTTTTCTCTTTCTCCTTATTAGTGATTGTACCTTCTGGGAATAGTGAAGGGAAGCTTAGGGGTTTTCATGGAAGTGGACCTTTCTCCCTTGTTTTTATTTTCTTTGTCAGCCTCTGAGCTCACAGGACTCAACATGATTATGTATCTCTCTTTAGAGATAAGGGTTGACATTTCACCTGCTGGTTCTGTGTGAAATGGGAGACATTCCCCCCTCAACACACTAACCTAGTAAACTCACTGTATCCCTGAAGCTGAAGCTCTGTAGAGAGGCTAATAGGTCCCCACCCAGGGAGAGCGGGAAGGCTCCAAGCATCCTGGATGTTTGGCTCTAGTCTCCAAGTGCAGGTCTTTGCAGCAAGTGTGTAAGGATCCCAGGGCTCAGATCATACATGTTTGTGCTTTCTTTCCTCGGGATCCATTGTGTCCAAAAGCATTGGCTATCCTGCTCAACCCGAGGCGTCACGATATTCTATGGCATCATTTCTTTATGTTCAACTCTTTAAACCCTGTTCTTTGCCAATACCCCGCCAGAGTGGCACTCTGATGACCCTCTCCTTCTAATCCATGGCTTCTGACTGTGACAATGTGGAATACAGGACCGAAGCACCAGCCAAAGATTCTCATTTACAGGAAACCAAAGCAGAGTTCTTGGGATTCTGTCCCTCTTCACACTGCCTGAAGGTCTCCAGTTCTCAGCAAGTCACCCATTAAATGGCTCCCCTCGTCCTGAAAGAGCTAGTACATTCTGATCATTTGCTTTCAGTTTCTTTCAAAAACTAATATGAACTTGAGCCAGGGATTAAGGCAAATAGTTCTTTGAGGTGGTTCATATTGTTATTCTCTGCTTTCAGATATTGGAACTGTGGATCAATTTAGAATAGCATCTGAAGATAGCATGGAGTGATATGATAGTGAGCTCAATAAACAAGCATGACTCAGCGCTCCTCTGATTTAATACTGAGATATTGAAGCATTTTATTTCTCTTGGTATGGATACCTAATATGGACATTTAAAATGAAATCAGGCTCTCATGATCTGATAACAAGAGCTTGAAAGCAAGGCAGTAGAGAAAATCAGGAAATATAGCTGAGGCCACCACATGGTTGTACAAACTTGCCTGGGTAATTTGTGTTTGGTGTCTCTGTGTGTAATTCATGTGATGAAATCAACATACACAATCAGGGTTTCATAGAGTAAATCAAGACATTTCTTGGTCTCTTAAGAATATTAGAAATCAGAGGACCCACCCATTTATTTCCTTTTCATATTTTGAGTTTTCTATGACATCTGTGCTTGTCCTGTTTTTACAGAGCTCATAGTAGAAATCCTGACCATCTTGTTTCAATTACTTGAAAAAATCGACTTGGGTACCAGGAATGAAACAAGAAAAGAGACTTTGTTTCTATTTTGCATGTGGTGACTTTTATTAATTTGATGATTGATTAAAATTTATTCTTTGACCATTTCATCTGAGAATGTAATTCATTCTGTTTACTCTCAGCCCCCTCCCCCTTTCTCTTATTTTCCTCCTACCTCTGCCATCCCCTCCCTGTCATTCCTCTCCCTAGTGGTCTCTGTTCCACATTCATGTCATTTTAGCTTTATGTATTTCTGATTTTAACAACCATGACTGTGTAGCCATGGATTAAGAATGATCATTTCACCATTGTGTACTTACCAGTGGGTTCAATTTGTGTGTGGGGGCAGGGCACAGATTTTTAAAGGAAAAAATTTAAATCCTTCACTAATGAGATCATATTGAATGGTTATTATCTTTATTTTCAAATATTGGGAAAAGCCTAAGGCGTTCTTGATGGTGTGAAGGTAGGCATGTGGTTCTTCTCACATCTCACATCGATGGGTTAATAATGTGTCTGAAATAGCCAAAATGTTTGACCCACCAGCTGATTCAATTATGGTGAAGATTATAATTATCTGACATTTTAAATTAAGTTATAAGTAACATCTGTCAACTTCAATGGGATGGATCTTCCATCTTTGATATCATTTAATACCTAATTCTGTTCTCAACTACAGGGCCTTCTTTCTCTTTCCATCTTTCTCTTCCTGAACACACTGAGGAACTTGTTATGATGCCAGATACAAGGCAGATGAGAACACCATGGTGATGTCTGTAATATGAAGCCAATTGCACTAAGAAACTGGGTATTTCTGAGCCTCTTTTCCCATCCTTAGAAATATATCTGAGTTATGTTTTTAATGACCATAGTAACTACTGAATGTAGAAATTGATCTTCACAAGAAGGAAAGGATTTAATTGTCTTCCCAAGACTAGGAAGTGGCAACTACAGGTACAGACTTAGATTTCTTGATTCTGGATCCTTCATACCACCCATTGTAGTCATCATGAAATCTGACTACAAGTTGCAGAACACATTTAATAAATGATGATATATAGTCAACTCTCATATTGACAGCACTGTATTCTCAAATTAAACTTCTTGTGACTACCCAAATCAATACCTGTGTTATATTTGTTCAGACATAGTCTTGAATGTAGATAATAACTTGGTCTTCTCATGAATATGTTCTCAAGAGAAGTTTAGACACAGGAACACTCTGCCATCTATTTCTTGTTTGCCACTCTTGTTTTTTCTGTTGTTGTTCTTGTTATTTTGCTTTTTTTGCATTACTGGGATCAAGCACAGGGTTTTGTACATGTTTGGTAAGTATTCTACCACTACCATACCTTTAGCCATCACCATTGTTCCTTTATGGTATGTTTATTGGTTTGTTATTCATCACTACTGTCTCTTGGTAATTTTGGCATTTAAAATGTCCCAGGCATAGATCTTAAAAGCTTTCTAGGGTTTCTAAAAACAGGCTCTGATGTCCCATATAGATTACCTTCATCCAGGCTCAATTTACGGTGCGGTTGGCCTTAAGTTCAATGTAAATGAACCAAAAGCACATCATACACGAGAAACACATATAAAACAAGGCTTTTCATGGTTCTGTTGATGAAAATCTTGTGAGCAGAGGGTCATAGGACCCTCCAGAGAAATGCTTTTGTACTTGTGGTGACATTATAAAATGAGGCTACCTCAGACCATGAGAACCAACTGGACTTGAGCTCCTATTATTTTGTACTCCTTAATTAATGCATTAGATGTCAATATGTTTTAACAAAATGTCTACTTATTGAAGGACATACAACATCAGTGGAGGTAGTCGTGTCCTCAGGGGACAAAAATGTTTCTTGAAAGGAGAGGTATACACTTCCCCATTTAGTAGCTGTCCGTCACAACCATGATGCTGAGCTGGTATTGATGGGGATAATTAGCAAATGGAGAAATCTAGAATTTTCTTGGAGGTGCAATAAAGAGATTCAGAAGCACAGTTGAGAGCAGAGTGCATATTTAATATCTAGAGTATGAGGGTGCCCCACACAACCCAGGTGCTGGCAGCCAGTTCCATATGGAACCCTTAATAAGATGGTTGCTTCACCTTTATTACCTTTCTTCAATTAGGAGCACAGGGAGGGTACACACACATTTCCATCTGTGACTGAGAATTTCCTCAGGCATGTATTATCTTTGGACTACTTTCTCTGTCAGGGCAATTTAAAAATGAATGCTTCCAACACGAAGCAATGGCTATTTAAGGTGATAGATTCTCTGAGTGTACAGATCTAATCATTGCTCATTGCATGCAAGTATTCATACAACATATTAGTCCATTGACATGGATAAGTAAGTCTCACTTACTGTATGCCGTAGAACTTTAAAACATGACATCTTGGCTTCACAGTAGAGGAACCCTGTTGTAAGTCTTCATCTCTTAAGGGAGGGCTCTTTAGCAATGATTTTGGACTGATAATGTAGAAAAACAAAAACCTGAAGATGTGAACAATGAAATGAGACCAAAGGAAGCTCTGATGATGGTTGGCTTTGTTGTAAGAGAGAAGTCTCTGTCTGTTGTGTTAGCCACCATTTTTATTCACAGCACTTGGGAGGCAGAGGGAGGCACATCTCTGTGATTTCATGGCCAGCCTGATCTACATAGGCAAGTTCCAGACAAAACTACACAATAAGACCCTGTCTGAAAAAAAATAAAGGAATCCATGAGTTCATTGCAAGGAGTAATGGATAGGTGGAGTTAATTCTCACACATCCCAGAGCAGCAGAGACTGCTTCAATTCAGGTACACATTGGCTTTAGCAGCCAATGTTTATTTAATATTTGAAATGCAAGTTAATCTCAGCACAAACAGCATTACATATTATATTAAATTAATGCTGTTACACTTTAATATTATGTGTTTTATTATTTTGTGCTAAATTTGTTATTTTGTTTTACTTTTCTTGTTGAATCAGAGGTAAAACATATGGAATTTATTTTAAGATTTTCCATTTAAACATCACTAAGCAATAACATAATTAAAATAATTTAAGTCTATGTATTAGGTGGTATACAATAACATTTTTGCCCTGTTAAAAGGAGTGTTTATGTTACTTGGCTTTGAAGAATAATCTAATGGACTCAGAGTCATTAACAATTTGAGCCAGCAGGAACCTTTCAGTCTAAGCTCCTCCCCTACAAGATATAGTTGCTGAACTTGCAGCACAGAAGGAAGCCAGGGGGAGTGAATGTCCAAGAGTACAAAGCAAGGGGTATATACTCTGGGCTCAGGGACAAAGTTCACATACTTCTAAGTAGATGATTGGATCACCATATCAGTTTGCCTCTAGAGGCACCAGTCCAAAAGCTTGGTTAGATGCAAACAAACACAGTTACTAAAATATCTCACTAAATGTCAAGTAAAGTGATTGTGAAATGCCAATCACTAAATAGCAGACTGTTCCAGTGAGCTGGGGTAGTGGTAATGGGAAACATCCATTTTGTCTTGCCCAGGTGATATTACCCATGAACTTGGATTTTTCCATGACTTTCAACATAGCAGACAGAATGCTGAAACTCTTACAGTTTAATACTTTATGTTATTAAACTCTGTGAAATTAGATTATGAGCTTACTCAATAAAATTGGCCTAGTCCATATGGGCTACCATGATGAAATACCCAAGACTGAGTGGTTTATATGCAATAAACGTATTCCTTACAGTTTAAAAACTGAGAGTTTAGGGTTGGGATGCCTGCACAGTTGGTTCTTGCTAAGGGCATGCTCCCTGATTCACATACTGCTGTTCTGTTGTACCCTTTGTGGCAGAAGAAGGCAGGGAGCTTTTTCACAAGGACACAGACCTCATGATCCAAGTCTTCCCAATCCTTTCATCTCTAAATGCTGTTTCATTGGGGGTGAAGATTTCAACAATTTGGTAGAAAGTAAATATCCAATGCCCTGAATATACCATTGGGTAGACTATTAGAAAACATTATTTCTCGGTGCACTGTAAATGTTTGATCAAAACTTGTGGAATTAAACAATTGCATCTTTAATATAGCTAGTGTATAAACAATTGTATCTTTAATATAGTTCTGTTGCTATGAAAATCACCGTGACATAAAAGAATATAACCCAAGTGAGGTGCAATTATTATTTCACATTTGGTTTAGGATTCAGGGTATGCATTAGCTGAGTCCTTTGCATAGGCTGGTACAAAGTTGCAAACAAACTATTAGCCAGAATCATGCTCTTGTGGGTTTCGGGGATCTTCTCATTTCAGTTGATGTTGGTCAAATCCCTTCCATTGCAATGTATGATAAGCCTAGCCCTGACCCTAAGGTTTACTGCTAGAGATTAAAGGAGAGTAGGAGGTGCCTTTTCCTCTAGACCCTCTCAAAGCACTTACCTTGTTCGGTCAGGTCTACACAAGATAGTCTTCCTTTTGCTTAATTAAAGACACTAACTTAGAGACTTTACTCCCATTGCCACCTCAGCTTTGGCGTATTGTGACAAATAAAGTTACAGTGCTACAGGTAATTTAAATTACAGGGAGGTGAGGGGAATATTGGGTATCAGCAAGGAAATGGATAACTTGGAGCATTTTGAAATCTTCCAACATAGCTCTCGGGTCCTCCTCTGTGTGGAAACTCAGCCCTGGACTTGGTTAAAATCAGGTAGACCAGATATCTCAACTGAAGTGTGACTGGAATTGAAGCTCTAAGATTCTTTCTCATAGGGGACTATTGTGTCTATTGTGAAGACATTTAGTAGCAACTCTGGCCAGTGTCCTCTAAGTGCCAGGAGCACCTCTGTCCTGCCTATGGCAACCAAAAATTATGCCAAGCATTCAATGCATCCTCTCAAATAGAAAACACCTCCTGAATAGAGGACCACTCTTGGTCCAAAAACCCATGCACTTGGTTTTCTGTTTTTTTTTTCCCAGAAAGACATATTAAACTATGAATGTTTCTTAATGTGTTCTTAAAATGATAAAGCCACATGGAGCCAGAAAGCTCTGACTCCTCTGGTAATCCTTTATTCTGAGATTTCTTTATTTCCAGAGCTATGAAGTGCAAAGTGTATAGTGGTGTTAATGCAGTGGAGGTATCTCCCACATGTAGTTACTCACATGTATTCCAAGACCAGTTTATATTAGCACATTTGCCATGTTTTATCATTCTGTCTGAGTTCATAATTAGGCCCTATTATAGGAGGGCTTTAGTTCTGCTGTAATGTGGTCAGGTGTTTCCTCAAAGATATTTAATACATAAGTCAAAACCTTTTAGTAAATTCCACCTTTTGTGTTAGAGCCACTTACTTGGAAATGAGTGGCTTAATGTGTGACTGAGTAAAAGGCACGGTCCAGTTTTGAGATTACAAAACTCAGAAGCTACTTTTTTCTTCTTGTTTTGTTCTAGGCAAAGGCAGCTCAAGCATCTCATCCGACGTGAGTTCAAGTACGGATCACACGCCAACCAAAGCCCAGAAGAATGTGGCTACCAGCGAAGGTAGGCATCTCTGGTTTTCATAGCTAATCTTTCCTTTACAGAGATGACTGTTTGAAAGATGAAGGGAACGTGGGGGATTTACTTGTAGTCTACTGCATGAGAGTGATGAGAGACCTTGTGGGTTCAAGATACTTTTATTCAGATAAATACCAGCCAAAAGCAAGCCAGAGTGCCAGGGGCAGCCGAGCAGCGAGGCCAGGGAGAAGGGGAAGGAGAAGACGGGGCTTTCATGTGCTCTGTGGTCCCTTAAGAGCCCATGCCTTGTCATCCTGACCTCGCCTTGACCACACCTTAAAGGCGTGGACAGGCACACCTGTAGCCAGCCTCTAACAGGTGTGGCTTACTGTCCCCTACACGAGAGTCTATCAGGTTATTAAAAAGGACTAGGCAATGACCTGCCCAGCTTCAGTTTGGCCACACTGTTGGTACTTCTACTGAAGTTGATTTGGTGGGATGTAAGTGTCTTAATTTTAAGACATATGGTATTATTTTTGTGAAAATGTGATAGGCTGACTCATGAGAAGCCATTATGACATCATATACCAATTTTCCTGTATGGCAAATAGTATAAGAGCTTTTGGTACAAGTGGAAAGTTCCTGCAAGGATGTGCAAAATAGTTGTTCCTTAAAATCAGGATGATACTGACAAGCAGGCCACATGTGTAGGACATGAATTAATCACTGAAGTTGGGCATATGCAAATTAGCTTTGTTTCATTATTTAAATAATGTGTTAGAAGACATCACCATTAAACATGAACACTTGTCCACCCACCATGGTTGATAAAGGATTCCACAGCTGTTTCTACAGAAGTAGATGCTGGAATTCAGTTGCTTCCCAGGAAACTTGAGCTATTACTTAATTGAGTGAAGAATTATTTCTTTGATATTTAATAGAAAGTTGACCCAATTATTTTGTTTTAATGTGAAACACAATGGATTGTTTCCTCTGTGAATAAGTGTTCCCTCTAGATTAATTATCCAACAAAGGTCATTGTTTTTGTGTGTGCCATTTATGCTGGGAGGCTTTTTAAATAGGCTCAGCTTATTTGCATATATTATGCATTCTGATTTCTCAAATGCATGGGGTGCTAAGGAAGCTTGTGTCCCGTTTTTGTTTTGGGTGCTTAGTGTCTGCTCCTGCTAATATCAGGAGTCATGCTTCCAGGCTGACGTTGGCATTTTAAGTTATGTTCCGTTTATCTGTATTGGTATCTATGTATTGATGATGGTTCGTATTCCTCCACTGGTTATTCTTCTCTTTCCATACATTTTGTCTGGTTTTAGGGACCACTGAACGACCTCAGGGCTCATTATCCTCAGGCCAGTGTGTAGGTGGCTTGGATGGCTGGATGATATTCATTTGTGTTTAGACCCTTGCATTGTTTCTTGTGTGTCAGCAGCTCCTAAGCCAGAAGAATTGGTGTGTTCTACTTAGCACAGCAAAGGGCCAGGTAGCAATCCAATTTTAATTTTCTGCTTGCTAAGTTAAATGGGAGCATTTGATCATTCCTGAGATTCAGTGGAGGCAATGAACAACTCTCACTGTGTTTGGTTAGAGCCACTTGCTTTTGGCAGAGTGAAAATAACTTCCATTTATGCAGAGTGGCTCTCTTCAGCTAGAAATTCCTTTTATGAGAGTCTCAGTTCTTCCAACGAGTATGTGGCAGTTAATCTTACCATATCTGTGTGTCTATGGAAATGGAGAAACTTAAATAATCTTTGTTTGCCTGTTTATGTTTTCTTATTATTCTTTTTTCTCTTTAAGCATATAAAATATTGAACCATAGATGCTTTGTTGAAAGACTTGGGAAAAGAGATTCTAAGATTTTCTGCTTGTAAAAGTGTTGCTCTCTGTGTTTAGGAATAAAATAAAGAAAACCTTTCTTTTGTTTTTTTTCTGCTGGGAAGAGGCAGTGGTTCCTATACCAAGGTTTTACCCATTTTGTCATGGTTGTATTTTTCACATTATGAAAATGGTACCAGAGGGAAAAGACTAAGAAAATGTGATATTCTTATGAAACAGAATGGGCTAAATTAGTGTGGAGTTCCTTTTCAGGTCTTGGGGGAAAATTCTCATCTCTGTGGAGATGTCATTTCATTGGGGAAGCTGAAAAATAATAATAAAAAAAAGGAGAGTGTTAAGCTTTGCAATCTGAGAGAGAGGGAGGAGGGGTGTAAAGAATGAAGATCCATTTTGTCTGCTTGTTTCTGATCAGTGAAAATTGAAAATATTAAACTATAAATGCCACGTGGGCATTTACTTTAGGGAAGTGTGTGTGAGGGCTGCCTGCTACACAGATGCTCCTGTGTGGGGCTGGTGAGTAGCAGGGGCTAAATTTCTCCTCCTCACAAATGACAGGGCCTCAGGCTGCTTCTCAGGAAGAATGATTAGGGTGGCACATTCTCTGACCTCCACAGGCGGATTTACCTGATGTTGTGTGAGTTGCTTCCTTCTGGAAAATACCGGGTGACCCTTCTTGGCAATGATCTGATAGAGTAACAGAAGGCCAGCATCAACTTCCTGCAGTGATGACAGAGGAACCTTTAAAAGTGTCTTCTGATTCTTTCCCCCAGCAATTTCAAGGATTATGTTGAACCTTAAATTAAAAAAAAAATACAAAAAAAACCCCAAAAAAACCAGACCTTACCCTCTCAGAGGAGTGGATGGGGGTAGGGTGGGAAGAGGTGGGGGGAGCCAGAGGTTGGGAGGGTGAGGAACTGGGATTGGTATGTAAAATAATTATTTTAAAAAGAAAAAAAAGGAAAAGAAAAAAAATGTGTGTCTGTGTGTGTGTGTGTGTGTGTGTGTGTGTGTGTGAGAGAGAGAGAGAAGAGAGAGACAGAGAGAGACAGAGAGAGACAGAGAGAGAGAGAGAGAGAGAGAGAGAGAGAGAGAGAGAGAGGGAGAGCGCACATGTGTGTACAATATCATGCATATGCAATTGTCAAGGAAGACACTGGATTCCAAGGACCTGGTGTCACAGGCATTTGTGAGTCACCACACATGGGTACTGGGATATGAATTCAGTAGAGCAGAAGGTACTTTTCAGTGCTGAGCCATGTCTCCACCTCCACTGTTTAATTTTTGATGTTAAGAAGTCAGTTTACAGCCAGGCATTGGTGGTGCATGTCTTTAATCCCAGCACTAGGGAGGCAGAGGCAGGCAGGTCTCTGTGAGTTCGAGGCCAACCTGGTCTACAGAGTGAGTTCCAGGACATCCTTCAAAGCTACAAGGAGAAACCCTGTCTCGAAAAAGAAAAAAAAAGAGTCAGTTTTCAGAGCTAGATTGATTAGTAAATAAATAGTATATGTTATCATTTCCTGGAGCTCTTGAGAACAATTGGGTTGCAAACACCATGCAGTAGTGCTGGGCTGTCAGTAGGTGGGATGGGGAGGAAATGGAAGTTACCATTGTTGTTGTTTGTGGTGGTGGTGTATGTAGGTATCTGTGTGGATTGCAGTCTGACCTCTGTCACATAGCTAATGGTACCGGCTATGCCCCTTATTAGAAAACATGGATTCTACTACATAATGTGTAGTGGTTTAAGTCGAGGACATGGTGTACAGTGATGAGAAGGACATTCATATCTGCTTCTAACTTGGGTGGAGGATGCTAGTGGGGATTTATTCATTGAGGAGATGACTGTGCTTTTTAACTGGATAGTGGTGAAGGTTGTATGTAGAAGGGGCTGACACTTCTACAGATTCATGTGTAAATCACAATAGCAACACCTTAAAATTGCTGCCTCAAAGCTGTGGAAGGGAAGCATGAAGTAGTATGACCTGCTCTGGGGCTATGGCTTGTCCTGTAAGAAAAAGGTGGCCTGTGAGTGACCTGGTGCTCCCAGACAGTATGCAGTACCTACTTCAAGATGGCACAACAAAGTATGTTTCATGAAATTTGTTAATAAAAGTTGTTAAATCCATGAGAAAAAGCCTGTTTTTAATCTTTTATTTAGAGGTTTTCTGTGTAGATTAGGCTGCCCTTGAACTTGTAGTCGCTCTGCCTTAGTTTCCCAAGTGCCAACCTTACAGTGTGTATTGTAACACTTAGCTGAGAATGGGCATTTAAGACCCACAAGGAATGGTCTCTTGCAAACATTGTGTGTATCTTCATTGTGGCTCAGCCACACACTCCTAAGACATGGCTGGAAGCATGGAGTGCTCCCTGGTAACTGACACAAGCTTTCTTTACAGCCTGTATCTTTATAGTTCACAGTTTCCTGATAGTATAGGGCAGAGGTTCTCAACCTTCCTAATGTTGGGAACCTTTAATTCAATTCCTCATGTTTTAGTGACACTTAACCATAAAATTATTTCACTGCTACTTCATAGCTGTAATTTTGCTATTGTTATTAACTGTAGTGTGAATATCTGATATGTGGGATATCTGATACTTGACCCTGCCAGTGGAGTTTTGGCCCACCGGTTTAGAGCTGCTACCATAGGGGGTGTTAGGTTCAAGAATAGAAATCAGCATTTTCCATTCTCCCAGCATAATCTGCATGCTAACCTTGCAAGTCACAGCATAATTCCTTCCAGTTGTGCTCTTCTTCATGTTCTACTCTTAGAAGTCATTCCCATCTATTCAAGTGTTTCTATCCTAAAAAGAATGGCCTTTGACTGAAAACAGTGGAAGTTTCATCTGAGGTATGGATGGAATGGGGGCACACACCAACAGCCTTGAGCAGAGCCAGTGGATTCAGTGAGGTGGTGAAGTCTTCTGGAGAGCAAGCTGAGTTTTGCACAGGACACGAGGATGTGGCTTTATAGGTGGCATCTCAACAAGTCAGTATTTCTCTTGCTTTGGAGTAAAATTAAGTGTGTTCAGCTAGCTGTCCTTTAAACACAGCCAAGTCAGCTATTTCTCCCAGGGATTGATCAAGTGTGATGGTTGTTTTGTAAATGTTGACTATGAGGCTAGTCACCTACACAGTTCTAGGATTCTGAAGTTATTAAGGGACAGGCTAGTTCCTTCCTTCCTTCCTTCCTTCCTTCCTTCATTCATTCATTCCTCCTGACTTCCTTCCTTCTTCCTGCCTTCCTTCCTTCCTTCCTTCCTTCCTTCCTTCCTTCCTTCCTTCCTTCCTTCCTTCCTTCCTTCCTAACACATAACGCTGTTTAATTGGCTTGTTAGCAATGTAGAACACCAGTTTGCGAGGATACATCCCATTTGTCAGAGAACAACTGAAGAACAACTTTAATCTTGGCGAAAAATCTTCGAGTTCACAGAATTCTGGTCAGGTGTGCTCTGTCACCTAGTATTTCTACATGTGAAAGATCTTTCCCTCCTGGTGCTTGCTTTTATGCAGCCGCCGCTTCTTGAAGTGAGCATCAGTAGGGTGTTTTGGGAGTTTTAATCTTGCT
This sequence comes from Cricetulus griseus, assembly GCF_003668045.3. NCBI lineage: Eukaryota > Metazoa > Chordata > Mammalia > Rodentia > Cricetidae > Cricetulus > Cricetulus griseus. The sequence goes on along the minus strand of NC_048595.1, from coordinate 357,550,373 downwards.
AAGAGTGACTTTTGTAGAGGTGACAATGACAAACTTCTGGAATGTTCTATGCAGAGGGACTTAGTTGAGGACAAGAGATCCAGTGAGAAGTAGCAGCCACTGCCCAGCTGCTTCAGGAAAACCTCTTTTTCCTGTGCAGCACCAGGTGAGTGTGATCAGATGGTTTGGGAATGATGCTGGCACACAGCCATGTCATGTGCTGGAGCACATTTTGTATTGGCTCTATAGAATCCATGGCATGTCTTTGGTAGGATAATACCTAATACCGAGGTGTTTTGCAAAACATCACCACCCAATTATCACCACTCTTTGTGCCACCTACTGGTTTTGTGACAGTAGCAAACACTGTATACTTTTCTTCTTTAAACAGTGGGCTTTGCAGCTAAGGATCTTTTTTTTTTTTTGTACAAGTTATTTCTGGAATACATCAGGAGTTCCTGCCAGTAACTCTAACCACGACAGGGTTTTGGCTTTAGTGGGGCTTTTTAACCTTAGGGTCACCCTTTAACCTCCTTGGGACTTTTAGCACTAGGATCACCCTTTCTCATGGCACTGGCGGTGTGACCAGCAGCCTTCCTAGCTGCAGTTTTATTCTCCATTGTTTCAAACTTTTCAGATTTTTACCTGCTGTCTTTCAAGATAGAAAAGAGAAATTTACAAAGAAATACCTGGGACACTGAGAATGAAATGATCTTTTTAAATTTTTTTAATTTTAATTAAAAAGAAAATTATTTTACATGTCAATCCCAGGTCCTGTTTCCTCCCCTCCTCCCCTGCCTCCCCCAACTAACACCCTACCTATCCCATACCCTTTCTGCTCCCAGGGAGGGTGAGGCCTTCCATAGGGGGTCTTCAAAGTCTGTCATTCTTTGGGATAGGGCCTAGGCCAACCCCCTTGTGTATAGACTCAGGGAGTATCCCTCCATGTGGGATGGGCTCCCAAAGTCCATTCCTATCCTAGGGATAAGTACCGATCCACTATAAGAGGTCCCATAGATTTCCAAGGTCTCCTCACTGACACCCACATTCAGGGGTTCTGGATCAGTGCCATGCTGGTTTATCAGATATCAATCTGGGGTCCACGACTGTTCAGGTCAGCTGTTTCTTTGGGTTCACCAGCCTTGTGGGTACCCCTTTGCTCATCAGTCCTCCTTCTATGCAACTGGATTACAGGACAGTTCAAGGTTCAGCTGTGGGTGTCTGCTTCTACTTCCACCAGTTGTTGGATTTAGGCTATATGATTTCGTATGAATTAGTCATAAATATCATTATCAGGAGAGGACATTTAAGGTAGTCTCTCCTCTGTTGCTTAGATTGTTAGTTGGGTTCATCTTTGTAGCTCTCCAGCTTTTCCTCTTTAAACCTATAGTCTCTCCGTCTATTATATTATCTCTTACCTTACTCTCTTCTATTCTTCCCCCAACTCAACCTCCCTGCCCCATCATGCCTTCCTCACTCCTCTTTTTCTCCCCTTCTCATTCTCCTAGTTCCCTCCCTGCCCAGTGCTCCCAATTTTCTCAGGAGATCTTGTCCCTTTCCGCTTCTCCAGGGGACCATGTATGTCTCTCTTAGTGTCCTCCTTGTTTACTAGATTCTCTTGCAGTGTGAATTATAGGCTGGTAATCCTTTAAAAATGGCAATCTTGCCAATAGCAATCTACAGATTCAATGAAATCCCAGCACAATTCTTCACAGACCTTGAAAAACAATTCTCAACTTTATATGGAAAAACAAAAGACCCAAGATAGCCAAAACAACCCTGTACAGTAACAGAACTTGCAGAGGCATTAACATCTCTGATTTCAAGCTCTATTATAGAGCTATAGTCCTGAAAACAGCTTGGTATTGGCACAAAAATAGACAGGTAGACCAATGGAATTGATTTGAAAACTCTGATACTAACCGGAACACCTACAAACACCTGATTTTTGACAAAGAAGCTAAAGATATACAATCAAATAAAGAAAGCATCTTCAACAAATGGTGCTGGCATAACTGGATGCTGATCATGTAAAAGACTGCAGATAAATCCATGTCTATCGTCATGCACAAAACTAAGTCGAAATGGATCAAAGACCTCAACATAATTCCAGCCACACTGAACCTATTAGAAGAGAAAGTGGGAGATACCCTTGAATTAATTGGTACAGAGGACCTCTTCCTGAACATTACACCAGTAGCACAGACACTGAGAACAACAATTAATAAATGGGACCTCCTGAAACTGAGAAGCTTCTGTAAGGCAAAGGACACATTCAACAAGACAAAACAACAGCCCACACAGATTGGGAAAAGATATTCATCAACCCCACATCTGACAGAGGGCTGATCTCCAAAATTTACAAAGAACTCAAGAAGCTAGTCGCCAAAACACCAAATAATCCAATTAAAAAGTGGGGTACAGGACTCAATAGACAATTCTCAATAGAGGAATCTAAAATGGCTGAAAGACACATAAGAAAGTGTTCAACATCCTTAGCCATAAGTGACATGCAAATCAAAATAACTCTGAGATACCACCTCACACCTGTCAGAATAGCTAAAATCAAAAACACCAATGACAGTTTATGCTGGAGAGAATGTGGAGAAAGGGGAACACTCCTCCACTGTTGGTGGGAGTGCCAATTCATACAGCCAATATGGAAGTCTATATGGCGATTTCTCAGGAAAATGGGAATCAGTCTACCACAAGATCCAGTAATTCCATTGTTAGGCATATGCCCAAAAGAAGCTCATTCATACAACAAGGACATCTGTTCAATGATGTTCATTGCAGCATTATTTACAATAGCCAGTGCCTGGAAACGTGGTACATTTACACAATGGAGTACTACTCAGCAAGGAAAAAAAAACAATAGAATCTTGAAATTCTCAGGCAAATGGATGGAGCTAGAAGAAACCATTTTAAGAGTGGTAACCCAGTCCCAAAAAGACAATCATGGTATGTACTCACTCATATGAAATGATTTTCTTGAGATTATATACCCCTAAGAAATTGCCAGGTGGGAGTTTGATTCAGCATTGTTGGATTGAACAAACTAGAAAAAAAAGTAACAGCAACTAACAACAAAGTAACAAAATAAGTAACAACAACAAACTTCTATAATCTTAAAGAAACCCCTAAACCAAGCTGTTGTTCTCTGCAGGTGGAAGCCTGTATCTGTCTTTTCTCCTCTGTTTCTGCATTTTGATTATGGGCTTACTGTAAAAACCAAGGCAGGCTGGGTGGAGTGTTTGAGAAAGTTTGTTGAGCCCAGGTGGATCCTGAGTTTTGCCAGGAAGACATAGTCTGCTTTGGGGGGCTAGAGGACCTTCACCTACTTCACAATCAATGACTTTAACCTAGTTACTTCATAATCAAGGACTTCAACCTAGTGACTTCACAATCAATGGCGATAACCTTCCTAGTAACTTTGAATAGAGTTCGTTCATACTGCTGTATGGAATTGTGTCTTTAATTGACTACTTGTAAGAAAGTGACTTTAAATCTTTCATTTGAAGCATGTGACATGAGTTGACTCACAAAGAATTTGTAGTGATGTTCTCCTAGACCTAAATCCACCCACTTATTTATATAGTGAGATGTTTCTTACATTTTCAGTGCCCAAATTAGGCCAGTTTCAAAAAGAGTTGACTTGAATGTGCTGAGGCATATGGGCTTTGTTTATTTGCTGGGTCTCATGTTGTGTTCTGTCTACTTCTTTTAGGGTGTATTCTTAAACAAAGTTAATGTTATTCACCAGAAAGGGAAAAAATCATGCTTTTAAACTCAGGGTGGTTTCTCTTGCCCTTGAGGTGTTTTGTCAGTATTCATTGAATTTTATGTTTATATATGTGTGTTGTATGCATGTGCACATGTATGTGGGCATACACATAAATGTATGTGTGTGGAGGTCAACATCACATTTCTATCTAGCTCAGTGGCTTTGTACCTTCTATTTTGGCACAGGTTTTCTTAATGAACCTGGAACACACTGATACTAGTAGGCAGGTTGGCTAGCAAGCTCCAGGTATTCTTCTGTCTTAGTCACCCCTTGGCCTCTGTGGAGTTACAGATAAGACTCTGCACCCAGTTTTTAAATATGTCCTGGGGATCTGAGATCAGGTCCTTGTGCTTGGGTGGCAACACGTTACTTATGGAACCATCTTCCCAATATCTACTGTTGAGTCCTCTCTATCCAGTGCATACAAGCCTTTTCGTGAGCAGGACTGCATTTAAAGTTGCTCTGTCATCATGTATCTCTAGACAAATAGGCAGTGATGCTTGCATTGGAAAGGTGAACAAGGAAACTTAAATGGATTGAAATTATATAAACTAGTAAGTGACAAGGATGGGCTATGACCCCAACATGCTAAGATTAATTATTTGTGCATTTTTATATTTGTTAAAAATTTCTCTTCACTCATAGTTTTTAATATGTGATAATTGTGTATTGTAATGGACACCACTGTAACCCTTTTATAGTTTGTATATTGTTCTTGGAGTACAGTCCCTACATACCACTCTTTCTTACCTTCCCCAATTTTAAATATGCTTCCCAATTAGCTTCTATCCCAGGGCCCCTGAATCTTCCATAGTAGTTGTGAAAATTTATGACAGGTATTTATAAGATGTTATCAATATATAATTTGAAATTATATGAGAAGTTATCTTGTTAATTCATAATTTTTTCATTGGTTGCCAATATTATTCATAGAGACCTTTGCCTGAGTGTTGTTCTGGAAGATAAACTTTGTCATTCCAAGTTGTTTTTCCACTAAACTATTGAGAGTAAGTTTGCAAGAGACAATTGCTACATCCTAACCAGATCGTGCCAGAGAGTTTTACCATTAGGAATTGATATGGAAGTTATCTATGGCATGTGGTATAGGAAGATACTGAATTAGGCATGTTTGGTATGTTTTTCCTGTAAGCAGATACATGGAGTTATTGTTTTTGGTTTTTGTTGTTTTTAGTGTGTGTGTGTGTGTGTGTGTGTGTGTGTGTGTGTGTGTGTTGCATGGATGTAAGTCATGCATACTCAGAATGCTTGTGTTCACAGTTGGCTGTCAGAGAAAGACAGTTGGTGTCTTCTCTATCACTCACTGCCTTATTACTTTGAGACAGAATGATGTATTAACTCTTACTTAATCAGAAGGTTGCTGATTGGGCTAGGCTGTCTGGCCAGTGAGCTCCGAGGATCCACCTGTCTACTTTCCCTGTTGCCAAGGTTACAGGCATGCATAGCTCTGGTCAACTTTTTATATAGGGATTTAGACTCAGGTCCTCATGATTTAAGCAAGTGCTCTTACTCACCAAACCATCCTCTAGGGCTATTCATTCTCTAGTTAGAAACTTTCTCAAGGAGAAGATAATGATTTCACAGCACAAACCCTTGAAACTGTTCTCAATAGAGTATACCTCAGTCTAAAAATCAAGTGAGATTAGAGAAGACTGTAACATCAATCATGGAACATAGAAAAATGAACAAAAATTGAAGATCTAGAGGAGGATAATGCCAATTAAGAATGTCTTTAAAGTACTAATAGTTCAAAAATAACATGGTTTCAAGTTCAAAGGGTTGGGGGAGGACTTTAGAGAATGTGGAATCGGATGTAGTCTTTGGCACTTCCATTAGCTGTAAGTGGAGGTGATGGCTGATTATTACATAGATTTTTTTTCTTTTAAAATTAAGTTTTAAACCTAACCATCTCTGAAAGTGTCAGGATCACAGAAAATCTTTGCAAAGCTTTAGCTGATGAGCCTTAATGTGTTTTGCTAATTTAATTAGTAGTTCCTTGCTACATGATGGAGTTGCTCTCAAAGCTTAAGCTACTGTCTAATTATAAGTTTAGGTAGATCTGAAACACTTCACAAATTAACTCTGGGGATTTGAGCATGTAATAGAGTCAGTGTGTCCAATTTCATAAAGACAAGATGTCCAATTTGCATTCAAGGATTAGTCTACACAGTGTGAAACTCATTAATTTGTGATGTACAAAATTGGTATTTAAGCTTAGAAATAAAACCCTAAATATCCCTCAGATTAAAACTAGGCATAATTTGAATTATCTTCAAAACTGGTTAATCTGGAATGGCTATCATATCCCACTCTTCAAGGGAAATTAGCACACACTCTCTCTCTCCCTCCCTCTCCCCTCCACCCTCCTCCATTTTAGAGTAATATTTAAAGTATCATCTCTCAGTGTCTTTATGTAGACTTTGGAGAAGAGATATTATTTTTGATCTTTTATATCCTAGTACCACTTTTAAAATAATCTTATATTTACTTCTTCTTAGTTTACCCTCTTCTGAAAAAAAAAAAAAAGAAAGAAAGAAAGGAGTAGTACTCAATAAGCAATCATTGTGTCACAGAGGTAAACATTCTGGTTCATTTTAATCCAACTAAGCATGTTTGTAATGAAGGATTTGTTCATTCTTAGGATTTCTTAGTAGCTTCAGCTTAATTAAATAGGGATGTATAAGAGAGTGTGATGTCAATTTTTTTTTTCCCCCCCGAGGCTTTAGAGGCTATCCTGGAACTAGCTCTTGTAGCCTAGGCTGGTCTCAAACTCACAGAGATCCTCTGCCTCCCGAGTGCTGGGATTAAAGGCATGCGCTACCAACGCCTGGCTTTTTTTTTTTTTTTTTTTTTTTTTTGATGTCAATTGAAATACCTTTGATTGGCACTTGTGGTGTCAGAAATAGGTGGTAGCTATGTGTTACAGTGTTACAGTTGTAATCCAGTGGGCAATTCTTTTCTAAAATGTATTTTGTATTTTCTTCTCAAGGAAGAATCTTTAAAAACATTTTGGATTATTATTTAGACAGAACATGTACACAGCAGCATCGCCCCCATAGTCTTAAACAAGTATCTTTTGCGATATTTCAGTGAATTCTTTGGTTCTTGAAGGAATCTAATTTAATGGCAAGACCAGAACCAAGGGGACACTGATGGAACAATTAACTAGTAATTCAGGGTAGACCAGGAGTCTCATCAGGTGGCCTCGTTAAGAGGTACACAGAGGAGAGGGGAGCCCTCCTGTTATATAGGTAGACAGTACAATAGTGAAAGGAAAATATCACATGCTGTATCAGGGTGTTCACAACTTAGAAAAATTCACCTGGGTCCATGAAGGGGACAGTGGAAGCCTCTAGATAGAACCTGACTTGCCTGACAGTATGGAGTGGTCTCACACAGCTCCTTGTTCCTTGCATGAGGATCTCAGTGGAATTCATATAATTAGTGGGATAAGTGACCAATAACAATAACAATGTGCCACTTGTCCTCCATCCTTTCCTTTTTTTTGTTTTTTTTTTGTTTTGTTTTTCGAGACAGGGTTTTTCTGTGTAGCTTTGGAGCCTATCCTGGCACTCCCATCCTTTACATTTTAACAGGAAAAGTCAGCTTCTACTGAAAAGAAGAGACACAGCCAGGGTGGTGGGAGGGATTCATTATCTTAGTATAAATAATCTGATTTTGAAAATATTTGACCTTTACAGCTGTGAACACACGGTGACCTTAAGAATCAGATTAACATTGCCTGTTTACTTCCTCTGCCTGGAGATAGCTTCCTGAGGATACACTCACTTCCTTGGGAAGTTTCTAACATCCCACGCTGTTAGACTAACAAATGAGATAAAAAGTGCTTCATTTGCAAAAGTGTTCTTTTATATCCAAGATACTCACAGACTTAAAATGTGCACAACATAGAGGGGATAGCTTATGTCTAGTTTAGGGGCTATTTGTAATTTGGCAATCACTGAAGCACTGTAAGGACTGCCCTTGGTGAGAAATAGGCAGCTGTGTGGTAAATAATCAGAAACATAGCTGGGACCTTTCTGTTCCTTTCTGCTGTGTGTAGGATGCTGTGAATTTCCTGATCAGCAGTTGTTCTCAGCAACCATAGAGTATGTGACTTCTTGTAACCGGGCTTAGAAGTCTACATTTCTCTACACAGAGGAGATTTTTGTGTTGTAAATGACTATCAAAGAGCAAAAAGCTATCAAAGAATGAAGAGACATATAGATGCTCTGAAAGAACATGCAGCTGTGGGGCGAAGGATCCCCAGCTCCACCCCTACAGCATCATCAGGGTAGCAGTTGCTGGAGCCACTTTCCTGTGCCTCTAAACATCTTTAATCAAGCCTGTTACATTCACAGAACTGCTGGTGGAATGGATTTCCTGTGGCAATCACTGAGAGGCATACTCTGAGGCTGCATGCCTTCCTTCCTAGTCACCACTCACCATCACAGATACAACTAAAGCAGCTCTAGATAATTCATCAGCCAACACTTCACTGCAAGTGCTGTTTGCACACAGTTGTTCCTTTAGGTTTCTCCTCTGCCGTGTGGGGCAATATCTTCTATCACTTGTGTTACTTTGTGCAATTTACATTAAATCTGTGCAATTTGTATTGGCTGTACTCTTTGAATGTAATTTGGAACTAACGTCATTCTAGTTATTAGCTGCTATTTTCATATAATGCTTTTTAGAACTGCTATGAAGACCTTTAGCTTTCCTCTCCTGTCATCAGTTTTTCTTGCTGTAAAACCACCCTTGCATTCTAGGCCCACATCCCTCTTCCTCTACTCCTCCTTCTTTACTACCTCCTTTCCTTCCTCCTTCTTCTTCCTCCTATTCCTCCTTTTCCCTCCACTTTCCCCTCCTCATTTCGTCTTCTCTTCCTTCTTCCCACTCCCTCCTCCTCTTCATCCCTCCTCTTCCTCTGTCTTCTTTTAAGTCAAGTTCAGAAGGTATCTGGGTCCTTACAGTAGAGAAATATATTGCAACATAAGTCAAGAATCAAGTACAGAGTACTTGCTGCTGTGAACTTATTTCTAACAACATTATAGCTGAAAATATGTGTTTTCCAAGCTGTCAGTACATATTGAGTTTGCCAATTTATAATGTTTGACATTACCAAACTTTCTTGGCACATGGTATCATTTTACTAAATGATTTGATTGGACACAAAGCTGTACTGCTGAACCATTAAGTATCTGATCTCTTTATGGGTGTGCTCTCTCAGATCCACTTCCAAAGATGTCCAGCTATGATCCCAGAAGGTTGTGACAGTAACAGGTCACTGAACAAACCAGGCAGCCACGGCTCCATTTCTTGTATGAATTTCATTGGTTCCTTTACATCTCTCTTGAGTTTTTTATTTCTTTTTTTCTGGAGAAAGAAATAAGGTTTATCCAGATTTGTAACCATCCCAGAAAGCTACCAGAATATTTGACAACCATGAGCATTTGATAAGTGTCAATGGAAACCATGACTATGTTCTTATTTGTAACTTTAGTAAGAATGGCCCTGCTGAGTAAATATAATAACATTCGAAAATATAATAACAAAGACTATGACTTCAAAAGATATGCAGAAATGAAGATAATATTTTAGTAGCAGAACCGATTCTCAGAAAAAATGTTGATATTCCTGCTTAGATAAGTGTGAGGTCCATCTTGGGAATAATTGAAAATGATTTGCTTTTGGCTGATTTCATGTTAAGGAAACAAATATGTTCTTTAAGCAGAACAGGCATGACAAGAGGAAGACAGAAAATATTTCCAATTTTAGTTTTTATTAATTCCACAAAATGCAGTCAGTGCCTGTGTGAATACTTCTCTACTAATAACCAGTTACATCAGGTTACTGGGTGAGACCTAGAGTCTCAGCTTCTAAGTTTATTCAGCCCACCTCTCTCCTCCTTTTAAGGTCAAAGTGAATATGCTCTTCCCCCCTTATCACTTTAAATTTATTGAATCGTTTAAAATGTATTTTAATCTAAGTATATTGAAATTTGTGTCAGGTCCCATTTCAGAGTACCAGCCAGAGCTTTGTGGCACATTACTCATGAAACTAGGGAGATAAGTTTCATTCTGTTGACACAAAATGTGGGTAATTTGACTAGAAGGAAAACATGCTCAAAGTTTTTAAATTCTCCATTTATTATGAAGGAACTATCCTCCAAAGAAAGGTAATATTTTATTTTTCTTTTTGCTTATTTTTTTCAAATTAAGAATTATTTTACAACTCACTTTGACCTTGGATTATTTTTGTAAACTATTCCCAGAAAATGGAATGATCTGAAGTTTAGATGTCATATTTTATTTATTTTTACTTGTTCTAGTATTTGTTTATTTAGATTACAATAGGAAAGGACAGAGGTTGAAAAAAGGAACACATTCAATCCCAGATACAAAGTTCTAAATTCTGTTTAGTAGACATATATGAAAAACAAAATAGGTTGTGTTAGTTAGCATTCAGGCATCTGTATTCTGTCCTTGGGGTTCTGATAGGATACACCCTCAGCTGCAGCCACTAAGAGCACCACCTGTTCATATTCACTATGTTCCCTTTTAAAAGGGACGTGCCCACCTCCCATCTCTCTCTCTCTCTCTCTCTCTCTCTCTCTCTCTCTCTCTGTTTGTTCCCTTCTCTCTCCCTCTCTCTGCCCCCTCCTCCTTTCTCCTCTCTCCTGTCACTCCTGTCTCCAGAGGCCAGTCTCCCCACTTCCCTTTCCCTCTTTTATGATCCCGTTCCCTAATTTAAAACCCCTGTGCTTGAACCCTGTTGCATGGTGTCTTTCTCTCGAGCACTCCTTTTCTTAAATGATAACAGGTTGAATCCCTCATTTAATAACAATAAATAAATAAATAAATAAATAAATAAACCTGTTAAACAAAAATGTCACGGTTGCTTTATTCTGATGTAAATGTGATTAACCGTGCTTTCCACCACATGTGCATGCTGTGTAACAGGCTAGAAGAAGATCCTACTGTGCTTGCAGCTATAGAGTTCCAGGATATTTGAAACCAGGTTCATTTCCCCCACTGCTGCCACAGTGTAATCTGCTGCACCACAGTCTTTCTCAATTGAATTGTAACTTACAGTGTGGAATGGAGATTCCTATCCTCTTCCTTCCAGATGCTGAACTGAAGCTGTTGCTGGTGCTCCTGTATTCCTGCTGTGGTCTCTCTGGGCCTTGTAGGACTTGCCACTGTCACAAACCAGGATCCTGGTTTCATGGCCTAAGTCCTCACTGTCTTCTGAGCATTCAAGGCTTTGCTCCTCCGTATCATCAGAGTCTTGACTCTTGAGGTTTGGGCCCTAAAATTTTTATCAAGATAGTTAAGAAAACAATCAGTTTCCAAAGTGATTGGAGCCTCAGAGAAGTCTCTTGGTGGCTCTGCTTCCTTATGGGTTAGACTCTGGAAGTGATGGCTCCTGTGTCCTTTGAGACCTGAATTACATCATACTTCTGCTTCTCCCACTTTCTGTAAGTGGGCTGTGCTTCTTTTCAGCCAGCATCATCTTTGGGTAGCAGCTGGTACCCCTGGTCTGGTGAGAGGTCTATGCACTGGTCATCTTCCCCAGGAGGAAGGTCAGCTTCTTCTTTCTTAACCTCTTTTACACCAAATGTCAGTTTCTGCAACATGGTTAAAATTTCCTCCCCTGAGCTCCTAGGAAGTGAACTTACTGGCTGGTGTATCAGAGTTGGAAGTAGTTCTTTGCCACTTCCACTCTTTCCTTGTATTGAGCAGAACCTTCTATTAGTCTCATCAAGCAATCATCCCTTTTCCGACTTTCAAGGAAGCTGGCCAAAGTGATGAATTAGCAGCAAAGGACTTTTTGGAGTCACAAAAATGTGATACATTTGAAGCAGAAAATTTCAAGTCCATGAGCAAATTCATGCCCAACTCATGGGCATAGTCCTGGAAATATGATGCAGGTGGCGGCCTGTATCCCCTTTGCCAGCCTGGCATAAATCTCTTTTGTACCAGCTGTGCATACAGACATTTAGTGAAAGTGACAGATGCTATTATTCATGTTTCAGAGGGAAAAAACCCTTGAAACTGAGAAAGACCCACAGGTCACTGAGGTCCCACAGGTAGTAGTCCTGGACTGCTGCAGACACCAGTCTGCTTCATTATGTGAATTCTGCTGCAATGCCAGCTGGAAGGAAGCAATATGCTTGATAAAAGAGAGGCTTCAATTTTTTTTTCTGGATACCCTGGCTACATCTGTTCTCAGCAGCTTGTTCATATTCCAAAGCTAAAACTTCTGGCTGTGCTGAGATTCTGCTCAAAGCTTGTTGGATTCTTGGGGTGTTAGTGAGCAATGAGGATAGTTTCTCATATTTCCTTAGCAAAGGAATATCACACAATGCTTCAGTTTAGTGCATCTCTCTCTCTCTCCCTCTCTCTCTCTCTCTCTCTCTCTCTCTAACAGGGTTTCTCTGTATTTCTTTGGAGACTGTCCTGGAACTTGCTCTGGAGACCAGAGTGGCCTCTAACTCATAGAGATCCATCTGCCTCTGCCTCTCGAGTGCTGGGATTAAAGCTTGCACCACCAACACCCGGCAGTTTAGTGCATCTCTTAAACAGGCTTTGTGCATCAGAGAAGCTTACTTTTCCAGTAGATATGGCTATTAACAAAGAGACCCACAAGTGGTCAGGGTGCAGAGAATAAGAGACTATAGGGTGCTCTGTCCTAAACAGCTATATCACAGCCCTCTTCCCAAAGCTCATGGAACATTGTGGAAGAGGAGGCAGAAGGACTGAAAGAGCCAGAGGTGGTGGGTGACTATGACAATATTGTGTTTCTGGACATGACAGGGCAATTGCATACATGGACTCCCAGTTCAAGTCAGACAAATCCCAGCATGGAGATAGGATGTGGACACGAAGTCCAAACCCCTAGCTGCAGAGATATTCCCAATTGACAGCTGCCAAGAGGACAGCCAGTTTTCTTTAATTGTTTGACCTCTGATATAGGTTGGCCATGTTCCAGTGAGTGGTCATAGACGCAAGAATACACCGTCAGTCACGGGTCCAATCAGATTGGAGGGGGCTTGCTGATTCCACTGCTTTTTGATCAGAGGTTATGTATTTGTAGTTGTCTCTAGTATGTAGGGTGAGAATGTGCTTGAGGATACTGTGAATGGGGACCTACGTGAGACTTGGTCTTGAGCTGCAAGGTTTTCTGAGAAATGTTTGTGTTTGGACACAGAAACAAGAAAGACAAGATAAAGGTGAAAGTCAGGGCTGTCGATATAGCACCTTCAAAGCTATGCAAAGAAAGAAGGGGTTTTCTCATAAGAATAGGAAGGAGACACTGAGGACTTTGGAGTGGGAAGATTGTCTTTTTCTGTCACGTTGGGTGTGAGCGGCCTGTAAGTCGGGCTTTCATTTCATTCAGAGATATCTTTGGGCCAAGTGAGAGTTTACAGTGCTTCTGTATTCTGTGGTCCGGGCCTATAGTTGTCTGTTTTAACATTTTCCTAGAGGACTAATAATCTCAGTGTGGCCTGTAACTATGGTTTGCAACAAGATAAATACAGAGATGAGAGTGGTTTTTAGGAAATGCTGGTTTCTTCTGTTAGGTTGAGAAGCTGTCCTTCTGGAAGAGCCCCCTGCTTAAACCACCTGTCTCCCTGGTGTCCTGGGCTCACTTCATGGAAGAGGCAAACTCATAGCTATATGTGCTAAGCACTTTATATCAAACTGCAGAACTTATTTAGTGTGTTTCCTCACTTAATACATAATAATGAGGACCTGGATATAATAATTGTCTTTAATAGACTATTAATACCCAAAACATGACTGCTGTTTCATACAATAGTTGTTTTCTTTTTGAGACAGGGGTTCATAGTACTAAGGCTGGCTTGCAGTTTCTTATCTTCCACAGTACTGGGATTACAGCCATATATAGCACGCTTCCCAGTTGATGTCATGTTGGAAATTGAACCCAGGACTTTGTGTATGCTAGGAAAGCAGTCTACCAACCAAGGTACATTCGCCATCCCCATGAAGTCTTGCTGTCTTTGACATACTCATTTTAGAATTAAGTATTATCTGATTGTGTTAACAGTACAAGATCTCTTACAGTGACAGGGACCAATTTTTAATTGGCTAATGCTGGGAAACATTAAAACAGGCAATTATTGAAAAATTAATAGGTGTACTGTGAATACGTTCTTTAAATTGCAACACATCCCTACAACCATTCGGCTGTAATTGGAAGTTATGTTAAATCATTCTCTTTTATTATGTAACTGGTGATTGATTGGAGTTCAGTGTTGTTTATTTCTTGCATTAATCATGCAGCTGCCTCTCCTTTGCAAGCATTGTCAGTACTGGTGTCTTTGAAATTAGTTTTTTTTTTTTTTTTCAAAAGTGACATGTCTCATAGAAAGCCTTTCAGGAGTATAATATGAAAATAATGTGTTACATGTTTTGTCACAAGCCCAAATGTTTGAAATAAGAAATAGAAAAATTTAACAGTTATAGAAGAAAGGGGGAATAGAAGGGCTCTTCGTTTAAGTGTTTAATCTGGGTGATAATGGCCTTGTGTCTTGCTTGAGAGACGAGACACAACTGAGATGGGTGGCAGCTTCTCCACCACTGAAACTTTCTCTTGAGAAAGAGCATCTGACATTTGTTGTGGGTCATTCCATCTCTGAGAAATCAGGAAAGTTAATGATATAGACAGTCATAAAATAAGTGAAGAAAAATGAAATTCCCAGTCGTGTAATAAAGACAGTTTCCAGTGGATAGAGATTGCAGTCAGTGTGTGAATGGTTTCCTTATGAGCTCAGAGCCTGTATAAAAAGGCAGGGCCTGTCGTGAAGGAAGGACAATGGCCATTATGGTCTTTTGGGCAGCATCAAGGAAGGAACATGGATGAGCTGAGACAAGAGAGAATGCAAAAGCAGGGTACATACAAAAGCACACTGTTGCTCATGCAGGTAATGGAGGAAGCATATCTATGGGAGCAAGGGAGCCTGACAAGAGTAGAGCAGCTTAGGCAAGTATCTACTGTTCTTTTGCTAGGAAGGAGCATGCCAACAAATGGTACAATTCACGACCACAGCAGCAGACAGCATTCACTGGTACTCACCTTGTATTCAGCATGGTTCTATGAATTCACTTAACCCCAGAAAAAAGTAGGCAGGTGTTACTATAACTCTTTCCAAAGTAAGATGCCACCAAGACAAATAGTGATTTTCTCAAGACACCACAGCTTCTAAGTGCCTCAAACTAAGGCATCCTTTCCTGGATTCTATTTTTCATAGGAGGGCTCTATAATTTTAAGTTATGGTCCATCAAAAAATGATGGTATGTTTCAAAGGGAATCTTGAAAGTGAGTAGCAGGGAGCATGCTGAACCAACCACAGTGTGCAAGACAGTAGAACCAAATATGAACTAGGCTATCTTGAAAGGGTCTGAATTCCTAATATCACAGCCCACGTCTGGTTAATCTATCAGTTATCCCCTGTTAACACCTATTTCCAATCAGCCGTTCTGAAGGAGAAAGGAACATGATACATACCAACCTTGCCCTCCGGGGTTAAATCTGCCATGAAGACAAAATTAAGTCTATAAATAAAAGGAATATAATATTCAGAAGCCACAAAAGACCTAGAGGAAGGAGTATATGTGTCTAGGGAATTGGAGATCTTGTAGAAGGTTCACGGAGGAGCTAATGTGTGACCTAGGTTCAGTATATGAGAAGCAGTTGACAAGTAAGAACTAGAAGACAGAGCCGTTCCTGCATATCCTGAAAAGTTCATTGATAGTGCTCAGGGTTTTGTGAAGTGAGTCATCTGACCCTGAGATATTCCAGTTGAAAACGGCAAGTCAGTTAGATTGCATTTGGGAACTTTTTAGGGAACTGAATCTCACGATGCACTTTAGAGCTGTGGAATCAGGACTCAAATTTAAAAATCATCTGCGGGGCATGCATTCACATTAAAATTTGAAGAGGTAAGATTTGAACAAGTGATTCTAGTGTTGAATGCTTGCAAGTGGTGGTGACACGGGGGGACTATCTGTGTGGCATACTAGGCTAACTTCAATTTTAATTCCAAGGGCAACAATACCTATCATGAAATCCTAACTGACAGCATAAAGCGAATTTTCACATTCCTATAATCCCTCAGCTTGCATGTCAACCTGCTTACAAATTCTAGAGGAAAAAAATATTTGCTCAAAATTTTTAGTTCACTAAATGTCAGTGATGCCAAACAATTCTTATAGAAAATAGTCTTTCATAATTTGTGAGACTACAAAGTCAATGAAGAGAAAGATCAGTCCTCCAGGATTATATTTATTTTGTGGCTAACATATTATTCCCTGTGAGAACCCAGAAATGAGGCACAGGCTCTTTTTTCCTCAGTGGGGAGTTTTATTCTGTACTGAGTTCACCAAGAAACAGTCTCCTTTCTTTTTCTTTCTTTTTTTTTTCTTTTTTATTTATTTTTGTTTTTCGAGACAGGGTTTCTCTGTGTAGCTTTGAATCCTGTCCTGGCACTCACTCTGGAGACCAGTCTGGCCTCAAACTCGCAGAGATCTGCCTGCCTCTGCCTTCCGAGTGCTGGGATTAAAGGCGTGTGCCACCAATGCCCGGCCTTCACACTGGGATGTTTAACAGTTCCTTTGACTGTATATAATGAGGTCCCTGGGAATCTCCATGTGTACTTTTATTTGGATCTGTATAAATTGATGTCATGTTAGTCAGTATTTATGTCATAGGGCTTCTGTATCAAAGACCCACAAACCAGATCACTCAAATTTCTGGCATTTAGGCATCAGAAATAGAATGATGATGACCATTTTGTCCTTAGAAAACACAGAAGAGCTCTTTCTCCTTTAATCTGTTGGTGTTCTTCCGATGGTAGATGTATCATTTTCAGTCTCTGTGCCCTCTGAGGCATGGTTCTCTCTGTGCATCACCTATATAGATGAAGGTCTTTTTTGATTAAAAGCCCAGACAACATGACCACATGTTTTAACTCTTATAATCCCAACAGCTACAGTTCTGATCCAAGTAACTCATATTCTGAGGTATTAGGAATAGTGTTTAAATTGCATTTGGGATTGACATACTTAACCTGTAACAAGGTCTTAGGGGACTGCCCTCTTGCCTGTCTTTATAGTGTTTCTCATGCCATCAGAAGGAAACAGAGCCCACATTGTTCAAGAACCAGCTGTGGCCTCTTCTTACTACTCAAGCAACAAGATAACCATGATTACTAAGGTCACTCAGCTGGCCTTGACTTAGCTCCCATGGCTCAAGCTTACTAATTAGCCTGGAGTTAGAATACCCAGTGCACACTACCTACAGAATCTCTATAGTTCTGGGTTTATCATCTTTGCTTCTACTATTTGTTACCTGAAGTTCCCAGTATCCCTAAAACTTTTCTGTGGGACTGAGAATTGAAGATTATTCTTGCCTACCCTATCGGCAGGCATATTCAAGGTAGGGAACCTAAACATAATGGATCCATGAATGTTCAGTTCCTCCTTCCAATCTTTACAATCTATTACTTGACTTTCTTGGTTGGATATAAGCTTTGGAGACATTAGAGACAAATGGAGAAACTAGTTTCATGAGAGTTGCTGTGGAAGCAGGAAGAAATGATGAGGAGCAGTTGTCTTTAAATGTCATCATTGTGAGCCACCATGTGGTTGCTGGGAATTGAACTCAGGACCTATGGAAGAGCAGTCAGTGCTCTTAACCTCTGAGCCATCTCTCCAGCCCTGTGTGTAATGACCCCTATTAAGAATCCAAGCAGTGGTGGAGAAGATGCCATTGATGCCATTTTCCTATAATGAGATTGATGTCTACCTTGGTTACCATTCCAAGAGCCTTCATAAGTAACTGTTTGAAGCAGAAACAGTCACCCACAGCTAAGCACTGAACCATACTCCTGGAATCCAGTTGTGCAGAGGGAGGCGGGATGAGCAAAGGAGCCCAGAAGGTGCTACAGAAACCCCCAGAAACAGTTTACCTGACCTAGTGAGAGCATGGAGACCCTAGTCATAAACCTGGGGAAACAGCACTGGACCAAACCAAGCCCTCTGAATGTGGGTGCCAGCTAGGAGGCCATGACAGTCTATGGGACCTCTTACAGTACAGCCAGTCTTTAACCCTAGAGCATAAATGCACTTTGGGAGCCCATTCCCTATGGAATACTATTGCAACCCAGATACAGCAAGGAGGGCCTAGGCCCTCCCCCAAATAATATGACAGACTTTGAAGGTCCCTGGTGGAGGGCCTCACTATCCCTGGGGAGGAGTTGGGGGATGGGTTGGAGGGTTGGTGGGGAACATGGGAGGGTGGGAGGGCAAGGGAATGAGGGGAATGGGTATGTAAATATGAGTAGTAATTAAAGAATTTAAATAAAAAAATATATGTAAAAAATATCATTATTGCCATGAAGTGCTCAGACAGTTGGAACAGTGCTATTTTAGGTGAGTTATGTGAGTATCTATTAAGGAAAGTTACAATTGAATTTGGTAGGCTGACATGAGGTTCCCCTTAGTGTAGGAAGGCATCATCCCTTCTGTTTAAGGGCTACATAGAATAAAAGGGTGAAAAAATAAAGAGTCCTTCCTGTTCTCCTTTGAGCCTGATTATTGATTTTCTTCCTTTGGACTTGGACTTAATCAGTTCTCTTGGATCTCCTTTAGATTTCTGACTTTCTGACTTCAAACCTTGGGGTCTGCAATGATGGATCACTCCACAGTTGTGAATCAGTTCCTTGTAATGACCACCCATATCCTAAATGTAACCTCTCTCATATGTGAGTGTTAGTGACATTTTGAAGGATATATATTATGCCATATGAATTTCAACAAGATTAGTAGTTAAAAATTGATGGTTTATGGCTTATTGATGGTAGAGATATCCTAACACAGCCCTGTTCTAGCAATGTATTTACACCCCTAATTCTAATTATATGCCCTTTTAGAAAATATAAAACAAGAAAATTACATATTATGGATTTTTCCAATGCTTCCTATCTGTTATGTAACTTTAAAGAAAAGAAAGAAATATACTCATATTTATTTTGGAAGTGAACAGGGTTTGGAGACTTCCATAGGTACACACCCTGTCAATTTTGACACTGAGCCTTCAGCACTCACAGATTTTGGAGTCAGGCATCCTTCCATGTCACACATAGTATAGAATAGTAAATCATGCCTGGTATTTGATTGCTGATGTATAAGAGTTTAAAGTGGTTGTCATGAACAACAATTTGAGTCTGTCTGGAACATTAAAGTTTATAATCCATGGAACCTGTTATTTAAAATTAAATGAAAACTCCCCATGTAGAAAGAGTCTGAGTTTAACCTTCTGGGTGGTTTTGAATGGATGTAAAGAAAATTGACTTTTCTCAAACCAGTAGGGCAGCATAGAACAAGACAGGTTACCTTGTGTTTTCTTAGAGCAGGACAGACAGCAATGAGCCTCTTGGAAGAGGCTGAGAGATGTAGTGAGGAGTTGGGATCTGGCCCAGAGCTTCCATCCAGCCTTCTTCTTATTTGCCCTAGTCTCCTATAGTTCTAATATTCTGTGACAAGTGACCCAGTGTGCAACTGATTTTGTGATTTGATTTAAGGAAAAAGTAGAGTTGCATTTTTTTCTTTCATAAATTGAGTACCTACCTTGTGCTGTTTTCTGACTTTCTTCTTGAGACCTGAGCGTTATTTCACTCACCTCAATTGTAGTTTGTTTCACTTACTTTTTACATGTAATACACAGAACTTACATGTGTAACAGTTATTTATTTCAGAGTGTCTAAAATGAATAATACTACGAGCAGACACATTTTTCACATGATAAATTTTTATGTGAAATAAAAATAGAAGTAGCTCAAGTTGCACAAGTTTAAATGCTCTCTTTAGCAGCACGAGTTCCATTCCCCAGGCCCTGTCACAGAGCTGTTTCTCTTCAAATGGGTTTGAATGATTAGTCAAGCCAAATGCTTCTCCTCCTACCCTTGATGTTTTATAAAGAGGGGATTGGCTAAATTCTTATTCGAGAGGTACATGTTTTAGATTTTTCCTTCCTTCCTTCCTTCCTTCCTTCCTTCCTTCCTTCCTTCCTTCCTTCCTTCCTTCCTTTCTTTCTTTTCTCTCTCTCTCTCTCTCTCTCTCTCTCTCTCTCTCTCTCTCTCTTCTCTTCCCTCCCTCCATCCCTCCCTCCCTCCCTCCCTCCCTCCCTCCTTCCTTCCTTCCTTCCTTCCTTCCTTCCTTCCTTCCTTCCTTCCTGTCTTCTTTTCTTTTGGAAATGCTAAGGATGAACCCAGGGTATCACATGTAATTGATGATCATGCTATCATTGAGCTACATCCCAGCCTAAATTTTGAATTTCTAAGAGTCAGCAAAATGTATCCTATAGACAAATTGTTCCCCTTACCATGCTTATATTCAGACCCTTGAAGCAGTATTTCTTACACTATACATTGCCTTCCTATGGCAAGTGCAAGCAGGTACATTACAAATCTACAGATTAAGACATGGCTCATCACATGGATACCCTCATTGTCCTTATCCTTATCTTCCTTACCTCTTGCATTTAGGGGAAGATTGGGAAAATGAATAGAAAAGTAGGCTTAATTGTTTAAAATAAGAAGTGTGGGGTTTGAACCATGTTTTTTTTTTTTTAATTAGGAAAGCATTGGTATCTGTCAGTACAAGGTTGTAGAAACAGGAATGGCAAGATGAAGGCTTGATGCAGATGCAGTTGATGTACAGTGTTGCAGAGTCCTGAAAGATGGCTCTTTCTGGTTTTATTTTGGAGTGTGTGTGTGTGTGTGTGTGTGTGTGTGTGTGTGTGTGTGTGTGTGTGTGTATGCCCATGCATGCACACATACATGTTTTTGTGTGTGTCTGTGCCTGGACATAATTACAGTTGTCTGTGGAGGCCAGAGACATTGGACATTGGCTTCTCTGGAGATGAACTGACTGGTGGTTATGAACTAGCTGGCCAACATAGGTTCTAGGACCTGAACTCAAGTCCTTCCCAATAGCCATTTACTCTCTTAACCACTGAGTCATGTTCTCTCAAGAAACAATGTTGTGTCTCTTCATTGGAGGCCCTTGTCACCTGACTGCATACCATGTCTTGGCTCTTCAGATTTGACCTGAGGCTCTTGTCGAGGCCTAGGAAAGATGGGGAAGAAATGTGTCCATATTGGTGCTCTCCCTTTGGTCTGACTCAGGTTTTGCCATTGCTGAAAGCCAAAATAAATGATTTCTGAGTTAAACATTGTTTAGACAGTTTCTAGTTGCATTCCTTAAGAGATATAATGCTGGAATTTTGGTTCCCCAGTATAGCCTCACTGAAAGTTTGCTATTTAGGTTTATGTTTAAGGGAGGGACTTGTTAAAATGGTAATGAAGCCTGTCCTGCCACATGAAAGGAGAGAAAGATTGAAAGAATAATTTGCTGAATACCTTTTCTGACTTGAGAATTGCTTCCTTTCTGAGGAAAGTCTTTTTCTTTTGGTCTGAAGATGGTTTCAGTTTGATTTGTTGCTTTTAAGAATCTAAATCTTGCCCTCTCTCCCTCCCTTTATCCCTCCCTCACTCCCTCCCTCCCTCCCTCCCTCCCTCCCTCTCTCCAATCTTCTCCCCATTCTTCTGCTTTGATGAAGCTTCATGTAACCCCAGACTGGCATCAGGATGAGCTCGCACTTCTGATTTTCTGCTTCTGTCTCCTGAGTATTGGATTGCAGATATGAGCTACCATGCCTGGTTTATGTGCCAGAGATGGCTCCCAGGTTGCTTTCATAGACTTAAATGTAATCACTGAGGTAGGTCGTCCTCAATACATAGTCTTAGAAATAGAAGGTATAGTATTCTCAGAAGAAAGGGAACAGTAGAGCAACTGATACCATGGTGACTTCTCATTGTATGGGATACCTAATTATAATTTCTAACCTTTGGATGGATACAGGACAAGAGCAAAGAAGACAGTGAAAGCCAAAATGTCTTCAGGTATTTATTCAGCATGCTGCAGGCTTGTTTGATCTTTTCGTCCCTAATTGACCTACCACAATAATAGGCAGTTTTCTTGGGCCAACTGGTACTTAAGGCTAGTTTAGGAGAGGCAGTTCTCACCACAATTTAAGTGCATTTTTAAAAATGTGGGCTTTTGATTTTGGAACGATTTTGTGTGGTTTTCATTAGACCAGACACTCTTATTTATAATCACACCCTCATATCAGTTGATGAATTCTTCGCATAGACCTTCATGATGGGGAAGCTATTTTGTATTTTCTGCTGCCATTCTTAAAGTATCTTCTTAACCCTTTGTCTTCTTTGCAACCATCCTACTTGATTCAGTTCTATGTACAGCTAGCTCTACAAAGGTTTTGCCAACAAGGCAATGACTTGGCCACACTGTTCCCTTGAAGATGACAAGGTAACAGCTGAGCCTTCCTTTCCAGCATGGAGTTTTGGCTTATTCAGAGATTTCTCCCTCGTAACCATCATGGATAGGTAATTGCTTCATTGGTATTCCTAAGAAACTCTTGCAGGCAGTGAGGCCTAATGGGGGTGTTAGCTGTGAAAGGAGGAAGGGGCTGCATTGGAAACCATGATTAGTCTAGCAGCATGCCTGGGACAGCCTCTCTAGCGCTTCTTTGTAAAGTGAGGATAATAGAATTGGCATGGCATTTCATGCAAATGAAAGGTATGGTGTTTGGCATAATAAAAGAAAATGTACAGTGATTTAATTGTGAATATATAGTTGATATAACAATAGTCCTTATACATTACTAAAATGCAATAGGGAGCTTGCTTGCCTGTGGAATCCTCTTTATTTCCTCAAATTTAATCTACCAGCACCCTAATGAGGGGGTGTTGTTATTATTCCTTTCGCAGGTGAAGGAAGTGAGACAGAGCCGTCTAGCCTAAAGTTCTACATCTAGTAAATGGTCACCTAAGAACCGGACTCAGACAGTATGGCTCCAAAATGAAGAACTTGAAAGAATGCCAGAGAACAATTTTCAGCAGATTTAGCTGGAATCAGCCTTGAAGACTGTCTCAACTGCTGTCTGTGTGGCTATGGCAAGGCCTGGATAGACCTTCCTACATTAGTGGAAATTAGACATTCTCCTTGGCTGATCCCAGCCCTCAAATCGTTTTCAGATGTTTGGGATCGTGAGGTTGCTGGAAATGTTTAAACACCATGTTGTTGATTTCGGTCATACTGTTGTTCTGCAATCTCCTAAGACTCTCTATTTAAGGTCCGTGCTATGGTACCAGGTGATCGTAACTTTACTGTCTTGACTCCCACTGGTTAAAAAATATGGGCTACAGATCTCTAGAGATTCTGTTGTGTTGCTGTCAGTCAGCCGATTATCACCTCTTACATAGCTAACCAGTACCCCAGAAAATGCAGGTGCCAACAGTGCCCTGCTCAAGCCTACTCTTTGTGGAGGGTTTCACTTTTCCAGGAGTTAGGCTGCAAGAGATACTGTTGATGGAGTCTGTGGGTTCACACCACAGGATATGATCATGCTTAATCTAGCCCTCAGGTGCTAAATGGCACTGGTTAATATTTTCTGATGCTATTTCTGGCCAGCTTAGATGTGTGGAAGTTTTACATTAACCACCACTGTTGGAAGTTCACGAAGATAGCTTGGTAACATGGAATCAGTAACCACAATGTATCTATTTACCCTCATGTAGTAAAACACCTTTTCTGTCACTAAAAGTTGTCTAGCCTTTGTAAGAAAACTTATCAAACAATTTTATTTGATTTTCATAAAATTCTGATGGCTTAGGGAGAATAAGTATAGTGTCTACATTTTCAATGTGGGAAGACCTGTGTCAATCCCAAGCAAGAAATAAGCACACAGATCTTAGATACCAAAACGACTGTTCTATTCTATGTATTATAAATCTTATTTCTTATTCTTTTCTCTAAGGTCACCATAAATTTTCCATACTGTCTCCTGTAGTATGTCATCTATTAAATCTAAATGACAAAAGTAGCCAAGTCTAAAGTCTAGCAAGCAGAAAGGTTAAATAATTAAATAAACGGAGTGTTGAAAAAGAGGTATTGAGGAAGAATCCAGGTTTGCGTTAATAGTACTGCATTAATATAGAGGTGCATTAATATATTAGTGTATTAATATG